>NC_090819.1:112804877-114163448 GCF_000390325.3 Nicotiana tomentosiformis
TGGATCCATGGCCTTCCAAGAAGAAAGTTATAAGAAGTTTCCATGTCCACTACTTGGAAGACAATTTCAAAATCAACAGGCCCAATCGTCATGGTGAGGTTGATCTCCCCAACAGTATCTCTCGCTGAGCCATAAAAAGCCCGGATGCGAACATTGCTGGGTCGGATCCTGTCTGTATTGATCTTCATACTTTGCAAGGTAGAGAGAGGGCATACATCTACACTCGAGCCTCCATCAACCATGACTCGCTTCACATAATGCCCCTCACATTTGACAATCAAATGCAAAGCCTTATTGTGACCGGCTCCCTCCTCAGGAAGTTCATCATCAGTAAAAGAAATTATGTTCACCTCAAAAAATCTATTGGCCATCTTCTCTAATTGATTCACGATGGTATTCTCTGAGACTTGTGCCTCATTCAGGATTTTGATTAGTACACGGGCATGCTCTCCTGAGTGTATGAGCAAAGATAACAGAGAGATTTGGGGAGGAGTCTTTCTCAGCTGGTCAATGATTGAGTAATCCTGAACTTTTATCTTTTTCAAAAACTCCTCCGCCTCTTCTTCAGTGACCGGTTTCTTTATTGGCATTTGGCCTTCTCTGATTTGCTTAGCCTTCCTCAATTCTTATGGAGAGTAATACCTCCCTGATCGAGTCAAACCTCCAGTTTCCCCCACTTCTTCTATGATTTCCTTGCCTTTGTAGGTTACTACAATTTTTTTGTAGTTCCAAGGGATGGTTTTCCTATTTGTTACACGGGGTTGTGTGGCAGGCCTGATTATGATCGGCTCTATTATACCTGTTGTACCACCCTGATTCTCCTTTGTGATGGGGTGACCTCCAAGGACATATAACTTTGGGCTTGGAACATTGGAGCGAACTTCCAACCTCAAGATTTTTGGAAAAAATAAAGTTGCCCTTTTCTGAGCTCTGGGCGCCTTTCACAATCAACGGTGCATCTAGGCTTGGACTTACTTCTAGTTTGGTTCCCTCTTGAATCGTTACCACTGTCATTTCTGCTCGACCAACCGGCTTGTATTCATGATCTCGGCCAATCATTCCCACAAAATGACCATCATTGTGTACTGGCAGCGGGTTATTGGTCACATTAGGAGGGTCCTCGCCATTCATGACTACAATCAATTTTTCAACAATGAGTCTTTCTATGGCTCTTTTCAGGGTCCAACAGTCATCAGTGCTATGCCCCAGAGCACCTGAATGATATTCACATCTAGCATTTGCTTGAAATCCATGTGAATCGGGATGCATATGGTGGGGTGTGATGGGTCCAATCATGCCTATCTGCTTCAACTTCTGGAACAGACTAGAGTATGATTCTGCCAATGGAGTAAATGTTTCCACCGGCCTTTGCTCTCGACCATAGTCCTGCCTAGGACGAGCATTATAGGGTGCCCGAAAATTTTGCTGCTGAGGTCGGGGTAATCTTGGAGCTGGTGCCCGTACCTGTTGATTGGGAGGGCGAGCATATGATTGAGCAATAAACATTGTATATAGTGGCTATCCCACAGAGTACTGAGGAATTGTCGGGGGATAGTAATGTTGAGGGTAGCTGGATTGCCCCTGCTGAACTTGCACATAAGGGTGCGATGCCCCTCTTTAAACTTCCCTGGATCCCGAAGTCATCATGGACCCTTCTTCTCTCTTCTTTCTATTTGCCAAACTTCCCGACCCATTTTGGATAGCTTGGGTGGTGGCTTTGAGAGCAGCTTGACTTACAATTCTGCCAGTCTTGAGGCCATTTTCGACCATTTCTCCTATTTTGATCGCTTCCGCAAAAGGTCTACCCATTGCGGATATCATGTTCTGAAAGTAATCAGGCTCTTGGGCCTCCAGAAAAACAGTGATCAACTCGTGATTATCCATGGGTGGCTTAACTCTAGTTGCTTGCTCCCTCCACTTGATTGCATACTCCCTAAAGCTTTCAGTCGGCTTTTTCTTCATATTGGACAGGGAATTGCGATCCGGCGCAATATCTATGTTGTATTGAAATTGTTTGACGTAGGCTTGGGCCATGTCATCCCAGACATGCCAGTGAGAGATATCTTGGTCAATGAACCATTTGGAGGCTACCCCCACAAGACTTTCCCCAAAATAAGCCATCAGTAATTCTTCTTTTCCACCTGCGCCCCTCAGCTGGTTGCAGTACCTTTTGAAATGGGCGATAGGGTCGCCGTGTCTATCATACTTCTCGAATTTTGGGGTCTTGAACCCTAGTGGAAAATGGATGTGAGGGAACATGCATAGATCACTGAACGAAACACTTTTGTGAACCCCTAGTCCCTGTATGTTCTGTATGTTCTGTTTAAGACTTTTCATTTTCCTGGCCATCTCATCTGACTCAACCGTCTTGGCAAGCTTTTCATTTTCCACTGGTGACTCGTACTGAGGAGTCTGATTACATGGAGCCGAGACCCCGAAAGTCATATTTGGAGAGTAGTATTGGCCATCATAAGCATGAGATGGTAGCTCGTTGATTGGCCTCGTCATAGGAGGTGGAGGCGGGATTGTGTATGTCGGTGCGCCAGACACGACTAGAGGAGTGTTCCTGACTGGTGCGACTGGAGGTCGCACATTAGAGGTACCAGGAGCAACGTGGAGGCTGTAGTTTGGCACATAACCTGGTGGTAGAATGTGGTCGCTCGTTGAATGGAGCGGTGGTTGAGTAGTCAGGGGTATGGTGGAAGTTCCCTCTGAGGGACCCCGGGGTGGAGGCTGACCACACACCCAAGCTTGATATACATCAGATAATTGCTGTCTCAATTTTCTTATTTCCTCCGACTCTTGTTCAACTTATTGACCCTGGGGGTCGTCACTGATCAGCTCGATCTCATCATCGTTTGCCATTACTACTGCTCCCTTAGATCTAGTGAAGTAATGGTGTGTTGCCAGTTTCACCACAAACCAAGCACCTTAAGCTTACTAAGGTAAGAGACAGCAAATGTGTTAGGGTTAAGCATTTTATAGATGTGAATCACACATAATGTGCCATGCTCCTATCATTGTCACTATTTCTAACATGCTTTTGAAAGCTTCATGTTTCATTCCGGCTTATGAGGTAGCTTCTTATTGACGCTCTTATTTTCTTCTTCTTCTTCTTCTTTTTTCCACTTACGCCTCATTTTGATCCGTCATCTTAGAATCATTGAAAAATATTTTGATCGAACCTTTTGTGGGTTGCCTACGTATCATGTCGCCGCATGAATCAGATCATTACGTAATTAAAGGGGATTGGGAATAGACAGACCCATTTTTTATTTTTTTTTATTTTTTTATATATAAAGATTTTTAAATATATTTTTTGATTTTTTTTTCTTTTTATGAAATTTTGAATTGTTTTTTTAAAAAGAAGGAATTCTAAAGAAGGAAGAAAATATTTTGGATTTTGATTTGAATATTGTTTTTTTTTTTTAAAGGAAGAAAATATTTTTGGATTTTTGGTCTAAAAAAAAAAAAGAAATTTCTAGAGAAATATCTTTTTGGATTTTTGAAAATTGGGGGCCGGAACCGATGAGGTTTGCCTACGTATCTCACGTAAGTTACTGGTAAATGTTAGTATTACTTCTTGGTTTGGGTCAAAAAGCATTTAAGCAGGCTAGCATTTGGTAATTTTCTACAATTGAAAGTCAGTTGTTCCGAGTTCATAGAGAGCATGACTAAATGTCTTCTCTGATGATTATATTTGTAATGATCTTTATGGAATTGTTAATTTCAGTCTTGAATTTGCTGGAAATCATGCGCTATCATTAATCAGATGAGAAACAGTTGTTTTATACTTTATGTCCTAATTGTTGTCATTCACTTGAAAAATTCTCAGATTGGGCAGCTATTTTGACGTGCTTAATGACCATAAAGGGCTTACTGCATGAATCGAAATATCATAGGAGGTGGCTATGGTCTTCGTGCTGCATTGGCATGATTGTAGCAGTGTTTTGGTTGCATCACATGCTAAGGTGAGCTTCTTAGCACAGTAAGGTTTTATTTTACTTCTAACTATACTCAACAGCCACTTTTGGGATTTTAAACTACCTAAACAACTGAAACTGAAGGAGTAACCGAGTAGAGCATTTAATTTTGCCTGTTGGTTTCCTACGAATGAGCTCAGAATATTGTGGATAGTCCCTTGCCACTGCATTTTAACAGTTTCAGTTTCTTTTTCTACTAATGATCTTTTCCTTTTATTGACAATGAATCCTATACATATGATAGAAACTGCCATCATATTTTCTGTAGTCGTGATAGGCCATATATACTACGGAAAAAGGTTAAAAATATCGCTTTGCTGTTGAATATTATTTAAAATTACCCTCCGTTATACTATTGGTTCAGAATAACCCTTACTGTGCTAATATTGATCAAAAATACCCTCCAGTTAACGGAGGTGCTGGCAGACATTTAAGAATTTGGCCCATCCGAATTTATTTTTTACATAGACCCGACCCGATAACCGACCCAAAAAATTAAACCCTAAGAATATTTTTTCTTCATGAAATTTCAGTTCATTTTGGCAGCTTCTTCCCTTATCCCTTCAACTCCTTACCCCATTTATATATGGCAACTTGCAGAAGCAGATGAAAATGGAGAGAGATATCTCTGCAAAAAAAATGAACGTTGCTTTGTTCTTGAGTTCCATGACTGTTTCTTAAAGAAACTATAAACAAATGGAATATATAAAAGAGTCTTTCAGACATTGAATCAGAGAATATACCAGTAAGATATGTGTGTACAAGCCAGAGGTTATCAACATGTTACTTCTTAATCCTTTATCCAAACCAAGTATAGTTGGTCGGTTCTCGTTGCTCATATTTCATAGATTAGACTTTTTGTAGATCTCATTCTTGACTTTATTTGGAACTTTGTTTCAGCTACTAATGGAAACAGGCTGCCATTGATGGAGGGTTTGGATCGTAGAGAAGAGAAGGAAAGAAAGAAGAAAAAAAAGTATTGTTTAGGGTTTAATTTCTTAGATCGGGTACCGGGTATTGGGTCGGGTCAGTGTAAAAATAAATCTGGATGGACCAAATGATTAAATGGCTTCTATGTGGCACCTCCTTTAATTGGAGGGTATATTTGATCAATAGTTGCACGGTAGGGGTTCTTTTGAGCCAATAGTATAACGGAGGATAATTTTAAGTATTCGATAGTAAAGGGATATCTTTGAGCCCTTTACATGTCTTTTGCAGGTTGGCCAAATTTAGATGGGATAGTTTGTGGCTACCAGTAGGGCCCCTTAGGTAAGCCTGTTTTTTACTATTTCCACATTCTTAATTATGCCTTCTGCTGAAAAACTATCATCGAACTTTGAAATTGTAGTGGAGCTGGAATCTGCATTTACGTAGACCATTTACTAAATGTGTCATCTGAAGAAATACGGAAACTTAGAAGATATATGTATGCATATAAAGCCAGGTAAGAGTTTAGAGGATGTATTTATGGGCCCTTAAAGCCAGTTAAGAGTGTCGCCCTAATCGATTTATAGCACTCAACTAGTTCCATTATAGATTTTCCCTCTTTTTTTGTCTGGTGTACGATGACTATGAGATGTACTGTAAAGTTCCGGAGAGTTTGTCTGATAGGAAGGGGCTTAAATTAATGGCGGAAGCTCTTTTATTCCATCATTCCCATTTCCCTCAATGGGAATTCTCTGTTTTGATATATATATGGCACTGTAAATACTTTGTTCCTGGTACTAATATACTTTCGTTCTGGTGGGAATTTTTGTTCCCCTGCGAATCCTGGCTGTTTGAATATGCTTATGAATTCGTGTAAATGTTTGATTTGATTACGCACGTTATTATGCTTGGCTTTTTACTGTTAATTGTCTGTCATTCAGAATTAAAGCAACAAAAGCGAATATATTTCCCAAGTTTCACACGCTTACCTTTGTGTACAAATTGTTGACTCAACAAGAGATCAAAGAGGATTGTCCAGCAGTTAGTTTGTACTTTATACACCAAGCGTTAATAATGAATCCAACACCAATAAACTCAATGTAATCACACAAACGGGGTCTAAGGAGGGTAGTGTATGCGCAGACTTTACCCCTACCTTGTGAATACAGAGAGGTTGGGGAGGGTACTGTATACACAAACTTTATCCCTACCCCGTAAAGATAGAGAAAATATTTCTGATAGACCCTCGCTCAACGAAAGCACGAATAATAAATCCTACCATAGAACTCTGCATAAACTAAAACATTGTTTGGTGAATAAGAAAAAATTATCGTTGTAGAACTAATCAGAGGCGGAGCTAGGATTTGAATCTTATGGGTTCGGGAGTATAATAGTTTTAAGTTATTGGGTTCTAAATTAATAATTTGTACATATTCATTAGATTTCTTAATACAAATACAAGGTTTGAACAAAATTTACTGGATTTGACGAATGTCAAGGTCAATTTTCTTAACGTATCAAAATCAGACTCATTCTTATTCTTGATTTATTTTATATGGGTCTCTGATGTTATATTTATCCACCTTCCAGATGTTTAAGTATGGACATCGCGGGGGGGGGGGGGGGAGGCTCAACTAAGTATGTCGCATTGATCGAAAAAATGTTGTTTTAACTCCTTATATGGTTTTGAATAATCTCCTCGTGAACTAGTTTTTAAGATTGAGTTAGGTTAAAGACTTATTTTCTTATATTATCATCGATCTCATGTGGATCTAGCTTTTAAATTTAATTAGTTGGTATAAAATACTACTACTACATTTACTAACTATTAACCAAACGAGAATACAGACTTAGTGTGTGTCTTTGTGTATATTTTCTAAAATATTCAGTTATAAAGGTATAAATCAAAAGATGAGTCACTACAACAAATTTCGCCTAAGGCCTCCAGAAACGCGTTGCTAAAGATATTTGCGGGCATGCTTTTATCTGTGTGGCCTTTATTACAAGCTTTGGGCAACGGTTACAAGAACCCAATATATAGCGAGATAAAACATGTATCAGCCTCTTTAGGCCCAAGGCAACTTTATGTTGGACTATATACATGACACAACAAGCATTTATACTGTATTTACCATACATAACTATGCTTTTCAAAAAAATATCATTCATAGCTATATTTAAATTTTGTAGCCAAAAAAAAAACTATAGTATTGAAACAAAAGATTTGTAATAAGAGAGCAATAAGCTTTCATTGCTCAGTTGGTTAGAGCACCTGCTTAGTAAGTAGAGATTTGGAGCTCGACTCTCAATAAGAGCATTTTATTTTTGTATTTACCTTGGTTATACATGTTATATCCTTTGTATACACCCGTATTTTGCCTCGTGCGAACGAATACGATTAATAAAGGTTGTATTCGTTATGCGAACAAATACAATTGTGTGAACGAATATAGTTGATTTAAACACATCTTGTATTCGTTGAGCGTCTAAATACAAGTGATACAATCTTATAACAATTGAACAGTAGCTACGAATAGTAATTAGGCAAACTATAGTTACGTATAGTAATTAGGCTCTAAAGTGTAGTACTTTATGAAGGTTTTCATTCAATTAATTTTAAGTTTTTTTTACATCCATTTGGTTTCATCATGCATGGTACTGGCTTCATAAGAGAAATTGCGATTAAATTAGTTGGATCAATAAAAGATGAGTTAAAAGGACTAATCATGTGATTAGTTTCCCTTACATTAATTATTTTCATTCATCGACTATTTAATGAACATAGTAGATCATTAAGGGAAAAATTCACAAATAGCCACTTTAAAGAATCAAAGTTTAATAATGTCAAAGGTGGGGGAGACCGTGGCAAAGGCAAGGAGATACAACAACAATACTACAAGACTCAAGATTCCAAAAAGCTGAGTGGCCGTCAGGGCTACGCCGAGAAGAAGGCGCAGGCCGAGAAGAAGGGATGTTACATATGCGGAGGGGCGCACAGCTTCAGGAATCGTCCCGACCTAAAGAGTCTTAGCGCCATGGTCCGTGAACGGAAGGAGCAGCCGCAAGGAGAGAGTTCGGAAACCGCACAGTTAGGTATGATCGGATTATGCGGTGCTGTCACAAAGCAATCTATCCAACCTATCGAGAATGGAAACCAGTACGTGGATCTCGCCATCAACAACAAGCCTGCTCGTGCAATGGTGGATACTGGAGCAACTCATAATTTCGTGACTGAGGCTGCCGCAAAAAGACTAGAATTGAAGCTTGCTCCAACCAACTCCCGCGTCAAGACCGTGAATGCCGAGGCACAAAATGCTCGTGGGTTAGCTAATGGAGTTGGTGTCAAATTGGGAACTTGGAAAGGTATGACAAACTTTACCGTAACCGCTATGGATATCTTTGACATCATATTGGGACAAGAGTTCTTTAGACATTGTCATACTTTGATCGATCCCTACTTCCAACATCTCTTGGTTATGGAGCGAGAAGGAGCTTGCATATAATTGGAAAATAGTCATTGTCATGGGATTTTATATTTCACGTGTGAAACTCCGGGACATTTTCATGGTGCTTTACTTCCGAAGATTACAATACCATGGAAGTGACTATTTCTCAATTACAATGCTGAAAAGTGACTAACTCGTGCTATTACTTCGACCATTTCACTTGGCCCATTAGCAATGAAAACACAATAGCAATCCAATAGATAGTGGGATTTAAACAAACAAATTAAAGCCTCGTATGACATATCTCTTGGATTTGAGGATTTCAATACGTCTAAATTCAAACATCGTGACGCTGCATATGAATTTAGTGGGGCAAAATATAAAAGTGGTATATCCGCCAGCTAAAAATTATATAAAAAAATATGTATCTTATATATATATATATATATTCAAAAAAACACATTTTGTCGGCTATTATCTTTTGGAACGGCTAAAAATTTACGTTTCTCAATTTATAGTAAGCTTACTACGTTCCTGGTAAATAACAAAGTAATTAGACAATTTGAGTGCGCCGTGCAGTTATAAAAAAACTAAAAAAAATCAATAAATTTATACTTTATTTCATACAAATTGCCCAAGTCATGTAAATCACGAGAACTATTAAACTCAATCCAGTACAAAAATATTTAAAATTAATATATTTATTTGCATGTAAACAACAACATTGTCGCAACTACAAAATACTATATAGTGCGGCTGCAGACTGGGCATGTAGCAGAATTGGACATTCATTCATGGATGCAATTAGGGTGAAACTTGTGATCGCATGGAAGCTTGAGTTCTCCTCCCATCATCGCTTCCCTGCAGACCGTACAAATCTCTGCATCTTGCGTCTCCTCTACAGGATTCCCCTCCATCTCTACGTCTAATGGATTATCTTGCATCTTTCCGATGCAACTACGACGAGTACACTGTCTCTTGATATATATATTATACTTTAATTTTTTTCCTTTTAAATTTGTTTTATATGTCATACATAGATTTTGAGAATATATTAGATTTTTGAATAGTTTGTTTTTACTAATATACAAAAGATGCATGCGTGACGCACGAGAGCACATGAGGCGCACATGAAGCTAGTTTTATGTGATTTACTTGAGACCTTCTAAGTTTTTAAGTATTAGTTTCTCAAAGCAACTCCAATAAAATCAGATTCCTTTTATAATTAAAATAGCTCGATAACTTAATTATTCTTAATTAACTTATATGCGAGGAAACTATTAGGCGTGCTTAAATTTTTCAATCACATATTCGCCCGCATATAGTGGTTATGACACTTGATAAATTCTTCATATTAAATTTTCATCAATCATAAATACAGTAACTGATCCAAAATAAAAGCTACAAACAGACTTGTGGATGTGCCAGACACATTAGCAACAAAAATCAAATATCAATCTAATAGATAGCGGGCTTTAGACAAACAAACTAAAACCTCATATGATATATTTCTTGGATTGGGGATTTTTAACACTTCAAAGTTCAAATATTGCTACGCTGCATATGAATTTAGTGGGGCAAAATATAAAAGTAGTATATCCGCTAGCTAAAAATTTTATATATATATATACACACATATATATATATATATACATACATACATATATATATATACATACATACATATATATATATATATACATACATATATATATATATATATATATATATATATATATATATATATATATATATATATATATATATGTATGTATTATTGGCTATTATCTTCTAGAGCGGCTAAAAATTTATACTTTTCAATTTATAGTAAGCTTACTACGATAATTGTAAATGACAAAGTAATTAGGGAATTTGAGTGTGTCGTGCAGTTGTAAAAAACTAAAAAAAAAATCAGTAAGCTTATACTTCATTTCATACTAATTGCATAAGTCATCTAAATCACAAAAACTATTAAACTCAATTCAGTACAAATATATTTAAAATTAATAGTTTTATTTGCATGTAAAAAGCAACAATATTGCAGCGACTACAAAATACACTAGTGCGGCGATAGACTGGGCACATAGTAGAATTGGACATCCATCTATGGATGCAATGAAGGTGAAACTTGTGGCCGCATGGAAGCTCGACTTCTCCTCCTGTCATTGCTTCCTAGTAGATCGTACAAATCTCTGCATCCTGCGTCTCATCTGCAGGATGCTCCTGCATCTCTATGTCCATGTCCACTGGATCATCTCGGCTACATAGACACCACCTCCTAATACAATAATAAATGCACACGTGAGTGCTATCAGAGCTCTAATAAAAGAGTAGGATTTTCACGCAGGCTCTGACCAGCTACCACAGTGGAGCACATGTTGCGCAACAACATGACACCCGGACAGTAGAGTTAGCCCGGTGTATAACATTACCATGTGGGGTAGTCTTGCTAACCCTAATGAAGGAATTAGGAAACCAACCAAAATGCAATAAGCCAAGAGGAAACCAACCAAAATGCAGTTCGTGTTGGCAGAATGCAGGGCAAAAGGAATGACCGTGAAAGTGTAAGGAAGTTTTGCATTCTTTATATAACAAGAGGAATGAACGAGATATTGTGTGTGTCTCACGTGCGTCACAGTCACACGTGCATCTTCTGTATATTGGTAAAAAAAAATTAAAATATTATATATTTTCAAACTCTATGTATGACATATAAAACAAAATTAAAAGAAAAAAAATCCCAAGTTATATATGTATACAGGTCAATACAAATTCTTATCACCCTTTTATTTAATAATTGGATGAATTGTTGTATCACTTAATGTTTCATTGATGGCTATAAATAACAAAGAAATATTGCATTGGCTGAAGATCGGTCATACGAAACATAGAAGTGCAAGGCATAAGGCGTAGAATGACTAGAATAACTAAAGAAAAATTTGGAAGAGCAGTTACCTTGGCTATGGTGGCAGCTATGATACACCAGATATGGAAGGCCAAAAATGAAACTATTTGGAAGCTAAAAGTCCCAAGACCTCAGCTGATTTGTGACAAGGTTAAGCAAGACTGTAAGTATAGATTTTTTGACATTCTGAAGAGTGGACTGGACATCAAAGGAAGATGATGGATAATAGAATCATACAAATAGACAAACGCAAAATATAGAATGAGAATATATAGGGAAAATGGAAAGTAAGGTATAGGATATAGGGGACATAAGGGACAGTTAGGTATATGATATAAGGTAGAATGAGAATGTACAGGGGAAATGAAAAATAAGGTATAGGATATAGGGGACTGTTAATTGTTGTTAGTACTGTGTGAGACCTTTGTATTTGTATTACACCTTCATATTTGTTTTTAGTGGTGATTAATAATATTTGTTATTTCCACCCACAAAAGAGATTTGGCAGAGGGAACGGTTAATTGTTGTTAGTACTGTGTGAGACCTTTGTATTTGTATTACACCTTTGTATTTATTTTTAGTGGTGATTAATAATATTTGTTATTTTTACCAAAAAAAGAGAATTGGCAGACCCAATTATCACAAAAGATGAGCTCAAATAGAAGGAAGATCTTATAGAGATGATCTTAAAGACTAGGGCAGAATGCAAGTAACTGCTTGAATTATACAATATCATATACTCTCTCCCTTTCAATTTATGTGAACATATTTTTGACCAATTTCTTTATTTGGAAATAATTTATCTTTATACAATGAGTGCCACACCCCTTTTATGCCCCCCTCCCCCCTCCAAAACGATAATGTGTATTATGGATGGTGGGTTAAATAATTTTTCCAATTAAAGTGACAAACTTGATTAGGAATTATTTTATTTACAGAGTCGCCACTCGGAATTGATTTTTTGGGTGTTCCAAGTCACCTTTTATTTGAATCCTTAGTCAAAGGAATGTTTGACTCTATTATTATTGGTCTGCGAAAATAAAGTCCGGGTAAGAAATTCTGTTGACCGGGGAGAAGGTGTAAGGCATTCCCGAGTCCCGTGGTTCTAGCACGGTTGCTTTATTGACTTAAACTTGGCATAAATTAATTTTGGATAAACTGTGATTTATTGGTTTCCATGTTTTATCTATCCGCTTTTAATTGCTTGATTATTCATAGTTATGGAATTATCTTCAAATTAGTCACGCGTACATGTACTCATTTTGTTTGGCGCGTTAAAAATCATATCACGCGTGCGTGTACAAAATTACTAGTACTTTTATTATTATTAAGATTGTGTCGCCCAAAGTTACGTGAACGCATACCTTGGTTTTAATTTTGGAACTAGTAATTATGTCACGCGAACGTATACATAATCGCGATAATTTGATTAATTAAGAGCGTGCCTAAAACATACTATTGTATTCATGAATTTATCCTAAATATAATTTCAGATTATTGTGAGGCAAGGAGTTATGGAGCAATAAAGACAATGGGTCACCTTTTTCTCTTATTAAACTGGACGTGATAGAAATTATTTTGACCCAAATAACTTAAAATTAATCATAGCGTAATTAGCCTTTTAAGATCAACTAAGCAGGAGGCCCAGTTACTTTCAAATTTGCATCTCTAATCCAACAAGTAACTTAGCTAACAATCCTCTTAATTCATGCTTTCGTAGCCTAATGACTTGATCCCAACAAATGGAAACTAAAGAAGTACACTTTCAGTCTATTCTTTGATATTATCCAAAATAGTTTTTCTCCAAAATGTGCTTCTCCAATTTCACCTACGGCACATTTGAACTCAACCAAACCACGACTCACGTTATTATCAACAAATTTGATTCTGACAGTCCAAAACCCAAATTAAATCTATTCAATTAACACATAAAATCCCAAACTTCAAACCAATATTAACATTGAATTCCTCAGCATAAAGATATGAATCAAATCACTAATGGAACAAGCCAAGAAGACATGACAGAAGCTAACACCAAAACTTTATTTATCACAAGCATCAACTAAATTTTGAGATTAAAAGTACGTAACGGACCTCAATACTCGACTTTTACGGGCCTGGAAGACCGAAAACAGCATGACCACGGCAAGATGGGAACCTCGCCGGACAGAAACTTTCACCTCGGCGAACTCGACCGGAACTTTGATGGAGCTCGATTACTCGACTAATTTTCGCCGGAGTGAATGAGTGTTTAATAGCTAGTTTCGAGACTGCTTGGCGCCAGTCTTTTTGCTGATTTTTGTGGTGGTTTTAAGGTGTTTCGGGGCTGTGATTCTGAATGATTTTTATAACCTTTTGGCTATTTTCGCAGCTGATATTTTGGTGGAAAAAAAAGGCTTTTTTCAGTTGCTTTTGGAGCCAAAGATGGAGGAAAAATCTTTGAAGCTTTGTTGGTCGATGAGGTATTTTAATGGAGATTTTGTGGTAGTCTCATAGTAGAAAGTTGTTGCGTTTTGGCTTTGGACCAGAAGAAAAACAAAGCGGCGCCCAGGTTTTTCTCTTCACTCTTTTATTTTTGTCCTCTCTATCTCGTGTGTGTGTGTGTGTTTTGAAGGAGGGATATGTCGGGGGTTGTAAGTGGGGACAAGCATGGGGATAAAGGAAAGTGGAGAGAGGACAAAGTATGGGGGGACAAGCATGAGGGCAGACATGGGGGACAAGAGAAAGTGGAGTGGGGACAAAGAGTGGGGACACGCGTGGGAAGATGGGAGCGAAAAATATTCAAGCACGGTAAAAAATTAGGTGCTCACAGTATGCCCCTCTATGCTTGAAAATATTAAAAGTTTTCAGGCAAAGATAAAGTGAGCAGTGTGACTAAGTTTTGACCATATCGTTATTTAAAAGAGGAAGAAAATAAAAGAAAAAAGTGCAACCGAGTCCTGGTTTTGGACAGCCTACATATCCTGGGTTATAAGAGAATCAGGTCGTATGTAGTTCAAAAAGAATGATGGAGTGTTGAGTTCGAAATTCGAGCTAGGTTCCGTCGAGGCTACGGTCCGTGGTTCTGTTATTACATCAAAATCTAAAGGAACTAAACAAGCCTATCAACTATAAGTTACAAGATTCCTATCTATAAGTCTTTTGAAGCTTGATCTTGAGTCTTGAATGGTTCTTCATGCAGACTTTTGATTGGAGCCTTGATGCTTGCTAGATACCGGTTCTAGTTCATTCTTCTTCAGCTTTTCGAATCAAGAGGGGACATGCAGAGCTTGTGACTTTAGCCACGTCTTGAGCAGTTCACATCTTTCATCTGCATTTTGGATTCACTTCTTTTTTTAGCAGTTCACATCTTTCATCTGCATTTTGGATTCACTTCTTTTTTCTTTTCTTTTCTTTATTCTGGATTGAGACTCCTTCTTTTAATCATCTCGAACCCTGTACCTCGAGGTAAAACCTGCTCATACACCAAAATAAAACAAACAAACAAAATTTATCTGCCCAAATTTTCACTAGGAAAATTTCGTGAGTTATTGTTATAAAATTCTAAACTACTTCTTTATTAAAAGTAATAAAAGATCGGGAATGGTGTAACCTGAAAAGGACATGATGAATGTTTTTTTTTGGATAGTGTTCCTTTATTGTTCAAAAGGATGTCTCAACTAAGGATTGGTGTACCAGGGGCTGGCGCCCTGTATTACTGAAAAGGAAAATGTAACCAGGGGTTGGCGCCCTGTATTACTGAAAAGGAAACGTAACCAGGGGTTTGCGCCCTGTGTTACTGAAAAGGAAATGTAACCAGGGGTTGGCACCCTGTATTACTCAAAAGGAAATTTAACCAGGGGTTGGCACCCTGTATTACTAAAAAAAAAAATGTAACCAGGGGTTGGCGCCCTGTATTACTGAAAAGGAAATGTAACCGGGGGGTTTGCACCTTGTGTTACTGAAAAGGAAATGTAACCAGGGGTTAGCACCCTGTATTACTCAAAAGGAAATTTAACCAGGGGTTGGCACCCTGTATTACTAAAAAAAAAAAGAAATGTAACCAGGGGTTGGCGCCCTGTATTACTGAAAAGAAAATGTAACCAGGGGGTTGGCGCCCTGTATTACTGAAAAGGAAATGTAACCATGGGTTAGCGCCCTGTATTACTGAAAAGGAAATGTAACCAGGGGTTGGCACCCTGTATTACTGGAAAAGGAAATATAACCAGAGGTTGGCGCCTTGTATTACTGAAAAAATGCTGAATCCTTAGGGCGAAAAGGGACTACCTGGGTTAAACTACAAAAAGCAAATCTGGGCGAAGAGTACTTCTACTCGGAATATGAGTTGTATCCCCCTAGGCGAAAAGTTTCTACCCGGGTTAAACTACATAAAATAACTTGAGCGAAGAGTACTTCTACCCGGAACAATGAGCTGGATCCCCTAGGCAAAAAAAGGTTCTACCTGGGTTAAGCTACGTAAAACAATCTAAGCGAAAAGTACTTCTACCCGGAACTATAAGCTGGATCCCCCTAGGCAAAAATGTTCTACCTGGGTTAAGCTACGTAAAACAGCCTGGGCGAAGAGTACTTCTACTCGGAATATGAGCTGGATCCCCCAAGGCGAAAAGATCTACCTGGGTTAAGCTATGTAAAACAACCTGAGCGAAAAGTACTTCTACCCGGAACTATGAGCTGGATCCCCCTAGGCGAAAAGGTTCTACATGGGTTAAACTACGTAAAACAGCCTGAGAGAAGAGTACTTCTACCCGGAACTATGAGCTGGATCCCCCTAGGTGAAAATGTTCTACCTGGGTTAAGCTACATAAAATAGCCTGGGCGAAGAGGACTTCTACCCGGACCTATGAGCTGGATCCCCCTAGGTGAAAAGGCTTTGCCTGGGTTAAGCTATGAAAATGAGAGGTATGGACAGTAGTGATGCATGCTGAAGATTTTAAGGAGCTTATATTTGGTGACATTTGTCCTTTGAGAACCGCCATTCTGCACTACTTTGTTCCTGCTTCAAACAAGGAAAATTTGTGAGTTTTTAAAGTGGTGGTCGGTTTGTCACCTTTATGCACTGAGGAGTTTGAGTTCACGGACACCTCGTTGTCGAAGAACTGATTCTATCAGAGTGGTACCGAGATGATCGGATACTTTGTATCGTTTTCTAGAGACTTTGGCTTTATGACGTCTCCCCTGGCTATTTCATACCCGGATGTCCACGGTACCGTTAACCCATGAATCTAAGGCAAAGCAATTTTCTTTAAAATCAAACTTAGTTGTCTTGCACTCAGAACCAGTTTGTGTCTATGGTGCTTATCTACTTTTTCCATGAAGCAAGTCTTGCTTAGGCGACCTTTTCAGTTTCTTTGAGACACTTTATCCGCCTTATCAAAAGAGATCACAGATGGATTCTTGCCTTCGTCAATGCCGTATATGCTCCAAATTGTGCTCGGTATTACGGGAAAATTGTAGACAGTTTTGCAGCCATTTTTGCTTTGCTTTTGATGCAAGATTAGACCGAAAGGGAATCTAAGAAAAATTATGAAAAAGAATAGAAGAGCAATTGGAAGTGAAAAAGGAATTGTGTCTAAATAAAAGGTGTCCGTTTCGGGGAGAGAAATAAGGAGACTTATCTGGAGATATGTGCCAACTTCAATGAATCATGACATGCATTTTGGACTGGACGCCTGATTTGTCTGTGCTGTCTAATTCTCAAAATACGTCGCAAATGTTGTTTATCTTGAAACTATCTTGGTTGTGCTCATGCCGGAGCATCGAAGACCCTCATTCAGTTAGTAGCCCCCTTTATGGGTTTTCGCTAATTGAGCTCTCTCATTTCTCTAATCGCTATTGCCTTATGGTGCCCATCTGGTTTTCACCAATAAGACTCTTGCATTTCTCTGCTCACTGTCGCCTTACAGTGCTCATACGGGTTTTCACCGATAAGACTCTCTCATTTCTTCTTTTCTTTTCTTTTTTTCTTTTTTTTTTGCGGAAGGTTGGCCAATGCCCCTGGCATGGGGACTTCAAGTATTCTCAAAGATCGATCGGAAATTTTTAACAGGAAAAGGCAAAAAGAACCTTGAACTGAATTACAACTTTGGGAACTGTTTCTACGGGAAAACCGTAAGATAAAAACAAACTTCTGCCCCAGTTTTGGAGTATTGGGAATATGGATTTTTGTTGCGATGGGACCGAACCCAGGGTAAGGCTGCCTACGTATCCTTTCGGAATCAGGTCGGACGTAGTTCAATGACTCAAAAAATTTATTGTTTGACCTTTTTTTTTTTTTAGTACACAGGTTCCAAAAAATGGAAAACAAGGAAGAAAAATACAGCTTAAAAGGGGTAACAAAAGGGTGACACTTTCTTGGAATAGCGAGCAATGGTAGCCTTCGTCATCTCGATCTAAGAAAATCAAGCGTGAAAGTTCCACAGTGGATATATATCAGAAATAATATCTTTTGACTGCATCTGCATTAATAGTCATGTCTGGTACCCGTCCTTCTTCATCTACCAAGTGCAAGCCCCCTTTTGGTAATACTTTCTTGATGATATAGGGTCCTTTTCAGTTTGGGGCAAACTTTCCTTTAGCTTCTACTTGGTGTGGAAGAACGCGTTTTAGAACGAGTTGGCCTACCTCAAAATGCCTTGGACACACTTTCTTGTTGTAAGCGCGTGCCATTCTTTCCTGGTATAACTGGCTAAAGCACACTGCTGCTAGCCGTTTTTCATCAATCGGCATTAGTTGTTCTAATCGCATCTTTACCCATTCTGTATCTTCAATCTCCAACTCCACAATGATCCGAAGAGAGGGAATTTCGACTTCAGCCGGTATTACAGCTTCCGTCCCATATACCAACAGATAAGGAGTTGCACCAATAGATGTGCGAGCAGTCGTGCGGTATCCCAAAAGAGCAAAAGGCAACTTTTCATGCCATTGTCTCGAACCTTGGATCATTTTCTTAAGAATCTTCTTGATGTTCTTGTTCGATGCTTCAACAGCTCCATTGGCTTTTGGTCGGTAAGGGGTAGAATGGCGATGCATAATTTTAAATTGCTCGCATACCTCCTTCATCAAATGACTATTGAGATTGGCTGCATTGTCAGTGATAAGGGTATTTGGGATACCAAAGCGGTAGATGATGTTGGAATGAACAAAGTCTACCACTGCTTTCTTGGTGACTGCTTTGAAAGTGACGGCCTCCACCCACTTGGTGAAGTATTCAATTGTAACCAAAATGAATCTATGCCCATTTGAAGCCTTTAGCTCAATTGGTCGAATAACATCCATTCCCCAAGCAACGAAAGGCCAAGGAGAGGACATGGGATGCAACTCCGAAGGTGGCGAGTGAATCAGGTCACCATGAATCTGGCATTGGTGACACTTGCGAACAAAACTGAAGCAATCTCGCTCCATTATAAGCCAATAATACCCTGCCCGCAGAATCTTCTTCGCCAAAACATATCCATTCATGTGAGGTCTGTATGCCCCCGAATGCACTTCACTCATGATCCGCTCAGCTTCTGTGGCATCTACGCATCTCAACAAGTTCAAATCCGGGGTCCTTTTGCACAAAATTTCCACATTCAGGAAGAAACCGCTGGCGAGCCTCCTTATAGATCTTTTTTGATCTCCCTTGGCATGCTCTGGGTATTCTCTCATTTTCAGGAATCGTTTTATGTCATGATACCATGGTTCACCATCTGGTTCTGTCTCAATTGTATTGCAGTAACCGTGTTGATTCCGAACTTGGATTTCTAGTGGATCGATATGGGTGTTTCCCGGATAAGGGAGCATCGAGGCTAAAGTAGCCAAATCATCGACTAGCTTGTTGTAAAACCTGGGAATATACCTGAACTCGATGGATTTGAATCTTTTGCTCAAATCTTGTACACATTGTCTGTATGGAATAAGCTTGATGTCTCGAGTCTCCCATTCGCCTTGGGCTTGCCAGATAAGCAAGTCAGAATCTCCCATAACCAATAGTTCATGCACATCCAGATCGAGGTCCATTTTCAAACACATGATACATGCTTCGTATTCTGTCGTATTATTGGTAAAGAAGAACCGAAGCCGGGTTGTTGCAGGGTAATACTGTCCAATAGGTGAGATGAGGATTGCCCCGATCCCAACTCCTTTGATATTGACAGTTCCATCAAAATACATTTTCCATAGAGGGTTGTTGTCTGGAACTACTTCCTCTATTGAGTTGACCTCTTCATCTGGGAAGTATATTGTAAGTTGCTTGTACTCATCATCAACTGGATTCTCTGCCAAATAATCGGCCAAAGCCTGTGCTTTCATCGCGGTGCGAATGACATAGACGATGTCGAACTCTGTGAGCAGGATTTGCCATTTTGCGAGACTGCCGGTGGGCATTGGCTTTTGGAAGATATACTTCAGAGGATCCATTCTGGATATGAGGCAAGTAGTATAGGCCAAAAGATAATGTCTCAACTTCTGAGCGACCCAAGTCAAAGCACAACATGTCCTTTCTAAAAGGGTGTACTTAACCTCATAATTGTTGAACTTCTTGCTCAAATAATATATTGCTTGTTCCCTTTTGCATGTCGCATCATGTTTCCCCAGAACGCATCCAAAGGAATTATCCATCACCGATAGATATAAAAACAAAGGCCTACCAGGTTCAGGTGGGACCAGTACAGAGGGTTTTGATAGATAATCTTTGATCTTGTCAAAAGCATTTTGGCAATCGTCCGTCCCCTTGATTGCAGCATCCTTTTTCAGCAACTTAAAGATGGGCTCGCACGTGGTTGTCAGTTGAGAAATGAACCTACTGATGTAGTTCAACCTTCCGAGCAAACTCATGACCTCCCTTTTGTTCTTTGGGGGTGGTAGATCTCGAATGGACCTTATCTTTGATGGATCCAATTCGATGCCTCTCCGACTGACTATAAAATCGAGGAGTTTCCTAGATGGAACTCCAAACGCACATTTGGCTGGATTGAGCTTAAGGTTATACCTTCGAAGCCGTTCGAAGAACTTTTTCAAATCATTCACGTGATCAGCCTGTGTCTTTGATTTTATGATGACATCATCGATATATACTTCAATCTCTTTGTGCATCATGTCATGAAAAATAGTGGTCATGGCCCTCATGTAAGTTGCCCCTGCATTCTTTAAACCAAATGGCATGACCCTGTAACAATAGGTACCCCACGGAGGGGTGAAAGCGGTCTTTTCTGCATCACCCTCATCCATTAGAATCTGGTGGTACCCATCATAGCAATCCACGAACGACTGTATCTCATGCTTTGCACAATTATCTACAAGAATATGGATGTTCGGCAAAGGAAAATTATCCTTAGGACTTGCTTTGTTCAGGTCTTTGTAGTCAACACAGACTCTAGTTTTTCCATCTTTCTTTGGCACGGACACAACATTTGCCACCCATGTGGTGTATCGTACAGCTCTGACAACATTGGCGCTCAATTGCTTCATTATTTCCTCTCTGATTTTATCACTCATGTCCGTTTTAAATTTTCGCTGCTTCTGTTGGACTGGTGGAAAATCAGGATACGTGGGAAGCTTATGAACCACTAAATTGGCGCTTAAACCGGGCATATCATCATAAGACCAGGCAAACACATCTCTATACTCAAATAAAAGTTGAATCAAGGCATCTCTGGTTTTTTGTTCAGTGTGAATGCTTATCTTTGTTTCTCTGACTTCTTCATGACCTCCGATATTAATTGGCTCAGTTTCATTGAGGTTGGGCCTAGGCTTGTTTTCAAATTGTTCCAACTCTCTTTTTATTTCATCAAAAACCTTATCTTCATCATATTCGACCTCTTGATGCATTATTTCGAAATTAGACAGCTTTTGAGATCTGGGCGTGAATTTCGCATGCATGTCATGTTATTAAAGCTGGCATTAACAAAACTGAAATGGAAATAAAATGGAAGGAATTAGGAAAAGGAAAAGATACAAAATACGAAACCGAACTGCATTTCATTGAATTTGAAAGGATAGAAGGGTTAACGTAAAAATAAAACAATCATACTAAGATATTTGGATTACAACCCTGAAAGTAACCCAAAGTACAAAAGAAAGAAGCTGCAAAAGTCAACTACCAAGACTCTTTCCTTGTGGGGAGAGGAGTTGCTTCCCAGTTATTGAGCATTGTTTTTGGGCCAATTAGTTGCATATCGGCACGACTAGTGCCTTCACCAGCCTGGATCATATTCACTTCAGAAAATATCTGCCTGAGGCCATGGCAAATTTCATCAATGTTTGCATGCGCCGAGGAATTTTGACCATGTTTGAATCGTGGCTCGACAAAAGTGTAGAAAATGTGAGGGATAGGTTGCTGCAAGACCCACTCATACTTTTTGCGGTGCTTGTCTATGTCTTTGTCTGCTTGTGTTGGCCTGAAGCCTAAACCAAAAGTACCCTTGTTACAAAACGGAGAAATGGAATCTGAAATTCCTTGCAATGATGCCCCTAAGCCTTTTCCTGGATCATAACCTTGTCTCATCATAAGTGCAGCCACCATTACAGATGTGGCAAAGAGACGAGGATGCAGAATAGGCTTTCCTTCCTCAACATGGTCCACAACAACCACTTCGAAAGCCTAATAGAGAATAGACTCGCATCCTTCTTTGGCCTCAATACATGGGATTAACGGGTCTTTATAAATGGATGACTCGTCTTCTCCGTGAACAATAATTTCTTGCCTGTCGTGCTCGAATTTGAGCATCTGATGCAAGGTGGATGGCACACCTCGGGCCGTATGGATCCATGGCCTTCCAAGAAGAAAGTTATAAGAAGTTTCCATGTCCACTACTTGGAAGACAATTTCAAAATCAACAGGCCCAATCGTCATGGTGAGGTTGATCTCCCCAATAGTATCTCTCGCTGAGCCATAAAAAGCCCGGATGCGAACATTGCTGGGTCGGATCCTGTCTGTATTGATCTTCATACTTTGCAAGGTAGAGAGAGGGCATACATCTACACTCGAGCCTCCATCAACCATGACTCGCTTCACATAATGCCCCTCACATTTGACAATCAAATGCAAAGCCTTATTGTGACCGGCTCCCTCCTCAGGAAGTTCATCATCAGTAAAAGAAATTATGTTCACCTCAAAAAATCTATTGGCCATCTTCTCTAATTGATTCACGGTGGTATTCTCTGAGACTTGTGCCTCATTCAGGATTTTGATTAGTACACGGGCATGCTCTCCTGAGTGTATGAGCAAAGATAACAGAGAGATTTGGGGAGGAGTCTTTCTCAGCTGGTCAATGATTGAGTAATCCTGAACTTTTATCTTTTTCAAAAACTCCTCCGCCTCTTCTTCAGTGACCGGTTTCTTTATTGGCATTTGGCCTTCTCTGATTTGCTTAGCCTTCCTCAATTCTTATGGAGAGTAATACCTCCCTGATCGAGTCAAACCTCCAGTTTCCCCCACTTCTTCTATGATTTCCTTGCCTTTGTAGGTTACTACAATTTTTTTGTAGTTCCAAGGGATGGTTTTCCTATTTGTTACACGGGGTTGTGTGGCAGGCCTGATTATGATCGGCTCTATTATACCCGTTGTACCACCCTGATTCTCCTTTGCGATGGGGTGACCTCCAAGGACATATAACTTTGGGCTTGGAACATTGGAGCGAACTTCCAACCTCAAGATTTTTGGAAAAAATAAAGTTGCCCTTTTCTGAGCTCTAGGAGCCTTTCACAATCAACGGTGCATCTAGGCTTGGACTTACTTCCAGTTTGGTTCCCTCTTGAATCGTTACCACTGTCATTTCTGCTCGACCAACCGGCTTGTATTCATGATCTCGGCCAATCATTCCCACAAAATGACCATCATTGTGTACTGGCAGCGGGTTATTGGTCACATTAGGAGGGTCCTCGCCATTCATGACTACAATCAATTTTTCAACAATGAGTCTTTCTATGGCTCTTTTCAGGGTCCAACAGTCATCAGTGCTATGCCCCAGAGCACCTGAATGATATTCACATCTAGCATTTGCTTGAAATCCATGTGAATCGGGATGCATATGGTGGGGTGTGATGGGTCCAATCATGCCTATCTGCTTCAACTTCTGGAACAGACTAGAGTATAATTCTGCCAATGGAGTAAATGTTTCCACCGGCCTTTGCTCTCGACCATAGTCCTGCCTAGGACGAGCATTATAGGGTGCCCGAAAATTTTGCTGCTGAGGTCGGGGTAATCTTGGAGCTGGTGCCCGTACCTGTTGATTGGGAGGGCGAGCATATGATTGAGCAATAAACATTGTATATAGTGGCTATCCCACAGAGTACTGAGGAATTGTCGGGGGATAGTAATGTTGAGGGTAGCTGGATTGCCCCTGCTGAACTTGCACATAAGGGTGCGATGCCCCTCTTTAAACTTCCCTGGATCCCGAAGTCATCATGGACCCTTCTTCTCTCTTCTTTCTATTTGCCAAACTTCCCGACCCATTTTGGATAGCTTGGGTGGTGGCTTTGAGAGCAGCTTGACTTACAATTCTGCCAGTCTTGAGGCCATTTTCGACCATTTCTCCTATTTTGATCGCTTCCGCAAAAGGTCTACCCATTGCGGATATCATGTTCTGAAAGTAATCAGGCTCTTGGGCCTCCAGAAAAACAGTGATCAACTCGTGATTATCCATGGGCGGCTTAACTCTAGTTGCTTGCTCCCTCCACTTGATTGCATACTCCCTAAAGCTTTCAGTCGGCTTTTTCTTCATATTGGACAGGGAATTGCGATCCGGCGCAATATCTATGTTGTATTGAAATTGTTTGACGTAGGCTTGGGCCATGTCATCCCAGACATGCCAGTGAGAGATATCTTGGTCAATGAACCATTTGGAGGCTACCCCCACAAGACTTTCCCCAAAATAAGCCATCAGTAATTCTTCTTTTCCACCTGCGCCCCTCAGCTGGTTGCAGTACCTTTTGAAATGGGCGATAGGGTCGCCGTGTCTATCATACTTCTCGAATTTTGGGGTCTTGAACCCTGGTGGAAAATGGATGTGAGGGAACATGCATAGATCACTGAACGAAACACTTTTGTGAACCCCTAGTCCCTGTATGTTCTTTATGTTCTGTTCAAGACTTTTCATTTTCCTGGCCATCTCATCTGACTCAACCGTCTTGGCAAGCTTTTCATTTTCCACTGGTGACTCGTACTGAGGAGTCTGATTACATGGAGCCGAGACCCCGAAAGTCATATTTGGAGAGTAGTATTGGCCATCATAAGCATGAGATGGTAGCTCGTTGATTGGCCTCGTCATAGGAGGTGGAGGCGGGATTGTGTATGTCGGTGCGCCAGACACGACTAGAGGAGTGTTCCTGACTGGTGCGACTGGAGGTCGCACATTAGAGGTACCAGGAGCAACGTGGAGGCTGTAGTTTGGCACATAACCTGGTGGTAGAATGTGATCGCTCGTTGAATGGAGCGGTGGTTGAGTAGTCAGGGGTATGGTGGAAGTTCCCTCTGAGGGACCCCGGGGTGGAGGCTGACCAGACACCCAAGCTTGATATACATCAGATAATTGCTGTCTCAATTTTCTTATTTCCTCCGACTCTTGTTCAACTTATTGACCCTGGGGGTCGTCACTGATCAGCTCGATCTCATCATCGTTTGCCATTACTACTGCTCCCTTAGATCTAGTGAAGTAATGGTGTGTTGCCAGTTTCTCCACAAACCAACCACCTTAAGCTTACTAAGGTAAGAGACAGCAAATGTGTTAGGGTTAAGCATTTTATAGATGTGAATCACACATAATGTGCCATGCTCCTATCATTGTCACTATTTCTAACATGCTTTTGAAAGCTTCATGTTTCATTCCGGCTTATGAGGTAGCTTCTTATTGACGCTCTTATTTTCTTCTTCTTCTTCTTTTTTCCACTTACGCCTCATTTTGATCCGTCATCTTAGAATCATTGAAAAATATTTTGATCGAACCTTTTGTGGGTTGCCTACGTATCATGTCGCCGCATGAATCAGATCATTACGTAATTTTGCCTGTTGGTTTTATTTTACTTCTAACTATACTCAACAGCCACTTTTGGGATTTTAAACTACCTAAACAACTGAAACTGAAGGAGTAACCGAGTAGAGCATTTAATTTTGCCTGTTGGTTTCCTACGAATGAGCTCAGAATATTGTGGATAGTCCCTTGCCACTGCATTTTAACAGTTTCAGTTTCTTTTTCTACTAATGATCTTTTCCTTTTATTGACAATGAATCCTATACATATGATAGAAACTGCCATCATATTTTCTGTAGTCGTGATAGGCCATATATACTACGGAAAAGGGTTAAAAATATCGCTTTGCTGTTGAATATTGTTTAAAATTACCCTCCGTTATACTATTGGTTCAGAATAACCCTTACCGTGCTAATATTGATCAAAAATACCCTCCAGTTAACGGAGGTGCTGGCAGACATTTAAGAATTTGGCCCATCCGAATTTATTTTTTACATAGACCCGACCCGATAACCGACCCAAAAAATTAAACCCTAAGAATATTTTTTCTTCATGAAATTTCAGTTCATTTTGGCAGCTTCTTCCCTTATCCCTTCAACTCCTTACCCCATTTATATATGGCAACTTGCAGAAGCAGATGAAAATGGAGAGAGATATCTCTGCAAAAAAAATGAACGTTGCTTTGTTCTTGAGTTCCATGACTGTTTCTTAAAGAAACTATAAACAAATGGAATATATAAAAGAGTCTTTCAGACATTGAATCAGAGAATATACCAGTAAGATATGTGTGTACAAGCCAGAGGTTATCAACATGTTACTTCTTAATCCTTTATCCAAACCAAGTATAATTGGTCGGTTCTCGTTGCTCATATTTCATAGATTAGACTTTTTGTAGATCTCATTCTTGACTTTATTTGGAACTTTGTTTCAGCTACTAATGGAAACAGGCTGCCATTGATGGAGGGTTTGGATCGTAGAGAAGAGAAGGAAAGAAAGAAGAAAAAAAAGTATTGTTTAGGGTTTAATTTCTTAGATCGGGTACCGGGTATTGGGTCGGGTCAGTGTAAAAATAAATCTGGAGGGACCAAATGCTTAAATGGCTTCTATGTGGCACCTCCTTTAATTGGAGGGTATATTTGATCAATAGTTGCACGGTAGGGGTTCTTTTGAGCCAATAGTATAACGGAGGATAATTTTAAGTATTCGATAGTAAAGGGATATCTTTGAGCCTTTTACATGTCTTTTGCAGGTTGGCCAAATTTAGATGGGATAGTTTGTGGCTACCAGTAGGGCCCCTTAGGTAAGCCTGTTTTTTACTGTTTCCACATTCTTAATTATGCCTTCTGCTGAAAAACTATCATCGAACTTTGAAATTGCAGTGGAGCTGGAATCTGCATTTACGTAGACCATTTACTAAATGTGTCATCTGAAGAAATACGGAAACTTAGAAGATATATGTATGCATATAAAGCCAGGTAAGAGTTTAGAGGATGTATTTATGGGCCCTTGAAGCCAGATAAGAGTGTCGCCCTAATCGATTTATAGCACTCAACTAGTTCCATTATAGATTTTTCCTCTTTTTTTGTCTGGTGTACGATGACTATGAGATGTACTGTAAAGTTCCGGAGAGTTTGTCTGATAGGAAGGGGCTTAAATTAATGGCGGAAGCTCTTTTATTCCATCATTCCCATTTCCCTCAATGGGAATTCTCTGTTTTGATATATATATGGCACTGTAAATACTTTGTTCCTGGTACTAATATACTTTCGTTCTGGTGGGAATTTTTGTTCCCCTGCGAATCCTGGCTGTTTGAATATGCTTATGAATTCGTGTAAATGTTTGATTTGATTACGCACGTTATTATGCTTGGCTTTTTACTGTTAATTGTCTGTCATTCAGATTAAAGCAACAAAAGCGAATATATTTCCCAAGTTTCACACGCTTACCTTTGTGTACAAATTGTTGACTCAACAAGAGATCAAAGAGGATTGTCCAGCAGTTAGTTTGTACTTTATACACCAAGCGTTAATAATGAATCCAACACCAATAAACTCAATGTAATCACACAAACGGGGTCTAAGGAGGGTAGTGTATGCGCAGACTTTACCCCTACCTTGTGAATACAGAGAGGTTGGGAAGGGTACTGTATACACAAACTTTACCCCTACCCCGTAAAGATAGAGAAAATATTTCTGATAGACCCTCGCTCAACGAAAGCACGAATAATAAATCCTACCATAGAACTCTGCATAAACTAAAACATTGTTTGGTGAATAAGAAAAAATTATCGTTGTAGAACTAATCAGAGGCGAAGCTAGGATTTGAATCTTATGGGTTCGGGAGTATAATAGTTTTAAGTTATTGGGTTCTAAATTAATAATTTGTACATATTCATTTGATTTCTTAATACAAATACAAGGTTTGAACAAAATTTACTGGATTTGACGAACGTCAAGGTCAATTTTCTTAACGTATCAAAATCAGACTCATTCTTATTCTTGATTTATTTTATATGGGTCTCTGATGTTATATTTATCCACCTTCCAGATGTTTAAGCATGGACATCGCGGGGGGGGGGGGGGGGAGGCTCAACTAAGTATGTCGCATTGATCGAAAAAATGTTGTTTTAACTCCTTATATGGTTTTGAATAATATCCTCGTGAACTAGTTTTTAAGATTGAGTTAGGTTAAAGACTTATTTTCTTATATTATCATCGATCTCATGTGGATCTAGCTTTTAAATTTAATTAGTTGGTATAAAATACTACTACTACATTTACTAACTATTAACCAAACGAGAATACAGACTTAGTGTGTGTCTCTAAGTATGTCGCATTGATCGAAAAAATGTTGTTTTAACTCCTTATATGGTTTTGAATAATCTCCTCGTGAACTAGTTTTTAAGATTGAGTTAGGTTAAAGACTTATTTTCTTATATTATCATCGATCTCATGCGGATCTAGCTTTTAAATTTAATTAGTTGGTATAAAATACTACTACTACATTTACTAACTATTAACCAAACGAGAATACAGACTTAGTGTGTGTCTTTGTGTATATTTTCTAAAATATTCAGTTATAAAGGTATAAATCAAAAGATGAGTCACTACAACAAATTTCGCCTAAGGCCTCCAGAAACGCGTTGCTAAAGATATTTGCGGGCATGCTTTTATCTGTGTGGCCTTTATTACAAGCTTTGGGCAACGGTTACAAGAACCCAATATATAGCGAGCTAAAACATGTATCAGCCTCTTTAGGCCCAAGGCAACTTTATGTTGGATTATATACATGACACAACAAGCATTTATACTGTATTTACCATTCATAACTATGCTTTTCAAAAAAATATCATTCATAGCTATATTTGAATTTTGTAGCCAAAAAAAAAAACTATAGTATTGAAACAAAAGATTTGTAATAAGAGAGCAATAAGCTTTCATTGCTCAGTTGGTTAGAGCACCTGCTTAGTAAGTAGAGATTTGGAGCTCGACTCTCAATAAGAGCATTTTATTTTTGTATTTACCTTGGTTATACATGTTATATCCTTTGTATACACCCGTATTTTGCCTCGTGCGAACGAATACGATTAATAAAGGTTGTATTCGTTATGCGAACAAATACAATTGTGTGAACGAATATAGTTGATTTAAACACATCTTGTATTCGTTGAGCGTCTAAATACAAGTGATACAATCTTATAACAATTGAACAGTAGCTACGAATAGTAATTAGGCAAACTATAGTTACGTATGGTAATTAGGCTCTAAAGTGTAGTACTTTATGAAGGTTTTCATTCAATTAATTTTAAGTTTTTTTTACATCCATTTGGTTTCATCATGCATGGTACTGGCTTCATAAGAGAAATTGCGATTAAATTAGTTGGATCAATAAAAGATGAGTTAAAAGGACTAATCATGTGATTAGTTTCCCTTACATTAATTATTTTCATTCATCGACTATTTAATGAACATAGTAGATCATTAAGGGAAAAATTCACAAATAGCCACTTTCCATCCCATATAATTGGAAAATAGTCATTGTCATGGGATTTTATATTTCACGTGTGAAACTCCGGGACATTTTCATGGTGCTTTACTTCCGAAGATTACAATACCATGGAAGTGACTATTTCTCAATTACAATGCTGAAAAGTGACTAACTCGTGCTATTACTTCGACCATTTCACTTGGCCCATTAGCAATGAAAACACAATAGCAATCCAATAGATAGTGGGATTTAAACAAACAAATTAAAGCCTCGTATGACATATCTCTTGGATTTGAGGATTTCAATACGTCTAAATTCAAACATCGTGACGCTGCATATGAATTTAGTGGGGCAAAATATAAAAGTGGTATATCCGCCAGCTAAAAATTATATAAAAAAATATGTATCTTATATATATATATATATTCAAAAAAACACATTTTGTCGGCTATTATCTTTTGGAACGGCTAAAAATTTACGTTTCTCAATTTATAGTAAACTTACTACGTTCCTGGTAAATAACAAAGTAATTAGACAATTTGAGTGCGCCGTGCAGTTATAAAAAAACTAAAAAAAATCAATAAATTTATACTTTATTTCATACAAATTGCCCAAGTCATGTAAATCACGAGAACTATTAAACTCAATCCAGTACAAAAATATTTAAAATTAATATATTTATTTGCATGTAAACAACAACATTGTCGCAACTACAAAATACTATATAGTGCGGCTGCAGACTGGGCATGTAGCAGAATTGGACATTCATTCATGGATGCAATTAGGGTGAAACTTGTGATCGCATGGAAGCTTGAGTTCTCCTCCCATCATCGCTTCCCTGCAGACCGTACAAATCTCTGCATCTTGCGTCTCCTCTACAGGATTCCCCTCCATCTCTACGTCTAATGGATTATCTTGCATCTTTCCGATGCAACTACGACGAGTACACTGTCTCTTGATATATATATATATTATACTTTAATTTTTTTCCTTTTAAATTTGTTTTATATGTCATACATAGATTTTGAGAATATATTAGATTTTTGAATAGTTTGTTTTTACTAATATACAAAAGATGCATGCGTGACGCACGAGAGCACATGAGGCGCACATGAAGCTAGTTTTATGTGATTTACTTGAGACCTTCTAAGTTTTTAAGTATTAGTTTCTCAAAGCAACTCCAATAAAATCAGATTCCTTTTATAATTAAAATAGCTCGATAACTTAATTATTCTTAATTAACTTATATGCGAGGAAACTATTAGGCGTGCTTAAATTTTTCAATCACATATTCGCCCGCATATAGTGGTTATGACACTTGATAAATTCTTCATATTAAATTTTCATCAATCATAAATACAGTAACTGATCCAAAATAAAAGCTACAAACAGACTTGTGGATGTGCCAGACACATTAGCAACAAAAATCAAATAGCAATCTAATAGATAGCGGGCTTTAGACAAACAAACTACAACCTCATATGATATATTTCTTGGATTGGGGATTTTTAACACTTCAAAATTCAAATTTGCTACGCTGCATATGAATTTAGTGGGGCAAAATATAAAAGTGGTATATCCGCTAGCTAAAAATTTTATATATATATACACACATATATATATATATATACATACATATATATATATATATATATACATACATATACATATATATATATATATATATATATATATATATATATGTATTATTGGCTATTATCTTCTAGAGCGGCTAAAAATTTATACTTTTCAATTTATAGTAAGCTTACTACGATAATTGTAAATGACAAAGTAATTAGGGAATTTGAGTGTGTCGTGCAGTTGTAAAAAACTAAAAAAAAAATCAGTAAGCTTATACTTCATTTCATACTAATTGCATAAGTCATCTAAATCACAAAAACTATTAAACTCAATTCAGTACAAATATATTTAAAATTAATAGTTTTATTTGCATGTAAAAAGCAACAATATTGCAGCGACTACAAAATACACTAGTGCGGCGATAGACTGGGCACATAGTAGAATTGGACATCCATCTATGGATGCAATGAAGGTGAAACTTGTGGCCGCATGGAAGCTCGACTTCTCCTCCTGTCATTGCTTCCTAGTAGATCGTACAAATCTCCGCATCCTGCGTCTCATCTGCAGGATGCTCCTGCATCTCTATGTCCATGTCCACTGGATCATCTCGGCTACATAGACACCACCTCCTAATACAATAATAAATGCACACGTGAGTGCTATCAGAGCTCTAATAAAAGAGTAGGATTTTCACGCAGGCTCTGACCAGCTACCACAGTGGAGCACATGTTGCGCAACAACATGACACCCGGACAGTAAAGTTAGCCCGGTGTATAACATTACCATGTGGGGTAGTCTTGCTAACCCTAATGAAGGAATTAGGAAACCAACCAAAATGCAATAAGCCAAGAGGAAACCAACCAAAATGCAGTTCGTGTTGGCAGAATGCAGGGCAAAAGGAATGACCGTGAAAGTGTAAGGAAGTTTTGCATTCTTTATATAACAAGAGGAATGAACGAGATATTGTGTGTGTCTCACGTGCGTCACAGTCACACGTGCATCTTCTGTATATTGGTAAAAAAAAATTAAAATATTATATATTTTCAAACTCTATGTATGACATATAAAACAAAATTAAAAGAAAAAAAATCCCAAGTTATATATGTATACAGGTCAATACAAATTCTTATCACCCTTTTATTTAATAATTGGATGAATTGTTGTATCACTTAATGTTTCATTGATGGCTATAAATAACAAAGAAATATTGCATTGGCTGAAGATCGGTCATACGAAACATAGAAGTGCAAGGCATAAGGCGTAGAATGACTAGAATAACTAAAGAAAAATTTGGAAGAGCAGTTACCTTGGCTATGGTGGCAGCTATGATACACCAGATATGGAAGGCCAAAAATGAAACTATTTGGAAGCTAAAAGTCCCAAGACCTCAGCTGATTTGTGACAAGGTTAAGCAAGACTGTAAGTATAGATTTTTTGACATTCTGAAGAGTGGACTGGACATCAAAGGAAGATGATGGATAATAGAATCATACAAATAGACAAACGCAAAATATAGAATGAGAATATATAGGGAAAATGGAAAGTAAGGTATAGGATATAGGGGACATAAGGGACAGTTAGGTATATGATATAAGGTAGAATGAGAATGTACAGGGGAAATGAAAAATAAGGTATAGGATATAGGGGACTGTTAATTGTTGTTAGTACTGTGTGAGACCTTTGTATTTGTATTACACCTTCATATTTGTTTTTAGTGGTGATTAATAATATTTGTTATTTCCACCCACAAAAGAGATTTGGCAGAGGGAACGGTTAATTGTTGTTAGTACTGTGTGAGACCTTTGTATTTGTATTACACCTTTGTATTTATTTTTAGTGGTGATTAATAATATTTGTTATTTTTACCAAAAAAAGAGAATTGGCAGACCCAATTATCACAAAAGATGAGCTCAAATAGAAGGAAGATCTTATAGAGATGATCTTAAAGACTAGGGCAGAATGCAAGTAACTGCTTGAATTTTACAATATCATATACTCTCTCCCTTTCAATTTATGTGAACATATTTTCTTTTTAATCTTTGCCAAAAAGAATGACCAATTTCTTTATTTGGAAATAATTTATCTTTATACAATGAGTGCCACACCCCTTTTATGCCCCCCTCCCCCCTCCAAAACGATAATGTGTATTATGGATGGTGGGTTAAATAATTTTTCCAATTAAAGTGACAAACTTGATTAGGAATTATTTTATTTACAGAGTCGCCACTCGGAATTGATTTTTTGGGTGTTCCAAGTCACCTTTTATTTGAATCCTTAGTCAAAGGAATGTTTGACTCTATTATTATTGGTCTGCGAAAACAAAGTCCGGGTAAGGAATTCTGTTGACCGGGGAGAAGGTGTAAGGCATTCCCGAGTCCCGTGGTTCTAGCACGGTTGCTTTATTGAATTAAACTTGGCATAAATTAATTTTGGATAAACTGTGATTTATTGGTTTCCATGTTTTATCTATCCGCTTTTAATTGCTTGATTATTCATAGTTATGGAATTATCTTCAAATTAGTCACGCGTACATGTACTCATTTTGTTTGGCGCGTTAAAAATCATATCACGCGTGCGTGTACAAAATTTCATCAATGTTTGCATGCGCCGAGGAATTTTGACCATGTTTGAATCGTGGCTCGACAAAAGTGTAGAAAATGTGAGGGATAGGTTGCTGCAAGACCCACTCGTACTTTTTGCGGTGCTTGTCTATGTCTTTGTCTGCTTGTGTTGGCCTGAAGCCTAAACCAAAAGTACCTTTGTTACTAAACGGAGAAATGGAATCTGAAATTCCTTGCAATGTTGCCCCTAAGCCTTTTCCTGGATCATAACCTTGTCTCATCATAAGTGCAGCCACCATTACAGATGTGGCAAAGAGACGAGGATGCAGAATGGGCTTTCCTTCCTCAACATGGTCCATAACAACCACTTCGAAAGCCTGATAGAGAATAGACTCACATCCTTCTTTGGCCTCAATACATGGGATTAACGGGTCTTTATAAATGGATGACTCGTCTTCTCCGTGAACAATAATTTCTTGCCTGTCGTGCTCGAATTTGAGCATCTGATGCAAGGTGGATGGCACACCTCGGGCCGTATGGATCCATGGCCTTCCAAGAAGAAAGTTATAAGAAGTTTCCATGCCCACTACTTGGAAGACAATTTCAAAATCAACAGGCCCAATCGTCATGGTGAGGTTGATCTCCCCAATAGTATCTCTCGCTGAGCCATAAAAAGCCCGGATGCGAACATTGCTGGGTCGGATCCTGTCTGTATTGATCTTCATACTTTGCAAGGTAAAGAGAGGGCATACATCTACACTCGAGCCTCCATCAACCATGACTCGCTTCACATAATGCCCCTCACATTTGACAATCAAATGCAAAGCCTTATTGTGACCGGCTCCCTCCTCAGGAAGTTCATCATCAGTAAAAGAAATTATGTTCACCTCAAAAAATCTATTGGCCATCTTCTCTAATTGATTCACGGTGGTATTCTCTGAGACTTGTGCCTCATTCAGGATTTTGATTAGTACACGGGCATGCTCTCCTGAGTGTATGAGCAAAGATAACAGAGAGATTTGGGGAGGAGTCTTTCTCAGCTGGTCAATGATTGAGTAATCCTGAACTTTTATCTTTTTCAAAAACTCCTCCGCCTCTTCTTCAGTGACCGGTTTCTTTATTGGCATTTGGCCTTCTCTGATTTGCTTAGCCTTCCTCAATTCTTATGGAGAGTAATACCTCCCTGATCGAGTCAAACCTCCAGTTTCCCCCACTTCTTCTATGATTTCCTTGCCTTTGTAGGTTACTACAATTTTTTTGTAGTTCCAAGGGATGGTTTTCCTATTTGTTACACGGGGTTGTGTGGCAGGCCTGATTATGATCGGCTCTATTATACCCGTTGTACCACCCTGATTCTCCTTTGTGATGGGGTGACCTCCAAGGACATATAACTTTGGGCTTGGAACATTGGAGCGAACTTCCAACCTCAAGATTTTTGGAAAAAATAAAGTTGCCCTTTTCTGAGTTCTGGGCGCCTTTCACAATCAACGGTGCATCTAGGCTTGGACTTACTTCCAGTTTGGTTCCCTCTTGAATCGTTACCACTGTCATTTCTGCTCGACCAACCGGCTTGTATTCATGATCTCGGCCAATCATCCCCACAAAATGACCATCATTGTGTACTGGCAGCGGGTTATTGGTCACATTAGGAGGGTCCTCGCCATTCATGACTACAATCAATTTTTCAACAATGAGTCTTTCTATGGCTCTTTTCAGGGTCCAACAGTCATCAGTGCTATGCCCCAGAGCACCTGAATGATATTCACATCTAGCATTTGCTTGAAATCCATGTGAATCGGGATGCATATGGTGGGGTGTGATGGGTCCAATCATGCCTATCTGCTTCAACTTCTGGAACAGACTAGAGTATGATTCTGCCAATGGAGTAAATATTTCCACCGGCCTTTGCTCTCGACCATAGTCCTGCCTAGGACGAGCATTATAGGGTGCCCGAAAATTTTGCTGCTGAGGTCGGGGTAATCTTGGAGCTGGTGCCCGTACCTGTTGATTGGGAGGGCGAGCATATGATTGAGCAATAAACATTGTATATAGTGGCTATCCCATAGAGTACTGAGGAATTGTCGGGGGATAGTAATGTTGAGGGTAGCTGGATTGCCCCTGCTGAACTTGCACATAAGGGTGCGATGCCCCTCTTTAAACTTCCCTGGATCCCGAAGTCATCATGGACCCTTCTTCTCTCTTCTTTCTATTTGCCAAACTTCCCGACCCATTTTGGATAGCTTGGGTGGTGGCTTTGAGAGCAGCTTGACTTACAATTCTGCCAGTCTTGAGGCCATTTTCGACCATTTCTCCTATTTTGATCGCTTCCGCAAAAGGTCTACCCATTGCGGATATCATGTTCTGAAAGTAATCAGGCTCTTGGGCCTCCAGAAAAATAGTGATCAACTCGTGATTATCCATGGGTGGCTTAACTCTAGTTGCTTGCTCCCTCCACTTGATTGCATACTCCCTAAAGCTTTCAGTCGGCTTTTTCTTCATATTGGACAGGGAATTGCGATCCGGCGCAATATCTATGTTGTATTGAAATTGTTTGACGTAGGCTTGGGCCATGTCATCCCAGACATGCCAGTGAGAGATATCTTGGTCAATGAACCATTTGGAGGCTACCCCCACAAGACTTTCCCCAAAATAAGCCATCAGTAATTCTTCTTTTCCACCTGCGCCCCTCAGCTGGTTGCAGTACCTTTTGAAATGGGCGATAGGGTCGCCGTGTCTATCATACTTCTCGAATTTTGGGGTCTTGAACCCTGGTGGAAAATGGATGTGAGGGAACATGCATAGATCACTGAACGAAACACTTTTGTGAACCCCTAGTCCCTGTATGTTCTTTATGTTCTGTTCAAGACTTTTCATTTTCCTGGCCATCTCATCTGACTCAACCGTCTTGGCAAGCTTTTCATTTTCCACTGGTGACTCGTACTGAGGAGTCTGATTACATGGAGCCGAGACCCCGAAAGTCATATTTGGAGAGTAGTATTGGCCATCATAAGCATGAGATGGTAGCTCGTTGATTGGCCTTGTCATAGGAGGTGGAGGCGGGATTGTGTATGTCGGTGCGCCAGACACGACTAGAGGAGTGTTCCTGACTGGTGCGACTGGAGGTCGCACATTAGAGGTACCAGGAGCAACGTGGAGGCTGTAGTTTGGCACATAACCTGGTGGTAGAATGTGGTCGCTCGTTGAATGGAGCGGTGGTTGAGTAGTCAGGGGTATGGTGGAAGTTTCCTCTGAGGGACCCCGGGGTGGAGGCTGACCAGACACCCAAGCTTGATATACATCAGACAATTGCTGTCTCAATTTTCTTATTTCCTCCGACTCTTGTTCAACTTATTGACCCTGGGAGTCGTCACTGATCAGCTCGATCTCATCATCGTTTGCTATTACTACTGCTCCCTTAGATCTAGTGAAGTAATGGTGTGTTGCCAGTTTCACCACAAACCAACCACCTTAAGCTTACTAAGGTAAGAGACAGCAAATGTGTTAGGGTTAAGCATTTTATAGATGTGAATCACACATAATGTGCCATGCTCCTATCATTGTCACTATTTCTAACATGCTTTTGAAAGCTTCATGTTTCATTCCGGCTTATGAGGTAGCTTCTTATTGACGCTCTTATTTTCTTCTTCTTCTTCTTTTTTCCACTTACGCCTCATTTTGATCCGTCATCTTAGAATCATTGAAAAATATTTTGATCGAACCTTTTGTGGGTTGCCTACGTATCATGTCGCCGCATGAATCAGATCATTACGTAATTAAAGGGGATTGGGAATAGACAGACCCATTTTTTATTTTCTTTTCTTTTTTTATATATAAAGATTTTTAAATATATTTTTTGATTTTTTTTTCTTTTTATGAAATTTTGAATTGTTTTTTTAAAAAGAAGGAATTCTAAAGAAGGAAGAAAATATTTTGGATTTTGATTTGAATATTGTTTTTTTTTTTTAAAAGGAAGAAAATATTTTTGGATTTTTGGTCTAAAAAAAAAAAGAAATTTCTAGAGAAATATCTTTTTGGATTTTTGAAAATTGGGGGCCGGAACCGATGAGGTTTGCCTACGTATCTCACGTAAGTTACTGGTAAATGTTAGTATTACTTCTTGGTTTGGGTCAAAAAGCATTTAAGCAGGCTAGCATTTGGTAATTTTCTACAATTGAAAGTCAGTTGTTCCGAGTTCATAGAGAGCATGACTAAATGTCTTCTCTGATGATTATATTTGTAATGATCTTTATGGAATTGTTAATTTCAGTCTTGAATTTGCTGGAAATCATGCGCTATCATTAATCAGATGAGAAACAGTTGTTTTATACTTTATGTCCTAATTGTTGTCATTCACTTGAAAAATTCTCAGATTGGGCAGCTATTTTGACGTGCTTAATGACCATAAAGGGCTTACTGCATGAATCGAAATATCATAGGAGGTGGCTATGGTCTTCGTGCTGCATTGGCATGATTGTAGCAGTGTTTTGGTTGCATCACATGCTAAGGTGAGCTTCTTAGCACAGTAAGGTTTTATTTTACTTCTAACTATACTCAACAGCCACTTTTGGGATTTTAAACTACCTAAACAACTGAAACTGAAGGAGTAACCGAGTAGAGCATTTAATTTTGCCTGTTGGTTTCCTACGAATGAGCTCAGAATATTGTGGATAGTCCCTTGCCACTGCATTTTAACAGTTTCAGTTTCTTTTTCTACTAATGATCTTTTCCTTTTATTGACAATGAATCCTATACATATGATAGAAACTGCCATCATATTTTCTGTAGTCGTGATAGGCCATATATACTACGGAAAAGGGTTAAAAATATCGCTTTGCTGTTGAATATTATTTAAAATTACCCTCCGTTATACTATTGGTTCAGAATAACCCTTACCGTGCTAATATTGATCAAAAATACCCTCCAGTTAACGGAGGTGCTGGCAGACATTTAAGAATTTGGCCCATCCGAATTTATTTTTTACATAGACCCGACCCGATAACCGACCCAAAAAATTAAACCCTAAGAATATTTTTTCTTCATGAAATTTCAGTTCATTTTGGCAGCTTCTTCCCTTATCCCTTCAACTCCTTACCCCATTTATATATGGCAACTTGCAGAAGCAGATGAAAATGGAGAGAGATATCTCTGCAAAAAAAATGAACGTTGCTTTGTTCTTGAGTTCCATGACTGTTTCTTAAAGAAACTATAAACAAATGGAATATATAAAAGAGTCTTTCAGACATTGAATCAGAGAATATACCAGTAAGATATGTGTGTACAAGCCAGAGGTTATCAACATGTTACTTCTTAATCCTTTATCCAAACCAAGTATAATTGGTCGGTTCTCGTTGCTCATATTTCATAGATTAGACTTTTTGTAGATCTCATTCTTGACTTTATTTGGAACTTTGTTTCAGCTACTAATGGAAACAGGCTGCCATTGATGGAGGGTTTGGATCGTAGAGAAGAGAAGGAAAGAAAGAAGAAAAAAAAGTATTGTTTAGGGTTTAATTTCTTGGATCGGGTACTGGGTATTGGGTCGGGTCAGTGTAAAAATAAATCTGGATGGACCAAATGCTTAAATGGCTTCTATGTGGCACCTCCTTTAATTGGAGGGTATATTTGATCAATAGTAGCACGGTAGGGGTTCTTTTGAGCCAATAGTATAACGGAGGATAATTTTAAGTATTCGATAGTAAAGGGATATCTTTGAGCCTTTTACATGTCTTTTGCAGGTTGGCCAAATTTAGATGGGATAGTTTGTGGCTACCAGTAGGGCCCCTTAGGTAAGCCTGTTTTTTACTGTTTCCACATTCTTAATTATGCCTTCTGCTGAAAAACTATCATCGAACTTTGAAATTGCAGTGGAGCTGGAATCTGCATTTACGTAGACCATTTACTAAATGTGTCATCTGAAGAAATACGGAAACTTAGAAGATATATGTATGCATATAAAGCCAGGTAAGAGTTTAGAGGATGTATTTATGGGCCCTTAAAGCCAGTTAAGAGTGTCGCCCTAATCGATTTATAGCACTCAACTAGTTCCATTATAGATTTTCCCTCTTTTTTTGTCTGGTGTACGAATGACTATGAGATGTACTGTAAAGTTCCGGAGAGTTTGTCTGATAGGAAGGGGCTTAAATTAATGGCGGAAGCTCTTTTATTCCATCATTCCCATTTCCCTCAATGGGAATTCTCTGTTTTGATATATATATGGCACTGTAAATACTTTGTTCCTGGTACTAATATACTTTCGTTCTGGTGGGAATTTTTGTTCCCCTGCGAATCCTGGCTGTTTGAATATGCTTATGAATTCGTGTAAATGTTTGATTTGATTACGCACGTTATTATGCTTGGCTTTTTACTGTTAATTGTCTGTCATTCAGATTAAAGCAACAAAAGCGAATATATTTCCCAAGTTTCACACGCTTACCTTTGTGTACAAATTGTTGACTCAACAAGAGATCAAAGAGGATTGTCCAGCAGTTAGTTTGTACTTTATACACCAAGCGTTAATAATGAATCCAACACCAATAAACTCAATGTAATCACACAAACGGGGTCTAAGGAGGGTAGTGTATGCGCAGACTTTACCCCTACCTTGTGAATACAGAGAGGTTGGGGAGGGTACTGTATACACAAACTTTATCCCTACCCCGTAAAGATTGAGAAAATATTTCTGATAGACCCTCGCTCAACGAAAGCACGAATAATAAATCCTACCATAGAACTCTGCATAAACTAAAACATTGTTTGGTGAATAAGAAAAAATTATCGTTGTAGAACTAATCAGAGGCGGAGCTAGGATTTGAATCTTATGGGTTCGTGAGTATAATAGTTTTAAGTTATTGGGTTCTAAATTAATAATTTGTACATATTCATTAGATTTCTTAATACAAATACAAGGTTTGAACAAAATTTACTGGATTTGACGAACGTCAAGGTCAATTTTCTTAACGTATCAAAATCAGAGTCATTCTTATTCTTGATTTATTTTATATGGGTCTCTGATGTTATATTTATCCACCTTCCAGATGTTTAAGCATGGACATCGCGGGGGGGGGGGGGGGAGCGGCTCAACTAAGTATGTCGCATTGATCGAAAAAATGTTGTTTTAACTCCTTATATGGTTTTGAATAATCTCCTCGTGAACTAGTTTTTAAGATTGAGTTAGGTTAAAGACTTATTTTCTTATATTATCATCGATCTCATGCGGATCTAGCTTTTAAATTTAATTAGTTGGTATAAAATACTACTACTACATTTACTAACTATTAACCAAACGAGAATACAGACTTAGTGTGTGTCTTTGTGTATATTTTCTAAAATATTCAGTTATAAAGGTATAAATCAAAAGATGAGTCACTACAACAAATTTCGCCTTAGGCCTCCAGAAACGCGTTGCTAAAGATATTTGCGGGCATGCTTTTATCTGTGTGGCCTTTATTACAAGCTTTGGGCAACGGTTACAAGAACCCAATATATAGCGAGCTAAAACATGTATCAGCCTCTTTAGGCCCAAGGCAACTTTATGTTGGATTATATACATGACACAACAAGCATTTATACTGTATTTACCATTCATAACTATGCTTTTCAAAAAAATATCATTCATAGCTATATTTGAATTTTGTAGCCAAAAAAAAAACTATAGTATTGAAACAAAAGATTTGTAATAAGAGAGCAATAAGCTTTCATTGCTCAGTTGGTTAGAGCACCTGCTTAGTAAGTAGAGATTTGGAGCTCGACTCTCAATAAGAGCGATTTATTTTTGTATTTACCTTGGTTATACATGTTATATCCTTTGTATACACCCGTATTTTGCCTCGTGCGAACGAATACGATTAATAAAGGTTGTATTCGTTATGCGAACAAATACAATTGTGTGAACGAATATAGTTGATTTAAACACATCTTGTATTCGTTGAGCGTCTAAATACAAGTGATACAATCTTATAACAATTGAACAGTAGCTACGAATAGTAATTAGGCAAACTATAGTTACGTATGGTAATTAGGCTCTAAAGTGTAGTACTTTATGAAGGTTTTCATTCAATTAATTTTAAGTTTTTTTTACATCCATTTGGTTTCATCATGCATGGTACTGGCTTCATAAGAGAAATTGCGATTAAATTAGTTGGATCAATAAAAGATGAGTTAAAAGGACTAATCATGTGATTAGTTTCCCTTACATTAATTATTTTCATTCATCGACTATTTAATGAACATAGTAGATCATTAAGGGAAAAATTCACAAATAGCCACTTTCCATCCCATATAATTGGAAAATAGTCATTGTCATGGGATTTTATATTTCACGTGTGAAACTCCGGGACATTTTCATGGTGCTTTACTTCCGAAGATTACAATACCATGGAAGTGACTATTTCTCAATTACAATGCTGAAAAGTGACTAACTCGTGCTATTACTTCGACCATTTCACTTGGCCCATTAGCAATGAAAACACAATAGCAATCCAATAGATAGTGGGATTTAAACAAACAAATTAAAGCCTCGTATGACATATCTCTTGGATTTGAGGATTTCAATACATCTAAATTCAAACATCGTGACGCTGCATATGAATTTAGTGGGGCAAAATATAAAAGTGGTATATCCGCCAGCTAAAAATTATATAAAAAAATATGTATCTTATATATATATATATATATATATTCAAAAAAACACATTTTGTCGGCTATTATCTTTTGGAACGGCTAAAAATTTACGTTTCTCAATTTATAGTAAGCTTACTACGTTCCTGGTAAATAACAAAGTAATTAGACAATTTGAGTGCGCCGTGCAGTTATAAAAAAACTAAAAAAAATCAATAAATTTATACTTTATTTCATACAAATTGCCCAAGTCATGTAAATCACGAGAACTATTAAACTCAATCCAGTACAAAAATATTTAAAATTAATATATTTATTTGCATGTAAACAACAACATTGTCGCAACTACAAAATACTATATAGTGCGGCTGCAGACTGGGCATGTAGCAGAATTGGACATTCATTCATGGATGTAATTAGGGTGAAACTTGTGATCGCATGGAAGCTTGAGTTCTCCTCCCATCATCGCTTCCCTGCAGACCGTACAAATCTCTGCATCTTGCGTCTCCTCTACAGGATTCCCCTCCATCTCTACGTCTAATGGATTATCTTGCATCTTTCCGATGCAACTACGACGAGTACACTGTCTCTTGATATATATATATATTATACTTTAATTTTTTTCCTTTTAAATTTATTTTATATGTCATACATAGATTTTGAGAATATATTAGATTTTTGAATAGTTTGTTTTTACTAATATACAAAAGATGCATGCGTGACGCACGAGAGCACATGAGGCGCACATGAAGCTAGTTTTATGTGATTTACTTGAGACCTTCTAAGTTTTTAAGTATTAGTTTCTCAAAGCAACTCCAATAAAATCAGATTCCTTTTATAATTAAAATAGCTCGATAACTTAATTATTCTTAATTAACTTATATGCGAGGAAACTATTAGGCGTGCTTAAATTTTTCAATCACATATTCGCCCGCATATAGTGGTTATGACACTTGATAAATTCTTCATATTAAATTTTCATCAATCATAAATACAGTAACTGATCCAAAATAAAAGCTACAAACAGACTTGTGGATGTGCCAGACACATTAGCAACAAAAATCAAATAGCAATCTAATAGATAGCGGGCTTTAGACAAACAAACTACAACCTCATATGATATATTTCTTGGATTGGGGATTTTTAACACTTCAAAATTCAAATTTGCTACACTGCATATGAATTTAGTGGGGCAAAATATAAAAGTGGTATATCCGCTAGCTAAATATTTTATATATATATACACACATATATATATATATACATACATACATATATATACATACATATATATATATATATATATATATATATATATATATATATATATATATATATATATATATATATATATATATATATATGTATGTATTATTGGCTATTATCTTCTAGAGCGGCTAAAAATTTATACTTTTCAATTTATAGTAAGCTTACTACGATAATTGTAAATGACAAAGTAATTAGGGAATTTGAGTGTGTCGTGCAGTTGTAAAAAACTAAAAAAAAAATCAGTAAGCTTATACTTCATTTCATACTAATTGCATAAGTCATCTAAATCACAAAAACTATTAAACTCAATTCAGTACAAATATATTTAAAATTAATAGTTTTATTTGCATGTAAAAAGCAACAATATTGCAGCGACTACAAAATACACTAGTGCGGCGATAGACTGGGCACATAGTAGAATTGGACATCCATCTATGGATGCAATGAAGGTGAAACTTGTGGCCGCATGGAAGCTCGACTTCTCCTCCTGTCATTGCTTCCTAGTAGATCGTACAAATCTCCGCATCCTGCGTCTCATCTGCAGGATGCTCCTGCATCTCTATGTCCATGTCCACTGGATCATCTCGGCTACATAGACACCACCTCCTAATACAATAATAAATGCACACGTGAGTGCTATCAGAGCTCTAATAAAAGAGTAGGATTTTCACGCAGGCTCTGACCAGCTACCACAGTGGAGCACATGTTGCGCAACAACATGACACCCGGACAGTAAAGTTAGCCCGGTGTATAACATTACCATGTGGGGTAGTCTTGCTAACCCTAATGAAGGAATTAGGAAACCAACCAAAATGCAATAAGCCAAGAGGAAACCAACCAAAATGCAGTTCGTGTTGGCAGAATGCAGGGCAAAAGGAATGACCGTGAAAGTGTAAGGAAGTTTTGCATTCTTTATATAACAAGAGGAATGAACGAGATATTGTGTGTGTCTCACGTGCGTCACAGTCACACGTGCATCTTCTGTATATTGGTAAAAAAAAATTAAAATATTATATATTTTCAAACTCTATGTATGACATATAAAACAAAATTAAAAGAAAAAAAATCCCAAGTTATATATGTATACAGGTCAATACAAATTCTTATCACCCTTTTATTTAATAATTGGATGAATTGTTGTATCACTTAATGTTTCATTGATGGCTATAAATAACAAAGAAATATTGCATTGGCTGAAGATCGGTCATACGAAACATAGAAGTGCAAGGCATAAGGCGTAGAATGACTAGAATAACTAAAGAAAAATTTGGAAGAGCAGTTACCTTGGCTATGGTGGCAGCTATGATACACCAGATATGGAAGGCCAAAAATGAAACTATTTGGAAGCTAAAAGTCCCAAGACCTCAGCTGATTTGTGACAAGGTTAAGCAAGACTGTAAGTATAGATTTTTTGACATTCTGAAGAGTGGACTGGACATCAAAGGAAGATGATGGATAATAGAATCATACAAATAGACAAACGCAAAATATAGAATGAGAATATATAGGGAAAATGGAAAGTAAGGTATAGGATATAGGGGACATAAGGGACAGTTAGGTATATGATATAAGGTAGAATGAGAATGTACAGGGGAAATGAAAAATAAGGTATAGGATATAGGGGACTGTTAATTGTTGTTAGTACTGTGTGAGACCTTTGTATTTGTATTACACCTTCATATTTGTTTTTAGTGGTGATTAATAATATTTGTTATTTCCACCCACAAAAGAGATTTGGCAGAGGGAACGGTTAATTGTTGTTAGTACTGTGTGAGACCTTTGTATTTGTATTACACCTTTGTATTTATTTTTAGTGGTGATTAATAATATTTGTTATTTTTACCAAAAAAAGAGAATTGGCAGACCCAATTATCACAAAAGATGAGCTCAAATAGAAGGAAGATCTTATAGAGATGATCTTAAAGACTAGGGCAGAATGCAAGTAACTGCTTGAATTTTACAATATCATATACTCTCTCCCTTTCAATTTATGTGAACATATTTTCTTTTTAATCTTTGCCAAAAAGAATGACCAATTTCTTTATTTGGAAATAATTTATCTTTATACAATGAGTGCCACACCCCTTTTATGCCCCCCTCCCCCCTCCAAAACGATAATGTGTATTATGGATGGTGGGTTAAATAATTTTTCCAATTAAAGTGACAAACTTGATTAGGAATTATTTTATTTACAGAGTCGCCACTCGGAATTGATTTTTTGGGTGTTCCAAGTCACCTTTTATTTGAATCCTTAGTCAAAGGAATGTTTGACTCTATTATTATTGGTCTGCGAAAACAAAGTCCGGGTAAGGAATTCTGTTGACCGGGGAGAAGGTGTAAGGCATTCCCGAGTCCCGTGGTTCTAGCACGGTTGCTTTATTGAATTAAACTTGGCATAAATTAATTTTGGATAAACTGTGATTTATTGGTTTCCATGTTTTATCTATCCGCTTTTAATTGCTTGATTATTCATAGTTATGGAATTATCTTCAAATTAGTCACGCGTACATGTACTCATTTTGTTTGGCGCGTTAAAAATCATATCACGCGTGCGTGTACAAAATTTCATCAATGTTTGCATGCGCCGAGGAATTTTGACCATGTTTGAATCGTGGCTCGACAAAAGTGTAGAAAATGTGAGGGATAGGTTGCTGCAAGACCCACTCGTACTTTTTGCGGTGCTTGTCTATGTCTTTGTCTGCTTGTGTTGGCCTGAAGCCTAAACCAAAAGTACCTTTGTTACTAAACGGAGAAATGGAATCTGAAATTCCTTGCAATGTTGCCCCTAAGCCTTTTCCTGGATCATAACCTTGTCTCATCATAAGTGCAGCCACCATTACAGATGTGGCAAAGAGACGAGGATGCAGAATGGGCTTTCCTTCCTCAACATGGTCCATAACAACCACTTCGAAAGCCTGATAGAGAATAGACTCACATCCTTCTTTGGCCTCAATACATGGGATTAACGGGTCTTTATAAATGGATGACTCGTCTTCTCCGTGAACAATAATTTCTTGCCTGTCGTGCTCGAATTTGAGCATCTGATGCAAGGTGGATGGCACACCTCGGGCCGTATGGATCCATGGCCTTCCAAGAAGAAAGTTATAAGAAGTTTCCATGCCCACTACTTGGAAGACAATTTCAAAATCAACAGGCCCAATCGTCATGGTGAGGTTGATCTCCCCAATAGTATCTCTCGCTGAGCCATAAAAAGCCCGGATGCGAACATTGCTGGGTCGGATCCTGTCTGTATTGATCTTCATACTTTGCAAGGTAAAGAGAGGGCATACATCTACACTCGAGCCTCCATCAACCATGACTCGCTTCACATAATGCCCCTCACATTTGACAATCAAATGCAAAGCCTTATTGTGACCGGCTCCCTCCTCAGGAAGTTCATCATCAGTAAAAGAAATTATGTTCACCTCAAAAAATCTATTGGCCATCTTCTCTAATTGATTCACGGTGGTATTCTCTGAGACTTGTGCCTCATTCAGGATTTTGATTAGTACACGGGCATGCTCTCCTGAGTGTATGAGCAAAGATAACAGAGAGATTTGGGGAGGAGTCTTTCTCAGCTGGTCAATGATTGAGTAATCCTGAACTTTTATCTTTTTCAAAAACTCCTCCGCCTCTTCTTCAGTGACCGGTTTCTTTATTGGCATTTGGCCTTCTCTGATTTGCTTAGCCTTCCTCAATTCTTATGGAGAGTAATACCTCCCTGATCGAGTCAAACCTCCAGTTTCCCCCACTTCTTCTATGATTTCCTTGCCTTTGTAGGTTACTACAATTTTTTTGTAGTTCCAAGGGATGGTTTTCCTATTTGTTACACGGGGTTGTGTGGCAGGCCTGATTATGATCGGCTCTATTATACCCGTTGTACCACCCTGATTCTCCTTTGTGATGGGGTGACCTCCAAGGACATATAACTTTGGGCTTGGAACATTGGAGCGAACTTCCAACCTCAAGATTTTTGGAAAAAATAAAGTTGCCCTTTTCTGAGTTCTGGGCGCCTTTCACAATCAACGGTGCATCTAGGCTTGGACTTACTTCCAGTTTGGTTCCCTCTTGAATCGTTACCACTGTCATTTCTGCTCGACCAACCGGCTTGTATTCATGATCTCGGCCAATCATCCCCACAAAATGACCATCATTGTGTACTGGCAGCGGGTTATTGGTCACATTAGGAGGGTCCTCGCCATTCATGACTACAATCAATTTTTCAACAATGAGTCTTTCTATGGCTCTTTTCAGGGTCCAACAGTCATCAGTGCTATGCCCCAGAGCACCTGAATGATATTCACATCTAGCATTTGCTTGAAATCCATGTGAATCGGGATGCATATGGTGGGGTGTGATGGGTCCAATCATGCCTATCTGCTTCAACTTCTGGAACAGACTAGAGTATGATTCTGCCAATGGAGTAAATATTTCCACCGGCCTTTGCTCTCGACCATAGTCCTGCCTAGGACGAGCATTATAGGGTGCCCGAAAATTTTGCTGCTGAGGTCGGGGTAATCTTGGAGCTGGTGCCCGTACCTGTTGATTGGGAGGGCGAGCATATGATTGAGCAATAAACATTGTATATAGTGGCTATCCCATAGAGTACTGAGGAATTGTCGGGGGATAGTAATGTTGAGGGTAGCTGGATTGCCCCTGCTGAACTTGCACATAAGGGTGCGATGCCCCTCTTTAAACTTCCCTGGATCCCGAAGTCATCATGGACCCTTCTTCTCTCTTCTTTCTATTTGCCAAACTTCCCGACCCATTTTGGATAGCTTGGGTGGTGGCTTTGAGAGCAGCTTGACTTACAATTCTGCCAGTCTTGAGGCCATTTTCGACCATTTCTCCTATTTTGATCGCTTCCGCAAAAGGTCTACCCATTGCGGATATCATGTTCTGAAAGTAATCAGGCTCTTGGGCCTCCAGAAAAATAGTGATCAACTCGTGATTATCCATGGGTGGCTTAACTCTAGTTGCTTGCTCCCTCCACTTGATTGCATACTCCCTAAAGCTTTCAGTCGGCTTTTTCTTCATATTGGACAGGGAATTGCGATCCGGCGCAATATCTATGTTGTATTGAAATTGTTTGACGTAGGCTTGGGCCATGTCATCCCAGACATGCCAGTGAGAGATATCTTGGTCAATGAACCATTTGGAGGCTACCCCCACAAGACTTTCCCCAAAATAAGCCATCAGTAATTCTTCTTTTCCACCTGCGCCCCTCAGCTGGTTGCAGTACCTTTTGAAATGGGCGATAGGGTCGCCGTGTCTATCATACTTCTCGAATTTTGGGGTCTTGAACCCTGGTGGAAAATGGATGTGAGGGAACATGCATAGATCACTGAACGAAACACTTTTGTGAACCCCTAGTCCCTGTATGTTCTTTATGTTCTGTTCAAGACTTTTCATTTTCCTGGCCATCTCATCTGACTCAACCGTCTTGGCAAGCTTTTCATTTTCCACTGGTGACTCGTACTGAGGAGTCTGATTACATGGAGCCGAGACCCCGAAAGTCATATTTGGAGAGTAGTATTGGCCATCATAAGCATGAGATGGTAGCTCGTTTATTGTCCTTGTCATAGGAGGTGGAGGCGGGATTGTGTATGTCGGTGCGCCAGACACGACTAGAGGAGTGTTCCTGACTGGTGCGACTGGAGGTCGCACATTAGAGGTACCAGGAGCAACGTGGAGGCTGTAGTTTGGCACATAACCTGGTGGTAGAATGTGGTCGCTCGTTGAATGGAGCGGTGGTTGAGTAGTCAGGGGTATGGTGGAAGTTCCCTCTGAGGGACCCCGGGGTGGAGGCTGACCAGACACCCAAGCTTGATATACATCAGACAATTGCTGTCTCAATTTTCTTATTTCCTCCGACTCTTGTTCAACTTATTGACCCTGGGAGTCGTCACTGATCAGCTCGATCTCATCATCGTTTGCTATTACTACTGCTCCCTTAGATCTAGTGAAGTAATGGTGTGTTGCCAGTTTCACCACAAACCAACCACCTTAAGCTTACTAAGGTAAGAGACAGCAAATGTGTTAGGGTTAAGCATTTTATAGATGTGAATCACACATAATGTGCCATGCTCCTATCATTGTCACTATTTCTAACATGCTTTTGAAAGCTTCATGTTTCATTCCGGCTTATGAGGTAGCTTCTTATTGACGCTCTTATTTTCTTCTTCTTCTTCTTTTTTCCACTTACGCCTCATTTTGATCCGTCATCTTAGAATCATTGAAAAATATTTTGATCGAACCTTTTGTGGGTTGCCTACGTATCATGTCGCCGCATGAATCAGATCATTACGTAATTAAAGGGGATTGGGAATAGACAGACCCATTTTTTATTTTCTTTTCTTTTTTTATATATAAAGATTTTTAAATATATTTTTTGATTTTTTTTTCTTTTTATGAAATTTTGAATTGTTTTTTTAAAAAGAAGGAATTCTAAAGAAGGAAGAAAATATTTTGGATTTTGATTTGAATATTGTTTTTTTTTTTTAAAAGGAAGAAAATATTTTTGGATTTTTGGTCTAAAAAAAAAAAGAAATTTCTAGAGAAATATCTTTTTGGATTTTTGAAAATTGGGGGCCGGAACCGATGAGGTTTGCCTACGTATCTCACGTAAGTTACTGGTAAATGTTAGTATTACTTCTTGGTTTGGGTCAAAAAGCATTTAAGCAGGCTAGCATTTGGTAATTTTCTACAATTGAAAGTCAGTTGTTCCGAGTTCATAGAGAGCATGACTAAATGTCTTCTCTGATGATTATATTTGTAATGATCTTTATGGAATTGTTAATTTCAGTCTTGAATTTGCTGGAAATCATGCGCTATCATTAATCAGATGAGAAACAGTTGTTTTATACTTTATGTCCTAATTGTTGTCATTCACTTGAAAAATTCTCAGATTGGGCAGCTATTTTGACGTGCTTAATGACCATAAAGGGCTTACTGCATGAATCGAAATATCATAGGAGGTGGCTATGGTCTTCGTGCTGCATTGGCATGATTGTAGCAGTGTTTTGGTTGCATCACATGCTAAGGTGAGCTTCTTAGCACAGTAAGGTTTTATTTTACTTCTAACTATACTCAACAGCCACTTTTGGGATTTTAAACTACCTAAACAACTGAAACTGAAGGAGTAACCGAGTAGAGCATTTAATTTTGCCTGTTGGTTTCCTACGAATGAGCTCAGAATATTGTGGATAGTCCCTTGCCACTGCATTTTAACAGTTTCAGTTTCTTTTTCTACTAATGATCTTTTCCTTTTATTGACAATGAATCCTATACATATGATAGAAACTGCCATCATATTTTCTGTAGTCGTGATAGGCCATATATACTACGGAAAAGGGTTAAAAATATCGCTTTGCTGTTGAATATTATTTAAAATTACCCTCCGTTATACTATTGGTTCAGAATAACCCTTACCGTGCTAATATTGATCAAAAATACCCTCCAGTTAACGGAGGTGCTGGCAGACATTTAAGAATTTGGCCCATCCGAATTTATTTTTTACATAGACCCGACCCGATAACCGACCCAAAAAATTAAACCCTAAGAATATTTTTTCTTCATGAAATTTCAGTTCATTTTGGCAGCTTCTTCCCTTATCCCTTCAACTCCTTACCCCATTTATATATGGCAACTTGCAGAAGCAGATGAAAATGGAGAGAGATATCTCTGCAAAAAAAATGAACGTTGCTTTGTTCTTGAGTTCCATGACTGTTTCTTAAAGAAACTATAAACAAATGGAATATATAAAAGAGTCTTTCAGACATTGAATCAGAGAATATACCAGTAAGATATGTGTGTACAAGCCAGAGGTTATCAACATGTTACTTCTTAATCCTTTATCCAAACCAAGTATAATTGGTCGGTTCTCGTTGCTCATATTTCATAGATTAGACTTTTTGTAGATCTCATTCTTGACTTTATTTGGAACTTTGTTTCAGCTACTAATGGAAACAGGCTGCCATTGATGGAGGGTTTGGATCGTAGAGAAGAGAAGGAAAGAAAGAAGAAAAAAAAGTATTGTTTAGGGTTTAATTTCTTGGATCGGGTACTGGGTATTGGGTCGGGTCAGTGTAAAAATAAATCTGGATGGACCAAATGCTTAAATGGCTTCTATGTGGCACCTCCTTTAATTGGAGGGTATATTTGATCAATAGTAGCACGGTAGGGGTTCTTTTGAGCCAATAGTATAACGGAGGATAATTTTAAGTATTCGATAGTAAAGGGATATCTTTGAGCCTTTTACATGTCTTTTGCAGGTTGGCCAAATTTAGATGGGATAGTTTGTGGCTACCAGTAGGGCCCCTTAGGTAAGCCTGTTTTTTACTGTTTCCACATTCTTAATTATGCCTTCTGCTGAAAAACTATCATCGAACTTTGAAATTGCAGTGGAGCTGGAATCTGCATTTACGTAGACCATTTACTAAATGTGTCATCTGAAGAAATACGGAAACTTAGAAGATATATGTATGCATATAAAGCCAGGTAAGAGTTTAGAGGATGTATTTATGGGCCCTTAAAGCCAGTTAAGAGTGTCGCCCTAATCGATTTATAGCACTCAACTAGTTCCATTATAGATTTTCCCTCTTTTTTTGTCTGGTGTACGATGACTATGAGATGTACTGTAAAGTTCCGGAGAGTTTGTCTGATAGGAAGGGGCTTAAATTAATGGCGGAAGCTCTTTTATTCCATCATTCCCATTTCCCTCAATGGGAATTCTCTGTTTTGATATATATATGGCACTGTAAATACTTTGTTCCTGGTACTAATATACTTTCGTTCTGGTGGGAATTTTTGTTCCCCTGCGAATCCTGGCTGTTTGAATATGCTTATGAATTCGTGTAAATGTTTGATTTGATTACGCACGTTATTATGCTTGGCTTTTTACTGTTAATTGTCTGTCATTCAGATTAAAGCAACAAAAGCGAATATATTTCCCAAGTTTCACACGCTTACCTTTGTGTACAAATTGTTGACTCAACAAGAGATCAAAGAGGATTGTCCAGCAGTTAGTTTGTACTTTATACACCAAGCGTTAATAATGAATCCAACAACAATAAACTTAATGTAATCACACAAACGGGGTCTAAGGAGGGTAGTGTATGCGCAGACTTTACCCCTACCTTGTGAATACAGAGAGGTTGGGGAGGGTACTGTATACACAAACTTTATCCCTACCCCGTAAAGATTGAGAAAATATTTCTGATAGACCCTCGCTCAACGAAAGCACGAATAATAAATCCTACCATAGAACTCTGCATAAACTAAAACATTGTTTGGTGAATAAGAAAAAATTATCGTTGTAGAACTAATCAGAGGCGGAGCTAGGATTTGAATCTTATGGGTTCGTGAGTATAATAGTTTTAAGTTATTGGGTTCTAAATTAATAATTTGTACATATTCATTAGATTTCTTAATACAAATACAAGGTTTGAACAAAATTTACTGGATTTGACGAACGTCAAGGTCAATTTTCTTAACGTATCAAAATCAGAGTCATTCTTATTCTTGATTTATTTTATATGGGTCTCTGATGTTATATTTATCCACCTTCCAGATGTTTAAGCATGGACATCGCGGGGGGGGGGGGGGGGGGGAGCGGCTCAACTAAGTATGTCGCATTGATCGAAAAAATGTTGTTTTAACTCCTTATATGGTTTTGAATAATCTCCTCGTGAACTAGTTTTTAAGATTGAGTTAGGTTAAAGACTTATTTTCTTATATTATCATCGATCTCATGCGGATCTAGCTTTTAAATTTAATTAGTTGGTATAAAATACTACTACTACATTTACTAACTATTAACCAAACGAGAATACAGACTTAGTGTGTGTCTTTGTGTATATTTTCTAAAATATTCAGTTATAAAGGTATAAATCAAAAGATGAGTCACTACAACAAATTTCGCCTTAGGCCTCCAGAAACGCGTTGCTAAAGATATTTGCGGGCATGCTTTTATCTGTGTGGCCTTTATTACAAGCTTTGGGCAACGGTTACAAGAACCCAATATATAGCGAGCTAAAACATGTATCAGCCTCTTTAGGCCCAAGGCAACTTTATGTTGGATTATATACATGACACAACAAGCATTTATACTGTATTTACCATTCATAACTATGCTTTTCAAAAAAATATCATTCATAGCTATATTTGAATTTTGTAGCCAAAAAAAAAACTATAGTATTGAAACAAAAGATTTGTAATAAGAGAGCAATAAGCTTTCATTGCTCAGTTGGTTAGAGCACCTGCTTAGTAAGTAGAGATTTGGAGCTCGACTCTCAATAAGAGCATTTTATTTTTGTATTTACCTTGGTTATACATGTTATATCCTTTGTATACACCCGTATTTTGCCTCGTGCGAACGAATACGATTAATAAAGGTTGTATTCGTTATGCGAACAAATACAATTGTGTGAACGAATATAGTTGATTTAAACACATCTTGTATTCGTTGAGCGTCTAAATACAAGTGATACAATCTTATAACAATTGAACAGTAGCTACGAATAGTAATTAGGCAAACTATAGTTACGTATGGTAATTAGGCTCTAAAGTGTAGTACTTTATGAAGGTTTTCATTCAATTAATTTTAAGTTTTTTTTACATCCATTTGTTTTCATCATGCATGGTACTGGCTTCATAAGAGAAATTGCGATTAAATTAGTTGGATCAATAAAAGATGAGTTAAAAGGACTAATCATGTGATTAGTTTCCCTTACATTAATTATTTTCATTCATCGACTATTTAATGAACATAGTAGATCATTAAGGGAAAAATTCACAAATAGCCACTTTCCATCCCATATAATTGGAAAATAGTCATTGTCATGGGATTTTATATTTCACGTGTGAAACTCCGGGACATTTTCATGGTGCTTTACTTCCGAAGATTACAATACCATGGAAGTGACTATTTCTCAATTACAATGCTGAAAAGTGACTAACTCGTGCTATTACTTCGACCATTTCACTTGGCCCATTAGCAATGAAAACACAATAGCAATCCAATAGATAGTGGGATTTAAACAAACAAATTAAAGCCTCGTATGACATATCTCTTGGATTTGAGGATTTCAATACGTCTAAATTCAAACATCGTGACGCTGCATATGAATTTAGTGGGGCAAAATATAAAAGTGGTATATCCGCCAGCTAAAAATTATATAAAAAAATATGTATCTTATATATATATATATATTCAAAAAAACACATTTTGTCGGCTATTATCTTTTGGAACGGCTAAAAATTTACGTTTCTCAATTTATAGTAAACTTACTACGTTCCTGGTAAATAACAAAGTAATTAGACAATTTGAGTGCGCCGTGCAGTTATAAAAAAACTAAAAAAAATCAATAAATTTATACTTTATTTCATACAAATTGCCCAAGTCATGTAAATCACGAGAACTATTAAACTCAATCCAGTACAAAAATATTTAAAATTAATATATTTATTTGCATGTAAACAACAACATTGTCGCAACTACAAAATACTATATAGTGCGGCTGCAGACTGGGCATGTAGCAGAATTGGACATTCATTCATGGATGCAATTAGGGTGAAACTTGTGATCGCATGGAAGCTTGAGTTCTCCTCCCATCATCGCTTCCCTGCAGACCGTACAAATCTCTGCATCTTGCGTCTCCTCTACAGGATTCCCCTCCATCTCTACGTCTAATGGATTATCTTGCATCTTTCCGATGCAACTACGACGAGTACACTGTCTCTTGATATATATATATATTATACTTTAATTTTTTTCCTTTTAAATTTGTTTTATATGTCATACATAGATTTTGAGAATATATTAGATTTTTGAATAGTTTGTTTTTACTAATATACAAAAGATGCATGCGTGACGCACGAGAGCACATGAGGCGCACATGAAGCTAGTTTTATGTGATTTACTTGAGACCTTCTAAGTTTTTAAGTATTAGTTTCTCAAAGCAACTCCAATAAAATCAGATTCCTTTTATAATTAAAATAGCTCGATAACTTAATTATTCTTAATTAACTTATATGCGAGGAAACTATTAGGCGTGCTTAAATTTTTCAATCACATATTCGCCCGCATATAGTGGTTATGACACTTGATAAATTCTTCATATTAAATTTTCATCAATCATAAATACAGTAACTGATCCAAAATAAAAGCTACAAACAGACTTGTGGATGTGCCAGACACATTAGCAACAAAATTCAAATAGCAATCTAATAGATAGCGGGCTTTAGACAAACAAACTACAACCTCATATGATATATTTCTTGGATTGGGGATTTTTAACACTTCAAAATTCAAATTTGCTACACTGCATATGAATTTAGTGGGGCAAAATATAAAAGTGGTATATCCGCTAGCTAAATATTTTATATATATATACACACATATATATATATATACATACATATATATACATACATATATATATATATATATATATATATATATATATATATATATATATATATATATATATATATATATGTATGTATGTATTATTGGCTATTATCTTCTAGAGCGGCTAAAAATTTATACTTTTCAATTTATAGTAAGCTTACTACGATAATTGTAAATGACAAAGTAATTAGGGAATTTGAGTGTGTCGTGCAGTTGTAAAAAACTAAAAAAAAAATCAGTAAGCTTATACTTCATTTCATACTAATTGCATAAGTCATCTAAATCACAAAAACTATTAAACTCAATTCAGTACAAATATATTTAAAATTAATAGTTTTATTTGCATGTAAAAAGCAACAATATTGCAGCGACTACAAAATACACTAGTGCGGCGATAGACTGGGCACATAGTAGAATTGGACATCCATCTATGGATGCAATGAAGGTGAAACTTGTGGCCGCATGGAAGCTCGACTTCTCCTCCTGTCATTGCTTCCTAGTAGATCGTACAAATCTCCGCATCCTGCGTCTCATCTGCAGGATGCTCCTGCATCTCTATGTCCATGTCCACTGGATCATCTCGGCTACATAGACACCACCTCCTAATACAATAATAAATGCACACGTGAGTGCTATCAGAGCTCTAATAAAAGAGTAGGATTTTCACGCAGGCTCTGACCAGCTACCACAGTGGAGCACATGTTGCGCAACAACATGACACCCGGACAGTAAAGTTAGCCTGGTGTATAACATTACCATGTGGGGTAGTCTTGCTAACCCTAATGAAGGAATTAGGAAACCAACCAAAATGCAATAAGCCAAGAGGAAACCAACCAAAATGCAGTTCGTGTTGGCAGAATGCAGGGCAAAAGGAATTAATTTTTTGGGTGTTCCAAGTCACCTTTTATTTGAATCCCTAGTCAAAGGAATGTTTGACTCTATTATTATTGGTCTGCAAAAATAAAGTTCGGGTAAGGAATTCTGTTGACCGGGGAGAAGGTGTAAGACATTCCCGAGTCCCGTGGTTCTAGCACGGTTGCTTTATTGACTTAAACTTAGCTTAAATTAATTTTGAATAAACTGTGATTTATTGGTTTTCATGTTTTATCTTTTAATTGCTTGATTATTCATAGTTATGGAATTATCTTCAAATGAGTCACGCGTACATGTACTCATTTTGTTTGGCGCGTTAAAAATCATGTCACGCGTGCGTGTACAAAATTACTAGTACTTTTATTATTATTAAGATTGTGTCGCCCAAAGTTGCGTGAACCCATACCTTGGTTTTAATTTTGGAACTAGTAATTATGTCACGCGAACGTATACATAATCGCGATAATTTGATTAATTAAGAGCGTGCCTAAAACATACTATTGTATTCATGAATTTATCCTAAATATAATTTCAGATTATTGTGAGGCAAGGAGTTATGGAGCAATAAAGACAATGGGTCACCTTTTTCTCTTATTAAACTGGACGTGATAGAAATTATTTTGACCCAAATAACTTAAAATTAATCATAGCATAATTAGCCTTTTAAGATCAACTAAGCAGTAGCCCAGTTGCTTTCAAATTTGCATCTCTAACCCAACAAGTAACTTAGCTAACAATCCTCTTAATTCATGCTTTCGTAGCCTAATGACTTGATCCCAACAAATGGAAACTAAAGAAGTACACTTTCAGTCTATTCTTTGATATTACCCAAAATAGTTTTTCTCCAAAATGTGCTTCTCAAATTACACCTACGGCACATTTGAACTCAACCAAACCACGACTCACGTTATTATCAACAAATTTGATTATGACAGTCCAAAACCCAAATTAAATCTATTCAATTAACACATAAAATCCCAAACTTAAAACCAATATTAACATTGAATTCCTCAGCATAAAGATATGAATCAAATCACTAATGGAACAAGCCAAGAAGACATGACAGAAGCTAACACCAAAACTTTATTTATCACAAGCATCAACAAAAGTTTTAGATTAAAAGTACGTAACGGACCTCAATACTCGACTTTTACGGGTCTGGAAGACCGAAAACAGCATGACCACGGCAAGCCGGGAACCTCGCCGGATAGAAACTTTCACCTCGGCGAACTCGACCGGAACTTTGACGGAGCTCGATTACTCGACTGATTTTCGCCGGAGTGAATGAGTGTTTAATAGCTAGTTTCGAGACTGCTTGGCGTCAGTCTTTTTGCTAATTTTTGTGGTGGTTTTAAGGTGTTTCGGGGCTGTGATTCTGACTGATTTTTATCACCTTTTAGCTATTTTCGCAGCTGATATTTTGCTTTTAAAAAAAGGCTTTTTTCAGCTGCTTTTGGAGCCAAAGATGGAGGGAAAATCTTTGAAGCTTTGATGGTCGATGAGGTATTTTAATGGAGATTTTGTGGTAGTCTCATAGTAGAAAGCTGTTGCGTTTTGGCTTTGGACCAGAAGAAAAACAAAGGGGCGCCTAGGTTTTTCTCTTCACTCTTTTCTTTTTGTCCTCTCTGTCTCGTGTGTGTGTGTGTGTATGTGTTTTGAAGGAGGGATATGTGGGGGGTTGTGAGTGGGGACAAGCATGGGGGTAAAGGAAAGTGGAAAGAGGACAAAGTGTGGGGGGACAAGCATGAGGGCAGACATGGGGGACAAGAGAAAGTGGAGTGGGGACACGCGTGGGAAGATGGGAGCGGAAAATATTCAAGCACGGTAAAAAATTAGGTGCTCACAGTATGCCCCTCTTTACTTGAAAATATTAAAAGTTTTCAGGCAAAGATAAAGTGAGCAGTGTGACTAAGTTTTGACCATATCGTTATTCAAAAGAGGAAGAAAATAAAAGAAAAAAGTGCAACCGAGTCCTGATTTTGGACAGCCTACATATCCCGGGTTATAAGGGAATCAGGTCGTGTGTAGTTCAAGAAGAATGATGGAGTGATGAGTTCGAAAGTCGAGCTAGGTTCCGTCGAGGCTCCGGTCTGTGGCCCTGTTATTACATCAAAATCTAAAGGAACTAAACAAGCCTATCAACTATAAGTTACAAATCACAAAAACTATTAAACTCAATTCAGTACAAATATATTTAAAATTAATAGTTTTATTTGCATGTAAAAAGCAACAATATTGCAGCGACTACAAAATACACTAGTGCGGCGATAGACTGGGCACATAGTAGAATTGGACATCCATCTATGGATGCAATGAAGGTGAAACTTGTGGCCGCATGGAAGCTCGACTTCTCCTCCTGTCATTGCTTCCTAGTAGATCGTACAAATCTCCGCATCCTGCGTCTCATCTGCAGGATGCTCCTGCATCTCTATGTCCATGTCCACTGGATCATCTCGGCTACATAGACACCACCTCCTAATACAATAATAAATGCACACGTGAGTGCTATCAGAGCTCTAATAAAAGAGTAGGATTTTCACGCAGGCTCTGACCAGCTACCACAGTGGAGCACATGTTGCGCAACAACATGACACCCGGACAGTAAAGTTAGCCTGGTGTATAACATTACCATGTGGGGTAGTCTTGCTAACCCTAATGAAGGAATTAGGAAACCAACCAAAATGCAATAAGCCAAGAGGAAACCAACCAAAATGCAGTTCGTGTTGGCAGAATGCAGGGCAAAAGGAATTAATTTTTTGGGTGTTCCAAGTCACCTTTTATTTGAATCCCTAGTCAAAGGAATGTTTGACTCTATTATTATTGGTCTGCAAAAATAAAGTTCGGGTAAGGAATTCTGTTGACCGGGGAGAAGGTGTAAGACATTCCCGAGTCCCGTGGTTCTAGCACGGTTGCTTTATTGACTTAAACTTAGCTTAAATTAATTTTGAATAAACTGTGATTTATTGGTTTTCATGTTTTATCTTTTAATTGCTTGATTATTCATAGTTATGGAATTATCTTCAAATGAGTCACGCGTACATGTACTCATTTTGTTTGGCGCGTTAAAAATCATGTCACGCGTGCGTGTACAAAATTACTAGTACTTTTATTATTATTAAGATTGTGTCGCCCAAAGTTGCGTGAACCCATACCTTGGTTTTAATTTTGGAACTAGTAATTATGTCACGCGAACGTATACATAATCGCGATAATTTGATTAATTAAGAGCGTGCCTAAAACATACTATTGTATTCATGAATTTATCCTAAATATAATTTCAGATTATTGTGAGGCAAGGAGTTATGGAGCAATAAAGACAATGGGTCACCTTTTTCTCTTATTAAACTGGACGTGATAGAAATTATTTTGACCCAAATAACTTAAAATTAATCATAGCATAATTAGCCTTTTAAGATCAACTAAGCAGTAGCCCAGTTGCTTTCAAATTTGCATCTCTAACCCAACAAGTAACTTAGCTAACAATCCTCTTAATTCATGCTTTCGTAGCCTAATGACTTGATCCCAACAAATGGAAACTAAAGAAGTACACTTTCAGTCTATTCTTTGATATTACCCAAAATAGTTTTTCTCCAAAATGTGCTTCTCAAATTACACCTACGGCACATTTGAACTCAACCAAACCACGACTCACGTTATTATCAACAAATTTGATTATGACAGTCCAAAACCCAAATTAAATCTATTCAATTAACACATAAAATCCCAAACTTAAAACCAATATTAACATTGAATTCCTCAGCATAAAGATATGAATCAAATCACTAATGGAACAAGCCAAGAAGACATGACAGAAGCTAACACCAAAACTTTATTTATCACAAGCATCAACAAAAGTTTTAGATTAAAAGTACGTAACGGACCTCAATACTCGACTTTTACGGGTCTGGAAGACCGAAAACAGCATGACCACGGCAAGCCGGGAACCTCGCCGGATAGAAACTTTCACCTCGGCGAACTCGACCGGAACTTTGACGGAGCTCGATTACTCGACTGATTTTCGCCGGAGTGAATGAGTGTTTAATAGCTAGTTTCGAGACTGCTTGGCGTCAGTCTTTTTGCTAATTTTTGTGGTGGTTTTAAGGTGTTTCGGGGCTGTGATTCTGACTGATTTTTATCACCTTTTAGCTATTTTCGCAGCTGATATTTTGCTTTTAAAAAAAGGCTTTTTTCAGCTGCTTTTGGAGCCAAAGATGGAGGGAAAATCTTTGAAGCTTTGATGGTCGATGAGGTATTTTAATGGAGATTTTGTGGTAGTCTCATAGTAGAAAGCTGTTGCGTTTTGGCTTTGGACCAGAAGAAAAACAAAGGGGCGCCTAGGTTTTTCTCTTCACTCTTTTCTTTTTGTCCTCTCTGTCTCGTGTGTGTGTGTGTGTATGTGTTTTGAAGGAGGGATATGTGGGGGGTTGTGAGTGGGGACAAGCATGGGGGTAAAGGAAAGTGGAAAGAGGACAAAGTGTGGGGGGACAAGCATGAGGGCAGACATGGGGGACAAGAGAAAGTGGAGTGGGGACACGCGTGGGAAGATGGGAGCGGAAAATATTCAAGCACGGTAAAACATTAGGTGCTCACAGTATGCCCCTCTTTACTTGAAAATATTAAAAGTTTTCAGGCAAAGATAAAGTGAGCAGTGTGACTAAGTTTTGACCATATCGTTATTCAAAAGAGGAAGAAAATAAAAGAAAAAAGTGCAACCGAGTCCTGATTTTGGACAGCCTACATATCCCGGGTTATAAGGGAATCAGGTCGTGTGTAGTTCAAGAAGAATGATGGAGTGATGAGTTCGAAAGTCGAGCTAGGTTCCGTCGAGGCTCCGGTCTGTGGCCCTGTTATTACATCAAAATCTAAAGGAACTAAACAAGCCTATCAACTATAAGTTACAAGATTCCTATCTATAAGTCTTTTGAAGCTTGATCTTGAGTCTTGAATGGTTTTTCATGTAGACTTTTGATTGGAGCCTTGATGCTTGCTAGCTACCGGTTCTAGTTCATTCTTCTTCAGCTTTTCGAATCAAGAGGGGACATATAGAGCTTGTGACTTTAGCCACGTCTTGAGCAGTTCACATCTTTCATCTGCATTTTGGATTCACTTCTTTTTTTAGCAGTTCACATCTTTCATCTGCATTTTGGATTCACTTCTTTTTTCTTTTCTTTTCTTTATTCTGGATTTAGACTCCTTCTTTTAATCATCTCGAACCCTGTACCTCGAGGTAAAACCTGCTCATACACCAAAACAAAACAAACGAACAAAATTTATCTGCCCAAATTTTTACTAGGAAAATTTCGTGAGTTATTGTTACAAAATTCTAAACTACTTCTTTATTAAAAGAAAAAAAAGATCGGGAATGGTGTAACCTGAAAAGGACATAATGAATTTTTTTTTTTTGGATAGTGTTCCTTTATTGTTCAAAAGGATGTCTCAACTAAGGATTGGTGTACCAGGGGCTAGCGCCCTGTATTACTGGGAAAAAAAATATAACCAGGGGTTGGCGCCCTGTATTACTGAAAAGGAAACGTAACCAGGGGTTTGCGCCCTATATTACTGAAAAGAAAATGTAACCAGGAGTTGGCGCCCTGTATTACTCAAAAGGAAATTTAACCAGGGGTTGGCACCCTGTATTACTAAAAAAAAGAAATGTAACCAGGGGGTTTGCGCCTTGTGTTACTGAAAAGGAAATGTAACCAGGGGTTGGCATCCTGTATTATACAAAAGGATATTTAACCAAGGGTTGGCATCCTGTATTACTAAAAAAAAGAAATGTAACCAGGGGTTAGCGCCCTGTATTACTGAAAAGGAAATGTAACCAGGGGGTTGGCGCCCTGTATTACTGAAAAGGAAATTTAACCAGGGGTTAGTGCCCTGTATTAATGAAAAGGAAATGTTACCAGGGGTTGGCACCCTGTATTGCTGGAAAGGGAAATATAACCAGGGGTTGGCGCCCTGTATTACTGATAAAATGCTGAATCCCCGGGGCGAAAAGGGACTACCTGGGTTAAACTACGAAAAGCAAATCTGGGCGAAGAGTACTTCTACTCGGAATATGAGTTGTATCCCCCTAGGCGAAAAGTTTCTACCCGGGTTAAACTACGTAAAACAACATGAGCGAAGAGTACTTCTACCCGGAACTATGAGCTGGATCCCCTAGGCGAAAAGGTTCTACCTGGGTTAAGCTACGTAAAACAACCTGAGCGAAGAGTACTTCTACCTAGAACTATGAGCTGGATCCCCTAGGCGAAAATGTTCTACCTGGGTTAAGCTATGTAAAACAGCCTGGGCGAAGAGTACTTCTACTCAGAATATGAGCTGGATCCCCCAAGGCGAAAAGATCTACCTGGGTTAAGCTATGTAAAACAACCTGAGTGAAAAGTACTTCTACCCGGAACTATGAGCTGGATCCCCCTAGGCGAAAAGGTTCAACATGATTAAGCTACGTAAAACAGCCTGAGAGAAGAGTACTTCTACCCGGAACTATGAGCTGGATCCCCCTAGGTGAAAATGTTCTACCTGGGTTAAGCTACGTAAAACAGCCTGGGCGAAGAGTACTTCTACCCGGACCTATGAGCTGGATCCCCCTAGGTGAAAAGGTTTTGCCTGGGTTAAGCGATGAAAATGAGAGGTATGGACAGTAGTGATGCATGATGAAGATTTTAAGGAGCTTACATTTGGTGATATTCGTCCTTTGAGAACCGCCATTCTGCACTACTTTGTTCCTGCTTCAAACAAGGAAAATTTGTGAGTTTTTAAAGTGGTGGTCGGTTTGTCACCTTTATGCACTGAGGAGTTTGAGTTCACGGACACCTCGTTGTCGAAGAACTGATTCTATCAGAGTGGTACCGAGATGCTCGGATACTTTGTATCATTTTCTAGAGACTTTGGCTTTATGACGTCTCCCCTGGCTGTTTCATACCCGAATGTCCACGGTACCGTTAACCCATGAATCTAAGGCAAAGCAATTTTCTTTAAAATCAAACTTAGTTGTCTTGCACTCAGAACCAGTTTGTGTTTGTGGTGCTTATCAACTTTTCCCATGAAGCAAGTCTTGCTTAGGCGACCTTTTCAATTTCTTTGAGACACTTTATCCGCCTTATCAAAAGAGATCACAGATGGATTCTTGCCTTCGTCAATGACGTATATGCTCCAAATTGTGCTCGGTATTACGGGAAAACTGTAGACAGTTTTGCAGCCATTTTTGCTTTGCTTTTGATGCAAGATTAGACCGAAAGGGAATCTAAGAAAAATTATGAAAAAGAATAGAAGAGCAATTGGAAGTGAAAAAGGAATTGTGTCTAAATAAAAGGTGTCCCTTTCGGGAGAGAAATAAGGAGACTTATCTGGAGATATGTGCCAACTTCAATGAATCATGACATGCATTTTAGATTGGACGCCTGATTTGTCTGAGCTGTCTAATTCTCAAAATACATCGCAAATGTTCATCTTGAAACTGTCTTGGTTGTGCTCATGCCGGAGTATCGAAGACCTTCATTCGGCTAGTAGCGTCCTTTATGGGTTTTCGCTAACTGACCTCTCTCATTTCTCTAATCGCTATTGCCTTATGGTGCCCATCTGGTTTTCACCAATAAGACTCTTGCATTTCTCTGCTCACTGTCGCCTTACAGTGCTCATAGGGTTTTCATCGATAAGACTCTCTCATTTCTTCTTTTTTTTTCTTTTTTTTTCTGTTTTTTTTGCGGAAGGTTGGCCAATGCCCCTGGCATGGGGACTTCAAGTATTCTCAAAGATCGATCAGAAATTCTTAACAGGAAAAGGCGAAAAGAACCTTGAACTGAATTACAACTTTGGGAACTGTTTCTACGGAAAAACCGTAAGATAAAAACAAACTTCTGCCCCAGTTTTGGAGTATTGGGAATATTGATTTTTGTTGCGATGGGACCGAACCTAGGGTAAGGCTGCCTACGTATCCTTTCGGAATCAGGTCGGACGTAGTTCAATGACTCAAAAAATTTATTGTTTGACTTCTTCTTCTTCTTTTTTTTTGAGTACACAGGTTCCAAAAAATGGAAAACAAGGAAGAAAAATACAGGTTAAAAGGGGTAACAAAAGGTGACACTTTCTTGGAATAGCGAGCAATGGTAGCCTTCGTCATCTCGATCTAAGAAAATCATGCGTGAAAGTTTCACAGTGGGTATATATCAGACATAATATCTTTTGACTGCATCTGCATTAACAGTCATGTCTGGTACCCGTCCTTCTTCATCTACCAAGTGCAAGGCCCCTTTTGGTAACACTTTCTTGATGATGTAGGGTCCTTTCCAGTTTGGGGCGAACTTCCCTTTAGCTTCTACTTGGTGTGGAAGAACGCGTTTTAGAACAAGTTGGCCTACCTCGAAATGCCTTGGACGCACTTTCTTGTTGAAAGCGCGTGCCATTCTTTCCTGGTATAACTGGCTAAAGCACACTGCTGCTAGCCGTTTTTCATCAATCAGCATTAGTTGTTATAATCGAGTCTTTACCCATTCTGTATCTTCAATCTCCGACTCCACAATGATCCGAAGAGAGAGAATTTCGACTTCAGCCAGTATTACAGCTTCCGTCCCATATACCAACAGATAAGGAGTTGCACCAACAGATGTACGAGCAGTCGTACGGTATCCCAAAAGAGCAAAAGGCAACTTTTTATGCCATTGTCTCGAACCTTGGATCATTTTCCAAAGAATCTTCTTGATGTTCTTGTTCGCTGCTTCAACAGCTCCATTGGCTTTTGGCCGGTAAGGGGTAGAATGCCGATGCATAATTTTAAATTGCTCGCATACCTCCTTCATCAAATGACTATTGAGATTGGCTGCATTGTCAGTGATAATGGTATTTGGGATACCAAAGTGGTAGATGATGTTGGAATGAACTAAGTCTACCACTGCTTTCTTGGTGACTGCTTTGAAAGTGACGGCCTCCACCCACTTGGTGAAGTATTCAATTGTAACCAAAATGAATCTATGCCCATTTAAAGCCTTTGGCTCAATTGGCCCAATAACATCCATTCCCCAAGCAACGAAAGGCCAAGGAGAGGACATGGGATGCAACTCCGAAGGTGGCGAGTGAATCAGGTCACCATGAATCTGGCATTGGTGACACTTGCAAATAAAACTGAAGCAATCTCGCTCCATTATAAGCCAATAATACCCTGCCCGCAGAATCTTCTTCGCCAAAACATATCCATTCATGTGAGGTCCGCATACCCCCGAATGCACTTCACTCATGATCCGCTCAGCTTCTATGGCATCTACGCATCTCAACAAGTTCAAATCTGGGGTCCTTTTGTACAAAATTTCCCCATTCAGGAAGAAACCGCTGGCGAGCCTCCTTATAGTTCTTTTTTAATCTCCCTTAGCGTGCTCTGGGTATTCTCTCATTTTCAGGAATCGTTTTATGTCATGATACCATGGTTCACCATCTGGTTCTGTCTCAATTGTATTACAGTAACCGTGTTGATTCCGAACTTGGATTTCTAGTGGATCGATATGGGTGTTTCCCGGATAAGGGAGCATCGAGGCTAAAGTAGCCAAAGCATCGGCTAGCTCGTTGTGAAACCTGGGAATGTACCTGAACTCGATGGATTTGAATCTTTTGCTCAAATCTTGTACACATTGTCTGTATGGAATAAGCTTGATGTCTCGAGTCTCCCATTCGCCTTGGGCTTGCCGGATAAGCAAGTCAGAATCTCCCATAACCAGTAGTTCATGCACATCCAGATCGAGGGCCATTTTCAAACCCATGATACAGGCTTCGTATTCTGTCGTATTATTGGTACTTAAGAACCGAAGCCGGGGTATTGCAGGGTAATACTGTCCAATAGGTGAGATGATGATTGCCCCGATCCCAACTCCTTTGATATTGACAGTTCCATCAAAATACATTTTCCATAGAGGGTTGTCGTCTGGAACAACTTCCTCTATTGAGTTGACCTCTTCGTCTGGGAAGTATATTGTAAGTTGCTTGTACTCATCATCAACTGGATTCTCTGCCAAATGATCGTCCAAAGCCTATGCTTTCATCGCGGTGCGAATGACATAGACGATGTCGAACTCTGTGAGCAGGATTTTCCATTTTGCGAGCCTGCCAGTGGGCATTGGCTTTTGGAAGGTATACTTCAGAGGATCCATTCTGGATATGAGGCAAGTAGTATAGGCCAAAAGATAATGTCTCAACTTCAAAGCGACCCAAGTCAAGGCATAACATGTCCTTTCTAAAAGGGTGTACTTAACCTCATAATTGGTGAACTTCTTGCTCAAATAATATTTTGCTTGTTCCTTTTTGCATGTCGCATCATGTTGCCCCAGAACGTATCCAAAGGAATTATCCATCACTGATAGATATAAAAATAAAGTCCTACCAGGTTCAGGTGGAACGAGTACAGGGGGTTTTGATAGATAATCTTTGATCTTGTCAAAAGCATTTTGGCAATCGTCCGTCCCCTTGATTGCAGCATCCTTTTTCAGTAACTTAAAGATGGGCTCGCACGTGGTTGTGAGTTGAGCAATGAACCTATTGATGTAGTTCAACCTTCCGAGCAAACTCATGACCTCCCTTTTGTTCTTCGGGGGTGGCAGATCTCGAATGGACCTTATCTTTGATGGATCCAATTCGATGCCTCTCTGACTGACTATAAAATCGAGGAGTTTCCCAGATGGAACTCCAAATGCACATTTGGCTGGATTGAGCTTAAGGTCATACCTTCGAAGCCATTCGAAGAACTTTTTCAAATCATTCACGTGATCAGCCTGTGTCTTTGATTTTATGATGATATCATCCACATATACTTCAATCTCTTTGTGCATCATGTCATGAAAAATAGTGGTCATGGCCCTCATGTAAGTTGCTCCTGCATTCTTTAAACCAAATGGCATGACCCTTTAACAATAGGTACCCCACGGAGTGGTGAAAGCGGTCTTTTCTGCATCACCCTCATCCATTAGAATCTGGTGGTACCCATCATAGCAATCCACGAACGACTGTATCTCATGCTTTGCACAATTATCTACAAGAATATGGATGTTCGGCAAAGGAAAATTATCCTTAGGACTTGCTTTGTTCAGGTCTTTGTAGTCAACACAGACTCTAGTTTTTCCATCTTTCTTTGGCACGGGCACAACATTTGCCACCCATGTGGTGTATCGTACGGCTCTGACAACATTGGCGCTCAATTACTTCATTATTTCCTCTTTGATTTTATCACTCATGTCCGTTTTAAATTTTTGATGCTTCTGTTGGACTGGTGGAAAATCAGGATACGTGGGAAGCTTATGAACTACTAAATTGGCGCTTAAACCGGGCATATCATCATAAGACCAGGCAAACACATCTCTATACTCAAATAAAAGTTGAATCAAGGCATCTCTGGTTTTTTGTTCAGTGTGAATTCTTATCTTTATTTCTCTGACTTCTTCATAACCTCCGATATTAATTGGCTCAGTTTCATTGAGGTTGGGCCTAGGCTTGTTTTCAAATTGTTCCAACTCTCTTTTTATTTCATCAAAAACCTTATCTTCATCATATTCAACCTCTTGATGCATTATTTCGAAATTAGACAGCTTTTGAGATCTGGGCGTGAATTCCGCATGCATGTCATGTTATTAAAGCCGGCATTAACAAAACTGAAATGGAAATAAAATAGCAGGAATTAGGAAAAGGAAAAGATACAAAATACGAAATCGAACTGCATTTCATTGAATTTGAAAGGATAGAAGGGTTATCGTAAAAATAAAACAATCATACTAAGATATTTGGATTACAACCCTGAAAGTAACCCAAAGTACAAAAGAAAGAAGCTGCAAAAGTCAACTACCAAGACTCCTTCCTTGTGGGGAGAGGAGTTGCTTTCCAGTTATTGAGCATTGTTTTTGGGCCAATTAGTTGCATATCGGCATGACTAGTGCCTTCACCAGCCTGGATCATATTCACTTCAGAAAACATCTGCCTGAGGCCATGGCAAATTTCATCAATGTTCGCATGCGCCGAGGAATTTTGACCATGTTTGAATCGTGGCTCGACAAAAGTGTAGAAAATGTGAGGGATAGGTTGCTGCAAGACCCACCCGTACTTTTTGCGGTGCTTGGCTTTGTCTTTGTCTGCTTGTGTTGGACTGAAGCCTAAACCAAAAGTACCCCTGTTACTAAACGGAGAAATGGATTCAGAATATTGTGGATAGTCCCTTGCCACTGCATTTTAACAGTTCCAGTTTCTTTTTCTACTAATGATCTTTTCCTTTTATTGACAATGAATCCTATACATCTGATAGAAACTGCCATCATATTTTCTGTAGTCGTGACAGGCCATATATACTACGGAAAAGGGTCAAAAATATCGTTTTGCTATTGAATATTATTTAAAATTACCCTCCGTTATACTATTGGTTCAGAATAACCCTTACCGTGCTAATATTGATCAAAAATACCCTCCAGTTAACGGAGGTGCTGGCAGACATTTAAGAATTTGGCCCATCCGAATTTATTTTTTACACAGACCCGACCCGATACCCGACCCAAAAAATTAAATCCTAAGAATATTTTTTCTTCATGAAATTTCAGTTCATTTTGGCAGCTTCTTCCCTTATCCCTTCAACTCCTTACCCCATTTATATATGGCAACTTGCAGAAGCAGATAAAAATGGAGAGAGATATCTCTGCAAAAAAAATGAACGTTGCTTTGTTCTTGAGTTCCATGACTGTTTCTCACTGTTTCTTAAAGAAACTATAAACAAATGGAATATATAAAAGAGTCTTTCAGACATTGAATCAGAGAATATACCAGTAAGATATGTGTGTACAAGCCAGAGGTTATCAACATGTTACTTCTTAATTGTTTGTTGGTGATATCCTTTATCCAAACCAAGTATAATTGGTCGGTTCTCGTTGCTCATATTTCATAGATTAGACTTTTTGTAGATCTCATTCTTGACTTTATTTGAAACTTTGTTTTAGCTACTAATGGAAACAGGCTGCCATTGATGGAGGGTTTGGATCGTGGAGAAGAGAAGGAAAGAAAGAAGAAAAAAAAGTATTTTTTAGGGTTTAATTTCTTGGATCGGGTACCGGGTATTGGGTCAGATCAGTGTAAAAATAAATCTCGATGGACCAAATGCTTAAATGGCTGCTATGTGGCACCTCCTTTAATTGGAGGATATATTTGATCAATAGTAGGGTAATTTTAAGTATTCGATAGTAAAGGCATATTTTTAAGCCTTTTCCTTATATACACCTTTGGCACATCCATGTACTAAAGTGATCAACGCCTTTATTCAGCTGCCCTCTCTCCTTTCTCATACATGTGTAAACCTATGTGCATACTCGTGTCTTTGCTTGCATTCATCACTTTGGACCCTTAGGGCCTATAAAGCTGTTGGTTTGACCTACGTTTTACATGTCTTTTGCAGGTTGGCCAAATTTAGATGGGATAGTTTGTGGCTACCAGTAGGGCCCCTTAGGTAAGCCTGTTTTTTACTGTTTCCACATTCTTAATTATGCCTTCTGCTGAAAAACTATCATCGAACTTTGAAATTGCAGTGGAGCTGGAATCTGCATTTACGTAGACCATTTACTAAATGTGTCATCTGAAGAAATACGGAAACTTAGAAGATATATGTATGCATATAAAGCCAGGTAAGAGTTTAGAGGATATATTTATGGGCCCTTAAAGCCAGTTAAGAGTGTCGCCCTAATCGATTTATAGCACTCAACTAGTTCCATTATAGATTTTTCCTCTTTTTTTGTCTGGTGTACGATGACTATAAAGTTCCGGAGAGTTTGTCTGATAGGAAGGGGCTTAAATTAATGGCGGAAGCTCTTTTATTCCATCATTCCCATTTCCCTCAATGGGAATTCTCTGTTTTGATATATATATGGCACTGTAAATGCTTTGTTCCTGGTACTAATATACTTTCTTTCTGGTGGGAATTTTTGTTCCCCTGCGAATTCTGGCTGTTTCAATATGCTTATGAATTCGTGTAAATGTTTGATTTGATTACCCACGTTATTATGCTTGGCTTTTTACTGTTAATTGTCTGTGATTCAGATTAAAGCAACAAAAGCGAATATATTTCCCAAGTTTCACACGCTTACCTTTGTGTACAAATTGTTGACGCAACAAGAGATCAGAGAGGATTGTCCAGCAGTTAGTTTGTACTCTATACACCAAGCGTTCATTTGGTTGATGATATAGGAATAAGAATCCAACACCAATAAACTCAGTGTAATCTCACAAACGGGGTCTAAGGAGGGTAGTGTATGCGCAGACTTTACCCCTACCTTGTGAATACAGAGAGGTTGGGGAGGGTACTGTATACATAAACTTTACCCCTACCCATAAAGATAGAGAAAATATTTCTGTTAGACCCTCGCTCAACGAAAGCACGAATAATAAATCCTACCATAGAACTCTGCATAAACTAAAACATTGTTTGGTGAATAAGAAAAAATTATCATTGTAGAACTAATCAGAGGTGGAGCTAGGATTTGAATCTTATGGGTTCGGGAGTATAATGGTTTTAAGTTATTGGGTTCTAAATTAATAATTTGTACATATTCATTAGATTTCTTAATACAAATGCAAGGTTTGAACAAAAATTACTGGATTTGACGAACGTCAAGGTCAATTTTCTTAACATATCAGAATCAGACTCATTCTTATTCTTATTCTTGATTTATTTTATATTGGTCTCTGGTGTTATATTTATCCACCTTCCAAATGTTTAAGCATGGACTGGGGGGGGGGGGGGGGGCTCAACTAAGTGTGTCGCATTGATCGAAGAAATATTATTTTAACTCCTTATATGGTTTTGAATAATCTCCTCGTGAACTAGTTTTTAAGATTGAGTTAGTTTAAAGCATTATTTTCTTATATTATCATCGATCTCATGCGGATCTAGCTTTTAAATTTAATTAGTTGGTATAAAATACTACTACTACATTTACTAACTATTAACCAAACGAGAATACAGACTTAGTGTGTGTCTTTGTGTATATTTTCTAAAATATTCAGTTATAAAGGTATAAATCAAAAGACGAGTCACTACAACAAATTTCGCCTAAGGCCACCAGAAACGCGTTGCTAAAGATATTTGCGGGCATGCTTTCATCTGTGTGGCCTTTATTACAAGCTTTGGGCAACGGTTACAAGAACCCAAAATATAGCGAGCTAAAACATGTATCATCCTCTTTAGGCCCAAGGCAACTTTATGTTGGACTATATACATGACACAACAAGCATTTATACTGTATTTACCATTCATAACTATGCTTTTCAAAAAAATATCATTCATAGCTATATTTGAATTTTGTAGCCAAAAAAAAAAAAAAACTATAGTATTGAAACAAAAGATTTGTAACAAGAGAGCAATAAGCTTTCATTGCTCAGTTGGTTAGAGCACCTGCTAAGTAAGTAGAGATTTGGAGCTCGACTCTCAATAAGAGCATTTTATTTTTGTATTTACCTTGGTTATACATGTTATATCCTTTGTATACACCCGTATTTTGCCTCGTGCGAACGAATACGATTGATAAAGATTGTATTCGTTATGCGAACAAATACAATTGTGCGAACGAATATAGTTGATTCAGACACATCTTGTATTCGTTGAGCGTATAAATACAAGTGATACAATCTTATAACAATTGAACAGTAGCTATGAATAGTAATTAGGCAAACTATAGTTACGTGTGATAATTAGGCTCTAAAGTGTAGTGCTTTATGAAGGTTTTCATTCAATTAATTTTAAGTTTTTTTTACATCCATTTGGTTTCATCATGCATGGTACTGGCTTCATAAGAGAAATTGCGATTAAATTAGTTAGATCAATAAAAGATGAGTTAAAAAGGACTAATCATGTGATTAGTTTCCCTTACATTAATTATTTTCATTCATCGACTATTTAATGAACATAGTAGATCATTAGGGGCAAAATTCACAAATAGCCACTTTCCATCCCATATAATTGGAAAATAGTCATTGTCATGGGATTTTATATTTTACGTGTGAAACTCCAGGACATTTTCATGGTGCTTTACTTCCGAAGATTACAATACCATGGAAGTGACTATTTCTCAATTACAATGCTGAAAAGTGACTAACTCGTGCTACTACTTCGACCATTTCACTTGGCCCATTAGCAATGAAAACACAATACCAATCCAATAGATAGTGGGATTTAAACAAACAAATTAAAGCCGCGTATGACATATCTCTTGGATTTGAGGATTTCAATACGTCTAAATTCAAACATCGCGACGCTGCATATGAATTTAGTGGGGCAAAATATAAAAGTGGTATATCCGCCAGCTAAAAATTATATAAAAAAATATGTATCTTATATATATATATATATATATATTCAAAAAAACACATTTTGTCGGCTATTATCTTTATATATATATATATTTAAAAATATATATTTTGTCGGCTATTATCTTTTGGAACGGCTAAAAATTTACGTTTCTCAATTTATAGTAAGCTTACTACGTTCCTTGTAAATAACAAAGTAATTAGAGAATTTGAGTGCGCCGTGCAGTTATAAAAAAACTTTAAAAAATCAGTAAATTTATACTTTATTTCATACGAATTGCCCAAGTCATGTAAATCACGAGAACTATTAAACTCAATCCAGTTCAAAAAATATTTAGAATTAATATATTTATTTGCATGTAAACAATAACATTGTCGCAACTACAAAATACTATATAGTGCGGCTACAGACTGGGCATGTACAGAATTGGACATTCATTCATGGATGCAATTAGGGTGAAACTTGTGGTCGCATGGAAGCTCGAGTTCTCCTCCCATCATCGCTTCCCTGCAGACCGTACAAATCTCTGCATCTTGCGTCTCCTCTACAGGATTCCCCTCCATCTCTACGTCTAATGGATTATCTTGCATCTTTCCAATGCAACTACGACGAGTACACTGTCTCTTGATATATATATATATTATACTTTAATTTTTTTCCTTTTAAATTTGTTTTATATGTCATACATAGATTTTGAGAATATATTAGATTTTTGATTAGTTTGTTTTTACTAATATACAAAAGATGCACGCGTGACACACGAGCGCACATGAGGCGCACATGAAGCTAGTTTTATGTGATTTACTTGAGACCTTCTAAGTTTTTAAGTATTAGTTTCTCAAAGCAACTCCAATAAAATCAGATTCCTTTTATAATTATAATAGCTCGATAACTTAATTATTCTTAATTAACTTATATGCTAGGAAACTATTAGGCGTGCTTAAATTTTTCAATCACAGATTCGCCCGCATAGAGTGGTTATGACACTTGATAAATTCTTCATATTAAATTTTCATCAATCATAAATACAGTAACTGTTCCAAAATAAAAGTTACAAACAGACTTGTGGATGTGCCAGACACATTAGCAACCAAAATCAAATAGCAATCTAATAGATAGCGGGCTTTAGACAAACAAACTAAAACCTCATATGATATATTTCTTGGATTGGGGATTTTTAACACTTCAAAGTTCAAACATTGCTACGCTGCATATGAATTTAGTGGGGCAAAATATAAAAGTGGTATATCCGCTAGCTAAAAATTATATATATATATATATATATTCAAAAATATATATTTTATTGGCTATTATCTTCTAGAGCGGTTAAAAATTTATACTTTTCAATTTATAGTAAGCTTACTACGATAATTGTAAATGACAAAGTAATTAGGGAATTTGAATGTGTCGTGCAGTTGTAAAAAAACTAAAAAAAAATCAGTAAGCTTATACTTCATTTCATACGAATTGCGTAAGTCATCTAAATCACAAAAACTATTAAACTCAATTCAGTACAAAAATATTTAAAATTAATAGTTTTATTTGCATGTAAAAAGCAACAATATTGCAGTGACTACAAAATACACTAGTGCGGCGACAGACTGGGCACATAGTAGAATTGGACATCCATCTATGGATGCAATGAAGGTGAAACTTGTGGCCGCATGAAAGCTCGACTTCTCCTCCTGTCATTGCTTCCTAGTAGATCGTACAAATCTCTGCATCCTGCGTCTCATCTACAGGATGCTCCTGCATCTCTATGTCCATGTCCACTGGATCATCTCGGCTATATAGACACCACCTCCTAATACAATAATAAATGCACACGTGAGTGCTATCAGAGCCCTAATAAAAGAGTAGGATTTTCACGCAGGCTCTGACCAGCTACCACGGTGGAGCACATGTTGCGCAACAACATGACACCCGGACAGTAGAGTTAGCCCGGTGTATAACAATACCATGTGAGGGAGTCTTGCTAACCCTAATGAAGGAATTAGGAAACCAACCAAAATGCAATAAGCCAAGAGGAAACCAACCAAAATGCAGTTCGTGTTGGCAGAATGCAGGGCAAAAGGAATGACCGTGTAAGTGTAAGGAAGTTTGCATTCTTTATATAACAAGAGGAATGAACGAGATATTGTGTGTGCCTCACGTGCGTCACAGTCACACGTGCATCTTCTGTATATTGGTAAAAAAAATTAAAATATTATATATTTTCAAACTCTATGTATGACATATAAAAAAAAATTAAAAGAAAAAAAATCTCAAGTTATATATGTATACTGGTCAATACAAATTCTTATCACCCTTTTATTTAATAATTGGGTGAATTCTTGCATCACTTAATGTTTCATTGATGGCTATAAATAACAAAGAAATATTGCATTGGCTGAAGATCGGTCATACGAAACATAGAAGTGCAAGGCATAAGGTGTAGAATGACTAGAATAACTAAAGAAAAATTTGGAAGAGCAGTTACCTTGGCTATGGTGGCAGCTATGATACATCAGATATGGAAGGCCAAAAATGAAACTATTTTGAAGCTAAAAGTTCCAAGAGCTCAGCTGGTTTGTGACCAGGTTAAGCAAGACTGTAAGTATAGATTTTTTGACATTCTGAAGAGTGGACTGGACATCAAAGGAAGATGATGGATAATAGAATCATACAAATAGACAAACGCAAAATATAGAATGAGAATATATAGGAAAAATGCAAAGTAAGGTATAGGATATAGGGGACATAAGGGACAGTTAGGTATATGATATAAGGTAGAATGAAAATGTACAGGGGAAAAGAAAAGTAAGGTATAGGATATAGGGGACTGTTAATTGTTGTTAGTACTGTGTGAGACCTTTGTATTTGTATTACACCTTCGTATTTGTTTTTAGTGGTGATTAATAATATTTGTTATTTCCACCCAAAAAAGAGATTTGGCAGAGGGAATGGTTAATTGTTGTTAGTACTGTGTGAGACCTTTGTATTTGTATTATACCTTTGTATTTATTTTTAGTGGTGATTAATAATATTTGTTATTTTTACCAAAAAAAGAGAATTGGCAGAGCCAATTATCACAAAAGATGAGCTCAAATAGAAGGAAGATCTTATAGAGATGATCTTAAAGACTAGGGGCAGAATGCAAGTAACTGCTTGAATTTTACAATATCATATACTCTCTCCCTTTCAATTTATTTCTCCCTTTCAATTTATGTGAACATATTTTCTTTTTAATCTGTGCCAAAAAGAATGACCAATTTCTTTATTTGAAAATAATTTATCTTTATACAATGACTGTCACACCCCTTTTATGCCCCCCCTCCCCCCTAAAACGATAATGTGTATTATGGATGGTGGGTTAAAGAGTTTTTTCAATTAAAGTGACAAACTTGATTAGGGATTATTTTATTTACAGAGTCGCCACTCGGAATTGATTTTTTGGGTGTTCCAAGTCACCTTTTATTTGAATCCCTAGTCAAAGGAATGTTTGACTCTATTATTATTGGTATGCGAAAATAAAGTCCGGGTAAGGAATTCTGTTGACCGGGGAGAAGGTGTAAGACATTCCCGAGTCCCGTGGTTCTAGCACGGTTGCTTTATTGACTTAAACTTGGCTTAAATTAATTTTGGATAAACTGTGATTTATTGGTTTCCATGTTTTATCTATCCGCTTTTAATTTCTTGATTATTCGTAGTTATGGAATTATCTTCAAATGAATCACGCGTACATGTACTCATTTTGTTTGGCACGTTAAAAATCATGTCACGCATGCATGTACAAAATTACTAGTACTTTTATTATTATTAAGATTGTTTCGCCCAAAGTTGCGTGAACGCATACCTTGGTTTTATTTTTGAAACTAGTAATTATGTCACACGAACGTATACATAATCGCGATAATTTGATTAATTAAGAGCGTGCCTAAAACATACTATTGTATTCATGAATTTATCCTAAATATAATTTCAGAGATTATTGTGAGGCAAGGAGTTATGGAGCAATAAAGACAATGGGTCACCTTTTTCTCTTATTAAACTGGACGTGATAGAAATTATTTTGACCCAAAAAACTTAAAATTAATCATAGCGTAATTAGTCTTTTAAGATCAACTAAGCAGTAGGCCAGTTGCTTTCAAATTTGCATCTCTAGCCCAACAAATAACTTAGCTAACAATCCTCTTAATTCATGCTTTCGTAGCCTAATGACTTGGTCCCAACAAATGAAAACTAAAGAAATACACTTTCAGTCTATTTTTTGATATTACCCAAAATAGTTTTTCTCCAAAATGTGCTTCTCAAATTTCACCTACGGCACATTTGAACTCAATCAAACCACGACTCACGTTATTATCAACAAATTTGATTATGACAGTCCAAAACCCAAATTAAATCTATTCAATTAACACATAAAATCTCAAACTTAAAACCAATATTAACATTGAATTCCTCAGCATAAAGATATGAATCAAATCACTAATGGAACAAGCCAAGAAGACATGATAGAAGCTAACACCAAAATTTTATTTATCACAAGCATCAACAAAATTTTGAGATTAAAAGTACGTAACGGACCTCAATACTCAACTTTTACGGGCCTGGAAGACCGAAAACAGCATGACCACGGCAAGCCGGGAACCTCGCCGAACAGAAACTTTCACCTCGGCGAACTCGACCAGAACTTTGACGGAGCTCGATTACTCGACTGATTTTCGCCGGAGTGAATGGGTGTTTAATAGCTAGTTTCGAGACTGCTTGGTGCCAGTCTTTTTGCTGATTTTCGTGGTGGTTTTAAGGTGTTTCAGGGCTGTGATTCTGACTTATTTTTATCACCTTTTGGTTATTTTCGCAGCTGATATTTTGTTGAAAAAAAGGCTTTTTTCAGCTGCTTTTGGAGCCAAAGATGGAGGGAAAAATCTTTGAAGCTTTGATGGTCGATGGGGTATTTTAATGGAGATTTTGTGGTAGTCTCATGGTAGAAAGCTGCTGCATTTTGGCTTTGGACCAGAAGAAAAAAAAAAGGGCGCCCAGGTTTTTCTCTTCACTCTTTTCTTTTTGTCCTCTCTATCTCGTGTGTGTGTGTGTGTGTTTTGAAGGAGGCATATGTAGGGGGTTGTGAGTGGGGACAAGCATGGGGACAAAGGAAAGTGGAGAGGGGATAAAGTGTAGGGGGACAAGCATGAGGGCAGGTATGGGGGACAAGAGAAAGTAGAGTGGGGACAAGAGAAAGTAGAGTGGGGACAAATTATGGGGGACAAAGAGTGGGGACACGCGTGGGAAGATGGGAGCGGAAAATATTCAAGCACGATAGAAAATTAGGTGCTCACAATGAGTTATAGACACAAAATATATGTGCCTCATTTTACACCACAAGTTCAAAAATCTTCTCTCTTTTCTTAAATTTCATGTTCAGTCAAATGAATTCACATAAATTGAAACGGGGAGTATAATATTTGTTATGCTTACCTTAGTTCTATTCATTTTGTTTTAGAGAGTGATTGGTCGACTTTTTCAGAAGGTAGATGATATTATTTTTGTCCTTAGGTTTTGGATGTTGTCGTCCGTAAGCATCTTAGTTTCTTTAATATGCATTTCTTAGGCTGTAGTGTTTTATAGTTGCTCGGTTATTGCTTAGATTAGTTGTTGCATATTAGGGGTGGGCAAAAAAATTGAAAAATCAATAAACCAAACCGGACCGAATTAATTCGGTATTTCGGTATCGATTTTTCGGTACTAATTCGGTATAATTTTTTTAAAAGTTCGTTCGATACGATTCTCGGTATTGAACTTTCGATACTTTGGTAAATCAAAATACCTAAGTACAAAACTTTTGAAAAAGAAGGGGATTGACCTTTAAGCAAATATAGGTTTCTGTTGTTTCCGAAACCTTATCAAAAGGTATTTCTTACTCTAAATATGCAAGCATTCTTTTTAGAGATATAACCAGATCTTTGTCATCTTTTAATGAAATTTCCTTCAATATTATGAGAGTGCACTAGTTTTTTATCCTATGGTCGGAGAACTTTCTTTTTCCTTAAGATACCTATGCGCGTTGGTTATATAGGAACAATAATGGTAGTATGTAATACCTCTAGAGCACATTAAAACTATAGATTGTCCTAAATAAGATATATCTATGCTTACATACATCCCTTTTTGGACTATTATACCAAGGTTTGTGGAACATAGTGATGTGGCCCATTTTTTTATGCGCCAAATTGTCATTCCTCTCTGAATTAGTATAGTATGGCTGATGTCTTGTTGCAGTTTCTGCTTTACTCTAGTTTTTTCATTAGAAAATGCATTGGAGAAACGGATCTTTACCTCTGAAATTAGAGAACAAAATCCATTAGAAAAATTGATCTTATATTCTTATATGAAATCATGAATTAGAGTTCACCACTTTTTCATTCACAAAGACTCGGTATGATATCGAAACCGTACCGAATCAAACAAGAAAATATCGAACCGTACTGAAATATTTGATACGGTATTTGATATGCACAATTAATAAACTGTATACCGAAGTATCGTACTGAAGTATCGAACGCCTATCCCTACTCACAAGATCAGCCCATTCATGTAATTAATACAGGGGTAAGATGAAAAAAAAACTATTTAATTTTATTTTGGTTAAATAAAATGACAAGTATTTTGAGACAAATATTTTTAGTAAGGACAACAAGTATTTTGGGATGGATGAAGTATTAGATTAAGTCATTTATAGGTATATGTTTGTTCACTTGCATTTAGATACGATAAAATTTCAGATTTTGATGTTAATATTTCATTCTTGCTTAAAATAACGGGGACTCCTAAAGTATGATAGGGGCCCATTTAGGGAATAAATGCTATAATGTTCAATTGGTATGCAATAGATGTCACGTCCAAAACCTGGGGAGGCAAGACCGGCACCCGATGCCTCACTTGACCGAGCGTACCAACCTGAGACTCAAGGACTCTGAACATATAATGTGATACTTTGGCCGTAAGGCCACATTGTAGTGAACATAGACTAGCTCCAACCGAACATCAGTATAAAGCTGGACCGGCAATGCCGTCATAACAACTACAGCTGACAAATAAAAAATTATACATATAAGGCCTACGAGGCCAACATACTGCACTGACTGACAGGATATGTCTACAAGCCTCTACTGATGGGTCGAGCTGAACTCGGACAACACCTACTGAGGAGGTCTACCTATCTGTCTATCTGAACCTGCATGTATGAAATGCAGCATCCCCGGATAAGGGACATCAGTACGAAATAATGTACCGAGTATGTGAGGCAATTAAATAACTGAAAGCTGAAACTGAACTAATAATATAACAACCGAAAGTAACTGGGAGTCAAAAAATGATGTGAAGATATACTTACCTACTGATACTGACTCAATGTCACGACCCCAATTTTCCTCCATAGGATGTTGTGATGGCACCTAGTCTCTAAGACTAGGTAAGCCTAGTATACATGCGGAATATAACTGAAATAGCCAATAAACTCTCAAATACTCAACAACTATTAAAAAGAAAACTCTACAACTCAGTATATACAACTTCCTAAAACCTGATGATAACGAGTCACAAGTTCTACGAATAAGTATTGATCATCCTATACAACAATGTGTCTAAAAAGGGAAAGAAAATAAAGTAGACTAAATAGAGGGGGACTCCGAGGCCTGCAGACGTCGGCAGGTATACCTTGAAGTCTCTGAAGCGGAGCTCGTCTCACTAGTACTTAGACTAATATGAGGTACTTGGATCTGCACAAAAAGATGTGAAGAAGCGTAGCATGAGTATACCACAATGGTACCCAATAAGTGCCAAGTCTAACCTCAGTAGAGTAGTGACGAGGTCAGGTCAAGGCCCTACTGGAATAAATAAGAAACTGAATGAGTAATTAACAGTGTAATAATAATAATAACAATGGAAATGAAATAAGTAAGAAATATACCAAAATTGGCTACACTAAACTAAGGCAAATAATGCTTCATGGAAAAAAAATAAGGAATGTTATGCGAAGGAAACAAAACAACCAAACACAAGTGAAGTAATAGGGAAGTATCAACAAGAGTCACTACCGAGGTACTGCCTCGTAGTCTCAAATCACAAAACAATTCACAATCTTTCCTTATATCACCGCGGGAGCCTTGCATTTAGTTTTGAAAATTATTTTTCCCAAAATAGCTTCCCGCGTTTTAGCCCACCTTATCACACTGCGTGGCTTCAAGTAGTTCCCCTACTAGCAACGCACGTTCAAGCGCACCTTATCTCACTGCATGTGTTTCAACCCCAAAATCTTATACCACATGCATATCAATATCACAACGTATCACAATCGCACCTCAAGTGACCAATATCACAACTTGCCAAGAAACCAACAACAATAGTGTTTTTACAAAAAGTAGTCGATGGCTCAACCATAATATATACAAGACTATCAACAATAATAACCGAAGCGAGTAACTCAACAAGAATAGTATTTCACAACTTTATGACTTTGCCTCAATGTAAATCAAGGCCTTTATAACTCAATACCAATTTCAACGACAAGATATTTCAAAAATAACAACTTCAAGTAAAGAACTCAACGGTTAAATAATAAATAAGGAATAGAGGAAATAATACTTCAACTAAACATGTAAAGGCAATTAACAAATAAGAGATAAGACAAGTAGAGCATGTGAAGATAGACTAATGATGATGAATATAACATGTTAAGGTAACTCAATTAAGGCATGAAGGAAATCTACATAGCTAAAACCGATAAATTTTTACATTTAGCCCGTGTACACACCAGTCACCTTGCGTACACGGCTTTCACATATCACAATATTCACAAACCATCACCAATCCTAAGAGGTAATTCTCCCACACAAAGTTAGGCAAGACACTAACTCAAAACACGCTAACTCAATCCACTAGTAGGCCTTTCCATTATCCAACTCCGAACGGCTCGAATCTAGCCAAAACAACTTCATATCATAACTATAAACTATAGGAAACTATTTCGAACAATAAAGTTACGATCTTTACAAAGAAACAAAAAGTCAACCCGAGCTCGCATCTCGGAACCCGACCAAAATTATAAAATTCGAACACCATCCGATAACGAGTCCAACCATACAAGAATTACTCAAATCTGACCTCAAATCGCTTTTTAAATCTCCAATATTTAGCCTAAGAAGTTTTCAAAACTTTTTCCCAAATTTTCAACTCAAATTACTAATTAAATAATAAAAATAACTATGGATTTGTTAAAAATAGCCAAAGCCGAGTTAGAATCACTTACCCCAATGATTCCCTTGAAAATGAGATCAAACCCTTGAAAAATTCCTATTTCTTCCTAGCGATTTCACTTTTGTAGGCCAACAGCCGCTTTTGCGGATCCCCACATGCGAAAATTTCATCGCAGGTGCGGCCATGACTTAAGTCCTGAAAATGCGCTTATGCGGAAACCCAAGCACACTTGCGCCCACGCTTCTGCGACCAATGCCTCGTTTCTGCGAGCGCGCATTTGCAGAGCTTCGACCGCATATGCGGTGCTTCCCTTGCTCCCTCAACTTTGCTCCAGCGATGCCTCTCTCCACACCAGCGAGTCTGCTTCTGTGAAACATGGACTTATGCAGCACAAGGGCCGCTCCTGAGGTGCCGCACCTGCGACCCAAAATATGCAGGTGCGATTGCACTAGTCACAACAACCTTCAGCAATCACACAAAGTCTAAACTTGTTCCGGATTCAATTCGAATCACACCCAGGGCCCCTGGGACCCCGCCCGAATATACCAACAAGTTCCAAAATACATAACGGACCTACTCGAGGCCGAATATCACATCAAACACCATCGATTCTACGAATCGCAACCCAATTCAAGCCTATAGAAACTATGAACTTCTGAATTCCAAAACTAATGCCGATTCATACCAAAACTACTCCGATCGACTCTAAATTTTGCACACAAGTCATAAATGACATGACTGGCTTATTCCAACTTCCGAAATTAGAATCCGATCCCGATATCAATAAAGTCAACTCCCGGTCAAACTTTCCAACCTTCCAAACCTTCAACTTTCTAACTTTTGCCAATTCAAGCAAAAATGACCTACGACCTTCCATATCAGTATCCAGACATTCTCCTAAGTCCAAAATCACCATACGGAGCTATTGGAACCGTCAAAACTCTATTCTGGAGTCGTCTACACAAAAGTCAAACTACAGTCAACTCTTTCAACGTAAGCCTCCAACTTAGAGACTATGTGTCTCATTTCACTCCGAAACTCACCTGAAACCATAACCAAACACCTCGGAAAGTCACATAACCACAATATAACATAGATAAGGCAATAAATAGGGGGTCGAGGCTAAAATACTCAAAATGACAGGTCGGGTTGTTAGATCCTCCTCTTCTTAAAACAAGCGTTAGTCCTCGAACGAGTATAGAGGCATACCTGAAGTGGTGAAAAGATGAGGATAATGGCTACACACATCATGCTCGATCTCCCAAGTCGCCTCCTCGATTGGTTGACCCCTACACTGAACCTTCACTGAAGCAATGTTCTTCGACCTCAACTTTCGGACCTTCCTGTCCAAAATGGCCATCGGCTCCTCAACATAAGATAAATCTTTGTCCAATTGGATTGAACTGAAATCCAACACATGTGACGAATCACCGTGATACTTACGGAGCATAAAAATATAGAATACTGGATGAACGACAGCTAGAATAGTTGGCAGTGCAAACTTGTAGGCCATCTCTCCAATCCTCTCAAAAATCTCAAAAGGTTCGATATACCTAGGGCTCAACTTGCCCTTCTTCCCGAACCTCATAACACCCTTGATGGGCTAAACTTGGAGCAAGACCCGCTCCCTAACCATGAATTCAATGCCACGAACCTTTCAATCCATATAACTCTTCTGTCTAGATTGTGTTGTACAAAGTCGATCTTGAATCAATTTAACCTTTTCCAAAGCATCCTGAACCAAGTCTGTACCCAATAGCCTAGCCTCGCCCGGCTCAAACCAACCAACCGGAGGCCAACACTGCCTCCCATACAAGGCCTCATACAGATCCATTTGAATGCTCGACATGTAACTGTTGTTGTAGGCAAACTCCGCAAGCGGCAAAAATTGATCCCATGAATCCCAAACTCCATCACACATGCACATAGCATATCCTCCAATATCTAAATAGTGCGTTCGGACTGTCCGTTCGTCTGAGGGTGGAATGTTGTACTCAAATCCACTCGTGTGCCCAACTCACGTTGTACGGACTTCCAGGATCGTGATGTAAACTGCGTACCCCAGTCAGAGATGATGGATCCCAGGACGCCATGATGTTTGGCAATCCCACGAATGTAAACCTAAGCCAGCTGCTCTGAAGAATAAGTAGTCACCACTGGAATAAAATGAGCCAACTTGGTCAACCTATCCACAATCACCCATACTACATCAAACTTCTTTTGAGTCCGTGGAAGCCCAACAACAAAAGCCATAGTAACCCACTCCCATTTCCACTCTGGAATCTCTAGCCTCTGAAGTAATCCACCTGGCCGTTGATGATCATACTTCACATGCTGACAATTTAGGCAACGAGCTACAAACTCTACTATGTCTTTCTTTATTCTCTTCCACCAATAGTGTTGCCTCAAGTCTTGATACATCTTGGCGTCACCCGGATGAATGGAGTACCGCGAACTGTGGGCCTCCTGAAGAATCAACTCATGCAAACCATCTACATTGTGCACACATAGCATGCCTTGCATATGTAACACACAGTCATCCCCAGTAGTGACCTTCTTGGCATCGCCGTGTTGAATCATGTCCTTGAGGACAAGAAAATAGAGGTCGTCATACTGACGCTCTCTGATACGATCATATAGAGAAGACTAAGAAACCACACAAGCCAAAACTCAACTCGGCTCCGAAATATCCAATCTAACAAATTGGTTGGCTAAGGCCTAAACATCCAATACTAATGGCCTCTCCGCTAGATATGTTAAACTACCCAAGCTCTCCGCCTTACGACTCAAGGCATCGGCCACCACATTGGCCTTCCCCGGATGATATAAAATGGTGATATCATAGTCCTTAAGCAACTCTTACCATCTCTGTTGTCGCAAGTTAAGATCCTTATGTTTGAACAGATATTGTAGACTCCGGTGGTCGGTATAGACCTCACAAAGGACAACGTAAAAATAATGACGCCAAATCTTCAAGGCATGAACAATAACTGCTAATTCAAGGTCGTGGACTAGATAATTCTTCTCATGTACCTTTAGCTGTCTAGACGTGTAGGCAATCACCCTACCGTCTTGCATCAACATCGCACCGAGGCCAACACACGACGCATCACAGTACATAGTGTAAGACCCTAAGCCCGTAGGCAACACCAATACTGGGGTTGTAGTCGAAGCAGTCTTGAGCTTTTGGAAGCTCTCCTCTCACTCCTCGGTCTATCTGAACAGAGCACCCTTCTGGGTTAATCTGGTCATAGGAGCAGCAATAGATGAGAAACCATCTATGAATCGACGTTAATACCTTGCCAAACCAAGAAAACTCCATATCTCAGTAGTTGAAGACGGTCTGGGCCAACTCTGCACTGCTTCAATCTTCTTCGGATCTACCTTGATCCCCTCACTTAACACTACATGTCCCAAAAATGCCACCGAATCAAGCTAGAATTCACACTTTGAAAATTTTGCATACAACTTCTTTTCTCTAAAGGTCTAGAGCATGGTCCTCAGGTGTTGCTTATGATCCTCCCAGCTCCGAGAGTACACCAAGATGTCATCAATAAACACAATGACGAATGAGTTAAGATAGGTTTGGAATACATTGTTCATCAAGTACATGAATGTTGCTGGGGGTGTTGGTCAGCCCAAATGATATCACAAGGAACTCGTAATGACCATACTGAGTCCTGAAGGCAGTCTTCAAAATATCCAGATCCTGAATCTTCAACTGGTGATAGCTTGACCACAAATCAATCTTTAAGAACACTCTGGCACCCTGTAGCTGATCAAATAGGTCATCAATGTGTGCTAATGGATACTATTCTTCATTGTAACCTTGTTCAACTATCTATAATCAATACACATACGCATAGAACCATCCTTTTTCTTCACAAACAAGATTGAAGTATCCCAAGGTGATACACTGGGCCGAATGAAACCCTTATCAAGCAACTCTTGCAACTTCTCTTTTAACTCCTTCAACTCTGCTGGGGCCATACGATATGGTGGAATAGAAATAGGCTGAGTGTCCGACAACAAATCAATACCAAAATCGATATCCCTATCGGGCGGCATGCGTGGAGATCTACTAGAAATATATTTGGATAGTCTCTCACTACCGGAACTGACTCAATGGTAGGAATATCAACATTGACATCTCTCATAAAGTCTATATATGCCTCACACCCCTTCCCAGCCATTCGTTGTGCCTTAAGGAAAGACACCACTTTGATAGGAACATAATCTACAGTACCCATCCACTCCAACTATGGCAAACATGGCATAGCCAATGTCACTATCTTGGCGTGACAATAAAGAATATCATGATAGGGAGACAACCAGTCCATGCCTAAGATAACATCAAAATCTGCCATACTAAGCAACAACAGATCAAATCTGGTCTCAAAACCACCAAGAACAACTAAACACGATCTATACACACGGTCAATAATAATGGAATCTTCCACAAACGTGGACACATAGATAGAATAACTCAAAGAATCACGGGATATACCCAAATATGGAGCAAAGTAAGATGATTCATAGGAATAAGTGGAGCCTGGATCAAATAAGATTAATGCATCTCTATGACAAACAGGAACAATACTTGTGATAACTGAGTCGGATGCAACCGCCTTCGTCCTAGTCGGAAGAGCATAACATCTGGCCTGGACTCCCCTTCTAGGGCGACCCCTACCCGCCCGAACTCCACCTCTAGCTGGTTGTGTAGGTGGAGTGGCAACTGGTGCGGTAACCACAGTCTAAGAAAGCCTAAGGACCCTTATAGAATGCATGGAGCCTGAGTGGTCTCTGGAGGTGCACCCTTCCTGATTCTGGGGCAGTCCCTCACCATATGACGAGTGTCACCACACTCAAAATAAGCTCTTAGAGGACGTGGCTATTGTAACTGGCTCGGTCTTGGCTGGCTGGACTAACCATTGAAAACACCCCGTGTAGAAGGTGCACTAGATAGTGGCAGTGCATAATAGGCAACTTGAGACCTGGGAGTGGCCGGAATACCGCTGGAAGCTGAGAGTGCTGAATGAACAGGACTACTCACATAGCCTCTACCATGACAGGTTGCAACTGGGGCAGGGGAACCACTATATGTGCCAGAATCTCGAGGCCTCTTAGTATCCCTCTCTTTTCTCTCTAGGCCCCACATACCCTTAAATATCTGAGCGATCTCCACCACCTGCTAGTATGGTGTATCAGTCTCCAACTCTTGAGCCATGCTGAATCTAATAATGTGGTTGAGCCCCTCGATAAATCGACGAACTCGCTCTCTGACTGTGGAGACTAAAGTTGGTGCATGTCAGGACAATTCACTGAACATGACAGCATACTCCGACATGGTCATAGCACCCTGGCACAATTACTCAAACTCTGTGTGCCATGCATCACGAAGGTTCTGGGGAACAAACTCTCTCATGAATATCTTTGAGAATTGAGCCCAGGTGAGTGAAGTTGCCTCGGCCGGGCCATCCAACTCATACGCTCGCCACCACTGATAAGCTGCTCCGTTAAGTTGGAACTTAGTGAAAGCAACCCTACTCGATTCCATAATAGCCATAGTACGGAGGATACAATGGCATTCCTCAAGAAAAACCTATGCATCCTCTGAAGCTAAGCCGCTGAAAGTAGGAAGGTGGTATTTCTTGTACCTCTTGAGCCTAATCTGCTCCTCCTCAAATGTTGTTGCCCTAACCCCGGACTGAACTGGAACAACCGGTTGCACTGGTATGATCTCTGGAACTTGGTCAACGAAGACCAGCTACTCTAGGGTACGGGCTGCGGGAGTCTTTCCCATCTTGGGATATGGCAGGAGTAAGTGGAATCAACCTCACCTGAACTAGAGTGCCAAAGATGCTAAAAACCTGGGCGAGAGTCTCCTGAAGTGCAGGGGTAGTAACAGGCATCTCAGGTGCATATCCTCTAACTAGAGCTACCGGTGGCTCCTCTGTAGCAGCGCGGGCAGGTGCTCTGGCTGCACCACGTGCCCATCCTCGGCCTCTGCCCTGGGCTCTGGCCTCTCGCGGCTCTAGAAAGGGGTGCGAGTGTCTGATCATCAGATTCGGTTGTGCGTGTCCTCACTATTTGTGAGAGAATAGAAATACAGAGATTTAGAATTTCGAAGTCAACAAATTCGCACGATAAAGAATCAAAGAAGTGAAACTTTTCCTAACATTTCCATAGCCTCCCGAAGATAAACCTGCAATAACACCTATGAACCTAGAGCTCTAATACTAACTTGTCACGACCCTATTTTTTGTTCCGTCGGATGTCGTGATGACACCTAATCTCTAAGACTAGGTAAGCCTAGCATACATGTAGAGTATAATTGATATAGCGAATAAACTCTCAAATACTCAACAACTATTATAAAGAAAACTCCGCAACTCATCATATACAACTTTCCAAAACCTGGTAGTAACGAGTCGCAAGCTCTACGAATAAGTATTGATCATCCATATACAACAATGTGTCTAAAAAGGAAAAGAAAATAAATTAGCCTACATAGAGGGGGACTTTGAGGCTTGCGGATGCCGGCAGGTATACCTTGAAGTCTCCGAAGCTGAGCTCGTCTCACTATTGCCTGGACTGGTAGGAGGTACCTGGATCTTCACAAAAATATATGCATAGGCGTAGCATGAGTATACCAAAATAGTACCCGGTAATTTCCAAGCCTAACCTCGGTAGAGTAGTGATGAGGCCAGGTCAAGATCCTACTGGAATAAATAAGAAACTGAACGAATAATTAAGAGTGTAATAATAATAACAATGGAAATGCAACAAGTAAGAAATATACCAAGATTGGCTACACTGAACTAAGGCAAATAATGCATCACGAAAAAAAAACAAGGAATGTTACGCCAAGGAAACAAAATAACTAGACACAAGTGAAGTAATAGGGAAGTATCAACAAGAGTCACTACCGAGGTACCGCCTCATAGTTTCAAATCACAAAACAATTCACAATCTTTCCTTATATCACCACATGAGCCTTGCATTTAGTTTTGAAAATCATTTTTCCCGAAATAGCTTCCCGCGTTTTAGCCCACCTTATCACACCACGTGGCTTCATATAATTCCCCTACTAGCAACGCGCGTATCAAGCGCACCTTATCTCACTGCATGTGTTTCAACCCCAAAATCTTATACCACTGCATGCGTATCAATAGCACAAACATATCACAAATCGCACCTCAAGTGCCCAATATCACAACTAGCCAAGAAACCAACAACAATAGTGTTTTCACAACAAGTAGCCCATGGCTCAACCATAATATACACAAGAGTATCAACAATAATAACCGAAGCGAGTAACTCAACAAGAATAGTATTTCATAACTTTACGACTTTGACTCAATGTAAATCAAGGCCTTTATAACTCAATACCAATTTCAACGACAAGATATTCCAAAAATAACAACTTCAAGTAAAGAACTCAATGGTTAAATAATAAATAAGGAATAGAGGAAACAATACTTCAACTAAACATGTAAAGGAAACTAACAAATAAGAGATAAGACAAGTAGAGCATGTGGAGATAGACTAATGATGATGAATATAAGATGTTAAGGTAACTCAATTAAGGCATGAAGGGAATCTATATAGCTAAAACTGGTAAATTTTCATATTTAGCCCGTATACACACTCGTCACCTTGTGTACGCGGCTTTCACGTATCACAATGTTCATAAACCAACATCAATCCTAAGGGGTACCTCCCCCCCAAAGTTAGGCAAGACACTTACCTCAAAACACGTTAACACAATCCACTAGTAGGCCTTTTTATCAATTATCCAACTCTGAACGGCTCAAATCTAGCCAAAATAACTTCATACCATAAATATAAGCTATAGAAAACTATTTCGAACAACAAAGTTACGATCTTTACAAAGAAACAAAAAGTCAACTCAAAAAGTCAACCCAGGTCCACGTCTCGGAAACCCACCAAAATTACAAAATTCAAATATCCATTCGATAACGAGTCCAACCATACAAGAATTACTTAACTCTGACCTCAAATCTCTTTTCAAATCTCTAAAATTTAGCCTAAAACGTTTTCACAATTTTCCCCCAAATCACTAATTAAATGATGCAAATAACTATGGATTCGTGAAATATAGCCAAAACCGAGTTAGAATCACTTACTCCAAAGATTTTCTTGAAAAACTCTCGAAATTTTGCCACCAACCGAGCTCTCTAGGTCCAAAAATTAAAATGAGATCAAACCCTCAAAAGATCCCTATTTATGCCTAGCGATTTTGCCTTTGCGGGCCAACAACCACTTCTGCGGCTCCGCACCTGCGAAAATTCCATCGCAGGTGCAGCCATGGCTTAAGTCTTGAAAATGCGGTTCTGCAGACACCCAAGGTCACTTGTGCCCACGCTTATGCGACCAATGGCTCGCCGCATCTGCGGTCCTTCCCCTGCTCCCTTAACTTCGCTCTTGCGATGCCTCTCTCTGCACCAGTGAATCCGCTTCTACAGAACATAGACTGCAACTGCGGTCCCATTTGGGCATGCCAAAATCCACTTTTGCGGCACAAGGTTCTCTCCTGCGGCGCCGCACCTGTGACCCAAAATGCGCAGTTGTGATTGCGTCAGTCACACCAACCTCCAACAATCACACAAAGTCTAAACTTGTTCCGGATTCAATCTGAATCACAGCCGGGCGCCCCGGGACCCCATCTGAATATACCAACAAGTTCCAAAACACATAACGGACCTACTTAAGGCTAAAAATCACATCAAACAACATCGATTCTACGAATCGCAACCCAATTCAAGCCTATAGAAACTATGAAATTCCGAATTCCAAAACTAATGTCGATTCATACCAAAACTACTATGATTGATTCCAAATATTGCACACAAGTCATAAATGATATGATGGACCTATTTAAACTTCCAAAATTAGAATTTGACCCCGATATTAATAAAGTCAACTCCCGGTCAAACTTTCCAACCTTCCAAACCTTCAACTTTCTAACTTTCGCCAATTCAAACCGAAATGACCTACGGACTTCCAAATCAATATCTGGACATGATCCTAAGTACAAAATCACCATACAGATCTATTAGAGCCGTCAAAACTCCATTCCGAAGTCATCTATACAAAAGTCAAACTGCGGTCAACTCTTTCAACTTAAGCCTCCAACTTAGGGACTATGTGTCCCATTTCACTCTGAAACTCACTTGAAACCAAAACCAAACACCTCGGCAAGTCACATAAACATAATATAACATAGAGGAGGCAATAAATAGGGAGTCGGGGATAAAATACTCAAAACTTTCGGTCGACCGGGTCGTTACACTCAACTCTATCAATATAGTAAGTAAAATAGTTGTCCGGCCCTATAAGGCTCGATACGTGTAACTGCTTGGTCGTAGTAGGCTCGCTTATAGGTGCTCGACCATACTAGGCTCGGTAACTCGGCCAATCTAGGATCTCTCATAGGCACTCGGCCACAGTAGGCTCTGTATATAACTTACCATCTGATAAGAGGTTATCCAATAGAGACCTACCCATTGATTATAGCTCGATGGTGGTTAAAATACTGTAATATTGTGTATATATATATATATATATAGACCCTCTGCTCTCTTGACTGAAAGGAGACAATACTTAACTGAATATAAAGTCCCGTTAAGAGAGAATAAATTAGCTTACGAGACTAGGATAATGTATATAAATTCAGGAATACGAACTTCTCTATGTCTCGTTATCAAACGCATGTAGTTACAGGATCATGCCAAAATAAAATAAAAGTTTAGCCTTAACATAACTTATCACAATCTGTCCAATAACCACGTTGAACACATCTCGTCGCACCTTAATCTATAACAACAATAATAATACTATCATTAAGCTATAAAAGGTACAACTATCGCACAATGAAGGACAAACTTATTTTATATTAAAACGGGCAGCATCAACCCTATAATCTTTACTTTCTCCCAATTTGAGATAACACCGACAACACAAGAACACAACAATAACAACATATATACATCATTTTTCAACCTTATATCCATCACAAAATACCACAAAATAGCACAACATACCCTAATCACTTCATACACAAAACGACAACCATAGTAGTGTCAAGCAACCCGAAAATATTACGACGAACAACCAGCCCACCACCTTCTCATTATATGGTGCTTTTCCACACCCTTTTTTATCCTAAACTCCATAAAATAGTAGCAAAACAGACAACCCAACAACAACGCGAAACAACCCACAAAACAGTCCACTACAAGTTGAATAACTCGAACTCATGGTTTCCGATCACCGTCTTGTGAGTTCTTACAATTATAAAACGAATTTCTCTACCTTTCCAGCAGGAAAAAAAAGGTATGAAAGAGGGTAGTATAGTTTCCTTATTTGGTGAAGATCTCAGCTCCTAACTTGGTTCTTCAACTCTTAGGTTTTCCTCTAACTAGAACTTGTAAAGAAGAGAAAATCATTTAGGGTTTTATGTTGAATTTTTTAGGAGAAGTTAGCAGGGGTTTATCTCTGATTTTTGGCTCTATAATTAATGGAATATATGAAGAAAATCAGCCTTTAAAAGGGCTTTTTGGACGACCCCAACTGGCCCTTTTCTGTGGACATATTTGGTCATTTCATTTAAGCAAGTAGGTGACACACCTACTCGTCACCTATGCAGTCTATGCAGTCTCGCAAAAATACAAATATCTCTCTACTCCAATGCTGTATTAACAAACGTTTTAATACATTGGAAACTAGACTCGTAGCTTCAATTTGATAGTTGGATCACCCCATAACTTTAAGTATATTGGGAGAAAAACTCAGTGACATTAGACCCAAATTTTAGTAAAACTTATGAACGTAACTTGTGGCGACTTTTCTCGACTTTTGTTCCACAACTCGCTTGACTTCAAAATGTAAAACATGACTATTAAAATAACTCATAACATAACCTTCTTATCATATTTAGCACCCTTGTCTCACCCCAAAGGTACGGGTTATAACATTTCCAACTTGTTGACTTTCGACAAAACTTATCTTCTTCAATTTGTTTAGCTTCTAAACCTTCCAATCCTCTTGGTACTTATTGTTCATGATCTTAAATATTTGTAACCTCTAAGGTAACATGATTAAATTACTTTATATAGTTTCAAAGATGATCTCATTTTTTATCTTACATCAGTTTGCTTACGACGTACTTTTATGTAAGAAAATATGGGATGTAATAATAAAATATGTTTTTCAGTCTTTTTCCATTTATTTCTTTGACGAAGCTTTTAGAACCCTTTTTAAGTGTACTAGTATTTGTTTTACTATTATAAATAATTTTTTTCTATTATTTCTACATAAATAATTAGCAACAAAATGGGATTCGTTAAGTGTTGGCATTTGTACGTTAGCTTTCAAAATTGGGCAAAGATCACTTTTGGCCCGCGACCGAAATAATTTACCTCTGGTAGCCGCAAAGTGTATAAATTTTATATATATATATATATATATATATATATATATATATATATATATATATATATATATATATATATAATATACAAAAAAATATACAAAAAATATTATATAGGATAAAATTGGTCCATATTAAATGCTCGAATGACAGAGTCACACGTGGAATCAGAGTTCTTAAAAGAATTTGGGTGAGAAGCCATAATCAGTAGAAGGTGATAGGAGTTTTTTGAAGAAGATCAAAGAGAGATGAAAGTAGAAAGGAGTTGAACGCAGAGAAGTTGAAAGAGTTTATGAAACTGGTAGAAGTGGAAGAAGAAGAATGAGGCGTATAAGTAAAGGAATAGGCGGTTAAAATCGTGGCCATGATTACCTAGAGAATCAGCAAAAATATTGCTAAACTGTGGGGTAACACGTGTCCGGGGTATTAAATGCGAAGAGATGTGCGTCTTATCAAGCGTCAGAAACTTTTCGAAAAGGTTCAGAAATTTTTCCGCCAAGAAAGGAATCTTAACCAACTTCCCGGTGATACAAAGATGCGCCACCGAAAAGTAGGGGGACTATCTGTATAGGGTAAAATCAATCCATATTAAATGATCGAATGACAGATGAGACGTGGAGCCTAGGGGTAGACGGAAGATGAAGCGAGTGGAAACCAAGACCGAGGACAATGGTTTCGGTTGGCAATGGGTAGATCCCAAAGGGAACATGATCGATGAGAGAAAATGAATACTCATCACCAGATAACATTCAATGTAGAATATTCCTCAGTATTAAATATGCAACAATTATAGAGAATTTTGAAATTGATGACCCGCCATTACATATCCATCAATTGCCCTCATTATTATCATTTAAGAGGGGTTTGATCCTAGATCCTTGTTCCCTAGGTATGGCTATAAATAGTGGCTTCAACAGCCATTGTAACACACAAAATCTCTGATAAACTTATGCTACACACTATTTCAAGCTAAATAATACTTTATTTTCTGTATAACGTTATTCTTATTGCTGCTTTCATAAGCCTTGCTCCCGGAACCAAGCTACCTGCTATTTTATCTCGATTTCAATACTAAGTCTTGCATTTTATTTAATTCATTTATCATTTTTGGGATGAAATAGATTCTCTTATCTATAAACCACATTATAAATTCAATTGTACCATTTTATGGATAAATAATTTGGCGCCCACCGTGAGACTTAGACAACTGCATAATTAAGTTGATTCTTGCATCTATTACTAACGTGTTTGATTATTTGTTTCATAGCAAAAATCGGAAAACAATGGAAGTTAATGATGTCAACATCACACACAACATTGAGGCGCAAGAGAATCTGCCTCAACATGAGTATTCGATCAGTGACACTCGCAACGAGGAGGACATAACAACTCTGGTCCATACAAGCGTTATCCCTGACATGTGCGGGAGACAACTCATGATGATGTTGAGGACGAGCACATTGCAGAAATAGTAAGGATCTTGAGGTAACAACAACATGCCATCATGTGCCATCTCTCAAGGCAAGACGAGGCCATGACGGAACTGAAGCAGGCCTTGTCGGGTGACTCCAAAAATGCGAATGGAAGAGGCCATGTTGGGTTGATAACAACACCTCGAGGGGAGAAGTTGGCTTCAAGGAACCATGGGGATCGGCAATGGATCCGGTAACAACAACGACAATGATCCTTTCCAAACCGAACTTATACGATTCATGAGGGAAATGAATGAGCGGATGGATCAGAATGCAAATGAGTTCCACGCCCGAATGGATCGAATTTCGGTCGCACCACCAATATTGAAGGGCTCAGGCTTGAAGAAGTACACACAATTGTCGTTCAAATTGAGCGCAACACCAGAATTGATTTCAAAGTAGTTCAAAATGTCATACATACCGAAGTATGATGGGACTTAGGACCCTCAGGAGCACATCACAACTTATACAACAGCGGTGAAAGGAATGACATGGCTAAATATGAAATTGAGTTTGTCATGTTGAAGAAATTCGGAGAAACCCTCACGGGGAGGGGGGCTTGACATGGTATTAACTCCTACTCGAACACTCGATCGATTCCTTTGAAATGCTCGCAGATTCTTTGATCAAGGTCCATGCCGGGGCCAGGAAGGTCCAGGCCCAGAAGGTGGACATATTCAAAATTTCGCAAGGAGAGTCTGAATTACTGTGAAAGTTTGTGATCAGGTTACAGAAAGAGAGGATAATGTTACCCGTCGTGCCAGAGAATGGGCAGCTGAGGCATTTATTAAAGGATTGAACCCGAGGAGCTCTGACGCCTCCCGGAAGTTGAAGCAAAGCTTGCTCGAGTTCTAAGCAACCACATGGGCGGATGTCCATAACCGCTACGAATCAAAGATAAGGATAGAAGATGATAAGCACAGTTCCCGGCATTAACCAAAGGTCGGGATCGAGAAAAAAATAAGGATAAATCAAAATAAGACTTTGATGTTGATCGGCGATCTTCTATGGGTCGTTTCTTGCCATACGAGAGGGCTGAAGGATGCAACATAAAGGGATTTCGGTCGGTGGATAGGTTCTCCCCCGATATAAGGGTTGACCGTAGCCGAAACAACAGGTCGTTGCAAGACAAAGAGGTATCGAGCTCCCAGGATTCCACTTATCCAAGGCTATCCGAATATAATTTCAATGTCAATTTAGTGGAACTGGTATCAGTGATGAGGAACATCAAGAAGCACATTTCCCGAGACCGATGAGATCTGATCCCAGCTAGAGGGATCCTAATTTATGGTGCCAATATCATAGGACTAATGGCCACCGACCTGGGGAATACCGGCATCTGCGCGATGTGGTGGTAACACTATTAAAGAACAACCATCTCATGGAATTCTTAAGCGACCGAGCTAACAACAATTACGTTCGTAGTCGAGACAAAGCAGAGCCCTTGAAGATAAGAGAAGACTCTCCTCGACTAACTATCAACATGATTTTTTGGGGGAACGAGATCAACAGTGTAACCTTCTCGGTAACACAACAGACAAAGGTGTCGGTGGCTCATAGCAAGAGACTCCGGGAAGTCATCGAAGACGACATCACCTTCACAGAAGAAGACACTGATGGACTCCTTCTGTCGCACAACGATGCCTTGGTAATTTCTCTTAACGTTCGAGATTTTCAAATTAAACGTGTTTTGGTGGACCCGGGAATTTCAGCCAACATCATTCAATGGAGAGTTCTAGAACAAGCCAAGCTAACTGGAAGCATCATTCTGACAACAAAACTCCTCGCCGGATTCAACTTAGCAAGCGTAACGACCCGGGGGGAGATTTTGCTGCCCACGAATGCCTAAGGGGTCATGAAGACTACCTTATTTAAAGTGGTAGACCATGGCTACATGAGATGAAAGTTGTGCCATCAACAAACCACCAAATACTGAAATTCCCGACCCCATAGGGTATCAAAAAAAAAAGAGGATCAACCGGTGGCAAGGTAAATGAACACGGTATTGGTTTCCAGCAGTAAATGGAAGAAGCTCGTTGCATAGCAATTACAGAAAATTGACGCTTGCTCCCGAGACAAGTAAAGATTACAAAGGGGAGGAGTAGTCGGAACCCCACCAGGTACCAAGATATTTTCAGGTACCGAAAGATACATACGCGACCAAATCCATAGTGGAAGAACTCGAACAAATGGCCCTGTTCGAAAAATTTCTGGAGAGAAAATTCCACTTGGGGACAGGCCTCAATCCCGAGCTCAGGTCAGGATTTATTGATTTTCTTAAAATTAACGTTGATTGTTTCACATGATCACACACGGATATGACATGTATCTCGGTAGAGGTGGTCGTGCACAAGCTAAGCCTAGACCCAAGTATCCCACCTGTAAGGCAGAAAAAGCGCCCGATAGCCGAGGTCAGAAACAGGTTTGTCAAAGAAGTGGTAACTCGATTACTTGACATCGGTTCAATCCAGGAGGTAAAGTATCCCGCCTGGCTAGCTAATGTAGTTGTTGTTCGAAAAAAGAATAATAAATTCCGAATGTGCATAGATTATAAGGACTTGAATAAGGCGTGCCTGAAAGACTCGTTCCCACTGCCAAACATCGATCAAATGATCGATGCCATGGTCTGGCACGAGTTAATGAGTTTTCTTGATGCCTATTCTGAGTACAATCAAATTAAGATGAACCCAGAGGATTAGGAAAAAATATCGTTCATCACGAACTTCGGCACGTATTGTTATAATGTGATGCCTTTCGGGCTGAAAAACACTTGAGCCATTTATCAGAGGCTCGTGAACAAGATGTTCAAAAAGCAACTAGGTAAAATAAGGGAAATGTACATAGATGATATGCTGGTCAAGTCTTTAAATGCAGGTGACCATTTAAAACATTTCCAGGAAACATTCGACATCCTAAGGAAACACAATATTAAACACCGAAAAATGTGCGTTCGGAGTTAGCTCTGGCAAATTCTTGGGTTTCTTAGTGTCACAAAGGGGGATCGAAGTCAATCCCAATAAGTTCAAAGCCATTGAGGACATTTCTGACTAACTGACAAGCGTAAAAGAAGTCCAAAAGCTATCCAGAAGATTGGCTGCTCTAAGCAATTTTATTTCCCGATCTTCGAAAAAATGTCATCACTTCTTCTCACTTCTAAAGAAGAATAACAACTTCAAATGGACTCCAGAATGCCAAAAGGCTCTAAAATACCTGAAATGGTATCTATCGAGCCCTCTAATACTATCAAAATTGGAGGAAGACGAACAATTACTAATATACTTAGCAATCTCGGAGGTAGTGGTAAGTGTTGTTCTAGTCCAGGAGGATGAAGGTACGTAATCTCCTATCTATTATGTTAGCAAAATCTTGACATGGGCAGAAACTCATTTTGCGCACCTCAAAAAGTTGGCCTTATATCTTGTAGTTGCCTCTCAAAAACTTAGGCCTTATTTTCAATGCCACCTTGTAGACGTGGTGACAACCTTTCCCCTACGGAATGTCTTTCACAAACATGAGTTGTCAAGTAGGCTGGCCAAATGGGCAGTTGAAATCGGTGAATTTGATATTAAATATAAGCCTAGGACTGCGATCAAATCACAAGTTTTGGCCGGCTTCATGGTTGATTTTAGTCCCGGACTACTGCCTTTGGCCACAAAAGAAGCGGTGATGTTGTCTGAAACGACATCAGAAGTTTGGACCTTTTTCACGGACGGAGCTTCCAACGTGAAAGGGTTAGAGCTCGGGGTGGTCTTAATCTTGCCCTCAGGAGAGATCATGAGGCAGGTCATAAAATTGTTCCCTTGACTAATAATAAAGCCGAGTACGAGGCTTTGATTGTAGGACTTAGATTGTCCTAGGGGCTGGACTCCGAAGTCATAGAAATTAAATGTGATTCCCAACTAGTAGTAAATCAAGTGTATGGAATCTTTGACACCAAGGTGTAACGCATGCAATAATACGTGATTAAAGTTCAAACCTTGCTCGTACGGTTCAGGGAATGGTCAATCACCCACATACCGAGAGAAGAAAACACAGAAGCAGATGCATTGGCCAATTTGGGATCATCCACGGAAATGAGGGATCATATTCCAGTATTGTCGTACAGCTCATGCACTCGGTACTGGACATGGACGATTATTATGAAGTAAATATAATCAACTTAGTCTAGGACTGGAGGCAGCCAGGGCACTCCACACCAAAGCAGCTCGTTACAACTTCTGGGGAGAACAGTTATACAAAGGGTCATTCCAAGGCCCATTGACCCGATATTTAGGAGCCTCCGGGGCTAATTACGTCATGAGAAAGGTTCATGAAGGAATTTGCAGGAATCATTCAGGTGCAGATTCGTTGGTCCTAAAATTAGTTAGGGACAAATATTACTGGCCTCGGATGGAACAAAACGCGAAGGCATTCGTTCAAAAATGCGACAAGTGTCACCGTTAGTACACCAATCGGCAGAACTGATACCTTCGGTACTATCCCTATGCCCATTCATTAAATGGGGGATTTATGTATTTGGATCGTTGCCGCCGACTCCCGAGAAGGTAAGATTTCTTTTAAATCTAACCGATTACTTCACTAAATGGGTTGAAGCAGGTCTTTACCAGAAGATCGGTGAGCACGAAGTGGTCAATTTCCTGTGGGAAAACATAATTTAGCAGTTCAAAATACCGAAAGAGATTTCCTGCGATAACGGGCCATAGTTCATAGGCTCCAAGGTCACGGAATTTCTTAAAGACCTGAAAATTAAAAGAATCACATCTTCACCACACCATCTGAGTGCAAATGGACAGGCGAAATCAACCAATAAGGTGATTATTCAAAACCTCACAAATAGGTTGGAAGCAGCCAAAGGCAAGTGGCCCGAAGAGTTACCGGGAGTGTTGTGGGCGTACCGGACGATGGGAAAGTCGAGCACGGGAGAGACACCTTTCTTTCAGGTATACGGTGCAGAAGCTCTGATCCTGGTGAAAGTAGGAGAACCGACCTTGCGGTACTTCTGGGCGGATGAAGAAACAAATAACGAAGCATTGCTGGTCAAATTGGAGCTGCTTGATGAATGCAGGGACTTGACACACATAATGATGGTGTCCCAGAAACAAAGAATGGAAAGGTACTATAACCAGAGGGCGAATCTCCGTTATTTCAAAGTGGGAAACTTGGTTTTGAGAAAAATGACTCAAAACACCCGGGAGCTCAACGTAGGAAAGGCGGGTCCGACTTGGGAAGGCCCCAATCAGGTTTTAGCTGTCACCGAGAAAGGATCATATGAACTAGAAAACCAAGACGGAGTCAAATTGCCAAGCAATTGGGATGTGACTCACCTCAAACGGTATTATTGCTAATGAGCATCACTTGTACTGAAAGTATGTGCTGCACTTTTTTTCCTTTCGTCCAGTTTTGTCCCAATTGGTTTTTTCTGGCAAGGTTTTTAACGAGGCAGCAACGGAAATCATACTACAAAGAAAACGTCATCAGTAGAGATAAGACCTTTAAATAACAAGACATGGAAACAACAAACCACCGCGGGATGGTTAGATAATCTTTGGCTCGATGGCAAATTCCTAACGGGAAGCAAAACTTTCCATTGGACCAACGTCTATTCAAACTTTCATGAGTGCTCTTTCCTACAAGCCATTAAGGGGTGGTTAGATAATCATTTCCTCGATAGCAAAGTTCGTAATGGGAAACGAAGCTTGCTATCGAACCAAAGATTACCCAACCATTCACTGGTGGAATCCTAAAATGAGCAAGACTTTCGGTGTTCCAATTCACATTCGTCGTATTCAAACACCGGGGGGAATAGTATGAGAATATGGCAACATGATTTCCATGAAAACCAAGACTATGAAATCTGAGAACAAATATGCCTTATCGGGACCGGGGACTACATAGCTAGCCCCGTAGAAACAAATTGTACTGAATAGCCACCTGCATTGGCAATTTCTTTTCGTTCAGCACTCGACTGCTTTTGTCAATTTCTTTTCTTTCAGCACTCGACTGCTTATGTACTTTTGAAGATATAAGAAACAAAATGAAGTCCTTTTATTTTCATCTTGTTTCGTGTCCAAACGATGAGTTAATTTTATCATTTGAAAGTTAACTAAGTACTTCAAATACTAGTGCCAGAATAAACAGGAGACACCCTCCTCAAAAGCACTATAAATATAAGAGGTCCCTCTCTTATGAAACCCTCACAATAAAGGACTGGTTCTAGAAGAGTTTACGCTCGGAACCCAAATGTTATCGGGGGAAAATACACCCGAAGCCTTGCCTAATTTGACGCAAAAATAATAAATTTTGCGCAATGCTTAAACAAAAAACAGTTTTATTTATTAAACGTGACAAATACCACAAGTACAAAAATACAAAAGAAAAACAACAAAGGAAAGGAAAGCAAAAAAGCTAAACTACGTCGCCACCAAAACTCGGCGGAAGAGAAGCATATGCGCCCCCGAAAAAAGTAAGCAGATCTGTCGCCGACTTAGGATCTTGGCCTTCATTGTTATTCTCTTCAAGTTTCTCCTCGATTCCTGAAAACTCAGAATCGGAACTAAAAGAGTCAACTGTATCAGGTTGAGCCGAGAGGCATTCTCGAACAGTTAATTCCAGCGCTCGGGCCTTGGCGATCTCATCGTCAATATCAATCACGTCCGATTTGGCCTCTTCCAAGGTTCTCCTCCTCATATGATACATAGAATGTGTTTTTTCGATGATGAGGGAATCTGTTCGGCGCTGAAGTTGTGATTTAAGTCGATCAACCTCGGTCAAAATTTATCCCGCTTGGATCGCATGACACTTAAGCTAAGATCGAGATCACGGATAATAGTTATATGAACCTTATTGTGTTCCATGATCCTCTTATACCTATCCTCCGTCTGGGCCTCAGCAGTAGCAGCCTCCTCAGCTTTGGAATTCAAGGCTGCCTCCAAGTTATTCACTCGTTTAATGGAGGCAGACTCGCGTTCGGCAACAGCGAGCACGACATCTTGAACTTCCGACCACTTAGCCTTAACTTCTTGGAATTGAACATTTAATTGAGAAGCTTCTTGACTAAGGACCACTACCTCATGCTCGCTAAGTTGTAGTCAGGCCTCAAGGTCACTCGCCTAAGCGGCATTCGCTTCTAGCACCGGGAGGCGTACAACAAGTTGATTCTTATCGGCCAACAGTTGATCCAGCTCAGACTTGAGTCCTTCTTTGTCAAGGATCAATTTTTGAAAATCCTCGGAAGCAAGGAAGTTGGCCTGTAAAGCAAATATCAAAGTTAGAAATCCTGTCATAACAAGTCAAGAAGAAGCATGCAACAAAAAAGACAAGTACAATACCGTTGATGCATTGTGCATGCGTTATTTATCATACACTCCCCTGAAAGAGAGTGTATTTTCTTCTAATCTTTCTCTGAAGCCAGCGTGCTTCAGATAATTGGTGAGTTCCACCATCCTGGATAGTAGATGGCTCTCCATCAACATTGAGAGAGAGACACTCCTCCTCCCTTAGGGATCTGCAAAATGGGGCGAGTAGTTATGCCCCAAATTCCCATGGTCTATGGACTGGGGAGGAGGGACATCCTTCTCTCGGGTGTTTGCGACCGGTGGGGGAGATGTAGTAGTTGCTGGTGATGATGGTATGGCCAGCGTGGAAGGAGATAAAGCTAATGGTGTTGTAGATTGAGGAGCAGACACGGCAAAGGCAGTGTTGTTTATTGGTTGCTCACCAACCGAAGGCAGAAGAGACCAGTGTCCGACCTCATAGGACTGGAAGCAGCAACTGGGACCGGAAAAAGAGAATCAACATTCTCCACTAAGTTAAATTCTCCCCAAATCTCTCGGGTATGTCGTCCTCAATTGTGGTTCTAAGTTCTTAGTTGAGTTGATGAAGATCGTTGTCTCCTTTGCAGGGAAGCCCCTTAATCACTGGTTTCTCCGTCATCGTCAATTACCACATTGGATACGACTGGCTTAGGCATGACTTTCTTTGCTTTCTTATTTTTACCCTCAACCGAGGAAAGGCGTCGCCTTTTCGTTTGCTTGTTCTCTGGCTGGGGACTCCAAGAAGAAGCGTCTGCACCGGAAGCAAGCCTGAAGGCACCCGTCTGGGTGAGAGCTTCTTGCAACAACATTGCAGCCTCTGCGGGATCGAACAAAACATCCTCCTCAGTGTTGGAGACAAAACCCTGAGGGAGACCTGAATCAAACAAAAAGGTAGGATTAGCCAGTTTTCTTATGAACAAAGATGAAATGAAGGCAAAGCCAGTTTACCACAGTTCTTGGCCCTCTATCCATATTTGGGGGCCAATTCCTTCCATCGGCGGGTTTCAAGCGTAGTGATGTCTAGAATCTTATGAACCCACCGGTCCAGGCCTTCAACCCCTGGATGTGTCCACCGAGTTGCTTAAATAATGAATTAAGAAGGGTTAACAATGACATGAAACAACCTATATTTTTGGAGAAAAGGATAAATTATGAACTTACGTGAACGAGTCCAGGATTCAGGGAACGATGGAGTTGTAATCGGGATGATCTTCCTGGTGACAATGACAACAAATCTCTCCCTCCACCCACGGTCATTGTTGTCATCCATGCTGGTGAGCAAAGCATGATGGCCACGCTTGCTGAAATTTATTACTCCCCCATGAAAGATCTTGGGGGAGTAGAGGTTCATCATACGAGCCAAGGTGATGGGCTCATTCATTTCATGGCACAGTCGCCGCAGACATGCCACTGTTCGCCACACCAAAGGGCCCACCTGTGCCAAACAAACCTGGTACCGGTGGCACAACTCTAATATCACGGGGTCAAGTCTCCCGCTCAAAGATAACAGACCCAAAGTGAAGCGATACGTGTAAACATACGTAAAACCCTTCTTAGTGAAGGTCACTCGCTCCACCAGATCGGGAGCAATGATATTTAAGGCATGGCAATCACATTCCTCCTTCACAGCAAGAATACTGGAAGGGCGAATAGAGGAAGGATATTTGCCAACAGCTCAAGTGCGAGGATTTGAAGTAGGAAACTTCTCTTCGAAGTCCTTGGTTGTGTTGAGATGTTTGGGGATGGTGGTGCTCACCGTAGAGGATCAACACCAACACCGACCTCTTTGTATTTGATCGGCCCCACCGAAGAAAAGACCGGAGTTCTTGAAAGAATTAGGGTAAGAAGCCATAATCAGCAGAAGATGATAGGAGTTGTTTTGTAAGAAGATCAAAGAGAGATGAAAACAGAAAGGAGTTGAATGCAAAGAAGTTGAAAGAGTTTATGAAACTGATAGAAGTGGAGGAAGAAGAATGAGGCGTATAAGTACATGAATAGACGGCTTAAATCGTGGCCATGATTACCTCGAGAATCGGCGAAAATATTGCTAAATCGTGGGGTAACAAGTGTCCGGGGTATTAAATGCGAAGAGACGTGCGTCTTATCAAGCGTCAGAAACTTTTCAGAAAGGTTCAGAAAATTTTCCGCCAAGAAAGAAATCTTCACCAACTTCCCGGTGACACAAAGATGTGCTACGGGAAAGCAAGGGGACTATCTGTATATGGTAAAATCGGTCCATATTAAATGCTCGAATAACAGAGTGACACGTAGAATCGGGGGAGAGGGGGGCAGACGGAAGATGAAGAGATTGAAAACCAAGATCGAGGACAACAGTTTCGGTTGGCACCAGGTAAATCCCGAATGGAAGATTATCGACAGGAGCAAACGAATACTCGTCACCAGATGACATTCAATGAAAAATATTCCTCAGTATTAAATATGCAAACATTACAGAGAATTTTGGCATTCATGACCTGCCGTTACATATTCATCAATGGCCCCCATTATTGTCATTTAAGAGTGGCTTGATCCTAAGACCTTGTTCCCTAGGTATAACTATAAATAGTGGCTTCAACAACCATTGTAACACATGAAATCTCTGACAAACTTATACTACACACTATTCTTATCTAAATAATACTTTATTTTCTGTCTAACGTTATTCTTATTGCTGCCTTCTTGCTCCCGGAACCAAACTATCTGCTATTTTATCTCGATTTCAACGCTAAGTCTTGCATTCGCTTGTCCACACTATAAATTCAACTGTACTGTTTACGGGTAAATAAATATATATTTTTCGGCTACTATTTTCAAAGCGGCTATACAGTGTCATTTTACCTTCAAAATTGTGTGGACCTGTCAAAGGTGGGTTGGATAAGTAGAAGCCCAAAGTAACATGGACTTGAAGTGCGTTGAGCCCAGCCCAATGTATAACATCGTAAGAATGACAATATAATTACTTACATGCCACTAGGGTTTTAATAAGTCCCCCTCACCTTTAGCTACTCATTTTAGTCGGTTTCATCGTCTCCACTGTTCGGCCCGCTCGGTTGCCTCCTTCCTTCAAACCCTAGTAAGCGCTCTCCATTTGTATCTGTCTCTATCTGACATAGAATAGGGTCTTTTTTGTTTGCAGATCTGAAGTTATTTTAGCGTTTTAAGGAAACTAAGGACTTTGTGTTACTTGAATGCAGGAACTGAGGTAAGTTTTGAAAAGGGTAAGAGAAAATGTCGGACAAAACCAAAGGAAGAAAAGAAGAGGTGGTGACGAGGGAGTACACTATCAACCTCCACAAGCGCTTACATAGCTGGTATACTTTCTCTTTTATATATTCTTCCATTTTTTCCCACCTTAGATTCTGGTCCCCCTTTTTGGTAGTTATTAGTCTGGGCTTGTGTTTTCTGATACTATTACTAGTTACATTTGTATTTGAATGGATGGCGTTTGAGTTCTAGATGATGTTCAGCAGTGACTGATTCTGTTTAGTTCATGTAAGAATTATTGCTGTTTGTGCAAATGTTGTTCATTTTTTGATTTTATCTACCATTAATTTAATTTTATTGACATATGCTGTCTGCTACTGCTAACTAATAAAACCATTTTTTAAATAATTTTCCCTCAGTATTTAATGCCATTGTGGTTGGTCATCTTTCGATGTGCTGCTCACTGTAATTTCTTAACCAGCGTGTTAAGCTGTGATTTATAGTCCCAGTTCACGTTGTCTCTGCCATGGACTGGGATAAAGATGGGTTTCAGCTAGCCTTTTCTGTAGGTTATTTACATCGTGTTTGGTGTTCGATTAGGAATCTGAGAGCAATTCCTTTTGTGAGCCACAAAGCGAATGCAGAACATTACTGTTTACGTTATACTTTCGACATTGGAAATAGGAACTTGAGGTTGCTCCACATATTTGCTGCTTTGCAGCAACCCCCTTCTCAAGAATCTGACTTTTGTGGTTTGAGCTCTTTTCTAAGGTTTTGCAAGTTATAGTGCTGTTTTCTAAGCAATATTTTGTGATTTGACTTTTTTAAGATTGTTCCTCAGTCCTCTCTTGTTTAAGTTCTTTCTTAGGCTATCAAAGTTGTTATAAGGCCTTCCTTCATTATTGGTGTAGTAAGCCATTTTTTCTGTTATTGACCTTTTCTTGTACTTGTCAAGAAAAGAATTAACCATTTAGTAATTTGATCCTGTGAGTCTTTATGATAGGATTGTTGTCTAACATTAAACTTTTGTATTGGCTAACAGTACATTCAAGAAGAAGGCCCCAACAGCCATCAAGGAGATCCGGAAGTTTGCACAGAAAGCTATGGGCACCAAGGATGTAAGAGTGGATGTGAAGCTGAACAAGCAAATATGGAGCAGGGGTATCCGAAGTGTTCCAAGGCGTGTCAGAGTTCGTATTGCTCGCAAGAGGAATGATGATGAGGATGCAAAGGAAGAGCTATACTCTTTGGTTACTGTTGCAGAGATCCCGGCAGAGGGATTGAAGGGTCTTGGTACCAAAATCATTGAAGATGAGGACTAAACTGTCGTTGTTAGTGAAGAATGCTAATATTAAATGCTGTTTTCATTCTTTTCCTAGTGTTATGAGACTTTCAATTTTGTCAGGGTACTTAATGTTTATGTTTTATCAAGCATCAGAGGTGTTACCATGAGTTTATGTGTTTGCTTCTGTTTTCTGTTTCCCATTGTTATAAATTGGTTTGTAGCTACAGTTATAAATGCATAGTTTGTGGGAAGAACAGTAAGCAATTGAACATTGGAATTGAGTGGTCCAAATGGAGGGAAATTGATATTGCGATGAATAGTGAGGATTATAGCTGATCCCAGTTAACTTAATATTGATTCACTAGTGGCGTTTGTAGTCCAACTTGGACATCTGTATTGTGGCTTCAGTATTGGGTCAATGGGTTGTGTATTTGGGTTTAGCAACATGTGTTTTGAGGTTTATGCTAAATTCTGTTCAAGTGATGTTCTACTTGACAGTTATATCATAGATGAAGATTTAGTGTCAATGCCAATTTGAATGTGGACAATGAAAACCGAATTACTACATTGGGTGGTCTTGTTGTATGTCATGTTTTATCGAATGTGTTGCTTTACTTTTCATGTCTTCCTGGTGTCTTGACTCTTTATCTATGTATCATCTTACGAAGTTAGAGCTTCGAAAAGGATGAGTTAGTAGAACACTTGTGCCAGGCAAAAGTAGGGCATTATTCATGAAAGAATATCTTGCATGAAAGAGTTAGTAGCTAATAATTCCTAAACTAGCTGCTGAGAATATCTTGCATGAAAGAAACATTATTCTGGACATTAGCTCTTATAAATGAAGTGGCAAATTAGAAAATTTAAAGCAAAATACTGTTAAGAGGTCGTGGATTTCTGGACAAGTGTATGTCAGAATAAGTTACAAGGTTTTTGAAGAAATAAGGCTATGTTTAACTGATCCCTTAGCTAATAATTCCTCAACTTGTTCTATAGGGTTCATCCTATAGTGTGGTAACTTGGGAAGTTGAGTTGCAGGGATAAAGTCAATGGCATGTCAAATGTCCCTCGGAAGAGGTAGCTAATTAGGAAGTTTCTCAGGCACAACTTCAAATTCAGGGAGAATTGAGTGCACCTCTTGTGAGAAGAATGAACGAGATGCTTGAGAAGAGAGAAGAGGGTCTTTAGCTACAAGGGCTGGAAAAAATCCGCTTTCTAGTTGTCATTTCCGCGACAGATGTGACAAGAATTCAAGCTCTTTGGAACAATACTCTGAGACGATGACCCACTGTTGGACCTAGAAATTAGATCATGGGGTTTAGCAGGCGTTGGAAGTGATTGTCTTGCTCTTGAACTTAAAAGGAGCAAGTGTTTTCTCTAGCATGGTTAATGGCATCTTTTATCAAATAGCAAGCCAAAGAATATTTGAGCAACATTCATCGGTAACATGTCACAGTACACATCTTGTTAATTTCCTGTATGAATAGGAAATGTATCATAAGGCATCTTTGGGTAACGGGTTAGGTATTTTCTTCACCCAAACAACCTTAAAAGGTATAGGGTGAGGCTCCACTTTCAAGTTGAGGCGTGGTATAGCACGTTTTCCTCGGCCTCGTCCAAAGGAGCCACAATTTCCAGTAGAAGCAGATGTAGTGGATTGATCTTTAGCGGATACAAATAGGCAATTTGTGGGCTATGATCGTCAGTTGGATTTGCATTAATGTGAACTGTGAGTCAATTGATGTAAACTGTAAATCGGCCAAAGGTGCTGAGATTAAAATATTTTCCTAATTGCTTCATTTGGCACATAACCGTTACATGCTTTAAACTACAAGATAAAATCCATCAGTAAAAAAAATAGAGGGAGAGTGCAGAAAGCTGCCTCATATCCAAATGGCTCACAAGTTAAGCAAACAAGTTTCTAACAATATCGGAAACTAGACAAATTTAACCTAATCAAATACAGCCGATTTCATCTACAGCCACATCTTTGTAAATTCCAAAACTGCTGCATCATCAGCTTTGGAGTAAGCATCTGTTAGGATGTGAAATAGCAGCTGCCTTTGACTTCATTGCCGATGAACAGAAACCTTCTCTGCAATCAACTTGATCTGATTCAATCGTTCATCCACAAGTTTCTGCAGCTGCTCCTCCACATTACTTTGATTGTCAGCCTTCTCTATGCTGCTAGATTCACCATTTTGCGATTTGAACATCACAAATGACATCTCCTGATCATATTCAGTTGGTACATCAATCACCTGTTTCCCGTTGCCTTCTGAATCTTTCCCAACAACTTCAGCCTTTACTCTGTGCAAAACAATTGTCCTGTACGTCTCCCTATATTTGTCAATTGGGTTCAAGCTAAGATAAATAAGAATCTCCCAACATTGCTCAAACTGCTTCTTGTTGATTTTCAAAGTTTTCCTCACATCTTCAACAGCATTCACTGGAGGACCATACTTGCAAGTGTAGCTTTTTTTAGAAGGATTTTCCTGCTTTAAACGTGATACAACTGAGTTTAGCGCTTGCTGGATTGGGTCATATACAAGCAAACGCTCCACATCAATACACGATCGAACATGTTGAAGAGAATCCTCTGGCTCTTCAACAGTCAGGTCATATACGTTTTCTGATATTGCAACCCTGTTCAGCACCTCAAGAAGAAAACGACCATAACCTTTACGCTGGTAAGGAGGCAAAACTAGTATCTGCCAAAATCCAAATCAGTTACAAGTTAGAAAGAGCTATATCAATAAAATATATATGTTATGATCATGCCTAACTGTCAATTATTTACCTGCCCAAGTCGCAAGCGTTTACTTTCAGGATAACGGTGGAAACGGTAGACAGCTGCAAAACCAAGCAACCTTGAAAGGCTTTCTTCCTGGGTATCTTTCCTTTCCTGGATTAGGAGATAAATCTCCCATCTAGGATCAAGGATGTCAATAGGATTGCTACCTGGTTACAAACACCGCTATAAGAATTGAAGCCAGCCATAAATAATACTTTTTTCAAAAAAAAAAGCATACAACCCTTACCATCCACTAAAAGTAGTACAAGTGGCACCAATCTGCTATAAAGGTGTCCTACAGGCATGCCAACAATCCGGAATACCTGGACCAATTCCGAGAAGGATAATCAATCCTCAGCCTATTTGTCACAAAATACACAAACATAATATTTCAACTCAACATGCTAAGAATACACATGCAGAAGGAAGTGAACTTTCAAATTTTGAGAGAGCACATAACAGACACAGACAGAAGCTTCCAATCAGGCAGGAGTAGCTTTTTATAACATTTGATACCCAAATAGTAGAACGAAGTTCGCTAATATATATGGTTCATAAATCATTATTCCATGTCTAGAAGATATCCTTCACCATATTCCAAGCTAACACATTGGATTGGCAGATGTAGTTTAGCTGCTTTAGTACTAGTTTGTTCCAAACCCTTAACATCTTAAAAGAGAAACACATAAGAAAGATATTATGCAAAACATGCACTAGACTAGAGGCATAAAACAGATATGATTATTGTCATCTCTATCCTAACAAGTCAAGAAAACGGCCAAAGAAGACACCTCTGCATCAAAAGGCTCTGATACCGAAAGACAATTAGATTCAGTGCTACAGCCATTTGAAACTTTAAGCTGCAATGCTTCAGCATTTGAGACAACAGATCTGTGTGCAAGCATTAGAAAAAAATATTATTCATCATGGATGGTAAGAAGAATCGACATGAAAAAAAAGGTATAAGAAAGTTATGGACAAACCGGACATAATGGCTTTCAGTTGAAAATGTTTGCAGGAAGGCATCTTTTTCATCAACGAGACTCTCAGCAAAAATATTCTGCTAGAAAAATCACAGTTAAAACCTGTCTTGATAATAAACACTAAGAGAAAATCCATAGTCATTACCTGTAGAGCAGACTTTAGATCTGTGATACCTCTTCCTCCCTAGTAATCCAAAAAAAGAAAAAGAAAAAAGAAAAAAAAATCATATATAAGCGAGTAAGAAATAAGTCACACAAATCCCGAGAGGTAACTCTTTCATAGAGAATTGCATTTTGGCTCTTATTCGACTGCAAAGAACCATTTGTAATGAGATATATCCAGAAAGTCTTCTGAAATAACTCTCAATGAGATTCAACCCTTAAAATTCATGTACACTTGAGTGATAGGAGCAAAAGCAATAGAAGAGCGAAGCACAGGGGTAGATTTACAGGAGAGACTATGGGGAACGTGAACCAATGGTCTCTCCGTAAAATTAGATATTTATGGTGCACGTGGTTGAAGGTTTAATTATTTACCAAGAGGGATAGCGATCAATTCCCACTTAATACATTTTCTCATCCTTTTTTTAGTAGTACACCCATGTACTAGAAATCCTAAATCCGCCTCTGGCGAAGCATAGGGACATTGACAAAAATGCAACAATTTTGTTTAGCATCACTAGAATCTAGTTCACTCGTTTATACATAAGAAATTTGAATGGCAGGAGCAAAAGCAACAAGCAAACTAGGAGCAAAAAAGGATACTCACATCTGATGAGCTTTCAAAGGAAATATCAGCATAAGCATGAAAGGATATCAAGCTAACCCAAATAGTGATCTGCAAAATGGAAGACATGAAAAGATCAACTAAAAGAACAATCAATACAAGTAAGAGCATTATCAAAGTTATGTAACAATTATACATTATATCATCCCCCCCCCCCCCAAATGGAAGTGGAGAGGGGCCAACTTTTTCTGACTGTTTGTGCTGGGCGACTCCAACTTTATGATATTCATTCAAGATCATTACTAAGGTCTCCATTATATATCTTTTGGTCCAAAAAATTGTATCCTTATTGGATCAGACCTGTTAAGAGACACTGAAACAGAAGATTCTGGTGAGAAGCCAACACCAAATGTGCAACCTGATATCTAGATAAGCAGCAACGGGAGATGACGGTGCAGTCTAGAACTTTAAGTTCCTGAGTTCATCTCCGTTCCAGAAGATGTAGCGTAGCTCATGTTAGCAAGATGATAGCAAATGTACTTTAGAAGGACTAAGCAGAACTTAGATACTCATCCCATCCACGACCTTAGCCACCTTGCAGCCCATCTCAAAACCTCAAAAACCCTCGCACACACCCTAAAACTCTTTCTTCTCTCCTCACAAATATAGAGTCCTTCCCTTCTTTTTTTCCAGCTAAGGACTGCAGTCCTCCCTTAAACCATGCAATCTCACCATTAACCTGATAGACCAACATCCCTAATCCATTATGAGACGTGTAAGAGAGAGAAGATAAAAGGGCAGGTCAGGAAATTTGTGGCGGGGAAGCAAACACCACATTCTAATAGCAGGCTCTAGTTACTATCAAGTCCAATATCAACACCAATCAGACACCTCTCTGATACATGTCCAACAGACCAACACAAATGCAGTCACATCATATCTTTTTTAGTCCAAAAACCTGGACACTCATGTCACTCTACATGACAACTTTCTGCATTATTTTCTTGGTCTGAAGATTCTTTTAAGTGTATCCAGAACAAAAATTAAATAATAAATGAACTCGGAATAAGTAAGCCACAAAGAGCACTTCTGAGAAAGAGGGTTACCTTCAGACCCTGATACCCAAAAATTTTGCCATCGTCTTCAAAAAAATTATTCAAGTCAACTGGCTCAAGACAGAAACTGTTTGGGGAGTCCACATCCTCTTTACTTGAAACTAAGAACAAGCAAAAAATACAACGTGTTATGGGACCAGTAAGGAAGAGAAACAGGTTCCCAAAGCCAAATAAAGAAAAATCATGCCAAACTAAATTATATTATCAAGCATCTCAACTTTAAACAATGTGTTAGGTCCAAGTTAAACCTAATGATGAATGAGAAAAACCAATCATCGGGATGTATATCATTTATTCTTTAGCAAGCCTCTAGAAAAAAGAAAATGAGACGTCCAATGAATTAAAGAAGAAACTCTATGTTCCAATTCGAAATCCATGCCTACAGTGTATATTTGTTTATGAATAGACCAAGGCAGAGCCAAAGCTTAAGCAAATGAGCAGCTAGATCAGGTACAACACCAATATCTAGATTGAACTTCATTAATCTCTAACTTGGGGAAAACTTACATACACTAAATTCCAGCCAATATTAAACTAAATATTCTTACTCTACATAGAGGCCTGAAAGAGAAACTCTAAAGGATTTTCCTTTTTCACATTTAAAAAAAAAAAGGAATAAAATAATTCATGGTGAAAATCAAACTATCAAGCCAGAATGTTAAGAGCTGGATATTTCACTTCACTGGAAGCTAAACGATAGGATAGTAACATTACCACTCCGAAAAAACTGAACAGAACAGTTGACTAATTTTTCCTTGGAGAAGAGTAAAGTTCAAACCTAAGTATATAGTAATGCACTCGTTGGCTTCAATTCCAGTATCTGCATAGAAAAAGAACATCAAGCAAAGACGACGTGAATGATGAGAGAAGCTAGAAAACGCAGCTGAAGACTGAAGAAGAGGAAATGAACCAAGGAAAAGTGATTCAGAGGTGAATGAATACTCACCAGTCTTAGCAAAACCGACGCGACGGCGCTTCTTCGGGTCGTCGATTGGATCGGAGGAGGAGGAAGAGTGATGCTTCGTCCCCATTTCGCTGGTTAGGGTTTTGCTCCGAGCGGGAAAATGCTCTGAGGCGGGAAAGATGGAATCGGCTGTGCATAATTCCATTATATAAGCTGTGCTGTGTGCCCGCCCTTATAGATCTCGGGTCATTTCCTCATTTCACTGACCAAATATCTGGGCCGGTTTATATGGGCCATGCTTCTAAGTCCTATTCAGGGCCAGGCCTTCTTCAAAGATCCAAAGTGAATTTTGTCATGAAGAATTAACCCAAATAGTCATCCACCCAACTGATTAAACTAAAAATAGCCGGTGGAGGTATAATATATGAATAATTTATATATTATATATGTATAATTGTATATAATCATTGTATAATATATGTATATGGCTATAAAAAATAAATAATGAATATGACTGACTATTTGTGTAAAGATCACAATTGTCATATTCAAGAATGGAAAAATTAAATGGTGTAACTAACTTATACAATGTATTTACCATACATAAATGCACTTTGAAATAATTATAATTGATAGCTACTGTTTCTATTTTGTAGCAAAACTCCAACATTAAATATAGTATATACAGTGTATGGAGTTACATATAGTTATACATATATATATTTCAGTGCATTATATGTATTGATACAACCATTAGAGTGAATTTGAGTCACACACAATGATAATAACTGTATGTATTACTGTATTTCAGTATATTATATGTGTGATACAACTATTTAGAGCGAGTGATACAAGTTGGTAACAATTGAATAGTTGCTAAGAATGATAATTAGGCAAACTATAGTGACGCATAGTAATTAAGTTCTAAATTGTTGTGCTTTATGAAAATTTCTCAGCAAGAATCAAGCTGACCCATAAGAGTGACCATTAAGGATTTATGTTATAATGTTATGAGTTTTCTATGTTATATCATCAATGTAGACATGTTATAACAGGTTACCATTTGTATTAAGGTACCAATAAATGTTGCCTAAAAAAAAGTTAATTACCAATCAACAGCTTCAAGTACATAATTAAGAATATGATTAAAGCAATAACGAGTAAACTGCCGCATGCAAAGATCATGTTCAAAATCCAGGATCACCTTTTTAAGGCTAATCGTAATAACCTTCATACGTCCCAAGTCTATAAAGGGCATTATATTACAATAGTCAGGCCTAACTAGCAAACAGCGATAAAGATAATTTCATCTAATAATACGTAGTAGTAAGTATGTGTTGCACTACACTGAAACAGCACGTCGATCATAAGATAACACACACGACATGCTCGATTTTATTGGCCCCCTTGGGATTTTAAAGGCTTTATGGAGAATAGCTTGAAGACTATGAGAAAATGATTAACTCAAACAGATATACTCATTCACTTGTCTCATTAAGTAATAAAACAGGTTTATTCTGCTTCTTAAATCAAATTATAGTAGTTACAGAAAAACTGAAGAGTTCTTTCTCTCTAGCTGAACGGTGAATCATTAGTGTATCTAAGCATAAACTTTCCACCCTAACCTGAAAAAATAAATTAAGAAAAAGAAAATCACACTTCGCCTACTAGATAAGAGTGTGCATTTTAATCATGTGTTTAATGGGCAAATCAGAGTGTTTGTAGGAATTAACGTCGTAAATATCGTTGCTTTCTTTATTGAACCGTAAGTATGAGTGTTCATTTTCAAACTCTTTGACGAGAAAGCAGTCGTTCTTTTTCACAACCTTCCAAATCGATTGTCCAGCTGGCACTATCGCATTTACATTTGAGGTTTTACCTATCACCAATTAGTATGTTGTTGATAAATATTGAAATAAATAACGAAATAATGTACCTTGGGCGTTTGGTCTAGTGGTATGATTCTCGCTTTGGGTGCGAGAGGTCCCGAGTTCGATTCTCGGAACGCCCCACTTTTTACAGATGCTATTTAGCGTTACATTTTTCTAAACTGTTTCTATTTCTTTTAATTTCCTTTTCCTTTACTTACTAAAACAGTAAAAAGTATTCCTTCAGTTTCTTTATGTGAATTTATTTTATTGGAGCACAGAATTCAACAACAACCCAGTAGAATGTACGCAGACCTTACCCCTACCCCGAAGGAACAGAGAGCTTGTTTTCGGGAGACACTCGGGTCATAGACAATAGATCTGTAACCCCAACAGAAACCAGAAAAGTAGCACAAATTCAAAAAAAAACAATAACTTTTAGAACTTTTATTCTTTCATATGTCATTTCGTGTAACTATGTTACCGTTAAAAAGTAAATTGAAAAAAATAAATTATTTTTAAATGCAGAAAGACTTATCTCGTATTAAGAAAATAGTGTCACGTAACAAAGAGAGGTAGTGGCTGCTTTAATTTCTTCCATTTCTTGACAACTAATTCTGAAATAAGTTAGCTCCTTCCATGACTCACTGACTATAAACAGACTCAGATATGAAAGACTTTCAGGGAGTTGCTGGAGATATGGGCAAGAGCGAGTAAGCATGTGTTTTCACCACCTAAACGCTCCTTAAAAAATACAACTCTTTTGATAGTCATAAATATAGAGTAACAATCTTATAAAGGCAACACGAAAAGAACCTTATTAAATAGTCACTGTTAAACTTAATTCATTTTCTACACCATAAAAAGGTACTCCACTTATTTGAATGGTACCAACTACAAAGATTCATCAACCAATATTGGAGGCGAAAGCAATTTATTTGTTTTTTTTCACAGAATGCAATTGATTTCTTTAGCTACTTAATTCTACATTTTTCGAATTTTATAGCAATAGAAAAAATTTAGTGGCAAAAGCTTAACTTTCGGGGTACTAATTCACAGCATCAACGATGACATGACGTTTTACTTTAGGCACAAAACCGATCACAATTAAGAACACCAGTCATCATCTTCTATAGAAATAACATCAACAACTTGACTTTTAATGCGCTGCCGGAGTTCGATTCCTACTCCAGCATTTGCTTAAATTTTTATTCGACAATGGTGCCCCCAACTTCCAAATCTTGAGCCTGCCTCTGCCAAAGATGCAACAAATGAAGCCAGCGAAAAACCAACCAACCAACCAGAAAGCTTACCCTGGCACTAACAGTACAGGCTAAATTTTGCGTTTCTACTGCTTTAGTGTTGTCCGTAATCCGTGAGATTATAGTACTACACCAAACTTGAAGGAAACAATGTTCTTGTCGAGTAGTGTTGAACATCCAAACAGATAAATCAATCTTCTTTCTAATTGCAAAGAAGCTTCAGGCAGTCTGAATGACTACACGCCATCAATAATCCAGGCATCTTTTGTTCCTTCTTTCCATGTTCCCCATCTCAACCTTACCTTCGAACATTGGGCAGTGCACTTTGTTATGAAGTCGCTGGCATCATTAGAGCGAAGACCACGGGGAATAAACAATGCCATGTCACATAAGCTAGTGCAACTATTCACTATATGGGAAATGAATTTTAACGTCATGTCAACATTAAGCATCATCAAATATGCAGTAATCTCCTTCAACCCCTTGGGATATGTCCTCACTTCTAATTCTAAATCACCAACAGAAAAGTTCCACTGAAACGCTGCCCAAACTTGAGGTGCTACAGTGATAGATTTAACATTAGGAAATTCAACAAACAGCATTTCAAAGCAAAATGTTATCTGTCCTAATAGTTCTGTTCGATTTTTTGCACCCAACACTAAATTGTTAACGGTTCTACCAAATTGAAATGAGCAAAGCAGGTTGCCAAGGTCGGGTGACACGAGATGCAGGGTATCCAAGTTGTGAAACTCTTGCACTTTGAGGCTGCGTGCTCCCTGGAGAGTGAGGTGTAGATAAGACAGGGATGGGGTATCAATAACAAGCATCTTTGGCTTCACACAACGAAGGTTGAGTTGGACAAGTTTGGGTGCAACTATAGTCAAATAACGTGGGCCGCTTGACACTGTCCAATGACAATGTTTGAGGTGCTCGAGATGAATCTTAGGTTCTTTAAGTCCTTCGACCCCAATCAGATTCAAAACTTGCAAATATGGGAAGCACTGGTTCACCTTGTCTAGGTTTTCATCATACAACGTAATAAATTCCAGTGTCAAAGTTGTAAGCTTGGGCATCAGAAGCAAACCATCCACGGACAGCCAAGAATTCTTAATCTCTAATTCAAGAAGATGAGGGCCTGCATACACGAGAAAACACTTCAGTATTCCTGGCTTTCACTCATATATGTCTACTTCTAATCATCAAAAGATCACCAGATCGCTCAACGTAAATGACAAAGGCAAGAACAGTAATTCAAGAAACTGAGACAAAAAGAACAATACATCACTATCATGGGAGTAAATAATGAGTTCCTTTTCCCCATCGTTGGATGCAGGGGAAGGCCATTTTTAATTCATTTAGTTGATCTAAGGGCTAGGATTAGGCTATAACATGGAATGCACTGGATAGAAAAAAATTCAAAATTAATAAAGTTAAAATTCCGTTTCCTTTTCAAAGTTCCTTCCTTCGTTTTTCTTGGTTATTCATTCTCTTGCTTTCTTGAGACCGAAGAAAAACCAAAGTGAAAGACTGGTCCCTTTTTCCTGCCTATTATCAATTTCCATTTTTTTCTATCCTTATTTAAGGGGAGGGATGGGGGTGTTCACTTGTTACACCTCTTCCCCCTTCCCAAATACAAGTATAAAATATAATCACAGAAGAGCAAGGTGAAAACTGAAACATGCAATATTTAGAAGCAATTTACCTTTAAACTTCTCATTTTATCCTTAATAATATGATTTATAACCAAACAAAGATACATAGCTTGTTTAAGATCAAAAGTTTCAAAAGTCTTACTTTATTTCTTAAATTGCATGCCCAATCAACAATGCCACAAAAATTGAGTCATAGTAATATATTTAAAAATAATTTAACTTTAAACTTCTAATTTTACCCTTACAGTTTGTTTGGATGATTGTTATGTATCGTTTTATAATGTACCGTATAGTATTGTATTGTACTGTATCATTTTGATATATACAATGTTTGGATAGATTGTATTGTTTGCCATCGTTTTACGATGTTATGCACTAACAATATGAAGAATAAACTAACAATATTATAAAGAAAAAGTAAGGTACGATATAAATTATTATATAAAAAGGTAAGGTAAAGGATAAAATAAGATTATTTAATAATAAGAAAAGGCAAGATGAGAGGAAAAAATAAGGTAACGACGTGACCACACCAAATCGGTCGTTCCATAAAGTGACAATTTTCGTTGTTACGTAACGACGGATTTAACGATACGATACAATAAAATTTAAGTAACAATTAAAACAAACATTGTATTTAAATTTTAAAGTAACAATACGATACGATACAACAAGTAACAACCATCCAAACAAGCTGTTAATGAGATGATTTATAACCACACAAAGATCTATGGCTTGTTTTAGACGACATTTCAAAAGTCAGTCTTTTCTTTCTTAAATTTCATACCGAGTCAAACAATACCACATAAAGACTTTCTTAAATTTCATACCGAGTCAAACAATACCACATAAATTAGACCAGAGGGAGTAATATATTATTCCGTGGGTGGGGAATTCAACTGTATACAGAGAACTCTTTGTTCTTCCGGCAACAACCATTCCAGACTGACATGTTAGCTGACAACTGGACATAGAATATTTATGTTTTTCGAAATAAAATTTTACATATTTGAAAACAATGTAAAAAATGTCACCATGACTTTGGGTACTGCAGGCGTATCGAGGTTGAGGAGGTTGCGGGAGCTATGCGTAAGATGAGTAGGGGTAGAGCGACCGGGCCAGACGAGATTCCGGTGGAATTTTGGAAGTGTGGGGAGAGCAGGTTTGGAGTGGTTGACTAGGTTGTTTAATGTTATTTTTAAGGCGAAGAGGATGCCGGATGAGTGGAGGTGGAGTACGGTGGTTCCATTGTATAAGAACAAAGGTGATATCCAGAGTTGTAACAATTATAGGGGTATCAAATTACTGAGTCATACCATGAAAATGTGGGAGAAGGTAGTTGAAGCGAGGGTGAGGATGACAGTGTCTGTATCCGACAACCTGTACGGGTTCATGCCGGGTCGTTCGACTACAGAAGCTATACACCTTGTTAGGAGGTTGGTGGAACTGTACAGAGAGAGGAAGAAGGATATGCACATGGTGTTTATTGACCTAGAGAAAGCGTATGACAAGGTTCATAGAGAAGTTCTCTGGAGATGTCCGGAGGCAAAAGGTGTATCGGTTCACTACATTATGGCGATTAAGGACATATATGATGGGGCTAAGACTCGGGTTAGGACAGTGGGAGGCAACTCTGAGCATTTTCTGGTTGTAATGGGGTTACACCAAGGTTCTGCGCTCAGTCCGTTCTTATTCGCCCTGGTGTTGGACGCGTTAACACACCATATTCAAGGGGAGGTACCATGGTGCATGCTATTCGCCGATGACATAGTTCTGATTGATGAGTCGCAAGCCGATGTTAACGAGAGGCTGGGGGTTTGGAGACATGCTCTTGAGTCTAAGGTTTTCAAGTTGAGCAGGACGAAGACGAAATACCTGGAGTGTAAGTTCAGCGCTGAGCCGGGGGAAGTGGGCGTGGATGTGAGACTTGAATCACAGGTCATCCCTAGTAGAGGCAGCTTCAAGTACCTTGGTTCGATTATCCAGGGGAGGGGAGATCGACGAGGATGTCACACACCATATTGGGGTAGGATGGAAGTGGAGGTTAGCATCTGGAGTCCTGTGTGACAAGAGAGTGCCACCGATACTCAAAGGTAAGTTCTATAAAGCGGTGGTTAGACCAACCATGATGTATGGGGTTGAGTGTTGGCCCGTTAAAAACTCACATATCCAGAAGATGAAAGTAGCAGAAATGAGGATATTGAGGTGGATGTGCGGGCACACTAGGATACATAAGATTATGAATGATGATATTCGGGAGAAGTTGCCCCCATCGATGACAAGATGCGAGAAGCGAGGCTTAGATGGTTCGGACATGTTAAGAGGAGAAGCCCACATGCTCCGATACGGAGGTGTGGGCGGCTGGTTGTGAAGGGCATGAGAAGAGGTAGAGGGTGGCCTAAGAAGTATTGGGGAGAGGTGATCAGGCAGGATATAGCGAGGCTCCAGATTTCCGAGGACATGACACTTGATAGGAAGATGTGAAGGTCGAGTATTAGGGTTATAGGTTATGAGGTAGTTGAGTCTTGCCTTACTTCGTACCATTGTGAGACTAGCCAGGTAGTGTTTTTGTCTAAGATAACTAGTGGCAATGTTGTGTCTTACTATTTTGCTTTTCAGTGCAGGTCCTATTTACTAGCTATCGCTTTTGCTTTGAATCTTTCTTCTGGATTTCATAGTATTCATATTTTTTCTATAATTGTTGTGGTGATACTAATATTGTCTTTTTTTTGTCCTTTTGTCTATTGTCTTTTTTTGTCCTTTTGTCTTCTTGGCTCGAGGATCTTTCGGAAATAGCCTTCGGGGTATGGGTAAGGTTTGCATACACAATAACCTTACCGGACCCCATTAGTAAGATTTTACTGAATTGTTGTTGAAAACGATATAAAAAGTGCTATAAATCATAATAATACAAAATTTAAAATATTTAAAAGGGTATATTAAAAAATCACAGTCAAAGAATAATTAGTTTGACTTTCGAAATCCAAATGGTTATGTGTTATTGAGAGAGGAACTCACAATAGGAAGAGATAAGAGCAAGGACATTTGATCGTTGCCAACGAGACTGAACCCAAAGGTCCGATATGGAAAGAGCTCTCAAGTTTTGGTTAACCTTAGGCAACCAGTGGGCAACAAAATTAACATCCGTCAAGTACAAATCATTCGCAATTCCGAACGGTGTCGCATCGCCGTAAGACACCTTTCCGAAAGGTTTATCGACCCCAATGGAAACGGCTTCCACAATGCTCAACTCAGAAATCAGTTTATTGAAGATTCGCTTGAAGGGTGTAATGGAATCCCGGGTTTCAGGAGATCGGGACTTGGTGTAACGATCGGAGGAGCAGTAGAGATTGATGGATCGGACATCGCGAGAGAGTGCGTTCAGGGTTTTCGACGCGACTCGGCAACGAGCTAGATCCGTTGAGTCAGCTAGTCGGCTGAGGATTTCGAGGATTAACGGGGGAGGTAGGTTATCCATATCCATAGCAACGGAGTGGGAATTACAACAGATGTCACTTCTATGTCTAAGATTCAGAGACTCTCTTTGACCAAACTACCAAACATCCCTTACTTTGATGTTAAAATAGCTTTTTTTAAAAAAAGTAATTTTAAGGAGTTCGTTTTTGATTAATTCAGTTAATATTTCTTTTTAATGTATGATAAATAGGTTGGTTTAACCAATCTTTACAAATAGTGCAATTGCAACTATTAGAGCCTGTTTGGTTGCTTGAATTGGAGAATTAAACTCCTAATTAATTCAGCATAGCTAAATACTACTCTCTCCGTTTCAATTTAGATGGGTAGTTTGACTCGGTACGGAATTTAAGGGAAAAAAAAAGTTTTTGAAATTTGTGGTCTTAAAAGCTTAAGAGGTAAAAACTTTAAGGGGTCATGACATTTGTGTGGTTATAAAAGCTTCTCATTAAGGATAAAATTAGTAAAATGACGAGTTTAAAGTTGAATTATTTCCAATTATATAAATATATCATTCTTTTTTAAACAAACTAATCAGGAAAGTATGTCATCTAAATTGAGAGAATGAGTACCTTGTTTGGTTGCAATTTTGCATCTTTTAAATAATACTTGCATTGGTTATGTATGAATTGATGTATTATTTTATGCTGATAGAATGTGAAATAAGGATACTATATTATTTAAAGACAAGAAATGCCCTTAAAGTATTCATTATTAATCATCGCATAATAAATTTTTATTATTAATCATCGCATAATAAATTTTTATTATTAATCCTCACATAACAACCCTTGTGATATTAATCATCGCATAAACAATCCTTGTGTTATTAATTACCCATAAACAAATCTTGTATTAATAATCTCTGCATAACTAATATCGGAACCAAATGGTGTGTTAGTTTATTTAAAAAAAGAGATGAATTTAAATATTTCTCATGAAAAAGCTTGGTTAAGGTTTTTATTTAATCTATATCTATATCTATACTATATTAAAAGCACGAAGGCCCTTAGCGAAATGTCGTTCGTCTTTTTTACCATTTAAAAATAAAGTTTATACGGGACAAAATAGGCATTTTATTATTTTTCCTAAAATTTAGGATTCTAAAATCAACTAAAATTATTGTTATTAATTATTTCCTTATATAAACAATGCAAAAGGTCCCAATATTTAGGACTTAAAAAACTAAAATTTAGTACTTATATAGGAGTGCAAGCGTTTACATGTTTAAGGAAGATTGAAACATTAAAATATCTAAACTTCCTTTTGAGAACTTTTATTAGTGTGACATAAAAAAACACACATTTTATAAATTTAGTGTATATAACCGAAACAAAAAGGTACAAACATATTTTTTATATTCGTTAAAATCTCAAATTATAATTTTCTATTTAAGAATTGTCTATAAATGTCTGATTATGGGTTTGCACTCCAATACAAGATCCTACATTAGGATTTAGCAGCTAAATAATACTCTAACATTGTAAATAATTTAATTTATTTTGAGTACATTAACAATATAAAATAATATTTAAGCAAATTTTATCTCATATCATAATGATATAATAATTTAATTTATTTCATTTTATTTCTTTCTAGTAAACTTTGTTGCATTTAAATATTACTAATCTAATAAAATTATTTGTATGATAATTATATGTAACAATATATGGAGTACCTTATTGTTTTTCGTATTCTTCAATTTGAGTTCAATAGGAATAACATGAAATTTATACGAGGTACTTTGAGCAAATAAAATTTATTTTCTTAAGGCTATGAGAACATAGTATAGTTATATGATATTTGACAAGTCAGTATATTATTCTACTCTCTTAGAGCTATTAAAGCAATTGCACAACTCATATATCGAAGCTATATAACTTTTGCATGATATAATTTTTTTCTTTATTAAGTTGGCTAAATAGGATCAATAGTCATTGAAATAAAGAACACGCACCATGCGCGTACTCTAAAGCTAATTTAATTAAAAATAAAATCAAGATAAAAAAGTATATATTAAAGTTTGTAATCAATATAAATATCGTTAAACCAAAGCAAAAATATCGGATATCTGGTATAATTACTTACTAGTTTTTAGAAGCAAAGGTTTTATTTTACATCTCCACACATTTTACCTCATTTTCTTCCCCAAATCCATTTCTTTCCACAAGACATTATAGAATAACAAAGGTGGATGCATGGGGTCATATAACAAGAATTTTTATTTATTTCAAACTATAGAGACACAATACATTCACACAGGTACAGCCAGATCTGTCAATTTATTCACAAGAAACCATAACAACAACAACATACCCAATGTGATTCCATAAGTGGAGTCTAAGGAGAGTGCAGTGTATGCATACTTTATCTCTACCTTGTGTGAGTTAGAGAGGCTGTTTCCGACCTCCGACTCAAGAAATGCATTTTCAAAACAGGTTTGAAAAATACAAGAGTAAAAGAAAGCTAAGATGAAAATACTGAAGAAAAGAAAAGTATTGACACCAAAAATAATTAAGGTAAACAAAGTAAAAGAAACACCAGTAGTAACAAAATCCAAAGGATTGAAAGTACTTTCTAGGTACTATGCGACATTTGAGTAAAATATACGATCACAAGCGCCTGCAGATTGTAATTCCATCCCCTAAAGGTACTTGAGAAAGTCGAATGCGGGTATCAGCAGCCAAGAACTTGTTAAATTCAATGGTGTGATGTCTGACTGCTTTCAATAATTCTGAAACAGACTCCTCTGGCATTGCAACAGTTCCAGACCACAGTGTGTTATCATATACTATTATACCTCCAACCTTCACAAGCTGCAGCAGTCTCTCGTGATACTTTTGATAATTCACTTTGTCCGCGTCAATGAATGCAAAGTCATAACTTTCTTTGTTGTCATTCTACAATTGATTCCATGAAAAGCAGCATATAAGAAGAAGATACATGATTCTAGTTGTCTTTTATTTTTTCATTATTCTGTTAAATCCATCCCAAAGGGTTAGGAACCAAGTACAAGAAATAACAGAGAGATATTGAGTTATTTTTTCTCACATCTTCCAACAGTTTGTCAAGGACCGGTAAAGCTGGAGATTGGATGAAATTGATTTTGTGCTCAAGTCCAGCCTTTCTGATTACTGGCATTCCCATCTCATATGCGTCCCGATCAAGGTCTATGGCAGTAATCTGCACCAACATAGTTGTTTAGATGTTATTATATGCACTAGAGAAGACATTTTAGGGCGAAAACAAAGATTTACAGTTGATACTGGCCTTGCCATCATCAGGAATTGTAAGAGCTGTAAGTAGCAAGGAATATCCTGTGAACACTCCAATTTCTATTGTCTTTTTGGCGTTTACTAGTTCCAATAGCATGGATATCATTTGGCCTGCATCTGGTGCAGTCGCCATCAGACATCTGAGGTTGTAATAAATGCAAAATGATACACTTTAGAAACCAGCTATATTACATAAACAGACAAATGCTTATGCCTTTCATGATTCAGATGTAACATCATGTTAAGAATGACATTGAAAATGGCCCCATAACAACAACAACAAAAAAACCAGTGAAATCTCACAAGTGGGGTCTGGGGAAGGTAGTGTGTACGCAGACCTTACCCCTACCTAATGAGGGTAGAGATGCTACATTGAAAATGGCCCCATATGTAACAATAATATGTGGTGAATGTCCCTGCCTTGTTTAAAGAATTAGATGATCAAAAGAAGTTTGGCGATTTTTAAATATGATTAATCATCTCAAGTATGGGATAGGATGACGAGAGCATTAAAATACCGTGGATGATTGGCAGTAATATCTCTAATCTCTTTGAGAGGCTCTGGTTCGCGTGGATACACATTAGTCTCCAGAATATACTTTCGCCATGAGAAAACAATAGCTGATCAGTAATTTCAATAAAAGAAAGAAAAAGTGGGACAGCAAAATGCATATAAGAAAAGAGTACCTCATACAATTCTTGACTCTGCAGCAGTCCCTTGGTAGACATCAACTTCGTCTTGTCTTCCATTTCTTCTAGTTCTTGACAAAAAGAATACAAAGGAAAACAACAAATTAGAATGAAAAACTAGCAAAGTTCAGGTGAAAACTTAGGGCACTAAATGAATCTTAACGTATTGATATTTAAAAGATGAACTTCCAGTTGAGTTTCTTGAGCATCTAAATAAAGACTTATTGTGACAACATGATCTAAATTCAGTCAAAAATGCCTCTTTAGCTACCATATTAATTTTATCATTCTAACACGCTTCTTGGAAAATGGCCTTCAATTCCTTGATGTCATATGGTTGGAAAAGCTTTCAAGAACAAAGGTGTCCGAGGAGGAATGTAAGGTATGATCCACATTGAATTCAACTTAGCCCATGTCTAACTGAGACTTGCAAGAGAAAGGATAGGGATTCAGCTCACTGAAGTAGGTAAGTAAGCCTAGCTAATTTACAGTACCACTCATTCATTTATTTTTTTCTTTGGTAAATAATGATAATATGCTATTTCTTCTTTTTTCCACAAAATCTTACAATCGTTCAACGTATAATCAAAACGGTTTGCTGTTTAAATATCCCTTTTTACTAACAATTTGATCTTTTCTTCTATTCTTTTAACATAGAAAAGCTGCACAAACAATCTATAAAGAGAGATTACAGATACAACCAAACATAAAGTGCTATATTGCTGTGGCCACCCGCCCACCCCATAGGTAAAAGGATATAATCTCAGTTTTATCTAGAACATGCAGCCCTTATTGTTTAATCGATAGAAATAGATCAATTTAAGTTGTGTGCACTGGGAGTGTATAGTTTTTTTACGCCATCAAATTCAAATCTTGCAACCATAGATAAATCTTCATAGCAAGTCTTATATCGTAACTTAGGAAATAGAATTACCTGCTACAAGTGGTTAAATTGACAATCCTTAACTTTGTACTCGAATTGAAAAAGAAGAAAAAAAAAACACAGTGCCTATCAAAACTAATAAATCTCAGAATCACACACACTGGATCTTTGTGTACAACAATACTAGAAGTGTATGAGTAGATAATAGAGAAAGTCAACAGACATGATTATAGTTCTAATAACAATACAAAGCATCTGATTCCCAAAATTCCAGAGAAAAAGGAAGAGAAAGAGAGAGTACCCCGCTCGATTTGATTAAATCTTAGCTTTCAGAAGAAAAGCAAGAATATGGGATTCTCCGCTCAAATGAAGTGAAAATCCAAATGAGTTCCTGACGGTCTTCACATCTGTTTTGGTTTCTCGTTAACTTTTGAAAAAAGATGCCGTCACTTCTGTCAAAATGAAGGATACGAGCTTGAGAGGGAGAGAGGGTATACAGAATATTCTAGAGAAGAGGCATCAGTTGGGTATCGAACAAACTGTTTCCACTTAAAATATTTGTACAAAGGTCTATACACGTACAAATAATACTTCCCGAAGTAATGCTAATAATAATTAATATCTATCTATCTATCTATATATCTTTATCTATCTATCTATATTATTATAAAAATATTTATTTATATCTATATCTATATTATTATAAAAATATAAATATTAAAACGCTAAATGATAAACAATTAAAATATTCCTAAAATATTGATAGAGTTTTATACCCTTTGAAAAGAGAACTAAGCTCCATTCTATGTTGGATAAAATTGTAATCTCTATTAGTATTTTAATACTAGATGAACTAATATTTAAGATTTTCAAGTTGGCTAAGAATTCGTCACTTTCATCTCCTACCAAAACTTTATTTTTGAGTTTCAATAATAAATACTTAACCTACTTTAGAAAAACTATTATCATTAAGTTTTCCGTCCTATTTCAACTAAATTACTTATTGATAGGGGAGATGCCTCATGTTCCGTTTAGAATTTAAGGTGACGTCCTGCACCAATTGTATTTGAATTGCAATCGAAAAGATTTGGTTTGCTTCGATTTGTAGTGACATTGTAACTCTTCCCTCTTGGGAGTTTGAATCAACTTTGGGACAATCTGTTGTAACTTGATTCCAAGTCAAAACGTCAAGAGCCCCAATATCTTTATAAAGAGACTCTTTTCACCGATTACATGCCATGAAATTTAAGTGCCTATTTTTTTTGAATTGATAATGATAATCAACCGTGGTCGATCAACAAATCCTAGGTGATAAACTTCATATACTTTTTAAATCTACAACCATATTCTTATAGCGTAAGAAGAAGTTTGTCGGTGATTTTATTCTCAACGCCCAGTTCAAAATTTTTTACTTTATTGTTTCATAATTATTTTATGTGTTCTAATCAAATATTATTAAAAAGCAAAATAAATATTATTTCCCCTACATCTCTTTTTTCTTTTCCTCTTTTGGTTGTTGCTTATTTGCTTTATATATATCACGATTAATCGTTCAAAATAAATTTCAAAAAAAATTTGGTTGAGAAGTATTTTCACATGCCTAATTAAGATTTATATTTGGAATGTTCCAGTTTTACCTCTTGTTCGTGCAATTTTATTATTTATCATACCAGTCTATTACTTTTTTTGGTCTAAATCCTTGTATTCATTTTTATAAGATGAAGACAAAACATAATATTGCTTTAGGTACATATATTCTACCAATTATTCATAGATATTAGTACTATATTAAAAGCATGAAAACCCTTAGCGAAATGTCGTTCGCCTTTTTTGCCCTTTAAAAAATAAATTTCACACTAGACAAAATAGTCATTTAATTATTTTCCTAAAATTTAGGATTTTAAAATCAATTAAAATTCTACATATTATATCTTTCCTTATTTGAAATTATATGTAATTAGTCCTAACTCACGTATGCTATGACTCAAAAAAAGTTTTTTTATTGTTGGAGAAGAAAACTTAAATTTTAAAATAGCAATGTGCTTTGTTGACCAATAAAATATATCATCATTTAATTATTTCCTAATTTTAATAGAAATATATCCAACTTTAGACAAAATCAATTGTAAACAAAACGTAATTAAGTTTTTCTCCAATTATTCCAACAAATGACAACATTCTACATTTTTGCTATAAATTTAACTATTTATTATAAAATATTAAATCAACATTAGTCATTTATGGACTTTACATTGTAATTTATCAATTTTTTATGAGCTATAAGACAATGTCTTCATTCCCATAAGACTAACAGAATTAATTTGTCAATTTATTTTATATAACAAATCTTAATAACATTATTTAATAAAATTATTTTTATGTTATTGGTTATATATATCATAAAATAACAATAATTTTCATAAGATATTTCCATATAAGTATGCATAATTCACAATAAGGTATCCGAGTACTTTTATGATCAAGATTTCTTTCGTTTGCTGTGATCATCAATCGTCTTTTATCAAACTTAGAGAAAACTCAATTTTTTTTAAACAAAAATATTCTATTTAAAAAGGAAACTCTAACTTCTGTTATGGGAAACTTTAGTTGATTACCAAACGAAATTAGGATTTTTTTTTTATACCCTTTTTATCTATATTTTGAATTGTAAAAATGTTATGTTTTTACTTTGAACACAATTTAATTTCTTCTTAAAAAGTTCCAAGTTTATTTTTAATTTCATATAAGAAAAGAACCATTCTTACTTCTTTATCAAATTATTTTTAATGTGAATTTATCAACGACACTAAAAATATTATAATTCAAACAACTATTTATGGATGTCCATATTATTTTAACGTTGACATTTTCTCTTAAATCTTTCAATCATGTACTATTTTTTAAAAATAATATACATATATAATACTAAAATTATTTTACAGTGAATGGAGTAATAGGTAAAACTAAAGCATATTGTTAGTTTGAAAAATAAAGTTAAGTTGAAAAAGGTATTTGAAAACTACATTTAGACTTACCTTTTAAAGTTGTTTTCGAAAAAAAGTTTAAGAGTTATTGACAAAATGAAATGTTGTTGTAAGCATTGTTAATACAAATTAATACATTATACCTACTCTGCTTAGACTTCTAAACTAAAAATAAAATTCATGTATCAAAATTACTCTAAGGCTTATGAGGACTTATGTAGCATAATGTTTATTTCTTTATAGAATTAGCTAAATTGAATTAATATTTATTATTTTTAGAAAATTATATTATTTCATTTAATCTTTTTATAATTCAAGAAACTTTTCTTAATACTCATTTATGTGATTTTAAAAGAAAAAATTACTCATGACTTGGGATACACGCGTAACGCGCGTACACTAAGACTAGTTATACTAAAAGCACGAAGGCCTTTAGCGAAATGTCGTTCGCTTTTGGCAATAGTTATTTTAATTGATTTTCTACTATTTAGGAGTAGTTACCTTTTAGGTTTATTTTTTATTTTTTTTTGTTAATGAAATAGGAAATTTCATATATTTTGGAGTGCTAAATATCTCCTTTTAGGTTTACGAAGGTAACAATATTAAATTCTTGCAATTCACGTTAGGTTTCGTTTGATTTCTAATTTCATTTATATTTAGATTTCTCCTTTTTAGGTTTAGGAAGGATTTTTATTTAATAAAATTTAGGGTTTTTTTGTTAATAAAGTTTTGATAAATTAATTCTTTATAAATATATGTTAGGTAAAACACGTGGATTTTGAACTCAGTTTAGGAGTTTTTATTTTTTAATAATTCTTTTGTGATTTTTAACTATACATAATGTGATTTTATATAATTCTTTTTTTGTTTAGAATTGTACACACAAGTACTTCTAAAAAAGAAGTTACAATTCCAGTTGTCATCATCAAAATGTTGTTGTTCAGTAGCAACTACAAAACTAAGGGGTTTTATGTTCTTTTTCTTTGACTTTGAGCAAAAAGTTTTTGTAGTTGAAATTTATATTCACATATTTATATTAGTAGTTACTTTTTGTATTCACGTATTTGTAGTAGTTAATTTTGTATTCACATATTAGCAACAAGAATTTGACAAGAGGGGGTTGCTCTAGTAGTGAGCACCCTCCACTTTCAACCAAGAGGTTGTGAGTTCGAGTCACCTCAAGAGCAAGGTGGGGAGTTCTTGGAGGGAGGGAGCCGAGGGTCTATCGAAAACAGCCTCTCTACCCCAAGGTAGGGGTAAGGTCAGCGTACACATTACTCTCCCCAGACCACACTAGTGGGATTATATTAGGTTGTTGTGGTTGTTGTTCTATATTAGCAACAAGAAAAAAAAAATCTATTTTTATAAAATTAAAATAAAATTAAATATGACGAGTAGTGGGATCTGGAGCTACACTTTGGCTAAACCTTGGATATCCAAGTGGATTACCTTTGGGAGTTAAGTCGAAGATCACGACGGTCTTGTGAGTAACTGCGATTACAGTTTTCTTTCATAATGTTTTCTTATGGCCTCACCTCTCAAACTCGACAAAGTTACCTACCTTTCTTTCAATACTTTAAGATGGAAGTACATCGAGTATAGGACTTTCTCAATCTCCATCCAAACAGATTTGATTTCTTATTTTATTTCTTCTCTGCTCCTGGAAATATATCAAGATCAAGGATGTTAAAAAGACAGAGTCAACTAATAGATCAAAGAGTTATTTTTTTTTTCTAAAGTGGCATTCTCTCTTCTATCTATCTTTATTGAATTATGAACTTCAGGTGTTTATATATTATATTATACTAAAAGCACGAAAGCCTTTAGCGAAATGTGGTTCGCTTTTTTTACCCTTCAACAATAGAGTTCACGTTGAATAAAATAGTAATTTAAGTTATTTGCTTAATATTTGGCAATAGTTATTTTAATTGATTTTCTACTATTTAGGAGTAGTTACCTTTTAGGTTTAGTTTTTATTTTTATTTTGTTAATGAAATAGGAAATTTCATATATTTTGGAGTGTTAAATATCTCCTTTTAGGTTTACGAAGGTAACAATATTAAATTCTTGCAATTCACGTTAGGTTTCGTTTGATTTCTAATTTCATTTATATTTAGATTTCTCCTTTTAGGTTTAGGAAGGATTTTTATTTAATAAAATTTAGGGTTTTTTTGTTAATAAAGTTTTGATAAATTAATTCTTTATAAATATATGTTAGGTAAAACACGTGCATTTTGAACTTAGTTTAGGAGTTTTTATTTTTTTAATAATTCTTTTGTGATTTTTAACTATACATAATGTGATTTTATATAATTCTTTTTTATTTAGAATTGTACACACGAGTACTTCTAAAAAAGAAGTTACAATTCCAGTTGTCATCATCAAAATGTTGTTGTTCAGTAGCAACTACAAAACTAAGGGGTTTTATGTTCTTTTTCTTTGACTTTGAGCAAAAAGTTTTTGTAGTTGAAATTTATATTCACATATTTATATTAGTAGTTATTTTTTGTATTCACGTATTTGTATTAGTTAATTTTGTATTCACATATTAGCAACAAGAATTTGACAAGAGGGGGTTGCTCTAGTGGTGAGCATCCTCCACTTCCAACCAAGAGGTTGTGAGTTCGAGTCACCTCAAGAGCAAGGTGAGGAGTTCTTGGAGGGAGGGAGCCTAGGGTCTACGGAAACAGCCTCTATACCCCAAGGTAGGGGTAAGGTCTGCGTACACATTACTCTCTCCAGACCACATTAGTGGGATTATACTAGGTTGTTGTTGTTGTTGTTGTTGTTGTTCTATATTAGCAACAAGAAAAAAAATCTATTTTTATAAAATTAAAATAAAATTAAATATGATGAGTAGTGGGATCTGGAGCTACACTTTGGCTAAACCTTGGATATCCAAGTGGATTACCTTTGGGAGTTAAGTCGAAGATCACAACGGTCTTGTGAGTAACTGCGATTGCAGTTTTCTTTCATAATGTTTTCTTATGGCCTCACCTCTCAAACTCGACAAAGCTACCTACCTTTCTTTCAATACTTTAAGATGGAAGTACATCGAGTATAGGACTTTCTCAATCTCCATCCAAACAGATTTGATTTCTTATTTCATTTCTTCTCTGCTCCTGGAAATATATCAAGATCAAGGATGTTAAAAAGACAGAGTCAACCGATAGATCAAAGAGTTATTTTTTCTCTAAGGTGGCATTCTCTCTTCTATCTATCTTTATTGAATTATGAACTTCAGGTGTTTATATATTATATTATATTAAAAGCACGAAAGCCTTCAGCGAAATGTCGTTCGCCTTTTTTATCCTTCAACAATAAAGTTCACGTTGGATAAAATAGTAATTTAAGTTATTTGCTTAATATTTGGCAATAGTTATTTTAATTGATTTTCTACTATTTAGGAGTAGTTACCTTTTAGGTTTAGTTTTTATTTTTATTTTGTTAATGAAATAGGAAATTTCATATATTTTGTAGTGTTAAATATCTCCTTTTTGTTTAGAATTGTACACACGAGTACTTCTAAAAAAGAAGTTACAATTCCAGTTGTGTAATGACCCGGTCGGTCGTTTTGAGTATTATAATTTTGTTTCCCTATTTACTGCTCAAATTATGAATTACAGTTGTTATTTGGCTTGCCGGGGTAATTGGTTTGGGTCCGGTGAAGTTTTAAAATAATTTGGAGCACTTAGTTCCAAGGTTTAGAATTTAAGTTGAAAAGGTTGGCCGGATGTTGACTTATGTGTAACGACCCCGGAGAAATTTTTGCTAAGGAAATTAAGATTTGGTAGTGCCGAGGTGGATCAATTAGTACAAAGATTGACCAGACCGGTCGTTTTGAGTATTATAATCCCGTTTTCCTATTTTCTGTTCAAATTATGAATTACAGTTGTTATTTAGCTTGCCGGGGTAATTGGTTTGGGTCCGGTAAAGTTTTAAAATAATTTGGAGCATTTAGTCCCAAGGTTTAGAATTTAAGTTGAAAAGGTTGACCGGATGTTGACTTATGTGTAATGACCCCGGAGAAATTTTTGCTAAGAAAATTAAGGTTTGGTAGTGCCGAAGTGGATCAATTAGTACAAAGATTATAGATATTTCTTGTGGCGAGCTTGCGAGCCGCGGCTCGGACTTTTTGGGTTGAACAATGCACCGATGTGTAAAGAAAAATTTTGTCGGAAAAGGATCATTTCTGCGACCACTATGCGGTCGCAGAATCACTCTGCGGACCGCATAATGGTCGCAAAGTGGATCAGTAGAGGGGAAAAAATTGAGAAAAATCTGCAGTGCACTATGCGACCTCAGACCTATTTTGCGGTGCATTATGCGACCGCAGAACAAGTATGCGGACCGCATAATGACCGCAAACCGAGTCAGTAACGCCCAGCTTTGGAGGCCAAATTATGCGGCTGGTATGCTGACTGCATACATGTTATGCGACCGCATAACTGCGTCGGAGCTTCCATTCTTTTTAATTTTTGACCCGACCCAATTTCGATTTATAGCCCTTGAAGCTCATTTTTGAGCCAAAATCTGATATTTTAGAGAGAGGTGAGAGCATTTTTAGAAAGAGAGAGAGAGTGAAGACTTAGTCATTTATCCATCAATTCTTGTTCAAGGTTTGAAGATTTCACAAGGATCTTGCTAGGGCTTCAAAGAGGTAAGAATTTCTTTCCTCAATTCTTCAATTTCGGGTTTGGAGTAAAGATGGGTGATTAATAATATGATTCTTGGGTATAAGAGTATCATGTATACATACCAATAAGGTTGTGGAAAGATTGTTAAGTTCAAATGGGTAAAGATTGGGTTGAAAATGGTAGAAATCTTCATAGACTTTAATTGAAGATTTGAAGTTCGAGTTGATGTCGGATTTTGGTAAAATTTATATGGTTAGACTCGTGGTTGGATGGGCGTTCATATTCTGTAACTTTTGTTGGGTTCCGAGACGTGGGCCCCACGGGCAATTTTGAGTTAATTTCGGAATTTTCGTTAAAATGTTTATTTTGTTAATTAGATGAGTCTATTATTGTCGTATTTATGATATGTAATTACGTTTGCCTAGATTTGGGCCATTCAGAGCCGAATATTCGTGGGAAAGGCATTGTGACCGATTGATTAAGCTTGGTTCGAGGTAAGTGGCTTGCCTAACTTTGCGTGGGGGAAATTCTCTTAAGATTTGGAACTATTGTGCTATGTGAGCGCCGTGTACGTGAGGTGACGAGTACGTACACGGGCTAGTTGTGGTAAAACCCAATTTTTTTGCCGAGAAGCAACATGTTTTTCTGTTATTTTGAGTTATACCATTTTAATGAATACTAATCTATTTTCATTCTTAATTGTGCTATTCCAATATATGTAGCTATCATGTTTAGTCTAATACAACATGTCTACGTATCTTAATTGTTTATGTGAATTATGTGCAACATGCTTAGTGAATTTTTCTGCTTCTTCCCTCACTGGTACTTAGGCTAAATTGTAAGAATTTCGTGATGTAGTTGTATTTCTATCACTCGCGCTGCATATTTACTTTGGGACTACGAAACGGTATTCCGGGAGATTCCCTTGCACATTTACTTTGGGACTACGGAATGGTATTCCGGGAGATTCCCCTACACATTTACTTTGGGACTACGAAATGGTATTCTGGGAGATTCCCCTGCACATTTACTTTAGGACTACGAAACAGTATTCCGGGAGATCCCCGTGCTCATTTACGTTTGGGACTACGAGACGGTATCTCGGGAGATCCCCTGTTGTGTTTCTGTGTACTGAGTTGTTACCTTCTATGATTCCATTATTGTTAAATTTTAGCCTTTATTTTATTGCGGTATTACACTCTATATTATTTTATTATATAATTACCAGTAGGCCCCTGACCTGACCTCGTCACTACTCGACCGAGGTTAGACTTGGCACTTACTGGGTACCGATTGTGGTGTACTCATGCTACTTTCTGCACATATTTTTCGTGTGCAGATCGAGGTGCACCTTATCAACAGCACTATCAGTGAGCCAGGGCAGCTTTGGAGACTTCAAGGTATATCTGCCGCGTCCGCAGACCTCGGAGTCCCCTTCTACTCTTTCTCATGTCCATTATCTTCTGTATTTTCCTTGTTAGAATTCTCATGTATAGAGACACTAGATTTTTCCTTCTGTAGGTTGTGATTCATGATATTCCGGGTTTTGGGATTTGCTGTGTATTTTTGAACAGTTAGGTGTTAAAATTTTGTTTTTATTTTTTTTATTCCGCGAATGTTAGGCTTACCTAGTCGTAGAGACTAGGTACCGTCACAGCGTTATACGGAGGGAAAATTTAGGTCATGACAAGTTGTCATCATCAAAATGTTGTTGTTCATTAGCAACTACAAATTAAGGGGTTTTATGTTCTTTTTCTTTGACTTTGAGCAAAATGTTTCTGTAGTTGAAATTTATATTCACACATTTATATTAGTAGTTATATTTTGTATTCACGCATTTGTATTTATATTTTGTATTCACGTATTTGTAGTAGTTAATTTTGTATTCACATATTAGCAACAAGAATTTGACAAGAGGGGGTTGCTCTAGTGGTGAGCACCATCCACTTCCAACCAAGAAGTTGTGAGTTCGAATCACCTCAAGAGTAAGGTGAGGAGTTCTTGGAGGGAGGGAGCCGAGGGTCTATCGGAAACAGCCTCTCTACTCCAGGGTAGGGGTAAGGTCTGCGTATACATTACCCTCCCCAGACCACACTAGTGGGATTATACTGGGTTGTTGTTGTTGTTGTTGTTATATATTAGCAACAAGAAAAACAAATCTATTTTTTATAAAATTAAAATAAAATCAAATATGACGAGTAGTGGGATCTGGAGCTACACTTTGGCTAAACCTTGGATATCCAAGTGGATTACCTTTGGGAGTTAAGTCAAAGATCACGACAGTCTTATGAGTAACTGCGATTGCAGTTTTCTTTCATAATGTTTTCTTATGGCCTCACCTCTGAAACTCGACAAAGCTGCCTACCTTTCTTTTAATACTTTAAGATGGAAGTACATCGAATATAGGACTTTCTCAATCTCCGACCAAATGGATTTGATTTCTTATTTCATTTCTTCTCTGCTCCTGGAAAAATATCAAAATCAAGGATGTTAAAAAGACAGAGTCAACCGATAGATCAAAGAGTTATTTTTTTCTAAAGTGGCATTCTCTCTTTGTCACGACCCAAAATTCCCACCTTCGGACTGTGATGGCGCCTAACATTTCACTTGCTAGGCAAGCCAACGTTAGAATAATATTATTCATTTTTAAAATATTTTTTAAATTTATTAATAACAAGGAAGCAAATGCGGAAGCAATTGTCAAATAATCCATAATAATAACGGTGTCTAAATACCATTCCAGAATTGGTGTCACAAGCGCACGTTCTTCTAGAATAAATATAAATAAAGGTCTGAATAAAATAAAGTTGTCTGGAAATAAACACACAGCTAAAGTACAATAGACGGGGATTTCAGAACTGCGGACGCCATGCAGTTATACCTCAAGTCTCCTCTGATAGCTGAAATCCGAGCAAGTCTATGGTACGCCGCTGGGACCAACTCCAAAATCTGCACAAGAAGTGCAGAGTGTAGTATCAGTACAGCCGACCCCATGTACTGGTAAGTGCTGAGCCTAACCTCGATAAAGTAGTGACGAGACTAAGGCGGTTCACTTACATTATCCTGTACGCAATATTAGTAACAACAACAATAATAGAAATAAATCAGGTAATTCATTTATAATAATTGAAGGCAACTCAGCAGTCATAACCAATTATTATTTCCATTAATTCTGTTGCAGCGTGCAATCCGCTCACACAATATATTCACATTCAATTCTGTTGCAGCGTGCAACCCGCTCTCACAATATATTCACATTCAGTTCTATTGCGGCGTGCAACCCGCTCCTCCAATATATTCATTTTAATCAAGTATGTTGCGGCGTACAACCCGATCCTCCAATATTAACTTTTTAACAAGTCTGTTGCGGTGTGCAACCCGATCCTCTAATATTGACTTTTAATAAGTCTATTGCAGCGTGCAACCCGATCCTCCAATATTGACTTTTAATAAGTCTGTTGCGGCGTGCAACCCGATCCTCCAATATAGACTTTTAATAAGTCTGTTGCGGCGTGCAACCCGATCCTCCAATATAAACTTTTAATAAGTCTGTTGCGGCGTGCAACCCGATCCTCCAATATATTCATTATAATCAATCATGTTGCGACGTGCAACCCGTTCCTCCAATATTTTCATTTACCAATTCTTATAGATAGAAATTTTCCCAATAAATGTAACAATTAATATAAAATTATAAGACAACAAACATACAATAATTATGATTTAATTATGAAGCAAACAGTGACAAATAGCAAATTATTATGAAAATTAGGGAGCAAATAGGCAGTTTAATATTTAATATGCTAAATATCAAATAACAATTAAGGCACATAATTCAAATAGCATGTAACAATTAATGCAGGAATTCAAGAATTTATATTTGCAAAGAATAAGAGAGAAACAATTATTATAATAATTAATTTATGATTAAAAACAATTTATGATTTTTCAAGTAAGCATGCAAACAATTAATTTGATGATGTATAGACATTCGTCACCTCGCCTATACGTCATTTACATGCAATTCATATAAGAAACAATTTAAGGGTTCTATTCCCTCAAGTCAAGGTTAACCCCGGCACTTACCTCCCTTTGCAAATTCCAATCAATTATTCAATTCAACAACAATTTTTCCTTTTAAATTTGCCTCCGAAAGCTTCAAATCTATTCACAAACAATTCAATATATTCAATACTAATCATAGAAATTAATTCCATATGAATTTATAAATTTTCCGGATAAAAATTTGAAATTCATTAAAATATTCGGCAGTGGGACCCACATCTCAAATCTCGAAAAAACTCACGAAATCCGAATACCCTTTCCGATACGAGTTCAACCATACCAAATTTGTCCAATTCCGATATCAAATGGACCTTCAAATCTTACTTTTTCGTTTTTGGAAGATTTTATAAAAATCTAATTTTTCTTCCATAAATTCACGGATTCATGATATAAACAAGTATGAAATCATGAAATATAATCAATATATGATAAAGAACACTTACCCCAATGTTTTCCCGTAAAAATCGCCCAAAAATCGCTTTACCCGAGCTCAAAAATGGGAAAGAATTAAAAATGGGTCGAAACCCCATTTCTAGAACTTAAGTTCTGTTTCTGGGATTTTTACCATTCGCGAACGCGGTCAGTGCCTCGCGTTCGCGAAACACAATTATGTGCTGTCAAATTTTACTCTTCGCGAATGCGAGGCCTACCTCGCGAACACAATGCATGCCTGGCTTGGCCTTCGCGAACGCGAAGGCTAATTTTCCTAGCCAGTCTCTTTCCCTTCGCGAACGCGAGGCTTCTATCGCGAAGGCGAAGATTTGAACCTCAAGCCTTCGCGAACGCAGTCACTATGTCGCGAACGCGAAGCACACAACGTGCCAGCCCAATTTGCTCTTCGCGTTCGCGAGAGTACCTTCGCGAACGCGAAGAAGAACACACCAAAAGCTCGAAGTCAACAGAAAACCAGATTTCCTAAGTCTGAAATCATCCCGTAGCCTATCCGAAACTCACCCGAGCCCTCGGGGCTCCAAACCAAACATGCACACAAGTTCTAAAATATCATACGAACTTGCTCGCACGATCGAATCGCCAAAATAACACCTAGAACTATGAATCGGATACCAAATCAAAGGAAGTTTTGAAGAAAACTTTAAAACTTATATTTTTACAACCGGACGTCCGAATCACGTCAAATCAACTCTGATTCTCACCGAATTCGGCAGACAAGTCATAAATATTATAGTGGATCTATACCAGGCTCCGGAACCAAAATACGGACCCGAGGTCAATAAATCCAACATCAGTAATTTCTTAAAAATCATTAAGCTTTTAAGCTTTTAATTTTTCATCAAAATTCCATATCTCGAACTAGGGACCTCGAAATTCGATTCCGGGCATACGCCCAAGTCCCTAATCACGATACGGACCTACCGGAACTTTCAAAACTGATCCAGATCCGTTTGCTCAAAATGTTGACTAAAGTCAACTCAATTGAGTTTTAAAGCTCTATTTCCCATTTTTAATCCATTTTTCAAATAAAAACTTTCCAAAAAATTGTACGGACTGCGCACGCAAGTCGAGGAATAATAAATGGTGCTTTTCGAGGGACGGATCACCATGATATTTCCGGAGCATAGACACATGGAACACCGGATGAACCGCTGATAAACTAGGTGGTAATGCAAGCCTGTAGGCTACTTCACCCATCTTTTCAAGAATTTCAAAGGGTCCGATATACCTAGGGCTCAACTTGCCCTTCTTTCCGAACCTCATTACACATTTCATAGGTGAAACCCGGAGCAATATTCGTTCTCTAACCATGAATGTAATATCACGAACTTTGCGGTCGACATAACTCTTTTGCCTAGACTGAGCTGTGCGAAGTCGATCCTGAATAATCGTAACCTTATCCAAGGCATCCTGTACCAAATCGGTACCCAACAACCGAGCCTCTCCCGGTTCAAACCAACCAACTGGCGATCGGCATTGCCTTCCGTATAATGCCTTATATGGAGCCATCTGAATGCTCGACTGGTAGCTATTATTATAAGCAAACTCCGCAAGTGGCAAGAAATGATCCCAAGAACCTCCAAAGTCTATAACACAAGCGCAGAGCATATCTTCCAATATCTGAATAGTGCGCTCTGACTGTCCATCTGTCTGTGGATGAAATGCTGTACTCAACTTCACCCGCGTTCCTAACTCACGCTGTACATCCCTCCAGAAATGTGAGGTAAACTACGTACCTTGATCTGAAATAATAGACACGGGCACACCGTGAAGGCGGACAATCTCACGAATGTAAATTTCAGCTAACCTCTCTGAAGAATAGGTAACTGCCACTGGAATGAAATGGGCTGACTTGGTCAACCTGTCCACAATGACCCAAACTGCGTCAAATTTTCTCTGAGTCCGTGGGAGCCTAACAACAAAATCTATAGTGATACGCTCCCACTTCCACTCAGGAATTTCTTACTTCTGAAGCAAACCACCAGGTCTCTGATGCTCGTACTTAACTTGCTGACAATTCAGACATCGAGCTACATGTGCAACTATATCCTTTTTCATTCTCCTCCACCAATAATATTGCCACAAATCTTGATACATTTTAGCGGTACCTGGATGAATAGAATACCTGGAACTGTGTGCCTTTTCAAGAATTAATTCACGAAGCCCATCCACATTAGGCACACAAATATGGCCCTGCATTCGCAGAACCCCATCTTCCCCCATCGCAATCTGTTTGGCATCACCGTGCTACATCGTGTCCTTAAGGACTAGTAAATGAGGATCATCATACTGCCTCTCTCTGATGCGCTCATATAAAGAAGACCGAGCGACTGTACAAGCTAGAACCCGACTGGGTTCTGAAACATCTAACCTCACGAACTGATTAGCCAAAGTCTGAACATCTGCAGCTAATGGCCTCTCACTAATCGGAATATACGCAAGACTGCCCATACTCACAGCCTTTCTACTCAAAGCATCGACCACCACATTGTCCTTTCCGGGGTGATACAAAATGGTGATATCATAGTCTTTCAACAACTCCAACCATCTTCTCTGCCTTAAATTAAAATCCTTTTGTTTGAATAGATACTGGAGGCTACGATGATCAGTAAATACTTCACACGAGACACCGTAGAGGTAATGCCTCCAAATCTTCAGCGCATGAACAATGGCTGCCAATTCTAAGTCATGAACATGATAATTCTTCTCGTGAACTTTCAACTGCCGCGATGCATATGCAATTACCTTGCCATTTTGCATTAATACTACACCAAGCCCAATGTGAGATACGTCATAATATACCGTATACGATCCTGAACCTGTGGGTAATACCAATACTGGCGCCGTAGTCAAAGCGGTCTTGATCTTCTGAAAGCTCAACTCACACTCTCTGACCATCTGAATGGAATACCCTTCTGGGTTAGTTTGGTCAATGTGCTTGCTATAGATGAAAACCCTTCCACGAACCGACGATAATAACCTGCCAAACCCAGGAAACTCCGGATCTCTGTAACCGAAGTAGGTCTAGGCCAATTCTGAACAACCTCAATCTTCTTAGGATCCACCTTTATACCTTCTGCCGATACAACATGTCCCAAAAAGGCAACTGAGTCTAACCAAAACTCACATTTTGAAAATTTGGCATATAACTGATTATTCTTCAAGGTGTGAAGCATACTTCGAAGATGCTGCTCATGCTTCTCTCGACTGCTGGAGTAAATCGAGATATCATCAATGAATACAACCACAAAAGAATCCAAATAAGGCTTGAACACCCGATTCATCAAATCCATAAATGCTGCTGGAGCATTTGTCAACTCAAATGACATCACTAGGAACTCGTAATGCCCATACCGAGTCCGAAAAGCTGTCTTAGGGACATCAGATGGCCCTAATATTCAACTGATGGTAACCAGATCTCAAATCAATTTTTGAAAATACCTTGGCACCCTGAAGCTGATCAAATAAGTCATCAATTCTTGGCAGCGGATATTTGTTTTTGATAGTGGCCTTGTTCAACTGCCGATAGTCTATACACATCCGCATCGAGCCATCTTTCTTCTTTACAAATAATACTGGTGCACCCCAGGGCGAGACACTGGGTCTAATGAATCCCTGATCAAGTAAGTCTTGTAACTGTTCTTTCAATTCTTTCAACTCTGGCGGGGCCATACGGTATGGTGGAATAGAAATGGGCTGAGTGCCCGGAGCCAAATCAATATAGAAGTCAATATCTCTGTCGGGTGGCATCCCCGACAGATCTGTAGGAAATACTTCTGAAAATTCACGAACAACTGGCACTGAGTCCATAGAAGGGACATCCGCACTGGGATCGCGAATATAAGCCAAATAGGCTAGATATCCTTTCTCTACCATACGCCGAGCTTTCTTATAAGAAATAACCCTGCTGGCAGAATAGCTAGGAGTTCCTTTCCACTCTAACCAAGGTAACCCCGACATAGCTAGGGTCACTGTATTGGCATGACAGTCCAATATAGCATGATAAGGAGATAACCAATCCATACCCAAGATGACATCAAAATCTACCATATCAAGAAGTAAAAGATCCACACTAGTTTCTAGATTACCAATAGTAACCACACACGAACGGTAGACATGATCTACTACCACAAAGTCTCCCACCGGTGTAGATACACATACAGAAGCACTCAGAGAATCACAAGGCACAACCAAATATGAAGCAAAATAGGAGGACACATAGGAATAAGTAGATCCTGGATCAAATAAAACTGAAGCATCCCTACGGCAAACTGGAATAATACCTGTGATCACAACATCAGATGACTCGGCCTCAGGCCTAGCTGGAAAAGCATAAAACCAGGGCTGGGCCCCACCACTCTGAACTGCGTCTCTGGGACGGACTTTAACTAGCTGGCCTTCACCTCTAACGGTCTGACCTCCACCTCTAATGGCCTGACCTCCACCTCTAATGGCCTGACCACCACCTCTAGCTGCCTGACCCCTACCTCTAGCTGGCTAAGTAGGCGATGAAGCAACCGATGCCGGTATGATGGCACAAGAATCTTGCCGAGATCTGTTACTCGCCAATCTAGGGCAATACCTCCTGATGTGACCAATGTTCCCACACTCATAATGCCCATCCTGATGCCGTGGCTGCTGGAGCTGAAGCTGACCCAGATGGGTCGGATAACCACTGTAGTAACTCTGGAGTGGTGGTGCACTGATAGGAGCTGAATGTGCACTGAATACTATCTGCCCAGAGTAAGGCATAATAGGACCATGACTCCATGAATCACCGGGAGATACATGAAGTGCTGAATGAAACGGTATGGGAGGATGACCCCTACCAAAATTACCCCTGCCTCCAGACGAGGCACCACTATAACCACCGAACTGACAAGGCCTCTTATCGGACCTCTACCCTCTTTCCTGTGTAAGAACCATCTCGATCCTCCTTGTGACATTAGCAGCCGCCTGAAAAGAAATCTCACTTCCGGTCTCCTTGGCCATCTTTAGTCTGATAGGGTGAGTGAGTCCCTCAATGAACCTCCTCACTCTCTCTCCCTCCGTAGGTAGTAAAAGGAGAGCATGACGGGCCAAATCCACAAAACGGGACTCATACTGAGTAACAGTCATACTGCCCTGCTGTAGACGCTCAAATTGCTTGCAGAATTCCTCTCTTAGTGTGATAGGGAGGAACTTCTCCAGAAATAGCTGAGAGAACTACTCCCAGGTAAGTGCAGGTGATCCGACTGCTCGGGTCAATGTGTAATCTCTCCACCACCTCTTGGCGGAACCCGTCATCTGTAATATAGCAAAGTCAACCCCATTGGTCTCAACTATACCCATGCTCCGCAGCACCTCATGGCAGCGTTCAAGATAATCCTATGGGTCCTCAGAAGGTGTACCACTGAAGTGAACTGGAAAGAGCTTAGTGAACTTATCCAGTCTCAATAAGGCTCAAAAGACATGGTGGGCCTATCACCGGTCTGTGCCGCAATAACTGGCTGAACTACCCCAACTGGAGGGGTTGCTGGAGCCTGATTCTGGGGAGCCATCTGCTCCGAGGCGGGAGTAGTGGGAGTTTGTGCTCCTCCCCCAGCCTGTGAGATGGCTGGTGCCACTAGAAATGTACCATTCTGGGCCACACCCTCCATAAGACTCACCAATTGGACTAGAGCGTCCTAAAGCACTGGAGTGGCTATGAATCCTTCCGGGACCTGAGCTGGTCCAACTGGTACATTCTGAACTGGGACCTCCTCCTGAAGGTCTACCTGAGGTTCTACAACAGGTGCAGTAGCTCGAGCTCTGGACTGAGCTCTACCTCGGCCTCTAGCACGACCTCATCCTCGACCTTTACCCCTGGCCATAGTTGCCACCGGGGGTTTTGGTCCCTATCCATCGGTATAAGTATTACGCGTTCTCACCATCTGCGAGAGAATAAGAGTAGAATGGTTCAATCATCGATGATAGAATAAAATTGCACGGCAGAATAAGAAAGAAGTGATATTGTTCCTAAACTTCATAGCCTCTGAGAGATAAGTATAGACGTCTCCATACCGATCCTTCACTTTCTACTAAGATTGCTCGTGACTCGTGAGACCTATGTAACCTAGTGCTCTGATACCAACTGTCACGACCCGAAATTCCCACCTTCGGACGGTGATGGCGCCGAATATTTCACTTGCTAGGCAAGCTAACGTTAGAATAATATTATTCATTTTTAAAATGATTTTTAAATTTATTAATAACAAGGAAGCAAATGCGGAAGCAATTTTGAAATAATCCATAATAATAACGGTGTCTAAATACCATCCCAAAATTGGTGTCACAAGTGCACGTTCTTCTAAAATAAATATAAATAAAGGTTTGAATAAAATAAAGCTGTCTGGAAATAAACACACAGCTAAAGTACAATAGACGGGGACTTCAGAACTGCGGACGCCATGCAGTTATACCTCAAGTCTCCTCTGATAGCTGCAATCCGAGCAAGTCTATGGTACGCCGCTGGGACCAACTCCAAAATCTGCACAAGAAGTGCAGAGTGTAGTATCAGTACAACCGACCCCATGTACTAGTAAGTGCTGAGCCTAACCTCGACGAAGTAGTGACGAGGCTAAGGCGGTTCACTTACATTATCTTGTACGCAATATTAGTAACAACAACAATAATAAAAATAAATCAGGTAATTCATTTATAATAATTAAAGGCAACTCAGCAGTCATAACCAATTAATGCAGGAATTCAAGACAACTAGCAAGACAACAAGCATACAATAATTATGGTTTAATTATGAAGCAAACAATGATAAATAACAAATTATTATGGAAATCAGGGAGCAAATAGGCAGTTTAATATTTAATATGCTAAATGTCAAATAACAATTAAGGCACATAATTCAAATAGCATGTAACAATTAATGCAGGAATTCAAGAATTTATATTTGCAAAGAATAAGAGAGAAATAATTATTATAATAATTAATTTATGATTAAAAATAATTTATGATTTTTCAAGTAAGCAGGAAAATAATTAGTTTGACGACATATAGACACTCGTCACCTCGCCTATACGTCGTTTACATGCAATTTACATAACAAACAATTTAAGGGTTCTATTTTCTCACGTCAAGGTTAACCCCGACACTTACCTCGCTTTACAAATTCCAATCAATTATTCAACCACAACTTTTCTTTTTAAATTTACCTCCGAAAGCTTCAAATCTATTCATTCAATATATTCAATACTAATCATAGGAATTAATTCCATATGAATTTATAAATTTTTCGGATAAAAATCCGAAATTCATTAAAATATTTGGCAGTGGGACCCACGTCTCAAATCCCGAAATAACTCACGAAATTCAAATAGCCGTTCCGATACGAGTTCAACTATACCAAATTTGTCCAATTCCGATATCAAATGGACCTTCAAATCTTAATTTTTTGTTTTTGGAAGATTTTATAAAAATCTAATTTTTCTTTCATAAATTCACGGATTCATGATATAAACAAGTATGGAATAATAAAATATAATCAATATAGGATAAGGAACACTTACTCTAATGTTTTCCCGTAAAAATTGCCCAAAAATCACCTTACCCGAGCTCAAAAATGGGAAAGAATTGAAAATGGGTCGAAACCCCATTTCTAGAACTTAAGTTATGTTTATCGGATTTTTACTCTTCGTGAACGCGGTCAGTGCCTCGTGTTCGCGAAGCACAATTATATGCTATCAAATTTTACTCTTCGCGAACGCGAGGGCTACCTCGCGAACGCAATGCATGCTTGGCTTGGCCTTCGCGAACGCGAAGGCTAATTTTCCTGGCCAGTCTCTTTCCCTTCGCGAACGCGAGGCTTCTATCGCGAAGGCGAAGCTTTGAACCTCAAACCTTCGTGAACGCGATCACTATGTCACGAACGCGAAGCACAAAACATGCCAGCCCAATTTGCTCTTCGCGTTCGCGAGAGTACCTTCGCGAACGCGAAGAAGAACACACTAGAAGCCTGAAGTCTGCAGAAAACCAGATTTCCTAAGTCCGAAATCATCCCGTAGCCTATCCGAAACTCACCCGAGCCCTCGGGACTCCAAACCAAATATGCACACAAGTTCTAAAACATCATACGAACTTGTTCGCGCGATCGAATCGGTAAAATAACACCTAGAACTACGAATCAGACACCAAATCAAAGGAAGTTTTCAAGAAAACTTTAAAACTTATATTTTTACTAGCGGACATCCGAATCACATCAAATCAACTTCGATTCTCACCAAATTCGGCAGACAAGTCATAAATGTTATAGTGGACCTATACCGGGCTCCGAAACTAAAATATGAACCCGAGGTCAATAAATCCAACATCAGTAATTTCTTAGAAATCATTAAGTTTTCAAGCTTTTAATTTTTCATCAAAATTCCATATCTCGAGCTAGGGACCTCGAAATTCGATTCCGGGCATACGCCCAAGTCCCAAATCACGATACAGACTTATCAAAATTTTCAAAACACTGATCTAGATCTGTTTGCTCAAACTGTTGACCAAAGTCAATTTAGTTGAGTTTTAAAGCTCTATTTCCCATTTTAATCCATTTTTCACATAAATATTTTTCGGAAAATTATACGGACTGCGCACGCAAGTCGAGGAATGATAAATGGTACTTTTCAAGGTCTTAGAATACATAATTACTTATTAAATTTAAAGATGACATTTTTGGTCATCACACTCTTCTATCTATCTTTATTGAATTATGAACTTCAGGTGTTTATATATTATATTATACTAAAAGCACGAAGGCCTTCAGCGAAATGTCGTTCGCCTTTTTTACCCTTAAACAATAGAGTTCACATTGGATAAAATAGTAATTTAAGTTATTTGCTTAATATTTGGCAATAGTTATTTTAATTGATTTCCTACTATTTAGGAGTAGTTACCTTTTAGGTTTAGTTTTTTTTTGTTGTTAATGAAATAGGAAATTTCATATATCTTGGAGTGTTAAATATCTCCTTTTTGGTTTACGAAGGTAACAATATTAAATTCTTGCAATTCACATTAGGTTTCGTTTGCTTTCTAATTTCATTTATATTTACATTTCTCCTTTTAGGTTTAGGAAGGATTTTTATTTAATAAAATTTAGGGTTTTTTTGTTAATAAAGTTTTGATAAATTAATTCTTTATAAATATATGTTAGGTAAAACACGTGCATTTTGAACTCAGTTTAGGAGTTTTTATTTTTTAATAATTCTTTTGTGATTTTTAACTATACATAATGTGATTTTATATAATTCTTTTTTTGTTTAGAATTGTACACATGAGTACTTCTAAAAAAGAAGTTACAATTCCAGTTGTCATCGTCAAAATGTTGTTGTTCAGTAGCAACTACAAAATTAAGGGGTTTTATGTTCTTTTTCTTTTACTTTGAGCAAAACGTTTTTGTAGTTGAAATTTACATTCACATATTTATATTAGTAGTTATATTTTGTATTCACACATTTGTATTTATATTTTGTATTCACGTATATGTACTAGTTAATTTTGTATTCACATATTAGCAACAAGAAAAAAAATTATTTTTTATAAAATTAAAATAAAATCAAATATGGCGAGTAGTGGGATCTGGAGCTACACTTTGGCTAAACCTTGGATATCCACGTGGATTACCTTTGGGAGTTAAGTCGAAGATCACGACGGTCTTGTGAGTAACTGCGATTGCAATTTTCTTTCATAATTATTTCTTATGGCCTCACCTATGAAACTCGACAAAGCTGCCTACCTTTCTTTGAATACTTTAAGATGGAAGTACATCGAGTATAGGACTTTCTCAATCTCCGTACAAACGGATTTGATTTCTTATTTCATTTCTTCTCTGCTCCTGGAAACATATCAAGATCAAGGATGTTAAAAAGACAGAGTCAACCGATAGATCCAAGAGTTATTTTTTTTTAAAGTGGCATTCTCTCTTCTATCTATCTTTATTGAATTATGAACTTCAGGTGTTTATATATTTCAATTAGAAGCAATAGTTGAACTATCATAATAAAGAAGCTAGCAAAAGGGTGGGCTCAGAGTCAGATTCGACCAAATAAACCAGTCTTCTTGCATCTTTGAAATTGACTACGCATTTTATCATATGCGTTTTTAGTCGTAATGATTAACCCACACATCTTTATTTTGTTATTCTTGATTGTGAATCTTGGTTGAACTTGACAGTCGTCATATTACGTCAGACTTTGTGTTTCAATCTTTTGTCAAGCTATTTCTTATACTATTTTGTCGTGCTCCTATATAATAAAATACAATATATCTAAAATATTTGATCTGGTATACACGTGCAACACACTACACTAAATCTAGTAGACTAAACACACTACACCTAACTAGTAGTCACGTGCACCTCACTTGTCACTTTACTCCTTCTTTAATACTCCCCCTCAAGCTGGTGGGTGTGAACACATTAAGCACTCCCAGCTTGGACATCAATAGTTCATGTTGTGCTCTTGGCAGTCCTTTGGTCAACATGTATGCTAATTGATCCTTAGAATTGACATGCTGCGCTCTCACCATTCTCATTTGAATTATTTCTCTGATAAAATGACAATCTATCTCTATATACTTTATTCTCTCGTGATATACTGGGTTTGCTGCTATATGTAGTGTGACTATACTGTCACTGTATAGGTCAATTGGCAGCTCTACACCAGCTCCTAATTCCTTGAACAATCCTACTGACCATACTAATTCAGACACAATAGAGGCCATACTTCTATACTCCGCTTCTGCTGAACTCTTCGAAACTATGTTTTATTTCTTTGACTTCCACGACACAAGTGAATTCCCATGTTTAATTACAAAGCATGTGAATGATATTCTTGTGTTTGGGCATGAGGCCCAATTTGCATCGCAAAAAGCAGTCAACTTATTCATCCTTTTGCTGCTCATGAGTACTCCAAGTCCAGGTTTCTTTTTACATATTTAACAACCCTTAAAGCTGCCTCCCAGTGAGATATTTTTGGGTTTTGTAAGAACTGACTAAGTGTTTGGACTGCAAAATCTATGTCCAACATGGTCAGGGTTAGATACAACAATTTTCAAATGAGCTTTTGGAATTTCTCCTTGTCTTCTATTGGTTCATCATCCTTTACTCCTGCGACTCTGTCCAACTCTGTTGTTGTGAGCTTCTGGTTACATTCAAGGGGTGTCCAGCTTGGCTTGGCAACGCTTAATCCCAGGACTGATATAAGTTCAAGTATATATTTCCTTTGATTCATTAAGATCCATTTATGTGATATATTGAATTCAATCCCTAAGAAGTATTTCAATTCCCCTAAGTCTTTCATTTTGAAAGACTTATGTAATTAAATTTTTATCTCCTCAATTAATTCCAAGTCATTCCCTGTAACCAACATATCATCCACATATACACGGATTACTACAATGTTGTTTCCTTTTCTTTTCGTGAATAATGAATAGTCCAAACAACTTTGAACAAAGCCTTGTTGAAACAAAGCCTCTGTCAATTTTACATTCCATTGTCGGCTTGCATGTTTGGGCCCATATAGGGATTTTACAAGTCTACACACCATTCCTTTATGCTCCCCTGGCTTGCAAAGCCCTCACGTAGTTGCATATACACTTCATCATTCAAATCTCCCTGAAGGAAGGCATTATAAACATCCATTTGATGGATGTGCCAACCTTCAAAAGTTGCAATTGAGATCACTGCCCTGACTGTCACTATCTTCACTACTGGAGAAAATATCTCATGATAGTCGAGTCATTCCTTCTGATTGTAACCCTTAGCCACTAGTCTAGCCTTGAACCTTTTAATGTATCCATTAGCTTTGTACTTTACCATATATACACACTTGCATCCTATAGGAATCTTTCCATCTGGTAACTGAACCAATTCCCGAGTCTTGTTATCTTCAAGTGCTTGAATCTCATTTCTCATGGCTTCTATCCATCACTTCTCATGTGAAGCTTCATGAAAGGTTTTTGGCTCTGTTGTTGTAGAAAAAGCCTTCAAATAAGATCTGTAAGAGGGCTTCAGTGTATCATAAGATATTGAATTGCAAATGGAATGAGGTTTCTGATTGGATCCAGTTCCCATTGTGGTAACATAATCTGTCATCCAGATTGGTGGCTTCTTGGTTCTAGTAGACTCCCTGATATTTTCCACGGGTTGTTTAACCCATTCCATCCTTGAATAATCATCAACAATAGTGACAAATATTTTATTTCCATAAAAAGTTTGTACACCATAGGGTCCCCATACATCAACATGTATCAAATAAAATATGTCTGCATGCAGTTCTACTAGTACTATAATTAAAAAGCAATCTAGTGTGTCTTGCAAAAGGGCACACAGTATAATTCTCTAATTCCCTTTTATAGTCATCATATGCTAGAGAAAAACATGTCTTATTGCTCTTATAGATACATGCCTTAGCCTTCTATGCCAAAGCTTTATGTCCAGATCTGTTCTAGTTGCAGTGAATCCCATCCTTTTATTTTTGCCATCTTCAACTGAATATTGAGGTAGTATATATAGTCCATCATTTTCTTTATCAATCCCCCTCACCTTCCCATTGTAAAGGTCCTAGAGTACGCAAAAATCAAGGAAAAAGCAACTAAGCACTGCAACTCTTTTGTAATCTTAGACACAGATAGTAGATTGTACTTGAAATCAGGGATGCATAGCACATTTCCTAACTATCCTCCATCAATCACCTTACAAGATCCTATGTGACATACGTGTGTTATTTCTCCCTTAGGTAAATGTAACTTTTTAATTCTGTTTTCTTAATTTCGTGTTTATTCTCCAACATGTTAATGTCAGAATCCATGTGATTTGTCACTCCCGAGTCAACAATCTACTCTCTGCCATTCGAAATAACTAGATAAGCTGTAATACTACCTGCCATGTTTGCTGAGGAGCTTTCAGGTACATTTTCTTTGTTGAGCAACTTCAATATTTGGTATATTTATCTGCTGTGAAGTGAAGAATGTGAACAATTTTCTAATCCTCGAACAAGGTCTTGTCTCCCCTTCCTTCCTTTGGCTTGTAATCATCAATCATTGTATTATGAATAACATTTCCACCAACCTTTTTTTGTACTTGAAATCTGCAGGATATCCGATCAGCTTGTAACATCCATTACCAGTGTGCCCCTTCATCTTGCAATAATCGCAATACAGATTGTAATTCTTCTTAAATTTCTGATTGTTCCCTGTATTTCCTTTTGCAGTCATAAGCGCAGTGACTTCTGTATTCTCTACAGTCCCAAGCACAGATATCATGTTACATTGACTTTCCCTTTCTATCAACATAGAGTAAGCTTTATTTACTGAAGGCAGAGGATCCATCGTCATTATCTGACCTCGCGCTTGCTTGTAAGAGTGGTTCAATCCCATGAGGAATTGCAAAAACTTTTGTTGACTCATGAAATTGAAAAAGTCCCTTGATTTTTCACAGTAACAACCAGGAATTAGGGCTAAACGAACGAATTCAACCCACAATTGTCGGATCCTTGAGAAGTATGTTGAAGTCGTGTTGGTTCCCTGACTTATAGTCATGATTTCCTTATGCAATTGGAAGATTCTAGAACCATTCACTTTGTCAAACCTCTCTTTTAGATTCTTCTGATGGTAGGCTATAATATCGTGTTTAGTCGCCTATTTGTACTCTAATTCACTGAACTTTACTTGTGTTGAGCTATAATTGGTAGTATTTTGCACTGATTGCATGTTTTATACCTTATATGAGCGATTCCAAGTTATGCAGATATTGTGGAGATAATTCTAGCTATTTGGAGCTTTAATGTCTGAGTAAAAGCCCAAGGAACTAAGCCGAGATCGTGCTCGGTGGTCAACAGACGAGTAGTGCACTTAATAGGAGAAAAAAATTTGACTAGGATCGAAATTTCTATGCGCGACTGTGCATGAGGGCGCGCAAGTGACACAGTACTCTGCCAGACATACACTGACGTGCACGTCCATTCCGGGAACTTTACCCAGGCCTATTTTGGTAAATTTGGAGTCGACTCTTTTTGACCTATATGAAACCTAGCTCATCTCAAAACAAGGCACCGGAGATTTTGGAGCAACTTTTGGAGAGAAGATGTCACAACCCAAATTATCCCTCCGTAAGGGGGTCGTGATGAGACCTAGTCTTTATGACTAGGTAAGCCTAATATTGCGAAAAATATAAAGAAAACATAATATTTTAAAGGTAAACAACATATTATAAATAGCCAAGAGTAGCACCACTCGGCATATGCAAAATAGTTTTCCAAAATATGAAATATCACTAAGTCACAAGCTGCTATAATCTATGTAGCTCTATACAAAAGTCTGAAGATAATAAGGAAAGTCTCTAGACGAGGGAGTAGAAGGGGACTCCGAAGATCTGCTGATGCAAGCAAAAATACCTTGAAGTCACCTAGAGTCAGCAGCACGCACTAACTCCAAGGCTGATAGCTCGTACCTGAATCTGCACACGAAAAACATGTGCAAGAAAGGGCATGAGTACACCATAATGGTACCCAATAAGTGCCAAGCCTAACCTCGGTCGAGTAGTGACGAGGTCAGGTCAAAGCCCTACCGGAGTAAATATAATAAATTAAACAGTAAAAGATATAAGTAGATTTTACGGTAACACAGTTAAAAAAATTCTCAAAAATTTAACAGTTAAGGGAGCCCTCGGCTCAAAACAAGGTAAACATAGTGGGAAATCTCTCGGGATACCGTCCCATAGTTTTAAATGAATATGCAGTATAAGGGGATCTCCCGAAATACGTCCATAGTCCCAAAGTAAATATGCAGTGCTAGGGGATCTCCTGGAATACGTTCGTAGTCCCAAAGTAAATATGCAGTACAGGGGGATCTCCCGGAATACGTCCGTAGTCCCAAAGTAAATATGCAGTACAGGAGGATCTCCGAGAATACGCCCGTAGTCCCAAAGTAAATATGCAGTGCTGAGGGATCTCCCGGAATACGTCCGTAGTCCCAAAGTAAATATGCAGTACAGGGGGATCTCCCGGAATACGTCCGTAGTCCCAATTTAAATATGCAACACAAGATGAAATGACAGGTATGACATCGAGTTATACAGTTTATACTGGACACAGATAAGGCAAATAAGGACTTAACTGAACATGACGCACAGAATGTCAATTAGGCAGTTAAAACACGTAAGCATGCTTTTCTAGTCTAAACTACGCAATTAAACATATTAGTACAATTAATAAGAGAAGCAATTTATGATTTAAAAAGGTTAAACATGATTTTTGCAATAATAGCCCGTGTACGTACTCGTCACCTCACGTACACGGCGCCCACACACCAAATAATATCAAGATATCCTAAGGGGAAAGTCCCCAACACAAGGTTAGGCAAGCCACTTACCTCGAACCGCTCAAATAAACTTGATATCACGTTCTTGCCATGAGTATCCGACTCCAAATGGCCCGAATCTATTCAAAACAGTACAATACCATCAATACGCGTTAATGGAATGAATCCCACAAGAAAAACTACAAAATTAGGCCAAAACCCGACATTGGCTCAAACCCGGCCCCCGGGGCCCACGTCTCGAAACCCAACAAAATTCACGAAACTAGAAAGCTCATTCACTCACGAGTCTAACCATATCAAATTTACTAAAATCAGACACCAAATGGTCCTCCAATCCACAATTCAAACTCCCAAATCCCTAGTCTCCAACTTCCAATTTCTACCTTAAATACACATTAACTAGGTGGAAAAATACACGGCAAGGCAAGATTATTGACCAAAAATAAGCACAAGGAACTTACCTCAAGAAATGCCTCGAAAATGCTCTAAAAAATCTCCCCAACCCGAGTTTGCAAAGCCAAAAATGATAAAAATCGCGAAGCCCTTCGGTTTTAATCACTGCCCAGGTATTTCAGCACCTGCGGAACCTGGGCTCGCACCTGCGGGTGCGCTTGTGCGGAAAACGTGCGCAACTCACTTATCCCCTCTGCCTTCGCACCTGCGATGAAAAGGCCGCACCTGCACGCTCGCGCCTGCGGACAACGCTTCCGCTTCTGCGCATCTTGCGCATTTGCGAACAGCCTTGCACATTTGCGGGCATCGCAGATGCGAAACTTCCTCGCACCTACGACCCCAGGCCAATTCTCGACTTTCTCGCATCTGCACCTACAAGTCTCGCTTTTGCGAGGCCGCACCTGCGGACTCCCCAACGCAGGTGCGAAAACACCAGAACCAGCAAAAATAAATCAGAAATTCCTCTAAGTCCAAGCTTTCACCTGTTAAGCATTTGAAACACACCCGAGGCCCCCGGGACCTCGACCAAACATACCAACCAATCCTAAAACACCATACAAACTTAGTCGAGCTCTCAAATCCCATCAAACAATGCAAAAATCACGAATCACCCTCCAATTCAATTTTAAAGAACTTGAAACTTCAAAATTCTACAACCGATGTCGAAACCTATCAAATCACGTCTGATTGACCTCAAATTTTGCGCACAAGTCATAATCAACATTACGGACCTACTCCAACTTCCGGAATTGGAAAACGACCCTGATATCAAAAAAATTCCACTACCGGCCCAAAACTCCAAAAATTTGACTTTCGCCATTTCAAGCCTAAATGAGCTACAAACCTCCAAAACACAATCCGGACATTCTACTAAACCCAAAATCACCTAACGGAGCTAACAGAACCGACATAATTCCATTCCAGAGTCGTCTTCATACAGTTCCGACTACGGTCCAAATCCTAAGTCTTAAGCTCTCATTTAGGGACTAAGTGTTCCAAAACACTCCGAAATTCAAAACCAATCATCCCGGCAAGTCACAATAGCAGAAAAAGATTTGGGAAAAACAGTTAATAGGGGATCGGGGCTATTACTCTCAAAATGACCGTCCGGGTCGTTACATCCTCCCCCTCTTAAAATAATCGTTCATCCTCGAACGAGTATAAAGACATACCTGAAACTGTGAAAAGATGAGGGTACTGGCTGCGCATATCCTGCTCGGTCTCCCATGTCGCCTCCTCGACCGGCTGACCCCTCCACTGGACCTTTACTGAAGCAATATTCTGTGACCTAAGCTTTCTGACTTGCTTGTCCAAAATGGCTACTGGCTCCTCAATATAAGATAGATCTTTGTCCAACTGGACAGAGCTGAAATCCAATACATGAGTCGGATCACCGTGATACTTCCGGAGCATAGACACGTGGAATACTGGGTGAACTCCTGCTAGGCTGGGAGGCAAGGTAAGCTCATAAGCAACCTCCACAACTTGCCGCAATATCTCAAAAGGACCAATGAACCTCGGGCTCAGCTTGCCCTTATTCCCGAACCTCATGACACCCTTCATAGGCGATACCCGAAGAAAGACCCGCTCACCAACCATAAATGCCAAATCACGAACCTTACGGTCTGCATAACTCTTCTGCCTGGACTGGGCTGTGCGATGTCTCTCCTGAATCACCTTCACCTTAACAAAGGCATCCTAGACCAAATCTGTACCCAACAATCGGGCCTCGCCCGGCTCAAACCATCCCACTGGGGACCGGCACCGCCTACCATACAAAGCCTCATACGGTGCCATCTGAATGTTGGACTGGTAACTATTGTTGTAAGCGAACTCTGCAAGTGGCAAGTATCGGTCCCATGACCCTCCAAACTCCATCACACATGCACGAAGCATATCCTCAAGAATCTGAATTGTGCGCTCGGACTACCCATCCGTCTGCGGGTGAAAAGTTATGCTCAACTCCACCCTAGTACCCAACTCCTGCTGTACGGCTCTCCAAAACCGTGATGTGAACTGTGTACCTCTGTCTGAAATGATGGATATTGGAATACCATGAAGGCGGACAATCTCTCTGATATAAATCTCAGCCAACCACTCCGAAGAATATGTAGTCAGCACCAAAATGAAATGGGCTGACTTGGTCAGCCGATCCACGATCGCCCAAATAACATCGAACTTCCTCAAAGTCCGAGGAAGTCCAACCACAAAGTCCATGGTGATCCGCTCCCACTTCCACTCTGGGATCTCCAACCTCTGAAGTAATCCACCCGGTCTCTGATGCTCATGTTTAACCTGCTGACAGTTGAGACACTTGGCCACAAACCCAACTATGTCCTTTTTCATTCTTCTCCACCAATAGTGTTGCCTCAAGTCCTGGTACATCTTTGCAGCACCCGGGTGAATGGAGTACCGCGAGCTATGGGCCTCCTCAAGAATCAACTCCCGAAGCCCATCTACATTGGGCACACAGATCCGGCCCTGCATCCTCATCACACCTTCATCACCAATAGTCACATCTCTGGAATCACCTCGCCGAACCCTGTCCTGAAGAACTAGAAGATGAGGATCATCATACTGGCGCTCCCTGACACGGTCATAAAAAATAGACCTAGCAACCACATAAGCTAATACTCGACTAGGCTCTGAAATATCCAATCTCACGAACTGGTTGGCTAAGGACTGAACATCCAAGGCTAAGGGCCTCTCAGCTGTCGGAAGATATGCTAAGCTCCCCAAACTCTCTGCCCGGCGACTCAAGGCATCGGCCACTACATTGGCCTTCCTCGGGTGGTATAATATAGTGATATCATAGTCTTTAAGTAGCTCCAACCACCTCCGCTGACACAAATTAAGGTCCTTCTGCCTGGACAAGTACTGCAAACTCCGGTGATCAGTGTAAATCTCACAGGGAACACCGTACAAATAATGACGCCAGATCTTCAGGGCGTGAACAATAGCTGCTAACTCGAGATCATGAACTGGAAAATTCTTCTCATGCACCTTTAATTGTCTAGACGCGTAGGTAATCACCCTACCGTCCTGCATCAATACCGCTCCAAGGCCAATCCTCGAGGCATCATAATAGACAGTGTATGACCCTGAACCTGTAGGCAATACTAATACTGAGGCTGTAGTCAAAGCTGTCTTGAGCTTCTGAAAGCTCTGCTCACACTCCTCGGTCCACCTGAACGGAGCACCCTTCTGGGTCAGCCTGGTCATAGTGCTGCAATGGATGAAAATCCCTCCACAAAGTGACTGTAATACCCCGCCAAACTAAGGAAATTGCGGATCTCCGTAGCTGATGACGGTCTAGGCCAACTCTACACTGCCTCCACCTTCTTCGAATCTACCTTGACCCCATCACAAGACACTATGTGGCCCAAGAATTCCACTGAATCAAGCCAGAATTCACACTTAGAAAATTTTGCATACAACCTCTTCTCCCTCAAAGTCTGAAGCACGGTCCTCATGTGCTGCTCATGATCTTCCCGAGACCAGGAATATACCAGGATGTCGTCAATAAACACAATGATGAAGGAATCAAGATAAGGACGGAATACACTGTGCATCAAATGCATAAAGGCTGCTGGGGCATTGGTCAGCCCAAATGACATGACAAGAAACTCATAGTGACCATATCTAGTCCTGAAAGCAGTCTTCGGGATATCCGGCTCCCGAATCTTCAACTGATGATAGCCAGAATGCAAGCCAATCTTGAAAAACACTGTGGCACCCTGTAACTGATCAAATAAATCATCAATGCGAGGCAAAGGATACCTGTTCTTCACTGTAACCTTGTTCAACTGCCGATAATCAATACACATACGCATAGAACCATCCTTCTTCTTTACAAATAAGACTAGAGCACCCCAAGGTGACACACTGGGCCGAATGAAGCCCTTATCAAGCAACTCCTGCAACTGCTCCTTCAACTCCCTTAATTCAAGAGGAGCCATACGATATGGAGGAAGAGAGATGGGCTGAGTGCCCGGCAACAAATCAATGCCAAAATCAATATCTCTGTCGGGCGGCATGCCCGGAAGATCAGTTGGAAACACATCTGGGAAGTCCCTCACTACTGGAACTAACTCAACTGTAGGGGTATCAATACTGACATCTCTCACATAGGCCAAATACGCATCACACCCCTTCTCAACCATTCGCTGAGCTTTAAGAAATGAAATGACCCTGCGGGGAGTATACTCTAAGGTACCTCTCCACTCTAATCTCAGCAAACCTGGCATAGCCAGCGTCACGGTCTTAGCATGACAATCAAGAATACCATAATGGGGCGACAACCAGTCCATGCCCAAGATAATATCAAAATCTACAATACTGAGAAATAACAAATCGACTCTGCTCTCAAAACCACTAAGAGCAATCAAACACGACCGATATACGCGGTCCACAACGAGAGAATCTCCCACGGGTGTAGATACATAAACATGGGAACTCAATGAATCCCGAGATATCCCCAAATGTGGGGCAAAATAAGAAGACACATATGAATACGTAGAGCCTGGGTCAAATAATACTGATGCATCCCTATGACAGACAGGGACGATACCTGTGATAACTGAATCTGAAGCAACGGCCTCTGAATGGGTTGGAAGGGCATAGTACCTGGCCTGGCCTCCCCCTCTAGGGTGACCTCGACCTCCCCGACCTCTACTTCGAGCTGGCTGAGGAGGTGGGGTAGCAGCTGGTGCTGGAAGAAGTGTCGGAGGACCCGGTGGAGCACATGTAGGCTGACAAGTCTGTGGAGGTGCACCCCTCCTGGCTCTGGGGCAATCTCTAACCAGGTGACGAGTGTCACCACACTTAAAACAACCTCTCGGAGGATGCGGTGGCTGAGACTGACTTGGACCTGGCCTGCTGGATTGGCCGGTAATAGCACCTCGAGTAGGAGGCATACTGGATACTGGTGGTGCATAATAGGGCTCCTAAGGTCTAGGAGAAGCTGGGACACCGCTGGCTACTGGAAGAGCTGAATGAATAAGGCGACTCACAAAACCCCTACCATAGCATACTGCTGGTGCACGAGCTCCTGAATAATGACCAGTCTCTCGAGACCTCTTGGCCTCTCTCTCCTATCGGTCTCGGCCGACCATGCCCTCCACTCTCCTGGCAATGCTCACTGCCTGCTGATAAGTGATGTCCATCTCCAACTCCCTGGCGATACTGGTCCGAATACTGGGGTGGAGTCCCTCAATGAAGCGACGAACCCTCTCTCTGACTGTAGCAACCAGAGCCGGTGCATGGCGAGCTAACCCAATGAAACGGACTACATACTCCGACACAGTCATAGAACCCTGTCGCAACTGCTCGAACTCTGCGCGCCAAGCATCCCTGAGGCTCTGAGGAACATACTCATGTAAGAACATCTCTGAAACGTGCGTCCAAGTGAGTGAGGCTGCCTCGTCTGGACTACTCAGCTCATAGGAACGCCACCACCGATATGCTGCTCCCCTCTGCTGGAAAGAGGGGAAAGAAACCCCACTCGTCTCCACAATTCCCATAGTGCGGAGAATACGATGACACTCCTCAAGAAAACCCAGAGAATCATCTGAAGCTAGTCCGCTGAAAGTAAGTGGGTGGTACTTCTTGTACCTCTCAAGTCTGAGCTGCTCTGCCTCAGAAGCAGCTACCCTGATCTCATGCTGAATCGGAGCCACTGGGGGCATAGGAATATACTCTGGGGCCGGATCAACCTGGACCCTCTGCTCAGGGGTACGGACTGTGGGAGTCTGTGCCCCTCCCCCGGCCTGAGATGTAGTGGGAGCTAACGGAAATAGTCCAGCCTGAGCCAGAGTGCTGAACATGCTTAAGAACTGAGCTAAAGTCTCCTGGAGGGCTGGAGTAGCAATAGGGATCTCTAGCGCTGGCCCTCCAGCTGGAGCTGCTGGGGGCTCCTCTGACGCAGCTCTCGCAGGTGTGCAGGCTGTACCGCGTGGTCGTCCTCTACCCCGACCCCGGCCTCTGGTGGCACTGGCAGGGGGCTCGGGTGCCTGATCGTCGGTCCTCCCATTGCAGGTCCTCACCATCTATGAGAAAGAATAGAATTAGAATCTTAGAATTTTTTTTATTTGGTGTCAATAACATGCACGAAAAGGAAATCAAAGAAATATGATTGTTCTTAACAGTTACATAGCCTCCCGAAGATAAGTATGGACGTCTCTACACCGATCCGCGAGACTCTAATAAACTGGCTTGTGACTCGCGACTCCTACAAACCTAGTGCTTTGATACCAACTTATCACGACCCAAATTATCCCTCCATAAGGGGGTCGCGATGGCACCTAGTCTTTACAACTAGGTAAGCCTAATATTGCAAAAAATATAAAGAAAACACAACATTTTAAAGGTAAACAACATATTATAAATAGCCAAGAGTAGCACCACACGACATATGCAAAATAGTTTCCCAAAACCCGGAATATCACTAAGTCACAAGCTGCTATAATCTATGTAGCTCTATACAAAAGTCTGAAGATAATAAGGAAAGTCTCTAGACGAGGGAGTAGAAGGGGACCCCGAAGATCTGCGGAAGCAAGCAGAAATACCTTGAATTCACCTAGAATCAGCAGCACGCACTAACGCCAAGGCTGATAGCTCGTACCCGGATCTGCACATGAAAAACATGTACAGGAAAGGGCATGAGTACACCACAATGGTACCCAGTAAGTGCCAAGCCTAACCTCGGTCGAGTAGTGACGAGGTCAGGTCAAGGCCCTACCGGAGTAAATATAATAAATTAAACAGTAAAAGATATAAATAGAATTTACAGTAACACAGTTAAAGAAATTCTCGAAAATTTAACAGTTAAGGGAGCTCTCGGCTCAAAACAAGGTAAACACAGTGGGAAATCTCTCGGGATACCGTCCCGTAGTTTCAAATGAATATGCAGTACAGGGGATTCTTCCGGAATACGTCCGTAGTCCCAAAGTAAATATGCAGTGCTGGGGGATCTCCCGTAATACGTCCGTAGTCCCAAAGTAAATATGCAGTACAGGGGGATCTCCCGGAATACATCCGTAGTCCCATAGTAAATATGCAGTACATGGGGATCTCCCGGAATACGTCCGTAGTCCCAAAGTAAATATGCAGTACAGGGAGATCTCCCGGAATACGTCTGTAGTCCCAATTTAAATATGCAACGCAAGATGAAATGACAAGTATGACATCGAGTTATACAGTTTATACTGGAGACAGATAAGGCAAATAAGGACTTAACTGAACATGACGCACAAAATGTCAATTAGGCAGTTAAAACATGTAAGCATGCTTTTCTAGTCTAAACTACTTAATTAAACATATTAGTACAATTAATAAGAGAAGCAATTTATGATTTAAAAAGGTTAAACATGATTTTTGTAATAATAGCCCGTGTACGTACTTGTCACCTCATGTACACGGCGCCCACACACCAAATAATATCAAGATATCCTAAGGGGAAAGTCCCCAACACAAGGTTAGGCAAGCCACTTACCTCGAACCGCTCAAATCAACTTGATATCACGTTCTTTCCACGAGTATCCGACTCCAAATAGCCCGAATCTATTCAAAACAGTAAAATACCATCAATACGCGCTAATGGAATGAATCCCACAAGAAAAACTACAAAATTAGGCCAAAACCCGAAATTGGCTCAAACCCAGCCCCCGGGGCCCACGTCTCGAAACCCGACAAAATTTACGAAACTAGAAAGCTCATTCACTCACGAGTCTAACCATATCAAATTTACTAAAATCCGACACCAAATGGTCCTCCAATCCGCAATTCAAACTCCCAAATCCCTAGTCTCCAACTTCCAATTTCCACCTTAAATACACATTAACTAGGTGGGAAAATACACGGCAAGGCAAGATTATTGACCAAAAATAAGCACAAGGAACTTACCTCAAGAAATGCCTCGAAAATGCTCTCAAAAATCGCCCCAACCCGAGTTTGCAAAGCCAAAAATGATAAAAATTGTGAAGCCCTTCGGTTTTAATCACTGCCCAGGTATTTCAGCACCTGCGGAACCTGGGCTCGCACCTGCGGGTGTGCTTGTGTGGATAACGTGCGCATCTGCGCAACTCACTTAACCCCTCTACCTTCGCATCTGCGACGAAAAGGCCGCGCCTGCGCGCTCGCGCCTGCGGACAACGCTTCCGCTTCTACGCATCTTGCGCATTTGCGAACAACCTTGCGCATTTGCGGGCATCGCAGATGTGGAACTTCCTTGCACCTGCGACCCCAGGCCAATTCTTGCCTTTCTCACATCTGCGCCTGCAAGTCTCGCTTCTGCGAGGCCGCACCTGCGGACTCCCCACCGCAGGTGCGAAAACACCAGAACCAGCAAAACAAAATCAGAAATTCCTCTAAGTCCAAGCTTTAACCCGTTAAGCATCCGAAACACACCCGAATCCCCCGGGACCTCGACCAAACATACCAACCAATCCTAAAACAGCATACTAACTTAGTCGAGCTCTCAAATCCCATCAAACAATGCAAAAATCATGAATCACCCTCCAATTCAATTTTAAAGAACTTGAAACTTTAAAATTCTACAACCGATGTCGAAACCTATCAAATCACGTCTGATTGACCTCAAATTTTGCGCACAAGTCATAATCAACATTACGTACCTACTCCAACTTCCGGAATTGGAAAACGACCCCGATATCAAAAACTTCCACTACCGCCCAAAACTCCAAAAATTTGACTTTCGCCATTTCAAGCCTAAATGAGATACGAACCTCTAAAACACAATCCAGACATGCTCCTAAACCCAAAATCACCTAACGGAGCTAACGGAACTGATAGAATTTTATTCCAGAGTTGTCTTCATACAATTCCTACTACGGTCCAAATCCTAAGGCTTAAGATCTCATTTAGGGACTAAGTGTCCCAAAACACTCCGAAACTCAAAACCAATCATCGCGGCAAGTCACAATAGCAGAAAACGATTTGGGGGAAATAGTTAATAAGGGATCAAGGTTATTACTCTCAAAACGACCGGCCGGGTCGTTACAGAAGAAGGCAAGGAAATAACTAAGACTCTAATCACTTCATCCAATTCATTCAATACAGAAGTTTGTTTGATTTTGTGAATTGTAATGTCTTCTTGTTCTTCTAATACTCTTGTGATGAATAACTTCTCCACTATGAAGTAATCTTTCTTAGGGTTACTGACGGATATTGTGATTTAACTATTGTTTTGAATTTTTACTCTCTTTTAATTGCCCGAATTCATTGAATGAGTTATTAATTGAATTGAAAGGCCAATTATGGTTTTACTTTAATCGAAAGAGGAGTGTTGCTTCAATTCACATTGTGTCATATTGTTTGGGTTGAGTTTACGCCCTCATAGGTAATCGAAAGAGTTTAAAGAGTTATCAACTGACCCAATTTAGAATAATAGTCGAAAGATGTTCTTCGAAAGATCATTCATTCACTGTATTTTTGCATATGTTCATAGAACTTGTCATTAGGTTAGTTAATGGAACTCTCATTCATTCGGAAGAAGAATTTGAATCCTTGAGATAGCCTAATCATCTGTTGAAATCGAAAGAGTCAATAAAATTTAAGAGTGAGCTTAGCACGGAGTTACCCGGAATAATAGTTGATTACATATCTTGTCACATCCCTTACTTCCCACCTTGATATTCAATCGTTGCTACTTTAAATTATTTTCTCACAATCGATAATCTTATTTTATATTATTAGTTGATAATAACATAAATCAAAGGTTTATCTTACTGGATAGTGTTAAGCTGGAGGTTTATTAGAATATTATTTAAACCAATCCCTGTGGAGACAATTTAATACTATACTATCTTGACTAGCGACCCTAAGTTTTATACACCGGTTTTGCGCTCGTCAAATTTTGGCACCATTGCCGGGGATTGGCGATTAATAATGTTTGAATTAATTTTCGGTGCTAATGCAGGAGCAATTTTTGTTTTGTTTTCCTTTTTTACGCTCCTCTTATATGTGTGCAGGCAACAAGTTAAGTTCAGCGGTGTATGACTCGATTCTCTTCCAAGGAATTTGTAACGACTGGCCGGCCAGTCGTTTTAATAGTTATAGCCCCGTTTTTCCTATTTCTACTTCTTTTCGTGTTCTCCAGCTATATTGTGTTATATCAAATTAGTTGGTTCGGGTTCGGAGTGAATTGAGACACATAGTTTCTTAATTAAAAGCTTAAGTTGGAAAAGTTGACCAGAAGTTGACTTATGTGTAAACGACCTCCGATTTGAATTTTGATGGTTCCGTTAGCTATGTTAGGTGATTTCGGACTTAGGAGTGCGTCCAGAATGTGATTTGGAGGTCCGTGGTAGAATTAGGCTTGAATTAGCGAAAGTTAAAATTTTGGCGATTTTGGCCGGTAGTGGAAATTTTGATATCGGGGTCGGATTGGATTTTCGAAAGTTGGAGTAGGTTCGTGGTGTCATTTCTGACTTGTATGTAAAATTTGAGGTCATTCGGATGTGGTTTGGTAGGTTTTGGCATCGTTTGTGGAATTCAGAAATTTCTAAGTTTATTAGGCTTGAATCCGTGTGTAATTCGTGTTTTTGGTATTGTTGAAGGTGATTTGAAGGTTCGACTAAGTTCGTATGATGTTATGGGACATGTTGGTATGTTTGTTTGAGGTCCCGAGGGCCTCGAGTGAGTTTCGGGTGGTTAACGGATCATTTTTGGCCTTGGTAAGATAGCTGATCTGCTGCTGTATTTTGGTTCTGGTTTCCTCTTACGCATTCGCGACAGGGGCCTCGCATTCGCGAAGAGTGTTTCTGAGATGGTGAATTTTTGTTCTATGCGTTCGCTAAGGTGAGGACGCGAACGCGAAGGGTAGGGCAGTGTGTGCATCACGAACACGTGAGTGGCGTCGCATTCGCGAAGAGGAGTAAGGCTGTTGGGGACCCCAGGTCCTTGGTCTACGCGTTCGCGAGGTGAGGGTCGCGTTCGTGAAGGATTGAGCTGGTAAGGCATCGCATTCGCGAAGAAGTTGTCGCGTTCGCGAAGAGTAAAGTGGAGAGGCAGTCTGAGTTGGTCTACGCGAACGCGAGAGGACGGTCGCATTCGCGAAGAAGAAATCTGGGCAGGCAGTGTTAAATTCAAAAATCGAGGGTTTGAGCTCATTTTTCATATTTTGAGCTAGAGATGACGGATTTGGGAGATTCTTGAAGGGATTTTCACGGAGTTGATTGGGGTAAGTTTTTATCACTTGGTTTTGGTTAAATTCCATGATTATATCTTGATTTTTATCATCTAAATTATGATTTAGGGTTAAAAATTGGGGAAAAAGTGGAAGAGTTCTTGAGATGGAAATTCAAGGTTTTGAAGGGGATTTTGTTGTCGAATTTTGGTAAATTTGGTATGACTAGACTCGTGAGTGAATGAGCTTTCGGGTTTTATATTTTTTGTCAAATTTCGAGACGTGGGCTCGGGGGCCGGGTTTGAGCTGATTTTGGATTTTGGCTATAGTTTGGTATTTGTTTTCTTGTGGAAATTGATTACTTTAGCTTATATTGATCGTATTGTATTGCTTGTGGCTAGATTCGGGATGTTTGGATGCGGAATTGAGAGGCAAGGGCATTCCAGAGTAGGACTTTGCTTGGTTTGAGATAAGTAACCCTTTCAAACTTGGTTTTGAGGGTTCGAAACCCCAAGTTATGTGTTATGCGATTGGTATGTAGGTGATGCACATGCCAAGTGACGGGCGTGTGGGCGTGCACCATGAGAATTGTGACCTGGGTGATTCCATGGCACCGTTTAGTGACTCTATCCTGTTGATATCCATGTTTGCATCGTGTGATAAAGTAGTTGAGCTATAAATCATGCTAGATATCATGTTTGGGCTGGTGCCGGTATTGTTTGGACCCTTAGCAGTCGTTTCTTGCTGTTATCTCACTAGTTTTTGTTTAATATTCTATCCTTAGTCATGATCATGCATTTTTATATCATATCTCGGTCTCAGTTATTTATTGATTCATCATATCATTATTCCGGGTTATTTTCATGACATTGTGAGCCCGTGGTGAGACTAGAGAGGTTGATGACTGAGTGAGGCCGAGAGCCTGGTTATGAGTGACATTTATGGGATCGGGATGCACGCCGCAACGGTTATATTGATGATTATGATAGCGCTTGGGCTGTAAGAGCCCCTCCGGAGTCTGTAACACACCCCCAGTGAGCGCAAATGATATTATTGAGGGATGGATTTCCCTGGACATGGATTTGTCCGAAGTACTTGATAACTGGAGATGGATTTCTCCACAAGGTTTCTTGGACAGGTGTCAGAGGATACTCCGTACAACATGTATTCTGGAGACCACTGGCTCTCGTTCACTACCTTTCAGTTCTCTAGGGCTACATTCAGTTGGTGGGAGGCTTACTAGATGCGTAGGCCGGTCAGCGCAGCGTCCCTTACTGTGCAGCAGTTCTCTGTTATCTTTCTGGAGAAGTTCATGCCTCAGTCGCGCAGAGAGGAGTTGCGCAAGCAGTTTGAGCAGCTTCGTCAGGGTGATATGTCTGTGACGCTATATGAAATGCGATTCTCAGAGTTGGCCCATCATGCTATCTGGTTTGTTCCCACAGACAGGAAGAGGATCAGGAGGTTTATAGATGGCCTCACTTATCAGCTGCGATTGCTTATGACCAGAGAGAGTGTGTTTGGTGCTACTTTTGATGAGGTTGTCGACATTGCTCGACAGATTGAGATGGTTTGCAGTTAGGAGCGGGTCGAGAGGGAGGCCAAGAGGCCTCGTGGATAGGGTGGACTTAGTGGTACTCCTTCTGCGGGTCAGTTCCAGCATGGTAGAGGTTGTCCTTTCAAGCATGCTCAGACGGCTCGCCCAGTGCACCGAGGTGCATCATCCGGTCATGGGCCCCATGGTTATCAGCAGGGCCAGACGTCATTCGGTGCGCTACCAGCTCAGAGTTCATCGCATGTACCATCAGCTCAAGGTTCATCTGTGTCAGGACCTTCTAGCGGTTATTCTAGTGCTCGGGGTTCCCTTCAGTCCCCAGTGGCCGGTAGAGGTTGCTTTGAGTATGGGGATTTGGGTTATATCAAGAGGTATTGTCCCCGCCTGAAGGGAGGTTCATCTCAGTAGAGGAGTCATCCTTTAACTTCAGCACCAGTTCCTCCACCACCCGCTCAGCCAACCCGGTGTGCAGCCCAGTCAGCTAAGGGTCGCCCGAGAGGGGGAGGTAGATCAGGGGGTGGCCAGGCCCGTTTCTATGCCCTTCTTGCCAGACCAGATGCCATTTCTTTAGATGCTGTGATTACAGGTATTGTTTCGGTTTGCCACCGAGATGCCTCAGTATTATTTGACCCTGGGTCTACTTATTCATATGTTTCCTCGTATTTCGCTCATTTTCTGGATATGCCCCATGATTCTTCAGTTTCATTTGTTCATGTATCTACTCCTGTGGGTGATACTAATATTGTCGACAGCGTATATCGGTCATGTGTGGTGACCATTGGGGGTCTGGAGACCAGAGTGGATCTTTTGCTGCTTAGTATGGTCGATTTTGATGTGATATTGGGTATGGATTAGTTGTCTTCATGTTATCTGTTCTAGATTGTTACGCTAAGACTGTGACGTTGGTGATGCCGGGGTTGCCGAGGGTTGAGTGGAGCGGTTCTATAGACTATGTTCCCAGTAGAGTGATTTCATACTTGAAGGCTCAACGGATGGTTGAGAAGGGTTGCCTATATTATTTGGCTTTTGTGAGGGATGTTAGTGCAGAAGTCCCTGCTATTGATTCTATTCCTATGGTACGTGATTTTTTGGAGGTGTTTCCTGCAGACCTACCGGGCATGCCGCCTGACAGGGATATCGACTTTGGTATTGATTTAGTGCCGGTACTCAGCCCATTTCTATTCCACCGTATCGTATGGCACCGGCGGAATTGAAGGAGTTGAAGGGACAACTTCAGGAACTCCTTGATAAGGGGTTTATTCGGCCTAGCGTGTCACCTTGGGGTGTACCGGTTCTATTTATAAAGAAGAAAGATGATTCTATGAGGATGTGCATTGATTACAGGCATTGAACAAGGTCACGGTCAAGAACAAGTATCCTTTGCCTCGTATTGATGATATATTTGACCAGCTTCAGGGAGCGAGGGTGTTCTCCAAGATCGATTTGAGGTCTGGGTATCACCAGCTGAAGATTCGGGATTCGTATATTCTTAAGACAGCTTTCAGGACCCGATATGGCCATTATGAGTTCTTAGTGATGTCTTTTGGGCTGACCAATGCCCCATTAGTGTTCATATATTTGATGAACAGTGTATTCCAGCCCTATTTCGACTCATTCATTATTGTATTCATTGATGACATCCTGGTGTACTCTCGTAGCCAGGAGGAGCATGCTCAGCATCTGAGGATTGTATTATAGAGATTGAGGGAGGAGAAGCTTTATGCAAAGTTCTCCAAGTGTGAGTTTTGGCTCGGTTCAGTAGCATTCTTGGGGCATGTGGTGTCCAGCGAGGGTATTCAGGTGGATCCAAAGAAGATAGAGGCGGTGCAGAGTTGGCCCAGATCGTCCTCAGCCACGGAGATTAGGAGCTTCCTTGGTTTGGCAGGCTATTACCATCGCTTTGTGGAGGGATTTTCATCTATTGCATCGCCCTTGACCAAATTGACCCAAAAGGGTGCTCCATTCAGGTGGTCGGACTATTGTGAGGAGAGCTTCCAGAAGCTCAAGACTGCTTTGACCACAACTCCAGTTTAGTTCTGCCGTCAGCTTCAGGTTCTTACACCGTGTATTGTGATGCTTCGAGGATAGGTATTGGATGTACTCTGATACCAACTTGTCACGACCCAGAATTTCTACCATCGGGACCGTGATGCCGCCTAACATTTCACTTGCTAGACAAGCCAACGTTAGAGAATCATTAAACCAATCCTTATTCCATTCAGTAAATAACAATAATTAGCTAAGATGAAATATAGTGAGTGCGGAATAATATAAAATTTTTATTAACTACTACCACCCGGATCTGGAATTACAATTCACGAGCATTCTAGAATTCACTACAAGTAATAGTCTGAAAGAAATACAACTGTTTGGATGGAAGAAACAGTAAAACAGAAAAGATAGGCAGGGACTTCAAGGTCTGTGAACGCCGACAGATCTACCTTGAGTCTCCAGATAGCGGGTCCAACAGCTAAAATCTCGATCAACCCGAGCCGGTACCAAAATCTGCACAGAAAGTGCAGAATGCAATATCAGTACAACCGACCCCATGTACTGGTAAGTGTCGTGGTTAACCCTGACTTGAGGGAATTAGGAACCTCAAATTATTTTCTATGTGAAATTCATGTGAGCGGCGTATATGTGAGGTGACGAGTACTTATGCGCTGCCAATTTACCTGTTTTCCCTGTTACTCCCATTTTTCTTATATTGTCTCTTTACCATGCCTAATTGCTACAGGTTTAGTCTAATGTCGTTAAATTAATCGTTCTTATCATGCTTACGGATCTTCTGGTGATAATTGAGTATTTATTTCGAAGTTGAGATTGATATTGTGGAATCAAATGTTAAAGTAAAGCTTGTAATTGTTATTTTATCCCCTGTTGTTATTTATTCATTGCATTATAGGAAGGGAGAGTGTTAATGCACGAAGGGTGATGCCGGGCCATATTGTGAGTGTTAATGCACGAAGGGTGATGCCGTGCTATATTGTGAGTATAAAAGCACGAAGGGTGATGTCGTGCCATATTACGAGTGTTAATGCACGAAGGGTGATGCTGTGCCATGATATGAGAATTAATGCACGAAGGGTGATGCCGTGCCATTTCTATTGATTTTATGGTGAGGTTGAGAGTAAAAGCACGAAGGGTGATGCCGTGAAATTTGTTTTCCTTTACTGTATTCGATGTTCCTATTGATTCATAGTACATTGGTTGTTTTAGTCATTATTCTGCAGTAGTTCTTTATCTCGTATTTCCTTCAGCATGTTCCCCCTCCCGATATTACCTGTCTAGCTTTTCATTGCTGTTATTTGTATATACACTGTTAAATTGTACAGGTTGATTTGTAGGTGCCTTGTCTTAGCCTCGTCACTACTTCGTCGAGGTTAAGCTCGACACTTACCAGTACATGGGGTCGATTATACTGATACTGCACTCTGCACTTTCTGTGCAGATTTTGGTACCGGCTCGGGTTGATCGAGATTTTTTTTGTTGGACACATTATCCGGAGACTCAAGGTAGATCTGTTGGCATTCACAGACCTTAAAGTCCCCGCCTATTTTTTCTGTTTTACTATTTGTTCCATCCAAACTGTTGTATTTCTTTCAGACTATTACTTGTAGTGAATTCTAGAATGCTCGTGAATTGTGACTCCAGATCCGGGTGGTAGTAGTTAATAAATTTTTTATATATTCCGCACTCACTATATTTCATCTTAGCTAATTGTTGTTATTTACTAAATGGAATTAGGTGTGGTTTAATGATTCTCTAACGTTGGCTTGCCTAGCAAGTGAAATGTTAGGCGCCATCACGGTCCCGACAGTGGAAATTTCGGGTCGTGATAGAATTAGTGCCATACGATCTAGAATTAGACAAGCACCTGCGGTAGTTGAGAAGGGAGAGAGGATCGAGCGGATTGTTGTTGGGTCAACCTTCAACTCAAAATACAATGGTGAACAATGAAGAGGAGGTGAACCTAGTTGCGAGAGAGGCAACCCAGTGACATGAAACTCGGTTATCAGCTGAAGCAGCCCGTAGAGTTGCGTATGAAATAGTCGATAGGGATAAAAGGTTCTATCTCAACTGAACCATGATCGAAGATGAATTTGAAAATGCAGCTCCTAGGCCTGGGAGGTAGGTCGCTAGGAGATTATGCCAGACCGATGTACAACCAACAACAATCTAGTGTGAGGCCCCCGCCTATTGATGTCAATAATTTAGAACTCAAACAGGGAGTCATCCAAACCATTCAGAACAATTGCATATTCATAGGCAAACCTAATGAAGATCCCTACAACCATCTGATAGATGTCAACAAAATTATGAACACATTCCGCTACAATGGAGAATAACATGATGCCATCTACCACAGAGCATTCCATTTCTCACTTAAGGATGATGCAAAGCATTGGTTGAGAAGTCTGCCCACAAGGTCAATTCATACGTGGGAGAAGATGACTACCAAGTTCTTAGAAAAATATTTCTCTGCTGCTAAGAATGGACGGATGAGGAAATAGATTTACAATTTCAGCCAAGGTTAAGGGGAGACAGTGTTCGAGGCATGGGAATGATTTGAGGAGCTATTGCGGATGTGCCCTCATAACGGAATGAAGTAATGAATGCAAATCCAGGACTTATGGGATGGATTAAACCCATCATCAAGGAGATTACTGAATAGTGCGGTTGCAGGTCCTCTGATGAAGAAAACTCCTGAAGAGATTGTCACACTTTTGAATGAACTATCTGAAAACGTAGAACAATGGTCCACTGACCAAGGGGATCTAAGAAGATCAGTGAGGGTGCACTAAGTAGAATCGTTGGTAGCAATGCAAGCTCAAATTGCAGCTACGGGTAAGGACATCAAGCAACTGACAATAACTCAGGTTCAAAATTAACCACATGTGGGATGTGACATCTATGGATTGGGACACCCTACACATGTGTGTCAAGCTACAACTGAGGAAGTCAACGCTGCCGGGAACTTTAATAGAGGAAACTACTAAGGTGGGAATAACTATAATGCTATGGGTCTAAGACATCCAAGTTTTTCGTGGAGTTCACCTAATGGGAGCTTGAACTCATGGCAGCAAAATAATCTCAGACCTCAGGTTCAAGGACCACCAGGTTTTCTGAACCAGCAGAGGCAGCAATACCAGCCACCACAACCAATTCAGTCAAGTATGGAAGATCTCATGAAGGTATTCATCAACAAAACAATTGAAAAAATTGAGACTTAGGGCACAACTATCCAATTTAGACAGACAAATGGAACATATTGCAAATTTGTTATCTGAGAGAGCTCTTGGGACTCTTCCCTCTGACACTGAAAAGAATCCAAAGGAAACAATCAAAGTTGTATCTTTGAGAAGTGGCAAAGCATTGACTGACCCAGTGGTGAAAGCTAGACCTAAGGTGGTTAACAAGCAGAATGAGACACCAATAGAGAGAAAGAGTGAAGAGCAAAAGAGCCAGAGTAGTGGGGTATAAAAGGAGTTTGAAGAAAGTAGACATATGCCAGCTCTACCATTCCCTCAAAAGATAAAGAGGGAGAAACTTGACAAATATTTTGGGCGATTCCTGGAGATGCTCAAGCAACTTTATGTGAATATTCCCTTCACAGAGGTACTCACTCAAATGCCTGCTTATGCAAAGTTCTTGAAGGAAATCCTGTCTAGTAAGAGAAAATTAGAGGAAATAACAGTGGTCAAGCTAAATGCCCACTGCAGTACCATATTGTAAAATAAAATTCCCCAAAAGTGTGGGGACCCAGGAAGCTTCACCATACCATGCTCGTTGGGGAGTGAAAAATTCGACAAGGCCCTCTGTGATACTGGTGCGTCTATCAATCTAATGCCTCTGTCTGTATTCCAGAAACTGGAAGGTGTGCTTGGAGTGATCAAATCAATACCAGTGTCCCTACAACTGGCTGACCAAACCACCATCCTGCCTGAGGGAATCATTGAGGATATTCTAGTGTGGGTGGACAAGTTTGTGTTCCTCATAGACTTTATTGTGGTGGATATGGAGATGAACAAAGAGGTGCCTCTAATTCTATAGAGGCCATTATTATGTACAGACATAGCTATCCTTGATATCTATGAAGGGCAACTTATGCTCAGACTGGGCAACGAAAAAGTGGTGTTCTAGATGAAGAGGATGATGAAATACCCAGTGATGAGGCGTCCGCCTACTTGTGTTTCAAGCTGGACGTTGTTGGAGAATTGGCTAAACAATACAAGTTTGACAATCTTGTGGGGGATACTCTAGAGAGGTGTATTATTTAATCTAGCACAATAGAGGAAGAAGATCCTGAAATAAAGAAAGAGACAGAAGCTCTTGAAACTGAGGATCAAGTGGTTGATGAGGAGGAACTAAAAGAGGAGGCTTCTAAGCCTAATGTGGAATTGAATGTCCTCCCCACTCACTTAAAATATGCTTTTCTTGAAACTAATAATTTTCCTATGATTATTTCTACTGACTTGACAGGTACACATGAGCGAAAGCTGGTGGAGCTGCTGAAAAAGCACAGGAAGGCCATGGGTTGGAGTATAGTTGATATTTAAGGAATCAGTCCAACAATGCATGCACAAAATTCTGTTGGAATAAAATAACAAGCCAGTGGTGCAGCCCCAACGAAAGCTAAACAAAATTTTGGAGGAGGTAGTGCACAAGGAGATCATCAAATTGCTAGATGCGGGAGTGATTTTTCCCATCTCTGATAGCCAGTGGATTAGTCCAGTATATGTTGTACCTAAGAAGGGGGACATGGCAGTAGTGAAAAATAAAGATAATAAATTGATCCCCACAAGAACAGTCACTGGGTGGAGAATGTGCATTGATTATAGATGGTTGAATGATGCAACAAGGAAGGACCACTTGCTACTCCTCTTTATTGATCAAATGCTCGAGAAAATGGTTGGACATGGTTGCTATTGTTTCCTGGATAGGTACTCATGCTACAATAAGATACCCATTGCCCTAGAAGATGTTGAGAATACCACATTCACTTGACCGTCAGGTATTTTTGTTTGCAGGAGGATGTTGTTTGGGTTGTGTATTGCACTTGCAACTTTTCAGAGGTGCATGATGTCTTTATTCTCTAATTTAAATTGAAAGTGTCTAGAAGTATTCATGGATGATTTCACCCTCTTTGGTGATGACTTTGAGGACTTCTTGAAGAATTTGGAGCTCATGCTTGAACGTTGTGAAGCCACACACTTGGTCCTTAACTGGGAGAAGTGTCACTTCATGGTAAAAAAGGGAATTGTCTTGGGCTACAAAGTGACTGCATGGAATTGAAGTTGATAGAGCTAAGGTTGATGTAATTGCTAGGCTCCCTCCACCGACTTTTGTGAAGAGCACAAAGAGTTTCTTGGGACATGTTGGGTTCTATAGGAGGTTCATCAAAAACTTTTCCAGCATTACCAAACCATTGACTGCATTGCTAGCAAAAGATGACAAATTTGTTTTCAATGTGGAGTGCTTAAGAGTATTTGACTTGATAAAGGAAAAGCTTGTAAGTGCTCCTATTATGGTGACACCTGATTGGAGCCAGCCATTTGAGATATCTGTGATGCCAGTAATGTAGCTGTGGGGGCAGTTCTGGGGCAAAGAAAAGATAAAATATTTAGGCCCATCTACTATGCAAGCAGGACGTTGAATGATGCTCAAGTCAACTATGCCATTACTGAAAAAGAGTTCTTTATTGTGGTCTTTGCTTTTGACAAATTTAAATCATACCTTGTGGGGAGCAAAGTGATTGTACACATGGATCACTCGGCCTTAAAATATCTGTTGAGTAAGAAGGAGTCCAAGCCACGTCTGATGCGGCAGGCGTTGTTGCTCCAAGAGTTTGACTTGGAGATCAAAGATAGGAATGGCACAGAAAATTAAGTCGCCGATCATCTATCTCGACTTGAGAGACCCCCGATTGAAACAGTTGAAATAATGGAAAAGTTCCCTGATGAGCAAAGTTTCTCCATTATTGCAGTCTCCGAAAGGCCGCCTTAGTATGTTGATGTAGCCAACATTTTGGCTAGCGGATGGTTACCTCAGGACTTCTCTCGTGATCAAAGAAGGAAGCTTCAAGGTGAGGTAAAAAGTTATTTTTGGAATGACCCTTTCTTGTTTAAACTGTGTGCAGATGGTGTGATTCGAAGATGTGTGGTTGAAAGAGAGATGGCAAACATTCTATCTTATTGCCATGATGGAGCAGCTAGAAGACACTATGTTGGAAATCACACTGCAACAAAGGTCTTGGAAGCCGGTTTCTATTGGCCTACTTTGTACAAAGATGCACGAGCGTATGTAGCTGCATGTGATAAGTGTCAAAGGGCAGGTAATATTAGCAAAAGGGATGAAATGCCTCTCAACTCCATTCTGGTATGTGAAATTTTTGACGTTTGGGGCATTGACTTTATGGGTCCATTCCCATCGTCGCATTTTTATGAGTATATCCTAGTAGCCATTGACTACGTCTCTAAGTGGGTCGAAGCAATCCCTACTAGGGCTAATGATGCTCGGGTGGTGTGTGAGTTCTTACGGAAGAACATCTTTACCCGCTTTGGGACACCTCGAGTGATTATCAGTGACAATGGGTCACACTTTGTGAACAAGCATTTTGCTGCACTGCATGGGGTCACACACAAAACAGGAACCCCGTACCATGCCCAAATTACTGGGCAAGTTGAAGTGGCTAACCGTGAACTTAAACGAATTCTTGAAAAGATGGTTAGTGTTTCTCGTAAGGATTGGTCTTTAAAGTTGGAGGAAGCTATATGGGCATACCGAACTGCTTTCAAAACAACCATATGGACTTCACCATTCAAACTAGTGTATGGAAAATCGTGTCACCTACCTGTTGAGATAGAACATAAAGCTTATTGGGCAATTAAGATGCTTAATCTTGATCTTAGTTTTGCAGGTGAACATAAGTTGGGTAAGATGAATGCATTGGAGGAGCTTAGACTGGACGCGTATGAAAATGCACGAATTTTCAAGGAAAAGACAAAAAAGTGGCATGATCGTCTGATTAAGCCAAAAGAGTTTTGTAACGACCCGGTCGGTCGTTATGAGTATTTTAACCCCGATTCCATAAATTATATTTCCTCTATGCTATATCGTGGTGCTGTAACTTGCTGGGGTGTTTGGTTTTTGGATTTGGAGTGAAATGGGACACATAGTCCCTAAGTTAAAGTTTTAGGTTGTAAGAGTTGACCGTAGTTTGACATTTGTGTAGACGACCATGAAATGTAAATTTTATGATTCCAATAGCTCCGTATGATGATTTTAGACTTATGAGCGCCACCGAATGATTTTTTGGAGGTCCGTAGGTCATTTCAGCGTAAACTGGCGAAAGTTAGAAAAATGGGCGATTTTTGAAAAGTTTGACTGGGAGTTGACTTTATTGATATCAGGGTCAAAATGTAATTCTGAAAATTGTAACAACTCCAGTATGTCATTTATGACTTGTGTGCTGAATTTTAAGTCATTCTGGATTCAATTAATACGTTTCGGCACCAGTTTTGTAAATTGGAAGGTTTGAAAACTCAAAGTGCGATTTGAGGTGCAATTCATAATTTTGATGTTGTTTGATAAAATTTGAAACCCCGAGTAGGTCCGTGTTATGTTAAGGGACTTGTTGGTATATTCGTACGGGGTCCCGAGTACCCCAAGTGTGATTCGGATCGAAATCGGATCCATTTTTGGACTTAGGAAAATTCTGAAATTTGCAGCTTCTGGTGTCACCGCACCTGTGGAAGGATTGATCGCAGGTGAGGACTCGCAGAAGCAAGATGTGGATCACAGAAGCAGACAAAGGGCTGCCCAGTTGGAGTCGCAGAAGCGGAACGAGCTCCGCAGAAGCGAAGGCGCTTCTGCGATGGAATGAGCCGCATAAGCAAAGGCAGCGCATAAGCGAAAGACGGGGTCGCACCTGCGGTTGCGTAGAAGCGGCCCATTGTCCACAGGTGCGAAGGAATCTTTCTTGTGCTTCTTCGCAGAAGCGGAAATGCGTTCACAAATGCGACTTGGCAGAAGCGATAAGTTTTCCGCAAATGCGGAAATACCTGGACAAAACATATAATTCGGGGGTTGGCCATTTTTACCCATTTTTGGATTTTAAGAGCTCGGGTGAGGCGATTTTCGGGAGATTTTTCAAGAAAAACATTGAGGTTAGAGTTTCTAACTCAATTTTGATTAAAGCACCCGAATCTAGGGTTGTTTTTAACATTTAATTGGTGTTTTAAGTTGGAAACTTTTGAAAATCATCTTGCTTAAATTTGAAGATTTGAGGGCCAAATTATTATCGGAATTTAGTAATTTTGGTATGGTTTGACTCGTCTTTGAATGGGGGTTCGGATTCCATAATTTTGTAAATTCGTGACGTGGTCCCCATGTTGACTTTTCGAGTTGACTTTTTAATTTCTTTGTATATATCATAAATTTTATTGTTCGAATTAGTTTTTTATAGTTATATTAATCGTATGAAATCTTTTTGGCTAGATTCGAGTCATTTTGAAATTGGATAATCAAGGAAAAAGACCTACTAGTGGATTGAATTAACGCAAGTCGAGGTAAGAGACTTGTCTAACCTTGTGTGGGGGGAAATTTCCCTTAGGGTTTGTATTGTTATGATAATTGCGATGTGTTAAAAGCCGTGTACGCGAGGTGACGAATGTGTACACGGGCAAAGTGTGAAAAATTCTAGCTTTAAATTGTGTAGATCTTTGTCGCATATTAATTAAATTATTTTATCATGTTATATTCATCATCTTTGTTCTATTTTCACATGTCCAACTTGCCTTACTTTTTCCCTGCTAATTATTTTACATGTTTAGTTGAATTGCTTAATTGAGTTGTTAAATTATGAAATATCGATTATTGAAATTGGTATTAAAATATAAAGGCCGTAAATCTTATTGAAATAAAAGTGTTAAATTGTTAAATATTATTCTGTTGAGTTGTTCACTCCCGAATATTTTGTTGAGAATTTTGTATCCTTGTGATTGAGCCGTGAGCTCCTTATTGTGGAAAAATAATGTTATTGTTGATTTATTTGGCAAGTTGAAATATTTGAGCATTTGAGATGCGAATTGTGAGATATTGTGATATTGATACGCATGCAGTGGTATAAGGTCCGGGTTTTGAAACGCATGCGATGAGATAAGGTGGGCTTGATACGCGTGGCTAGTAGGGGAACTACTAGAAGCCATGCAGTGTGATAAGGTAGGCTAAAACGCGAGATGCTATTTCCGGAAAAATAATTTCTTTTATACAAATGTGAAGGCTCCCGCGGTGAGATAAGGAAAAGAGAATATTGTGAATTTATTTATGATTTGGGACTACGAGGCGGTACAGGGTGCCCTTGTTGATATTTTTCTATTGGTGTACTTGTCTTGATTGTTTTGCTTTTCCCTAAACATGTAAATTCATGTTTTTCTTCCATGAGGTATTATTTTTCCTTATTCTGTGTAGTTAAATTGTGACATACTCCTTACTTGATTCACTTCCATTGTATTATTATTTTGTTAAACTTTTCGCCCTGCCTTTTATTATTTCCAGTAGGGTCCTGACCTGACCTCGTCACTACTCTACCGAGGTTAGGCTTGGCACTTACTGGGTACCGCTGTGATGTACTCATACTACGCTTCTGCATATCGTTTTGTGCAGATCCAGGTATTTCCTACTGACGAGCGCAAAACACACACTTAAATATACTGGCTAGTCGAATATAGTATAATATAATATCGTATCCACATGAATTGGAGTTAAACAATATTTTTGTAGTTTATAGCTCGGTTGCAATCCAAGATGATCAACAATTGAGAATTATGTGATTAAAAACTACAATTATCTAAGAATCTACGGTTATTAACTAATGACAAACGAACAAAAGTAAGCAAGGAAGATATCAATGGGGGAAAATAGGGATTGATTGGGTAAGTGCAAGATAAATTTCTGGGATTTAACTCTAGTTAATTTACTTCTAATGTTAAAGTGAGTCTCTCTAATTTACTCAATTATTAGTTCCTCCTCTCTCGATTAAGTCTCAACCTCACAATATGAACCAATTTAAGCTCAGTGAAGATATGCAAGAATTCGTAGTGGATTGGTCTTTAGAAGAACCTCTTTCGATTATCCTCCTAACTAGGGTTAAATAATAATTCAACTAGCCTCTTTCGATTATTAAGAAGAATTAATGAACTCAACCTACAAGATAATGCAACGATATCACAAGTTATGCCTCTCTCGATTACATGAACATGTGAATATAGATGCAACAATAAAATCATCCAAAATGATTCAATACATAAAAACTAGAATTATAATCCACAAACAAATATCAATTCACCAAATCCATCAAATCCTAAAGAGAACTACTCCATAGATATGGAGTAATTCATCACAAATAAGTTTAAGTTAATGGAAAGCATAAACAATGCAAACTCTTATCTTGAGTGAGGATTGAATGATAAAATCCTTGCGCTCTTGCTACTCACACTTCTCCTTAGCTTCCTTAGGTCTTAGATGTGTCAAAAGTTGAGAAAATAACGTTTTTCATGTATGTATACCAAGTAGGGTCGGGCCCAAGTGAAAACACCTTTTTCTACGCGAAACAGGACAACTTACGGTGTTGGACGTGTGCGGCCGCGCACCTGGGAGTGTGCTCGCGCATATGGCCGCGCACTTTGGACAGTATTCTGCCTAACTTGCGCGCCCAGTGCGCGCTCGCGCACCTGGGTGACCTCTGAACTTTGCCAATTTCTGACACCTCCCTAAGTATTTTAATACATACAATTAACCATTCAAAACCCTACACTTATGTCAAACCATAACTCCATCTTCACATCAATATACATTAACTCCCAACTTCTTTAAGCACAATTACATCAAGAGTTACCACTTATCAATGAATATTGTTTACATCAATACAATTTTTTTTTTCTTTCTTTTTCAATTCAAGTGGCTCTTACTTTTTCAAAACAATGCACCTTTCTCCTTATTTCATTAGTTCCACTCAAAAGCCAAACCACTACCCCACACTTCAACTTTTACAAAGTCATAATAATTTCAAATAGGTGGTCAATTCAAACAAATGGGTAAGGCTGGTAATGTGGTTGCCAAAGAAATAAGATTATAGGCTCAAAGGGATTAACTAAGATATAACAATTAAGCGGGTAGAAGCATGTAACTAGCTCAACAAAGAAACGCCTATATCACTTCCACGATTGAATAAAACTTTTATTTCTCTTTGCAAACACACGGGGCAAGTTTTAGACCTCAAATGCAATGCACGGAATAATACAAAACCTCACACACACATGACACATAACTCACTATGGATTAGACTAGCTAGACACTCTAATCAAAGTAGTTAAGCAAAATTAAGATCATACACTTTAAGGTACTTTTACAAGAGTCAACAACTGAGCCTAAGTGTCACAACTAAAGCACTCACTATTCTCAATGTATAATAAAGTTAAGAGATATTGCCTTCAATTCAGCTCTCAACACAAGCCTTCCTATTCCTAACAAAAAAAAACTAACTACACCCAGTTCAATCAAAACCCTTGGAAACGAACCGCGACACAAATAAAAATCAAGGGGGAATTAATACACTTCCTAACAAGAGAAAATCTTTTTGTCTTTTTCTTTAGACTTTAATCCCTCAAGAAATTTGTCATATGATATACATAGTCGAGAAAAATTCAAAGTTTTTTTCCCTTCAAAATGTTTTTAGAATTTTTTTTTCTTCTAACTAATATACATACAACATACAAATATCCCCCACCCCACACTTTAAGTTGTAGCATGTCCCTATGATACAAAATTAAAAAGCATAAGGTAAAGGAAACTTCCCTGAATGTCTAGTCGGAGTCTGAGTCGAAGTTGGGCTCCATTCTTCTCGCCCGAAATACTGCACACATCCACGCAAAAATCTTCTTCTCAGCCTTTTTGGGGTACACCCCACGCTTATCTTGTTCACTAACTACAACCTTCTCTTTTGAGCTCTTCACCTTCCACTCAACACTTGCTGCTAGCGTCTTCTTTTTTACCCTCGTCTCTACATTCATCTAGAAAGTCACCGTCTTCTCACCCACTCTAAGCATGAATTTCCTATCATGTATGTCTAATATTGCTCTGCCCATCGCTAAGAATGGTCTTTTTAAAATAAGGGGGACCTCTTTGTTCTCCTCCATATTCACCACTATGAAATCTACAGGAAATACAAACTTATCTACCCGAACTAAGGCATCTTCCACTATCCCATTGAGTATGATAGTTGTTTGGTCTGCCAGCTGCAAAGATATTGGTGCAGACCTTATCTCTCCAATCTTATTCTCCAGCTTTCTGTAAATATACAAAGGCATTAAATTGATTGAGGCACCAGAATCACATAAAGACTTATCAAAATTAAGAGTGCCTAACGAGCAAGGTATAGTAAAACTCTTTGGATCTTTACACTTTTGTGGGAGATTGTTTTGCAAGATCGCGCTGCAATGCTCTGTGAGCTTTACCATTGAGGTCCCTTCTATCTTCCTCTTCTTTGTAAAGATCTCCTTCAAGAATTTGGCATAAGCTGGCATTTGTGAGAGAACTTCTGTGAATGAAAAATTTACATTAACCTGTCTCAGTATATCTAGAAATCTCTCAAAATGCTTGTCCAGCTTTTCTCTAACAACTTTTGGGGAAAAGATAGAGGAGGCATGTACTCGCTCTCATTCCGATCCTCCTTTCTCGAAGTGTCCTCCTCCTTCTTTTTCTCAGCTCCCTTCTTGCCTTTCTTCTTCTTATCAACTTCAATTTTCAGCTTCTCCTCACTTTCTTATTATTCTCCTTTCTTGTATATATCCTCTCTCCCTTCTAATTTAGTGCTTGTTTATAAGTGGGTGTTGATTATTTAGCTTAGTACATGCTTTAATTATAGAATTAATGATTGCAAATATTAATTTATGCCTATTTGATTTAGTCTCTATTTGAGAAAGAGGGACACAGCCTAGGAATAACTAGGCTAATAAGGAATTGGGTAAATTGAGAGATTGATTAACCCAATTAAAGGGTTCAACCTAAAGATATTAATAACCCGACTTGAGTTCTTATTAACTGTTTTGGGTGATACCCATTTGGTCTTGAGAAAGCCAAATTGGGCAAAACCACTCTCTGATCGAGAGGTAGTGAGTGGGTAATTGAGAGTTGAGAGCTATAATACACCCCAATCGACAAAACAAACATTAAAATTTTTATCCCATTAGGTAAACACCTAGGTCATGGTCACAGCCCTAAGCCTTTTATCCATTTGGAAAAACTTTAAAAACAAGTATCTCTAGTCTTCTTTCTTTATTTTGCAATCATTAGAGTAATATTAGAAAAAGAAAACAAATCTTTGTTGTGGAAATGCAATCTAGATAATCCAATTGCGCAAATTGAAATTATATATCCCTAACTCCCATCTTAGCTCCCTGTGGATTTGACCCCGATTTTTAGATGGGTTTCTATTATTGCATACGACCGTTACATATCTCTTTTGAGGTGTGCTTTAGACGTGATCAATTTTTGGTGTAGTTGCCGGGGAGTTAAAAATAGTGTTAGCTATATATTTGGGTGTGTTTTTGGAATATATTTTTTTCCTTTCGTGTTACTAACTTGTTTGATAAATCGTAGGTACAACCATGGCAAATAATGAGCTCGGAAATATTGCTTTGGGGGACATGGACGTCGATGTTGAGAAAATTGACGAGGTTCCTCTTGAACCTCAAGCCAATAGAAGAAGCCGAGTGCCTCATCACAATTTCCCCATTCTACCCCCACATCCACCACCAGCGGCTCCACACCGGGTGTTACCAATGAAGGACATTCTAGTGCAATAGTCCCTCCCCGTATTAGGGTGGGCAACTTTCAAATCACCAATGTGATGCTCACTTTGCTAGAGCAACGAGGTTTCTTCACCGGTGCTCTGAGTCAAAATGCATACAAACACTTGAAGGGGTTTGTGGACACTTGTTGGGGGAGCACACAAACATATGTCTCCGAGGATGCATTGAGGCTAAGGCTTTTTCCCTTCTCTCTATGGGGGAAAACTTTATATTGGTAGGAACGTTTGCCGAACCATTCCATTTACACTTGGGATGAGTTTGCGGAAACATTTATCTCTAAGTTCTTCTCTCCGGAGCACATGGATACACTCCGGGATGAGATTTTGGCATTCAAGAAAGAGCTAAATGAACCACTACATGAGATATGGGAATGCTATAGAACAATGGTTAAGGAATGTCCCAACAACGATATGATGGAGAATATGATTCAAAAAACTTTCTATCATGGGATCAACACAACCAACCAATGTGTAGTGAATCAACTTGATGGTGGGAACTTCATGAATACGTCTTATGTGGATGCGTGTGAGATTTTAGATGAAATGGTGGAGACATCATCAGCATGACAATCCCAGGCTAATGCTCTACAAGGTGATCCTAACGTGATTCACCTTCACAAAGAGTTGCATGACCATGGGCAAGCTATTGCCGAATTGACTACCACTATGAATCAATTAGCAAAGGCTTAACTTCAACAAGTGCAAACTCCTAAGCAAGTAAATGCCATGGAGGGAGTGAACATGATGGTGAACAAAAGAAGTACCAAGGGTCCACAAGTGCAACATCGAGTGGAGAATTATGTGCAAAAGGATAGTGGTTTTGATCAAAATGATTCTTACAATGAATAAGAAGAGGAGGTGCAATATGTGAACAACTTTCAAGGGCAACGAAACAACTTCCAAGGCCCAAACCAACAACAATGGTGACCTCAAAACAATCAAGGCAATTGGAATTCTAACAACCAAGAAAATTGGAGTGGTGGAAACAATCAAGGGAATTGGCATAGCAACAACAATCAAGGAAATTGAAGTGGCAATAATCAAGGAAATTAGGGGGGAGGGGGGGTAACAATCAAGGCGGATGGAATAATAATCAAGGCAATCGGGTTCAAAGGCCCCTAATGTATCAACAACCGAGCAAACCGCCTCCTTATCCTTCCCATGGGCCAAGTTCTTCAAACAATGAGATAGGGAGTATTAAGAACATGTTCAAGCAAATGATAAAAAATAATGCTGATTCGTATGACCAACTTGCCTCACACAACACATCGATCGTAACTTAGAAGTTCAAATGGGACAAATCTCTCAAGCTATAAATTCTCGTCCTAAGGGGGCACTACCAAGTGACATGGTGGTAAACCTAAAGGGTAGAAACAACACGGGGCATGCCATGGCCGTTACTAAAAGAAGTGGAAGAGGTGGGAATGCACCCACCTCAAGTCAAAAGCAACTTGTGGATGAGAAATAAGTGGTACAAGAAGAAGAAGTCCCGAACAATGTGGTGCAATCAAATAATGAAGTTCGGATTGATATTGTTTATAGTGTGGAAGATACTCAAGAGGAGGTGAACACGTCTAGGGATCACATTATTTACATACTGGAGTCGGTAGTGCAACAGGCTAAAGCACCATTGCCTAAGTCTCTACCTCCATACCCTCAAAGAATTTCCAAACAAAATGGCGAGAATCAAATAAAAAAGTTCATTCCAATGACGAAAAGTCTCTCAATCAATGTTCCATTAATTGAAGCTTTGGAACAAATGCCCGGTTATGCAAAGTTTATGAAGGATTTCATGACAAAGAAGTGATTAATGAATTTTGAAACTATTAAAGTCACTCATCAATTGTGCACTCAATGGCTTCTAAGTTGGAGGATCCAGGTGCTTTCACGATGTCTGTACAATTGGAAGTGCCGAGTTTTCTAAAGCTCTTCGTGATCTTGGGGCAAGTATCAATTTGATGCCCTATTCGGTTTTCAAGACCTTGGGAATTGGGCAACTAAGACCCACCTCTATGAGACTGCAAATGGCCGATCGTACTATGAAGAGACCTTTTGGAGTGATTAAGGTTGTCTTGGTTCTTGTTGATAAATTCATTCTTCCGACGAATTTTGTCATTCTAGATGTGAAGTTGATTATCACGTGCCGATTATTCTTCGATGACCTTTCCTTGCAACGGGGAAGGCTCTTTGTAATGTTAAAGCCGGAGAACTCACCTTCTGGGTGGGTGATGAAAAACTGTTATTCCATGTGTGTAAGTCCATGCGGCAACCAAATAACAACGAGGTGTGCTTTTTTTGAACTTGGTGACCGATGTTATTGTTGATGATACAAGTGCCACAATCAATGTTGGTGATATGTTGGAGGTCGTCTTGCTCAAATTTGATGATGATGAGATGGATGGCTTCATGGAATATGTGAACTCTTTGCAAGGAATGGGGTCATATAATTATGCACCTCAAAAACTATCTTTAGATCTTGAAAATAGGACAACTCCTCCTACAAAGCCCTCCATTGAAGATCCTCCTACCTTGGAGTTGAAGCCATTGCCTCCACATCTTTGGTATGAATTATCTGGCCCTTATTCTACTTTACCAGTTATTCTTTCCTCTTGTTTGACTAACGGGCAGGTAGATTCTACATTGGCGGTGCTACAAAAGAGGAAGAAGGCTATTGGGTGGATATTGGTGGATAAGCCCCGCATTTTGCATGCATACGATCAACATGGAGGAAGGCGCCAAACTATCTATTGAACATCAAAAGAGACTCAATGTGGCTATGCAAGAAGTTGTCAAAAAAGAGATTATCAAGTGGCTGGATGCTGGGGTTGTCTACCCCATTTCTGATAGTTTGTGGACTTCTCCGGTTCAATGTGTCTAGAAGAAGGGGGACATGATGGTGGTCACCAATAATAAGAACGGTGACCGATTGGAGAGTGTGTATGGACTATCGCAAGCTCAACAAAGTCACAAGTAATGATCATTTCCCACTTTCTTTATTAGATCAAATGCTTGATAGATTGGACGACCGTGCTTTCTATTGCTTTCTTGATGGGTATTTTGGCTAGAACCAAATCCTTATTGCTCCGGAGGATCAAGAGAAAACAACTTTTACATGTCCCTATGGTACTTTTGCCTTAAAGCGGATGCCATTTGGGTTGTGCAATGCACGGATAACTTTTCAAAGGTGTATGATGGCTATCTTCACGGACATGATAGAGGACTACTTTTAAGATTTCATGGATGACTTTTCGATGGTTGGAGATTCTTTTTATGATTGTCTTACAAATTTAGATAAAGTTTTGGCAAGATATGAAAAAATAAATTTTGTGCTCAATTAGGAGAAGTGTCATTTCATTGTCGAGGAAGACATTGTCCTTGGCCACAAAATATCAAAGAATGGAATTGAAGTTGACAAGGCAAAGATTGAGGTGATTTCTAAACTTCCACCTCCAACATCGGTGAAGGGTGTGCAGAGTTTCTTAGGCCACACGGGGTTTTACCGGTGTTTCATCAAAGATTTCTCTAAGGCGGTGAACCCGTTGTTCAAGCTTCTTGAGAAAGATGCTAAGTTTAACTTCAATGATGATTGTATGAGATCCTTTGAATTATTAAAGTTCAAATTGACAACTACTCCCATCATCACCGCTCCAAATTAGAGTGTCCCTTTTGAACTCATATGCAATGCAAGTGACATAGCGGTTGGGGTTGTTTTGGGGCAACGTATCAAAAATATTTTTCATCCGGTCTACTATGCTAGTAATACCATGAATGGTCCCTAAGTCAACTATACTGTTATGGAGAAACAACTCGTTGCCATTGTGTTTGCAATTGAGAAGTTCCGCCCGTACTTGATGGGTGCAAAAGTTATTATCCACACGGATCATGCAGTGCTTTGTTATCTTATGAGCAAGAAAGATTCCAAAGCTCAGTTGATGAGATCGGTGCTTTTGTTGCAAGAGTTTTATATTGACATCCAAGATAGAAAAGGGAGTAAAAATCAAGTGGCGGGCCACTTATCTCGTTTGGAGGAGGAGGGGAGGCCGCATGATGGCCTTGAAATCAATGACTCATTCCTCGATGAGCAACTCTTGGTTATTTCAATGAAAGAGGTTCCATGGTTCGCGGATCTAGCAAATTTCCTTGTGTGTGGAATCATCCCGGATGAGTTCTCTTCAAACTAAAGGAAGAATCTCAAACCAGATTGTCAAGATTATTATTGGGATGAACCATACCTTTTCGGGATTTGTTATGGAAGGGGTGATTAGAATATGTGTACCGGAAGAAGAGAAAGGTGAAATTCTTGTAGCTTGTCATTCTTTACCATATGGTGGTCACCATGGTGGAGCAAGAATGACGGCCAAAGTGTTTAGGTAATAATAGTAGTAGTAATGAATAAAAATACCTAATTAAGTCATGCTCGAAGAGTCAAACATGCTTCAATTGGTACCAACACACTTAACTACGTGCTTATGGTTAGAAACAAGATTTTTGAAAGAATATCTCTAGTTAGTGACTTTGTGACTCTTGTGTTAACTTTGGCAACCATCGAGTGGTTTAATTGAACCATAGTGATTTTCAATCTTGAATGTGGTCGTTGTGGGCCTTCGACTCTATCCTCTTTAACAATCTAGTTGCGTGAGGGGTAAGATGCTTTGTTTCTAGTCTAAGTACCTCGTGCAAAAGGTCTAGAACTTGCCCCGAATGTATTTTAAGGCAAAATCTTAAGTTTCTTGGCTTGAGAAGTTATTGTAGGATTTCCTTGGCATGTTTGAGTTTTCTATTTCCTTGTAGGATTTCCTTGTCACACTATAACTATATATGCATGAATGTTTAACTTGTCGCTTTGTTGATAATACATGAGTAGTGTGGATAATTGTCGGTCCCAAATAATGTGTGGATGGCTCACCTTTGACGCACTGAAATGACCCTTAACTTTTGGAGGTGGGAACTAATTTATTTTCTTCAGGCCAAGAAGACTTAAGTTTGGGGGAGTTGATAAGTGGGGATTTTGACTGCTTATTAGTGCCTTTTAGCTTTAGTTTTAGTCTAAAAGCATTGAATTGTGTTCTCAAAACTAATAAAATTATGCAAAATTGTAGGAATGCTAGAAGTTGGTCTCCCGAGATAAAATCTGACTCACAAAGGATTAATCCAAAGCACAAGGCAATTAAGGGAGCATAAGAACAAATGTGTGGTCCGCAGAAGAAATTGCGGGCCGTAGAATTCCTTCTGCGGCCGCAAACAAAGAGGAAAAAATCTAGCAGACATTTGCCAAAGTGCGAACCGCACATGAATTATATGACTACAAAGCTGGGCTAAGAGTCGAAGATCAGAGAGTATGCAAAAAGATCAAGTCCAGGAAATTCTGTGAATTACGGAAAAGTGCTTTGCGGCCGCAGTCCTAATTGTACGGACCACAGAAGTGTTGCCTTGCGGCCATAGTCTAGAAATGTGCGGCCGCAGAAGAATGCCTTATGGCCGCAGTTCAGAAATGTGCGGTCGCAGAACTCCAGTTCCTGCCAGATGAAGAAATTTGCGGACCGCATGTGGAATTATCGGCCGCGAAACCTCTCGAGGGGCATTTTTGTCTGATATTTTCAGCCTTGTATAAATAGATGAGTTTCACAAAATTAGGTTAAGTTTGAGCCTTTGAAGTTGATGTAGCCATTTTTCTTTATTATATTAGGAAGTTTTACTTTGCTTTGGTGTATTTACAATAGATTCAATCATTTTAAACTTCCATTATGAGTTTAATTAGTTTTTCTTCCTTATTTTCTTCAAACCCCATTATGAGTAGCTAGACGTTTATTAGGGTTGTGGCCCAACCCTAGTGTGTAAACCTTATGTGTATCTAATTTAGTGCTTGTTTATAAGTGGGTGTTGATTATTTAGCTTAGTACATGCTTTAATTGTAGAATTAATGGTTGCAAACATTAATTCATGCCTATTTGACTTAGTCTCTACTTGAGAAAGAGGGACCTAGTCTAGGAATAACTAGGCTAACAAGAAATTGGGTCAATTGAGAGATAGATTAACCCAATTAAAGGGTTCAACCTAGAGATAGTAATAACCCGACTAGAGCTCTTATCAACTATTTTGGGTGATACCCATTTGGTCTTGAGAAAGCCAAAATTGGGCAAAACCACTCTCTGACCGAGAGGTAGTGAGTGGGCAATTGAGAGTTGAGAGCTATAATACACCTCAATCGACAAAACAAACATTAAAGTCTTTATCCCATTAGGCAAACACATAGGTCATGGTCACATCCCTAGGCCTTTTATCCATTTGGAAAAACCTTAAAATAAGTATCTCTAGTCTTCATTCTTTATTTTGCAATCATTAGAGTAATACGAGAAAAAGAAAATAAATCTTTGTTGTGGAAGTGCAATCTAGGTAATACAATTTCGAAAATTCAAATATATACCCCTAACTCCTATCTTATCTCCCTATGGATTCGACCCCGACTCTTAGTTGGGTTTCTATTATTGCATACGACTGTTACATATCACATTTGAGGTGTGCTTTGGACGTGATCACTCAGCAATACTCGAGCATCAAAATCAGTTGAGGATGCCCGGTTGAGTCAAGCTGACAACTATAACTCAGAACTATCTCTAACTCTTCTACTAGCTAAATTTTTCACTTTTGTTTATAGCGTAGAGTAGATAGAAATTAGTGTATATTATGACTTGGTAGGTGTAAGAAGGTACATGTTGCAGACGGTCAAAACTGAGGTGTCTAAAAGGCTCCTTGTGAGTGTACCCATTCGCGACCGCCCACCTGGTGGGGTACCTCACGCATATGGTCGCGCAAAAGATGATGTCAGACGATGCAGGTATGTGCACGGCCGCGCACCTGAAGGGTTGAAGCGCACATGACCGTGCACATGCACCAGTACACTGCCATATATGTGCGGCGGCGCACGGAATGACCCGACCACGCACAGGTAAGTAATTCTTTCTTTTAATTTTGTTTGTCTTTCAACCCCCTCCCCCTCCCCCGCCGCATCTAAAGTTTCCCTTTTCCCTTCCTTTCCTCCTACACAAAACCCTAACCCCCCTCCCCTCCCCTTTCTCATATCCTCTCTACGAAGAACACAAACCCACTCCCCTACTCTTCCCCCTTCCTCAAGAGCAATCTTTCCCAGAGACCCCTCAGGTATGTGAGATGTTATTTCCATTTTTTCTTGTTAGTTTGTAGCAATTTGTTTTTGTTTCTTTATTTTTTTCTCCTTTTCTTGTGGGGTGGAGGTTGAGTTTCACTATGGAGACTGACCATATAGTTGCTAGAAGTGAAATTGGTGAATCCTTAGTCCAGCTAGGGCTAAAGTTTGCTTTGTGGGTAGTTAGGAACAGCTGTGCATGTTAAGTATTTGTGTAAATACCACAATGGGGTTAAGTTCTTACGATATTGTACTTAATATGTTTTAAAGATTCTTGATGTGATGGGTTATGAGAGTTGTTAAAAAAAGGTCGTGTTCTATGTGAAATGTAGTTTAATTGCTCGAGGACGAGCAACGACTTAAATGTGGGATGTTGATGGTAGGCTATAATCTCGTGTTTTAATTGCCTATTTGCACTTTAATTCACTGCACTTTACTTGTGTTGAGCTATAATTGGTAGTATTTTGCACTGATTACGTGTTTTATGCCTTGCAGGAACGATTTCAAGTTATGCAGATGTTGTGGAGATAATTCTAGCTATTTGGAGCTTTGAAATCTAAGTAAAATTCCAAGGAACTAAGTCAGGATCATGCTCGGGGGTCAACAGACGAGTAGTGCACTTAATGGGAGAAAAAGGAGTTGAGCAGGAGCGAAATTCAGATGCGCGATCGTGCAAGTGACATAGTACTCTGCCAGACATGGGCGGCCACGCACATCCATTCCGGGAACTTTACCCAAGCCTATTTTGGTAAATTCGGAGGCAACTCTTTTTGACTATATGAAGCCTAGCTCGTCTCAAAACAATGTATCAGAGATTTTGGAGCAGCCTTTGGAGAGAAGAAGGCAAGGAAACAACGGAGAATCTAATTACTTCATCCAATTCATTCAATACGGAAGTTCATTTGTTTTTGTGAATTGTAATGTCTTTTTGTTCTTCTAATACTCTTGTGATGAATAACTTTTCCACTATGAAGTAATCTTTCTTAAGGTTACTGACGAATATTGTGATTTGACTATTTTTTTGGGCTTTTACTCTCTGTTAATTGCTCGAATTCATTGAATGAGTTATTAATTGAATTTCAAGGCCAATTGTGGTTTTACTTTAATCGAAAGAGGAGTGTTTCTGCAATTCACATTGTGTCATATTATTTGGGTTGATTTTATGCCTCTCATAGGTAATCGAAGAGCTTAAAGAGTTATTAACTAACCCAGTTTAGAAGAATAGTCGAAAGACGTTCTTCGAAAGATCATTCATTCGTTGTATTTTTGCATATATTCATAGAACCTGTCATTAGGTTGGTTAATGGAACTCTCATTCAATCAGAATAAGAATTTGAATCCTTGAGATAGCCTAATCATCTCTTGAAATCGAAAGAGTCAATAGAAGTTAAGAGTGAACCTAGCACGGAGTTACCCGCAATAATAGTTGATCACATATCTTATCACAACCCTTACTTCCCACCTTGATATTCAATCGTTGCTACTTAGTCAGTAGATTTTCATTGTTTTCTCACAATCGATAATCTTAGTTTTTATTATTAGTTGATAATAACATAAATTAAAGGTTTATCTTTCTGGATAGTGTTAAGATGAAGGTTTATTAGAACATTATTTAAACCAATCTCTGTGAAGACGATTTAATAATATACTATCTTTGATTAGCGATCCTAAGTTTTATATACTAATTTTGCACTCGTCACTTTCCAAATGGTGCATGCTTTAGAATAATACACTATTCTGCTCAGCAAAGTCGATGAAACACAGTTCATGATCCACGAAAGGACAATCGCATTGCATCTCTCCCACAGGTCTACCAGATTCAAACCAAAATTCTCCTTTCTACATGTGCCTTCGTGAACCCTAGATTGTTATGCCCTAGGATTGCAATTCACATTGCCTTTCTCCAAACGAAGAAATTCTCTGATCTACTCAGCTGCAGAGAAATCAGTATCGAGCCAGAATTATCCGTCGACTGCAAGAATAGAGGATGATTGTGGCTCAATTTCTCCGGCAACTCGTTATCCGCCATCGCCGTTGAAGAACTCTCTGTCACCGCCATTGATGATAAAAAAAACTTCAACCTAAAACGAAAAGGATCGAAATCAGATCAAAATCAACCGAAGCTCGAGACCATATGAATGGCTATCGGCTCTGATATCATGTCAAAATGAAGGATACGAGCTTGAGAGGGAGAGAGAGTATACATAATATTCTAGAGAAGAGGCATCAGTTGGGTATCGAACAAACTGTTTTCCACTAATTGAAAATATCTGTACAAATGTCTATATATATACAAACCATACTTGCCCCAAGTACGACTACTAATAATTAATAGACTAAAAACACTACACCTAATTAGTAGTCACGTGCACCTCATATGTGAGGTTACTCCTTTAATAACTTCTCTCGGCAATATTTCATTTTTTGTTTTTATCCCATTTAGTTTGATAATACTAATTTTGCTTATAATTTAAGATATTATGCTTACCTACTTTATTTAAATTTTTTATAACAATTACTTTGACCAATTTAAATTTAATATAGAAAATTTATGATGTGATTAAATTGTCCTTTTCTAATACTGTACAATGTTTATTAAGTATTTAAAATGCTCTTCAAAAATTTATTTACATCCGATTTATTCTCTTAAGATTAAGACGTATGTATATATGTGAGTGTATATCTAAAAGATTAAGACGTTTGAATTTAAATAGATATATAAATATTGAGATATAGTATTAATATCTACATACTAAATTCTCAAGGCAATTTGTTTTCTTAACATCTAAGTTTATAAAATTTATCCTTATTGAAAATTAGTACATATAAAAGTAAAAACAAGTATAATACCTTAAGTTTAACAAACTTTTGACTTGTATTGTTAGTTTTAGAGTTTAGGATCAAAAATGATCACTTTTCATATAAATTAAGAACCATTTCTACTAAGTGATATATAGTACGCACTAAAATAATCTAACCCCTACACATTCAAGACCATTTAGATCATTTTCTCTAAACTATACGTTGGAGCAGTCAAAAATTGCATGCTAACGGGCCGTAATGGTTATGTAGGAGAGAACTAAGTCAAAAATAGACACTATTAACTAACAATTAGTCACTAAATTATGCTACCAAAAATAGTATGAAAAAGTTATCAATGATATACAATATTCAAAAAAAACCTATAGCAAAAAAAAAAAGTTTTTCCTCGATTGGTATAGTTAGAATTCGTCGAAAACATAGAGATGAGGTAATATACAAAATTTGGAGGACTATAGGTGATTTAGACAAGTTTGAAATTAAAACTCATAGGTGAAATCGAGTTTAAAATTTTCTATGTAACACATGTATCTAACGCACATGTATAAACAGATATATAAGAGATACATATAGGCAAGAGCATATGCATGATTTTTCATAAATGGTATCGGTATTTAAAGAAGTTAATAAATGAATAAATTACTATAATGACAATCATATATAAAGATACATAGTTCAAGTACACTACTATAACTGCTCTAGTTTTTCAATTTAAGGTTTAAAGGTCATTTAAATAGCGCAATTTTAGAATGATTGTAAATTGTTGTTAATAATTATGTGCCAGCTCAAGTGGCTTAATTTTGCCATTTTGGACAAGGGGTCGAAGGTTCAACCCTTATTCGGTGCAATATTTTTCTAGAAGAAAGACCAAATTTATAAAAATAAAAGTAACCCATAGGACTCAATACCATTCCTCTTTAATAAATTTGAAGCGCTGAACCAGCGAGCCAAAGCTACTTTTTATATTAAGTGGTGTCATTCCTTGGATATGTATTAATATTTGAATTTTATATTGTTCACAAATACATATTTAATAAAACATTTCGATGATGCGGTGTCGGGCGACACCACTTTACACCACATGCCTCCACCACTGTACACATGTCAAACACATTTAATAAATATAGGATACACAAATTATATGTGGGATACATATAGCCAAACCGGGTGTTTCTCTTGTTGATTTAAGACCTTCCATCGTAATTAAAATAACTCGTTTGTTCGTTTTCAAACCAAATACAAACTGGTCGAATCAATATAGTATATGCAACAGTAACAGCATGGGCTAGTCAGTTTTTAGATTTATAATTAAAAAAATATTTATTGTTATGGAGTTTCAATAGGATGTTCTAAAATTTCACCTATGGTTTTGTAACTTCATGGTAATGGCTATTTTTGAACAACGTGAAAAGCTGCTATTTGTGAATTCTATCCAGCGTAAGAAACCTCAAGAGACTTCTCGCATAACGTTTAAAGAGGCCCAAATTAGCATTCGCCAGCCTGTTAACGCTTAAATTTCGACGCACATGAAAGGATTTGGAGTTTGGACGACAAAATAGCTAACGGAACAGATCTAAGAACATTATCTAGACGTTGGTACGGCAATTGTTTGCCGATCATGCTCCGCATTAGCTTTACTAAAACCACAAGTTTCATGATTTATGTGATGATCTTGTAAAATATTTACTAGATCGGTTCAATCAAAAACCAATTCGAGATCTGTGATAAATAAGTAAGTATTTGTTAATTAGTAGCATAACAAAATGGTGAGTTACTTGTTATAACCGGTTAACTTACATCGATAATGTAGATTTTTTTACATAGTCAGAATAAAAAAATCCTAAGATCATGATTTAAAAGATTCTTTCATGCAAATAGCTGTGAACAATGTTATTTCTGATATTGAAACAATTATTGGAAGACACTTCAATTGTAAAAAATGCATCAAGTTTGTGCAAACCTAGAGAGAGGTTATAACAAAAGGCATATACTAACATTTTCGCGGACCATTAACTTTTAATACCATGTTAACCTATCACTCTTTCACATGACGCATTGATTTAGTTTGGGGTAAAATATAAAATTCACTGTTCGACCGAAGCTAATTGCATATATTAGTCAAAGAACCAAAAGCTAGACTAATTAGTAGGAACATTGCCCCGGGCTGGATGATGCAGGGTAATTATCAGAAGGCAGCAAATGATAGAATTTGGATCTTATGGGATGCTTCTATATATGATATTGACATTATCAGAATAGAGGATCAACTGATTCATTGTATGGTAAAGGGAAAAATTGATAGTATTGACTGTAACTTGACCATAATATATGGATATAATACTATGGAGCAACGAAGGGTCTTGTGGGATCAATTGACCGAAATGCCTCAGAAGATAACTACTCCTTGGATGGTATGTGGTGATTTTAATGCACCTTTATACCCCCAGGATAGGTTGTTTGGTAATCTCATAACCAGTGCTGAAGTGAAAGACTTCTTTGATTGCATCCATAGCTTATTTCTTAATGAGCTACCTTGGAAGGGGGAATGCTACCCATGGTCCAATAAGCAGCAAGGGGTGGATAGAATCTATAGCATAATAGATAGAGCGTTTGGAAATGATATCTGGATGATGAAATAAGGGAAAATCTACACTGACTATGACATGTCTTATGTATCTGATCATTCCCCCATGTTGTTTACCATTAAGATGTCTCAGTGGAATGGCAAAATCCCATTTAGATTCTTCAATGTTTGGGCTAATCACAGTGAGTTTGGAGCTATTGTTGCAAAAGTCTGGAGCCACAAGCTAGCTGAGGATCCATTGAAAAATATCTGGCTAAAGCTGAAAAAACTTAGACCTGTGCTCAAGAAAATCAATGCTGAGGAATTCAAAGGGATCTCTCAACAAATAGAGAATACCAGAAAGGAACTTAGGATGATTCAAGAGAAGCTGACAAAGCAGTATTCAGATGACCTATTGGAGGTGGAAAACAAACACTATACTGAAGCTTGAGAAGTGGTCTTTAATTGAAGAGATTGTCATGAAACAGAAGCCCAGAGATAAATAGATACAACTTGGGGATTCTAATACAAAGTATTTCTCGGCTGTCATGAAGGAAAGAAGCAAAAAAAAAATAGATTGTGGAACTCAACTCCATTGCGGGCAACAAACTAACAGATACTACTGAGATAAAAGAAGAGACTATTAATTTTTATAAAGGATTAATGGGCACCACAGCACAGACGCTACCTACTATCAACAAGCAGGTCATGAAGACTGGTGCTGTGCTATCTCATACTCAACATATATTTCTTTGTAAAGAGGTTACTCACAAGGGTATTTATGAGTGCTTATATTCCATAGGTGATAATAAATCCCCTGGTGTAGATGGGTATATGCATATTTCTTCAAAAAGACATGGAATATAGTCAGGATAGATATTTGTGAGGCAGTCAAGAACTTCTTTGCTACGGAGAGACTATACAGGGGCATAAATTGCACAATCATTACCCTTATCCCTAAGATAGCATGTCCAAATTCAGTGAAAGATTTTTGACCTATTGCATATTGTAGTGTGCTTTACAAGATAATTGCAAAGATTCTGGCAGCAAGGATTCAGCAGATCATAGGGGACATTGTCTGTGATGCCCGATCTGGGTTCATCCCTGGAAGGAAAGTAGCGGATAACATCCTAATGGCACATGAACTCATCATAGCTTACACTAGGAAGAACATATCTCCTAGGTGTATGATAAAAATATACTTGAAAAAAGCCTACGATTCAGTAGAATGGATATTCCTGGAGCAAGTAATGGAGGAGCTAAAATTTTTTAGAAGATTCATTCTCTAGGTGCTAGAATGTGTTAGAATAGTAAACTATTCTGTCTTGATTAATGGTGAACCTGCTGATCCCTTTGATGCTGTAAGAGGCTTAAGACAAGGTGACCCAATGTCACCCTTCTTATTTTTCCATAGTTATGGAGTACTTAAGCAGAAATCTCAACAGGTTAAAAGAAGATAGAGCTTTTAGATACCATCCCAGATGTGCTAAACTAGGAGTTACTCATCTATGCTTTGCAGATGACTTGCTCCAGTTTGCCAAAGGGGAAGTATCATCGGTCTTTAAAATTCATAAATCCTTCATGGACTTCTCTAATTCTTCTGGATTACAAGCCAACTTAGACAAAAGTTTAGTTTATTTTGGAGGTGTCTCTCAAACCTCTAGAGATCTAATACTACAAAACCTTGGTTATGTGTCTGGCGAACTTCCTTTTAAGTACCTGGGAATCCCTCTCTCTACAAAAAAAGCTTTTTCTAATTCAGTGGCAACCAGTAATCGACAAAATGGTGGCAAAGATTTCATCTTGGACTGCTAAGAAGTTGTCATATACAGGAAATGTTCAGCTAGTACATACAGTGCTATTTGGCATACAATCCTATTGGGCTCAAATGTTCCTACTGCCGGCGAAAGTGATTAAATCTATTGAAGCCTACTGCATAAGTTATATTTGGTCAGGTACTAACAATATCACTAAAAGGGCTTTGGTTGCTTGGGAGAGGGTTTGTACCCCTAAATGTACATGAGGATTCAATCTCATCAATTTAAAAATGTGAAACAAAGCAGCACTCGTAAAAAACTTTTGGGACTTGGCTAATAAAGTAGATAAGCTTTGGATAAAATGGGTGCATGCTTACTACATAAAAGGACAACAGATGGCCAACTTTAAGGTGCCACAACAAGCAAGTTGGATGTTAAGAAAAATCATTGAAGCAAGGAGTATAATAAAGGATGACATGAATATCACTAGAAAAGGGCAAAGTGTGATAAGAAGAATCTATTTGCAGCTTATTGATAATCCCACTAGGGTGAACTGGAAGTGTCTTATGTTCAAAAATGAAGCAAGACCTAAAGCCACATTCACAATGTGGCTCCACTTACAAGATAGACTTCTCACTGGTGAAAGACTATCTAAATGGGGTATACTAGTTGATGCAGGGTGTGCTTTCTGTCAAGAACGAGTTGAATCTAGAAGCCACCTCTTATGTGAATGTGATTTTGCAAGGAACATATGGTGCAGAGTAATGATTTGGCTTCAAAGACAGAGATACACGGCTAAAAGTTGTGATCAACATCTAAAGTGGGCAATCCAGAATGGCAAAGGTAGGTCACAAGAAGCTAAGATGTTCAAACTCGTATATGCAAAAACTGTTCATGCTATTTGGTTGGAAAGGAACCAGAGGATATTGGAAAAGGAATCCAAAGAAGGAGAAAGGTTAGCAAGAGAAATTGCCTATATCTGCAATATTAGAGCCTCGAAAGACATAAGAAAACTTCTCCAACTTTGTATTTTCTGAGTTTTCCGTTGGTATTTGAGGAATTAGGCATGATAGTTGGAATTAAGTCCCCAGTGATACACTAACAGAGAAGTAGGCAGAAAGTGTAGGAAGATAGTCTGATATACAACAGTAAGAGCAATCCTCCTCTGCTAGAAGTTTTGGTAGTTAGACTTGTTAGTTTTCTTTTGGACAGTTAGTTGTGTTGTAGCTAAATTGTGGCTTTGTAAAGTTACACATTGGTGATTAATAAAATTCTTAGTTACCAAAAAAAAAAACATAAACTAAAATATTTTATTTAGTGTATTGTCTAGCTAGTTAGATCCCACCATAAGTGTATGGGTCAAAATCTGCCTTAGGGAGATTTAGCATGAAGCGGTATCGTGGAAAGCGATATGGTCGAGGTCGATTAGTAGATAACGGAGCTCGTAGCCGAGTAGTCAATAACGACCGAGGTCGCGTATCAAGGGCAGTGCTAACAACTAGTTTTTGTAATAGAATATTCAGGAGAATATTCTATTGAACTTTTAGGAGAATATTCTATTAAATATTCGGCATTGAATATTCTCGGTGTCTGTACTTTTAGGGTTGACTAGGGAATGTCCCATATAAATAGAAAAAGAGATAGGGGAAGGAGATATGTAATATTCTCTAATAAGAACATTCTTGGAAAAGGTGACGTTCTCTTTAGATAAAAGACAATCACTATCTTTCTAAAGAGAATCGATTGTCTATTATTCCACACTTTTTCCATTAGATCCGAGAAGGGTCCCAACATTCTAGTATCTGTCTATCATTCATCATTGTTAGAAAGAAGAATCATCAACCTCATTCAATATTGGGTGAATCATTCTCCTTATTTACTTTAATTCCATTTATCGTTATTTATTTCTTGATGTTCCCCATCATTAATGATCTTGAAATATTGAATGTACATCACATTTAATATTCTCTCAACACTGCTCTTGCGTTATTTGTGTTAATCGATTATAGATATAAAGTTATTATCGTTAACTAGGTTTAGCCCTTCATTATACAAAATTAATTAATTTAATCAAAAGTCTGCATTTTTTGGTCAAATAATTTAGCGCCGTCTGTGGGGGTTATCTAGTTAAGTTTTTAGTTTCTTCTAGATCTATAACTGGCATAATTCACAAAAAAATAAAAAGAGCATGTACTTCCTTGTACACACGGATCTTACATGGCAGGTAATAGAGAATAAAGAATGAAGCCAGTGGCTGATCTCACTACTAACCTCTTAAATACCATCAATGAGGTCTCCAAAACAAAAGGTGAAAACGTATCTCCTAACACCTCTCCCAAGCGAACCGGGTCACCCCTCCCTCACGGAAATATCACAACATCCCGTGGTAAATGAGCTTCCACATCCACAACGGAAGAGGCACCACCAGCGGTGAAGAAGCTACTCGAGGCTTGGCTGACAAATACACTGACCGGCATCCTCGACAAGCTCACTCAGGAGGCAATTAGAGAAAATGCAAGGACATGCATTACACCAGCAACGGTCAAGCAGCACGAGCCTCCCCCCAGCAACAGGTATTACTCATAATATTAATAATGCAGGTAACGACACCCTCACGACCATTCTGAGAAAAATGGAAGAAATGGAAAATGAAAACAAAATGCTTTGGGATCAAATGAGAGAACACTAAGAATGAGTCGACAAAATACCGGGTGCCCCAAAATCCTTTCCAAAAAGAGACACTGGTCGGTTCGTTGAGCAACCCTATAGTGATGAAGCCTCCCCACATGCCATACCCAAGACCTTAAAGATGCCGCCTTATCTGAAAATATATGACGGTACGACCGACCCCGAAGATCATGTAACTCACTATGTCACCGCGATAAAGGGAAATGATCTCGCCAAAGAACAAGTCTCCTCCATCTTGTTGAAAAAGTTCGGCGAGACCCTTACCGGAGAAGCATTAACTCGGTATTCACAGCTGCCCGCGCGCTCCATTGAAACATTCGAAGAGATGGTCGACAAATTCGTAATGGCCCATGCTAGGGCTAAAAAGGCGGAGGCAAGAGTGAACGATATATTTTCCATCAAACAATCACCCGGAGAGGGATTGAGGGACTTCCTCACTCGATTCAAAAGAGTAAGGATGACCTTACAGAATGTATTAGAAGGAATGGTTGTAGCAACTTTCCCGAACGGGATGAACAGGAATGGATCAAGGGAGACCAGAAAACTATTAAGTCAGCTTATGAAATATCATCCAACCACTTGGGATGAAATACACAACGCCTCCTGTGCCGAGGTCTGTGCTGGCGAAGATGACCTAAATGGGCCAATCCATCGATTGACCTCGGTACAAGTTGAACCCAGGAAGGATCGAAGAAATGATGCCAGGAGAGATCTTGCAGCTCCACGATCCAACAGAGAAAGGCATCAGTCATATGTCAGAAGTGCCACCATGCCCCCCTCCCGCCACGAAGAGGGCCTATCTAGGCCAAGGACAGGGACTCACCGGAACGAGAGAGGTATGCCCCCATTACTATCCACTCACAATTTTTATGTGTCACCCTCAGAAATAGTCTACGCATTGGAGAAGCTCAGACCAAAAGTAAAGTGGCCATAAAAGATGAGGTTAGATCCAAGCACTAAACAATCAAGCGCCTTATGCGAGTTCCACCAAGAGCGAGGTCACAAAATCGAGGACTGCACCTCCCTAAGACAGGAGGTCGTGAACATGCTTCATCAAGGACATCTCAATGAATTGTTGAGAGACCGAGGGAGGAACAACTTTGCTCGAGCACGTGAACAACACCAGGGACCGCCGAAACCACCCTCACTGACTCGCACCATTCAAATGACCATCGGGGGCGGCAACGACGTTTAGATCAACAACATAAAGTTTGCCACAACCCACAAGCTCAAATGGTCAATCACTCATGAACGGTACAACGAACTCGAAGAAAGTATCATCTTAGATAAGTCAGATACCCACGGTTTGATTTTCCCTCACTATGATGCCCTTGTTATCACTTTATGAATATTAGATACAATTGTAAGACACATTATGGTAGACTATGGGAGCGGCGCGTGCATTGTACACCCTCGAGTACTTGCACAAATGAAACTCAAGGATAAGATAGTGTCGTGCTGCATCACGCTAATAGGTTTTAACAATGCAATTGAACGAACATCCGGGGAAATCACACTCCCCGTACTGGCCGGTGGCGTCACTCTAGAAACCACATTCCACATCATGGACCATGAAACGACGTACAACGCCATAATAGGTCGACCTTGGATACACGCCATGAGGGCTATCCCCTCCAGCTTGCACCAAATTATCAAATTTCCAACCCCATGGGGAGTATTCAGCATACGAGGAGAACAACGCACATCTCAAGAATGCTATCGCATTGCCCTGGATTGTATATATACCCAACAAATGAAGGGCAAAGCAGAGGATGCATAGAAATTAATAGGGTCGTCGTCGAGTTGTGATGAAAAAGCGGACGTCATCAGAGATCCCGAAATAATAGACGCCATGGGATCAACCGTAGAAGACCTCGACCCGTCCAACTTGATAAAAACAGCCACATCAAGAAAGCCTACGTCGGCCGCACGCTTCAAGAACCAGGTAAATTCCGTCAATTCTTAACTGCTAACACGGACTTGTTTGCTTTTTCCTATGCAGACATGACAGGTATCCCGAAGGAGGCCGTCACACACAAGTGGAATGTCGACCCATTCTAGCCCCCGGTAAGGTAGGTTAGGAGAAAGTTCAATTCCGCAATAAACGTATGCAGTCCGCAAGGAGGTCAAAAAATTGTTAGAAAACGGATCCATCACGGAATCAAAATACCCTCAATGGGTCGCCAATGTGGTCATGGTGGAAAAGAAGAACAGAAAGTGGCAGATGTACGTAGACTTTACGAAATTAAACAAAGCATGTCCGAAAGATTCATTCCCGCTACCTCACATTAACCAGCTCATTGACGTAACGACCGAGCATGAACTGCTGAGCTTCTTGGATGCCTACTCGGGCTACAATCAAATCCTTATAGAAGAAGAGAACAAGGAAAAGACCACATTCATCAACCACCAAGGAACGTACTGCTACAGGGTGATGCCCTTCGGACTGAAAAATGGGAGGGGGGGGGAGGGGCAACATACCAAAGGTTGGTAACCAAAATGTTCAAAGACCAACTCGGCAAGACTATGGAAGTCTACATAGATGACATGTTGGTCAAGTCCAAAAAGAAAGAAGTTCACATCAACCACCTGAAAGAAGCCTTCGATATACTCAGGCAATACAGAATGAAGCTGAATCCTGAAAAATGTGCATTCGGCATGATCTCAGGAAAATTTTTGGGCTTCCTAGTATCGCAAAGGGGTATTGAGGTCAACCCCGACCAAATCAAAGCCATAGAAGGAATATCAGAGCACTTAACCAACAAAAAATAGGTTCAGAGGCTGACCGGCCGCATTGCCACCCTGTCGAGATTCATATCATGATCATATGACATATGCCATAAGCTTTTCGACATACTCAAGAAATACAACGACCTCCAATGGACTTCTAAGTACATTCAAGACCTGAAGGAATTAAAGGCTTATATGTCGTCACCGTTGTTACTTTCCAAAGCGGAACCAGGGGAACGCCTTCTCGTCTACATCACCGTATCTGAAATAGCAGTGAGTGCAGTCCTGGTCCGAGAAGATAAAGGTATGCAACCCCCATGTATTACATTAGCATAACCTTAATCAATGCCAAGACGAGGTATCCCCACCTCGAAAGATTGGCCCTTGCCTTGGTCGTAGCTTCACGAAAGCTTAGACCCTACTTTCAGTGCCACCCCATCTTTGTAGTCACAAATTTCTTGCGAAGTATTTTGTATAAGCCTGAGCTATCGGGCAGGTGAGCCAAGTGTGCCATAGAATTGAGCGAGCATGATATCACATATCAACTGCGAACGACGATAATCCTGATATCTCATCTACGTCACCGTATCTGAAATAGCAGTGAGTGCAGTCCTGGTCCGAAAAGATAAAGGTATGCAACCCCCATGTATTACATTAGCAGAACCTTAATCAACGCCGAGACGAGGTATCCCCACCTCGAAAGATTGGCCCTTGCTTTGGTCGTAGCTTCACGAAAACTTAGACCCTACTTTTAGTGCCACCCTATCTCTGTAGTCACAACTTTCTTGCGAAGTATTTTGTATAAGCCTGAGCTATCGGGCAGGTGAGCCAAGTGTGCCATAGAATTGAGCGAGCATGATATCACATATCAACCGCGAACGACGATAAAATCACAAGTCCTTACCGACTTCGTAGCAAAAATAATGTCCGTAGTCGAAAAAGAAGCCGCCCACGCTTCTCCGCGAACACAAGATCTATGTATTTTGTACACCAATGGTGTTTCCAATGCATCAGGGGCCAGAATCCACAAAGGCCACTGCGGAGCTCACTCAGGCAATCGAGCTCTGGTCAGATATCTCATACGGGCAGGTTACTACTGGCCCACCATGAAAAAGAAGGCCTCAGACTTTGTGAAAAAATGCGAACAATGCCAAATGGGAAATGGACATCGTCGGTTCCCTCCCTGCGGAGCGAGGTAACGTACAATTTTTTTTGGTTTTAACTGACTATTTTTTTAAATGGGTAGTAGCAGGAGCATTCGCCCAAATACGCGAACAAGAAGTGATCGCCTTCATATGGAAAAACATTGTGTGCCACTTTGGACTCCCCAAAGAGATCAGTTGCGACAACGGACCCCAATTTACTAGAAAAAAGGTTGCCGAATGTTTTGAGAAGTGGCATATCAAAATAATACTCTCTATACCATACCACCTCGTGGGCAACAGGCAAGCGGAATCCTCCAATAAATCAATACTGAACATCATGAAGAAAAAGCTTGAGGACGCCAAGGGATTATGGCCGGAGCTATTACCAGAAGTGCTTTGGGCCTATTGCACAATGCCAAAGATGAGCACAGGAGAGACACCAACTCTTTAGTCTATGGGACTGATGCGGTAATACCGGTCAGAGAGCCCAGCTTGCGATATTCCCATGAAAGCGGGCTGAGGAACGATGAAAGCAGAAGGCAAGCGCTCGAAGAATCCGAAGAACGGAGAGATATGGCCTATATAAGGATGGTCGCCCAAAAACAGCAGGAAGAACGCTATTATAACAAAAAGGTCAAGATCGGACCACTCAAAGTTGGGGACTACGTGTTCAAGGCTAAAGCACAAGCAAGTAAAGACCCACGGGAAGTCAAACTAGCGACGAATTGGGACGGCCCATACAAAATCATGGCAACAGCAAATAAAGGGTCACTTCAACTAGAAACAACGGAAGGAAAACTGCTGCCAAACAACTAGAACGTCGCCCACCTGAAGTACTTCAACTTTTAAGAAAAAACGTCCTCCAAGTCGCACTCTTTTTTCCTCACTTGAGTTTTGTCACAATTGGGTTTTCTCGAGGATGTTTTTAACGAGGCGACAAGGGGGACACTTCCAAGTTGAAATACGAACGGAAAGAGACACCGGACGATTAGTTAAGTGCCCAAACTCTCAACACGTCTCCAGGTCACCCAATGAAGGGACTAGATAGACTGGGATTGGAATGCCAACTCGTAAAACATGTAAATTTCTCCAAGTATATGAGCAAAACACAAATGTATGAAGTTCGCCCATGTTTTTTCCAGAACAACATCACCTCAATATCTACCTGGGCCCCGGCCACATTAAGTAAGCCACATTCGACCTCGCTCGAATTAACTCACATTCGACCTTGTTCGAATTAATTCACATTCGACCTCGTTCGAATCAACTTACATTCGACCTCGCTTCGACCTCGCTTGAATTAACTCACATTCGACCTCATTCGAATCAACTCACATTCGACCTCGCTCGAATCAACTCACATTCGACCTCATTCAAATTAACTCACATTCGACCTCGTTCGAATCAACTCACATTCGACCTCGCTCGAATTAACTCACATTCGACCTCCTTCGAATCAACTCACATTCGACCTCGTTTGAATCAACTCGCATTTGACCTTGTTTGAATTAACTCACATTTGACCTCGTTCGAATTAACTCACATTCGACCTCGTTCGAATCAACTCATATTTGACCTCGTTCAAATTAACTCACATTCGACCTCGTTCGAATCAACTCACATTCGACGTCGTTCAAATTAACTCTCATTCGACCTCGTTCGAATTAACTCTCATTCGACCTCGTTCGAATCAACTCACATTTGACCTCGCTCGAATCAACTAACATTCGACCTCGTTCGAATCAACTAACATTCAACCTCGCTCGAATTAACTAACATTCGACCTCGTTCGAATCAACTCACATTCTACCTCGCTCGAATCAACTCACATTCGACCTCGCTCGAACTAACTCAATATAAGTTACATTTGACCTCGTTCGAATTAAAACCTACTAATCCTCGACCATGACCAAAACCAAATTTTTATGATTAAAATGACAAAACAAAAGAATGAAGCGTGCAAGCCCGAACAGAAAGAAAAGAATTAGATACGAAACAGCGAAAACGACGTTTCTTACTTCAAATATATTCCTTACAAAGGCTAAAATAGATGCTAGCAAAAGTATGTACACGAATTACAAGAGAAAGAAATAAAAGCAACTACACGCTACCTAACTCAGCAACACCATCTTCACCCGTCTCTCCACCATCGCCGCCGCCGTCGGGATACTCATCTTCGTACCAAGCATCCTGCTCAATCCCTTCCACGTCTTCCTCAACATCACAAGCTTGTGGTGTAGCGGGGTCATAGCCACAAGCAAACAGAGCTTCACGTGCCTTAGCATGTGCATTCTCTAAGTCAACTTCTGAAATAACCCTCGTCCCCATCAGATCCCTGAATATATCCAGCTGGGCCTCGGCGTGAATCCATTCCTCATACAGATCCCATGGAACATCAGGAAAAGCAGTACGGGATGAGGACGACTGCGCCAATAACTGTGCCTTTTCGTCCTTGAGGGCAACGACTTGATCACTAAGGTCCGCATCCTTTTTTTCTAACTCCCCAATACGCTCATCAAGCTGCTCTTCTCTAAGCCTAGATGTCTCAATGGCGCAATCCCGTTCAGAACGGATAACACGGATTGTGTCCTCTAAAGCTGCAACTTTGCGCGCAGATGATAACTAGGCCGACTCTGCCTTCTCCAAATTTACTACCTTTTCGCCGACCTCGCCACTCAAAATGACCGCTCGAAGTTGACACTCCTCCTGCTCGGCACGCAGCGAGACCACTTGGGCTTGAAGGTCGGCGCATTGGACCTCAACCCCCTACTCACCTCGAGCTCCTCCTCTTTGTCCTTCAACGCCCCCTCGATCTCACTATATTTTCCGATAACCTTCACCAATTCGTCATCCTTCTCCTTTAGCTCATTTCGGAGGGCCCGGAAATTGATACTCCTACCAAGTCATCGGCAAAGCTCACGGTGCTTATCACGATATTCGCGATATTTTTGCTTCATCTTCTAGAAGATAGCCTTATGCCTCTCCTCTCGGCGGGAACTTTCAATCTCCAAGATCACAGTCTGAAAAGAAATCCAGAGAGGGTAAGAACAAAGTCAGAATCAACATAAAAAATGAACGGAATACCAAACATACCCTAAGAGCAAGGCCGACTATGCTCTTCGACAAAGTGGAATCCTTCAGCTTCACGAGGGTCTTACCCTCCATATCGGAACAGAGTGGACCAAGAGAAGGGACCATGTCCTCCGTGTCAACTAATAGATCCCGGTCCAAAGAGATCTCAATAGTCCGCGTGCTCTATTCCAACCTCACCTTAAGCCGCGTGAGTCCTTCCCCCATCATCCTAACCTCTTCGGGGTCCATATCGGAGCCCGTCTCATTAATCCTCTTCGGCAAAACTTTTGACCTTGGCATTAACCGAGATGAAGGGTCCTCAGTCGGTAACGAGGTCGATGTCTCACCCCCTTGTAAGGCGTCAGGGACTCGCGCCGACGACCCTTCAAAACCCATTTTGACCTCAAGGAGCAACGTACATCCCTCGGCCCCCCGACAGTAGAGGGATCGTGGACAGCAGCTTGACATCAACTCCGAGATCTATGGTCATCGTTTCTCTGATGACAAAGCCATCCATCACTGAACTTCCCACGCGGACACTTCCTTCACCGATACCGACAGATCGCCTCTTGCGGCGAAGCAGATTATCATCTATCGGGCCGATCCTTCCTCATCATCCTCGTCAACTAGATGACGCAGAGGGGAAGTGGAAACACACTCCACAATAGTCGACGACCGAGCAGGTCTCACCGTAACAGTAGTAACAGAAATGGCCTTCCTCTTACGGAATGCCAGAGCAGGAGCTTTCCGACTCTTCAAAGACCCTCGGCTTGCAAAAGTGATTAGAACAGCGACTCTCAAAGTCATGACAAACACGCGACCATAAGGTCAGGACGTCATATGTAAAAAGTCACTATATGGACGGACAAACTCACCGGTCGTTGAAAGCTAGGGCCCAAACTTCTGGAAAAAGGCCGGCCACCGATGAATCCACACTATATGAGGCAAGATCTGGCTAACCTATTCGTTAATATCCGCGACCAAATAAGGGGGCTCAGTCTCAGCTGAAGGAGAAAAAGACAGAACAGTTAGACTACGACCAGAACGAGCAAAATGAGCACTTAGTGAAAATACTTACGGGCGTAATTTCACGCCTCAGGAAATCCATTTGTGTTCGCCACTACGTCCTTAGTCTTGACTTATAAGCAATTAAACCAGAATTGACGATTTTCTTTATCGTCCATCTTTACTACTAAGCTTTTGCCTCCACGGTGAAGAAGGTGCAACATCGTCCCTCTATGGAAACTCGACACGAAGAGGTGCATCAGGTGGCGAAGAGAGACCCCGCAGCCAGCCAATTCCGCGTACTTCATCATCATGAGGATGAGCTTGTAGATATAAGGAGAAAGCTGAGCCGGGAAGACATCGTAGTAGCGGCAAAATTCCTCTGCCAATGGGAGAATGGGAAAGGAGCAGCCCACGTAGAATGGATATGCGTAGAACGCGCAATATCCAAGGCGATGAATCTGCACTACATCGCGTCCAGCCAGGTCCAGATCGATGTGGACTTGAATTTTGAACTTCACCCTGCAATTAGCAAGGGCAACCGCGTCCATCTCAAACTCTATGGCCTCAGGGTCATCCTCGGGCAGCTTTGAGAAGTCAGTTCTAGCCTTCTCGCTACGGGAATTATTTCCTCCACCATAGAAAAGCTTTCATCTTCTGCAACAATAGCAGCCCCACCGTCCTGGGGAGGCATGCACACGGCCAAAGGAACAGGTTCAGGTACCCCCCAGAGCTGGAAGATACATTAACCATTTTGGTTTATGAATAGAGGGGATGTAAACGCATAAGAGTCGAGTAGCAGGAACCACCGAAATCAGTGAAGGCATGAGTATGAAGTAAGGTCAAGAAAGCAGAGATTCTGATTGAGGAAGAAAAAGATATGAAAATCTGATTTTTAGAATGCAAAGAGTGAATCGAAGGATTGAGTATCCCCATTTATAAGAGTTAGGGCATCAATATCGAGGAAGCAAAACACAGATGCCCAGCTAAAAAATTAAAACGGCGGAGGCGCGGGAAATAATACAGGGTATCGAGAAAATGCGTAATAATGATGCATGATGACATGACGTCACTCTGAAACAACGTGACCCTAGGTTGTGGCTCACGGAAGGCCATGTTTCCTTCTCGTCCGAAGCGCTACTACTTGACATGCTCGCATAAAACTTCTCAACCCTAACTGACAGAGTCCGCTCATCAAGGTCGCCCATGGCCGACATCAATAAGCGGATGGACTAACTGTATGGGTCAAAATCTGCCTTATTGGGAATTAGTATGAAGCGGTATTGTGGAAAGCGATATGGTCGAGGTCGATTAGTAGATAACGGGGCTCGTAGCCGACTAGTCAATAACGACCGAGGTCGAGTATCAAGGGCAGTGCTAACGACTAGTTTTTGTATTAGAATATTTAGGAGAATATTCTATTGAATATTCTTGGTGTCTGTACTTTTAGGATTGATTGAGGAATGTCCCATATAAATAGAAAAGGAGATAGGGGAAGGAGATATGTAATATTCTTTGATAAGAACATTCTTGGAAAAGTAGACTTTCTCTCTAGATAAAAGACAATCACTACCTTTCTAAAAAGATTCGGTTGTCTACTATTCCACACTTTTTCCATTAGATCCGAGAAGGGTCCCAACATTCTAGTATTTGTCTATCATTCATCATTGTGAGAAAGAAGAATCATCCAGCTCATTCAATATTGGGTGAATCATTCTCCTTATTTACTTTAATACCAGTATCGTTATTTATTGCTTGATACTCCCCCATCATTAATGATCTTGAAATATTGAATGTACATCACATTTAATCTTCTCTCAACACTGCTCTTGCGTTATTTGTGTTAATCGATTATAAATCTGAAGTTATTATCATTAACTAAGTTTAGCCCTTTGTCATATAAAATTAATTAATTTAATTAAAAGTCTACATTTTTTGGTGAAACAATAAGCATTTTCCCCGACAACATGGCCAAACCATAAATGGTTTATTACAAGTATAGCATGATTGATAACCTAAGAAAAGTAAAGGTTCAAAAATACCTTATAGAGTCAAATACTGTTGAATAGGATAAAATTGGTCCCAACCCTAAAGCACCCTCTTAATTACTGTCTCTGCAAGCAACAAAATAGAATATAGTAATTTAAAGCTCTCATGCATTGTAAAGAGGCTGGTAATTGCCACATGTCACCATTATCATAGAGTAGCATTGCATGCTCCTGATTTTTAAAACTCTTAGGATATGTTCGCGGTTAATAATTAAAAGTTGTCTAATATAATTATTTGACAAACACGTGAATACAGAGCACAGAAGCATGTACATTTGCGAGCAATTTGTTTTTTTTTTCCAAGTACCACGTTTTGGTTCATCGTCCACATTCCTGGTGGGTCCAAAAGTGTCTTTCTCAGAGGGAGTAGAGGCTGATGGGAATTGATCAATGAAGAAACCTAACCCAAACATCCTAGATCAGTAGGGAACATGTCATTCCAACTTGAGAAAATATGAAAAAAATTCAAAAACCTTAGTCTCGCAATAACGTTGTGACACAGGTTGTGAAAAAATTAAAATATTTGGAAGATTTCTAGTCTAATACTAATAGACCCAGGGTGTGTTTGGTACGAGGACATATTTGGTTGATTTAAATGTTTTGAAAAATATTTTTCTCATAAGCTCATTTTTCCTCCAACCGGAAAAAATATTTTTCATGTCAAGAGAAAGAAAAATATTTTTCAAAACTCTTTTTCAACCTTCCCCACCCTATTCCCTATCCCCACCAACCCACCCCCATCTGCCACCCATCCCACCCCTACCCTATATAAAAATATTATTAATAGTATTTTCTTTTCATGTTATAGATAGATTTTTTTCATTTCAACAAATGAGTATTTTCTTTTCATGATATAAAAATATTTTTTTTTTATTTTAATAAAAAAATATTTTCTTTTCATGATGTAGAAAAAGTATTTTCTTTCATTTCAACAAAATGAGTATTTTCTTTTCAAGATGTAGAAAAAGTATTTTCTTTTATTTCAACAAAAAAAGTATTTTCTTTTCATGAGGTAGAAATTTTTTTTGTTTCATTTCAACAAAATGAGTATTTTCTTTTCATGATGTAGAAAAAATATTTTCTTTTATTTCAATAAAATAATTACTTTATTTTTATGTTGTAGAAAGAGTACTTTTTTTTCAACAAAAAAAGAGTATTTTTCTTTTTAGTTATAGAGCATAAATTTCAACGTTGTTCTGCGTAAAAATAAATAAACCAGCACATTAGTTCCTTTGGGTTTGTATGAATTTTTAGAAGAATAATTAAATTGTTGAAGAAATTAAAATAGAGTCCTAAAAATATTGGGTATTTGGGGAGTGGGGGTGGGGCGCGGGAGGAGGAGGAGGGGGGGCAAGGAACCATAGGGACTTGGGTGAAGGGGGTGAGGAGAGTAGCATGAAAAAATATTTTCCAAAAAGAATATTTTCTACTCTCTAACCAAACACTAAAAAATATTTTCTGGAAAAGGTTTTTCACTCACCAACCAAACAAGGGAAAATAAACGATAAAATCACTCATTTTTTTTGTAACTAAATTTTTGTATTAATCACCTTTGAAACTGTACAAAGCCATAGCTAAGCAAAACACAACTAGCTATCTAATTATTAACTATCAATAACTCTGACTTATACACACCAGTACATGAAACTGTACTCCAGAATATAAAACTCTGTATCAAGGTCCTAACTAGAAAATGTATTCATGGAAAGTGAGTGGTTTCTCAAGGAAAAAAATACTATATATAGTTATTTGGCTAAAAAAAACTTCTCATGAGGGTAATATATGAAATTTAAGTTAAATTATTTTCAGATATAGCAAACTATCATTTTTTATGAGCATATTAAGAAAATAATGTTACCACATAAATTAAAATAAAGGGAGAAGGATAGATGAATTAACGAAAATTCTTTTCCGTTTCATCCTAATGGAAAGAATATCGATAAGGTACAAATTAAAGAGGGGGACTTGCAAACTAGAATAAAGAAAAGAGTAAGTTGAGTGATGAATGAGGGAGTTGAGTTTCCGTTGGGGGAACATGTGTCATGTCAAGTTGACGAATAAAGAAAAGAGCAAGTTGAACAAATGATGGAATAAGAAGAGAAAACAAAAGGGGTGGGCGTGGGTGGGGAATTAGGAGTATAAAAAACTGTATAAATTGTATTATTGGGCAGTTCCTGTTGTAACTAATAAGGTGGACAAAGCCAGAGGGCCTAAACTCTATGCCCTACATAACTTACTACTACAAGTTTGTGTTTATTCAGGGAACATAGCAAGTGCAACACTACAGGATTTAGGCAGTACTATACTCTTATTCAGCCATGACAGAGTATTTGAGGGGTTTGGATGATGATGTAGTGCTGCTGGCCGATTCCGATTCAAAATTTAAAATCGATAGATTTCAAATTAATATATAATAATAGCTGAATTCATATTCAAATATTTATAGATAGTTAGTGAATTTCTTAGTGGACGTTTGGACATAAGAATTGTAAAATTTCGAAAAAAGTAAAAAAAAAAAATTAAGTAAAAATGGTATTTGAAAATTAGAGTTGTGTTTGGACATGAATATAATTTTGGGTTGTTTTTGAATTTTTGTGAGTGATCTGAGTGAAAATTTTGACAAATAACATTTTAAAGTTCTTCAAATTTTCAAAAAATTACAAAATTAAAAATTTTATGGCCAAGCACTGATTTCGAAAAAAAATGAAATTTTTTCAAAAAAAATTGAATAATTTTTCATGGCCAAACGGGCTCTTGGATTTTTATAATGAACGCGTAGGTTACACATCTAGATCCGTCTTTGTTGTGTGTGTGTGGGGGGGAGGGGAGGGATGGGGGGTGACTAAGGAATGGCCAAAGTTTCAAGAAGTTCATTCTCGAATATACAACAGAGTTATGAAAACAAGAAACATATGATATGATATTAATTTATAGGGAAAAAATAGTATAGAATTGAGGAATGGGAAGTTTGAAAGAACAAAGGTTAAGTACCATGTGAGAAGCATGATGGCCTAGGATGTTATTGTCTGTTCTTTTAAGTGCTTTATTGATCATTTTTAATGCAAACGACATGGAAGCCATGACATGAACTTCTACAGCTTTGACAAAGGCACCTGCTGTAGGGACTGATCTAACTAGCCTGTTAGCCTCTATATATATTCTACTATTTGTGATCACTTTCAATAAACGTTGTGATGAATCATGATTCCATCAAAGCATATAAAATTCCGGTAATTTGAAAAATAGGATTTACTATCTTGTGGTAGAAACTAGAAACCTAACTTTCTCTTCGTTTCATCATTACCTTTAATTAGTTGTAAGTATACGTATTTGCAGTTTCATAATGTGTCATAGAATTATATATTAAACAACAATTAATCAAAATAACCGTCCCCCAACAAGTTAAACTAAAAATAACCGGCGAAAATATAATATATGTATAATTTATATATTATATGTATATAATCTACGTATATAGTTAAAAAAAATAAATGGTCGGCTATTTATGTAAAGATATCTATATTAAACTCATGTTGCCTTTATGCGGTGGAATATAGAACCTCATGTATTTTCTTACTTTATCCAGTTTATCTTATGAAGTGGGGAAAATGTTCCTGTTTACTTCATAAGTAGTAGTTAAATTTCTATCACTCAATGAGGTCGAAGCTATACTTTCAGGCTCACGTATGGAACGGCGTAATAGTATACTTGCTTAAATATTGTCATGAATACAAGGTTCATACTAGATAGGTTACCTTCACATACAGTCAGCTATACTGCAACAATTAAATGTGTGGGACGGTGATTTTTCATAAGCGGTATCACAATTTTAAACAATAAACAAATAATAATTAACTATAAAAGCATATTAAAAAAATATAATTCGAATTATTTTATAGAGCATAACTCAAGTTCTTACTAAATATGAATTTTCATTTTTAAAAATATGTTCAGTATATAAAAAATAATACTAAATATTTTTATATATATAGAACATCAAGTAATCGCACAAACACTCAACATTCATTCGATTATGCAAATTGTTCTTAATCAATTTTAATGCTGATAAAGAAGAACGGAAAAAATATAGCCGAACAACTTATAATACTGTTTACCAGAAAAAACGGATAGAGTTAAATTTATATGCAATTCTAAGGATACGTGGTATAAATTGGTACAATATGGGAAAGATAAATAAGTATGTACTGAAATTAGTTATAAAAGAGATGAATGCAAACCAGATGAACCAGTTAGCCTAAGCCTTCAAATTTAATCACCTCCAAATTAAGAGAAGCACGATTGATAAAAGAAACAATACGACCAAAAATACCAAAAACCAAAGAGAAATAGTATTAGCACAGTTCTCTATGTATATTAGAATGAATGTGTGTCCGAATCTTGTGAATGAATGAATTGAGTGCCTTGAATCAATGATAACCTACTCTTAATATAGTGGACAAATTCTACTTTGGATATAATTAAAAATACATAGTGGAGATCCCATGATAGATAGATTAATTAATTGGCTTTTCCTTGATTTTCGCAGAGATCCTCTCCCCAAATGCGGCCATAACAACTCTTTTGTTCCTTGGATCGAGCCCGAACTCGGCCGCTCTCGATCGTGATCGGCTTTTATTCGCCCGACCTCTATCTAGGCTCGATCTCGGTCTTGGCTGATTTCGGTCTCGATTGGTCTCTGCTTGCTCGACCTCTATTTGCTCGGTCGCTATCTGGGCTTGATATCGATCTTGGCTGAAACCGACCTTGGTCGGTTTCTAAGGCTCGAACTCAGCAGGCCGACTTCACATCATAGCTCGATACTACAATGACGAACCCTGGTCTATCATGCCCAATCTCGATTAGTCATACGAAGGAAAAAATTATTTTTGACCGTATACAGATAGTCCCCTCGTTTCTCGAAAAGAATGTGGCGAGAAACGATATGATTTTTCTACCTCTGCCTAGATACATACTGACGTCTGCGTCGAGCCCGATTGTGACATATGTGACACATGTCTCGTCGATTTAGTTACTAAAGCATTAAATGCACGTTAGTCGATGGTCGGCCACTGCCAATTTTGAACCGTCATTGTGAAACCTATAAATAACCCCTATTTCTCATTATTTTAAACTTTTACCTTCAACTCTTCTCATTCCAACCTTCACAGTTCTTTGCCTTCTCCAAAGTTCTCTATTTCCAGGTTCTAAAAATTTCTTTGCTTGTTCTTCACCAAACACCAAAATAGTCCCCTCGTTTCTCGAAAAGAATATGGCGAGAAACGATATAATTTTTCAACCTCTAACTAGATACACACTGACATCTGCGTCGAGCCCGATTGTGATGTATGTGACAAATGTCTCGTCGGTTCAATTATCAAGTCATTAAATGCGCGTTAGTCGATGGTCGGCCACTGCCAATTTTGAACCGTCATTGTGAAACCTATAAATACCCCCCTCATTCCTCATTATTTTAAACTTTTACCTTCAACTCTTCTCATTCCAACCTTCACAGTTCTTTGCATTCTCCAAAGTTCTCTATTTCCAGGTTTTAAAAATTTCTTTGCTTGTTTTTCACCAAACACCAAAATATTTCAATTTCCCGTCTTCTTTGTACCTGAAAATTTAGATGGCCAAGATATCTAAAATCGTTCCACAGAAAGAGGTTGCTTCCTCATCTCGGCCGGTCGGTGAGAAACCAATGGGGGAGCCACGCCTTGAATAACTTGTTCCCGGGAGGTGTGTTATTGATTATGACTTTAAGGTCGATAAAGCGTCTTTAGTTGCTGGTCGATATGAGCCGGTATCGAGATATATATGCTTGATACCAATAAGTGTCCTTGATTTGGTGAAGACAGATTGTAATTGGGTAAACAAAGAGGTCGTGATACCGACACCGGAGGAATCGATCACTACCCACGTGGAAGGGTATCTGAGTGTTTACACTTACCCTTTCACATTGAGTCCCATCGATCCAGTCATCATCGATTGTTTCAAGAAATTCCAGGTGACCCTCGGCTAAATTCATCCTTCTTTCTGTAGGATCGTGATCTTGATCCGTTTCTTTGTGAGTATAATTGATGGGCTTCCCTTCACCCTCGACCACCTCATAAGATTATATAGCCCTCGACTTTATCGAGGCGGGCTGATAAAGCTTCAACATCGTGCCACCATGGTGTTCACCTCGAGTATAGATGAAGACAAGGATCGGGGCTGGATGGGTCGGTTTTTTCGAGTGAAGACCTCGGACCTGATCCCGACTGAGAGGATGCCATTTCCTAAAAAATGGAATATGAAATGTAAGTATGATCCCGTTTTAAATTTCTGTTTGTTGTTTTACTTCTTCATCCTTTCTTATTAGTGTCTTTCTTGATGCAGCCGCTGCTTAGATGCCGGGTGCGATTCCCCACCTTGAGAACTGGGTTAAAAACCTGGTTTTGACATCAACATTTGTCGAGCGCTCATGGTGCGATTTGTCGAAGGGTCGGTGGGAAGCTCGTACTCATGGTAAGCTTTCATCTTGGCCTACCGATTCACTTATCGTTCGAGGTGACATGTTTATCTGAAGCATGGGTTTACTTATCTTCTCCCTTTGCAGGTCTCGAAAAAGGATGCGGTCATGAGGTCCCCGTCAGGTGATGAAAAAGCTTTGCCGCCTATCTCAAAACCGGCAAAGGTGAGTAAGAGAAAAAGGGCCTCGGACTCCAAGGATCAAAAACCCAAGAAGAGAGCGACTCGTAAACCCAAAGGGATCATAATCCCACTAACTATGGAGTCGGTCGTACATCTAAGGGATGAAGAAGAAGAAGAAGAAAAAGAAGAAGAAGAAGAAGAAGAAGAAGAAGAAGAAGGTGACTCTGGGCTGGTGGCCCGTGCACTAGCTAGTTCCGATATTTGTAAAGCTTCGGTACTGGTGGGGACTGATTCCGCTCCATCCAGGTTCGATAAGGTCGAGGAGAAGACTACGACCCAGGTTCCTGAGCAAAGGGGGACCGAGGATGTTTTACCTCGGGGCAAAGAGTTCATCCAAAAGGCGGTTGATGCCGGTGCAGGAACCGAGTTTGAGGTTCCCCGCGATGGAGGCGGAGCCTCAAAATACATAATCGGGGCAATAGATATCGGCGATTCCCCTTCTTTTCCTTCATTTTCCCAGTCGATGATACGTGACGCCCAAGCTGTGGAGGTTTATCATGGGAAAGAAGACCATGGAGAGGAAGATCCTTTCCATGGTTATTTTGTTGGGGAAGAAGATACTACCGGTCCGAGCGATTTGGAGGCTTCGAAAAAGAGCTTGGGCAAGGTGGGGATTCCTCGTCTATTCAACGAAGCTCAACAGGCCCTGAATCGGGCAAGTTCGTTTTCTCTTTGTTAACTTTCATACTTATATTTTTCTATTTTTGTATAACTCCTTCATATGTTTTATAGGCTTCTACACTCTATCACGAGGCGTTTTTCCGATCCCGAGGGGATCTAAGCCGGTCCGAAGCCGAAATTTGAGGGCTTACTGAGGAGAGAGACACCTTCAAGCTTCTCAGTGAGCAGAGGGAAGGAGAAGCGAAAGGACTTCGGGCCGAGCTAGAAGCAGCTCTAAAAGAACAAAACAATTTGTTCGAGCAGGTAAAAAGAATTTTTGAAGTTAATGACACTGATTTGGGCGTGATGGCTTCAAGTTCGGTCCTGCAGGTTCAACAAAAGCTCGAAATGATTGGGCAGCTTCGTGCCGAGGTGGATGCAGTGAAAGCGGGGGCAGAGGAGTGGAAAAAGGACATGGACCGCCTTGCCTCTGAAAAGGAGACTGCCCGGGCTCAACTGGCCTCGGTCGAGGCCAAACTACGAAGCTTGATAGAGAGAGCCTTGGTGCAAGCCAAGAATATCGAGGGGTTTAAGTCTCGGTTGGGCTCTCTGATCGAGAGAGACTGGCCTCGAAATTTGTAGCGGCCAAATCGAAGGTCGAAATAGCCACGGCTAACGCCGATGCAATGGTGGTTGTCTACCGGTCCGATGTTGAAGCTGCTCAGGTTCGAGCTAAAGAGGTTGCCGAGGCTTCTCAAGCTCGAGCAAACAGGGTTGCTGAGCATGCTAAATGCCAATCTCGGAGGGAGACTCTAGAGGAGATCCACGCTCGTGGCTCCGATCTTACAGTCGAGGTCGAGAATGCAAAGGAGCTCGAAGCCGAAGCCAGAGTGTTGGCCTTTCCTGATGATGATGATACCGGGAGTATGAGCGGTTCTGAAAGCGAAGGAGGCCTCGAGGGAGAAGATGCTACTCCTGGAGAGGACTAAATCCTTTTAGTATTTTTCTTCTTTCTTTTAAGACCGTTTTGGTCTTTTGTAGAAAAACTTGATCGGGCTATGGTGCCCTTGTAAATGATTTTTGGTACATATATATATATAACTTTCTTTCTTCTATGGCTTCTGAATCTTTTGCCTTTCTTGTTTATTTATACAAAGGTCAAAAAGTGCCTTAGCATGGGATAATTACTTGAAGGTCTAAGTGAATGTTCAAACTCAACCGTTTCTTATAGGTAGTCCCCGAGTGAATGTTCCAACTCGAACTGAGATAGCTTTTAGATTTAACGAATAGAGTTCAAGTGAAATGATTTGCTCGAATTTGAACTAAGGTAGCCCTTATGCTTTTCGGTCGAGTGAGAGTGATTTTTCGAACTCGAACTAAGGTAGCCCTTAGTCCTTACGGTCGAGTGAGAGTGATTTCTCGAACTCGAACTAAGGTAGCCTTTAGGCTTTATGGTCGAGTGAGAGTGATTTCTTGAACTCGAACTAAGGTAGCTCTTAGGCTTTACGGTCGAATGAGAGTGATATCTCGAGCTCAAACTAAGATAGCCCTTAGGCTTTTAGTTCGAGCGAGAGTGATTTCTCGAATTCGAACTAAGGTAGCTCTTAGGCTTTACGGTCGAGTGAGAGTGATTTCTCGAACTCGAACTAAGGTAGACTTTACGCTTTATGGTCAAGTGAGAGTGATTTCTCGAACTCGAACTAAGGTAGCCCTTAGGATTTTCGATCGAGTGGGAGTGATTTCTCGAACTCAAAATAAGGTAGCCTTTAGGCTTTCCGGTCGAGTGAGAGTGAATTCTCGAACTCGAATTAAGGTAGCCCTTAGGCTTTTTGGTCGAGCGAGAGTGATTTCTTGAACTCGAACTAAGGTAGCCCTTAGGCTTTTCGGTCGAGCGAGAGTGATTTCTCGAACTCGAACTAAAGTATCCCTTAGGCTTTACGATCGAGTGAGAGTGATTTCTCGAACTCGAACTAAGGTGGACCTTAGGCTTTACGGTCGAGTGAGAGTGATTTCTCGAACTCAAACTAAGGTATCCCTTAGGCGTTTTGGTCGAGCGAGAGTGATTTCTCGAAATCGAACTAAGGTAGCCGTTAGGATTTTACGGTCGAGTGAGAGTAATTTCTAGAACTAAGGTAGTCATTAGGCTTTACGGTCGAGTGAGAGTCATTTCTCGAACTCGAATTAAGGTAGCCCTTAGGCTTTACGGTCGAGTGAGAGTGATTTCTCGAACTCGAACTAAGGTAGGCCTTAGGCTTTATGGTCGAGTGAGAGTGATATCTCGAGCTCGAACTAAGGTAGCCCTTAGGCTTTTCGTTCGAGTGAGAGTGATTTCTCAAACTCTAACTAAGGTAGCCCTTACGCTTTACAGTCGAGTGAGAGTGATTTCTCGAACTCGAACTAAGGTAGCCCTTAGGCTTTATGGTCGAGTTAGAGTGATTTCTCGAACTCGAACTAAGGTAGCCTTTAGGCCTTTCGGTCGAGTGAGATTGATTTCTCGAACTCGAACTAAGGTAGCCCTTAGGCTTTACACGTAGTTCCCAATTTATGGGGGTAATCATTCGAACTCCGGCCATGGTCGGCCCTTAAGCCTGTTTGCATAATAGATCGATAATATGAAATAGAAGATCTTTTTTGAGGTATCAGATATCGGTAAAGAAGAAATTTCTCTTTATAGGTCATTATACATCCGTACATGTTTTGTGCCAGGGCTTCAAGCAAACTATGCGGGCTTGGTTCGTTTGACCATTTGGCCCTTACAAATTTTTCTCATCGAGACCCTGTTGCCATGAAGTAACGAGCTTGCCCGAACTTGATATTCGAGGGAAATGCCCCCAGCATTCGAGGTCGATTGTAAAGAGACCTCGGATACTGTTGAATTGTTATAAGCTAGCACGATCAATAGTTACCTTATTAAAAACCTCTCCGAAAAACCCATTTGGGACAAAACCGGTCTAAGGGAAAAAGAGTGCAACACGCGCTTTCGTACCTAAAGGCTTCATGTTTGAAGAATCCATCCCTGTTTCTGTTCGAACATCTGTAAGGGTTAGTTTCGAAATACAAATGAACATTGGAGGGTCGTACCTTAGCAGTAGTATTGTTTTAAGTACAATACATTCCAATTGCTTGGTAGTTGTACGCCGTTTATTATACCGAGCTTGTATGATCCTTTTCCGACGGTTTTGAGAACCTGATACGGTCCTTCCTAGTTCGGACCCAGTTTCCCTTCATTCGGATTTCGGGTGTTGAGGATGACCTTTCTTAGCACTAAGTCCCCGATGTTAAAATGTCAAAGATTGGTTCTTCGATTGTAGTACCTTTCGATTCGCTATTTTTGGGCGGCCAATCGGACGAGAGCAGTTTCTTGTCTTTCATCCAATAATTATAGGCTTGTATTCATGGTCTCGTTATTCGACTATTCTGTCGCATATCGAAACCTGATGCTAGGTTCTCCGACTTCGACCGGGATCAGAGCTTCGGCACCATAAACTAACGAGAATGGTGTTGCTCCGGTACTGGATTTTGATGTTGTGCGGTATGCCCATAGGACCTCGGGTAGTATTTCTTTCCATTTTCCTTTGGCGTCGGTCAGTCTTTTCTTAAGATTTTAGTTGATGGTTTTGTTGGTTGATTCAGTTTGTCCGTTCCCGCTGGGATGATAAGGCGTCGATATGATCCTTTTGATCTTGTGATCGTCTAGAAATTTAGTTACTTTGCTGCCGACAAATTATTTCCCATTATCACATACAATTTCAAATGGCATCCTGAATCAACATATGATGTTGTCCCAAACGAAGACTATCACTTCTTTTTCTCCGACTTTCTCGAAAGCATGTGCTTCAACCCATTTAGAGAAATAATCAGTCATAAACAAAATAAATTAAGCCTTACTTGGGGCCGACGGGAGGAGGCCAACGATGTCTATTCCCCATTTGATGAAAGGCCGTGGAGATAGGATCGAGTGAAGGAGTTCCCGGGTTAATGAATCATGGGCGCATGCCTTTGGCACTTGTTGCATTTTCGAATGAACTCCCTTGCATTCTTGTCCATATCGGTCCAATAATATCCTGCTCTGATTACTTTGTGGACCAACAAATCGGCACCAGAATGATTTTCACAAGTGCCCTCGTGAATTTCACGTAGGATGTAATAAGTATCTTCCGGTCCCAAACATATTGCCAGTGGTCTATCGAACGTCCTCCTAAATAGCGTTCCGTCTTCGGACAAGGTGAACTGTGCTGCCTTTGTGTGCATAGCCCTCGATCCCTTTGGATCTGATGGAAGCTTTCCGTTCTTGAAGTACTCTATGTATTCGTTTCTCCAATGCCAGGGTAAAACTTGTGGATTTTATCTCGGTGTGACATTCTTCGATTACCGATCTCATGAGTTGTACGACAGTCCCCGAGTTGAGTTCGTCATCTTCGACCGATAAAGCCAAGTTTGCAAGGGCATCAGCCTCACTGTTCTGTTCCCGGGGTATATATTGTAAGGTCCATTCCTTAAATTGATGTAGAGTCACCTGTAATTTGTCCAAGTACCTCTGTATTCGATCTTCTCGGACTTGAAAAGTCCCGTTAGCTTAGTTTACCACGAGGAGGGAATCACACTTAGCCTCTACGATTTCTGCTCCCAAGCTTCTAGCTAGTTCGAGACCTGCAATCATGGCCTCATATTCGGCCTCATTGTTAGTTAATTTTGTGGTTTTGATAGACTGTCTAACTACATTACGTGTGGGAAATTTTAGTACGATGCCTAGTCCGTACCCTTTCACGTTCGAGGCACCATCCGTAAAGAGAGTCCAGACTCCAGAAGAGGCACCTGATTTTATAAGTAGTTCTTTTTCAATATCGAGTTCAAAGGTCGGCGTAAAGTCAGCCACGAAGTCCGCCATGATTTGAGATTTGATGGCGGTTCGGGGTCGATACTCAATATCGTACCCGCTGACTTCTATGGCCCATTTGGCCACTCGACCCGAAAGCTTGGGTTTGTACAAAATATTTCGAAGAGGATTAGCTATTACAACACATATCGGATGACACTGAAAATATTATTTTAGTTTCCTAGAGGCGCTTATTAAAGCAAGCGCTAATTTTTCTAAGTATGGATACCTAGTTTCGGCCTCGCCTAAGGTCTGACTGACGTAATAAATAGGGAATTGCGTACCTCGTTCTTCTCAAACCAGAACTTCACTTAACGCTATCTCCGAGACAACTAAGTATAGGTAAAGTTGTTCATCTACCTTCGGGGTATGAAGCAACGGCGGACTTGAAAAATACTGCTTTAATTCCTCCAAAGCCCGTTGGCATTCCGGAACCCATGCGAAGTTGTTTTTCTTCTTAAGTAGTGAGAAAAATCGGTGGCTCCTATCTGAGGACCTCAAAATGAATCGTCCGAGGGCGGCTATTCGTCCTGTTAGCCTCTGCACGACCTTTATATTATCTACTACCATGATGTCCTCGATAGCTTTGATTTTATCGGGGTTGATCTCGATTCCTTGATTGGACACCATGAAACCAAGAAACTTGCCCGAGCCGACCCCGAATTTGCATTTCTCGGTATTGAGCTTCATATCGTACTCCCTCAGTATGTTGAAAGTTTCCTGCAAATGCTTTAAATGGTCCTCTACTCGCAGGAACTTGACTAACATGTCGTCAATATAAACTTCCATTATTTTTTAAACATTCGGTTTACTAGGCGTTGATAAGTTGCACCAATAATTTTTAGACCGAATGACATTACGTTATAACAGTAAGTACCGTACTTAGTGATAAACGAGGTTTTTTCCTGGTCCTCCGAGTTCATCTGTATTTTGTTGTACCCGGAGTAGGCATCGAGAAAACTGAGAGTCTCGTGGCCGGTCGTGGAATCGATCATACAATCGATATTAGGCAAAGGAAAAGAATCCTCAGGACATGTTTTATTTAGATTTTTATAATCTATATACATTCTAAGTTTGTTTCCCTTCTTAGGGACTACCACCACGTTTGCTAGCCATTATAATCTATACACATTCTAAGCTTGGTTACCCCGTCTCTGATGAAGGCATGTTTGACCTCGGACTGGGGCCTTCTTTTTTGTTTTACCGGATGGAATTTCGGATCCAAGATTAGTCTATGAGTGGTGATTCCCGGTAGGATCCCTGTCATGTCAAGATGGGACCAAGCGAAACACCCCATGTTAGTTATAAAAAATTAAACAAGCTTTTTCCTGAGCTCGGGACTTAACCTAGTAGCCGGGTATACCTTTCGTTCGGGCAGATGTTCGACTAGTGAGATTTGCTCCAGTTCTTCGATCGTTGATTTGGTAGCGTCAGAATTATCGGGGACCATGAAGGATCGAGAGATCCCATAATCATCATCTTCGTCAGTCTCCTACTTCTCTAGTTGGGTCGAGGCCGACATTTGTGATTGCTATTTGGTACCCGATTTTCCTTCGAATTAGATCCTTTTGTTGATAAGAGTGATGATATTGGAATCACTTCATCGATGACAACCATTTCCTTTGCGGCTGGTTGCTCTCCGTAGATTGTTTTGATTCCCTCTGGTGTTGGGAATTTTAGAACCTGATGAAGGGTCGAGGGTACTGCTTTTATGTTGTGGATCCATGGCCTTTTGAATAGGGCATTATATCTCATGTCCCCTTCGATCACGTGGAATTTTGTTTCTTGGATGGTCCCGGCCACGTTAACTGGCAGAAGTATCTCGCCCTTAGTAGTTTCACATGCCATATTGAATCCGTTTAGTACCAGGGTTGCGGGTACGACCTGGTCCTACAGACCGAGTTGCACTACGACCCTCGATCGAATGATGTTGGCCGAGCTACCTGGATCAATTAATACATGCTTAACTTGGGTTTTATTCATAAGTACATATATTACCAGTGTGTCATCATGGGGTTGCATGATTCCTTCCGCGTGTTCGTCACTAAAGGATAAGGTTCCTTTAGGTATGTAGTCCTGAGTTCGAGATCACTTCTCTCTTATGATCGATATCTTAGTGCGCTTAAGCACCGGCCCCTACGGGCATCGATCCCTCCGATGATCATGTGGATGATGTGTTGTGGCTCTTCTTGTTCGCTTTGTCTATTGAATTCTCTGTTTTTGAAATGGTTTTTTGCTCGTTCACTTAATAATTCTCGAAGGTGCCCTTCATTAAATAACCGGGCTACCTTCTTTCCCAACTGCGTGCAATCTTCCGTTCTGTGGCCATGAGTGCCATGATACTTGCACATTTGATTGGTATTTCTCTAGGCTAGATTGGATTGTAGAGGTCGAGTCCATTTAGTATCTTTGATGTGTCTGATAGCTGATATGATGGCGGATGCATCAATGTTGAAGTTATATTCTGATAATCGTAGTGCTTCCTTAGGTCTGGTGTGCCTGCCGAACCTACTATTGTTCATCAATCCTCGAGACCCTTGGCCTCGATCACTTTTCCTTTCGCCTTGTACGGGGTTACGTCCCGGCTCGCCACCCTTACGATCTTCGTTAATGGTCGGTATCGGTCCCTGTTCTGCCTTGGTTCTCGGTTGGTGTCCCTTTTAATAACGGACCCAGAACCCAACTAGTCATCTTCGACTCTAATCTTCGATTGATATCGATTGTGCACATCGGCCCAAGTAACAATCGGGTAGTCGATCAAGTTCTACTTCAACCATCGTGAAGCCATCGAGCTTCGTTCATTTAGTCCTTGGGTGAAAGCTTGAACAGACCAATCGTCTGTGACTGGTGGTAGATCCATTCATTCCATTTGGAAATGAGATACAAATTCTCTTAGCATTTCGTTATATTTTTGCCTTACCTTAAAAAGATCCGATTTTCTGGTTTCGACTTTTATGGCTCCGTCATGTGCTTTTACAAAGGAATCTGCAAGAATAACAAAAGAATCGATAACGTTAGGCGGTAAATTATGATACCATATCATTGCTCCCTTTGACAGGGTTTCACCGAACTTCTGTAATAATTCGGATTCGATCTCGTCATCTTCTAGATCGTTCCCTTTGATGACACATGTGTAAGAGGTGACATATTTGTTGGGATCGGTCGTTCCATTATATTTAGGAATTTCGGGCATGCGGAACTTCTTGGGGATCAGTTTTGGAGCCGCGCTCGGGGGAAAAGGCTTCTGCACGAATGTTTTGGAATCCAAGCCCTTCAATATCGGTGGTTCCCCCGGGATCTGATCAACCATGGAGTTATAAGTTTCCACCTTTTGGTCGTTTGCTTTAATCCTCCTTTCTCCTGACTCTATTTGATTTTTCAGTTCCTCGAGCATCTTAATAATTTCGGGATTAATCCCTTATTCTTGTTCATTCGACTTCACTACAGCCGGCCCCATTTTGTGGGAGACTTCTTGAGGTGGATCGGGCTTGAGCCTGCTCGATGCCTGGGTTTCGCCTTGCAACTGGGATATCGCCACTTGTTGTGCTTGCAATATTTCGAAAATTATACGCAGGTTGATCCTGTATTCTCTAGCATTTTGTGTATTTCGAACTGCAGATCGAGTTCCACCATGAATGCTGTTTTCTAGGTTGGAATGTTGGTTCGCCTCAATAGCCATATATGAGTTAACGTCGATTGGATCTACGGCTTGAGTTCCAACAGGGTCGATGAGTGGCCTTTCATCCCCGAGTGTCAGGTTATTATTCTCATCTTGAAGGCCAGCTTCGTTGTCGATAGGTAGGGCCATTATTTGAGAGTTCGTCGTTTTTAACATGAAATCGAAGACACTTCCTAGAGCAAGTGTGAAATAGTGTGTTTTACAGAGATTCGTACCAAATAACCACTATTATCCTTAGCCCCACGGTGGGCACCAAACTGTTTACCCAAAAAACGGATAGAGTTGAATTTATACGCAGTTCTAAGGATACGTGGTATAAATTAATACAAATTGGGAAAGATAAATAAGTATGTACTGAAATTAGTTATAAAAGAGATGAATGCAAACCATATGAACCAGTTAGCCTAAGTATTCAAATTTAATCACCTCCAAATTGAGAGAAGAACGATTGATAAAAGAAACAATATGACCAAAAATACCAAAAACCAAAGAGAAATAGTATTAGCAATGTTCTCTGTGTATACTAGAATGAATGTGTGCCTGAATCTTGTGAATGAATGAATTGAGTGCCTTGAATCAATGATAACCTACTCTTAATATAGTGGAGGAATCATACGTTGGATATAATTATAAATACATAGTGGGGATCCTAGGATAGATTAATTAATTGGCTTTTTCTTGATTTTCGCCGAGATCCTCTACCCAAATGCGGCCATAACGGCTCTTTTGTTCCTTGGCTCAAGCCCGAACTCGGCCGCTCTCGATCATGATCGACTTTTATTCGCTCGACCTCTATCTAGGCTCGATCTCAGTGTTGGCCGATTTCGATCTTGCTCAACCTCTATTTGCTCGGCCTCTATCTGGGCTCAATCTCAGTTTTGGCCGATTTCGATCTTGCTCGACCTCTATTTGCTCGGCCTCTATCTAGGCTCGATATCGATCTTGGCTGAAACCGACCTTGCTCGGTTTTTAGGGCTCGAACTCGGCATCCCGACTTCACATCATAGCTCGGTACTACAATGATAAACCCCGATCCATCATACCCCAATCTCGATTAGTCATACGAAGGGCAAACTTGATTTTGACCATATACAAATACAAGTCAAATAAATAATTTATTGTTGCATAAAACTAGTAAATGTTACTCTTGATCTATTGGTTTAGTTAATGATAATGCTTAAGAGTTAAGAGGTCAATGGTTCAAACCTTCACATTTTTTTTTATTTCTAGATGAGGCAACAAAGAATCTAAAACAAAAATAAAGCTAAAAGAATTTGAAACAAAGACGAAGCTATCGAGATACGAACTTGTGACATTTTAAGGAAGTTGAAGTTCCTGACCAGCTGTACTACACATCTGTTGTTGTGAAGCGGTGTCACTTTTGTTAAATTTATCTTTGTTTCTCATGTTAGATTTTTATTATATATACTTTTTTAATAAAATTTTATGACCAAGCGGTGTCACATGACATCGCTTGAGTTAAAGTAGATCCGTCCTGGGGTGGGATAAATAATCTTTTGACGAGGAGGGGCGACAAAAGCATTCATGGGCCAAGAGTTAACAAAGACTCAAAAATGACACATGGAAAAGTCATGATATTTTTTAGACTTCAAATGCTAAAATTTGACTTATTAGGAAGGAGATGAATGCATATCAATTTAAATACTTAGAACAGAGTCATGGTAAAATGGGGAGTCATGATTTCAATCTGTTTTTGAATTTTAGAGCTACAATTTAAGTGCTAATCATAACTTCATTCTAAATCTAATATTTATATATATATAATAAATTTTTAATATAAAATAAAGTATTTGAACAAAAGTTATTGAATTCTATAAAATCTAGCTCGACTTTTGCCTCGGGTACTGGTCAGGGTTGGATAAGACTGCAATAAGGTGATAATAATAGACAGTACCAGATACCCCCTCGTGCACAAAACTACCCCGCACACTCTGCCTTTTGAAATACAGACAAGGCACTATTTTGTTTCCCTTCCCTAAGCATCAATCATATTTCTCATCTGTTATATTAGTGGCCTTTTCCTCCCTGCAAAGGTACAGCCTCACCTGCTTTTGCAGACCCCTTTTTCCGTTTATAGGACAAAGGCGAGAAAATTGTACACAAAGGATAACTTGTAATGTTCTATAGTTTTCATGGGGTTTCTGTCTCAATTCTTTTTAACAACAACATCCCAGAACAATTAGATTTCAGGATTCAAGTTCATAGCAGGTATTGTCTGATTTGGTCCAACTGATCTGATGGAATTGTCTCTTAAAATACGTCATCATCAAGCCCAAAAGAACACGTACCATGTGACTTGTGTTATGATTTATAAAGTTTTTTACTTTTCTTTTTTAATCTAACGTGGGATTCGCCTAATCTAACATATGCACGCCTTCTTCGAAAACTTGCCGGCGAACAAGCCCTAACTCTGTTTGACCCCCTCATCGGCCAGTCCTGCGTATGGGCGTCACAATTGATTGCCTCATTATTAGTTTTATCTGAACAGTATTTGTACCATTGCAAAATTTTTAACTCACCCTTTTATTTACCAGCTTCCCTCTGAATTACTCTTTATTAATGGGCTTTATTATGGAAGCAAAGAGCTAAAGTAAAACATAATGGGGTTATGATAAACTACTTTTACCATGTTTTATGAACTAAAATGTGATAATTAACCCAGGAAAGAAAATCAGAGATGCTACAGCTGACGGTCAAGATTAGAAAAAAGAGGAAAAAATTGAACTGTCAATTTCCATTATTATATTCACCAAACGAAAAGAACAAAACTAGATATGAAAAAAAGAAAAAGAAAAAGGAAGGGTACAACAAAGAAAAAGAATCAGTATATAATCGTTATTGGCTCACAACCAGTCCTATGTATCCGCGTTTGATGAAGTCACCATCACACAAATCAGCGGCTCCTTATCATCATAGTTAGAATGAGGAAGCACAGGATTGCCACCACATCCGGTGCACGTGAGCACCTGTGCTCTCATAGCTTGACAATCCCAGTTGGTGGTCCCTACCACATACAACATCAGCCCAGCACAGCAAACCTGGGCCGCAAGTAACCCGACCCAAAGTCCAACAAAACCCAATCCTAACCAGAATCCAAGCCCAATAGCCACAGGCATTCCCACTAGATAGAATGCGCCAAGGTTCACATTCGCCGCCGTGGTTGGCCGCGCAGTCCCCCGCACAACTCCACATCCTACGGTTTGCGGACAGTTACCTAGCTCACACAATCCTAGTATGGGTAAAATCACCGACGTCATTTCTATAATTCGTGCATCGTAAGTAAACATTTTAGCCCATATATTTCTCATTGTAGTTGCAAAAACCATAGCTGATAAGCCCATCAAACCCGCCAACAAGATTGACACCGTAGCGGATACCCGAGCCTTGTCGGGTCGGTTTGCACCAAGTTCATTACCGACCCGAGTAGACACTGCAAAACTAAGAGAAGAGGGAAATACATAGAGGAAAGAGGTGGTTTGGATCAAAATACCCATGGATGCCACGGTGGCTTTGGGGTCCACAAGTAGTCCGCACAACAATATCATGATCTCGTACCACCACCACTCTAGGCAAACCGAAACACAACTCGGTGCGGCTAATCGAACCAGGGGCATCCAACCGGTCAAGCACTCAAGGCTAGGTTTGGTCCATGTCGGTTTGTCGTGTATGACGTAAAAACAAAGTGCGACGAGTGCCGCCATGTTCGACGTGGCGGAAGCAATCGCAACTCCTGCTACACCAAGTTGAAGCGAAGAGACAAGCAAATAATTAAGGGGCAAATGTAAAACGGTGCCCGCTAAAGAAGCTAACGTGAGCGGGTACGTAATACCTTGAGCTCGAAGGTAAATACGTATAGGGTGAAAAAAGGAATTAGTAATAAGGTCGGGGAGTGAAAAAACAAGATAGGTATGAGCTAATCGGGTGATGTTGGGGTCTTGGTGTAAATAAAGTAAAATGTGGGAAATGTTTAGCCAAAGGAATGTAATGGGCAAACAACAACAAAGAAGGAAAACAACAGACCTTTGTAAAGTTAAAGACAGAAGTTTGGGACGTTGAGCACCAAAAGCTTGGGAACAAAGAGGTTCCATACCTAAAGCAAGACCAGAGAGTACTGAATAACCAGTAATATTAGCAAATGCAATAGCTAAAGAGCCAGCGGCTAACTCAGTATCACCGAGATGGCCAAGGAAAAGCATAGAAAGAATGGAGCGAGAGTAAAGGATTAAGGCAGTGAGTGCTATGGGGAAAGCAAGTTTGAAAACTTCTCTGCTTTCTTGGATGATTTGTGATGCTGTTATTTTTTCATGCATTTGTTTGGGATTTTCTTGGGGTAGTGATAAAAGATCAATAAATAAGTGGGGTTGAGTGGATTTTTGTGATGATAATATTGGTGGTTTTTGATCAATCTTAGAGATATTGGTGAACTTAGGAGTGGTATTTGGATTGCACATAGCTACTTCAAAACAAGATAAAACAGAGAAATCTTTGTTAGCTGGTTTTCTTGATTTCTTTTCCTATAGGTTTTCTTTGTTTTAGTACTGAGAATTCCTGAGAGAAACTGCTTTAGTTAATATCTCTGAACGAATTGGTTTGGTTTTAGGGGTGAAGAGAGGATTGGACAAATATTAATAAAGGTTATTGAGGTGGGGTTTTAATTTTTTGTTTTCTCTTTATTTTATTGGTCATTTTCTTTGTATCTTTTAATTCTTTAAAATATACTCCACCGTCTCAAATTATCGGTCGAGATATCTAAAAATAATTGTCTCAAATTATTCGTTATTTTATAAGTTCAAGACGAAATTAATTTTTTTCTTCACTTTACCCTAGTAATTGTTCTTGAAAATGGAGATAGCACATAAATATAATAAATATTCAATGAAAAGAGGTTATATTTTAAGACATAAATGAGGATAAAATAATTAAAAACTCATTTTAATTAATATTTCTTAAGAATCGTGTAATACGACAAATAATTTGAAACGGAACGAATACCAAATATATTAAAATAATGGTTTTGTAGTGCTATTATTATATTAATTTCTTTTTTCTCTCTCTCTTTATATATATATATATATTTATTTTTATTTTTTATTTTTAAATCCTTCCCAAATAATTTAAGGGAAAAAAGGGTCTTTTGGTTTTTAATTGCTTTTATGTGGTTTGAAGAAAGTATGTCAGAACTTCTATTTCCAATAGTGTATAGGGTGTGGGTTATATTTCTCATTTACGAGAGAGATTGGTTTATTGGTGATATTATTATTATTTTTTGCCTTGGATTAGCCTCCCAGAGTCACCAGTCCCAGTATTCCAGTTTTCAGCAGCTCAATGCAATGAAATCATGGAATACTATTGCAACATATATGAACAACTGCCTCTTCGATCAGCAAATATAATGATCAGACCACTCTCTTTTGTCATGCATGGGATGGCGCACCTTTATTTCTTTATTTGTTTTTCTTTTGCCTTCATTCCATGATATTTTCTACAATCGTGGTGTTTGTATCCACTTGTTGGAATTCACTTACGCGTAATTCAATTAATTTTACGAGGTCATGATATTCGGGCAGAGATTAAGTTAGAATTTGAACCTTATGGATTCGAGATTTTAATTTTTTTAAGTTAATAAATTTTAAATTAATAATTTGTACATATTTATTGAATTTTTTAATACAAATACAAGATTTGAACAAAGATTATTGAGTTCGATAAAAAACGCAACCAACATAGTGGCTCCGCCCTTACCTTCAAAGGCAGAACATGTGCCAGTGCCACATGCTGGCCAAGGGGATTCACTTGATGCTCCTCGGTTGAAAAATATATTGTGTGTATAGTATAAAAATAGTTTTTTTTTTGTTTATATATAGGCTATTGAATTCCCTAAATGTGAGAAAAATTTCTAGATGTCGTTTTTGTAATTTGATTCAAATTCCTAACTCGTCACCTCTGTTTTAAAAGGCGTTTTTGAGGCGAGCCCCGGGGCGAGGCATACCAAAAATGTTGCGGGGCGATAGTGTGGGGCGAAAGTCTCCAGAGGCGTACGCCCCGCAATTTGGAGCGTACGTCCGGGCGTTCGAGGCGTACGCCCGGACGTTCGGGGCGCGATTTTTTAGTAAGGAGTAAGCCCTGAGACTTTTTCTAATTAAAATGAAATATTGTTGAATTAGTTCTTCATATAATACCCAATTTCTCAAAAGTCAGTTTGGTAATTACTCAAAAGGTTTTAAAAGGAATTCAAAAGTATTAAATTTAAAAGTAAAGACCTTTTTTTATTTATTTAAGCCCTAATTCATGGTTTTCTCAATATTTTATCTTGTCCGCTAGTCTGCTAATATCTCCCAAAAGCAACAAATATATATATATATATATATATATATATATATATATATATATATTTTTTAACAAATACAAAGAGAACTACATTCTTCTTCATAGCAGCAAATTCAAAATTCAAATTGCAGGTTAATCATCCTTTTTGTTCCTCCCTATAAAAATTTTTATTCTTTGACTCAAATTACTTGTGCTTGTAAGTAACGTATAATATATTGTTTTGATTAGTTTTTTGTGGGGATGGAGCACACATATATATAGTTTTCTTCAATATTTATACAATTTTACCTGTTTATAAATATTTACTGTCATTATATTATTTTATAAAATATTAAAAAATAAATACCTATGGGGCTTACGCCCCACGCCTCGGGAATTATGCCCCGCTAAGGCATATGTAAAACGCCTCGCCTTACGCCCACGCCTTTTAAAACACTACTCGTGACTTATGATCCTACTGTAACTGATGATCCTACTGTTATTTCCACAAGATTGATTAAGTTCCAATGACAAATTTACATACACGAGAAAAAAGAGGAAAAGGAAAGAAAGTGGGATATTAACCTTTATTAAGATTCCAAGAAGCTATTACTCATCTTAGGAGTTAGGACAGTTTTCAGTCAATTAATTCTAGACGACTAGACCCTTTTAATTGGGTTAGTGATCCGCAAAATAGAAGTCAATTGCTACATCTCTATTAAGATACCAAACAAACACTACTCTTTTGACTGGTTTACGTTTATTTTTCTGACTTCCAAAGGATCAAACCTCATTAATGCTTATTCAATTGACATTTATTTGCTTTATATCAGTTGTTTGTATAATTTGATAGGACCTAAGGTAACTGAAGATCTTACTCCACAACTGTATAGGAGTTCGTTTGTTTTTCTGTTGTTTGCTGCGTAATTACATTCAACACTACTAAATTCAATTATGTCCTGATTGTTACCGACAGTGTGGTTGAAGCTCAAGTTACAAGTGTCATTAATATTTCTCCTGAAATACTCTTTTAATCAGTTTTTTCAATTACAAATTCCTTATTGCAAGTTAAAGTTGAGATAATAGATAAATTCATAAAAAAAAAAAAAAAAATCTTTGCAAAGAGTATTTCATTATTTGTAAATAGTATGTATGTCCAAACGATAACTAAAGATTGTTATATGCTTGCTTCCGATATATTATGATTTCTTTCAAACTAGAACTAAAAGGATAAGAAAATGGTTCTATGTATATGCTCAATGATAATTGAGCAAGAGACTTGACAAGGAGGCCGCCCAAGACGAGCCGCAGCAGTTGGACCAATGGGTCAGCGCCCGGTGAATGCCAAGCCCACCAAGATCCAAGTAGATGGACAAGAGTGGCCTTTAATCTGTTAAATTAAAGAGAAATGTACATTTTTAGCCGCTCAAAAAAAATTATAATAGATAATATATATATATATATATATATATATATATATATATATATATATATATATGCTGTATATATGTGTATATATGTGTACTATATATATATAATATACATATTTTATTTATTTTTTGGGTAGCAAATGCTGTTAGGTTAGGTGGACCTACCAATTTTGTATTTTGTCCTAAACTAAACCCGATGGCGCATTTACACAAATGTCTATTTTTAGGCCAAGGTTTAATTTTATTCCTATTCTATAATTGTGCAAATATAAACCTTAATTTAGACATAATTATTGATTGGGATAGAGCTTATATAGTGCTCGTATGTGATTTGTGAGTAAATATAATTAATTTTGTGGTGGCTATATATATATATATATATGTGAAAGCCACTAGTAGCTTGTGACCAAGTAAACATGAAGAGTACTAGAACCCCATGTGAGTTAAGAGGAATGGATGTAGGCTTAACATTTGAATTTAACCAATATAAGAAGATTATCGTGTTCATTTTACACCTAATTTTATTTTTTATTTGTTGTAATATATGCATCCCCATCTCAAATCATTCAACACTGCACTCACTAATCTTCATAAAGGATTCTAGTAATCAATATTTGAACAGATTTTGTTAAAATCTTAGAAGACTTGTTAAATTGTGATAACAATTCTGATAACAATTTAACAGAATTTGATCAAAAAGTTTTCTTTCGATTGAAATCCTTTTTTCAAAAAGTGATCAAAACACTTTAAATCGAATAATTTGCAATTCGTCGTCTTCCTATACTTTAAAATTTGAAAAAAAAAGTGCTTTTGAGGATAAGTAGAAGAAAAAGAAGCAAAAAAAAGTAATTCTCTCCAAAAATATTTTTTTTAAAGCATTTTTGAGAAAATATCCTTAAAAGCAGTTTTAAAAGCTTGACCAAACACTAATTGCTGCTGATAAATTATTTTCGAATTAATTAGCTAAACAGAAATTATTTTTCACTAAAAACACTTTTGAGTAAAAAAAAAAACTTCCCAGACTTAATTTTGAAGCTCATAAAACCTGCAAACGAAAAAAACAATCTTTTAAGAACGAAAAAAAAACGTGGTATTAATGGCAAATAGGAAGAAAACACGTGGATTACCGAAGCAGGGGTTGGTGACAATACTATATTAAATGTGGACACAGCAGCTCCGGATTCCTATCCTTTAGCTGCTACACTCTTTCTCTAAGCTCTCATTGGCCGACTAATCATCATTACTGATTGTGCTTTCCGTTTGATTTTAGGAGAGTTCAGTTCAACATAATTTCGCGTCTGTTTATTAAATTTTGCAGAGAGATAAAGCTAGAAGCTTTAGATTGAGGAGGATTTAAGATGCAATAGGAAAAAATAGAGTTGAGAGAGTAAACGAAGGCTATCTATTCTGAAAAACATGGCGTATGTTGGAGCTCCTAACTTTTCTGCTACAAATGCTGTTTTTAAAAAAACAATCATTGCGGCGGATTAATGGAATTTTACAACCCAAAAAGCTGCCATTTTCGCCTCTCCCTAACTATAATATGCTGAGGACGACGATGAATCTGCAATCTAAGGCTTCTGATAAGGTTTATTTCTTCATCCTATATCTGCTCCTTCTTTGCTGGTTTTCCTTTTTGACATCTTACTATATAATATAAAACATTTATATTGATTAATTCAGATATTTAATTTTTAGTAACTTATAAGAAAGACAAATTAAAAAACACATGGCTTCCTTTGATTTCTGGATTTTGCATTGCACATGGCCAATTTCATTAACAATTTGAAGTAAAGGATTATATCTGGACAAATATGGACCAACCACAAACTTTAAAAACCATATTTTTGATGGATTATTATAAGCAGCAGAAGCGGAAGCAATTCCAGTATCAAAATCACATGTAATCTAGACAACTAGTATATACGGGGTTTCACGGGTTACCTCTTGAAGCGTGAACATATCTCTTCTACACGTGAGCCTTCATTTCCATAACTTCTCAATAGAATCTCCACCACCCGCACAATCGTGATCCTCGAACGTTCCACGGTTTTCTACTGTGTAACCCAAATAATACCCGAAAACAACAATTTCGTGTGGGCGAAATTTCTAGGAAAATATGGCTAAAAATTTCGGCCACTATCACTCTCTCCTCTAGGTCGAAAACTTTTTGTATTTATAGCACAAGTTTTAAGGGTTAAAACCCTTTTTCAAAACCTGTTAGATTTTTCTTTCCCCGAGAAAAAAGATTCCTTTATTTCCTATTATTTAGGCACAGCAGGGACCACATAATTTAATTAACAAGGCTTCCAATTATGGAATTAATTTCTAATTTTCGAAATTAATATCCACCATAATTAATTACGAATTATTCCACTAAAAATTCGTAATTGCACTCCTTATTCAATTTTAAAATTCATCCATTAAATCTTATTTAACTCCCCATGTTAAGATTCAGATACTAATCAATTAAATTAAATTACTGATGATTTAATTTATTGATTATTTCTTTTAGACTTTCGTTTAACTTATTTCATGTGCCGGATACAAAATCCACCGACCGAGTTTACACATGAAAACTTATAAGTTTTCATAAAGGTGTATCATCAATATCTAAACTGAGACATGGATTCCATCAACTAACTATTACTTCGCCAATGTACATTATTATTATCCAATTTACCAAGCATATTGACCCACGAAAGAATCTCGCATTTTAATAAATCAAAATAATAATAATATACACAACTAATAATAATTATATCAATATTAAGAGTATAAGTACATTTAGTGGTTAGAGAGTTTATTTTATTAAGTCAGTATAAAATAATTTTCTCTACTTGGTCCGTTCAATACATACAAAATGTACTAGCAGAAGAAGTTGAAATTAAACCATTCCCATAATCAAGATAAATTATATTTAATCTTGTGCTACAATCATCCATGATGATTTATCCAATTCCATCATTAGATTGTGAACTCAAACTTTATACTTATAAGAACCGATGATTTAATCTTCCGTATATAAGCTAAACTCTATACACTAAATCATCTACTATATAAGCAAAGGACACAGACTAATATATGATCTATTTAAAATTTTATTAAAACTGAATAAATAATTATTTCATAATAAATACTATATCTAAATCAAACCCATGGTTAATAGTATATATCCTAACAATCTCCCACTTAGACTTTTAACCATGACAATTGTTAGAATATACTATATCCAAACACATAGTTAATAGTATATGCCCCAACAATCTCACACTTAGACTCATAACCATGCATCTACAACTTTCTCTGGCATTCTTTTATATGACTATTAAAAGTCTTCACTAAATAAGGTTTTGTTAAAGAATCTTGCCAAGTTATTTCTGATGCAATCTTTGTCCAGTAGTTCTTTGTCATAACTGTCTAGTTTGGTATTAAACTCTTCAGGGATCCTGTTACTAAATCTATCCAAGAGTGTACACCGAACTACAATTTTCCTTAGTATTCTCCCACTACGACGAAATACTACTAATATTACCTTCATTACCTTACGACATTGAAATATTAGTGACTTCTTACTATAGTGTTCACTTGTTCAAACATCACTCCCACTCAATAAAAGCATATTATGTCTATTAACGTTCTCCCACTACTTAAATATAATGGAACGTCAATTCCGATGTGTAGGTTTTTGATGTTCTTGAATATCTAGTTACTTCTTTGCCTAGTTCCTGTAAAAATAGTTTACTTCTAGGAACATGGTTTATTAAATAGTCCTTATCTAGAAAAATGTATTTGTTTTTAACAATTGTCTTATTTTCTTTAGGACAATAAAAAAAAACTCCATTCGTTTTCTTGGATATTCAATAAACATGCACCTATCCATTCTTAGTTCTAACTTACATATCCGCTTTCCCTTTCAGCACATATGTGGGACAATCCTATATCTGAACATGCCACAGACTGAGCTTACATTCAGTCCACAGTTCTATAGATGTTACAGGTACTAACTTAGAAGGAACTAAATTCAGAATGTAATTTGCAGTTTCTAGGAAATATTCCAAAAACGAATAAGGCAAATCTGAATAACACTTCATTAATCTATACATGTCCAAAAGAGACTTATTTCTTCTTTCTACCATACCACTCTATTATAGCGTTTACAGTGTAGACAATTGAGATCTAATCTTTTATTCTGATAAGTAACAAAAAACTCTTTAGAGAGGTGCTCGCCACTACAATCAAATTGCAGTAACTTAATATATTTCCTTGGTGCTTCTCCGTTTCAAGTTTTAAAAGTCTTGAATTATTCAAATCATTTAGACTTACGGTGCATCAAATAAATGTATTAGTATTTTGAGTAACATTTATGAACGTCACAAAAATACTCAAAACAATCTCTTACCAGTATATTCATTGAACCATACAAATCAGAAGGGATTCATTCTAACTTATCACCAACTTTTTTTTTCTTTTTAAAGGGAAATATCTTTTAGTCATTTTTATTCTAGACAGGATCCACAAGTTGATAGTGTCTCTACTTTCAATGAACTTTAAAGTCCATCCTTGACCAACTTGAAATCCTATCCAGATTAATATGACTTAGACAAAAGTGCACAGATAAGTTTTACTCAATTTTTAAGAATATATTCTTTTATGAGGTAGACTAATATTGTTCTGTTCAGGAGAGACATTAATATACAATAACAAGGTCATGCATTCATTTATCATAAGAGATAAAATGTTTATTAAGCTCAATAACTCAAGAGTTATTCGAAAAATAAGACAAATATCCATCTCTTATTTTGCCCAAAAATCAGAATTAAATTCTTTCTAACAAAAGATACATATATTGCATCCTTTAAATTAATGTCTTATCACTAAAAGAAAATTTTAACAAGTAATACGACAAATTGTATAAAGTCATTGTGGAGTTGAGATAAAAATATTAAATAGATCATAATAAGTCAAAACACTAAATAATAAAATTTAGACTGCATTCAATATATATATATACACACACGCGCGCGCGCGCGCATCTTGAATAACAAATTTCGATGGGAAAAGAATCATTCATGCAAAGTATATTACATAATACAAAAATTATACAATCCAGAAAGAAACAGAACCAACTCAGATGGAAAGTATACTATTATTTTCAGTCAATTGTATATAACCTTTTAATATGAAAATTTTAAACATACTATACATATATGTATTCATGCATCTTGAATAGCAATTTCGATGGGAAAAGAACTACTCATGCAACATACATATGTAATGCCAGATTATTCACTCCAATAATTAAAACAGACCCAACTCAGATGGAGAGTATTCTGTTAATTTAAGTCAAGTGAACATCATAATTAATAGTTCTAGTTCCATTGATCCAACATGTATACTCAGATGGAGAGTAAGTACATGATATCAATTACTAGTATTTCACCTAGTGAGCTTACAATAAATTTATCCAATATGGAGGAAGACCTAAAGTCAACACATAAATTTATTACTCACTTGAAATCAATAGTGGAATATCATAGAAATATATTTCTATCACCACTTAATCATGATTGTATTTTAGTTACAAAATTGATTCAACCCTTAAAGTCAGATAGAGAGTTAATACAGGTTATCAATAACTAGTAAATATACCCAGTGAGTTTATAATAAATTTATCCGATATGGACGAAGACCTAATGTTAACGCGTAAATTTATTATCTCACTATAAATAAAAAATGGAGACCATAGGAGTTAATTCCTATCACCACTTTATCACAACCACGAACTTTTCTCTGATGATTAAGTTCCAGAATTAAAACAAAAATGCTCAAAACCCCATTTAAACCGTCTTAAAATGCTAAAATTAACATTATTCACTGCATAGCAGTGAGTATTGATCACTGGGCTATTTCTGATAAACCTACCAAATTTCAGATCAATCGGAGATCGTTAAAATCACCATCTCCAAAATTGCGACAAAATTTGAAAAATTACCATTTTAAGCATTTTTTTTTAGAATTTAAAATATGACCTACATTCTTATCATATACCAATTCATGTCAAATCAACATGTGTTATCATGTTCCAGATTAGACAAATAAAATGATAAAAATAATAACTTTTCGTATGTAAATCACATTTTAATCTGCCAAACCTCCAAAAAACTCATCTAAACGATCCCGAATCGTCAAAATACGATGTGATTCACTGCATAGCAGTGAGTTCTTCTTAAATGATCGTTTTCGATGATCCTACTGAATTTCAGGTCATTCGGAGATCATGAAATTCACGATCGCAAAAAATTAGACCAAATTCGAATAAATTATTTTTGGCGTATTTAGGATTAAATTCATGTGATTTGCATTCTTGCTATATATAATATCAAGTTAAATCATCATGTTTCAGATTTAACACAAATATAGCCGATATATAAAGAATAAGTTTTCATATTTATAACAAATTCAATTTAATAAACTGCTTGAAAACCCATCTAAACGATCTCAAAATGCCGAAAACAGCATGATTCACTGCATAACAGTGAGTTTTTCTCACTAGATCGTTTTTGATGAACCTACCAAGTTTCAGGTCAATCGGAGTTCGTCAAATTCATGACCACCAGTCTGTAATTAAACTCGGAGAATAACCGTTTTTAAGTAGTTTCATGAATTAAAATAAATATGATATTGATTTCCATTCTCCTTATAATTATAATATGAGTTCAAGGCATATATATTATGTTCTTCCTATTTTTAGGATACATTGTATCTCCTTTTGCAATAAATTATCCTTTTATTAAATACACAAGAACCTGAGATATTATATTTTCTCCCGTTCGGCGAAAACCCCAATATCTTTTCTCATGGGTGGAGTTGGTCTCACTAGTACCCAAAGAAAAAACTCTTTTTCTAGTTAAGAACCTCCACCACTAATGTAGATTTATCAAGGATAATTAATTTTCACATGGTACATTAAGAAGATTTTAATGACTCAAATAAATAGACCATTTTGTGGATCCTGCTTATTAATCATAATGCTCAATCTATGAATAGACATAATTTTACATGTACAATTTTTTTAAGAATTTTTCATGAGTTCAAATAAACAAACCACTTTAGTGGTAACTATTTATTAATCACAAAATTTTTAATTTACGAGTGAAGATACATGTAGCTCATAAAATTATTTTATGGCAGATTATGGACCAGAGCTTAAAAGCTATGCCAATAATATAAAAACTCATACAAAATACCGTCATATTTCATTTAATTACAACCTCCAACCAGAGAACACATTTTGTTTTAATCGAAAATCCAAGACTAGTAATCACGTAGGGCATGAAAAACATAAACTAAAATTTGAGAAATTTTTTATGCACAAATATGTCAAACGCACCAATCATTAGTCATCCACGATATCAAACAGAGGATTTCACTTTCTTACAAAATAATTATATCATCACACAATATCAAGTATACCTTGTAAGACCTATTCAATAAAATCCTACACCTCTATTATTGAATTTAATACAACACGTCTATTTACTAATGGTCAATGTGTAAACCCATTATATCACCAGTATTTAATCATGGAGACCATGGGGAGTCACCCCACCACCATTGAATTAAAAACAAATTAAAATTATTAAGAAATAATTTTCAAAAAATAAAAAAAATCTAAAACACAGTCCAAACGACCTCAAAACGCCTAAAATCACCATGATTCACTGCTAAAGAAGTTAGTTTTTCTCACCACGTCGTTTTCGATGGACTCACCAAATTTCGGCTCAATCGGAGTCCATCAAGTTCGGTGACCTCCGAAAATACCGGCAATTCGGTCAAAATCAGGTTTTGCGTTTTTCTAGAGTTTACCAAAATATCCAGATCATCCCAATCAAATATCAATAAAAAACAGATATCTCGTGATTACAAGAATAATCCAAAATTTTATGCACAGTTAATTCACAAAACAACAGTGCAGTTTTTAAGAAAACAACATATACTTGTAATTCAAAAACGCACATAATATTTCGGTTTCATGAAAAACTTAGTTATCTAATTAGATGTGAGTGGGCTCTGATACCAATTGATAGATTATTATAAGCAACAGAAGCAATCCCAGTATCAAAATCACATGTAATCTAAACAACTAGCATATACGTTATTTCACGGGTTACCTCTTGAAGCGTGAACACATCTCTTCTACACGTGAGCCTTCAGTTCCATAACTTCTCAATGGAACCTCCACCCCCCGCACAATCGTGATCCTCGAACGTTCCAGAGTCTTCTACTGTGTTACCCAAATAATACCTGAAAATAACAATTTTGTGTGGGCGAAATTTCTAGGAAAATTTGGCTCAAAATTTCGGCCACCATCACTCTCTCCTCTAGGTCGAAAACTTTTTGTATTTATAGCACAAGTTTTAAGGGTTAAAACCCTTTTCCAAAACCTGTTAGGTTTTTCTTTCCACCAGAAAAAAGATTCATTTATTTCCTATTATTTAGGCACAACAGGGACCACAGAATTTAATTAACAAGGCTTCAAATTATGAAATTAATATCCAACATAATTAATTACGAATTATTCCACTAAAAATTCATAATTGCACTCCTTATTCAATTTTGAAATTCATCCATTAAATATTATTTAACTCCCCATGTTAAGATTCAGATACTAATCAATTAAATTAAATTACTGATGATTTAATTTATTGATTATTTCCTTTAGACTTTCATTTAACTTATTTCATATGTCGGATACAAAATCCACTGGCCGGGTTTACACATAAAAACTTATAAGCTTTTATAAAGGTGTATCATCAATCTCTAAACCGAGACATGGATTCCATCAACTAACTATTACTTCGCCAATGTACATTATTATTATTCAATTTACCAGGCATATTGACCCACGAAAGAATCTCGCTAATAAATCAAAACAATAATAATATACACAACTAATAATAATTATATCAAGATTAAGAGTATAAGTATATTTAATGGCTAGAGAGTTTATTTTATTAAGTTAGTATAAAATATTTATCTCTACTTGGTCCGTTCAATACATACAAAATGTAATAGCACAAGAAGTTGGAATTAAACCATTCTCATAATCAAGATAAATTATATTTAATCTTGTGCTATAATCAACCACGATGATTTGTCCAATTACATCATTAGATTGTGAACTCAAACTTTATACTTATAAGAACCGATGATTTAATCTTTCGTGTATAAGCTAAACTCTATACACTAAATCATCAACTATATAAGCAAATGACACAGACTAATATATGATATATTTAAAACTTTATTAAAACTGAATAATTATTTCATATTAAATACTATATATAAATCAAACTCATGGTTAATAGTATATATCCCAACAACTTTAATTGACGAGTTCCTTCAATTCGAAGTAAATTTAATGTGCATGCGGTCCTCTTTGCTTGGAAGTTGAAGCTTCATAGAATTATCATTTAAACGCATTCAACACTTTGTAGGTCAAGCTTTTTTCCCCTTCTTTTTGTCTTTACGGAATTAGTTATCAATCATCATTTTCAGCATAATTATATGATGACGAATTAATCCAAACAGCCGTCATCAAACCGCTTAAATTAAAAATAGTCGGTCGAGATATAAATATATGCATAATCTTGTTTGGCAGCTTTCAATTTTTTTTTTAATTGAACACTCCTGTCTTGTGCTTAGAGTCACAATCTCAGATACTTGGGCTCTATCGATTATTTTTCGATTATTTTTATTGGATGAAGTTTCACCGTGGGACGGTAAGGGGTTATTGCAGAGTGACGAATTGTATCAGGTACATACATTTTTATTTCAGATTCTTGCCACCCCCCTCCTTTCCATTCTTTTGTTCAACTTTACTAATTATCATTTCTTTTGAAACGCTGCCAGTATGTTTTGGAGACTAGTGTTTACCCAAGAGAACCAGAGTCTCTCAAAGAGATAAGGGCTATAACAGCAAATCATCCAGAGTAATTTTCTTTTATGACTTTGTTAAATCACCTAACTGCTTCTCCACCGCCGTATTTCTTTATCATAATTACTATGATTAAGCTTTCATTGAGCCGAGAATCTACCAAAACAACCTCTCTATTTTAACAAAGTAGGGATAAGGTCTGCATACATACTTTACTTCCCAAACTCCACTTGATTATATTGGGTAGGTTGTTGTTGTTTAATCGTCTAACTTCAGAGTAGTAGATTGGTAGTTGCTCGCAAAATAGAGAAAAACAGAATTGAAAAAAGAAACGCTTTGATAATACTGGATGGAGTACTAGAAACTGTTAGTAATCTGTATACGAAAATATATTCAAAACCAGTAGCAATGGAAAAAATCAGAAATGTAGAAGAACAGAAAATGAATATGAGCCCACTGAATTCACAGTGTTTCCTTAAGTAACTTAAATCCCAGTGACCAACGAACTCAAAGAACAGTAGTAAATCACACTTACTATTTTCTTCTCTGTTAAAATAATGCAGAATGAAGAAGGAAAAGTTAAAATTATTCGTAAGAAAAATCTGAGGAAGAGTTCATGTATTTATAGCCAAAGCGTTGGGTTATACTGAAGAGTTACAACTCTTCAGGTAAGGTTGCAACTCAAAATGATTGTTTTGTAAAACGACCATTTATGCAAACAACCAAATTCAAAATGGTTATTTTGTAAAACGGCCATTTATGCAAACCGCTAAATTCAAATTATAACGGAAAAATTAAAACGAAGGAAAATTGAATTACCGTTACAGTAACGGTCTAATTTGGATTAATTAATATTGCGTTAATATTAACAAATAAATTTGGTCCAAAAAAATTAATCAATCAATCGATCATTTGACCAAATCCAAATCCAAATCTAAATCCAAAGCCGAGCCGAGCGACGACGACGGCGGCACGAGGCTTGCCTTCTTCTTAACTTTTTAAGATTTAGAAGAAGAGCAATTGTATATATACCCATTAAAAGTTTTTTCCTCCTCCAATATGGGACAATGTCCCTTTGTTAATGTGGGAAAATAAAAATGTCATTTCCTTCCCCATTTTCCATTCACCCTCTTTTAAGCTCTAAGAGGCTTAAACCCAACAATCCCCTACATGAATGGGGAATGACTATATCACGAAAATATGCATGAAAAATTATATGATTTACAAGCAAGGATTAATCGCATATGGATAAGTAGGTTTCCCTTTGAACTTTTCTTAGTGAATTTATGTCAGATACACTCGATCAATCGGTAGATTTGATATCTTTGAACCGTAGAACTTTGGTGTATACGTAGACAACCATAAGTCATACAATCAACCCTTAACCGTCTTTGGTTCTCATTGTTGTGTTCGTTTCAGCCATTAAGACCGCCTGGTTTCATAAGTGCGTAGAGAACTGTCCTTACAAAGTTCTCCGTGAAGCGGCTAACACTTCACACTTACATAGGTGATTCCTAAACGTGTCATCCCGTAGATACACTATTTGATATACCCCATATCAAATTTAGAAACCATTAAAAAGCCTTAATACTTTATCCTTGGTACGAACATTATCTCATCGCGAGAATGGACCAAAACATTTTAGTTGACAATGTTGAACCGTCATTAATGACTTTGTTTGATCTTATTGAACTTAGATCTTGGGATCTCCAGTCTTCTAGGTAGAGTTACCGTCACAATAACTTGTCCTCGGCCATAGTCCCATTCCCCTCGATGATCTTTCAACCTCTCTAGTTAAGCCTTTAGTAAGTGGATCCGACACATTGTCGCTTGACTTTACGTAGTCAATTGTGATGATCTCCCTAGAGAGTAGCTGCCTAACGGTTTTATGTCTTCGCCGTATACGACGAAATTTACCGTTATACATAACGCTCCCAGCCCTTCCAATTGCCGCTTGACTATCGCAATGTATGCATATTGGTGCTAACGGTTTGGGCTAAAATGGAATATCTTCCAAGAAATTCCGGAGCCATTCAGCTTCTTCACCGACTTTATCTAAGGCTATAAATTCAGCCTCCATTGTAGAGAGGACAATACACATTTATTTGGATGACTTCCAAGATACCGCTCCTCCACCAATAGTGAATACATATCCGCTTGTGGACTTAGAATCAGTTGAATCGGTGATCCAATTTGCATCACAGTATCCCCAATCACCGCATGATAATTACTGTTGTGCAAAGCAAATTCTTGAATATATTTTAAATATTCCAAAACCCGTTTCATCCCCATCCAATGAGATTGACCTGGATTACTCATGTACCAACTCAATTTACTTACAACACAAGCTATATCTGGTTGAGTACAATTTATGATATACATTAAACATCCCACCACACGAGCATAATCCAATTGTGATATGCTTTGGTCTTTGTTCTTTGCAAGTGCAAGATTCACGTCAATTGGAGTCTTTGCAACTTTAAAATCTAAGTATTTGAATTTTTCAAGTACTGTTTTTATGTAATGATATTGCGACAACGCCAGACTTTGAGAAGTCTTATGGATCTTAATACCCAGAATTAAATCGGCAACTCCCAAGTGTTTCATATCAAACTTGCTAGTTATCATACGCTTGGTCGTATTTATGTTGGCAATGTCATTACTCATTATCAGTATATCATCCACATATAAGCAAACAATGACTGTGATTTGCAACATTTTTAATGTACACACATTTATCACATCCATTTATCTTAAAACCATTTGACAACATTGTTTAGTCAAATTTTGCATGCCATTGTTTGGGTGCTTGTTTTAGTCCGTAAAGTGACTTAACAAGTCTACATACCTTCTTTTCTTTACTTGGAACTACAAACCCTTCAGGTTGTTCCATGTAAATTTCTTCGTCCAAATCTCCATTTAAGAAGGCCATTTTAACGTCTATTTGATGAATTTCAAGACCATATACCGCAGCTAATGCTACTAATATTCGTATGGACGTAATTCTTGTAACTGGAGAGTATGTATCAAAATAGTCAAGACTTTCTCGTTGTCTATATCCTTTGACCACAAGTCTTGCCTTATATTTGTCAATAGTACCATCATCTTTCATTTTCCTCTTAAAAATCCAATTAGAACCCAATGGTTTATTGCTTGGAGGAAGATCAACCAATTCCCATGTATGGTTGTTCAGTATGAATTCTATTTCACTATTGACTGCCTTTTTCTAAAATAATGATTCCGAAGAAGACATAGCTTCTTTAAATGTTCTAGGCTCATTTTTCAATAAGAAAGTCACAAAATCTGGTCCAAATGAAGTAGACGTTCTTTGACGTTTATTACGTCTTGGATCCTCCAGATTATACGTACTTTCTTTTGTTTCTTCCCGACGTCGTTTAGATCCTTCACCAATCGACTCACATTCCTTTTTATACGGATATATATTCTCGAAGAACTCAACATTATTTGATTCTATAACCGTATTATTATAAATACCGGGATTTTCTGATTTATGCACCAGAAATCGATATGCTTTACTATTAGTTGCATATCCTATGAAAACACAATCAACAGTTTGTGGTCCGATCTTTACCCTCCTGGGTTTAGGGACTTGCACTTTTGCCAAACACCCCCACACTTTAAAATAATTCAAGTTGGGCTTCCTTCTTTTCCATTTTTCATAAGAAATGGATTGCGTTTTGCTATGGGGTACTCGATTTAATATCCGGTTAGCCGTAAGAATGGCTTCCCACCATAAATTCTGTGGCAAACCAGAATTTATCAACAAAGCATTCATCATTTCCTTTAATGATCGATTCTTTCTTTCCACAATCCCATTGGATTGAGGCGTGTAAGGAGTTGTTGTTTGATGAATAATTCCATATTCTAAGCATATCTCTTCAAAAGGAGATTCGTGTTCACCAACCCTATCACTTCTTATCATTTTGATTTTCTTGTTAAGTTGCGTTTCAACTTCATTTTTGTATTGTTTGAATACATCTATTGCTTTATCTTTACTATTAAGTAAGTAAACATAGCAATGTCGAGTATTGTCGTCAATAAAAGTTATGAAATACTTCTTTCCACCGCGAGATAGTATTGACTTCATGTCGCAAATATCTGTATGAATTAAGTCTAAAGGCTTTGAATTCCTTTCAACTGACTTATAAGGATGTTTAACATACTTAGATTCCACACATATTTGACATTTTGATTTATCGCATTCACCTTAGGCAATACTTCCAAATTAATCATTTTTCGCAAGGTTTTATAATTGATATATCCAAAAAGTATATGCCATAAATAATTTGACTCAAGTAAGTAAGAAGAAGCTGAAATTTTATTATTGTCAATAACCATTACATTCAGCTTAAAAAAACCCTCAGTAAGGTAACCTTTTCGTAAGTACATCTCGTTCTTACTTATTACAACTTTGTCTGAAACAAAAACACACTTAAATCCGTTCTTGACGAGAAGTAAAATAGAAACTAAGTTCTTCCGTATTTCAGAAACATGACAAACATTGTTCAGAGTCACCACCTTGCCAGAGGTCATTTTCAGGAATATCTTTCCATAACCTTCAATTTTGGCCGTTGCAGAATTTTCCATAAAAATGGTCTTGTTGGGTCCAACGGGAGCATATGAAGCAAATGCTTCTCTAACAGCACAAGCATGGCGGGTGGCACCAGAATCAATCCACCACTCCTTAGGATTTCCCACTAAGTTGCATTCAGACAACATAGAGCATAAGTCATCAATATCATCATTTGTTTGAACCATATTTGCTTGACCCTTTTTCTTCTCTTTCTTTGGAGCACGGCATTCTGCAGCTTTGTGTCTAACCTTTCCATAGTTGTGGCAGTTTCCCTTGAATTTCTTCTTGCTGGGATAGTTGTTTGGTCCAGAAGACTTCTTCTGCTTCTTCGGATTAGTTGGAGCAGTTTCAATGAGTTCCCACATGTCTTCTTTTCTGCAGCTTTATTGTCCTCTTCGATCCTCAATCGAACAATGAGATCTTTGAGAATCATCTCCTTGCGCTTGTGTTTTAGGTAGTTCTTAAAGTCCCTCCATAAAGGAGGCAACTTCTCAATCATTGCTGTAACTTGAAACGCCTCATTGATGACCAAACCTTCAACAAAAAATTCATAATTAGTAACAGAATTAATAATTTCAACAAAAGTATTAATTCAGATTATACCTTCATTAAGGAGATCATGAATGATAACTTGCAGCTCTTGAACTTGGGTAATGACAGGCTTGCTGTCTACCATCTTATAGTCCAAAAACTTAGCTGCAACGAACTTCTTCAAACCGACATCCTCGGTTTTATACTTCTTTTCCAACGCCTCCCATAGTTCTTTCGAAGTTTTCACATTACTATAGACGTTGTAAAGATCATCCTCCAGTCCGCTAAGAATGTAATTCTTGCATAAGAAATTTGATTGCTTCCATGCCTCAGTCACTAAAAAACGTTCATTCTCAGGAGTTGATTCCGGCAAAACTGGAACGTCCTCTTTGATGAACTTCTGTAGACTCAAAGTAGTCAAATAGAAGAACATCTTTTGTTGCCACATTTTGAAGTCAATCCCGAAAATATTTTCGGGCTTTTCTGCCGGAGCCGGTGGTGGCACAGAACGACTGGAAGAAGCAGCATTGCTCGTAGAGCCAACCACGGGAGTTCCTGTTTCTGTCATTTTTGCTTTCTGTTAATCACAAAACAGAAACAAAATTTATTAACGGTGAAGTATTTAAAATCTTCAAACCGAGTAACTTTAAGAGAAATAGATTAAATACAACGGTGAAGATTTTATTTCTTCAACCGAATACAAAAGGAGTAGAAAATCTGAAGATTTTAGTCTCCAAACTGAGAGTAGAAATCACTAGAATTTAGTCTCCCACAAACAGAATATAAGATGAATACAGAAAAATAAATTAAGTTCCTTAAGCTTGTTAGTAATCTGTATTCGAAAATATATTCAAAACCAATAGCAACGGAAAAAATCAGAAATGTAGAAGAACAGAAAATGAATTCGAGCCCACTGAATTCATAGTGTTTCCTTAAGGAACTTAATCCCCTCCTAGTACCCGAGGTTTAGGATTATTTTCTCCCAGGATAGAATGGATAACCTTACTGGTGTAGCGGTACTTCAAACCCCAGTGACTAACGAACTCAAAGAACAGTAGTGAATCACACTTACTGCTTTCTTGTCTGTTAAAATAATGCAGAATGAAGAGTAAGAAATCGGAATTATTCTTAAGGAAAATCTGAAGGAGAGTTCATGTATTTATATCCAAAAACTTTGGGTTATAATGAAAAGTTACAACTCTTCAGGTAAGGTTGCAACTCAAAATGGCTGTTTTGTAAAACGACCATTTATGCAAACCGCCAAATTCAAATTATAACGAAAAAATTAAAACGGAGGAAAATTGAATTACCGTTACAGTAACGGTCTAATTTGGGTTAATTAATATTGCATTAAATCCAATCCAAAGCCGAAACCGAGCGAGCGAGCGATGACGGCGGCGCGAGGCTTGCCTTATTCTTAACTCTTTTTAGAACTAGAAGAAGAGTAATTATATGTATACCCATCGAAAGTCTTTCCTCCTCCAATATGGGACAATGTTGTTGTGTTTTTATTAAGGGGTGTGAATGAGAAATGGAAGAGGCACCTCTTGGGTGTGAATGGGAAATGGAAGAGGCACCTCTTGGATTGCACCTCTTCATCTCAATCTTTCATTGGGGTGTGAATGGGAAATGGAAGAGGCACCTCTTGGATTATACCTCTTCATCTCACCCTTTCATTGTCTATAAATAGAGAGGCTTAGCCTCATTTTCCACCACTGAAAAATCTGATTTCTCTCCCCTCAATTTTCTGCATACTGCATTGGTTTTTCAAAAGCAAAACGTAAGCATTTTGTATGATTTTCTCCGCCATTTGAGTTCGCCAAAATTCTGTGATTTGAAGTGCCGCTATCACAGAAAAGTTATTCCGTTCTATCCTGGGAAGAATTAATCCGCAACCTTGGGCATTGTAAGGGGATTAAATTCCTTAAAGAAACACAAGAAACTTGTGGGCTCGGAATTTTTTCTCCTTTGTTTTTTTTCTTAAACTAACATTTATTGATTTACTGGTTTTGAATACAGAGTGATGGTAAATCTGTTATAATGCAAGTCCAAGAATTGCAAGTTATTGTTCATGACCTCCTTGCTGAAGGTATAAACCGAGTCAATATTTTTATTCAAGATATTGATTATTTTACTAATTATAAATTTATGATTGAAGGTATGGTCATAAATGAAGCGTTTCAAGTTGCGACATTTATTGAAAAGTTGCATCCGCTGTGGAAAAACTTTAAGAATTACTTGAAACATAAGCGAAAGGAGGAAGACCTTATTGTTCGTCTACGGATTGAAGAGGACAACAAGGCTGCTGATAAGAAGTCTCGTGGAAATTCAACAATTATGGGTGCAAATATTGTTGAGGAAGCTTCAACGAGCAAAAAGAGAAAGAAGTCATCTGGTCCAAAGAATTATCCAAGCAAAAAGAAGTTCAAAGGTAATTGCCACATCTGTGAAAATGTTGGACACAAGGCTACTGAATGTCGTGCACCAAAAAAGGACAAGAAGAAAAGTCAAGCAAACATGATTGAGAAAAATGATGAAATAGATGATTTATGTGCCATGCTTTCGGAGTGCAATCTAGTCGGAAATCCTAGAGAATGGTGGATTGATTCGGGGGCAACTCGTCATGTTTGTGCTAACAAGGAGTTGTTTACTTCTTTTGCTCCCGCTGGACCCAACGAGATAGTTTGTATGGTAAATTCCGCTACTGCAAAAATTGAAGGAACGGGCAAGATAGCTTTGAAGATGACTTCTGGCAAGATTGTGACTCTAAATGACGTCCTTTATGTTCCAGAAATGCGGAAGAATTTAGTCTAGACATCACTTCTAGTCAAGAATAGCTTTAAGTGTGTTTTTGTTTCCGACAAGGTTGTAGTTAGTAAGAATGAAATGTATGTAGGAAAAGGCTACCTTACGGAGGGCCTTTTCAAACTCAATGTAATTGCCATTGATATGAATAAAATTTCAGCTTCTTCTTACTTGCTTGAGTCAAATAATTTATGGCATGAACGTTTAGGCCACATCAACTTCAAAACTTTGTGAAAAATGATTAATTTGGAAGTATTGCCTAAGTTTGAATGCAATAACTCGAAATGTCAAATATGTGTAGAATCAAAGTATATTAAATATCCTTATAAGTCAGTTGAAATGAATTCAAATCCTTTAGACTTAATTCACACAGATATTTGCGATATGAAGTCAATACCATCTCGCTGTGGGAAAAAGTATTTCATAACTTTTATTGACGACAATACTAGATATTGCTATATTTACTTACTTAATAGTAAAGATGAAGCAATTGAGGCATTCAAGCAATACAAAAATGAAGTTGAAACGCAACTAAACAAAAAGATCAAAATGATAAGAAGTGATAGGGGTGGTGAATATGAATCTCCTTTTGAAGAAATATGTTTGGAATACGGCATTATTCACTAAACAACTGCTCCTTAATCACCGCAATCTAATGGAATTGCGGAAAGAAAGAACATAACGTTAAAGGAGATGATGAATGCCTTATTGATAAGTTCGGGTTTACCCCAGAACTTGTGGGGGGAAGCTATTCTTACAGCGGATCAAATACTCAACCGAGTTCCCCATAACAAAACGCAATCTATTCCATATGAAAAATAGAAAGGTAGAAAATCCAACTTAAAATATTTTAAAATGTGGGGGTGTTTGGCTAAAGTGCAAATTCCTAAACCCAAAAGGGTGAAGATTGGACCGAAAACGGTTGATTGCGTTTTCATAGGATATGCAAGAAATGTAAAGCATATCGTTTTTTGGTTCATAAATCAAAAAATCTCGACATTCATATTAATACGTAATCGAATCCGATAATGCTGAATTCTTTGAGAATATTTATCCGTATAAAAATGAATGTGAGTTGTCTAGTAAAAAAGCTAAGCGACCTCGAGAAGAAGAAAAGGAAAGTACGTTTAATGAGGAAAATCCAAGACGTAGTAAACGTCAAAGGACAATTATTTCCTTTGGACCAGACTTTCTGACATTTTTATTGAAAAATGAGCCTCAAACGTTCAAAGAAGCAATGTCTTCCTCGGAAGCACAATATTGGAAAGAGGCAGTCAATAGTGAGATAGAATCCATATTAAGTAATCATACTTGGGAATTGGTTGATCTTCCTCCAGGAAATAAATCTTTGGATTCTAAATGGATTTTCAAAAGGAAAATGAAAGCTGATGGTACTATTGACAAATATAAGACAAGATTTGTTGTTAAAGGGTTTAGACAACGAGAAGGTCTTGATTACTTTGACACATACTCGCCGGTAACAAGGATTACATCTATCCGGGTGTTAATAGCATTAGCCGCCGTATATGGCCTTCAAATCCATCAGATGGATGTAAAGACAACATTCTTAAATGGAGATTTAGAGGAAGAAATCTATATGGAACAACCTGAAGGGTTTGTAGTTTTCGGAAAAGAAAAGAAGGTGTGTCGACTTGTTAAGTCACTTTACGGACTAAAACAAGCACCAAAACAATGGCATGCGAAATTTGACCAATCAATGTTGTCAAATGGTTTCAAGATCAATGAGTGTGACAATTGTGTTTACATTAAGAATACTCCAAATCAAATAGTCATTGTTTGTTTATATGTGGATGATATGTTGATAATGAGTAATGACATTGCTAACATAAATGCTACTAAGCGTATGCTTACTAGTATTGATATAAAAAACTTAGGAGTTGCCGATTTAATTTTGGGAATTAAGATCCTTCAAACTCCTCAAGGTCTAGCTTTGTCTCAATCTCATTATATTAAAATGGTACTTGAAAAGTTCAAATAGTTGGACTTTAAAGAAGTAAAAATGCCAATTGATTTAAACCATGCTCTTGTAAAGAATAAAGGTCAAAGCAAGTCTCAATTGGAATATGCTCGAGTGTTGGAAAGTTTGATGTACATTATGAATTGTACACGACCTGATATAGCTTGTGCGATAAGTAAGCTTAGTCGATACACAAGTAATCCCAACCAAGCTCATTGGATTGCAATGAAATGAGTTTTGGGATATTTGAAATATACCCAAGACTATGCATTGCATTATAATAATTATCCCGCAGTTGTTGAGGGATATAGTGATGTAAATTAGATCACCGGATCAACGGAATTAAAATCCACAAGTGGATACATTTTTACCATTGGTGGAGGAGCAGTGTCTTGGAAGTCGTCCAAACAGACATGCATCGCCCGCTCTACAATGGAGTCTGAGTTTATAGCTTTATACAAGGCCGGTGAAGACGCTGAATGGCTCCGAAATTTCTTAGAAGACATTCCATTTTAGCCCAACACATGTGGCACCTGTATGCATACATTGCGACAGTCAAGCAATAATAGGAAGGGCTAGGAGTGTTATGTATAACGAAAAATCTCGTCACATTCGACGAAGGCATAATACCGTTAGACAACTACTCTCTAGTGGAATTATCACAATTGACTATGTAAAGTCAAAAGATAATGTATCGGATCCGCTTACAAAAGGCCTACCTAGAGAAGCGGTTGAGAAGTCATCAAAGGGAATGGGACTATGGCCGAGGACAAGTCACTGTGGCGGTAACTTTACCTAGAAGACTGGAGATCCCAAGATCTAGGTTCAAGGAGATCAAACAAAGTCATTAATGACGGTTCAACATTGTCAAATAAAATTTCTTTTTAGTCCATTCTCGTGATGAGACAATGTTCAGTACCAAGGATAAAGCATTAAGACTTTTTAATGGTTTCTAAATTTGATGCGGGGTATATCAAATAGTGTATCTATGGGATAGCATGCTTAGGAATCACCTATGTAAGTGTGAAGTATAAGTCGCCTCAAGGAGAATTCTGTAAGGCCAGTTCTCTACGCATTTATGAACCAGGTGGTGTTTATGGCTGAAACGAACACAACAATGAGAACCAAAGACGGTTAAGGGTTAATTGTGTGACTTATGGTTGTCTAGGTATACACCAAAGTTCGACGGTTCAAAGATATCAAATCTACCAATTGACCAAGTATATCTGACATAAGCTCACTACGGAAAGTTCAAAGGGAAACCTACTTATCTAGATGCGATTAATCCGTAATTGCGAATCACACAGTATTTTCATGCATGTTTTTCCACATATGTTCATTCCCCATTCATGTGGGGGATTGTTGCATTTGTATTAAGAGGTGTGAATGAGAAATGGAAGAGGCACCTCTTGAGTGTGAATGAGAAATGGAAGAGGCACCTCTTGGATTGCACCTCTTCATCTCACCCTTTCATTGGGGTATGAATGGGAAATGGAAGAGGCACCTCTTGGATTGCATTTCTTCATCTCACCCTTTCATTGTCTATAAATAGAGAGGCTTAGCCTCATTTTCCACCACTGAAAAATCTGAAATCTCTCCCCTCAATTTTCTGCATACTGCATTGGTTTTTCAAAAGCAAAACGTAAGCATTTTGTGTGATTTGCTCCGCCATTTGAGTTCGCCGAAATTTTGTAATTTGAAGTGCCGCTATTACAGAATAGTTATTCCGTTCTATCCTGGGATGAATTAATCCGTAACCTTGGGCATTGTGAGGGGATTAAATTCCTTAAGGAAACACAAGAAACTTGTGGGCCCGAAATTTTTTCTGCTTTATTTTTTTCCTTAAACTAACGTTTATTGATTTACTGGTTTTGAATAGAGTGTGATAACAAATGTGCCTTTGTCAAGGAGGGAAAATCAAAATTTTATTTTTCCTTCCATTTCTCATTCACCCTCTTTTAAGCTCCAAGAGTCTTAAACCCAAAAGGAACATGTTTCTTCTTTCAAAGACACTTAGCTAGAAATTAATTGAATGCCTGTATTTGATAAGTTCAGATTCATTGGAAAACTGAATTGATCAAACTCAAGTAATTAATTAGTTGCCTTAATCTGTTCGTACATGCAGAACTGACACGTAAAATCATAGGAATTACTATTTCTTTTAGTTAAAGGAAGCTTGTATGTAAATCACAGACACTTATTCCATGTCACAAAATTATAATGCTTCTTATTTCTCCAGGTTTTATATGGAAGCAACACCGGATTCAGGTCAACTGATAGCCATGCTCTTGAATCTAATAAATGCCAAAAGGACTATTGAAATCGGCGTCTTCACTGGATATTCTGTGCTTCTCACTGCTTTTACGATTCCTGATGATGGCAAGGTTAGTATAGCTGTTAAATCATCACTCAATATAGCCCCAAGTATCTTCACACATATGTAAAAAATTGGCAAATGTGTTAAATTGCAGATTATAGCCATAGATCCAGATCTCGAGTCATATGAATTGGGACTACCAGTCATCCAAAGAGCTGGAGTTGAATATAAAATCGATTTCAATGACTCTCCAGCTTTACCTGTTCTTGACAAACTCCTGGAAGATGTGAGAAAAACAATTAACTCATAATCTCAATCTATGTCGCGTATACTTTAATGTGATTTTCTTTTTCCTGATTCATTGCAGAACGTAAACAGAGATAGTTTCGACTTTGCATTTGTAGACGCGGATAAAACTAATTACGGAAACTATCACGAGAGACTAATGCAGTTAGTGAAAGTTGGGGGTGTGATAGTGTATGATAAAGGAACACTTGTGATGCCAGAGGAAAAGGTTGCCGAGTTGATGAGAACAGAAAGGAAATACTAACTTGAGTTAAACAGATTCCTCGCTGCTGATACTCGGATTCAAATTTCCCAAGTTTCAGTAGGTGATGGAATGACCATCTGCAGGAGACTATTTTGATGAATACTACTAGCTTTTTTAAATCCACAAGTACTCAGTTTTTCTGTTAGGTATTTAACAAATTAAAAATTCAAAACATGAGTTCTGTCCATTTACCCCTTGTTTGGACGGTTGTTACCCGTTGTATCGTATCGTATCGTTATTATAATTACAATGTTTGTTTTGATTGTTACTTAAAATCCGTTGTATTGTATTGTTAAATCCATTGTTATATAACAACGAAAAAAGCCATTTTACGTAATGATCGATTTGGTGTAGTCGGATCGTTAAGTATTTTTCTTTCCAACTATACTCTTATTTATTACTTATTAATCCTACTTTACCCTTTTCCTTATTTTATTATTTTAACTCCAAGTCCAACCTAAACCTACTGTCTTCATTCATTCTCCCGTAAGATTTTGGTTAGTTCTGCCGCTTTTGTTTATTATGGTTCTTCCATTGTTCTACTTTTTTTTATTCCTAATAATTGTTAACTTTTTTCTTTGATTAGGTTTCTGGTCTTGTTTTCAAGATACAATAATTGTTAACTTTTTTCTTTGATTAGGTTTTTTCGATTGTAATGCTAAGAAAGATATATCTATAAGTAAATACCCTATACGATATAATTTTGACTACGTTGAAACGTTTTTGGCTGATCTAGACTACGTTCTTTTCTTATAAAAACAAAACTTGTTTTTTATTAACTTCACTAGAATTTGTATGGATTGAATAACTTTATATATATATATATATATATATATATAACTTTATATATATATATATATATAAAAGACATAACTGGTGATAAATTAGTCGAAAGCAGTTATCTTAAACTACTTGATGAGTTATTGTTGATAAAATCTAAACTTTACTGCAATTAAGGGTATTTTAGTAAATTTATCAGTTACAGTACATTGCCATACAGTCAAACTAAATAATAAAACGATACAATCTATCCAAACATTGTATCCACAATACGATACGATACGATACGATACATCATGAAACGATAGGTAACAACCATCCAAACAAGGGGTTAGAAGAAGGTCTATCGAAAACAGTCTCTCCACCTTCACAAGATAGAATTAAGGTCTGCATACATAATACCCTCCACACACCCCATTTGTGGGATTCCATTGAGTTTATTATTGTTATATGGTTCTGTCCATTTAACTCTTTAAATTGCCGAAAAAATCTTATCTTGCAAGCTGCTGCTCTTCTGAATTATTTGCTCTAAATTGAAGATCATGGCAAAAAAAAAAAAGTGTTTTTGGGAGGAAAAAAATAGAATATGGGATGAAAGTTAACACTTGTTTCGATACTTGGAAGAGGAAAAATGGTAAAAAAAATAATTTTCTTCTTCTTGATTGAGGGAAAACAGCGTGGAAAAGTAAACAAATTGGTGTTCTAGTTAGCGAGAGCCTCTCACTTTTATTTTATGAATCAGTAATGCTAATACAATTCATATGAAATAAATGAGAAATGCATTGATCCACTTGGGGTTGGGACACAAAGAAAGGTATGTTTTGGAAGGAAAGGAAATAAAATATGAAATGAAGGTTAAACCTTATTTAGATACTAGAAGAAAAAAATTATATTCCTGTTTTATTTATTATTATTCCATAGTAGTATGTCCACGGTGTTTTTTTTTTCTTTTCAAAATGTGTAATTTTTATTTTGGTAATTAAAAATTATTATTAATCACCAAGGAAAACATTACAAAGCACTAGTTGTTCTCTACAAGGAGTACCCAAGACCTAAAACTATCTGTTCCTTCTAACCCAATACAAGTAATATCTAACTAAGCACAAAACAAAACACTATGACTACTTTTCTTTTTCTTTTTTTTTTTTAAAAAAAAATTATAGGTTCTGTATCAGCCCCTTCACTTTTTTATCTGCCCTAAAGTAGCACATGCTCACAACCTCCCTTGCCAGTGCTTCATGTTCTCTGCTTGCACCCTCAAATATTCGAGTATTTCTTTCTCTCCATAGCACATATATGTATTCAACATACATCATTTTAAGTAGCATTGCTGAAGCTGTCTTCCCCTTTGAGTGATGAATGATGAGCTGGAAATACTGTATCCAAATGTTGGGAACAATGGAGTGGACTTGAGCCCATTGAGATAACCTGGTCCATAATCTGTTGGCATATGCACATTCTGCAAACAAGTGTTCCCTTGTTTCCTTATCAGCCTGGCACAACACACATGTCTCATCCATATGGAGACCCCATCTCTTCAGCCTATCTTTTGTTAGCAGCCTTCCATGGTTCTGTATCCACATAGTAAATATGGCTTTAGGTCTAGCATTGTTCTGGAACATTAAGCATCTCCAATCCATCTTAGAGTGAATTGGTATCAATTGTAAGTATATGTGCTTAATTATAATCGTTTGCTCATCCAGTGGTCTGTGAAGTTGATTGATTATCTGTTTAGCTTCAAAGATCTTCCTGATCATCCAGCTTGCACTCTGAGGGATGCTCATATCATCAATCCTTTGCCTTTTAACATAATAAGCATGGATCCATTTGATCCAGAGCTTATCTTGCTTATGAGTTAGATCCCAGTAGGTCTTGGCAATTGCAGCACTATTCCACACCTGCAGATTAGTAAGGTTAAGTCCCCCTACAAATTTAGGGAGACATACCTTTTCCCAAGCAAGCAATAATTTTTTGGTAAGCACATTTCCACCAGACCATAGGTAGCTTCTGCAGTAAGCCTCAATTAATTTGACAATCTGAACTGGAAGTGTAAACAACTGAGCCCAATAAGATTGTATTCCGAACAACACTGTTTGGACCAACTGAGCTCTGCCAGCATAAGATAATTTTTTTGCTGTCCAAGATGTTATTTTTGCTACCATTTTAGTAATGAGGGGCTGCAACTGAAGAATGGATAGCTTTTTAGTGTCTAGTGGAACCCCTAAGTACTTAAAAGGTAATTGCCCCTCAGTGTAACTAAGAGCTTGAATGACAGCTGCCTTTTGCATAGGATCCATGCCCCCACAATAAACTGCACTCTTTGACAAATTAGCATGTAGTCATGAGGTAGATGAGAATGTCCAGAAACAGTGATAGAGCCTCTGCACTGATTGTAGCTCACCTCTGACAAATAGTAATAAGTCATCCGCAAAACACAAGTGAGTGATACCAAGCTTGCTACATCGAGGGTGGTATTTAAATTGTTTATCTTGCTTCAATCCTTTGAGTAGTCGACTCAGATACTCCATAGCAATAGCAAATAAGAATGATGACATTGGGTCTCCTTGCCTCAAGCCCTTAGCTGCATTAAAAGGCTCTGCTGATTCTCCATTTAACAAAATAGAGCAATTAACTATTGTCACACAAGCCATTATTCATTTTATAAACTTCTTAGGGAAATCCAGTCCCTCAAGAACCTGCTCTAAGTATATCCATTCTACAGAGTCATAAGCCTTCTGTAGATCCATCTTTATCATGCATCTAGGAGAAATATGCTTCATGTTGTATGACTTAACCAGCTCATGAGCTAATATTATGTTGTCTGCTATTCTTCTCCTTGGAATGAAGCCTGCTTGTGAGTCAGAGATGATATGATTCATAACTTTTTGCATTCTTCCAGTTATGACTTTGGCAATCAGCTTATACAATATTTTGCAACATGCTATGGGTCGATAATCCTTTACTGTATCTGGGTTGGCAACTTTTGGCAGTAAGATGAGAGTGGCGCAATTTATGGCCTTATATAGGATCCCTGTATCAAAGAATTCCTTCACTGCTTCACAGACATCTTTCTTGATAATGTGCCATGATCTTTTGAAAAATAAAGCATTGAACCCATCTATCCCTGGGGCTTTACAGTCCCCAATTGCATTCAGTCCTTCATAGATTTCAGCCTCTGTAACATTGGCACACAAATCTTTCTGTTGCACATGTGATAGACAAGGACCATTCCTCATAACCAATCTACTGACATCTAGTAAGCTAGATGCTGCTGTTCCCATCAAAGATTTATAAAAGTCAACAAATTCAGCTTTGATTGCTTTTGGTTCTTGTAGTTTAGCACATGTTAAGGAGTTGATCTCAAGAATCTGCTTCTGAGTTTGCTTTTCCTTCATTATGGCTGTGAAATATTTATTGTTTGAATCACCCAGTCTAATCCAAGTAGCCCTAGACTTTTATTGCAGTGCACTTTCCTCTATCATTGACCACTTCTCCAATTGATGTAGGCATTCTTTCTCCTAGTCAACTAGAGTATCAGAGTAATGGCTCTCCATTGCTTCTTGAATCTCTTTCAAATTTTCTTTGGCTTGTGTAATTTTCCCTGAAACTCCTTTAAACTCTGTTGAGTTTAGTTGCTTAAAGACTGGCTTCAGTTATTTCAGCTTAAACCACACATTCCTCATCTTTCCAATTGCCATAGTTCTGGCCCATCCTTGTGCTACAATTTGATTAAATTGTTCATGATCTGCCCAGATGTTGAAGAACCTAAAGGGAACTTTAATGTTGTTCCTTGGCTCTCTCAGTGGTATAAGCATAGGATTATGGCCTGAAATGAATGGTTCTCCATAGGTTACATTCAAGTGCCCATATTGCATCATCCACTCATCATTTGCAATTGCCCTATCAAGTCTGCTCCATACTCTATCATCCCCTCTTTGGTTGTTGGTCCATGTATAGTAATCTCCCTTCCAAGGTATTTCAGTTAGCAGCAGATTATTGTAGCATTATGAGAAGTCCTTCAATTCAGCTATAGTTACAGAATTGCCTTGTCTATCCTGAGGAGTTAGCACATCATTGAAATCTCTACATAGAAGCCAAGGCATCTTGATCTTGGGAGCCATCTGTTCAAGTTGAAACCACAAAGTTTTCCTTTGATCTACTGTATTGAACCCATATACCACTGTAAGCATACAAACCATACCATTCAGTTTACCAGTCACCTGACAATGAATTAGTTGGGCTGCCTTTGCTATGAGTTGAACTTCATAACTTTTGGCATTCCACAGAATCCATATTCTCCCATTGACTGCTTATGTATAGTTAGTTAGTCTATCCCATTTAGGATCCACCTTTCTAGCTATAGATTGTGCTTTATTTTCTTTGACTCTAGTTTCTACTAAACTAGCTAATCTGATTTGATTATCTCTGAGATACAGCTTAAGTTCTTTTTGCTTGTACCTCTTATTGATTCCCCTAACATTCCAAAATAGCCAAGTCATTGAGATACTATGAGTTCACCTCCTATATCAGAGGTCTAGTGTTCTCATCCCTTAGTCCCTCTGCAGGCAAAGCTTGGAAACCATTCTTGGTCACTATCATCGCTGCATAAGTTGCATTCTGCTGCCTGTCTTGCCCATATGTTATTTCCTGTTGTCTACTTGATTGATGTTCAGGCAATTTCTGACCTGAAGTGGATCCTTTTGCTCGCACCTGAGTCCAACCTGCTTGAGTGGTCTCAGTAATTGCAGTCTCAAGTTTCTGTTTGCCCCTTTCATTAGTTTCACTCTGATGCAAAGGTTGTTGTTGGTTCTGCATTTTTTTCACTGGTTGTTGCTTAGCTTTTGGCTTCCATGCTTGAACCAGCTTAGGTCTGGCTCTTTGCAGTGGGCCATTTCTCACTTCCTTCTTTTTCTTGCTACAGTCATGGCCAATCTGTAAACACTCAGCACAGAATGCTGGCCTCCATTCAAATTCAATATGTTGCTGAAATTGTCTACCAGAGGTATCCTTAATTGTTACTTCAGTAAGCAGCTTCTTTGTGACATTTACTTCTATCAGAATTCTAGCATATGACACCCTGGTTTGTTTTGTTGTGTCTACAAATAATGAATTACCAATAGTGCTAGCCATTTTGCTTAGTGTATTTGTGCCCCAACAGTTCATCGGAAGTTTTGGAAACTTCACCCACAATGGAATTTTTGTCAAGAATTCATCATTGAAATCAAAATCCGGAGTCTATTGTTTTAGAATGATTGGTCTGCTATTGATGGTATAAGGACCACCATACAACACTTCCTGCAAATCGTCTAGGCTCTGAAATTTGACAATATAATATCCCTCTTCATGAAGAAACAAATCTGGTTCAGCCACATTGTTCCAAAATTGTGAGATGTATTTGCTCATATGATTGTACCCAGCCATTTCCCTAATTATATAAACAATAAGAGCTTTCTTCCATTTCTCAGTTTCACACTCAATTTTAGTTTTATCTAAATTGACGACAAACTGTCCATTCTTAATTTCAGGTGCAATGCAAGTTAGGAGCATACCATTCTCAGCAGAGCGATTTCCAGCAAAAAGAGTTGTCCATGGCGCTGCGGGTTTTGTCGGAGCCTTTTCATTTGCATGTTGTTCTCCTCCCTCAGCCCTAGTTACTGGTGTAACACTTTATTCTCTTATCTCCCCAGTGGAAATTTCTTGAGCAGCAGGATTTGAAGTCATAATTGGTTGATTTAGTGTTGTATTTGGTGTTGCATGTGGGCTTAAGATCAGTTTCTTGTGCACATCTGGGTTAGTACTCTTCACCCCCAAATCGATTGACCTAGCTGAAAATGGGTCGCCAATCGGAGTTACCACTTGCTGTGAGCTTCCTCTTTCGATTGTTTCAGCAATCACACTTGCGCTAACAGAGCTACCTACGATCACGAGTGGTTGTTTTGCAGGTCGTCCTCTCTTCCTAGCCATGGCGATTCACAGATGGCGCACGATAGCGTATCATGCGCTGGGAGCACCAAGGAGAGAATTGTAAATGAAATGTGTTAAAAGAAATGTGTGGTTTTGGATGAAAATTTCCTATAGTGTGTAAATGTTTTTTAGAATTTTAAAAATATATAAAACACATATGTAAAATGCGATTTATAGTTGTTTTAAATTAGCTGAGACAACAGACGCTCTGAGAAATATCATTAGCTTAAATCGCATTTTGAAAATATAATTTATAAATCCCATTTCAAAAATGTAACTTATAAAATTTTGAGATTCACTTTATAAATCCCCAACATAAATAAAAAATTTTATGCAAGTATTGTATATTTTTAATACTAACATGGAAATATAAGAATGTGACATTAATGCATTTGTTAAATTAATTGACCATTTATTATATCGTTCAGGAATAATTATTTTTCAAACAAGATAAAGGGAATAGTAATTGTATTTAATGCGATATATATATATATACTTTAACACCTAAAATGCAACTAACCGTATCTCAGAACGCGACTTATAAATTGTATTAATAGAATGCTACTTACAAATCGCATTAACGGTAGCGTGGTAAATCGTACTCCTATTTAAGAATCCCACATTTTTGGCCAAGTATTCCTTTGGATCTCTCTATTCCTTATTCTCAGCGACATTTCTCCTAAAAACTCGAAATCGAAAACCAATCTATAGTCCACACCGGTCATTCCACTAACTCCAGTCGTCATCGTTTTCTTCGCCGGCCCGACAACTCACTCTCTCCCTCTGTCGCCGAAAAAATTACTTCGCCCCAACAAGTCGTAGTGTTCAAACAAAGGCTCAAAGTGGAGGAGACAGTGGGACATAGGATATGTCTAAAAATGTTCAACTTTAAAATATCAAACTCCTTTTATTCCTCTTAAAGTGAAGGCCACTGATGAGGAAACACACACACAAATTGTAGCAAACTGTCATGATTCTTTCTTTATATAAATATATGAATAGCACTGTACATATGACACGAGAAATAGAAAAAATATTTTTCCATACCATCTTTCTTGAATTTCTACATAGTATAAGGAGCAATACCTCAATGATTTTCTTTCAATTTTACATTCCAAATATCTTTTCATTTATTTTCTTTGAACACCTATATAATGAGTACTGAAGAACAGTTTTCCAAATTCAAAACTGAGATTGACGTCTCACATCCTTATTTCCTCTCCTCCTCTGATTCTCCTAATATGAATCTCATCAACACTACCTTTGATGGGACCAGCTATGAAAATTGGAGAAGGGGAGTCCTTATCTCATTATCTGCCAAAAATAAATTGGGATTCATCAATGGAACCTGTGCAATGCCAAATAAAGATTCATCTCTATTAGTTCAGTGGACACGGTACAATGATATGGTAATAGCAGGGCTACTTAATTCTCTAAGAAAAGAAATAATTGAAAGTGTTATTTACTCACAGACAACTGCAGATCTATAAAATGAACCAGAAGAAAGGTAAGGACAAGCTGATGGTACAAAGCTATTTCATCTTCAAAGAGAACTGAACAATATCAATCAAGGAACTAGTGATGTAGGTGCTTATTTTACCAAACTGAAAAGGATACGGGACCAACTGAAAGAACTCAAGACTTCCATGACAGGCATTTGTGAGTGCAGTTGGGGAGCTAAGGAGCACAATCACAAGATGCTTGAGGATCATAAATTAATACAATTTTTGATGGGGCTAAATAAGACCTACAACGCAGTCAGAAGAAATGTGTTGATGATGAAGCCTCTCCCTACCACAACACATGCTTACTCTATTATTTTGCATCAGGAGTCACAAAGACATTCTATTCATCAAATTCCTAATGACTTTTCTGCTTTCATGACTGAGCAGAAATGGACTCCACAAAAGAAAGTTGTGAAAACTAAAGGAGCAAGTCACTATCTAGCAAGAAAGAATGATTTATATTGTAGATATTGCAAGAAAACAGGTCATGAAAAAGAGCAGTGCTATAAATTAGTAGGATATCCTCAACACTTCAAGATTAACAGGCAGAACAGGGGAAATTTTGGAAACCAACAAGCAAATGTTGGAGAACTTGATGAATCTCTCACCTCAGGAATTAGAGGAAATGCAGTCTCAAATATGGTTACTAGCCAAGGGTTCTCTAAGGAGCAATGTGACAAGTTGATTCAATTATTCCAATCTATGCAGGGAGGTGTTTATATTGCCTCAACTTCTGAATCCACTGCAAGTACAAACTTGACTGCTATTGAAGCTAACTGCCACAATTTCACTTCATTTTTTTCTAGTATTTCTAGAGTTCCTTGGATAAGTGACTGTGGTGCTACACAACACATAACTTTTAATGAATCCCTATAACATGATGTTGTAGTACTTAGAACACCTATATTAGTTAATTTACCTAATTCATATAAAGTAAAAGTTACGTGTATAGCAAAGCTTTAATTGTCTCCTGGTGTTGTGCTTCATAATTGTAATGACCCGGCCGGTCGTTTTGAGTATTATAACTCCGTTCCCCCATTTACTGCTCAATTTATACTTTATAACTATTTTATGACTTACCGGGTTAGTTGGTTCGGGTCCAGAAGGATTTCGGAGTGAAATGAGACACTTAGTCTCTTAATTGAAAACTTAAATTGAAAAAGTTAGCCGGATATTGACTTATATGTAAACGACCTCGGATTTTAATTTTGATGATTCCAATAGCTTCGTATGGTGGTTTTAAACTTAGGAGCGTATCCGAAAAATTATTTGGAGGTCTGTAGTGGAATTAAACTTGAAACGGCGAAAGTCGAATTTTTTGGGAAGTTGGACCGGGGGTTGACTTTTTGATATCGGAGTTGAAATCTGATTCTGAAAATTTTAATAGGTCCATTATGTCATTTATGACTTGTGTGCAAAATTTGAGGTCAATCGGACTTGATTTGATAGGCTTCGACATCGTTTGTGGAAACTTGAAATTTCAAAGTTCATTAGGCTTGAATTGGGTATGATTCGTGTTTTTAGCATTGTTTGAGGTAATTTTAGGGTTGCATTAAGTTCGTATGATGTTATGAGACTTGATGGTATGTTTGGTTGAGGTCCCGGGGGCCTCGGGTGAGTTTCGGGAGGTTAACAGATCATTTTTGGACCTGGCATGTTTGCTGAAAATTACTGGTGTATTTTTCTGGTTTCCTTCTTCGCATTCGCGAGTGGGCCCTCGCGTTCGCGAAGGGGAATTTGAGGCAGGCAAGACTTTCCCTTCGCGTTCACGAGGGGGTCTCGTGTTCGCGAAGAGGAGATGGATTGTGCATCGCGTTCGCATTTGGGTATCGCGTTAGTGAAGAGAAAAAATAGTGTGTATGGGTTTTTGCCTTCGCGTTCGCGAAAGGGAGCTCACATTCGCAAAGAAGAGCTCGGTAAAGCATCGCGTTCGTGAAGAGAAATGTTGGGCAGCATGATTTTGTGCTTCACAAATGCAAGGGACCTGTCGCGTTCGCGAAGAAGAGAGGTCTGGACAGAAAGTTTATGTTCTGAAAATGGATTTTCCCTTTTTTGACGGATTGGAGCTCGGGAAGAGGCGATGTTTGGGATATTTTCAAGGAAAACAATGGGGTAAGTATTCTTAACTCATTATTGGTCAAATTACCTGAATCCATGGTTGTTTTTAACATTTAATGGTTGAATTAAGTTGGAAAGATTAGAAAACCTTCTTGGTTCAATTTGGAGATTTGAGGGTCGAGTTGATGTCAGAATTAAGTAAAATTGGTATGAATAAACTAGTGGTTGAACAGGCTTTCAGATTTTATAACTTTTGTCGGGTTCCGAGACGTGGGCTCCACGGGCGATTATTGAGCTAAATTTTGGATTTTCTTGGAAAATTAGTATTTTCTTATGAAATTAATTCCAATAAATTTTATTGACTGAATCGAATTATTTGTGGCTAGATTCGAGGCGTTTGGAGGCCAATTCACGAGGAAAAGACATTGCAGAATAAAGAATTATACGGCTTGAGGTAAGTAACAGTTTTAAATTTGGTCCTGAGGGTATGAAATCCCGGATCATGTGTTATGTGATTGGTTTTGAGGTGATGCACATACTAGGTGACGGGCATGTGGGCGTACACCGTAGGAATTGTGACTTGGTCAAATTCCATGGGACTGTGTAGTTGAATTATCTGTTGATATCCGTACATTCTCTACGTATTAGGGAAAATGGAGCTAAGACTCGTATTAAAAATCATGCTTAGACATATGCTATTATTATTGGTACCCATTGGGGTTATTTCTGTGGTTGAATTATATGTTCAAATCGTAATTTCACACTCAGTCATATTTATTCATTTCACATTATATCTCAGTCTCTGTTGCTATTTATTAAAATATCATATTATCAAATTTTGGGCTGATTATCATGATTTCTGAGAGCCTGAGAGACTGGAGAAGTTGATGACTGAGTGAGGCCGAGGGCCTAGTTGTGAGGATATTTATGGATCAGGCTGCACGCCGCATCATATTTTTATTGATTTATGCCATGATTGGCTTGATATAGCTCTTCGACTAAAGGAGCCCCTCCGGAGTCTGTATACACCCTCAGTAAGCGCAGGTACCTACTGAGTGCGAGTGCCGAGTGATAAGTGACTGTGAGGAATGAGTGACTGTGAGGAAAGAGTGACTGTGAGGTTGGAGTGAATGGGAGGACTGGGTGAATGTTACTCTGAGAGGATGCATTGATTTCATTATTTGCTGCATTTCAGCTGTCATATATCATTATTTTAAAATTTTCAGAAAAATATTATTTTCTGTTTCAGCCAAACTTGTTTTGAAACTTCAGTGAAATCTTAAATGTTGAACTTGAGAGCATGCCTACTCTTTTATATTGGAAAGTACTGTATTTGGACTTAGCTGAGAAGCTCGTCACTACTTTCAGTTCCTTATTTATTATTGTTACTTGCTGAGTTAGTTGTACTCATACTATACCTTGCACTTCGTGTGCAGATCCAGGTGATCCCGGACACAGTGGGTGTTGATTATTTCACACAGTTAATTTTTTGGAGATTCAGAGGTAGCTGCTATGTTTCGCAGACCTTGTCTCTCCCTCCCTACCCTTTTGTTTATTGTATTTGGTCTCGGATTATTATAGACCGGGTTTCCCAGACTTGTAATGTATAGATGCTCATGTACTCAGTGACACCAGGTTTTGGGAGTGTATTTATATCAGTATGTGTGGGGTTTTCTCTTAAATTAATTATTGTATTTTCCGTATTTAAAAGAAATTGTGGGTTATTGATTTTATCGGCTTGCCTAGTATCGGGATAGGCGCCATCACGACATGTGTGATTTTTGGGTCTTGACAAGTTCGAATCAGAGCCTAGGTTACATAGGTCTCATGAGTCATGAGCAGGTTTAGTAGAGTCTTGCGGATCGGTACGGAGACGTCTGTACTTATTTTTGAGAGGCGACCGAACCCTTAGGAAAATTTTATTTTCTTGTATTCTATCGTGCGGAATTGATTCAGCTTGAAACATAATTTTTTAAATTCTTTCCACGCATTCGTGTGCGCATGTGAGCGCTCAGTATCATCTGTGTATCGCTGGCTTGTGATTCCATGAACGAGGTTCTAGATGAGTATTCTGTGTTTTGTTGATGGGTCAGTCTGGAGGACTTGAGGCCGGAGTTAGACCGCAGCTTATGCTCGGTAGTTTCGATTATGAGAACCAGTGCAATTGGAATTATGCATTCGGTAATATTCCTATGAGTGGAATTTGTGGTTCGATGAACGGTTGATTGACTATATGATAAGTATGATGTGAATGCGGGATGTGTTCAGATGGATTGAATGAGACAAATAAATTTTACTTGTGACTCAAGAGTTTGCTATTGGGTACTTGATTCCTGTTTTGATGTGACGTACAGTCTTGAGTTGTGAGTGCGTTGAGGGATCTGTCATGCTATTTAATTGTGGAGCGAAGTAGATCTTCATGTCGTGTTGATGAGTTCAAACTCAGAAATATTAAGTGATTCCGTGGAAATTGTGGCTGCGAAAGGGTATAGCTATATGTCAATTTGAGGCTAAGCAGGTGGGTTATCTCTTACAGAGTAATCTACGTAGGTGTGTTCCTTATAGTATTGAGTGGAGAGTTTCTTTTCTACCAGCTAGGCGTATGTGTTGAGATTTGAATTTGAATCCTGTTGAGAAAGTTGACTTGACTGTCACGAGAATAAATGCAAACTTAGCGGATGATTGAGGTATTTTATGGTGAGTGTTGCGTAAGCTTGAGAAGAATTTTTTTTGAACTGACTGCGGTATTATGGCAGTAATAAAGTATGATATTGTGAGTTGTGGAGTGTTTTATTGTATGGCTTTGAGCCAAGTGGGAGAGCCTGCTATTGACAATTCAATTTCATAGATATATGTTAAATTTTAGTTTTGGTCTGATGCATACTTGTGGGTTAGTTATGACTTGCAGAGGTGGAGATCGAGGATGACTTAGGTAAGGAAATTTCTGGATACGGGTTACATTATACTTTATGAAAATATATAAATTATGGAATGGTTAAGTTGTTATTTTGAAGGATGTAGTGCGCACGAATTATGAATTTGATTGATCGTGTTAAGGTAAGGTTACTTCTTTAAATGTTGAGTGTGCTAAAAAAAATACGTGTCTTTTGGCCTGTTTGGGCAGAGCAAATTAGATTTGAACAGAGTGGATGACTCTCGAGAGGGTTCTAATGGATTCAAAAGGTATATGTGGCAATTAGAAATTTTTCGAATTTGTATATCACTATAATCAGTTACTTACACTGGATAGTATCGGGACGTGCAATAATTCTGTTTGACTATAGATTCTACATTTCAGTATAAGAAAGGAAAGAGGAACAATTTTAAATTCACATAAGGTCCTTAAGAGTGTGTGTCTCTATTGTGGTATTTATAGAGGTGCTTAAGAAAAATATAGTGAGCTTTGGGTAAGGATCATAGTGTTCTGACAAGGAGAAGTGTCAACTTGAGGGTAATTCAGAAGAAACTCGAAGAAAAATATAGGACAACTGGGTAGTAGGCTAGACCAGTATGGTAATGGTATGTTCGGTTCTTTTGGTATAATTATGATGTGGTGAGACTTTACAGATGTTTTGATGACAATATTCTTGGGTTTGGTGACCTGCGTGGATTGGTCAAGTTAGAGGAATTCAGTTTTGATAGCTTGGTTATGTGCAAATGGATTTAAAAGTGCTCTTGATGGTTTCTACCATGGTTTGAACTAGATATTTCTACTGGTGTGGGAGACATATTGTGCATTGTGAATTCCTCATAGATGAGAGGAAATGGAAGGTTTCTAATTGATCGGGTATGTAATATACTTGTGACTCAAAGTTAATAAGGATATTCTCGTGCTTGTCACATGAGGGCATAATAGATATGGTGTGTTGTGCGGGATTAAGACTTAAATGTACAATGTGGCAGTTCATTCTGGAAAGCAAAACCACGAATTATGCATAGAATGGTCAATTTCAGATGTTTAGACGGATATTATAACTACTCGGTAATCCCTGAGAAGGGTGTGCATTTCAAAAGGGGCATTGTGTTTTGACTTTCGGATGTCATCGGTATTGCGATACTCACATGGTTAATAGACTGTTGATATTCCAATTATTGCTATGTGGCACGGGAGGAAATATAGAAGTATTCCTCATAGGAGGATCGTGCATGAAAGATGTGTTAGTCATTCAAGTGCTGGAGTTAGGACCAGCCACGGCGATTCCTGTGTTCTATGAATGTGGAAAATGGGGGTTCTCACAAGCATATTGTTTCAGGGTTGCGGCCTGTTTGAGGTGAGTATTTTATTTTTACTCAGTGGAGGCACTAGTTGCCTTTGTGATGACTACTCGCTATGAATGCGTATATATATATATATATATATATATATATATGTGAGGTTTGAGCCCATATGTGGGCATCGGGGCAAGTATTCGGACTCGGGAAAATGTTTAGACTATGATATGCCTAGAGTTGACGGTTAAGCATAAGGTTATGATGTTTCTCGTATTGATACCTTTGTTGAGAACCATCTGGGCTATACTTGAGGTTAAAAAGAGGCTAATTCCTTGAATAAATTGGGTAGTTACTATTTTTGTGTTCACTTGCCGATTTGAGTTGTGATAGCGCAATTTGCACATGCCTACTCTATGGCATGTTATTTATACCAGTCCAGGAGCATGTGAATTTTATTTTATTTATCATAGACATGTGTACTTATTTGGTTGCTCTTATATGATATGTTTGGACTGGAGGCCTGCGACCATGCCAGGTGGATTATGTTATTGACACGTGAGTTGTCCATGCAGATCCATATATTGATACGATAGCACGTGAGTTGTCCGTGCGGGTTGATATTAATGTGATATCTAGGAGAGCTGGTTACCGCTATTAGATTCATGTGTCTTGGATTTTCCATGTATGGTGAGCTCATAGCATGTCGGTTGTAGAAGTGCTTGTTGAACTTGCGAAACGGTTCTCTTCTTTGAAACATTTTTCCATTTTTGGGTACACGGATTGCGCAGTTTGCGAATTGGATTAGATTGGTGTGGAATGTTTGTGGGATAGTTGTGTTTAATAATATATGGTCATTAGACCTAGAATGAGTACTATCAGGTTTAATTATGGTATATTTGGGAGGATGACATTGAAAGTCGGCTTAGAAAGTGATTATGGTTCTGGTTGGGGCAAGATAACTCCATGACTTGTTGATCTGATAAGGGGTTATGAGATTCCATATGTTTCTTTTATTATCAGTAGTGTAGGAAAGTTTTGGAATGAGGTTTTGTGGGATGTGGGATTTAATATAGTACTTGGTTGGTTTGGAGTAGTTACCGATATCGAAAATGGAGCTGCGAGTATGCGAGTTGTGTGATATATCATGTGATCACATCGTGAGTTATGGCTATGGATTGATACAGTTTGTTCGGACTTATATAGTGTGTGGATATGAGACTCGCATCTTGAAAAGAATTTTGGATGTTAGAAATGAGGCTCCAAGGTTTTTGGGCTAAGGTTAAATTAATGATTTTTAGTTATGTTGTGTTGTCAGGCCTATATAGAATATGATGACTTGGGATCACCCCTGGGTATGGGTGTGGTAAGGTGGAATAGTGATTCGACGGTTTAGGAACAACTCTTAGCACGAAGTTTATATCACAGTTTTGGAGGGCAGTACAACGAGAATTAGGTACACAGGTTCAACTGAGTACAACATTTCACCCTCAAATGGACGGACAGTCCGAGCGCACTATTCAGATATGGGAAGATATGCTACGCGCTTGTGTTATAGATTTCGGGGGTTCTTGGGATCAATTTCTGCCACTGACAGAGTTTGCTTACAATAACAGCTACTAATCGAACATTCAGATTGCTCCGTATGAGGATTTATATGGGAGACAATGTCGGTCTCCGGTGGGTTGGTTTGAGCCGGGTGAGACTAGCCTATTGGGTACTGATATGGTTCAGGATGCTTTGGAGAAGGTTAAATTGATTCAGGAGCGGCTTCACACGACACAGTCTAGATAGAAGAGTTATGCTGACCGGAAAGTCCGTGATGTTGCTTAGATGGTTGGGGAGAAGGTTCTGCTCAAGATTTCACCCATGAAGGGTGTGTTGAGGTTCGGGAAGAAGGGTAAGTTGAGCCCTCGATATATTGGGCCTTTTGAGATACTTAAGAAAATTGGAGAGGTGGCTTATGAACTTGCTTTTCCACCTAGTCTATCAGGTTTTCATCGAGTATTCCATGTATCCATGCTCCGAAAGTATGTCGGGGGATCCGTCTCATATTCTGGATTTCAGTACAGTACAGCTGGATGGTAATTTGATTTATGATGTGGAGCCGATGGCTATTTTAGACCGGCAGGTTCGAAAGTTGAGGTCAAAGAACATAGCATCAGTGAAGGTACAGTGGAGAGGCCAGCCAGTCAGAGAAGCTACCTGGGAGATTGAGTAGGAGATGTGAAGCAAATATCCACTCCTATTTGAGACTCCAGGTATGATTCTAAACCCGTTCGAGGACGAACGTTTGTTTAAGAGGGGGAGAATGTAACGACCCGACCGGTCGTTTTGAGTATTATAACCCCGTTCTCCCATTTACTACTCAATTTATGCTTTATAAATCTTTTATGACTTACCGGGTTAGTTGGTTCAGGTCCGGAAGGATTTCGGAGTGAAATGAGACACTTAGTCTCTTAATTGAAAACTTAAGTTGAAAAAAGTTGGCCGGGTATTGACTTATGTGTAAATGACCTCGGAATTTAATTCTGACAATTCCAATAGCTCTGTATTGTGATTTTGGACTTAGGCGCGTGCCCGGAAAATTATTTGGAGGTCCGTAGTAGAATTAAGCTTGAAATGGCAAAAGTCAAATTTTTTGGGAAGTTTGACCAGGGGTTGACTTTTTGATATCGGGGTCGAAATCCAATTCTGAAAATTTAATAGGTCCGTTATGTCATTTATGACTTGTGTGCAAAATTTGAGGTCAATCGGACTTGATTTGATAGGTACCGACGTCATTTGTGAAAACATGAAATTTCAAAGTTCATTAGGCTTGAATTGGGGTATGATTCATGGTTTTAACATTGTTTGAGGTAATTTGAGGGTTTCACTAAGTTCGTATGATATTATGGGACTTGACGGTATGTTTGGTTGAGGTCCCGGGGGCCTCGGGTGAGTTTCGGGAGGTTAACGGATCATTTTTGGACTTGGCATGTTGGCTCAAGACTGCTGGTGTGTTTTTCTGGTTTCCTTCTTCTCGTTCGCGAAGGGGAATTTGAGGTAGGCAAGATTTTCCCTTCACGTTCGCGAGGGGGTCTCGTGTTCGTGAAGAGGAGCTGGATTGGGCATCGCGTTCGCGAAGGGAAAAAATAGTGTGCATGGGTTTTTACTTTCGCGTTCGCGAAGGGGAGCTCGCGTTCGTGAAGAAGATCTTGGTAAAGCATCGCGTTCACGAGCAGTGTCTCGCGTTCGTGAAGAGCAATGTTGGGCAGCACGATTAGGTGCTTCGCGAACGCGAGGGACCTGTCGTGTTTGAGAAGAAGAGAGGTCTGGACAGAAAGTTTATGTTCTGAAAATGGGACTTCGTCCCATTTCCCATTTTTGACGGATTGGAGCTCGGGAAGAGATGATTTTTGGGAGATTTTCAAGAAAAATAACGGGTTAAGTGTTCTTAACTCATTATTGGTCAAATTACCCGAATCCATGGTTGTTTTTAACATTTAGTGGGTGAATTAAATTGGAAAGATTAGAAAACCTTCTTGGTTTAATTTGGAGATTTGAGCGTCGAGTTGATGTCGGAATTAAGTAAAATTGGTATGAATAGACTCGTGGTTGAATGAGCTTTCGGATTTTGTTATTTTTGTTGGGTTCCGAGACGTGGGCCCCACAGGCGATTAGTGAGCTAAATTTCGAATTTTGTTGGAAAATTAGTATTTTCTTATGGAATTAATTTCAATAAATTTTATTGACTTAATCGAATTATTTGTGGCTAGATTCGATGCTTTTGGAGGCCAATTTATGAGGAAAAGACATTGCAGACTAAAGAATTACATGGCTTGAGGTAAGTAACAGTTTTAAATTTGATCCCGAGGGTATGAAATCCCGGATCATGTGTTATTTGATTGGTTTTGAGGTGACGCACATGCTAGGTTACGGGCGTGTGGGCGTGCACCGTAGGAATTGTGACTTGGTAAAATTTCATGAGACTATGTAGTTGAATTATCTGTTGATATCCGTACATTCTCTACGTGTTAGGGAAAATGGAGCTGAGACTCGTATTAAAAATAATGCTTAGACATATGTTGTTATTATTGGTACCCATTGGGGTCATTTCCTTGGTTGAATTATATATTCAAATTGTAATTTCACATCTTATCTCAGTCTCTGTTGCTATTTAGGAAAACATCATATTATCAAATTTTGGGCTAATTATCATGATTTCTGAGAGCCCGAGAGACTGGAGAGGTTGATGACTAAGTGAGGCCGAGGGCCTAATTGTAAGGATATTTATGGATCGGGTTACACGCCGCAGCATGTTTTTATTGATTTATGCCATGATTGGCTTGATGTAGCGCTTGGGATGAAGAAGCCCCTCCGGAGTTTGTACATACCCCCAGTGAGCGCAGGTACCTACTGAGTGCGAGTGCCGAGTGCCGAGTGATGAGTGACTGTGAGTAATGAGTGACTGTGAGGTTGGAGTAAATGGGAGGACTGAGTGACTGTTACTCTGAGAGGATACATTGATTTCATTATTTGCTGCATTTTAGCTGTCATATATCATTATTTTGAAAATTTCGGAAAAATATTAGTTTCTGTTTCGGCCAAACTTGTTATGAAATTTCAGTGAAATCTTAATTGTTGAACTTGAGAGCATGTCTACCCTTTTTATGTTGGAAAGTACTGTATTTGGACTTAGCTGAGAAGCTCGTCACTACTTTCAGTTCCTTATTTATTATTGTTACTTGCTGAGTTGGTTGTACTCATACTACACCCTGCACTTCGTGTGCAGATCCAGGTGATCCCGAACACAGTGAGTGTTGATTATTTCACACAGTTGATTTTTCGGAGATTCAGAGGTAGCTGCTATGTTTCGCAGACCTTGTCTTTCCCTCCCTACCCTTTTGTTTATTGTATTTGGTCTCAGATTATTATAGACCGAGTTTTTCAGACTTGTAATGTATAGATGCTCATGTACTCAGTGACACCAGGTTTTGGGAGTGTATTTATATCAGTATGTGTGGGGTTTTATCTTAAATTAATTATTATATTTTCCGCATTTGAAAGAAATTGTGGGTTATTGATATTGTCGGCTTGCCTAGTATCGGGATAGGCGCCATCATGACAGGTGTGATTTTTGGGTCGTGACAATAATGTGCTCCATGTTCCAACATTCAATCATAACCTTTTTTCAGTCAAGAAACTATATGAGCAAGTCAATTGTAGTCTAACATTTGACAAAATTGGTTGTTATTTACAGGAATAGGGGTCGAGTTTTTGGTGATGCGTCTACTAGTCTTTACCCGGTGCAGAATAACTCTCTTCAGATCCAAGCCACACCTGTCAAAAGCATTGCTCCAGTGTCTTCTTCCAACCAGCTGTCCAAGTCAAGTTGTTTAGAGTCTGTTTCTTTTCCTGTTTCTGTTTGTCAAAGGCCCTTGTGCCTAAGTCTTCAGAGTCATGTTATTCCTGCCTGTCATGAAAATTTCAGTAATAATAAAAGTATTACTGAATTGGAGAGTTTGTGGCATAATTGACTGGGACATTTTCCCTTTCATGCAATGAAACATATAAAAGGATTACCTATAAAGTTCATAGAAAAGAAAGAATTCCCCTGTACCATTTGTCCTTTAGCCAGACAATCTAAACTCCCTTTTCCCATTAGCACTATCAGATCTAAAAAATATTTTGATTTGTTACATATAGACACATAGGGACCATATAAAACTCATACTTACAAATCCTTTTTAGCAGTTATTGAAAGACAGTTTTCTGCTAAGATTAAAGTTATAAGATCTGATAATGCTTTTGAGTTAGGTACATGACAAATTCCCAAAGACTTCTTCTTCTTACAAGGCATAATCCATCAAACCTCTTGTGTTGCAACACCACAACAAAATGGTGTTGTAGAGCGCAAACATATGCACCTTTTGGAAATCTATAGAGCCCTTCTTTTCCAATCACATGCCCCTAAGAAATTTTGGGAGGACTTTTTGTTGACTGCCACCTACTTGATAAACAAGTTTCCATCTAAGGTACTTCAAAATAAATCACCATATCAGGTTCTTTTTGATAAACAACCAGATTATCACTCTCCTAGGCCTTTTGGATGTTTATGTTTTAGTTCTACCTTGTCTCGACATAAGGTTAAGCTTGATCCTAGAGCAATCCCTGGTATTTTTTTTGGATATCCATTTGGGAAGAAAGGGTATAAGTTTCATGACCCAAAATTCATAAAGGTCGTGATGGCGCAGGACACCACTGTCAGGTAAGCCAACAATAAATACTTAATTGGGTTCTCATTTTGTTACTTTTGAAACCATATTTTCCTTCAATTTAAATAGTAAAGAATGGGTATTTACAGAGTAAATAATAATACTTTTAACAAATTCAATACAGAACAACCCATAATCATCCCAAAACCCGGTGTCACAAGTGCATGAGCAATAACTAGGAATATAAAATAAAATACAACAGCTGTTCGGAATACAAATTGGACAGAAAAAATTTAAGTACTCTGAAGGAGACTCTGCTGCTGCGGATCGTAGTATAGAATGCAGTCGACCTAAATCCCTGCCATAGTTGCGCCTCTGCGCCCACAAGGCCACTAAAACATATATGTACCTGTACAAAAATATGCAGTAAGTGTAGTATGAGTACGTAAATCAATGCATACCCAGTAAGTATCCCGCCTAACCTCGAAGAAGTAGTGACGAGGGGTCGACTTCGACACTTACTATGGGCTATAAATAGGATATCAATGATATAATTAAATATGGATTATATAAAACGGTTGCAAGCTCAATATTTTGAAGTAAGCAGTTCTTTTATAATTAAGAAATCTCCAAATTTATTTTCCATTATTTAACAATTTATCTCAGGCCAAGGAGGCAATATCATTTATTGCAAATTCCAAACACAATCAATTATGTCATGCGCAAATCATGCCGAGGTTGTACGGCCCGATCCAACATAATATTAAACTGTGTACTGCCAGAGAGTCGAACGACGCAAACCATAGATGCATCTATTTAATCTGTCGTGGCGTTCGGCCCGTTCCATAAAAGATAAACACATTCAAACAACCAAATTAGTATTTATTTAGGTTTGATGTTCAAAGAAACATCGATTCTCATTAACGGTCAAGTGACCCATCCGAAACCCAAGTAGGTGAAGTTTAACCTTTTGAAATTCCTTTATCAAGTTCCAATATGTTTTAAACGGTTAAATTAACAAGTAGGATGCAAGCATCGCAAATATAACGCGATTTGGGTCCTAGACTACCCGGACATAAGCATAATAGTAGCTACGCATGGACTCTTGTCACTTCGTACGTACGTAGCCCCCACAAATAGAAGTACATATTGAATTAAATTCCCTCTTACGTGGTTAGAAATGAGACTTACCTCGCTCTGAAATTTCATAACCGGCTCCAAAGCCTTTCCAACAACTCAAACCAATTCCCATCGCTTCAAAACTAGTCAATAAAGGTGCAAATTCATAAATATATACTCTAATACTCATAATAATTCAATATATAACAATTTCCAACTCCGCTCGAAAAATTGATAAAGCAACCCTCGGGCCCATGTGCCCGGATTCTGAAAATTATCGAAGACAAACACTTCCCATAGAACTACGAACTCAAATATATAATTTATTCTCAGTTTCATGCCCAAATTCGTGATCAAAATACAAGAATACCAATTTCTAGATTTTTCTTCAAAATCCCAAATTTCTACTAATTTCCATGTTCAAATCCATATATAATCATGTATTTAGCTTATAATAAGTGGAAAATACTTACCTTGACATTGATGACGAAGAATGAGCTCCAAACTCGCTCCAAGACCGGCTCTCATGGAGGAAATGAGGTCAAAATGAGCCAAGCCCTCGTTGTTTTTACAAGAACACACTGCCCCAACCCCGTCCTTTGCACCTGCGGTCAGGTAGTCGTACCTGCGGCTTCGCAGGTGCCAGAAACCTTCCACATCTGCGCCTGCTTCCGCTTCTGCGAGGTACTTTCCACTTCTGCGCTTGTGCGGATGCGGCCAAAAGCTCCGCACCCGCGGTCCTTAACCTAGCCAGCTTGCTCCGCTTCGGGTGCGGGTGCACCAGATATCAGCTGCCTCAACTTTTCTTCAAATTCCAAATTTGATCCGTTAGCCACCCGAAATCCACCCGGGGCCCTCGGGACCGTAACCAATTATACCAACTATCACGCCCCGAACCTAGGGGCGAGACCGGCACTCGGTGCTTCACTTATCCTCGTGTACCAACTTGCGGCTAAGGGACTCTGAACATATAATGTCATACTTTGGCCAAGACAATTGCGAACACTGACTAAATATCAATAAAAAGCTGGGCCGACAAGGCCGTCATAACTACTACAGCTGACAATCCAACAAAATGTATATAAAGGGCCTACAAGCCCAACTTACTGCATTAACTGACAGGATATGTCTACAAGACTCTACTGATGGATATACTGTGATCGGAACAAGGCTCTGACCTGTTCATAACATATATATATATATATATATATATATATATATATATATATATATATATACACACACACACACACACACAAAGATGTACGTAAAGCTCTAGACCCGGCAACTCTGAAGGGTATGGAGCTTACTGATCAAGCTGAACTTGGGCAACACCTAATAAGGAGGTCTACCCGTCTATCTGTCTGAACCTGCACGCATGAAATGCAGCGCCCCTAGAAAAGGGACATCAGTACGAAATAATGTACCGAGTATGTAAGGCACTATACTGAAAGTTGAAACTGAACTGATAATATAATAACTGAAAGCAACTGGAAGTCAATGATAATCTGAAGATATGCTTACCTGCTGATACTGACTCAACTCTCTCAATATAGTAAGTAAAATAGATGTCCGGACTTATAAGGCTCGGTATATATATAACTGCTCTGCCGTAATAGGCTCACTCATAAGCGCTCAGCCATACTAGGCTCTGTAACTCGGCCGACTGGGCTCGCTCATAGGCGCTCGACCACAGTAGGTTCGGTATATAACTTACCATCTGATCAGAGGTTGCCCAATAGGGGCCTGCCCATCGATTATAGCTCTATGGTAATGAAAATACTGCAATACTGTATATATAAACTCTATGCTCTCTTGACTGGAAAAACAAAATACTCAATTGAATATGAAGTCTCGATACGGAGAATATTGTAACTTACAAGACTAGGAAAATATACATAAATTTCGGGATATGAATTTTTCTTTATGCCTCGTTATCAAACTCGTGTAATTACGAGATCATGCAAAATGAAGGAAGGGCTTAGCCTTAACATACCTGAGTTGATTCGCTTGACAATCCCTCTAATACACGTCAATTGCGACAAAGCATGTGACGGCAAGATCGGAGTAGGGAAAAATCCGTATGATATTCTTGAGAAAGATTGCACCGTACTTCCTTAGAATCACAAAATCTCACGTTACATCTCCGACCATTATAAATCACGTATGCAATCTCTCTGAAACATGATGTTGTATATTCACAACATTATTTGTGTAAATCATGTTGAAGAAGGCTTAAAGAATGCCAAAGTGCCTATATTTGTATGATTCACGTTCAAAAGGCTTAAGCTAAGTGAATCTTGTTAAATGTTCTAATAAGGTGACACTTGCCATGTCTTTTATGAGTCACATAGTGGCTTTTATTGCCAAATTTAAGGGCTGCCACGTTTTTTTATTTAATTCTTATCCATAAACTTTAGTCTTTATCCAAAGACAACCACTAATTATTAATTAACTAGGTAATGTCCCATTACCCAATAATTAACCAATTACCCACATAATTAAGAATTATCTCCACTTACTTAAAATACTACTCACTTTTAACATACCTTATATAACTTACTATCACGGTCATGTAGTACCTTGTATGGCACTAGTGCATAAATACCGGGTATTATAGCTCGCACCGTATTTTATCCCAAAATGTCAAACTTCAACGAAATTCATTTCCTTTAATTTGCTTACCCTTTCTCCTTCACGAACTTACTGATCATGTGTTTAAAATAGCATAATGCTTATAATCACGAAATAATTTCATTCCCGAACTTGCATCGATTAACTTACGATGAAACGTTATCGTACAAAAATACAAGATGTAATATCATTCCCCCCTTTGGAACATTCGTCCTCGAATATTGACTGATATACTTATTATTTTCATAACTTATGTCCTCTGAATACTTTAGTACTTTCCTTGCCATCCAAACAACTGTTCTGTGAATAATTCTAAGGGCCAGGGCATTCCCCCCTTTAAGCTTTTTTCTTACACCACGACTTGTAGTCGGAATCCTTCTAATCTCGTAACTGTTGCTACCTTCTGTCATAGATCCGTTTGTCCATCCGTATTACTTTACTGCCATAATTCTTACTTTGATTTATCGTTATTGAGGGCTGGTACCAAACTCCAGGTTACTTTCGTTGCTTATCCTATATGCAATAAGCTAAGTCCTTTAATGCCCCCTCATTACTGTTTATCTTAATAATGACGGCCTAATCTCATTTCATACTTTGTGACCTTTGTCCATCTATTGTTGATTCATCTTAATACCAATAACTTGGCCTCTTATGTAATACTACCGCTAGGGCTCACGTCTCATCGGGGAACATTTGAAGTGACTTTCCTAATCCACTTAAGGGTGATACTGTACTTCAATGACCGTATTTTATAGCATCCCAATGTGTTTCACTTACGTGGTTATTTTAATCTCGTACAATCCATGAAATTCTCTTCAAATCATTACTCACTTGAAGGCCTAAACGTCATCCTTTATCTATCGCAATCGCACCCTTATTTCATTACCAGGACAATACTCCATCTCTTCTAAATGCTACTAGTCATAGACTCCTTTGAGCTTATTCAGGAACCCATCAGCTCTCTCTCATTTTCGTCGGCTTAATACCGAGGGCTTATCCATTCTCATAACCTTCTCACTCGCCCTTTTTTATCCTTACTCCTGTCTTCCTACAACTTGTCGCTCTACCATACTTTAGCTTGCGACCCATACATATCCATTTATACTACTCACAACTTTTCTTCAACTTTCTTGCACCATAGATTTCCTTGTGTTATTCTAGAACATCAAGTGAGACATCATATCGTCTCTAACTCTTCTTTTACTTTCTTAACTAGACCTCTCGATACCTAGAAACCATAGGCTATAATATATTCCATTGACGATGCCGCTATCATTCCTGGATATTGAATCCCCGCGGTTCTAGCCTTCTATTCGAAGTATGGACTATTCCCAACCTTCTGCATCTGAGTATCTCGTATGTTGTCCACTTTTACCTTACTTACCTTAAAATCTTGCATCACATCTTCTATCTCTTTATGATCTCCTTTCCACATAGGTATAATTCATATTCACAACTTAAAGCTCTATTATAATACTTGCACCTCTGGTGTATACACAATCCGGTGAGAGCTTCATACCGACTTCTTATAAGGTTGGTACTTCTTCTAACTGGCTTCCTTATAGAGCCATTATAGAATATGGCTGTTGCATTATCTCTCTTGCACCTCTGATATTAAGAGTGATTCTGCCATGTTCTCTAGCGAAAATTCTATAATTTTCTAGGTCCAATAATCAGACTTCTAACTTACTTCGTTGTTGTAACTCTTTGGTTTCATCTTCCTTCTGATCAACCTTTATGTAGGCTTAAGCTATCTTCCGATCTGCGACTCATGGCAGTAGTTACTACTTTAGCCCTTCATGGACGCTATGGAATATCCATGATACAATCTTATAACAATTCAATCTTTTGTCTATGACCTGGGCTCAATTCTTTCTTTTAACCTATACCGGAATCTTCTACGGCGGTATGATTGTCAACATATATGCCATAAGGATAATACTCCGAAATCGTAGGTACATTCATTATGTGTTTATCTCTAGATCATTGATCGTATAATTTCTTTCATTCCTTCTCAACTTTCTTTAGATGCAAGAAATTGCTTTTCTTGGTTGTTCTGCCTCCTTGTTGCGTGCATACTTAGCTTATTTTAGTGCCCACACATAATGGAATTCCATGCAACCTATATGATCTTGACTATCACCTTTTAATTTTGATATATATATATATATATATATATATATATATATTTTCTTCTTCCCGTTCATTAGCCACGATAGGTGCCACCTGCTGATGGAGTACATACAATATTGTTGTGAGACTGTTGTTACATGACCATTTCCTCTTTAGGTGACTGTGCTTGGTTAAAGCCTTCTTCCTTATTTCCTCCGCTAGTCTTTCATTGTAGTACTTAGGGAGGATCCTCTGATTCTTACAAGGTTGCGAGCTTATTATATCGTATACTCGGCAGAACTTTTGATGTTCTTACTCATATATAAAATTCCTTCGTTACTTGCCTCTATACTTATATGCTTGTACGGTTGCTCCCGAACTGAAGTTTTGACTGTCTTCCCTTAACACTCATACGGTTTCTTTAACTACCACAAATCCTATCCTAATATTTCTCAAGGTCACGATATCATATCTGCGAGGCTGAATTCCCCATGTTGGGGTTCACTCTGTTTATCTTGCACGATCTATTGATTTGTCTGTATTCTCTCGTCTAGCCATAACTAGGCTCTTCCTAAATCAACTACTAACTACTCATTGGCTCATTCTCATATCAATATTCTGTGTAATCTTTCACGGGTCATTTCCTTTATCTTAACTTACGTCACGCACTGGCTCCTTATCTATCAATAACATCTCAGGCGGGAACCCTTACCTCCTCTCCTTGACATCGTGTTTGCATAATGTTCTGGAATCGTAGCGTATCTGCAGGACTTGAATAAGTGCAATCTTATCCCTTTCTCATTCTTATCATATTCTTCCTTTACCATTTTCATAGTTACTAGAACCACTTAATTCTGACCTAATGCCACATCACACCATATTCCCCCCTTTAGGGGAGCACTAAGATTTAGTGCTACGATGATCTACGTATAGATGGTTTACCCTCTCATCTTTGGCATCTTTTCACATCATCAATGATCCTTACTCGCCTCGTGGTAATCCTTTAGTACCAAGGATAACAAAATTCCTCATTCGCGAGGGTGACACTTAGTGTAACTGGTATATACAGTCTCTTAAGCTTAACTTTACTCACCTTGCTTGCTTTAGGGAAGCGTCTTCCTGAATGACCATTCTCTGAATTTCTCATGAATCTTCTTCTGTTGTCCACTCTATTATCGCCAGAAAAAAATCTGAAATTCTCATGATGCTGACTATTATCCAATCACTCAGTCCCTAATTCATATTTAGTTTATCTTGTTCACCAGCCCATACTGATTTCTATTATTCTGGAGTCTAACTTTTCCTTCTGGTAGTCGCGTTGGAGTTACGAACTTATTTTTTGAAATGAGGATATGACTTTATGGCCTATACTCTTTTGTTGTCTCAAGGCCTATCACCTCTCGTCTTTTACTTCAATTGACTATAGACTCTGTAATAGTGTCATCTTTTTGATCCACCGTTGTCATCCATGTATCATATTTTACTCATAATGCTTCATTAACTATTTTCTTATTTCCCGCTAACATTTATGTCTATCACTTTATTTTGAAAACTCGAACAAGACATTCTTTTGCTTTTAGCTCCCCTTGCTCCATCCAGTGGATCTTGGGGTTGCTTAACGTTCTCGCCCTACTATGGACGCGAGCCATACTAAGGTAATATTTATTCCTTCCAGGCTTTCCGTACCACATCTAATTGTAATATTCTAGAGTGCACTATCTGGGTGCCTCACAAGGAGATCTGTTAGCACCTTTGTAATATCCTTCAGAAATGCCAACTAACACAAACAATCTATTTACCATTTTGGGTTACTCTAACCCCAGCCGGATCCTAATATCCTGTCATTTTCTTAAACTACACATGTTATCCCCCAATAAGGTATAACCGAGATGGGTGTGGCCAATTCTACATACATTCGTTACTGTTGAAGGTAAGTCACAATGCTTATACTTTTCTGTCGGAGTTGAAAATACCGGTAATTTTCATTAGCTGGGTACTCGTACCCTTCTCATCTTGCTCTTTTTACTTGTTGAAGCTTGTATCTATCTTCTGAACCTCTCATTGCCTTTCACCATAGAGGTGGATAGATATTCTTGCCTTAAGGCTCCTTATCAAGAAGCTTACACGTAAGGTACACACATGCTCTGCTGAAGACCTCACATTTATCCATCATAGGAATGATGCAAACTCGAGTTTCCCTAACTCAACTCTTCCACAACTATATCTCTACCAACCATCTTTCTGAATATAGGTATCATCGTATTATGAATAAGATAGAGTTTAGGAAATTTAGTTCTTACAACGGAGCTCTACCACACGATCTAGAGTAAGAAGAAAGAGTGACAGTCTTAAATGCCCTGTAGCCTCCTGCTTATAATTGTGGTGCACGACACACTCATAAATAAGACTCTACTAGACACGGCTTGTAGACTCCCTAGGATAGAACTACTCTGATACCACTTTTGTCACGCCCCGAGCCTGGGGGCGAAACCGACACTCGGTGCCTCACCTATCCTCGTGTACCAACTTTCGACTAAGGGACTCTAAACATATAATGTCATACTTTGGCCATGGGCCACATTGCAAGACAATTGCGAACACCGACTAAATATCAATAAAAAGCTGGGCCGACAAGGCCGTCATAACTACTATAGCTGACAATCCAACAAAATGTATATAAAGGGCCTACAAGCCCAAACATACTGCATTAACTGACAGGATATGTCTACAAGCCTCTACTGATGGATATACTATGATCGAAATAAGGCTCTGACCTACTCATAACACACACACGCACACACACACACACACATACACACACACACACATACATATATATATATATATATATATATATATATATACACACACACACACACACACACACACACACATAAATATATACGTAAAGCTCTAGACCCAGCAACTATGAAGGGTATGGAGCTTACTGATCAAGCTAAACTTGGGCAACACCTAATAAGGAGGTCTACCCGTCTGTTTGTCTGAACCTGCACACATGAAATGCAGCGCCCCCAGAAAAGGGACGTCAGTACGAAATAATGTACCGATTATGTAAGGCACTATACTGAAAGCTGAAACTGAACTGATAATATAATAACTGAAAGCAACTGAAAGTCAATGATAATTTAAAGATATGCTTACCTACTGATACTGACTCAAGTCCCTCAATATATTAAGTAAAATAGATGTCCGGCCTTATGAGGCTTGGTATATATATAACTGCTCTGCCGTAGTAGGCTCGCTCAAAGGTGCTCGGCCATACTAGGCTCTGTATATTGACCAACTGGGCTCGCTCATAGGCGCTCGTCCATAGTAGGTTCGGTATATAACTTACTATCTAATCAGAGGTTGCCCAATAGAGGCCTGCCCATAGATTATAGCTCGATGGTAATAAAAATACTGCAATACTGTATATATAGACTATCTGCTCTCTTGACTGGAAAAAAGAAATACTCAATTGAATATGAAGTCCCGATACGGAGAATATTGTAACTTACAGGACTAGGAAAATATATGTAAATTCCGGGATATGAATTTTTCTTTATGCCTCGTTATCAAACTCGTGTAATTACGAGATCATGAAAAATAAAGGAAGGGCTTAGCCTTAACATACCTAAGTCGATTCTCTTGGCAATCCCTCTAATACACGTCAATTGCGACAAAGCATGTGACGACAAGATCGGAGTAGGAAAATAATCCGTATGATATTCTTGAGAAAGATTGCACCACACTTCCTTAAAATCGTAAAATCTCACGTTACAGCTCCGACCATTGTAAATCACGTATGCAATCTCTCTGAAATGTGATGTTGTATCTTCACAACATTGTTTGTGTAAATCACGTTGAAGAAGGCTTAAAGAATTCCAAAGTGCCATATTTGTATGATTCACGTTCAAAAGGCTTAAGCTAAGTGAATCTTGTCAAATGTTCTAATAAGGTGACACCTTGCCATGTCTTTTATGAGTCACATAGTGGCTTTTATTGCCAAATTTAAGGGCTGCCACGTTTTTTGATTTAATTCTTATCCAAAAACTTTAGTCTTTATCTAAAGACAACCGCTAATTATTAATTAACTAGGTAATGTCCCATTACCCAATAATTAACCAATTACCCATATAACTAAGAATTATCTCCACTTACTTAAAATACTATTTACTTTTAACATACCTTATATAACTTACTATCACGGTCATGTAGTACCTTGTATGGCACTAGTCCATAAATATCAGGTATTATAGCTCACACCATATTTTATCCTAAAATATCAAATTTCGACGAAATTTATTTCCTTTGATTTTCTTACCTTTTCTCCTTCACGAACTTACTCATCATGTGTTTAAAATAGCATAATGCTTATAATTACGAAATAATTTTATTCCCGAACTTGCGTCGATTAACTTACGACGAAACTTTATCGTACGAAAATGCGGGATGTAACACCAACACGTCCCAAAACATATTACAAACTTAGTCGGGCCTTCGAATCACATCAAACAATGTCGAATTCATGAATCGCACCCCATTCCAAGCTTAATGAACTTTAGAATTTCAGACTTCGACATTCGATGCCGAAACCTATCAAATCACATCCGATTGACCTCAAATTTTGCACACAAGTCACATTTGACATTACAGACCTATTCCAACCTCCGGAATCGGAATCCGATCTCGATATCAAAAAGTCCACTTCCGGTCAAACTTCTCCAAAACCTTCAAATTTCTAACTTTCGCCAAATGACTCCAGAATGACCTACGGACCTCCAAATCCACCTCCGGACGCGCTCCCGATACCAGAATCACCATACGGAGCTATTCCAAGACTCAGAATCCCAAACGGACATCGATAACATTGAAATGTGCTCTAACACAAATTTACGAAATCCTTCCAAAATGCCAACTTCCACAATAGGCGCTAAAACGCTCCCGGGTCATCCAAAACCCGATCCGGACATACGCCCAAGTTCAAAATCATCATACGAACCTGTTGGAACCTTCCAATACCGATTCTGAGGTCGTTTACTCAAAAAAATAAACCCTTAGTCAATTTTTCCAACTTAATGCTTCCGAAATTAGAATTTTCTTTCCAAATCAACTCCGAACTTCCCGAAATTCAATTCCGACCACGCACACAAGTCATAATACCTGAAGTGAAGCTACTCAAGGCATCAAACCGCTGAACGACACGCTGGAACTCAGAACGACCGGTCGGGTCATTACATTCTCTCCCACTTAAACATACGTTCATCCTCGAACGTGCTAAGAACTGCTCTGGAGTTGTCCAAAATCATTGTTTAATACCTCGTGGGCCTACCCGTGCTACCACAACCCAGTTGAGGACATCTCGAGCAAACCCGAAAATCCTCCATTTTATCTAGTCAAATAAGCCTTAGAGCCAAATTCCAACATCTGAAATCCTCTACCAGGTCCGTTTCCAACATAGAACACCGTATCCATCACTGCACGATGCACCAATACATGATTGCATACCTTTACTGAATTCATACCATGCACTGTGTAACTCACATGACCATAATAACATCCTCTGACAACGATAGTCGAAATCCCACAAATTTGATGCCCACACGCACCTCACGAAGCATATAAGTCTCGTTTCAGCTATCGTAATACTGCCACAACAGAAAGGATGTGTAGAAATTCATAACCAACTTTCGAGTCGACAATTCATTGAGTCCCTCCTCCTGACAAGGACCATTACCCCATTATGAACCAAATAATCTCATATAATCCGATCGCACTGATTCCAGGTCCAATAATCTCGTCTCACCCAGTATAAGCTATTCCGGCAATAAGCCACCACAAACACTACCAAAGGTCCCATATGATGCCACCATATGCCAACAAGCCACAAACTCGCATGTGATACATAAGGAAAAAAAATGAACTCCAGAAAGAACTTCTCAGCCCACGCGACTAATTAAACAACCAAAAAGATGTTATGAACCTTCCTCAAAAAATGAGAAGCAAAACATACACAAATAGGTACACGGAACTGTACTCAACATCACACTGTTGCGACGTGCAACCCGATCCAACCATGATACCCATGGCGGCATGCCCCCCGATCCTACCATATATCCTTTAAGGAAATACTTTATTGAGCTAAAATGCTCATAACTACGAAATACCCGATTATCGACTACAAGCACTCCAAGTGCATAATACCATCCCTGGGGAGACAGATAGCGCCATACACTACAAAACTCAAACACGACTAAGGTGCGATATATGATCTGCATCTCGAGAGCAATCCTGCTCACATAACATCATCGCTACGCGGAACCTCAACACATATGCAATTAATCAAGCCGTTTCACAACCCACATGACACAATATAGTATTACATGAAATAGCCGACGATGAAATAACATCCAACGTCCGAATACTCCTCCATAAGGAGCGCTATGCTGAGATGAACATATCCTGCCTGAGATAGATGTCACACCCCGACCTGGGAGCGAGACTGGCACCTGGTGCCTCAACTAACTTGGTGTACCAAATTGCAACTAAGGGACTCTGAACATATAATGTCATAATTTGGCCATGGGGCCACCTTGCAAGATAATTTGCGAAGCAAAATACAAAACTGAATGGAAACTAGCGCTGACTAAACATCAATATAAAGTTGGGCCGACAAGGCCGTCATAACTACTACAACTGACAAACCACCAAAATATACATACCAGGCCTAGAAGCCCAACATAGTGCACTAACTGACAGGATATGTCTACAAGCCTCTACTGATGGATATATTGTGATCAGAACAGGGCCCCGACCTACCCATAACATATATACATACATACAGAAGATGTGCACGAAAACCTAGACCCGATAACTCCGAAGGACTTGGAGCTTATCGATCAGGCTGAACTCTGGAAACACCTACTGAGGAGGTCTACCCGTCTGTCTATCTGAACCTGCACGCATGAAATACAGCATCCCCAGAAAAGGGACGTTAGTACAAAATAATGTACCGAGTATAAAAGGCAATAACATAACTGAAAGATGAAACTGAACTGATAATATAATAATTGAAAGTAATTGGGAGTCATAGATGATCTGGAGATATACTTACTTGTTGATACTGACTCAACTTCTTCAATATAGTAAGTAAAGGATGCTCCCCCACGTGTCCGGATTCTGGAAATTTTTGGATGAAAACGTTACCCATAATCTCAAGAACTCAAATATATAATTTTTACCCAATTCCATAACTATTTTCGTGGTTAAAATCTCATTTTTATAAAAATCTAGGTTTTTTACCTAAACCCTTGATTTCTAAGATTTACTAGTTATAATCTACCTATAATCTATGTATTTAACTCAAAGGGTGTAGAATTACCTTACCTTAAAGTTGTTAGTTGAACTCCCTTCTCAAAAGATCTGAAATCGCCCAAAAATGGAGGAAAAATGGGCTCAAAATGTCTGAGCCCCGATTTTTAACCATTCTGCCAAGCAGTGGTTTCGCACCTGCGGAAGGGGTACCGCACCTGCGGAAATTCCTCGCAGGTGCGAGTTCCACTCGCTTGGGCCACGGTCGCATCTGCGCATAATTTCTCGCACCTGCGTGTTCGCAGGTGCGCCCAATGTTCTGCACCTGCAATGGCAGGCCTTCTTTCCCCTTCCGCTTCTGCGGCTGTCCAAGCGCAGGTGCGAATGTACCAGAAGCAGAAAGCTTTGGCATTTTTCTTCCAAGTCTGAAATTGGTCCGAGCCTCATCCGGTTAACACTCGGGACCCCCGGGGCCCCGCCCAAACATACCAACAGGTTTGAAATCATAAAACGGACTCGCTCGAACTCAAGAAACGCGTAAAACAACATCAAATTTAAGAATCATACCCCAAACCAAATTAATTCGAACTTAAAATTTTCAAGTTCTTCAATTTACATCCAATGCGCCGAAATATACTTAAACTACTCGGAATGACAAGAAATTTTGCGTGCAAGTGTTAAATCACTATATGGAACTATTCTCAAACTCAAAATTCCAAACGGACTTCAATTACTCAAAATCCTACTCCAAACCAAATTCAAAGAAGTTTAAACCTTCAAATAGTTGATTTTTACTATTAAGCGTCAAAATGCCCCGGGTTATCCAAAACCCGATTTGGATATACGCCCAAGTCCAAAATCATCATACGAACCTATTGGAACCGTCAAATCCCGATTCCGGGGTCGTTTTCTCAAAATATTGAACGAAGTCAAACTTGTCCATTTAAAACTAACTTAAGGAACCAAGTTTTCCGATTTCAACCCAAACGCTTCCAAATCCCGAACCAACAATCCCTGCAATTCATAAATTAATAAAAGCAAGTTTGGGGAGTTTTATTTTAGGGAACGGAGTTCTAAAAGTTAAAATGACCGGTTCCCCACAAGTCATAAATTAATAAAAGCATATTCGGTGAGTTTTATTTTTGGGGACGGGGTTCTAAAAGTTAAAATGACTTGTTGGGTCATTACATTCTCCACCTCTTAAACAAACGTTCATCCTCGAAAGGGTTTAGAATAATACCTGGAGTGCTAAATAAGTGTGGATATTTGCTCCGCATGTCCTCCTTGGCCTCCCAAGTCGCTTCCTCGACTGGTTGGCCCCTCTACTGGACCTTTACTGTAGAAATCCTCTTGGACCTCAACTGACGAACCTATTTATCAACAATGGCAAATGGCTCTTCTTCATAACCCAAACTCTTATCTAGATGAACTGTGCTGAAGTCCAACACATGTGATAGGTCAGCATGATACTTCCGGAGCATAGATACATGGAAAACCGGATGAACTCCCAATAGACTGGGAGGCAATGCAAGCTCATAAGCAACCTCCCCAACTCGTCTCAACACCTCAAATGGGCCTATAAACCTTGGGCTCAATTTCTCCCTTTTCCCAAATCTCATGATTCCCTTCATCGGCGAAACCTTCAAGAGAACTTTTTTACCTACCATAAATGATAAATCACGCACTTTCTGATCCGCGTAACTCTTCTGCCTGGACTGTGCTGTACGAAGTCGCTCCTAAATCAACTTTACCTTTTCCAAGGCATCCTTTACCAAATCAGTACCATATAACTTAGCCTCACCGGGCTCAAACCATCCGATAGGTGAACGGCATCAACGGCCATATAAAGCCTCAATTGGAGCCATCTCGATGCTGGATTGGTAACTGTTATTATAAGCAAACTAGGCCAAAGGCAGGAAACGATCCCACTAACCTCCAAAGTCAATCACACATGCCGTGAGCATATCCTCCAAAATATGAACTGTCCGCTCTGACTGCCCGTCGGTCTGCGGATGAAAGGTTGTGCTGAGCTCTACACGGGTCCCCAACTCACTCTGTACTGCTCTCCAGAAATGTGAAGTAAACTGAGGGCCTCTATCTGATATAATAGAAATTGGTACACCGTGCAACCGAACTATCTCCTGAACATAAATCTGGGCCAACCTCTCTGAAGTATACGTAGTCACAACAGGAATAAAATGTGCCGACTTGGTCAACCTGTCAACAATCACCCAAACTGCATCAAACTTCCTCAAGGTCCGCGGCAACCCCAACTACAAAGTCCATAGTAATTCGTTCCCATTTCCACTCTGGTATAGTCATCTGCTGAAGTAGGCCACCTGGCCTCTGGTGCTCATATTTAACTTGCTGGCAATTTAGACACCTAGCTACATACTCAACTATGTCCTTTTTCATTCGTCGCCACCAATAATGCTGCCTCAAGTCACGATACATCTTCGTAGCACCTGGATGAATAGAATACTGAGAATTGTGTGCCTCCTCCAGGATCCTTTTCCTCAGTTCATCCACATTAGGAACACATAGACGATCCTGGAGTCGTAGAACACCATCTGCACCAATAGTGACTTCCTTGGACCCACCTCGTAGTACCGTTTATCGAAGAACCATTAAGTGTGGATCATCATACTGGCGAGCCTTGATCTGCTCAAATAGCGAAGACTGAGCTACAACACATGCAATAACTCGGCTGGGCTCTGAAATATCTAGCCGCACAAGTCTGTTAGCCAAGGTCTAAATATCCGAGGCTAATGTCCTTTCCTCTGCTGAAATGAAAGCCAAACTATCCATACTCTCCGCCTTTCTGCTCAAGGCATCTGCAACCACATTTGCTTTGCTCGGATGATACATGATAGTAATATCATAATCTTTTAGTAACTCTAGCCATCTACGCTACATCCAATTTAGGTCCCTCTGCTTGAACAAATGCTGCAAACTGCATGATCAGTATAAACTTCACAGGACACCCCATAAAGATAATGCCTCCAAATCTTAAGAGCGTAAACAATCACAGCTAACTCCAAATCATGTACCGGATAATTCTTTTCGTGGGTCTTCAACTGATGTGAAGCATATGCAATAAATCGCCCTTCCTGCATTAATACACAACCCAAACTAACGCGCGAAGCATCGCAATACACTGTATATATTCCCGAACCGGAAGGTAAGACTAACACTGGTGCTGTAGTCAATGTTGTCTTGAGCTTCTGAAAGCTTGACTCACAATTATCGGACTATCGGAGCTGAACACCCTTCTGGGTTAATTTGGTCAAAGGTGCTGCAATAGATGAAAAACCTTTCACGAACCGACGATAATAACCTGCTAAACCCAGAAAACTCCTGATTTCAATCGCCAAAGTGGGACGATGCCAATTCTGAACTGCCTCAATCTTTTTGGGATCAACCTTAATACCATCACCCGATACAATATGTCCCAAAAATGCTACAGACTCAAGCCAAAACTCACATTTAGAAAACTTAGCATATAGCTTTTGTTCCCGCAATGTCTGAAGCACTACTCTCATATGCTGCTCATGTTCCTCCTTACTGCGCGAGTAGATCAAAATATCATCAATGAAGACAATGACAAATGAATCAATATATGGCCTGAATACCATGTTTATTAGATCCATAAACACTGCCGGGGCATTAGTTAAACCAAAAGACATTACCAGAAACTCATAATGACCATATCTAGTACGGAAAGTAGTTTTCGGAACATCCGAATCTCGAATCTTCAACTGATGATACCCCGACCTCAAGTCAATTTTAGAGAACACCCTAGCACACTGCAACTGGTCAAATAGATCATCAATACGTGGCAACGGGTACTTGTTCTTAATAGTAACTTTGTTCAATTGGCGATAATCAATACACATTCGCATTGTGCCATCTTTCTTCTTCACAAATAATACCAGTGCACCCCAAGGCAATACACTCGGTTTGACGAACCCTTTGGCTAGTAATTCTTCAAGCTATTCTTTCAACTCTTTCAATTCTTTCGGAGCCATGCGATACGATGGGATAAATATAGGCTGAGTATCTGGAGCCAAGTCAATACAGAAATCAATATCACGATCAGGTTGCATACCTGGAAGATTTGAAGGAAATACATCAGAGAACTCCCGAACTACTAGCACTGAATCAATAGCCGGAGTCTCTACAGTAGTATCCCGAACATAGGCTAGATAAGCCAAACAACCCTTCTCAACCATGTGTTGAGCTTTTATAAAAGAAATAACCCGATTAAATGAACTAACCGACGAACTCTTCCACTCCAGCCTAGGCAAAGATGGAATAGCCACGGTAACAGTTTTGGCATGACAATCTAGAATAGCATGATATGGAGATAACCAGTCCATACCCAAAATAATTTCAAAATCGATCATCTCGAGCAATAAGATATATGCTCTAGTTTCATAACCACAGAATGTAATAATACAAGACCGGTCGATCTGGTTCACAATAACTGTATCGCCTACAGGAGTGGACACATAAAAAAAAGTACTCAAGGTCTCATAAGAAACACCCAGGAATGGAGCAAATAGAGATGACACATATGAATACGTGGATCCTTGATCAAATAATACTGAGGCATCTTTGCTGCAAACAGAAATAATACATGTAATCACAGTATCTGAGGCCTCTGCATCTGGTCTAGTTGGAAAAGCATAGAACCGAGCTGGAGCGCCAGTTGGCTGACCTCCATCTCTAGGACGACCCCTGGCCACCTGTCCTCCACTCTTGGTGGTCGGACTACTAGTGGAGCAACTGGTCTGGTAAGCATAGGCTGCTGACCCTGCTGTACTAGTCTACCCCGAAGCCTGGGGCAAAATCTCTGCATATGACTGGGATCCCCGTACTCGTAACAACTCTTCGGTGCGATGGGCTACTGACTAAGTGTCTGGCCCTGGGGAACTGAATGCCCACTGGGAGGACCCTGAATAGCTGGTGGGCGGTAAGAACTCTCTGGTATAGCATTGAGATAAGGTCGCACTGGAGCACCTCGAGGAGATGGTGGTGCTAGAAATGGGGGTCTGCTGGACTGCCCCCTCATAAACTGACCTCTGCCCCCAGACGGAGCACCTCTGAACTCTCCAGAGTACCTGAACCGCTTATCTCTCATAATCTGCTCTCGGCTCCACTGTTGTACACCTTCAATCCTACTGGCTATCTCCACAACTAGCTCATAATAAGTACCCATCTCAACCTCTCGAGCCATAGTGGCCTGAATGCCAGTATGTAAACCCGCAATAAACCTCCGCACTCTCTCCGCCTCAGTAGGGAGTATCATAAATGCATGGCGAGATAACTTAGAGAACCTCACCTCATAATCGGTCACTGACATCTGACCCTGCTGGAGCTGCTCAAACTGAAACCGCAACTCTTCCCTCTGGGAAGGTGGAATATACCTGTCCAGGAAGATACGGGTGAACCTGTCCCAAGTCATGGGAGGAGAATCTGCTGGTCTACCAAAAACATAAGACTGCCACCATTTACGGGCCCTGCCCTCTAACCGAAAAGTAGCAAAGTCTACCCCATGAGACTCCGATATCCTCATGTTGTGCAGTTTGTCCCTACAACGATCAATGAAGTCCTGTGGATCCTCATGTCGCTCACCCCAAAAGACAGGAGAATGTAGTCTAGTCCATCTGTCCAATAGTTTCTGAGGATCAGCGACTACAGCTGGCCTGGGATCAGGTGTAGCTGCTGCCACTACCTGGGCTCCACCCACGGGTACTGCACCCTAGGTCTGAAATACAATAGCTGCCTGTCCATGAGCCTGCGCGGTAGGGGTCTGTGCTCCCCCGCCCGCCTGAGATGTGGCTGGGTATGCCGGAAATAAACCGGTCTGAGTCATATTGTCCATGAACCACAGCATACGACCCATGACATCCTGAAATCTCGGTGCAGATGTGAAATCCACCGGAGCTGGCTCTGCCACAGGTACCTCATCATGTTCCTCAACAATGGGGTTCTCTGCTGGACCCACTGGCGGCATAACTGGAGCAGTCCTGGGACGTCCTCGCCCTCTACCACGGGCTGGAGCCCTCCCCCGACCTCAGCCTCTAGCAACTAGGGGAGTAGCTCTGCCCTAGTCTGGAACCTCATTCGAGCGTGTTCTCGCCATCTGAGAGAGAATAAGAAAAGGATATTTAGAACTACATCAATTGCACGATGGAATATGGAGAAAAGTAATTTCCTAACACCCTATAGCCTCTCGAAGATAAGTACAGATGTCTCTGTACCAATCTGCAAGACTCTATTAGGCCTGCTCATAACTTGTGAGACCTACGTGAACCTAGTGCTATGATACCATGTTGTCACGACCCAATTTCACCTATAAGTCATGATGGCGCCCAACACTACAGCTAGGCAAGCTAACTAATAAATTAAGCATACATTGATAAAATTTAAAAAACCAAGAAAATATAATAAAACCCAAACTCTACCAATGTGTGTGCCAAGACCTGGTGTCACGAGTGTATGAGCATCTAGTAGATTATACAAAACCTCAAATACTGTCTGAAATAAAATAGATAGAATAAAAAATACAAGGAGAGATACTAGTAGCTGCAGAACGGCTCAAAAAGACAGCTCACCACTATGCCCCTGAATAGCGTGGGTGTAAGACGAAAGGTCCCCCACTAGCACTTGCCTCAGGTCCTGCACAAAAAGTACAGCAAGTGTAGTATGAGTATGTAAACAACGTGTACCCAGTAAGTATCAAGCCTAATCTCGAAGTGGTAGAGACGAGATGGCCGACTTTGACACTCACTATGGGTCGATAATAAAGATTGAAATACAATTAGGATATTTAAATCAGCATGATTTACAGAATTTAAAATAATTTATCTAACCAACAGAAATAATTAAATTTCTTTCAAATGCAACAATTCTCAATATATAAATTAAATTCCTTCAATTCAAATAATTTCCAATTTAACAATTAAATATCATTTACATGAATAACAATTAATTCTTTAACAAGCAAGAATAATAATTCATTAAATTTCAAGGATTTTTTCAATTTATCAATTAGCTTCGCAAGCTGAAATAAACTATTAAGGTATCGTGTAATTATTATTATTAAGCACGATTTCTGCCGAGGATGTACGACCCGATCTAGAGTATCGTGTACACTGCCGAGGGACGTGCGGCGCGATCCATAGATGCATCTATCCTGCCGAGGCATTCGGCCCGCTCCACAAGAAAGGAGGACATTTTCTTATGTACCTTCGGAAGGAGAATATATTTATTATGAGATAAATTCGGGAGGAAGAACAATTTCTTTTAACAATTAATTGATTTAAATAAAAAATTAGGCATATGAGATTTTCATCCTTTAATATCTTTATCTAATTATTATTTAATCCCTATGGGGCAATTTTTCCCTCCCAAGATTAGACAAGAGACTTACCTCGTCTCAAAGTCCAGTTTTCGATTATCGTGTCGCGTAAAATTCTTGATTCAATGCCGAAAAATTTGAAACTATCCAAAAGTTATTTTAAATAATTAATATATGTTCAATAATTCGAAATTCATCTATTTAATAAATTACTCTATCCAAAATGGTAAAATTTCTAAAATTTACTCCGGGCCCACGTGCCCGGATTCTGGAAATTTTTGGATGAAAATGTTACCCATAATCTCAAGAAATCAAATATATAATTTCTACCCAATTCCATAACTATTTTCGTGGTTTAAATCTCATTTTTATAAAAATCTAGGTTTTTCACCTAAACCCTTGATTTCTAAGATTTACTAGTTATAATCTACCTATAATCTATATATTTAACTCAAAGGGTGTAGAATTAACTTACCTTAAAGTTGTTAGTTGAACTCCCTTCTCAAAAGATCTGAAATCGCCCGAAAATGAAGAAAAAATAGGCTCAAAATGTCTGAGCCCCGATTTTTAACCATTTTGCCAAGAAGTGATTTCGCACCTGCGGCTTTCGCACCTGCCGAAATTCCTCGCAGGTGCGAGTTCCACTCGCCTGGGCCACGGTCGCATCTGCGCACAATTTCTCGCACCTACGCATTCGCAGGTGCTCCCAATGTTTCGCACCTGCGATGGCAGGCCTTCTTTCCCCTTCCGCTTCTGCAATCGAAGCTCGCATCTGCGAGGGTCGCACCTGCGGCTGTCCAAGCGCAGGTGCGAACGTACCAGAAGCAGAAAGCTTCAGCATTTTTCTCCCAAGTCCGAAATTGGTCCGAGCCTCGTCCGGTTAACACTCGGGACCCCCGGGGCCTCGCCCGAACATACCAACAAGTTTGAAATCATAAAACGGACTCGCTCGAACTCACGGAACGTGTAAAACAATATTAAATTTAAGAATCATACCCCAAACCAAATTGATTCGAACTTAAAATATTCAAGTTCTTCAATTTACTTCCAATGCGCCGAAATATACTTAAACTACTCGGAATGACACGAAATTTTGTGTGCATGTCTTAAATCACTATATGGAACTATTCTCAAATTCGAAATTCCAAACGGACTTCAATTACTCAAAATTCTACTCCAAACCAAATTTAAAGAAGTTTAAACCTTCAAATAGTTGATTTTTACTATTAAGCGTCAAAACGCTCCTGGGTTATCCAAAACCCGATTCGGATATACGCCCAAATCCAAAATCATCATACAAACCTATTGAAACCGTCAAATCCCGATTCCGAGGTCGTTTTCTCAAAATGTTGACCGAAGTCAAACTTATCCATTTAAAGCTAACTTAAGGAACCAAGTGTTCCGATTTCAACCCAAACGCTTCCAAATCCCGAACCAACAATCCCCGCAAGTCATAAATTAATAAAAGCGTGTTCGGAGAGTTTTATTTTAGGGAACGGGGTTCTAAAAGTTAAAATGAATGGTTCCCCGCAAGTCATAAATTAATAAAAGCATATTCGAGGAGTTTTATTTTAGGGAACATGGTTCTAAAAGTTAAAATGACCGATTGAGTCATTACAAATGCGCTTTTGTAATAATAATATTGATTGTAGTTTACTTATTAAACTATTATCATGGCAAAATTTTAGAGAATCAAATCAACTAATAGTGAACCAATTCTAATAAAATCATGGATACTCCCATGTGAAGAGTACTAAATCCCCATGTGAGTTAAGAGGAATGGATGTAGGCTTAACATTTGAAATTAACCAATATAAGAAGATTATCGTGTTCATTTTACACCTAATTTGTTTTTTATTTGTTTTAATATATGCATCCCCATCTCAAATCATTCAACACTGCACTCACTAATCTTCAAAAAGGATTCTAGTAATCAAGATTTGAACAGAATTTGTTAAAATCTTAGAAGACTTGTTAAATTGTGACAGATTTTGTTCAAAAAGTTTTCTTTCGATTGAAATCCTTTTTTCAAAAACTGATCAAAACAGTTTAAATCGAATAAATTGCAATTCCTCGTCTTCATATACTTTAAAATTTGAGAAAAAAAATGTTTTTGAGGAGAAACAAAAAAAATAGCTTCTCTTCAAAAATATTCTTTTTGACAAGTAATTTTTAAAAAAATACACTTAAAAATAATTTTTAAAAACCCGACCAAAGACTAATTGGTGCTCAGGTGATTTTCGAATTAATCAGTGAAACGCAAACAAGAGGACTATAAACCCATTTGACTCACCTAAGTTCAACGTACCTCTTCCATTTGCATAAAACCTGCAAACGAAAAAAACAATCTTTTAAGAAAGAAAAAAAAAACGTGGTATTAATGAGAAATAGGAAGAAAACACGTGGATTACCGAAGCTGGGGTTGGTGACAATACTATAATTAAATGCGGACATAGCAGCTCCGGATTCCTATCCTTTAGCTGCTACACTCTTTCTCTAAGCTCTCATTGGCCGACGAATCATCATTACTGATTGTGCTTTCCCTTTGATTTTAGCAGAGTTCAGTTCAACATAATTTCGCGTCTGTTTATTAAATTTTGCAGAGAGATAAAGCTAGAAGCTTTAGATTGAGGAGGATTTAAGATGCAATAGGAAAGCTAGAGTTGAGAGAGCAGACGAAGGTTATTCTGAAAAACATGGCCTGTGTTGGAGCTCCAAACTTTGCTGCTACAAATGCTGTTTTTATAAAACAATCATTGCGGTGGATTAATGGAATATTTCTACCCAAAAAGCTGCCATTTTCGCCTCTCCCTAACTATAATAAGCTGAGGACGACGTTGAATCTGCAATCTAAGGCTTCTGCTAAGGTGTATTTCTTCATCCTATATCGACTCCTTCTTTGCTGGTTTCCTTATTTGACATCTTACTATATAATATAAAACATTTATATATTGATTAATTTGACAGGTTCTATCGAAAACAACCTTCCGGAGTAATAGGAGTAGTAGAGTTAGTCTGCGTACACACTGTATTTCTCCGATCCCACTCGTACGATTTTTGTTTTTGTTGTATTAACTTATAAGAACAACAAAAAAACACATGGCTTCCTTTGTTTTATGAATTTGACATTACACATGGCCAATTTCTTTAATGTAATAATTTTGTAAACGATTAAATCTGGACAAAAATGGACCAACCCCAAACTTAAGAAACCATACTTTAATTGGCCGGTTCCTTCGATTGGAAGTAAATATAATGTGCATGTGGTCCTCTTTGCTTGGAAGTTGAAAACTTCATAGAATTATCATTTAAAGGCATTCAATTCGTAGCCTAAACTTTGTAGGTCTTGCTTTTTTCCCTTTCTCTTTGTTTTTACGAGAGTTAGTTCTCAATCATCATTTTCAGAATAATTATATAATCGTGTTCGGTAGTAGAGTACTTTTCAAATTTTTTTTTGAACACTCCTGTCTTGTGCTTATAGACTCAGTACCTCATATACTTGGGCTCTATCGATTTCGATATATAACAGCAGTAACAAATTTAGTGAAATCCCACGAGCGAGGCCTGAAAATGCTAGTGTGTAAGAAGAACTTACCTTTTGATATAAGCAATACCAAATCCTTTTTTTGATATTTTGTTTTTTTGATTATTTATACAGGATGAAGGTTCACCATGGGACGATAAGGGGTTATTGCAGAGTGAAGAATTGTATCAGGTACATACATTTTTATTTCAGATTCTTGCCACCCCCCTTCCTTTTCATTCTTTTGTTCAACTTTACTAATTATCCTTTCTTTTGAAACGCTTCCAGTATGTTTTGGAGACTAGCGTTTACCCAAGAGAACCAGAGTCTCTCAAAGAGATAAGGGCTATAACAGCAAATCATCCAGAGTAATTTTCTTTTGTGACTTCGTTTAATTGTCTAACTTCACAGTAGTAGACTGGTACATTATTAGCAAAATAGAAAAACAGGATTGAAAATAGACCAAGCTTTGAAGATACTGGAAATGAATGCCTGTATTAAATGAGTTCAGCCTTATTGGAAAACTGAACTGATCAAACTCAAATTATTTGGCTGCCTTAATCTGTGAACTTATATGTAAAAATACCAGGATTTATTTCTTTAAGTTAAACGAAGATGGTATATAAATCACAGAAACTTATTCCATGTTACAACTTACAAAATTATAATGCTTTTTAATTTTCCAGGTTTTATATGGGAGCAACACCGGATTCAGGCCAACTGATAGCCATGCTCTTGAATCTAATAAATGCCAAAAGGACTATTGAAATCGGCGTCTTCACTGGATATTCTGTGCTTCTCACTGCTCTTACAATTCCTGCTGATGGCAAGGTTAGTTTTGCTGTTAAATCATCACTAAATATAGCCCCAAGTATCTTCACACATATGTACAAAATTGGCAAATGTGTTGATTGCAGATTATAGCCATAGATCCAGATCGACAGTCTTATGAATTGGGGTTACCAGTCATCCAAAAAGCTGGAGTTGAACATAAAATCGATTTCAATGACTCTCCAGCTTTACCTGTTCTTGACAAACTCCTGGAAGATGTGAGAAAAACAATTAACTCATAATCTCAAACAATGTCGTGTATGCTTTAATGTGATTTTCATTTTTCCTGATTCATTGCAGAACAAAAACAAAGATAGTTTTGACTTTGCATTTGTAGACGCGGATAAAACTAGTTATGGAAACTATCACGAGAGACTAATGCAGTTGGTGAAAATTGGAGGTCTGATAGTGTATGATAACACACTATGGTATGGAACACTTGTGATGCCAGAGGAAAAGGTTGACGAGTTGATGAGAACAGAAAGGAAATACTTACTTGAGTTAAACAGATTCCTTGCTGCTGATACTCGCATTCAAATTTCCCAAGTTACAGTAGGTGATGGAATGACCATCTGCAGGAAACTATTTTGATGAATACTACAGCTTTTTTATCCACAACTACTCAGTTTTTCTGTTAATTTTTTAATAAACTAAAAATTCAATACATGGGTTCTGTCCATTTGACTCTTTAAATTGCAGAAAACTCTTATCTTGCAAGCTGCTGCTCTTCTGAATTATTTACTCTAAATTGAAGATCATGCCCCCCAAAAAAAAAAGGTTTTGGAAGGAAATAAAATAGAATATGGGATGAAAGTTAACCCTTGTTTCTATACTCGGAAGAGAAAAAATGGTAGAAAATAATTTCTTCTGTTTGGTTGAGAGAAAAACTGTGTGGAAAAGTATACAAATTGAAGTTAATTTGTTTAATAAGAGAAATCGTTTTAGTTAGTGAGTGTTCTAGTTAGCGAGAAACTCTCACTTTTATTCAGTCAATAGTAGCTAGGATATAAAGTTTATCGGTTCTATCGAACACATAACTCGTTTAGTTCCTAAGTTTACGGTTGAATAATTATACATATTTAATATATTTTAAATACAAAGTTACTGCATCTGAGCCCGTAACTCATACGGTAGCTCCGCTAATACTAGTACAATTCATATGAAATACAATGAGAAATTGCATTGATCCACTTGGGATTGGAACACAAAGAAGGGTATGTTTTGAAAGGAAAGGAAAAAGAATATGAAATGAAGGTAAAACTGTTAACCCAGACATGGACCATATTAATTCTGTCAAGGGAAAGGGCCGGTCTAGTAGTAAAATGTTATTAGACCCGACCCAATTGTATTTTTCTCCTTTTAGCATTCTTCATAGCTTTTATTGATGTAAATATATATACACATTTTCTGTAAACTAGTTTATCGGCACGTGCGTTGCACGTGTATACCGAGTCATATTGTAAATAATTTCACAAAATACTATCAATATTATCAAAATAAAGATTTCAGTAAATAATGATACACGAAAGAATAAAGTGCTAGTTTCTGAAAATGATTAATGTTGATTGTTGTATGATGACTTGTTTGTCATAGTCAACATGATTGGATATTATCTAAATGTACGAAGATGAACAATTATATTTTAATTAGATACAAATATTTTCTTACTTATTTTGATTTTATAGGTTAACATGTAATGATCTCAACTAATACTTTCTTATAGATGATACTCTTCATGTATTTTGCTTTCATCCATTTTGATTGTTTTTATGATTAAGAATTTTCTTGGTTAATATTATTATTCCTCTGGATAGTGCAACGTAAATTTGGACATGTAAGTGTCACGACCCAAAATCCAAATTGTTGTGATGACACCTAACCCAACCCACTAGGTAAATTAATTAATAAAATAACATAATATAATAACATTGAAGTGAATCAAAGATGAGATAACTGAATTTTATACAACTCCCCAAGGTCTGCTAGTACAAGTCATAAGCTTTTAAGATTTAGGGTTTACAAAACTAGTATGAAATAAATATATCATCTGTTCGAATGTAGATAAACAAATTTTCATAAGTCTAGAGCTACCATGAACAAGAGGCAGCAATGACTGGAACGCGAGTACATCTTCAGATCCAACTCTCGCCGTACGCAACTACATCAGCATCAGAAATCTACATGCAAGGTGCAAAAATGTTGTATGAGTACAACCGACCACATGTACTCAATAAGTAACAAGACTAACCTTTGGGCTGGAAGTAGTGATGAGCTCAACAAGTGCAGTCCAATATAGAAATAACAGTACAGAATTTTAGGCATGCTTTCAAGTTCAACATGTAAACTCAGTACAAGTAAAATAGATCAACTCAGAATGATATGAGGAATATGACATCTCTATATCTACATGCCAATGTACATGTTGGATGTGATGTACTATAATGGAGTCTCGTGAACTCACACTCTCAGAGTACTCAATCACTCAATACAGTATATGGCCAATCTAGCCCAGGGAAGATCCATCCCTCAATATGAAGATCAACTGACAGTCAGTCACTTAGTATTGTATAGGGCCAATCCAGCCTCGGAAAAATTCATCCCTCAATATAAATAATTAGGCAAGATCCATGCCCATGTGTAAATGCTTAGGGAAGATTCATCCCGAATGTAAATGCTTAGGGAAGATCCATCCCGAATATAAATGCTTAGGGAAGATCCATCCCAAATGTAAATGCCTAGGCAAGATCCATGCCCAAATGTAAATGCTTAGGGAAGATCCATCCCTGTCACGACTCAAAATCTCAAATATCATGATGGTGACAATCTCAATAAACCACCATATATTTTAAGTTTGAAAATATGATATTTAAGTTTAATGGAAGAAATCTCACAAATACAGATATAATCATTCCCAAAATACGGTATCACTGAGTACACGAGGATTAATATGTATACAAAGTCTGACTGATAGAACACTGTCTGAAAGTATAGAATAGTACAATAACTGAAGGAAACAAAGTCAAGGTCAGCGGACTCCAGGCAGCTACCTTGATAGTCTCCAACTGATAGCACTCTGATATCTAACAGTCGCCGTCTCCGTAAGCACCTGGATCTGCACACGAGGTGGAGAGTGTAGTATGAGTACAACCAACTCAATAAGTAACAAGACTAACCTCTAGGCTGAAAGTAGTGACGAGCTCCACATGTACAGTCTAGTATAAATAATGGTACAGAAATATAGGCATGCTTTCAAGTTCAATAGTTAAACTCAGTACAAGTGAAATAGATCAATACTGCATGATATGAGGAATATGCCATCTCAGTGGAAAGACCTCATGTAATATTGGTCACATATCATTCAGTCACTCGGTACTGTTTATGGCCAATCCAGCCTAGGGATATTCCATCCCGTATATATATACACATCGACTGATTAGTCACTCAGTACCGTATAAGGCCAATCCAGCCCTGGGGTAATTTATTTCCCAAATATAAATGATAAGGACAAGATCCATGTCCAGGAAAAAATTTATCACAATACAAATAAGTAAGGCAAGTCCATGCCCTGGGAAGTCCATCCCGAATATATAATCATCTACGCTCACTGGGAGTGTGTACAGACTCCGGAGGGTCTCCTTCAGCCCAAGCGCTATCTAAAATCGATATGGCCTACTGCGGCATGCAATCCGATCCCATAATAATAATAAAGCCTATAAGGCCTGCTGCAGGCGGGCAACCCCGATCCATATAATAGTAAAGCATATAAGGCTAGGGGTGGGCATAAAATCCGAAAAATCGAATTTCGAACCAAACCGAATTAATCTGGTATTTCGGTTTTCGATTTTTTCGGTATTTTGGTTTATTTCAGTACAGAAATTTCGGTATTTCGGTATTTCGTTTCGGTATACGGTATTGAGTTTTTGATATTTCGGTATACCGAAATACCGAAATAGTTTAGTCCAAGCCCAACTTTATTTTTAATTTTTAGCCCAATAACTTTATGCCCACATCCCAAATTCCAAAGAGGAATCGACATGAGTGAGCACTTTTTTAAAAAAATTAAGAAAATAATAATATTCTTTATTTATTACATAAATGAAAGATTTTTTTTAAACTAATAGCTTATTATAAAGATTAAGCAAATAATTAATGACCAGACAAGATGCATAAATCATGGGACATTCTCTACCATCTTAAAGAACTTTTGACATACTTCCTTGATCCAGCATTATCCAACATTGAAATGCATCCTATGGCGTCTCATGTATTCCATTATTCTGTAGGATTTTGATGGTTTTATGTTAGATATATTATACGTATATATCTATCACTATATGGAACATACCTGTTTATATATGTACATTATGTCATTTATATATGTTATATATAATAGTACTATATTATACAAAGTGAAATTCATACAACTATATAATATACTCCAAACATATAGTAATATTTATACGATAAATATACCACAAACTGATTTATAAAATATAATACACTCCAGAATTTTTATATCAATATTTTGGTGGAATTCTGAATATATAATATTTATACCAATATTATTTTGTAAATATTTATTTCTAAGTATGTATGTATCTTTACCATTTATATAATTAAATATGCAATATAATATAATTATTCCATAAATATAAAATAAAATTATTTCATTATTATACCTTTTATAATATTAAATGTTGCTAATTAAATATGTAATATACCAAAAACTACGTTTGGTGGAAGTCATTCGTGCGAAAAATTAGGAATAGATTGTGGAGAATTGGTTGATCCATGGCATAAGAAATAAACAAGATATTTCAGTTGTTTGCTTCCTATTAGTTAATGGAGTGAGGAAGATAGTGAAAATTTGGTTTAAACCGAATCGTACCGAACCAAAATAAGAAATACCGAACTGTACCGAAATATTTTGGTACGGTATTTGGTATACACAATTGATAAACCAAATACCGAACCGAAATACCGAATGCCCACCCCTATATAAGGCTTGCATCCCCGATCTATATAATAATAATAATATATATAAAGCCAATATGGCCTGCTGCGGCACGCAGCTCGATCCCATAAATATCTTCACAATGAATGAATATGAATGAGTGTGAAATATATATATTTTTAAAACAATTAATTTAATAGCAACACAACCCCATGACTCCTAAAAATATTGGCACGTAGCCTAAACAAGATCTTTAATAAGAGCCTCAGCTCAATTTCTCTAACACGTGGGAAATGTTCAGATAATAACATGATTCTTTAATTTTTACAAATTCACATAATTTATTTAAGTCACAAATTCAATGGTGCACGTCCAAACACTCGTCAACTATCATGTGCGTCACCTCAAAACAATTTATATAACATCAATTCGGGGATTCATATCCTCAAGACCAAGTTTTAGAAGTGTTACTTACCTCAAATTGTGTAATTTCTTACTCCGCTATGCCCTTGCCTCGAGAATTGGTCTCCGAAAGTCTCGTATCTAGCCATAATTAATTCGTTTCAGTCAATACAAATTATAGGAATCAATTCCATATGAAAATATAAAGTTTTCCACAAAAATCCGAAATTTAACTCAAAAATTATCCATGGGGTCCACGTCTCGGAATTCAACGAAACTCACAAAATCCCATAACCCATTCAATTATGAGTCCAACTATACTAGTTTTACTCAAATCCGACTTCGAATTGACATTCAAATCCTCAAAATTCATTTTGTGAAATTTCTATAATTTTCCCCAAATTTTCATCTCAAAATACTAATTGAATGATGAAAACAATGATATATTCATGTATATTAACCAAATCTGAGTTAGAATCACTTACCCCGATGAATTTCTTGAAAAACTCACAAAATGTTGTCACAAACCGAGCTCCCAACGTCCAAATGTGAAATAATACCCTAACCCTCGGTTATATAGTACCACGTCTGCTCTCCCAATGTGCGGTCTGCACATTTTCAAGTGTTGTCCGCATATTTTCAAGTTCTGCGGCAGCAATCCAAATTGTGCGGCCGCATTTCAAAATGACTGCACTACTAGGCTTCGGTAAAATGCCCAAAACTATCTATACAAATATCCAAATAATTAATGCTATGCCTTTCTGGAAACTAGATTCAAAGGAAACTTTTATTTTTGAATCATCTATAAATTCCTTGTAGATTAAAAGATATAAGCTTCCGAAATCGGACTAGTGAACCTTGGAAATCACCTTACTGCGGCCGCGAGAAGAATTCTGCGGACCGCACAATTTCAACTGTGGTCGGCACAATTTCTACTGCCCCAGCACTTTGGGAGTTTGCTGTCGCATTTCTGCACTCTAAAATGTGCCCTCCGCACTTCAATTGTTCCATAACATCGTCAGAGTGCCGAAATGCCCGGACTCACTCAAAACTCACCACGGAACTCATTCGAGCCACTCAGGATCCTGTTCAAATATACCAACAAGCCCTGTAACATAATAAGGACTTACTCGGGGTTTCAAATCACGTCTAGCAACAACGAATTTACAATTCACACCTCGATTTAGACTTATGAATTTTAAACTTTTCAATTTACAAAACTCGTGTCGAAACATACTAAATGTATTCGGAATGACTTTAAATTTGGCACACAAGTCATAAATGACATAACAGAGCTATTCTAATTTCCAGAATCGGATTCCGATCTCGATATCAAAAAGTAAACTCCCCGGTCAAACTTCCAAACTTAAATTTATATTTTAGCCATTTCAAGCCTAATTTAACTACAGACTTCCAAATAATTTTCCTGACACGCTCCTAAGTCCACAATTACCATACCTCTATTGGAATTATCAAAACTCTATTCCGGGGCCGTTTACATATAAGTCGACATCCGGTCACTATTTCAACTTAAACTTTAAACCTTGAAACTAAATATTCCAATTCATTCCAAAACCTCACTAGACCTGAATTAATCACCCTGGAAAGTCACATAACAACTGTAAAGCATAAATTGAGCAGTAAATGGGGGAACGATATTATAATACTCAAAACGACCGGCCGGGTCTTTACATTCTCCCCCTCTTAAACAAACATTCGTCCTCGAACGGGTTTAGAATTATACCTGGAGTCTCAAATAGGTGTGGATATTTTCTCTGCATCCCCCACTTAGTCTCCCAAGTAGCTTCTCCGACTGGCTGACCCCTCCACTGTACCTTCACTGACGCTATGTTCTTTGACCTCAGTTTTCGAACCTGCCGGTCTAAAATAGCCATCGGCTCCACATCATAAGTCAAATTACCGTTCAACTGCACTGTACTGAAATCCAAAATATGAGACGGATTTCCGGCATACTTTCGGATCATGGATACATGGAACACTGGATGAACACTTGATAGACTAGGTGGCAAAGCATGTTCATAAGCCACCTCTCCAATCTTCTTAAGTATCTCAAAATGCCCAATATACAGAGGGCTCAACTTGCCCTTCTTCCCGAACCTCAGCACACCCTTCATGTGTGAAATTTTGAGCAGAACCTTCTCCCCAACCATGTAAACAACATCACGAACCTTCCTGTCGTCATAACTCTTCTGTCTAGACTGCGCCATGCGAAGCCGTTCCTGAATCACTTTGACCTTATCCAAAGCATCCTGAACCAAGTCAATACCCAATAACCTAGCCTCACCCGGCTCAAACCAACCCACCGGAGACTGGCACCGTCTCCCATATAAAGCCTCATACAGAGTCATCTGAATGCTTGACTGGTAGCTGTTATTATAAGAAAACTTTGCGAGTGGCAGAAATTGATCCCAAGAACCCCCAAAATCAATGAAAAAAATGCGTAGCATATCCTCCAATATCTGAATAGTGCGCTCCGACTGTCCGCCCGTTTGAGGGTGAAATGATGTACTTAACTAAACGTGTGTGCCCAATTCCCGTTGCATTGCTCTCCAAAACTGTGATGTAAACTGCGTGCCCCAATATGAAATGATGGACACTGGTACACCGTGTAGGCAAAAAATGTTGCGGATATAAATCTCAACCAACCGCTCCGAAGAATAATTAGTACCAACTGGAATAAAATGTGCAGACTTGGTCAACCGATCTACAATCACCCAAACATCATCAAACTTCCTCAAAGTCCGTGGGAGCCCAACTACGAAATCCATGGTAATACGCTCCTATTTCCACTCCGGAATTTCAAGTCTCTGAAGTAATCCACCCGGCCTCTGATGCTATTACTTCACCTGCTGCCAATTTAAACACCGAGCCACAAATCCAACTATATATTTCTTCATTCGCCTCCACCAATAGTGTTGCCTCAGATCCTGACTCTTCTTTGCGGCACCTGGATGAATAGAGTACCGCAAACTGTGAGCTTCCTGGAGAATCAACTCACGAAAACCATTTATATTAGGCACACATAGCCTGCCCTGCATCCGTAATACACCGTCATCTCTAATAGTGACTTCCTTCGCATCACCATGCTGAACCGTGTCCTTAAAGACAAACAGATGGGGATCATCATACTGATGTTCTCTGATACGATCATAAATAAAGGACTGAGAAACCACACAAGCTAAAACTCGACTCGGCTCGGAAATATCCAATCTGACAAACTGGTTGGCCAAGGCCTGAACACCCAAGGCTAAAGGCCTCTCTGCTACCGGTAAGTATGCTAAGCTGCCCAAATTCTCCGCCTTACTACTCAAGGCATCGGCCACCATATTGGCCTTTTTGGGATGATAGAGAATGGTGATATCATAATCCTTAAGCAATTCCAACCACCTCCGCTGCCGCAAATTCATATCCTTCTGTTTAAATAGATGCTGTAGACTCCGGTGATCGGTATAAACCTCACAGTGGACATTGTACAAATAATGTCGCCAAATCTTCAAGGCATGAACAATAACTGCTAACTCAAGGCCGTGGACAAGATAATTCTTCTCATGCACCTTTAACTGTCTGGACGCATAGGCAATCACCCTACCGTCTTGCATCAGCACTACGCCGAGACCAATACGTGACGCATCGCAATACACAATATAAGACTCTGAACTTGTAGGCAACACCAATACTAGGGTTGTAGTCAAATCTGTCTTGAGCTTCTGAAAGCTCTCTTCACACTCATTTGACCACCTGAACGGGGCACCTTTCTGGGTTAATTTAGTCAAAGGCGATGCAATAGACGAGAAACCCTCCACAAAGCGACGATATTAGCCAGCCAAGCCGAGAAAACTCTGAATCTCAGTAGCTGAAGATGGCCTGGGCCAACTCTGAACTGCCTATATTTTCTTCGGATCCACCTTACTTCCTTCACTAGACACTATGTGCCCCAAGAATGCTACAGAACTAAGCTAGAACTCACACTTAGAGAATTTGGCATAAAGCCTCTCCACTCTCAGCCTCTGTAATACACCCAAGTGTTTTTCATGCTCCTCATGTCTACGTGAGTACACTAGGATATCATCAATAAATACTACGATAAATGAATCAAGATATGGCTAAAATACACTATTCATCAAGTGCATAAATGCTGCTAGGGCGTTGGTCAGTCCAAAAGACATCATGAGAAATTCATAGTGGCCATAACGAGTCCTGAATGCCGTTTTTACAATATCTAAATCCAAATTTTTTAACTGGTGATACCCAGATCTCAAATCAATTTTGGAGAACACCCTCACTCCCTGAAGTTGGTCAAATAAGTCATCAATACGCGATACAGGATATTTATTCTTAATTGTAACTTTGTTCAACTGCCTGTAATCGATGCACATTCGGATAGTACTATATTTCATTTTCACAAACAGAACCAGTGCACCCCAAGGTGACACACTAGGACTAATAAACCCCTTTTCAAGGAGTTCCTGAAGTTGCTCTTTCAATTCTTTCAACTCAGTTGGTGCCATACAATACGGAGGAATAGAAATGGGCTGAGTTCCCGGCACCAAGTCAATACCAAAATCAATATCCTTGTCGGGTGGCATACCCGGAAGGTCTGTAGGGAATACACCCGGAAAGTCTCGTACTACCGGTACTGAATCAATATGAGGAGACCTACATCAACATCTCTCACAAAGTCCAAATATGACAAACATCCCTTCCCAACCATACGTTGGGCCTTCAAATAAGAAATTACCCTGCTAGGAACATAATCTAGAGAACCTCTCCAGTCAACTTTTGGCAACCCCGACATCATCAATGTCACTGTTTTTGCGTGATAGTACATAATAGCATGATATGGAGACAACCAATCCATACCCCAAAGTACATTGAAATCAACCATATTGAGCAATAAAAGATCAACTCTAGTCTCCAGTCCCCCAATAGTTACCACACACGACCGATACACACAGTCCATAATAATAGTATCGCCCACCAGCATAGATACAAGAACAGGTGAAACTAAGGACTCACGGGGCGTATCCAGATAATGAGTAAAGTGCAATGATATATACAAATAAGTGGAACCAGGGTCAAATAATATAGAAGCCTCCCTGTGGCACATTGAGACAATACCTGTGATCACTGCTTCTGAAGCAACAATATCTGGTCTGGCAGGAAAAGCATAGAATCTGGCCTGACTGCCACCTGATTGGCCTCCCCCTCTTAGGCGACCCCTAGCTAACTAAGCTCCACCCCGAGCCCGCTGGGCGGGTGGTGGAGCAACTGGTGCAGAAGTAGTAGCCTGACTCCTCTGTTGAACTAGACCTCGAGTAAGGCGGGGACAAAATTTCCTCCCATGACCCAACCTTCCACACTCATAGCACTCCATCTCAAAGAATGGTGGCGAGTTCTAAGGCGGACCTTAAGAACCAGAATAACTACCAGAAGAACCTGGTACAAATGATTCCTGAACTGAGGGAGCACAGGGCGTACTCTATGTTGGAAGGGCACCGAGAGATGGCTGACCCAGATTAGAACTGTATGAACCCTGGCTGGATGATGCACCACAGTGAACTGTACGACCCATCTGGGCATGTCTATAAGAACGACCCCTACCACGGTAAACCTGACCCCCTGAAAAAACACCGCTAAAACCACCTGTTCCACGAGGCCTCTTGGCCTCTCTCTCTCCATGTTCCTGGCTATGGACCATCTTTATCTGCAGAGAAATGTCAACTACCTCATCAAAAGTAGCGTCAGATACTCTCTCCCTAGTCATAAATAATAGCAGATGATATGTGAGGCCATCAATGAACCTCCTAATCCTCTCCCTATCAGTGGGAACCAACCAAACTGCATGACGAGCCAACTCAGAAAATCTCATCTCGTACTGCATCACAGACATGCCATCCTGGCATAACTACTCAAACTGCCTGTGCAGCTTCTATCTACGAGATTGCGGCACAAACTTCTCCAAAAAGAGAACGGAGAACTCCTGCCATGTAAGTGGTACTGCACCGACCGGCCTGCGCCTCTCATAAGCCTCCCACCAACTGAAGGCAACTCCAGAAAACCGAAAAATAGTGAACGAGACCCCACTGGTCTCCATAATACCTGATGTCCGAAGCATCTGCTAGCTCTTATCGAGAAAACCCTGAGCATCCTCTGACTCAGCACCGCTAAATGATGGAGGTCGAAGCCTCCCAAATCTCTCAAGTCTCCTCTGCTCATCATCTTCCATAATGGGGACTATCGGGGCCTGAGCAGCTACAACTAGGGGTGTTTATAAAAACCTGAAAAACCGAACAAAACTGACAACCGAACCAAACCGAAAACCGAACCAAACCGACCAAAAAAACTGATACTTTTTAGGTTTGGTTTGGTTTTGGTTTTGAATTTTAAAAACTGATCAAATTTGGTTTGGTTTTAATCAAACAATAACCGAAAAAACCGAGCCAAACCGACTATAGAAGTAGCTATTTAAATTTAATATTATGCTTATATATATGTATATTTTTATATAAAGTTTCTAAAATATTGTGGTACATATTAATCATTTGTATTTTAAGTTTAGTTCTTTGCTATTACAATAATCTAATTCTTTGCCTTTACATTCTAGTTTGATTGGTAGTTTGCTTTTGTTAAATACAAGAATTATTTCATATTAAAAATAATCTATTTTTAATTGAGTACTTAAATTATTCATCACTATTTGATTCAATATCATCAATATATCATGATAAATGATATATTTCTCAAAGAGCAATTGATTTGATAGTGTTACTTTGAAAATGTAGTCACCGGAATATGTGTTTGGTAGTTTATATCTCATATTTAAGAAAAAAACCGATAAATAACCAAAAACCAAAAAATCGATAAAAACCGACAAAACCCGAATCCCTAAAAACCGACGTAATTGGTTTGGTTTGGTTCCAACATTTTAGGAACCGACTTACTTGATTTGGTTTTTTTTTTTAGGGAAAAATCGATCCAAACTGAACCATGAACACCCCTAGCTGCAACTGGCTGGGCTGGTAGTGGCCCCAGTATCTGAAGTCCCTGCACAACCTGATCTGGAGTACGGGCAACAGGGGTATGAGTACCTCCCCCGGCCTGAGAAGTGGTAGATGTGGCCTGAGCCGAAACCACCTGAGCAAGACCAATGTAAATTGTCAATATCTGTGCTAGTGTCTCCTGAAGACCTTAAATCACAATAGGTTCAGCTGGTGCCTGAGCTGGTCCTGTCGGCTCAGCTATATCTGGAATCTGCTCCTGAGCTGAAGCAACTGGTGGTGCTCCAGGTGCTGCTCCAACTGTTGTACGAGCTACACCTCGACCTCTACCTCGGCACCGACCTCTACTATGGTCCCGGCCTCTCGCGGCCCTAACTGGTGGATGACTGTCTGATCCGGTAGTACGTGCCCTCACCATCTGTGAGAGAATAAAATAATAGAAATTTAGTTTCCGAAATCAACAAATTTGCACGACAAAATACAAGAAAGTGAAATTTTTCCTAAGGGTTCGGCAGTCTCCCGAAGATAAGTACAGACGTCTCCGTACCGATCTGCAAGACACTATTAAACCTGCTCATGTCTCGTGAGACCTATGCAACCTAAGCTCTGATACCAACATGTCACGACCAAAAATCTCACATGTCGTGATGGCACCTATCTCAATACTAGGCTAGCCGACAATTTCAATAAACCACCATATCTTTTTAGTTTGAAAACATGATATTTTATTTAACGGAAGAAATATCAAAAATACAGTTATAATCACTCCCAAAATTCGGTATCACTAAGTACATGAGCATATAATATTAATACAAAGTCTGACTGATAGAACACTATCTGAAAGTATAGAATAGTACAATAACTGAAGGAAAGAAAGTCAAGGTCAGCGGACTCCAGGCAGCTACCTTGATAGTCTCCAACTGATAGCACTCTGATATCTAACAGTCACCGTCTCCGTAAGCACCTGGATCTGCACACGAGGTGGAGAGTGTAGTATGAGTACAACCAACTCAATAAGTAACAAGACTAACCTCTGGGATGAAAGTAGTGACGAGCTCCGCAGGTACAGTCCAGTATAAATAATGGTACAGAAATGTAGGCATGCTTTCAATTTCAATAGTTAAACTCAGTACAAGTGAAATAGATCAATACTGCATGATATGAGGAATATGTCATCTCAGTGGAAAGACCTCATGTAATGCTAGTCACAAATTATTCAGTCACTCGGTACTGTTTATGGCCAATCCAGCCCAGGGATATTTCATCCCGTATATATATATATATATACACATCGACTGACAGTCAGTCACTCAATACCGTATAACGCCAATCCAGCCCTGGGTAATTTATTTCCCAAATGTAAATGATACGGACAAGATCAATGTACAGGGAAAAATTCATCACAATACAAATAAGTAAGGCAAGTCCATGCCCTGGGAAGTCCATCCCGAATATATAATCATCTAAGCTCACTGGGGTTGTGTACAGACTCCGGAGGGGCTCCTTCAGCCCAAGCGCTATATAAAGCCGATATGGCCTACTGCGGCGTGCAGTCCGATCCCACAATAATAATAAAGCCTATGAGGCATGCTGCAAGCGGGCAACACCGATCCATATAATAGTAAAGCCTATAAGACCTACTGCAGGCTGGCTGCCCCGATCCATATAATAATAATAAATATAAAGCCAATATGGCCTGCTGCGGCGCGCAGCTCGATTCCATAAATATCCTCACAATGGATGAATATGACTGAGTGTGAAATGTACATTTTTAAAACAATTAATTTAACAACAATAGAACCCCATGGGTCCTAAAAATATCGGCACGCAGCCTAAACATGATCTTTAATAAGAGCCTCAGCTTAATTTCTCTAACACGTGGGAAATGTTCAGATAATAACATGATTCTTTAATTTTTACAATTTCACATAATTTTTTCAAGTCACAATTTCAATGGTGCACATCCACACGCTCGTCAACTATCGTGTGTGTCACCTCCAAACAATTTATATAACACCAGTTCGGGGATTCATACCCTTAAGACCAAGTTTAGAAGTGTTACTTACCTCAAACCGTGTAATTTCTTACTCTGCTATGCCATTGCCTCGAGAATTGGTCTCTGAAAGCCTCGTATCTAGCCACAATTAATTCGTTAAAGTCAATACAAATTATAGGAATCAATTTCATATGGAAATACAAAGTTTTCCACAAAAATCCAAAATTTAACTCAAAAATCACACTTCTCGGAATCTGACAAAACTCACAAAATCCCACAACTTATACAATTATGAGTCCAACCATACTAGTTTCACTCAAATCCGACTTCGAATCGACATTCAAATCCCCAAAATTCATTTTATGTAATTTCTACAATTTCAAGTGCGGTCCGCACAATTCCTACTGCCCCAAAACTTTGGGAGTTTGCGGTGGCACATCTGCACTCTAAAATGTGCCGTCCGCACTTCAACTGTTCCATAACATCGTTAGAGTGCCAAAATGCCCGGACTCGCTCAAAACTCACCCCGGAACTCATTTGAGCCACTCGGGATCCCTTTCAAATATACCAACAAGCCTTGTAACATAATACAGACTTACTCGGGGTTTCAAATCACATCAAGCAATATCGAATTTACAATTCACACCTCGATTCGAACTTATGAGTTTCAAACTTTTCACTTTACAAAACTCGTGCCGAAACATACTAAATGAATCCGGAATGACTTCAAATTTGACACACAAGTCGTAAATGATATAACAGAGCTATTACAAATTCTAGAATCGGATTCCGATCCTGATATCAAAAAGTCAACTCCCCGGTCAAACTTCCAAATGTAAATTTCTATATTAACCACTTCAAGCCTAATTTAACTACGGACTTCTAAATAATTTTTCGGATATGATCCTAAGTCCACAATCACCATACGGAGCTATTGGAATCATCAAAACTCTATTCCGGGGGTCATTTACAGATAGGTCAACATCCGGTCACTATTTCAACTTAAAGTTTAAACCTTAAAACTAAATGTTCCAATTCATTCCAAAACCTCACCGGACCCGAACTAATCTCCCGGGCAAGTCACATAACAACTGTAAAGCATAAATTGAGCAGTAAATGGGGGAACGAGATTGTAATAGTCAAAAAGATCGGTCGGGTCAAATGTAAATGCTTAGGCAAGATCCATCCCAAATGTAAATGCTTAGGCAAGATCCATGCCCAAATGTAAATGCTTAGGGAAGATCCATCCCAAATGTAAATGCAACTGTGCTCACTGTGGGGGTGCAGACTTCGGAGGGGCTCCTTCAGCCCAAGTGCTATAATAAGCCAGATCCAGGCATAAATAAATAAAAGAAATATGTTGCGGCGTACAACCCGGTCCCATAAATCTCACTCACAACCCAGCCCTCGGCCCTGCTCAATCAATAATCTCTCTAGTCTCTCGAGCTCACAATGTCATGAAAATTGGCCCGACATGATGATATGATATATCAATGAATGGAAACAGAGACTGAGATATGATATGCAAATGATAAATTTGACTAAGTACAAAATTATAATTTAAACAAATAATTCAACAGCAATACAACCTCAGTAGGTCCCAAAATTATTGGCATGTAACTTAAACATGATCTTTAACATGAGTCTCAGGTCAATTTCTCAAACACGTGGAGGACATGTGGAAAATGACATGATTATTTGGTTGGGGAACTCTAGTGAATCAATTAAGTCACAATTTCTATGGTGCACACCCACATGCCTGTCACCTAGCATGTGCATCACCTCCAAACACTTCATATAACATGCAATTCAGGGATTCATACCCTTAGAACCAAGTTTAGATGTGTTAATTTCCTCGAACAAGCCGAATCCGCTGCAGCAAGCTAAACAGTACTCCGGAAATTCCATTCCGCGCGTATCAACCTCCGAACGCCTTCTTATCTCCTCAATTCCAAGCCAAACGATATGAAACTAGTCAAACAATGTGCAAATTAATCAAAATATACTCCAATGCTTGAAATTTAACAATTCATAAAAATTCTCAACTCCGCTCGAAAAGTCGACAGTGGGACCCACGTCTCAGAACTCGACGAAACTTACAACATTTGACAACTCATTCAATTATGAGTTCAACCATACTAATTTCATTCAAATCCGACTCCGAATCAGTGTTCAAAGCTCGAAAATTTATTTTATGGAATTATAGAAAATTCCTTCGATGTCTCTTGAAAATCAATAATCTAATGCCGAAAATGAAGATTAATTCATGAAATATAATCACAAGGGAGTCAATATCACTTTCCCCAAGTTGTGTGGCGAAATTCCTCTCCAAGGTTCTCTCAAACCGAGCTCCAAAATCCAAAAATGTGTAAAAATGTTGAACCCCTCGAATATAAGGCATTTTGTCCAGCGTGTTCACATTTGCGGAAAAGTGGTCGCATCTGCGGAAAAAGGCCCGCATTTACGGACTCCTTCCCAACTACCCACTTCACTTCTGTGATGCCCAGAACCTCATCTGCGGTTGCACTTCTGCGCATGGTACTCCGCACCTGCGAAGTCCTTCGCTCCTGCGTTTTCCAGTGATCGCACCAGCGATGTCGCATGTGCGCAAATGTGTCCGCTTCTGCGATAAGAAACCTACCTCCCCATTTTGCTTATGCGAGGAGCTGCTAGCTTCTGCGACCAAGCTTCAGCAGAAGCGATGGCACCAACACCAGAATTCTTCAGCATTTTCCTAAGTCCAAAATACGATCCGTTAACCATCCGAAATTTGCCCGAGGCCCCCCCAGACATCAACCTATTACACCAACAAGTCCTAAAACATTATACGAACTTAGTCGAAGCCTCAAATCATATCAAACAACGCTAAAACCATGAATCGCACCCCAATTCAATCCTAATGAAAACTAACAAATTTCAACTTCTACATTCGATGCGGAAACATATCAAATTACGTCCGATTTACCTCAAATTTTGCACACAAGTCATAAATGACATAACAGACCTATTTCAATTTCCAGAATTAGATTCCGACCCTGATATCAAAAATTGAACTCCTGGTCAAACTTCCAAACTTCAAATTTCCCATTTTTGCCATTTCAAGCCAAATTTAACTACAGATTTCTAAATAATTTAAATACCATACAGAGCTATTGGAATCATCAAAACTCTATTTCGGAGTCGTTTGCACAAACGTCAAACTCCGATCAACCCTTTCCCATTTAAGCTTCCAACATGAAATTTATTCTTCTGGAGTAATCCCGAAACACCTGAAATATCAAAATCGAAGATTCACACATGTCATAATATATCATATGAAGCTATTCAAGACTTCAAATATTTGAAAGGAGTGTAAATGTTCAAAACGACAAGTCGGGTCGTTACATTCTCCCCCACTTAAATATACGTTCGTCCTCGAACGTGCGAAGAGTTGTTCCTAAGCCTTCAAATCACTGTTCCATCTTACCATGCATATATCCGAGGGTGATACCACGTCACCCTATTCCATATAGGCTTGACAACACAACATAACTGAAAATCATTAATTTAATCTTAGCACAAAAACTTAGAGCCCAATTTTTAACATTCAGAATTCTTTTCATGACCCGAATCACACATTTACATACTGTATAAGTCTGAACAAACTGTATCAAATCATAGCCATAACCCAAAATTCAATCACATGATATACTACACAACTCGTATACTCGTAGCAATAATTTCTAATCACCACATCTGCTTAAAAACGAACTCGACACCGATGATAAACCTCATATCAAATAAAACCTCGTTCAAGAACCTCCGTACACTGCCGATAATGAAATAAACACTCAAAAACTCATAACCACTCATCAGATCAAACTAGTCATGGAGCTCTCTCGCCCCAACCAAAACCATAATCACTTTCTAAGCTGACTTTCGATATTATCCTTCCAAATATACCATAATAAAATTCGATAGTACCCCATCTAGGTCCAATGACCTTATATCATCAAACACAACTATTCTATAGACACACCATACCAATATAACTCAAGCCACAATTGCGCAATCCGTGCACCCAAAAATGGAAAGTGTCTCAAAGAAGAGAACCGTTTCGCAAGTTCAACAAGCACCACTACAACCGCAATGCTATGAGCTCATCATATATAGTAGAACCAAGACAGGAGAATCTAATAACGATAACCATCTCTCTTAAAGCTCACATTTACATCACCCGCACGGACAACTCATGTGCTATAGTATCAATATTTGGACCCACACGGTAAACTCACGTGCCAATAATATAATTAGCATGGCATGGTCACAGGCCTTCAGTCCAAGCATATCATATAATAGAAATCAAATAAATACACATGTATATGATAAATGAAATAAAATTGACATGCTCCTGGACTGGTATAAATAACACGCCATAGAGTAGGCATGTGCAAAGTGTACTATCACAACTCAAATCGGCAAGTTAACACAGAAATAGTAACTAACCAGTTTATTCAGGGAATTAGCCTCTTTGTAACCTCAAGTATAGCCCAGATAGTTCTCAACAAAGGTACGAATATGAGAAATGTTATAACTTTACGCTTAACAGTCAACTCTAGGAATATCATAGCCTAAGTACTCTTCCGAGTATGAATACTTACCCCGATGCCCGTACATGGGCTCAAACCTCACATATATACTCACTCGTAGCGCATAACTATCATAATTAATTAGCGCAACTAGTGTCTCCACTGAGTTTAAATAAAATACCCACCTCAAACAGGCCGCAACCCTGAAATAATATGCTTTTGAGAACTGCCAATCTCCAAATTCATAGAACACATGAATCACCGTAACTGGTCCCAACTCCAGTACTCGAATGACAAACACATCTTTCATGCACGATCATCCCACGAGGAATACTTCCATAATTCTTCTGTGCCACATAGCAATAATTGGAATATCAACAGTCTATCAACCAGGTGAGTAACGTAATACCGATGAACATCCGTAAGTCAAAACAAAATGCGTCTTCTGAAATGCGCACCCTTCTCAGGGATTATCAAGCAGTTATAACCTTCATCTAAATATCTGAAACCGACCATTCTGTTCAAAATTCATGACCTTGCCTTCAAGACTGAACTGCCACCTTGTACATGTAAATCTTAATCCGGCACAACAAACCACATCTATCATGCCATCATGTGACAAGCACCAGAATCTCATTATCAATTCTGAGTCACCAGCAATTTACATACTGGTTAGTTAGAAACCCTCCTTTTGCTCCCATCCAGGAAGAAATCATAATACATAACTCGACCAAGACAGTATGTCACCAAATTCGGAGAGTATTGCCACGAAACACTCGTAAAGCCTCACCTCGTCATAAGAACCAAAAGAACCGATCATATCCATTATCGTGTTGATACAACTTACTATCCAGCTATCATGTTTCTTCAATTCCCTTATGAATTACCCTCAAGTCGACACTCTTCCTTGCCATAACACCACGATCTTTACCCAAAGCTCGCTACCAGAGATCCCATCATAAAACCATACCGCCCTAAGGCCCATAAGCCGCTGTATTCTTATGAAACACCACAAAAGTATCACAACCGAGACACCCACTCTGAAAAGACCTTATGTGAATTTAAAATTGTTCTTTTTACCTTTCTTATACTGGAATGTAGAATCCATAGTCATAAAAAATTACCGCAAGTTCCAGTACCATCAAATGCAAATCCCAGATTCTATCCACACACAAGTCCGAAAAAATTCTCAATTGCTATATATAAATCTCGAACCCATTAGAACCTTCTTGAGAGTCAACCACTTTGCTCAAATATAAATTGCACCGCCCAAACGGGCCAAACGACATGTGCCCATTAGCATAACAACACTAAAAAAGACCTTCTTAACACCACCAATCAAATTCATACTTCACGCACACTACATGCTAAGTCGCCGTTAGCAGTGTCTTAGTTTGAAAGGAGCAAGATATCACCCCCGTAACGGAGCCCGCAATAGTAAAATCAAACGAGCAAGAATCAGGGACCACTCCTGAAATTGCTAAATTACTCGAGGAACTCACAAAATGAGTCGAAGCCAACGACAAAAAAATGGAAACATATAATTCTAGGGTCGATCAAATTCCGGGGCCTCCGCCGATGATAAAAGGGCTTGATTCGAAAAAATTCATACAAAAGCCTTTTCCCTCGAGCGCGGCCCCAAAACCAATCCCAAAAAAATTCCGTATGCCCAAAATTCCCAAATATAACGGTACAACCGATCCTAATGAACATGTCACCTCCTACACATATGCCATCAAAGGCAACGATTTGGAGGACGATAAAATCGAATCCGTGTTGTTGAAAAAATTCGGAGAAACCCTCGCAAAGGGAGCAGTGATCTGGTACCACAATTTGCCACCAAATTCCATTGATTCTTTTGCCATGTTAGCAGATTCGTTCGTAAAAGCACATGTTGGTGCCATAAAGGTCGCAACAAGGAAATCAGACCTCTTCAAAGTAAAACAAAGGGGTAACGAAATGCTGAGAAAATTCGTATCCCGATTCCAAATGGAACGTATGGATTTGCCGTCGGTCACAGACGATTGGGCCGTACAATCTTTCACTCAAGGGTTGAACGGGTTAAGTTCGACAGCATCACGTCGGCTGAAACAAAATTTGATCGAGTACCCGATAATAACTGGGCAGATGTACACAACCAGTACCAATCAAAATCAGGGTCGAAGATGATGAATTGGGAGCCTCATACGGACCTGCGCATCAGAACCGCACAGCCACTAAAAATCATAGGGAAATCAATAGAGAACAAAGATCAAACAGAGACCGATACCAACCATATGTCACAGATCGGATGGATAACGGTTCAGCACGTGATACGGTTCAGAACAACCAAAGGACTGATCGGGGGCAAATTTCTCGGGGACTTATGAGTAAGAGCGAATTTGATAAATATGCCGATCCTATAGAAGTTCCTCGATTATCGGAATATAACTTCAGCATTGATACATCCGCCATCGTATTGGCCATCAAACGCATCAAAGACACCAGGTGGCCTCGACCCATGTAGACCGATCCTGCCCAGAGGAATCCCAATCAAATGTGAAAATATCATGGCACCCATGGCCACAAAACGGAAGATTGCAGGCAATTAAGAGAGGAAGTAGCCTGCTTATTTAGCATAGGACACCTTCGGGAATTTCTGAGTGACAGGGCAAAGAACCATTTTACAAACAAGGACTTCGGCAAGCAAAACGAGTTAGAAGAACCGCAACACGTCATTCACATGATCATCGGCGACGTCGATTCCCCTCAAGGACCGATGCTTAAACGCACTAAAACATCGATCGTGAGCGAAAAGCGATCTCGAACTCAAGATTACACACCCATAGGGACTTTGTTTTCCAATAATGAAGATACAACGGGAATCATCCAACCCCATAACGATGCACTGGTAATATCCGTACTCATGAATAAAACTAAGATTAAGCGTGTGTTAATTGATCCAGGTAGCTCGGCCAATATCTTCAGATCGAGGGTCGTAGAACAGCTCGGCCTGCAAGATTAGGTCGTACTTGCGACTCTGGTTCTAAACGGATTCAATATGGCATGTGAAACCACCAAAGGTAAGATTACCCTGCCGATAAACGTGGCCGGAACCATCCAGGAAACAAAGTTTAATGTGATCGAAGGCGATATGCGATATAACGCCCTTTTCGGAAGGCCATGGGTCCACAGCATGAGAGTCATACCCTCGACCCTATACCAGGTCCTCAAATTCCCAACATCGAGAGGTGTCAAAATAGTGTACGGAGAACAACCGGCCGCAAAAGAAATGTTCTCCGTCGAGGAAGCAAAATCAATATCCTCGTCTTCGCTGATAAAAGGATCAGGTTCAAAAGGAAACATAATCGAAGAATGGAGCACCAAAAAATAATCATAGTCATCGGCTTCAACCCAATCAGGTAAGCGGAACATTGAAGATGATGATGATTGATGGATCCCTCGATCCTTCGTAACCCCCAATGATTCCGATGCCACCAAATCAACGATTGAGGAACTGGAGAAAATCATACTGATCGAACGCTGGCCCAAGCGAAAGGTATACCTGGGGACGGGTTTGAGCCCCGAACTCAGGAAGAAACTCATTCGATTTCTTATTGATAATATCGACTGTTTTTCCTAGTCCCATCTAGATATAATAGGGATCCCGCCGGACATAACGACACACCAGCTAAGCTTGGACCCTAGGTTCAGACCGGTGAAGCAAAAAAGAAGACCCCAGTCCGAGAAAAAGCATAGATTCATAAAGGATGAGGTAACCAAACTTCTCAAAATAGGGTCCATTCGGGAGGTAAAATACCCCGAATGGTTAGCCAATGTGGTTGTAGTGCCTAAAAAAGAAGACAAACTTAGAATGTGTGTGGACTATAAAGATTTGAACAAGGCATGTCCCAAAGATTCCTTTCCACTGCCCAACATCAATCGCATGATCGATGCCACGGCCGGCCACGAGATCCTCACCTTTCTCGACGCCTATTCCGAGTATAATCAAATTCAGATGAACCCGGACGACCGGGAAAAGACTTTATTTTTGACCCAATATGGAACATATTGCTACAACGTAATGCCCTTCAGGCTAAAAAATGCAGGAGCTACTTATCAATGCCTAGTAAATAAAATATTCGAAGAACAAATAGGTAAATCAATGGAAGTCTATATTGATGACATGCTAGTTAATTCCCTGCGCGCAGAGGACCATTTGACCCATTTTGCAGGAAACGTTCGAGATTCTGAGGAAATACAACATGAAGCTCAACCCCGAGAAATGTGCTTTCGGGGTCAGTTCGGGCAAGTTTCTCGGCTTCATGGTGTCAAATCGGGGATTCGAGATTAACCCCGACAAAGTCAAGGCCATCGAAGACATTACCATCATGGACAACATGAAAGCTGTACAAAGGTTAATGGGAAGAATTGCAGCCTTAGGCCGGTTCATTTCAAAATCATCAGATCGAAGTTACAAATTTTTCTCCCTACTCAAAAAGAAGAAAGACTTCGCCTGGACACCAGAATGCCAGCAAGCGTTGCAGGAATTAAAACGATATCTATCGAGCCTACTACTGCTTCACACTCCAAAAATAGGCGAAAAACTGTACTTATACTTGGCGGTATCGGAAGTCGCCGTTAGCAGTGTCTTAGTTTGAAAGAAGCTGAAACTAGGTATCCGCACTTAGAGAAATTGGCACTTGCGCTAGTAAGCGCCTCCAGAAAGTTAAGGCCGTACTTTCATTGTCACCCCATAAGCGTATTAACCACCTACCCACTCCGTAATATTTTACACATGTCTGAACTGTCGGCCGATTGGCCAAATGGGCCATCGAACTCAGTGGGTACGATATCGAATATCAACCCCGTACGGCCATCAAATCTCAAATTTTAGCAGACTTCGTGGCCGACTTCGCGCCAACCCTCGTACCCGAAATCGAAAAAGAACTTCTGAAATCAGGTATATTGTAAGGGTATGGACACTTTTTACAGACGGGGCTTCGAACGTAAAGGGGTCCAGACTAGGCATAGTTTTGAAACACCCCACTGGCAACATTATTAGGCAAGCTATTAAAACTATCAGGTTAACTAACAACGAGGCCGAGTATGAAGCCATGATTGCAGGTCTCGAACTAGCTAGAAACTTGGGAGCAGAAGTCATCGAGGCGCATTGTGACTCTTTGCTGGTGGTGAGTCTAGTAAACAAAACCTTCGAAGTCCGAGAAGGTAGAATGCAAAGGTATTTGGACAGACTGTTTATCACTTTGCACCATTTCAAACAATGGACTCTACGGCATATTCCACGAGAACAGAATAATGAGGCCGATGCTCTTGTGAATTTGGGATCGTCGGTCGAGGTAGATGATTTGAGCTCAGGGACTGTCGTTCAACTTTCAAAATCGGTAATCGAATATGGGCACGCCGAAGTAAATTCTACTATGTTAACCTGGGATTGGAGAAACAAGCATATTGAATAGTTAAAAAACGGAAAGCTCCCGTCAGACCGTAAAGATTACAGGGCCCTACGAACTAAAGCTGCTCAATTTACGTTGGCCACTGATGGAACACTATATCAAAGGACCTAAAATGGACTAATGGCAGTATGCTTAGGTCCGGTAGATACCAATTACATCCTCCGGGAAGTACACGAGGGCACTTGTGGGAATCACTCCGGTGCCGACACATTAGTTCGAAAAGTAATCAGAGCAGGATACTATTGGATTAATATGAGTAAAGATGCGAAAGAATTTGTTCGTAAATGTGATAAATGTCAAAGTTTTGCGCCAATGATCCATCAACCCGGAGAGCAACTTCACTCGGTCCTATCCCCATGGCCGTTCATGAAATGGGGAATGGACATCGTCGGCCCTCTGCCATCGACCCCAGGTAAAGCCAAATTCATTTTATTTATGACTGACTATTTTTATAAATGGGTTGAAGCGCAGGCATTCGAGAAAATAAGAGAGAAGGAAGTTATAGACTTTATTTGGGATCATATCATATGCCGATTCGGGATACCCGCCAAAATAGTGTGTGATAATGGGAAGCAATTCATTGGCAGCAAAGTCACAAAATTCTTCGAAGATCACAAAATAAAAAGGATACTATCAATGACATACCACCCCAGTGGGAATGGACAGGCCGAATCAACGAACAAGACTATTCTTCAAAACCTGAAGAAGAGGTTGAACGATGCCAAGGGAAAATGGAGAGAAATCCTGCCCGAAGTCCTTTGGGCATACCGGACAACATCAAAATCCAGCACGTGGGCAACCCCATTCTCCTTAGTATATGGTTCCGAAGCATTGATACCGGTCGAAGTCGGTGCACATAGTCCCATATTTTGATTCATGACGGAAAAATCAAATAACGAAGACATGAACACCAGCCTTGAATTATCGGACGAAGGACGAGAAGCTGCCCTCATCCGATTGGCCGCCCAAAAGCAACGAATCGAAAGGTATTGTAATCGAAGAACTAAGCTTCGCCATTTCAAACCCGGGGACTTAGTATTAAAAAAAGTCACCATCAGTACCCGAAATCCAAACGAAGGAAAATTAGGACCGAATTGGGAGGGACCATATCAGGTGCTCGAGGGCGTCGGAAAGGGATCATACAGGCTCAGCATCATAAACGGCAAACAGCTATCAAGCAGTTGGAATATATCACATCTAAAACGGTACTACTGCTAAGGTATAAACTTCCCACATTCATTTAACTAACCCCTGCAGAAAGTCCGGAAAAACGCTAAATATTGCTATGTGGAGTCGATCGCTAAACCATCCAGAGCCTTTGAACCCACGCCACAAAGCTGAGATGGATCTTTCGCTTAAAAGAATGTGTTGCACTCTTTTTCCCTTAGACCGGTTTTATCCCAAATGGGTTTTTCGGCAAGGTTTTTAATGAGGCAACCATCGATCGCGCTGCACTTTTAAACAGTATTCGAGGCCTCTATCCAATCAACCTCGAATACTGGGGGGGGGCATCAGGGCCTTAAATACATCAAATTTAAATACAGGAAAAGTCATTTCACAATAATAGGGTTCCAAGAGGAAATATTGTAAGAGCTAAATGGTCAAAACGAACCATGCTCATGTAGATTGGCCCGGACATAGGCGCAAAACATGAACACATGTACAATGACTTGAGATTTATTGTGCAGCTAAAATTAAGATTCACTCAACTATTAAGCCCACGGGCTACGTTATCTCGAGTTCAATACATTCACTCGACCACTAAGCCTACGGGCTACATTATCTCGTGTTCGATATATTCACTCGACTATTAAGCCTACGGGCTATAATATCTCGAGTTCGATACATTCACTCGACCACTAAGCCTACGGGCTACATTATCTCGAGTTCGATACATTCACTCGACTATTAAGCCTACAGGCTATATTATCTCGAGTTCGATACATTCATTCGACCATTAAGCCTACGGGCTACCTTTATCTCGAGTTCGATACATTCACTCGACCATTAAGCCTACGGGCTACATTATCTCGAGTTCGATACATTCACTCGACTATTAAGCCTACGGGCTACATTATCTCTAGTTCGATACATTCACTCGACCATTAAGCCTACGGGCTACCTTTATCTCGAGTTTGATACATTCACTCGACCATTAAGCCTACGGGCTACCTTTATCTCGAGTTCGATACATTCACTCGACCATTAAGCCTACGGGCTACCTTTATCTCGAGTTCGATACATTCACTCAACCATTAAGCGTACGGGCTACCTTTATCTTGAGTTCGATAAATTCACTCGACCATTAAGCCTATGGGCTACCTTTATCTCGAGTTCGATACATTCACTTGACCATTAAGCCTACGGGCTACCTTTATCTCTAGTTCGAAACACTCACTCGACTATTAAGCCTATGGGCTACATTATCTCGAGTTTGATACATTCACTCGACCATTAAGCCTACGGGCTACCTTTATCTCAAGTTTGAAACACTCACTCGACTATAAAGCCTACAGGCTACCTTTATCTCGAGTTCAAAAGACTCACTCGACTATTAAGCCTACGAGATACATTATATCGAGTTCGATACATTCACTTGACCATTAAGCCTACGGCCTACCTTTATCTCGAGTTCGAAACACTCACTCAACTATAAAGCCTATGGGCTACCTTTATCTCGAGTTCGAAACACTCACTCGACTATTAAGCCTACGGGCTACCTTTATTTCAAGTTTGAAAACATTTACTCGACGGTTGATAAGCTACTTTTATTCCTAGTTTACATTAACTCAACTGTTACACTACACCTGCGGAGTATGTTCCTTCAGAGTTTGAATCATCGACTCAACAAGCAAACCGAGGGGCTACAAATCTGATCGATCATAGAGACTACGGGGTCAAAATTTCCTTGTTATATATATATGTATGTGTACAGAATTGCCTACGCAATTAATTTACAAACATGAAAAACTAGAAACTAAGCTTCCCGATCGAGCTCTTCCCCATCCTCGGATCCGCTTTTGCTACCATCATCATCATCATCATCAGAAGCCAAGGTTTCAGCTTCCGCTTCGAGTTCTTTTGCCATTTTTATCTCATCGGTAAGGTCGAAACCTCGAGCATGTATCTCCTCGAGGGTCTCCCTCCGAGACCTACACTTGGAAAGTTCGGCAACCCAATGAGCTCGAGCATCGGTGGTCTTTGCCGCTTCCCGGGCCTCCATCTAAGCAACCTCGGCATCAGCTCGATATATGGCAATGGACTTATCCGCCAAGACTTTCGATGACTCAACCTCCGCCTTAGCCTTAGCAAGTCGTGTTTTAAGCTCATCGATATTCTTAGCTTGAACCAACCCCTTTTTCATGACACTTCGAAGTTGAACGTCGGCCGATAATAATTTTGTTGAGATGGTTTCTTTTTCCGCTGCGAGGCGGTTGATGGTCTCCTTCCAGCGATTGCATTCAGCGCAGATTTGATTGACTTCTTCTCGAAGCAACCCGATCTTTTTGATCTTTTGCTGCAATTGAGACAACGAAGGATTAACTTCCACAGTTGAGGCAGACCCATACTTTAACAGAAGGAGGCTCACCTGCTTATCGAGCTCGACCCCTTCTTCATGGACCTTAGCCAAATCCGCTTGAAGATCCTTTATAGCCTCGTCCTTTTGGCTGCAGGGCATCTCTCTCACCTAAGACCTTCCGGAGCTCGGCCTTACACTGGATAAGATCGACTCGAAACCTATTAATGGCCTCCACAGTAAGAAACAGGAGTCAAGTATGGAAAAGAACAAAGAAATCAAGTGTGGAAGAATCATTACCCGAGTAATGAAATGTTGAGACTCCTCTAATAAAAGAGAAGCATCACCGATATCGGAACCATCATCGACCCTAGTAAAATAATCCCTAAAAGGATCCCCTGCACCAGAGCCAGCGCCGATATCAGGAGTTTTCAACTCTCGAGCTTCCTTCAATGCCTCCTCAGAAAAAGATGGAAGAGAAGGCGAATGACCCATTGTCATAGCCCCGCGCAAATCATTTGGAGCACTCCGGTCCAGACTCAGGTCTTCAGAACCAACCCCGACAGGCACAACCGCCATCGGCTCGGGAGCTCTAGCAACCTCGATGGCCTCCGTAGATCGAATTACCAAAGCCAAAGAGCTATCTTCTTCTCCTTCTTCTCTCAGTCATTGGACTGAGACCATCAAAAGGGTGATTGCTTTTCTCCTTACCCTTCGAGTTTTGGGCTTCGGGTCCTCTGACCGAGAGGAAGCTCTTCGCTTCTTATCTTTCCCCTGTTTGAGAACCAGGGACTTATTTCCTTCTTCACCGCTCGAAGACCTCATAGCGGTATCCCTGGTTACGCCTGCACAAAAGAAAATCGGTAACAAAAAGAACGCGCAGAACACTTTGAAGAAAATAGGAAGCAAACCTTACCATGATTCTTGGCCTCTCATCTGCCTTTTGCCAAATCACGCCAAGCGCGTTCGGCATAAGAGGATCTCAAGGCTTACTTCTGAACCCAGTCCTCGAGGTCAGGCATGGCTTGTGGCATCCAAGGGGCAGCTGAACATCAGGAAAGGACATCGGAAAAAATCTAAAAAAAGACATGAAAGGTAAACAAGAATCACTTACGATCAAAATTCCATTCTTCAGAGAACGACATCTTCTCCTACGGAATAATATCATGGGTCCTCACTTGAATATATCGACCCATCCAACCTCGATCCTTGTCTTCATCGATGATCGACATCAAAGCCTTCGATGCTCGACGATGAAGTCTAATTAGTCCTCGAAAAATCTAAGGCCGGTACAGTCGTATGAGGTGGTTCAGAGAAAAATCCAACCCCCCGGCTTTGATAGAGAGGAAGTGCAACAAGATCACTATATGCCATAAAGATGGATGAATTTGGCCAAGAGTGACCTGGTATATTTTGCAGAAATCGATAATCAATGGGTCAACGGGTCCCAATGTGAAGGGATAAGTATAAACACTTAAAAACCCCTCCACATAAGTAGTGACGCTCTCATCGAAGGATGGAATTTGCAACACAACCTCGGAACCCCAGTTGCAATCTTTTCTGACGGCCTCGAGATGATCCTCCGTTATAGAGCACATATACATCGATACATGCTCACATCGACCCAGAATGGACAAAGGATTCTCCACCCTAAAATCGGTCTTCAAAATACATGGGCCAGGAACATAGTCATAAACGGACGGCTCCGCCGGCGCCTTATCATCAAACGGCCGTGAGGAAGAAGCTTTCTCCTTCTGAGGTACGATTTTGGAAGTTTTCGCCATTGATATGAGAGGAAAGAATGCGAAGGAAGGTAAAAGAAGGGACAACACCAAAACTCTGGCATAAGCGGCCCTGAAGCAGCGAAATAGAGAGGATAAATAAGAGAATTTAGAAGAAGAGAAGTGGTAAAAGTTGTATGGAAAGACTATTTATAGGCTAAGGAATGACGATTCGGTATTAGCGGTGGCCGACCACCGTCTGACACGCATTAAAAGCCTCGGTAAGACCGAACCGATAGGACAGTTATCGCATACGTCATGATCGGGGTCGATAGGAACGTCGACATGAATTTTATCGAGCCGTAGAGAAATCATATCGTTTCTCGCCACATCCTTTTCGAGAAACGAGGGGACTATCTGTGTACGGTCAAAACCGATTCTCGATCATAAAGACTAACCAAGACAATGACGTCTCGATCGAAGGGTATCCATATATCAAGCTCGGACGAATTTCGGAGTAAGGGCTTCGTGTTTTGAGCTATAAGACCGATCGACGGCAATACTCGGTATCATTATCGAGCCCGTATCCGAATCGAACTACGAGGCAACTCCGACCGACACAGGCCCTGAATATCGATGCCCAAGGCATAATGGGCTTGAACCAAGACTTGGGGTTCGACCTAACACCAAGCTCGAGCCAATGCCGAGCTCGCCGACAAAAGCCATTATAACCGCACCGAGGGAGAGAATCTTGGCAGGAATCAAGGAAGAGGCAAACCATCATGGTTCCTCCACTATATGCATTATTTTATTATGTTGTTATAGATAAAGTAGTGACCCTCTATTATAAAAAGGGGGCATAGACTGCAATTGACTCATCTTCCCCAAGATACATTAAGAGTTCATGTTGCTCATTAAGCCTGCCCATTGATTACTCCCATTTTATAGCAAAATACTTGTATTGTCATTTTTGTATCATAAGGAATTTATGTATCCTTAGAACCACACCTAAATTCAACGTTTCTCGATTTTTCGGATAAACAGATATATCATTCTGCACAAATCTAAAATAAGAATTATAACATAGAAAAAAAAAAAAAATTCATAATGTCAGTATATAACAATGTATAGTTCGTAAATGAAAAAAAATAAAAAATCTCAATGTGAATCCTTATTAATGCAATCAACTATCTTAATCTTTTCATAATCATTTTCATTCACATTATCAAAGTTACAATCAGTTTAATCATGAGGACATTAATTATCTTCCTGGATAAAGTTAGTGCATTCACATGTTCAAAACCTCCTATTTGTGTTACCCAACTTCTATCTTATGTCAACATTCTTTTAATTTTACTTTGTCTATTGAAAGCACGACCTTGGGATCTAATAATCTCATCAACTTTTTCTATTGTAGCATATGTTGATTGCTCATGTACTTTTAAAATGGATCTAAGAAGCCAAGGCCTACATTCCTTTTTTCTTTTCCAAGAGTTTATTGCACCCGAATAGATTATGAAGGTCTTCATTGTATCAAGATATATCTGACATAGTTACCATATCAATTAATGTCACAATACAATTTCACCTATAAGTTTTCGTGGCGCCCAACGTCACGGTTAGGCCATCCAAACCAGTAAATTAAACATACATCAATCATTTTAAATAATCTTTCTAAGTAATTTTATTTTTTTTACTAGCAATATTAAAGAAAATAGAGAAGATACCGATTAATTTAAATCCAAGAAAAATAATCAAATTCCAATTCTACCAATGTGTGTGCCAAGATCTGGTGTCACAAGTGTATGGGCATCTAGTAGATTATACAAAAAAAATTATAAATACTATCTGGAATGAAATAGACAGAATAAAATTTTAGAAAGAGGCACTAGTTGCTGCAGAACGGCTCAGAAAGTAGCTCACCACTAAATCTCCGGATAACGCGGGTGTGCGCCGATAGGTCCAACGATAGTACCTGTCTCAGGTCCTGCACAAAAAGTGCAGCAAGTATAGCATGAGTACGTAAACAACGTATACCCAGTAAGTATCAAGCCTAATCTCGAAGAGGTAAAGACGAGATGGACGACTTTGACACTCACTGTGGGTCAATAATAATAATTGAAATAAAACTAGAATATTTAAATCAACATGATTCACAGAGTTAACAATAATTTTATTTAACCAATAGAAATAACTAAATTCCTTCAAATGCAACAATTTTCAATCTATTAATTAAATTCACAAACTGCAATTTAAAATATCAAGGTATCGTGTAATTATTATTATTAGGCATAATTTATTTTGAGGTCGTACGACCCGATCCAGAGTGTCGTGTACACTGCCGAGGGACGTGCGACGTGATCCATAGATGCATCTATACTGCCGAGGCGTTCGACCCGCTCCACAAAAAAGGAGGACATTTTCTTATGTACCTTCGGAATGAGAGTGTATTTATTAAAAGGTTAATTCGAGAGGATGAACAATTTCTTTTAACAATTAATTAATTTAAGTAGAAAATTAAGCATATAAGATTTTCATCTTTTACTATCTTTCCCTAACAATTCACAATATATTACAAATAATTTAATTAAATAAAGAATATAATTTACACATATATTTTATGCTTTGGGTCCTAAACTACCTGGACTTTAGCATAGATAGTAGCTACGTACGACTCTCGTCACCTCGTACGTACGTAGCACCCACAATTAGCAACAATTATTAATTTAATCACATATGGGATAATTTTCCCCTCACACGATTAGACAAGAGACTTAACTTGTCTCAAATTCCACTTTCCGATCAAAATATCGCGTAAAAACCTCAATTCGATGCCAAGAAATCCGAAACTATCCAAAAGTTAAATAAAATAATTAATACATGTTCAATAATTCGAAATTCATCTATTAAATAAATTACCCTATCCAAAATAGTAAAATTTCTAAAATTCAACCTCGGGCCCACGTGACCGGATTCCAAAATTTTTTAGATGAAAACGTTAGCCATAATCTCAAGAACTCAAATATATAATTTTTATCCAATTCCATAACCATTTTCGTGGTTAAAATCTCATTTTTATAAGATTCTAGGTTTTTCCTCTAACCCTTGATTTCCAAGATTTATAAGTTATAATCTACCCATAATCTATATATTTAACTCAAGGAGTGTAGAATTAACTTACCTCCAAGTTGCTAGTTGAAATCCCCTTTCAAAAAGTTCTGAAATCGCCCAAACATGGAAGAAAAAAAGACTAAAATAGACTGAACTTCGTCCATTTTTTAGGTTCTGTCCAAGCAGGGTTTTCGCTTCTGCGGCCCCAAAAACCATTTCTGCAGCTCTGCATTTGCTTAAATACCCTCGCAGATGCGGCTTTTCCCTTAGCCGGCTTAACTCGCACTTACGATCAGCGGCTCGCTTCTGCGGTCTATACGCCGCACTTGCGCTTCTTCCTTTCGCACTTGCGCCTTCGCATGTGCGGCCCTTTTTCCGCTTTTGCGGATCTGACAGAACTGGGGAGCTTAAGCTTTGGCTCTCAATTTCCAACTTAGTCCAAGCCTCGTCTGATTAACGCTCGGGGCCCCGTCCGAACATACCAACAAGTTTGAAATCATAAAATGGACTCGCTCGAACTCTCGGAACGTGTAAAACAATATCAAATCTAAGAATCATACCCCAAAACCAAATTGGATCAAAGTATAAATTTCAAGTTTCTAATTTCCTCCGAACGTGCCGAATCCTACTTATACTACTCGGAATGACACCAAATTTTGCGTGCAAGTCTTAAATCACCATACGGAGCTATTCCCAAACTCAAAATTTCAAACGGACCTCGATTACTCCAAAACCTATTCCAAACCAAATTTAAATAACTTTAAACCTTTAAATAGTTGATTTTCACTATTAAGCGCTAAAACGCTCCCGGGTTTTCCAAAACCCGATTCGAACATACGCCCAAGTCCGAAATCATCATATGAACCTATTGTAACTGTCAAATCCCGATTCCGAGATTGTTTTCTCAAAATGTTGACCGAAGTCTAACTTGGTCTTTTAAAGCCAAACTAAGGAACCTATTATTCTGATTTCAACCCGAACACTTCTACTTCCAAATCAACAATGGCAACTAGTTCTTCTTCATAGCCCAAACTATCATCTAGTTGAACCGTGTTGAAGTCTAACACATGTGATAGGTCGGCATGATACTTCCGGAGCATAGATACATGAAAAACCGGATGAACTCCTGATAGATTGGGAGGCAATACAAGCTCATAAGCAACCTCCCCAAGTCGTCTCAACACCTCAAATGGGCCTATAAACCTTGGGCTCAACTTGCCCTTCTTCCCGAATCTCATGATTCCCTTCATCGGTGAAACCTTCAAGAGAAGTTTTTCACCCATCATAAATGATAAATCACGCGCTTTCTGATCTGCGTAACTCTTATGTCTGGACTATGCTGTACAGAGTCGCTCCTGAATCAACTTTACCTTTTCCAAGGCATCCTTCACCAAATCAGTACCATATAACTTAGCCTCACCGGGCTCAAACCATCCGATGGGCGAACCACATCTCCGACCATATAAAGCCTCAAATGGGGCCATCTCGATGCTGGATTGGTAACTGTTATTATAAGAAAACTTAGCCAAAGGCAAGAAATGATCCCACTGACCTCCAAAGTCAATCACACATACCCTGAGCAATTCCTCCAAAATCTGAATTGTCCGCTCTGACTGCTCGCTGGTCTGTGGATGAAAGGTTGTGCTGAGCTCTACACGGGTCCCCAATTCACTCTGTACTGCTCTCCAGAAATGTGAAGTAAACTGAGGGCCTCTATCTGATATGATAGAAATTGGAACACCGTGCAACCGAACTATCTCCTGAATATAAATCTGGGCCAACCTCTCTGAAGTATACGTAGTCACAACCGGAATGAAATGTGCCTACTTGGTCAACATGTCAATAATCACCCAAACTGCATCAAATTTCCGCAAGGTCCGCGGCAACCCGACTACAAAGTCCATAGTAATGTGTTCCCTTTTTCACTCCGGTATAGTCATCTGCTGAAGTAGGCCACCTAGCCTCTGATGCTCATATTTAACTTGCTGACAATTTAGACACCTAGCTACATGCTCAACGATGTCCTTTTTCATTCGTTGCCACCAATAATGTTGCCTCAGGTCACGATACATCTTCGTAGCACCTGGATGAATAGAATACCGAAAACTGTGTGCTTCCTCTAATATATTTTTCCTCAGTCCATCCACATTAGGAACATATAGACGATCCTAGAGTCACAGAACACCATCCATGCCAATAGTAACTTCCTTGGAACCACCCCGTAGTACCGTTTCTCGAAGAACCATTAAGTGTGGATCATCATACTGGCGAGCCGTGATCTGTTCAAATAGTGAAGACTGAGCTACAACATATGCAAGAACTCGGCTGCGTTCTAAAATATCCAGCCGCATAAGTCTGTTGGCCAAGGACTTAATATCCAAAGCTAATGGTTTCTCCTCTGCTGAAATGAAAGCCAAACTACCCATACTCTCCGCCTTTCTACTCAAGGCGTCTGTAACCACATTTGCTTTGCCCGGATGATATAGGATAGTAATATCATAATCTTTCAGTAACTCCAGCCATCTGCGCTGCCTCAAATTTAGGTCCCTCTACTTGAACAAATGTTGCAAACTGTGATGATCAGTGTAAACTTCACAAGACACCCCATAAAGATAATGCCTCCAAATCTTAAGAGCGTAAATAATCGCAGCTAACTCCAAATCATGCACCGGATAATTCTTCTCATGGGGCTTAAGCTGACGTGAAGCATATGCAATAACTCGCCCTTCCTGCATTAATACACAACCCAAGCCAGCGCGCGAAGCTTCACAATACACTGTATACATCCTCGAACCGGAAGGTAACACTAACATTGGTGTTATAGTCAATGCTGTTTTGAGCTTCTGAAAGCTCACCTCACAATCATCGAACCATCGGATCGGAGTACCCATCTGGGTTAATTTGGTCAAAGGTGCTGCAATTGATGAAAAACCTTCCACTAACCGACGATAATAACCTGCTAAACCTAGGAAACTCCTGATCTCAGTCGCCGAAGTGGGATGATGCCAATTATGAACTGCCTCAATCTTTTTGGGATCAACCTTAATACCCTCGCCCGATACAATATGCCCAAAAAATGCTATAGACTCTAGCCAAAACTCATATTTAGAGAACTTAGCATATAGCTTTTTATTCCCGCATCGTCTGAAGTACCACTCTCATATGCTGCTCGTGCTCCTCCTTACTGTGCGAGTACCCTGTTCATCAAATCCATGAACGATGTCGTGGTGTTAGTTAAACCGAATGACATCACCAGAAACTCATAATGACCATATCTAGTACGGAAAGCAGTCTTTGGAACATCCGAATCCCGAATCTTCAATTGATGATACCCCGACCTCAAGTCGATCTTAGAGAACACCCTAGCACCCTGCAACTGGTCAAATAGGCAATCAATATGTGGCAACAGGTACTTGTTCTTAATAGTGAATTTGTTTAATTGATGATAATCAATGCACATTCGCATCGTTCCATCCTTCTTCTTCACAAAAAATACTGGTGCACCCTAAGGCGATACACTCGGTCTTACGAACCCTTTGGCTAGTAATTTTTCAAGTTGTTCTTCCAATTCTTTCAATTCTTTTGGAGCCATGCGATACAATGGAATAGATATAGGCTGGGTATCTGGAGCCAAGTCAATACAAAAATCAATTTCACGATCAGGTGGCATACCTGGAAGATCTGAAGGAAATACATCGGAGAACTCCTGAACTACAGGCACTGAATCAAAAGTCGGAGTCTCTGTAGTAGTTTCCTATACATAGGCTAGATAAGCTAAACAACCCTTCTCAACCATATGTTGAGCCTTCATAAAAGAAATAACCCGATTAAATGCACTAACAGACGAACTCTTCCACTCCAGCCTAGGAAATGCTGGAATAGCCAAGGTAACAATCTTGGCATGATAATCTAGAATAACATGATATGGAGATAACCAGTCCATGCCCAGAATAATTTCAAAATCGGTCATCTCAAGCAATAGGAGATATGCTCTAGTTTCATAACCACAAAATGTAATAATACAGGACTGGTAGATCCGATTCACAATAACAGAATCGCCCACAGGAGTGGACACATAAACGGGAGTACTCAAGGACTCACGAGAAATACCCAGAAATTGAGCAAATAGAGAGGACACATATGAATATGTAGATCGTGGATCAAATAATAAGGAGGCATCTTTGCCACATATAGAAATAATTCCTATAATCATGGCATCTGAGGCCTCTACATCCGGTCTGGCTGGAAAAGCATAGAACCGAGTTGGAGCGCTAACTGGCTGGCCTCCGCTTAGCTGACCTCCACCTCTAGGATGACCCCTACCCACCTGTCCTCCACCTCTTGGTGGTTGAACTACTGGTGGAGCAACTGGTGCGGTAATCATACGCTGCTGACCCTGCTGCACTGGCCTACCCTGAAACCTGGGGCAGAATCTCCGTATGTGACTAGATCCCCGCACTCGTAACAACTCTTCAGTACAATGGGCTGCTGACTAAGAATCTGGCCCTGGTGACCTGAATACCCACTGGAAGAACCCTGAATAGCTGGTGGGCGATAAGAACTCTTTGGTATTGCACTGAAATAAGGTCCTACTGGAGGACCCCGAGGAGGCGGTGGTGCTGGATATGGGGGCCTGTTGGACTGCCCTCTCACGAACTGACCTCTGCCCCCAGATGAAGCACCTCTGAACTCTCCAGAATACCTAAACCGCTTATCTCTAGTAACCTGCTCTTGGCTACGCTGATGCACACCCTCAATCCTCCGGGATATCTCCACGACTAGCTCATAAGAAGTACCCATCTCAACCTCTTGGGCCATAGTGGCCTGAATTCCAGTATTTAAACCCACAACAAACTTCCGAACTCTCTCTGCCTTAGTAGGGAGTATCATAAGTGCATGGCGAGATAACTCAGAGAACCTCGCCTCATAATTGGTCACTGACATCTGACCCTGCTGGAGCTGCTCAAACTGAAACATCAACTCTTCCCTCTGGGAAGGTGGAATATAATTGTCGAGGAAAATACGGGTGAATCTGTCCCAAGTCATAGGAGGAGAATCTGCTGGTCTGCCAAGAATATAAGATTTCAACCATCTACGGGCCCTGCCCTCTAGCTGAAAAGTAGCAAAGTCAACCCCGTGAGACTCCAATATCCTCATGTTGTGCAGTCTGTCCCTGCATCGATCAATGAAGTCTTGGGGATCCTCATGTTGCTCACCCCTAAAGACATGAGGATGTAGTCTAGTCCATCTATCCAATAGTTTCTGTGGATTAACGGTTGTAACTGGCCTGGGCATAGGTGTAGCTGATGCCAATGGCTGGGCTCCACCCACGGGTAGTGCACCCTGGGTCTGATATATAGAAACTGCCTACCCATGAGCCTGTGCGATAAGGGTCTGTGCTCTGCCGCCCGTTTGAGATGTGGCTGGGTCTGCCAGAAATAAATCGGCCTGAGTCACAGTGTCCATGAACCACAGCATACGACCCATGATATCTTGGAATCCCAGTGCAGATGTGAAATACACCGGAGCTGGCTCTGCCACAGGCACCTCACCCTGTTCCTCAGTAATGGGATTCTCTGCTAGACCCACTAGTGGCATAACTGGAATAGTCTTGGGACGTCCTCGCCCCCTACCACGAGCTGGGGCCCTCCCTCGGCCTCTAGCAATTGGGGGAGTAGCTCTTCCTTGGTCTGGAACCTCATTAGAGCGCGTTCTCACCATCTGTGAGGGAATAAGAGAAATATATTTAATAGTACATCAATTACACAATGGAATATGAAGAAAGGTAGTTTCCTAATACCCTATAGCCTCTCGAAGATAAGTACTGATGTCTCCGTACTGATCCGCAAGACTCTATTAGGCCTTCTCATAACTTGTGAGACCTACGTGAACCTAGTGCTCTGATACCATGTTGTCACGACCCAATTTCACCTATAGGTCGTGATGGTGCCCAACGTCACGGTTAAGCCAGCCAAACCAGTAAATTAAACATACATCAATCATTTTTAATAATCTTTCTAAGTAATTTTATTCTTTTTACTAGCAATGTTAAAGGAAATAGAAAAGATACCGATTAATTTAAATCCAAGAAAAATAATCAAATCCCAATTCTACCAATGTGTGTGCCAAGACCTGGTGTCACAAGTGTAATTATACAAAAAAATTATAAATATTGTTTGGAATGAAATAGACAGAATAAAATTTTAGGAAGAGGCACTAGTTGCTGCAGAACGGCTCAGAAAGCAGCTCACTACTAAGCCTCCGGATAACGCTAGTGCGCGCTGATAGGTCCAACGATAGAACCTGTCTCAGGTCCTACACAAAAAGTGCAGCAAGGGTAGCATGAGTACGTAAACAACGTGTACCCAGTAAGTATCAAGCCTAATCTCGAAGAGGTAGAGACGAGATGACCGACTTTGACACTCACTGTGGGTCAATAATAATAATTAAAATAAAACTAGAATATTTAACTCAACATGATTCACAGAGTTAACAATAATTTTATTTAACCAACAGAAATAACTTTATTCCTTCAAATGCAATAATTTCCAATCTATTAATTAAATTCACAAACTGCAATTTAAAATATCAAGGTATCGTATAATTATTATTATTAGGCACGATTTTTGCCGAGTTCGTACGGCCCGATCCAGAGTGTCATGTACACTGTCGAGAGACGAGCTGCGCAATCCATAAATACATCTATACTGCTGAGGCATTCGGCTCGCTCCACAAGAAAAGAGGACATTGTTTTATGTACCTCAGGAATGAGAGTGTATTTATTTAAAGGTTAATTCAAGAGAATGAACAATTTCTTTTAACAATTAATTAATTTAAGCAGAAAATTAAGCATATAAGATTTCCAACTACTATCTTTCCCTAACAATTCACAATATATTACAAATAATTAAATTAAATAAAGAATATAATTTACACACATAATTCATGCTTTGAGTCCTAAACTACCCGGACTTTAGCATAGATAGTAGCTACGTACAGACTCTCATCACCTCGTGCGTACGTAGCCCCCACAATTAGCAATAATTATTAATTTAATCACCTATGGGGGTAATTTTTTCCTCACAAGATTAGAGAAGAGACTTAACTTGTCTCAAAGTCCACTTTCCGATCAAAATGTCGCTTAAAAACCTCAATTCGATGCCGAAAAATCAGAAACTATCCAAAAGTTATATAAAATAATTAATGCATGTTCAATAATTCGAAATTCATTTATTAAATAAATTACCCTATCCAAAATGGTAAAATTTCTAAAATTCACCGTCAGGCCCACGTGACCGAATTCCGAATTTTTTTTGATGAAAACGTTAGCCATAATCTCAAGAACTCAAATATATAATTTCTATCCAATTCCATAACTATTTTCGTGGTTAAAATCTCATTTTTATAAAATTCTAGGTTTTTCCTCTAACCCTTAATTTTCAAGATTTACAAGTTATAATCTACCCATAATCTATGTATTTAACTCAAGGAGTGTAGAATTAACTTACCTCTAAATTACTAGTGGAAATCCTCTCTCAAAAAGCTCTGAAATCGCCCAAACATGGAAGAAAAAGGACTAAAATGGATTGAGCTTCGTCCGTTTTTAAGGTTCTGTCCAAGCAGGTTTTTCGCTTTTGCGGCCCTCCCAAACCACTTCTGCGGCTCCGCATCTACGGAAATACCCTCGTAATGCGGCTTTTCCCTTAGTCGGCTTAACTCGCACTTACGGTCAACGGCTCGCTTCTGCGGTCTATACGCTGCACCTACGCTTCTTCCTTTCACACCTACGCCTTTGTAGGTGCGGCCCTTTTTCCGCTTCTGCGGTTCTGACAGAACTGGGGAGCTTTAGCTTTGGCTCTCAATTTCCAATTTAGTCCGAGCCTCGTCCGATTAATTCTCGGGGCCCCCCGGGCCCCGCCCGAACATACCAACAAGTTTGAAATCATAAAATGGACTCGCTCGAACTCTCGGAATATGTAAAACAACATCAAATCTAAGAATCATACCCCAACACCAAATTGGATCAAAGTATAAATTTCAAGTTTCTAATTTCCTCCGAACGTGCCGAATCCTACTTATACTATTCAGAATGACACCAAATTTTTTGTGAAAGTCTTAAATCACCATACGGAGCTATTCCCAAACTCGTAATTTCAAACGGACCTCGATTACTCCAAAACCTATTCCAAACCAAATTTAAATAACTTTAAGTCTTCAAATAGTTGATTTTCACTATTAAGCGCTAAAACGATCCCGGGTTATCCAAAACCCGATTCGAACATAAGCCCAAGTCCAAAATCATCATACGAATCTATTGGAAATGTCAAATCCCGATTCCGGGGTCGTTTTCTCAAAATACTGACCGAAGTCAAACTTGGCCTTTTAAAGCCAAACTAAGGAACCAATTATTCCGATTTCAACCCGAACACTTCCAAATCTTGAACCAACCATCCTCACAAGTCATAAATTAATAAAAACACATACAAAGAGTTTTATTTATGGGAACGGGGTTATAAAAGTCAAAATGACCGACTGGGTCATTACAATTAAGAATATTCAGGATAATGTAAATGAACAAAATACAATTTAGCATATTCTTCACTCTTATTTGAGTTCCATTTTAGGATCTTTTATGCCAAGCTTTTATGTGGAATTCGTTTAATTTCGCTCATATAAAATATTTCACCTTCCATAAACACAAGCCTAAGATCACTTGTTATACCAAAACACTATAAGATGTTAAAACTTAACTTATGGCTTTTCCACCATAAGTTCAATATCACCAATAATGTGTGAACACCAACCATCTTGTATAGGATAAATTACTTTTACTTTTTCTGCGAACATGTTATACTCGAGTTAGAAATCGTATCATTGTAATACTACAAATATGTATCGCGAACTAAGGCAGCATTATTGGTGGCGGCGGATGAAGAATGACATAGTTAAGTATGTTGCGAGGTGTCTAAATTGCCAGTAGGTCATGTATGAGTATCAGAGGCCAGGTGGCCTACTTTAGTAGTACCTGAGGGGAAATGGGGGCGCATTACTATAGACTTCGTAGTTGGGTTGCCGCGGACCTTGCGGAAGTTTGATGCAGTTTGGGTCATTGTCGATAGGTTGACCAAGTCAGCACACTTTATTCGGGTTGTGACTACGTACTCTTCAGAGAGGTTAGCCCATATTTATATTTAGGATATTGTTCGGTTGCATGGTGTGCCTATCTCCATCGTATCAGATAGAGTCCCATAGTTTACTTCGCATTTCTGGAGAGCGGTACAGGGTGAGTTGGGGACCCGTGTAGATCTCAGCACAGTCTTTCATCCGCAGACCGACGGACAGTTGGAGCGGACAGTTCAGATATTGGAGGATATGCTCTGAGCATGTGTGATCGACTTCGGAGGGCAGTGGGATCAATTCTTGCCTTTGGCTGAGTTTTCTTACAACAACAGTTATTAGTACAGCATTGAGATGGCTCCATTTAAGGCTTTATATGGTTTGAAATGTCGTTCTCCCATCGGATGGTTTGAGCCCTTCGAGGCTAAGTTATATGGAACTGATTTGGTGAAGGATGCCTTTGAGAAGGTAAAGTTGATACAGGAGTGACTTCGCACAGCGCAGTCCAGACAGAAGAGTTACGCGGATTGGAAGGTGCGTGATTTATCATTTATGGTGGGAGAGAAAGTTCTCTTGAAAGTCTCGCTGATGAAGGGAATCATGAGGTTCAGGAAGAAAAGCAAGTTGAGCCCAAGGTTTATAGGTCCATTTGAGGTGTTGAGACGAGTTGGGAAGGTTACTTATGAGCTTGCCGTGCCTCCCAGTCTATCGGGAGTTCATCCGATTTTACACGTGTCTATGCTCCGGAGGTATCATGCCGACATGTCACATGTGTTAGATTTCAGCACAATTCAGTTAGACGAAAGCTTGGGTTACGAGGAGGAGCCATTTTCCATTGTTGATAGGCAGGTTCTCCAGTTGAGGTCCAAGAGGATTTTCGCAGAAAAGGTTCAGTGGAGGGGCCAACCAGTCGAGGAGGCAACTTGGGAATCCTAGGAGGACATGCGGGGAAGATATCCACGCATATTCAACACTCCAAGTATGATTCTAGACCCGTTCGAGGACGAACATTTATTTAAGAGGTGGAGAAAGTAACGACCCGACCGGTCGTTTTGCTCTCTAGAACCTTGTTCCCCTAAATAAGACTCTTTGTATGTGCTCTTACTAATTTATGACATATGGGGATGGTTAGTTCTGGATTTCGAAGGATTCGGGTTGCAATCGGAACACTTAGTTCCTTAAGGTTAGCAAAAAGGGCTAAGTTTGACTTTGGTCAACATTTTTAGTAAACGACCTCAGAATCGGGATTTGACGGTTCCAATAGGATCGTATGATGATTTTAGACTTGGGCGTATGTTCGGATCGGGTTTTTGATGACCCCGGGAGCATTTCAGCGTTCCAATAGTGAAAGTTGGCACATTGAAGGTTTTAGAGTTTTTTAAATTTGTTTTGAAGTAAGAGTTGGAGATATCAAGGTCTGTTTGAGATTCCTAGCCTGTGAATAGTTCCTTATAGTGATTTAAGACTTACACGCAGATTTTGGTCTCATTCCGAGTAGTTTATGTATGTTTCGGTCGAAGTGAGTTAGAAGAACTTGAAGTTCATAAGTTGATCTTATTGGTTTTGGGTTGCGATTCTTAGTTTTAATGTTATTTTATGCGTTCCGAGGGTGCGAGCGAGTCCATTTTATGAATTCAAACTTGTTGCTATGTTTGGACGGGTCCTTGTGGGGCCCCGATACCATTCAGATGATGCACGGATTGAGTTAAGACACAAAAGAGCTGCTGGTGTGCCCGCACCTGCGAGCTTTTGGCCACAGGTGCGAGCCTGCAGATGCGTCCTCTTGGCCGCAGAAGCGGCTTTGGAGCCTTGTCCAGTGGTTCGTAGAAGTGAAGGGCTGAGCGCAGAAGTGACCCCGCTTCTGCGATGCGGAACCGCAGAAGCAAGACTGCCAAAGCGGAACACCGTCCGCAGATGCGGCCTACGTTGGGCCTGTGGAGTTCTGCAGAAGCAGGCCTAGTGCCTCAGGAGCGGTACCGCAAATGCGGCACAGTGACCGCAGATGCGGAAGTTCTGCTGGGCAGAACCCTCATTTAATGTCGGGACTCAACCATTTTGGGTTCATTGATTTCATTCTTCGGGCAATTTTTGGAGTACTTAAAGAGGGGTTTTCACCTATTAGTTTGAGGTAAGTAATTTCTATACAATGTGAGTTAAATACATAGATTATGGGTGGATTTAACATGTAAATTTTGTGAAATCATGGGTTTAGATGAAAAATTTAGGTTTTGATAAAAGTGGGATTTAACCACGAAAATGGTTATGGAATTTAGTAAAAATTATATATTTGAGATCGTGAGGTTATGGGTAATAACTTTCTTCGAAAAGTTTCGGAATCCGGGCACGTGGGCCCGGGGGTAAATTTTAGGAATCCTTCAATTGGGGTTGGGTAATCTCTTTAATAGTTAGAATATGAACTTTTGAACATATATTGATTGATTTATACAATATTTGACTAGTTTCGGATTGTTCGGCACCGAGTTGAGGCTTTGGGGTGAATTTGAGGCTGGAAAGTGAGCTTTGAGACGAGGTAAGTCTCTTGTCTAACCTTGTAAGGGGGAATTCTCTCCATAGGTGATTAGAATTAAATGTTGTTTCTAACAATGGAGGCTACGTACGCACGAGGTGACGAGTGTTCGTCCATAACTACTAATTATGCTTATGTCCGAGTAGTTTTATGACCCAAATCATGAATTACTTGATATGCTTGCACCTTACCTGTTAATTAAATCGCCTAAATTTTATTAGAACTTGTTGATTAAATCGTGGAAGACCATTAACGGAATTTGTGTTACATTGTGTATTAGCCTTTAATGTCGGTTAAGTCAAATGCTTATAAAGTATCCTCTCTTCTTGTGGAGCGGGCCAAACGTCTCGGCAGTAGATAGGTGCATCTATGGTTCGTATCGCTCGACCCTCGATAGTGTACACATTATTTTGGATCGGGCCGTACGACCTCGTCATAAATCATGCTTAATAATACTTGGTGCCTAATTCTACCTTATATTTTGTTGTGGTTTGTAAGGTTACGATTTGTAAGGAAAGTCATTTATTTGGGATTATTAAAATTTGTAAAATAACTATTTGCTCCTACTTGTTAATGAGTTTTTATTATTATTTACATCCCCCATGTTATTTAGAAATTCCTGTATTCATATTATTAGCCCATAGTAGGTGTTAAAGTCGATCCCTCATCACTACTTCTTCGAGGTTAGACTTGATACTCACTTGGTACATATTGTTTATGTACTCACACTACACTTCTGCACTGACCAAGCAGGATCTGAGGTAGGTGCATCTGGCGGTCCTACCGGCGCGCATCCCAGATATCCCGAGGCCTAGTGGTGACTTCCTGAGCCGTTCCGCCGCCCCTAGAGTCTCTTCTTTGTATTTATGTTGTATCTAAATTATGTTCAGACAGTAGTTAGAGTTTTGTATATTCTACTAGTTGCTCATACACTTGTGATAGAAAGTCTTGGCACACACTAGTAGACTTGTAGTTTTGGATTATTTATGTGGTTATGATTGCACTCAGTTGCTCTCGTTTTCTTTATTTTAAACGCGTTGCTCCTTAAATCTTTTTAAATTAAGGATAGTTTAATTACTTGAAAATCTATTAAAAGGTGAAATCACATGGTTAGTTCACTGTTGGCTTGCCTAGAGGCGGCGCTCGGCGCTATCACAGCCTATAAGAGAATTGGGTCATGACATAAATCCTGTTACTATTTTTTATTCTATGTTACTGTATATTCCTGGGTGACAATGCCTTTTCCATAAATAGATGAAGTTACTATGGTATTTTACACTACTGTTGTTACTTTTCTAAGATTTGTATTAGCTTCATTAATTTATTTTATATTTACACTATTTGCATTAAAAATACAAATTATGGAGTACGATTGTTATGTTATGATAACTGACAATCTAGGTTCAATACTGTCATACTTTGCTTTTGCTAACTCACTAACTGGTTAGGATGCTAAGTCAATACACTACTAGAAATTCGGTAAAAACCGATCAAAAAAACCGACCAACGTTGGTCGGTAATGACAAAAAACCGACCAAAACGCGACCATTTACGTGTGGACGGTATTTTTGTGGTCGGAAAGGAATACCGACCAAAGTTGGTCGGAAATTACCGACCAAAGTTGGTCAGAAATTACCGACCAACTTTGGTCGGTCAATTAAATTCAAAAAAAAAATATTGCAAAAAAAACCGACCAAAGTTGGTCGGTATTTTAATTATGTAAAAAAAAAATTCACCATCTGGGAATCGAACCGGGGTCTGTATTATGGCAGAATACTATTCTACCACTAGACCATTTGTACATTTTGTTTTAAGACTGTCTTTTATTTGATTTATACTCTTTAATCGTATTTTCGCACGAAAATAACCGACCAAAGTTGGTCGGTTTTATTAAAAAGTAAAATTACCGACCAAAGTTGGTCGATTTTTTTAAATGACCCGCCGAATTAACCGACTAATTTTGGTCGGTTTTTTTAATATTAATTTTTATTTATATTAATTGAAAAACCGACCAAAGTTGGTCGGTTTCTTGAAACATAAATTTCGCGGGACTCAAAAATAGTTTCCCGCATTTTTGCGCCAAAGAAAACCGACCAAAGTTGGTCGGTTTCGTAAAAAAAAAAAAAAAATTTGAAAAACCGACCAACTTTGGTCGGTTTTTTTACCGACCAAAGTTGGTCGGTCGACCTTGGTCGGTTTTTGCCGAATTTCTAGTAGTGATAGGATATACCCATTACATAAGGGAAGTTTCTAGTCATAAGATATTTTCTCTTTTTATGTATCTCAAGATTTTATTTTACTCTCTTTTAGGTGGGAGATTAATAGCCTATTTGGCCAAGCTTCTCACCATGCCAAAAGTGTTTTTTTTCATAAAAAATACTTTTTTCCTCAATTTGAGGTGTTTGACCAAGTTTTCTTTTTGAAAAAAAATATTTTTGGCTAGAAGCAAAAGCAGTTTTGAAGAAGCAAAAAAAAGTAGCTTCTCTCCAGAAGCAGAAGCAGTTTTGACTTTTCTTCCTACCAAAAATACCCTTTGCAAAATATTATATATACTAAAATAACCTTACTTAGTTTAAACTATTAAGTACTATAAAATGACTTTTGGGATGAACTTTCATATTTATTGGATAATTTTTTGATATGTTTAAATTATCTTGAAAGAATAAAGTTCTTTTCAATTTAATTTTTATATTTTACTTAAATAGAATAAAAAACTTAATTATTATCTTTAATAATAAATATTTGTATTTATTTATCTACTTATATAATATTAACTATTAAGCAAATCTATCAATGTCCTTATTTGTAATTTGACACATAAAAGCACTTTTTGAAAAGCTTGGCCAAACACAAATTATTGTTCAAAAGTGCTTTTCAAATTGATTAGCCAAACACAAACTAATTGTTTCCAAAAATACTTTTTTAAAAAGCACTTTTGAAAAAAGCACTTCTCAAAATAAGTTAATTTTTCTAGCTTGGCCAAACAGGCTATAAGGAGATTTTGGTTGCTTTGTTGAGTCAAGTTTCTATGGTAGAAGGTGGCAAACAAGGATCAATTTTCTCAGTTGAGGTTTAAGTAATTTTAAATCTTCAAAGTGTGTGGAGATAAATAAACCTGGATGAATAAAATACCGAGAGTTGTGTGCCTCCTCTAGGATCTTTTCCCTCAAACCAGCAACATTAGGAACACATAGGCGACCCTGGAGTCGTAGAATACCATCCTTACCGAGAGTAACCTCATTGGTACCACCTTGCAGTATCGTCTCTCTGAGAACCAACAAGTGTGGGTCATCAAATTGGCGAGCCTTTATCTGCTCGAATAGTGAAGACTGTGCGACGACGCATGCAAGACTCGGTTGAGCTCTGAAATATCCAACTTCACAAGTCTTGTCACGACCCAATTTCACATATAGGTTGTGATGGCGCCCAACACTATAGCTAGGCAAACCAACTAGTAATTTAAACACGTATTTAATCCTTTTAAAATTAACTGAGTAATTAAACTCAGAAATCATCATACGAACCTATTGGAATCGTCAAATCCCGATTCCGGGGTCGTTTTCTCAAAATGTTGACTGAAGTCAAACTTGGCCCTTTAAAGATAAACTAAGGAACCAATTGTTCCGATTTCAACCCGATCACCTCCAAATTCTGAACCAACCATCCCCTCAAGTCATAAATTAATAAAAATACATGCAAAGAGTTTTATTTAGGGGAACGGGGTTCTAAAAGTCAAAATGACCGGTTGGGTCATTACATTCTCCACCTCTTAAACAAAAGTTCGTCCTCGAACGGGTTTAGAGTTGTACCTGGAGTGCTGAATACGTGTGGATATCTACTCCGCATATTTTCCTCGGCCTCCCAAGTCGCTTCCTCGACTGGTTGGCCCCTCCACTGGACTTTTACTGCAGAAATCCCCTTGGACCTCAACTGGCGAACCTGTTTATCAACAATGAAAATTGGCTCCTTTTCATAATCGAAGTGGGACGATGCCAATTCTGAACTGCCTCAATATTTTTGGGATCAACTTTAATGACCTCTCCCGATACAATATGCCCCAAAAGTGCTACAGACTCTAGCCAGAATTCACATTTGGAGAACTTAGCATATAACTTTTATTCCCGCAATGTCTGAACCACCACTCTCATATGCTGCTCGTGCTCTTCCTTGTTGCGAGAGTAAATCAAAATATCATTAATGAAGATAATGACAAACGAATCAATATATGGTCTGAATACCCTATTCATCAAATCCATAAACGCTGTCGGGGCGTTAGTTAGACCGAAGGACATCACCAGAAACGCATAATGACTATATCTAGTCCGGAAAGCAGTCTTCGGAATATCCGAATCCCGAATCTTCAACTGATGGTACCCCGACATTAAGTCGATCATAGAGAACACCCTAGCACCCTGCAACAGGTCAAATAGATCATCAATACAAAGAAATTGGTACTTGTTCTTAATAGTGACTTTGTTCAATTGACGATAATCAATACATATTCGCATTGTTCCATCCTTCTTCTTCACAAATAATACTGGTGCACCCCAAGGCGATACTCGGTCTGATGAACCCTTTGGCTAGTAACTCCTCAATCTTTTCTTTCAACTCATTCAATTCTTTTGGATCCATGCGATACGGTGGGATAGATATAGGCTGGATATTTGAGCCAAATCAATACAGAAATCAATATCATGATCAGGTGGCATGCCTGGAAGACCTGAAGGAAATACATTGGAGAACTCCCAAACTACAAGCACTGAATCAATAGTCAGAGTCTCTGCAGTAGTATCCCGAACATAGGCTAGATAAGCTAAACAACCCTTCTCAACCATGTGTTGAGCCTTCATAAAGGAAATAACCCGATTAGATGCACTAACAGACGAACCCTTCCACTCCAACCTAGGTAATTCTGGAATAACCAAGGTAACAGTCTTGGCATGGTAATCTAGGATGGCATGATATGGAGATAACCAGTCCATGCCCAGGATGATTTCAAAGTTGGTCATCTCAAGCAATAGGAAATTTGCTCTAGTTTCATAACCGCAAAATGTAATAATACAGGACCGGTAGATCCGATTCACAACAACAACATCGCCCATAAGAGTGGACACATAAACATCAGTACTCAAGGACAAACGAGAAACACCCAGGAAATGAGCAAATAGAGATGACACATAGGAATATGTAGACCCTACATCAAATAATATGGAGGCATCTTTGCTGCAAATAGAAATAATACATATAATCACGGCATCTGAGGCCTATGCATCTGGTCTGGACGGAAAAGCATAGAACCGAGCTGGAGCGCCAACTAGCTGGCCTCCTCCTGACTAACCTCCACCTCTTGGACGACCCCTACCCACCTGTCCTCCACCTCTTGGTGGTCGTACGACTGGTGGATCAACTGGTGCGGTAATCATAGGCTGCTGACCCTGTTGCACTGGTGTACCCTAAAGTCCGGGGCAGAATCTCCGCATGTGACTGGGATCCCCGTACTCGTAATAACTCTTCAGTGCAATGGGTGCTGACTAAGAATCTGGCCATGGTGACCTGAATATCCACTGGAAGAACCCTGAATAGCTGTTGGGTGATAAGAACTCTCTGGTATAACACTGAAATAAGGTCGCACTGGAGGACCCCGAGGAGGCGGTGGTGTTAGATATGGGGGCCTGCTGGACTGCCCTCTCACGAACGGACCTCTGCCCCAGATTGAGCACTTATGAACTCTCCAGAATATCTAAACTGCCTATCTCTCATAATCTACTCTCGGCTATGATGACGCACACCCTCAATCCTCCGGGATATCTCCACGACTAGCTCATAAGAAGTACCCATCTCAACCTTTCGAGCCATAGTGGCCTGAATGCTAGTATGTAAACTGGCAACAAATCTCTGCACTCTCTCCGCCTTAGTAGGGAGTATCATAAGTGCATGGAGAGATAACTTAGAGAACCTCGCTTCATAATCAGTCACTGATATCTGACCCTGCTAGAGCTGCTCAAACTGAAACCGCAACTCTTCCCTCGGGAGGGTGGAATATACCTATCCAAGAAAATACGGGTGAATCTGTCCGAATTCATGGGAGGAGAATCTGTTGGTCTACCATGAATATAAGACTTCCACCATCTACGGGCTCTGCCCTATAGCTGAAAAGTAGCAAAGTCTACCCCTTGAGACTCCAATATCCTCATGTTGTGCAGTCTGTCCCTGCACTGATCAATGAAGTCCTAGGGATCCTCATTTCACTCACCCCCAAAGACAGGAGGATGTAGTCTAGTCCATATATCCAATAGTTTTTGTGGATCAGTGGCTTTATGATCGGCGATATCATTCGCCCATCGAATGGTTTTAGCCCGGTGAGGCTAAGTTATATGGTACTGATTTGGTAAAGGATGCCTTGGAAAAAGTAAAATTGATTCAGGAGCGACTTCATACAGCACCGTCCAGACAGAAGAGTTACGCAGATCAGAAAGCGCGTGACTTATCTTTTATGGTGGGTGAAAAAGTTCTCTTGAAAGTTTCGCCGATGAATGGAATCATGAAATTTGGGAAAAATGGGAAGTTGAGACCAAGGTTTATAGGCACATTTGAGGTGTTGAGACAAGTTGGGGAGGTTGCTTACGAGCTTGCTTTCCCTCTCAGTCTATCAGGAGTTCATCCAGTCTTCCATGTATCTATGCTCCGGAAGTATGATGTCAACCTGTCACATGTGTTAGACTTCAGCACAGTTTATCTAGATAATAGCTTGGGTTATAAAGAGGAGCCACTTGCCATTGTTGATAAACCCGTTCGCCAGTTGAGGTCCAAGAGGATTTTTGCAGTAAAAGTCCAATGGAGGGGCAAACCAGTCGAGGAAGCGACTTGGGAGGCCGAGGAAAACATGCGGAGAAGATATCCACACTTATTCAACACTCCAGGTACAATTCTAAACCCGTTCGAGGACGAACGTTTGTTTAAGAGGTGGAGAATGTAATGACCTAACCGGTCATTTTGACTTTTAGAACCCTGTTCCCCTAAATAAAAACATGCCAAAGACTGAATGTCCAAAGCTAGTGGCCTCTCCTCCATTGAAATGAATGTCAAACTACCCATACTCTCCGTCTTTCTGCTCAAGGCATCTGCAACTACATTCACCTTGCCCGGATGATAAAAGATGGTAATATCATAATCCTTCAGTAACTCAAGCCACCTACACTGCCTCAAATTGAGATCCCTCAACTTGAATAAATGCTGGAAGCTACGGTGATCAGTGTAAACCTTACAGGACACCCCATAAATATAATGCCTCCAGATCTTAAGAGCATGAACAATCGCGGCCAACTCTAAATCATGTACATGATAATTCTTCTCATGGGGCTTTAACAGATGTGAAGCATACACAATAACTCTCCCTTCCTGCATCTATTCACAACCCAAACCAACGCGTGAAGCATCGCAATACACAGTATACATCCCTGAACCGGAAGGCAACACCAACACCGGTACTAAAGTCAATGCGGTCTTGAGCTTCTAAAAGCTCACCTAACAATCATCTGACTATCAAAACGGAGCACCCTTCTGGGTCAATCTAGTCAAAGGTGCTGCAATAGATGAGAAGCCCTCCACAAACCGGCGATAATAACCTGCTAACCCCAAGAAGCTCATGATCTCGGTCGCTGTGGTGGGACGGGGCCAACTCTGAACTGCCTCGATCTTCTTGGGATCAACCTTAATACCCTCACCTGATACGACATGCCCCAAAATGCTACAGAATTTAGCCAAAACTCACATTTGGAGAACTTAGCATATAACTTCTGTTCCCGTAAGGTTTGAAGTACCACCATCAAATGTTGCTCGTGCTCCTCCATGTTGCGCGAGTAGATCAAGATGTCATCAATGGAGATAATAAAAAATGAATCAATATATGGCATGAACACCCTGTTCATCAAATCCATAAAAGTCGTCGAGGCATTAGTCAAGCCAAAGGACATCACTAGAAACTCAAAATGGCCATATCTGGTCCGAAAAGCAGTCTTCGGAACATCTGAATCCCGAATCTTCAACTGATGGTACCGATCTCAAATCGATCTTAGAGAACAACTTGGCACCCTGCAACTTGTCAAACAGATCATCAATATGCGGCAACAGGTACTTGTTCTTAATGGTAACTTTGTTCAACTGGTGGTAATCAATGCACATTTGCATAGTCCCATATATCTTCTTCACAAATAACACTGGCGCACCCGAAAGAGGTACACTCGGCCTAACGAACCCCTTTTCTAGCAACTTCTCAAGATGTTTCTTCAACTCCTTTAACTCTTTCAGAGTCATGCAGTACGGTGGAATAGAGATAGGTTGGGTACCTAGAGCCAAATCAATACAGAAATCATTATCATGATCTGGTGGCATGCCTGGAAGATCAGAAGGAAACACATCGGTGAACTCCCAAACTACGGGCACTGAATCAATCGCCGGAGTCTCTACAGTAGTGTACCGAACATAGGTCAGATAAGCCAAACAACCCTTCTAGACCCTGTGTCGAGCCTTCAGGAAAGATATAACCTGACTAGATGTACTAATAAACGAATCCTTCCACTCTAGTCTAGGAAACTCTGGCATCGCCAAGGTAACGGTCTTGGCATGGAAACAAAGGATGGCGTGATATAGAGATAAACAGTCCATGCCCAGGATGACACTCAAAGTTGGCTATATCAAGCAACAAAAGATCCTCTCTAGTCTCATAACCACAGAATGTAACAACATGGGACCAATAGATCTGATCCACCACAATAGAATCGTCCACAGGAGTGGACACATAAATAGGAGCACCTAGGGACTCACGGGAAATACCAAGGAAATGAGCAAATAGTGACGAGACATATGAATATGTAGACCTTGAATCAAATAGTACTGAAGCATCCCTACCGCAGAAAGAAATAATACATGTGATCACGACATCTGAGGCCACTGCATCTTGTATGGCCGGAAAAACATAGAATCTAGCTGGAGTGCCATATGGCTGGCCTCCACATGTCTGACCTCCACCTCTAAGACGGCCCCTACCCATCTTTCCTCCGCCTCTGGGCGGCCGAATGGCTGGTAGGATAGCTGGTGCTGAAATCATAGGTTGCTGACCCTGCTGCACCGCCTTTCCTCGAAGCTTGGGCAGAACCTCTGCACATGACTAAGATCCCCGCACTCGAAACATCCTCTCGGTACGGTGGACTGCTAACCTGAAGTCTGATCCTGATGGCCTGAACACCCATCGGAGGTACCCTAAATAGCTGGTGAGCGGTAGGAACTCTCTGGCATGGAACTGAAATAAGGTCGCACTGGAGCACCCCGAGGAAGAGGCGATGTTGGATATGTAGGCCTACTAGACTGACCCCTCATGAACTGACCCCTGCCCCCAGCTGGGGCACCACTGAACTATCCAAAATATCGAAATCGCTTATCCATCATCGCCTGTTCTCGGATCTGCTGACGGACACCCTCGATACTCCGAGCTATCTCCACAACTAGCCCATAAGAAGTCCCCATCTCTACCTCTCGAGCCATGGTAGACTGGATACCTGAGTGCAAACCGCCAACAAACCTCTACACTCTCTCTCTGTATCGATCGGAAGGATTATAAGCGCATAGTGATACAACTCAGAGAATCTCGCCTTAAAGTCAGTCACAAACATCTAGCTCTGCTAAAGATGCTCGAACCGAAACCGCAACTCTTCCCTCTGAGAAAGTGGAATATACCTATCCAAGAATAATCGTGTAAACTGATCCTAAGTTATGGGAGGAGAACCTGCTGGTCTGCCGAGAAGATATGACTGCCACCATCTACTGGCCCTACCCTCCAACTAAAAGATTGTGAAGTCCACCCTGTGGGACTCCAATATCCTCATGTTGTGTAGTTTGTCCCTGCACCGATCAATAAAATCCCGGGAGTCCTCATGTCACTCACCTCCGAAAGCAGGAGGATGAAGCCTGGTCCATCTATCCAATAACATGTGCGGATCGCCGGCCACAACTAGTATGGGATCCGATGTAGCTGTTGTAACTGGCTAAGCTCCACCTACGGGTAGTGCACTCTAGGTCTGATATAAGGCAATTTCATGCCTTGGAGCCTGAGTGGTAGGAGTCTGTGCTCCCCCTCTCGCTTGATATATGGCTGGGTCTGCTGGGAATAGACTAGCCTGATTCATAGAATCCATGAACCGCAACATACGACCCATGACCTTTTGAAATATCGGTGCGGACGTGAAATCCACAGGGGCTGGCTCTGCTGTAGGCCCCTCGCCCTACTCCTCAATAATAGGATCCTCTACTGGATCCACTGGTGGCATAGCTGGAGCACTTTTGGGACGCCCTTATACCCTACCACGGGCTGGAGCCCTCCCTCTGCCTCTAGCAATAGGGGGAGTAGCTCCTCCATGGTTTGGAACATCTACTGCATGCGTTCTCACCCTCTATGAGAGAATAAGAGAAAGATACTTAGTACCACATCAGTTGCATGATAAGAGATGAAGAAAGAGTAGTTTCCTAACACCCTATAGCCCCTTGAAGATAAGTATGCACGTCTCCGCAAGACTATATTAGGCCTACTCATAACTTGTGAGACCTACGTGAACCTAGTGCTCTGATACCATGTTGTCACGACCCAATTCTCTTATAGGTCGTGATGGTGCCCAGCGTCGCCGCTAGGCAAGCCAACAGTGAACTAGTGATGTTTGGCATATTTCGATATGTGTTGATGTTACTTTACCCATGTTTTAACCACTTCTTGATGTTATTTAATCTTTAAAACGCCCAACATGGTTTAATTATTGGTTTTATGACTAATTAAGTTATGTGTGACGATTTAAGGTGTTTGGAGTGCAAAATATGAAGAAAAGGTGGTCTAGCCAGAGGAAGAAGGGTTGGATGCGTCGCATCCAACCTAGAAAAACTACATCTTTCGTGCACCCTTAGCAGTGAAGTCGGCCCATAGCGTCCACCGTAGCATCCGAAGCTGAGAAGTGGAGGACGAGGTGGATGCGACGCATCCACCCTAGCATCAATCCCTGAAGCTGATTTGGATTAGAAATAGGAGAACTTTGGCTCACGACTTTGGTACGCAATATATAAGCCAAAAACGCCTCTTTTAGGTCATCGAACATATTGGGAAGGGGGAAAAAAGCCACGAAAAAGCCGTGGAGGCCGGAATTCATCAAGTTCCATCTTTCTCCCACCAAACTTAGTAATTTTTATGTTTCCATATATGATTTTTTGTTTGGCTACCATGTCTATGTGGAGCTAAACTTCACGTTCTAGGGTTGTGGTTCTTTCATGACTATTGTTATTCGGATATTGATGTTGACTTCTTGATTTATCATATTAGTTTATTTATTCAATCTTGCACTTAATTATTTAATTGCTTGATCACCAATTGAATATTATCTACGAATCTAGAATTGAACTCGAAAGTGGGAATTCTATATTGCATATAGGATTGAGTAGGGCAAGTTCTTGAACTCGGGCATCGGGGAACGGATTCGTGGTTAGGATAGACATATACCTAATTGCCTTGCTTGGTTGATTTACAGGAATTATAAATGCGTTCTTGTTGATTCTAACTCCATAGACATATAGGCGTTAGGTTAGCTTGAATAGGCGAGTAAGAACTCGACAGATTCTTATGAGCAATATTAACCCTGTCAACCAATAAGCTAGATAAATTAGTCGGTCAATTCAATTGAAGAATACAATAGGATTGTTAGATAGCCCATAACCCTAGATCGTTTTCATTACATTGATATCATAAAAATCTGCTCTTTCTCTGTTCACAGTTTATTATTTATATTTTTCTTATTTAATTAGTTGGAATAAAATATTTTTAGATTTAATTCTTGTTTAGATAATAAGGATAGTCTAATTTAGTTAATAGTTAATTATAAGTCCTCGTGGGTTCGATATTCGACTTTTAGTCACTTTATTACTTGACGACCGCGTATACTTGCGTGAGTGTGTTTGGTCGCAACAAGTTTTTGGCGCCGTTGCCGGGGACTTAGAAATTTACTATTTTTCTAGATTAGACATTTTTTTTATCTATTCATGTTTTTTTTTATTATTTTATTTTAGTTAGTACTTTTTATTTATTTTAGCATGGCATCTTGGAATAAAAATTGTTCGAATGATGGTTATTCTTATTTTGATGATCCTTGTCCATATTGTGGAGGACCCCACTGGTGGAAAAATTATCAGAATGTTCCCAGGAGCGAGTTGTGCGCACAATCTCAATCCTTTGAGTGGAATATTTGTAATATGTGTGGTGGTCAAGATGGCCATTGGGATGGTTGTCCTAATTTTGTTCATCCTTCTCTGAGCCCTTATTATGATCTTTCTAATGATATTTCTGAGTTTGATAGGGGCAATGAAGTGCAGGATATGGAGCCTGATGCATATATCAGGGATATTCTGAGGCAAGTAGCAGAGCAACAGGATGAACTCAAAAAAGATATGAAAAGAATGAGGGCAGCAATCACAAGAATGAAGGCCAATATGGAAGAATTGAATGAAGAGAGCGAGTACCAGCAAGAGAAAATTTTTGAAAAAGAGGAGATTTTGAGCCAAACTTGGCTGGCAGAACAGGCTGAAAAGTTAGAAATATATGAAGCTCAACATGAGGAACTTACTGATGGGATGAGACACTTTATAGAGGGAAGATCTAAACTGGGACAAGGGATCTATAAATTTGTCACTACTATTCACGACTTGCAAGATAAATTAAATGCAAAGGTTGTTACGTCTATCGCCCAACAAAATAGTAATGAGTTGTCAGAAGCTGAAAAGGAGCTTATACGCCAAATTGAGGAGCTAAAAGTGGAGAGCCAATCATTCGAGCATATTTCTGTTGATGATGCCCATGTTGAGAAAAGTACACTAGAGCCATGCGAGGTAGCAGATAATGTTATATTTGAAGACTCTAATGTGTGCACATATGAGGATATAAATAGTAATACAATTCTAAAGTTGGGGCGTGTTGGTCCTCATTCTAAACATTTTTCGACATTGTATTTGGATGATGACATGGAAATCGAGTCATCTAAGCCTTTGGAGGAGTCAATGGAAGAGGAACATGATGCCTATATTTTTGAATTTGTCATGCCAAAAAGCAAAAAATACATTCCTCATCTAAAGGCCGAGAAGTGTAGAGTGAAAAATTTATTACTTGGCCTGGTTATCTTTGTAGCCCCACCACTGGAGCATAGCCGCAAACTGGATGCCATGTTAGGGGCTCAATTCATAAGTTCGAGGTGGAGGCAAAAAGTGATTCACGTCGTGCCGCTACGTTAAATCAGGCGCTTGTTGGGAGGCAACCCAGCGTTACTGCTTTCTTCTATTTTTGTTTACTTTTTATTTTATTTTATTTTTATTATTTTGTAGTATTTATTTTTGTTTTGTAGGATTATGAGCATAGGAAGCAAAGCCATTAGAAGAGTGCAAAAGCGAGCTAGATGGTGAGGACTAAGTGTGGGGTGCCCACACAAAGGACGATGCCTGGGGAAAGTCTGAGTACCTCGTGAGCCGCTATTGCTTCGGCCTTTGGCCTACCAGGGAGTCTCGTTTACCCTCTTATTATTTATAATGTGCATTGAGGACATTGCAAAATTTTAAGTGTGGGGTGAGGAGATCGTTTGGATAAGTTTCTGTGCTATTTTAGCTTAGTGTAGTACTCATTCTTAAGTGTAGTAGCTTTTGTGAAAAAAAAAAAAAAAAAAACGAAAAAAGTAGAAAAATTGGACTTTTCCCGACGATTGATCTCCTAGACAGTTTTCTTGAGGGATTAAAGTCTAAACAAAAATCCAAAATATATCTTTTAGCTTTCTTTAGGTAGTAATAATCCCCTGTGGTTTTTCTTTGTGCCTCGGTTCTTTTCCATGGGATGTAGTTTGAACCGGGTAGTTTTTTTCTTTCCGAGTAGATTAGGAATTTAGGGAATAAAAGGAGCAAGAATGATGAACCTAGGCGCCCTTGACTTGTTTGATAGTAACATATTTATACTTTCGCATGTGTAGTATCTTCTGTATGATTTGAATTTATTGATGATGCCTTGTTAAATTGGATAGCATGTTTTGTGGCGCCTATGTCTCGTTTACATGACTTATGTTCACCTTGTGTTTAATACTTAATATCTCGTGGCTCCGTGAATACTTGCATTGCTTGAGAGTCGGAATGTGATCGTCCTTAGTGAGTCATGTGCCATGTGTGGTGAGATTTTTTGTGTAGTCCATGTATTGTACTTGTGTCTAGAACTTGCCCGGTATGTGAGTTGAAGCGAAATTTTAGGTGATGCTCGGTTTGAAAAATGATTTTAGGCTTTCTTTGATCTTTTTGAGCTTATTGCTTATCACAAATAGAATCTATCCCTAGTTAACCCTTTTGAGCCTGTAGACCTTTTATTTGGTACCCACATTACAAGCCTATACCCTTTTTATTCTTAATTGACATTGTTTTGATCCTTTTACCTCTTAAAGCACTTTAATTGTTAGATGAGCGCTAAAAGAAGTAAGAAGGGACTAAGTGTGGGGTGACTTTTGAGTGGAACCAATGAAAGAAAGAAGGGTGCACTTATTTTGTAAAATAATACACCACTAGCGAAAATTGAAAGAAAAAAAAAAGAAGAGAAAAATCTGGAAAAAAAAGAAAGAAAAATATAAATGAATAAATTGTTATCTTGTTCTTGCTAGTGGGTATGAACTAAAGTAGTGCTTAAAGAAAAAGAGACTGTTTTGGGGGTGATATTGTTTGTGAAATTGAAGTGGGGTTGAAGAAAAAAAATGCTTAAAGTAATTTTGTGATGTATTAAAGTGCTTAGGAGGGTGAGTCACTATTCCTTAAATATATCCTACCCGTCCCTTAGCCCACATTACAACCATGAAAAAGTCCTAATTGATTTTAGATCGAGCGAGCTTACATTAGTAGAGATTTACATTAAGGGCAAGCCTATGGTACTAATTTCATGCATGTGACTTCTTTGTGAGAGTGAGCGATTTTCTTTGATATATGTGAGTCATTAAAATATATTTGATCATGAGATTCGAATGTGTGGATTGAACTCGCTCTCTTGTTCTTGTTGTGAGGGCACATGGTTTCACGAGGGATAGGTAACATTATTAGACTTCTCTATGATGTTGGGTGTTCAAGCCATGAGTGCATTGTGACATTGAGTCGGTTTTTGAGGTTAGGATTGTTATGAGCATGTTGTCTTTGTTCGAATATGTTTAAAGAAGGGCCTAAGAAAAGGGAAGTGTGTTGATGCATAGTCTAGAGCCTAATTGTAGCAAATAACCATGGTCATAGATGTAGTGTGCTTTGAATGATCAGAGCTTAATTTTATTTTGTTTACTATAGTGATGGTTTGTTCGAGGACGAACAAAGGGTTAAGTGTGGGGTAGTGATGTTTGGCATATTTCGATATGTGTTGATGTTACTTTACCCATGTTTTAACCACTTCTTGATGTTATTTAATCTTTAAAACGCCCAACATGGTTTAATTATTGGTTTTATGACTAATTAAGTTATGTGTGACGATTTAAGGTGTTTGGAGTGCAAAATATGAAGAAAAGGTGGTCTAGCCAGAGGAAGAAGGGTTGGATGCGTCGCATCCAACCTAGAAAAACTACATCTTTCGTGCACCCTTAGCAGTGAAGTCGGCCCATAGCGTCCACCGTAGCATCCGAAGCTGAGAAGTGGAGGACGAGGTGGATGCGACGCATCCACCCTAGCATCAATCCCTGAAGCTGATTTGGATTAGAAATAGGAGAACTTTGGCTCACGACTTTGGTACGCAATATATAAGCCAAAAACGCCTCTTTTAGGTCATCGAACATATTGGGAAGGGGGAAAAAAGCCACGAAAAAGCCGTGGAGGCCGGAATTCATCAAGTTCCATCTTTCTCCCACCAAACTTAGTAATTTTTATGTTTCCATATATGATTTTTTGTTTGGCTACCATGTCTATGTGGAGCTAAACTTCACGTTCTAGGGTTGTGGTTCTTTCATGACTATTGTTATTCGGATATTGATGTTGACTTCTTGATTTATCATATTAGTTTATTTATTCAATCTTGCACTTAATTATTTAATTGCTTGATCACCAATTGAATATTATCTACGAATCTAGAATTGAACTCGAAAGTGGGAATTCTATATTGCATATAGGATTGAGTAGGGCAAGTTCTTGAACTCGGGCATCGGGGAACGGATTCGTGGTTAGGATAGACATATACCTAATTGCCTTGCTTGGTTGATTTACAGGAATTATAAATGCGTTCTTGTTGATTCTAACTCCATAGACATATAGGCGTTAGGTTAGCTTGAATAGGCGAGTAAGAACTCGACAGATTCTTATGAGCAATATTAACCCTGTCAACCAATAAGCTAGATAAATTAGTCGGTCAATTCAATTGAAGAATACAATAGGATTGTTAGATAGCCCATAACCCTAGATCGTTTTCATTACATTGATATCATAAAAATCTGCTCTTTCTCTGTTCACAGTTTATTATTTATATTTTTCTTATTTAATTAGTTGGAATAAAATATTTTTAGATTTAATTCTTGTTTAGATAATAAGGATAGTCTAATTTAGTTAATAGTTAATTATAAGTCCTCGTGGGTTTGATATCCGACTTTTAGTCACTTTATTACTTGACGACCGCGTATACTTGCGTGAGTGTGTTTGGTCGCAACAAGTTTTAACCACGTGATTTCACCTTTTAATAGATTTCCAGGTAATTAAACTATTCTTAAATTAAAAGATTTAAGGAGAAACAAGTTTAAAATAAATAAAACGAGAGCAGCTGAGTGCAATCATAACTACAAAAATAATCCAAAACTACAAGTCTACTAGTGTGTGCCAAGACCTGGTGTCACAAGTATATGAGCAACTAGTAGAATATATAAAACTCTAACTATTGTTTGAACATAAAATAGATAGAACATAAATACAAAGGAGAGACTCTAGGGGATGTGGAATGTCTTAGGAAGTAACTCACCACTAGGCCTCGGGATATTTGGGATGCGCGCCAGTAGGACCGCCAGATGCACCTGCCTCAGATCATGCACAGTCAGTGTAGAAGTGTAGTATGAGTACATAAATAATATATACCTAGTAAGTATCAAGTCTAACCTCGAAGAAATAGTGACGAGGGGTCGACTTCAATACTTACTATGGGCTAACAATATGAATACAGGAATTTCTAAATAACATGGGTGATGTAAATAATAATAATAATAACTCATTAACAAGCAGGAGAAAATAGTTCTTTCACAATTTTTAATTATCCTAGATAAATCACTTTCCTTACAAATCGTAACCTTGCAAACCACAACATAATATAAGGAATAATTAGGCACCAAGTATTATTAAGCACGATTTATGTCGAGGTCGTACAACCTGATCCAGAATAATGTGTACATTACCGAGGGTCGAGCGGCATGAACCATAGATGCACCTATATACTACCGAGGCATTCGGCCCGCTCCACAAGAAGAGATGATACTTTATAAGCATTTGACTTAACCGCTATTAAAGGCTAATACACAATGTAACACAAATTTCATTAATGGTCTACCACGATTTAATCAACAAGTTCTAATATAATTTAGGCGCTTTAATTAGCAGGTAAGGTGCAAACATCTCAAGTAATTCATGATTTGGGTCCTAAAACTACCCGGACATAAGCATAATTAGTAGCTACTCACGGACTCTCGTCACCTCGTGCGTACGTAGCCCCCACAGTTAGAAACAACATTTAATTTTAATCATCTATGGGGAGAATTTCTTCTTACAAGGTTAGACAATAGACTTACCTCATCTCAAAGCTCACTTTCCAGCCTCAAATTCACCCCAAAGCCTCAACTCGGTGCAGAACAATTTAAAACTAGTCAAATATTGTATAAATCAATCAATATATGTTCAAAAGTTCATATTCTAACTATTAAAGTGATTATCCAACCCCGAATTCCATAAATATTTGAAGAAAGTTGTTACACATAACCTCATGATCTCAAATATATAATATTTACTAAATTCCATAACTGTTTTCGTGGTTAAATCCCACTTTTATCAAAACCTAGGTTTTACACAATAAACCCATGATTTCACAAATTTTACATATTAAATCAACCCATAATCTATGTATTTAACACACATTATTAAGAAATTACTTACCTCAAAGTGATAGGTGAAAACCTCTCTCTAAGAGATCGAAAAATCGCCCAAAGAATAAAATAAATGAACCCAAAATGGTTGAGTCCCGAAATTAAATAAGGGTTCTGCTTGTAACGACCCGACCGATCATTTTCAGAGTAATAGACCTGATCCCCTATTTACTATTTCCCCGTACCTTTTTCTGCTTATGTGACTTACTGGGAGGTTGTCGTTGTGGTTTCGGAGTGATTTGGGACACTCTATCCCTAAACGAAAGCTTAAGTCTTAGGATTCTGATAGTAGTCGGAACTGTACGAAAATGACTCTTGAATGGAGTTCTGTCGGTTCCGTTAGCTCCGTTAGGTCATTTTAGACTTAGGAGCGTGTTCATAATGTGAATTCGAGGTCTGTAGCTGATTTAGGCTTGAATTGGCGAAAGTTGAATTTTTGGAGTGAACTTTTTGATATCGGGATCGGATTTCGATTCCGGAAGTTGGAGTAAGTCCATAATGTCGAAGATGACTTGTGTGCAAAATTTGAGGTTAATCGGACGTGATTTGATAGGTTTCGGCACCCGTTGTAGAAGTTCAAAGTTTCAAGTGCATTAAGTTGAATCAGAGGGGTAATTCATATTTTTACCATTGTTTGATGTGATTTGAGGGCTCAACTAAATTCGTATTGTATTTTAGGACTTGTTGGTATATTGGGTTAAGGTCCCGGGGGCCTCGGGTGTGTTTATGATACTTAACGGATTGCATTTGGGCTTAGGCAAATGGCTGAAGCTTCTGGTTTCTCGTATTTTCGCACCTGTTGTGGGGAGACCGCAGGTGCGGGCACGCACGTACGGAGTGAGGGCGCAGGTGCGCTTTTGGTCAAGGAGGTTTGTGAGCGCAGGTGCGAGAAAGGAGTCGCATCTGCACATCCGCAGATGCGGAGTGATGGTCGCAGGAGCGGTATGGGCGGCCTGGGCAAGGGTCGCAGATGCGGAGGTCAAACCGCAGTAGGGGCTTACAGGTGCAGCCCAAAGCTCACAGATGCGGTCCCATCCATTTAACTCATTTTTGCACCAAAGATGTATTTCCCGCAGGTGCGGTTAAAGGCTCGCAGAAGAGAGTTTACTGGGCAGAAAATAGGAATTCGAGGGTTGATTTCCCATTTAGATTTTGGGAGTTTGAGAGCTCGGTGGGAGGCGATTTTTCGAGATTTCTTCAAGGAGATTGTTGGGGTAAGTGGTTCTAATTCGTATTGGATTATATTTCATGAATCTATTGCTATTGTCATCATCTAATTAGGGATTTGAGTTGGAAATTTGGGCAAAAATGGTAGAAACTTCATAGGCTATAATTTTGAGTTTTGGAAGGTGATTTGAGGTCGGATTCGAGTAATTCTTGTATGGTTAAACTCGTGAGTTAATGGGTATTCGTATTTTGTGAATTTTACCCGATTTCGAGATGTGGGCCCGGGAGACTTTTTGGGGCGATTTTCTAATTTCTCGCTTTAGCTTTGATTTCATTAACTATATTAGTTTCTTATAGTTATATTTATGATATGTAATTGATGTTTCGCTAGATTTGGGCCATTCGGAGTCAGATATTCATGAAAAAGGAATTGTTACCGATTGATTGAGCTTGGTTCGAGGTAAGTGGCTTGCCTAACCTTGTGTGGGGAAAATTCCCTTAGGATTTGGTACTGTTGTGATATGTGAGCGTCGTGTACGTGAGGTGACGAGTACGTGCACGAGCTATTTTATTGTAAAACCCGATATATTTTTCCGAATAGTAATCTGTTCTTTCTTTAAATTGAGTTATACCGTTTAAATAAGTATTAACCTGTTTTCCATCCTAAATCGAGCTATTTCGTTATGTGTAGCTATCCTGTTTAGTCTATTATCGCATGTCTACGTGCTTTAACTGTTTATTTGAACTCTGTGAAGCATGCCTAGTTGATTTCCTGTTTTTTCTTGTTCTTTATCAGTATAACTATAGAAAGCTTGTTGTTAACTGTTATATTTATCGGTTTGAGCCGTATGTTTATTTTTGAGACTGCGAGGCGGTTCCTCGGGAGTTCTCCCTGCATATTTACTTTTGATACTACGAGGCGGTTCTTCGGGAGTTCTCCCTGCACATTTACTTTTCAGACTACCAGGCGGTTCCTCGGGAGTTCTTCCTGCACATTTACTTTTGAGACTTCGAGGCAGTTCCTCTGGAGTTCTCCCTGCACATTTACTTTTGAGACTACGAGGCGGTTCCTCGGGAGTTTTCCCTACATATTTAGCTTTGAGACTATGAGGCGGAACCTCGAGAGTTCTCACTATATATTTACTTTTGGGACTACGAGACGGTATCTCGGGAGCGCCCCTGTTGTTATATCATTGTGCGGTGTTGTTATTGTTTTGTGAATACTTGCTGTTGTATTATCCGTTTTACTTCACTTTTACTATAGCATCTGTCTTATTATTATTGTTACATCTCGCGTTTTCGTACGTTACAGTTTTGTCTTCAGTTAATCGACGTAGACTCGGGGATGAGATTATCTTGAGGTTAACGTATTTATGCAATTTATAACAAGCGATAAGTAAATGCCGTGAAGGATAAAGGGTACACGAATTAAAGAAAATGAGTTTCATTGAAGGTTGTCGATTTGGGATAAAATACGGTCCGAGCTATAATACCCGCTATTTATGAACTAATACCATACAAGATACCATATGACCGTGATAAATATGATATTTAAAGTATATTAAAAATAAGTAGTATTTTAAGTAATTTGAGATAATTCTTAATTATGTGGGTAATTGGTTAATTATCGGATAACGGGATATTACCTAATTAACTAATGAGTTTGGGATAAGATTAAAGCCCCACCCCACCCCCACGTGGCAGCAAGCCACTAACAAAATAAATAACTCTTAGTCATATTAGATTAGGTGGCAACCCAATTCCATGACAAGCCATGTAATTAGAAAAGCTACGAATCTTTTTATAGCTAAAATACTTATCTTCCAACATTTTTGGAAGAGTAGAAATCTTTTATCTTCCAACATTTTGAAAGAATAGGAAGGGCTCTACGTAAGGCAATCTGAAGCTACAATCTGAAGCTAACGTAGGAGACAACCGGCAGTTAACGTAGAAAGGCACGGATCTTCAATAAATCTAACGGAGATTTTGCAATTTTAATGGAGTACGGTGTAATTCTTCTCAAGAATATCATACGAATTTTTCCCTACTCCAGGTATGTTAAGGCTAATCCTTATTTCTTTTTGCATGATCCAAGTAACGATAAACGTAATGTTATTCCATAAATAGTTCTACTCTTAGCAGTTAAGGATGTCTATATTATTTATTCCCGTAAAGTGATATTCAAGTATGTCTAAGTATGTATCTAGTTCCCTATTGAGGTATTTGATAAATATGTTAATGTTCATAATGGTATTATATGCATCATTATTTACCACCGAGCTACGGCCGGTTGGGCAGTTACATACTTACCACCGAGCTACGGCCGGTCGGGAAGTCATGCATTTACCACTAAGCTACGACCGGTTGGGAAGTTGCATACTTACCACCGAGCTACAGCCGGTCTGGGAGTCATGCATTTACCACCGTGCTATGGTCGTTCGGGTTGTTACCACTGATCAGTTGGGCAGTTAACGTCACGAAAATGATGTAATCAGAATTATTATATTGTAGTTTTATTTATATATACTAGATGGGTCTTATTCTATAAGTTATGGCCCTCAACGGCAAGTCAGAGGTTATAAGTTGACTCTTATCCCTCTCCGAGATAGTATCTTATTACTACATTTCATTTCTGCCTTACATACTCGGTATATTCTTTGTACAGATGTCCCTTTTCCCGGGGCGTTGTGTTTCATGCCACGCAGGTGTAGATAGGCGAGGTGAGGACAATCTACTATAGGCTGCCTCCAGATATCAGTTTTTGGTTGGTGAGCTCCACATCTTCCTAGAGTATTGCCAAGTCAAGTTCCATATATGTTATTTTGTTTTATGAGGATGTCGGGAACCCTGTCCCGACTTATATATTATGGTCATGTTTTCTTAGAGGTTTTGCAAACAGTGTCCTGTGTATAGTTTTAGGTATGACATGTCAACGGCCTTGTCGGCCCCTATGTATCTATATAAATCCTTTTTTTTAATTAGTTATGTGAGTTAAGTTCTAATATTGTTAATTATATATATATAGATGTGGCCTATCATGGCCCATGACTGGTCTTATAGAAAAAAAAAGGATAAGATATGTGGCGCTCAGTTGAGTAGGCACCGGGTGCCAGTCGTGGCCCTCTGATTTGGGTCATGACAATTATATCCCAATAGGGCCCAGACCTGACCTCGTCACTACTCTACCGAGGTTAGGCTTGGCACTTTCTGGGTACCATCGTGGTGTACTCATGCTACTATTCTGCACATATTTTGTGTGCAGATCCAGGTACTTCTTATCAGCCCCACTACTAGCTGAGAGTGCTTATTGTTGTGCGGAGACTTCAAGGTATATCGACTCTGAGTCCCCCTCTATTCCCTCATATGTCATTTACCTTCCTTACTTATGTTATTAGACTCTGGTATATAGAGATACTAGTTTCCATCTGTAGCTTGTGACTTATGATGCTTCGGGTTTTGGGATGGAGTGTTGGTTATTGTAAATGCCAAGAGGCATTGTTATCATTTATTTAGTTATCTGTTATAGTTAGTTGATCCGTTTTGCTTCCATTTTTGTTATTTTCACATCTTTGTTAGGCTTACCTAGTCGTAGAGACTAGGTGTCGTCACGACATCTTAAGGCGGGAGAATTGGGTCGTGACAAGTTGGTATCAGAGCTCTAGGTTCATAGGTGTCATGAGTCACAAGCAAGTTTAGTAGAGTCTCGCGGATCGGTATAGAGACGTATGTATTTATCTTCGGGAGGCTATGGAATTGTTAGGAAAGATTTCACTTCTTTGATTCTTTGTCGTGCGAAATTGTTGACTTCGAAATTCTAAACTTCTGTATTTTATTCTCTCACAGATTGTGAGGCCACGTACATGCGGATCAGATGACCAGGCACCCGCTCCCCCTGCTAGAGCCGCTAGAGGCCGGGGAAGGGGTAGAGGTCGAGGACGTCCACGCGGTGCAGCAAGAGCACCCGCACGAGCTGCCACAGAGGGGCCGCTAGTAGCTCTAGTTAGAGGGTAGACACTTGAGATACCTGTTGCTGCACCAGCCCTCAAGCAGACTCTAGCCCAGTTTCAGAGCATGTTCAGCACCTTAGCTTAGGCTGGATTGATTCCACTTGCTACTGCCACATTTCAAGCCGGGGATGGGGTACAGACTCCCGCTCTCGTACTCCTGAGAAGTGGGTCTAGGTTGACCAGGCCCCCGAGTTCATCCCTATGTAGCCGGTAGCTCCGATTCAGCACGAAACTAGGACAGCCGCTTCTGAAGTGGAGCAGCTCAAACTTGGGAGGTACAAAAGTACCACCCACCTACCTTCAGCAGATTGGCTACAGATGATGCTCAGGATTTTCTTGAGGAGTGTCACCGTATTCTCCATACTATGGGTGTAGCGGAGTAGAGTGGGGTTTCTTTTACTGCATTCCAGCTTAGAAGAGCAGCCTATCAGTGGTGGTGTGCTTATGAGTTGAGTAGTCCGGCTGAGGCAGCTTCACTTACATGGACTAATTTCTTAGACATTGTTTTGAGAGAATATGTCCCTTAGAGCCTCAGGGATGCATGGCGCGCGGAGTTTGAGTAGTTGCGCCAGGGTGCTATGACTGTATCAGAGTATGCAGTTCACTTTAGTGAATTGGCCTGGCATGCAACAGCCTTGGTTGCTAAAGTTCGAGAGAGGATTCGACGGTTTATTGAGGGACTCCACCCCAGTATCCAGATTAGTATGGCCAGGGAGTTGGAGATGGATATTTCTTATCAACAGGTTGTGAGTATTGCTAGGAGATTGGAGGACATGCTTGCCCGGGATAGAGAGGAGAGGGAAGCCAAGAGGTTTCGAGAGTCTGGCACTTACAGCGGTATTCGTGCCCCAGCTGCAGTTCGACATGGTAGGGGTTATGGGAGTCGCCCCGTTCATTCAGCTCTTCCAGCCGCCAGTGGTGTTCCAGCCCCTGCTAGGCCCCAGGAGCCTTATTATGCACCTCCAGTATCTAGTCACAACAATCACACCCTCCGAGAGCTTGTTTTGAGTGTGGAGACACTCGCCATATGGTGAGGGATTGCCCCAAATTTAGGAGGGGTGCACCTCCACAGACTTCTCAGCCACTGCGTGCTTCACCGGGTCCTCAAGCAATGATTCCAGCACCACCTACCGCCCCACCTGCTCAGCCAGCTTGAGGTGGAGATCGAGGAGGTCGAGGTTGCCTTAGAGGGGGAGGCCAGGCCAGATATTAAGCTCTTCCTGCTCGTACAGAGGCAGTTCCTTCCGACTCTGTCATTACAAGTATTGTTCCGGTCTGTCATAGAGACACGTCGGTCTTATTTGATCCAGGCTCTACATATTCCTATGTGTCCTCTTATTTTGCCCCGTGTTTGGGCTTATCTCGGGACTCCTTGAGTTCCCCTATTTATGTGTCTACTCATGTGGGAGATTCTCTTGTTGTGGACCGCGTGTATCACTCGTGTTTAATTACTCTTAGTGGTTTTGAGACCAAAGCCGATTTATTATTGCTCAGTATGGTAGACATTGATGTTATCTTAGGCATGGACTGGTTGTCTCCCTATTATGCTATTCTTGATTGTCACGCTAAGACAATGACGCTGGCTATAACAGGATTACCCCAATTAGAGTGGAGAGGTACCTTAGAGTATACTCCCAGCAGAGTTATTTCATTTCTTAAAGCTCAACGAATGGTTGAGAAGGGGTGTGACGCGTATCTAGCTTATGTGAGAGATGTCAGTATTGATACCCCTACAGTCGCGTCAATCCCAGTAGTGAGGGAGTTTTCATATGTATTTCCAGCTGATCTTCCAGGCATGCCGCCCGATAGAGATATTGATTTTGGCATTGATTTGTTGCCGGGCACTCAGCCCATCTCTATTCCTCCATATTGTATGGCTTCTCCTGAGTTGAAGGAGCAGTTATAAGAGTTTCTTGATAAAGGCTTCATTCGGCCCAGTGTGTCACCTTGGGGTGCTCCTGTCTTATTTGTGAAGAAGAAGGATGGTTCTATGCGGATGTGTATTGATTACCGCTAGTTGAACAAAGTCACATTGAAGAACAGGTATCCATTGCCTCGTATTAATGACTTATTTGATCAGTTACAGGGTGTCAGAGTATTTTTTAAGATTGACTTACGTTCAGGCTATCATCAGCTAAAGATTTGGGAGCCAGCTATCCCGAAGACTACTTTCAGGACTCGGTATGGTCACTACGAGTTCCTTGTGATGTAATTTGGATTGACCAATTCCCTAACAACTTTTATGCACTTGATGCACAGTGTGTTCCGGCCTTATCTTGACTCATTCATCATTGTATTTATTGACGACATTCTGGTGTACTCTAGGACTTGGGAGGATCATGAGCAGCACCTGATGACTGTGCTTCAGACCCTGAGAGAAAAGAGGTTATATGCAAAATTCTCAAAGTGTGAGTTTTTGCTAGACTCAGTGGTATTCTTGGGTCATGTAGTATCGAGTAATGGGATCCGGGTGGATCCGAAGAATATTAAAGCAGTGCAGAGTTAGCCCAGACCGTCCTCAGCTACGGAGATCCGGAGTTTTCTTGGTTTGGCGGGGTATTACCATCAATTTATAGAGGGTTTCTCATCTATTGCAGCACCTATGACCAGGCTGACCCAGAAGGGTGCTCCGTTCATGTGGACAGAGGAGTGTTAGGGGAGCTTTCAGAAACTCAAGACAACTTTGACTACAACCCCAGTATTGATATTGCCTTTAAGTTCGGGGTCTTATACAGTATATTGTGATGCGTCGTGGATTGGTCTCGGCACGGTGTTGATGCAGAATGGCAGGGTGATTGCCTATGCATCCAGATAGTTGAAGGTGCATGAAAAGAACTATCTTGTCCATGACCTTGAGCTAGCAACTATTGTTCATGCATTGAAGATTTGGCAGCACTATTTGTACGGTGTCCCTTGTGAGATCTACACCGATAACCGGAGTTTGCAGCATCTGTTTAAATAGAAGGATCTTAACTTATGTCAGCGGAGGTGGTTGGAGCTGCTTAAGGATTATGATATTACCATTTTGTACCATTCCGGGAAGGCCAATGTGGTGGCCGATGCTTTGAGTCGTCGGGCAGAGAGTTTGGGGAGTTTAGCATATCTACTAGCAGCATAGAGGCCATTGGCGTTGGATGTTCAGGCCTTAGCCAGCCAGTTTGTAAGATTGGATATTTCTTAGCTGAGTCGAGTATTGGCTTGTGTGGTCTCTCGGTCTTCTCTTTATGATCGTATCAGGGAGCGTCAGTATGATGACCCCCATCCGCTTGACCTTAAGGACACGGTCTAACACGATGACGATAATGAGGTCACTATTGAGGATGATGGTGCATTGAGGATGCAGGGCAGGTTATGTGTGCCCATTGTAGATGGTTTGCGAGAGTTGATTCTTCAGGAGGCTCACAGTTCGCGGTACTCCATTCATTCGGGTGTCGTGATGTATCAGGACTTGAGGCAGCATTACTGGTAGAGAAGGATGAAGAAATACACAATGGAGTATGTGGCTCGCTATCTAAATTGCCAGCAAGTGAAATACGAGCATCAGCGGCCAGGTGGGTTGCTTCAGAAGTTAGAGATTCTAGATTGGAAATGGGAGTGAATCACTATGTATTTCATTGTTGGACTCCCACAGACTCAGCGGAGGTTTGATGCAGTTTGGGTGATTGTGGATAGGCTGACCAAGTCAGCTCATTTCCTTCCTGTGATGACTACCTATTCTTCCGAGCATTTATCTTGAATTTATATCCGTGAGCTTGTCAGGCTTCATGGCGTACCGGTATCTATCATCTCTGACTAGGGTACGCAATTTACATCACAGTTATGGAGGGCTGTACAGCAGGAGATGGGTACTCGGGTTGCGTTGAGCACATCATTTCACCCTCGGACAGATGGAAAGTCCGAGCGCACTATTCAGATACTGGAGGATATGCTTCGCGCTTGTGTGATAGATTTTGGGGGTGCTTGGGATCAGTTCTTTCTATTTGTGGAGTTTGTCTACAACAATAGTTATCAGTCTAGCATTCAGATGGCACCGTATGAGGCTCTGTATGGTAGGTAGTATCGGTCTCCAGTGGGTTGGTTTGAGCCGGGCGAGGCTATATTATTGGGTACGGACTTGGTTTAGGATGCCCTGGATAAGGTGAAGGTGATTCAAGATCGACTTCGCACAGCCCAGTCCAGACAGAAGAGTTATGCGGACCGGAAGGTTCGCGATGTTGCATTCATAGTTTGAGAGCGGGTCTTGCTCCGGGTTTCTCCTATGAAGGGTGTTATGAGGTTCGGGAAGAAGGGCAAGCTAAGCTCAAAGTTTATCGGCCCATTCGAGGTGTTGCGGCGTATTGGGGAGGTTGCTTATGAGCTTGCCTTGCCTCCTATTCTAGCAGGAGTTCATCCGGTATTCCATGTTTCTATGCTCCGGAAGTATCACAGTGATCTGTCTCATGTGTTGGATTTCAGCTCAGTCCAGTTGGACAAGGATCTATCTTATGTTGAGGAGCCAGTGGCTATTTTGGACAGGCATGTTCAAAAGCTGAGGTCAAAGAACATTGCTTCTGTGAAGCTTCAGTAGAGGGGTCAGCCGGTCGAGGAGGCGACTTGGGAGACTTAGCATGATATGCGCAGCCGTTATCCTCATCTTTTCACCACTTCAGGTATGTCTTTATGCTCGTTCGAGGACGAACGATTGTTTTAAGAGGGAAAGGATGTAACGACCCGATCGGTCATTTTCAGAGTAATAGCCTTGATCCCCTGTTTACTATTTTTCACATACCTTTTTCTGATTATGTGACTTACCGGGAGGTTGTCATTGTGGTTTTAGAGTGATTTGGTACACTTAGTCCCTAAATGGAAATATAAGTCTTAGGATTTTGACTGTAGTTGGAACTATGAGAATATTACTCCGGAATGGAGTTTCATCGGTTTCGTTAGCTCCGTTGGGTGATTTAGGACTTAGGAGCGTGTCTGGACTATGAATTCGAGGGTTGTAGCTGATTTAGGCTTGAATTGGCGAAAGTCAAATTTTTGGAGATTTTGACCGGTAGTGGACTTTTTGATATCGGGGTCGGATTCCTATTTCAGAAGTTGGAGTAGGTTCGTAATATCGAATATAACTTGTGTGCAAAATTTGAGATCAATCGGACGTGATTTGATAGGTTTCAGCACCGGTTGTAGAAGTTTAAAGTTTCAAGTTCATTAAGTTTGAATCAGAGGGTGATTCGTGTTTTTAGCGTTGTTTGATGTGATTTGAGGGCTCGACTAAGTTCTTATGGTATTTTAGGACTTGTTGGTATATTGGGTTGAGGTCCCGGGGGCCTCGGGTGTGTTTCGGATGCTTAACAGATTGAATTTGGACTTAGGCAAATGGCTGAAGCTTCTAGTTTCTGGTATTTTTGCACATGCGGTGGGGAGACCGCAGGTGTAGGCACGCACGTGTGGAGTGAAGGGCGTATGTGCGCTTTTGGTCAAGGAGGTCTATGAGCGCATGTGCGAGAAGGGAGCCGCATCTGCGCATCCGCAGATACAGAGTGATGGTTGCAGGAGCAGTATGGGCGGTCTGGGCAAGGGTCGCAGATGCGGAGGTCAAACTGCAGGAGCGGGCTCGCAGGTGCGGCCCAAAGCTCGCAGATGCGGTGCCAGCCATTTAAGTCATTTTCGCACCTGCGATAGATTTCTCGTAGGTGCGGTTGAAGTCTTGCAAAAGCGAGTTTACTGGGCAGAAATAGGAATTCGAGGGTTGATTTCCCATTTCGATTTTGGGAGTTTGAGAGCTCGGTGGGAGGCGATATTTCGAGATTTCTTCAAGGAGATTGTTGAGGTAAGTGGTTCTAACTCGGATTGGATTATATTTCATGAATCTATTTCCATTTGTATCATCTAATTAGGGATTTGAGTTGGAAATTTGGGAGAAAATGGTAGAAACTTCATAGGCTATAATTTCGAGTTTTGGAAGGTGATTTCAGGTTGGATTCGAGTAATTCTTATATGGTTAGACTCGTGAGTGAATGGGTGTTAGTATTTTGTGACTTTTACCCGATTCCAAGACGTGGGCCCGGGAGACTTTTTGGGGCGATTTTCTAATTTCTCACTTTAGCTTTGATTTCATTAACTAGATTAGTTTCTTATAGTTATATTTATTAAATGTAATTGATTCTGGCTAGATTTGGGCCATTCGGAGTCAGATATTCGTGAAAAAGGTATTGTTACCAATTGATTGAGCATGGTTTGAGGTAAGTGACTTGCCTAACCTTGTTTGGGGGAAATCCCCTTAGGATTTGGTACTATTGTGATATGTGAGCGTCGTGTACGTGAGTGATGAGTACGTGCACGAACTATTTTGTTGTAAAACCCGATTTATTTTTCTGAGTAATAATATGTTCTTCCTTTAAATTGAGTTATACCGTTTAAATGAGTATTAGCATATTTTCCATCCTAAATTAAGCTATTTCAATATGTGTAGCTATCCTGTTTAGTCTACTATCGCATGTCTATGTGCTTTAACTGCTTATTTGAACTCGGTGAAGCATGCCTAGTTGATTTCCTGTTTTCCCTTGTTCTTTATCAGTAATACTGCATAAATCTTGTTGTTAACTGTTGTATTTATCGGTTTGAGCCGTGTGTTTACTTTTGAGACTACGAGGCGGTTCCTCGAGAGTTCTCCCTGTATATTTACTTTTGAGACTACGAGGCGGTTCCTCGGGAGTTCTCCCTGCACATTTACTTTTGAGACTACGAGGTGGTTCCTCGGGAGTTCTCACTGCACATGTACTTTTAAGACTACGAGGTGGTTCCTCGGGATTTCTCCCTGCATATTTACTTTTGAGACTACGAGGCGGTTCCTCGGGAGTTCTCCCTACATATTTACTTTTGAGACTACAAGGCGGTACCTCGGAAGTTCTCCCTGTATATTTACTTTTGGGACTACGAGACAGTATCTCAGGAGCGCCCCTTTTGTTATATCATTGTGCGGTGTTGTTATTACGTTGTGAATACTTGTTGTTGTCTTCTCTGTTTTACTTCACTTTTACTATAGCATCTGTCTTATTATTATATCCCAGTAGGGCTCGGACCTGACCTCGTCTTGTGTGCAGATGTGGGTACCGTTGTGGTGTACACATGCTACTTTTCTGTACATGTTTTGTGTGCAGATCTAGGTACTTCTTTTCAGTCCCGCTACTAGATGAGAGTGCTTGCTGCTATACGGAGACTTCAAGGTATATCTGTCGCGTTCGCAGACCTCGGAGTCCCCCTCTATTCCCTCCTTTGTCATTTACCTCCTTTACTTCTGTTATTAAACTCTGGTGTATACAGATACTAGTTTCCTTCTATAGTTTGTAACTTATGATGTTTCGGGTTTTGGGAATACTGTGTATTACTGGAGTATTGGTTATTGTAAATGTCGAGCAGTATTGTTATCATTTATTTAGTTATCTGTAATAGTTAGTTCATAAGTTTTGTTTCCATTTTTGTTATTTCCGCATCTTTGTTAGGCTTACCTAGTCGTAGAGACTAGGTGCCGTCACGACATCTTAAGGAGGGAGAATTGGGTCGTGACATTGCCCAGCAGAACTTCCACATCTACGGTCACTAGGCCGCATTTGGGGTACCGCTTCTGCGGCACTACGCCCGCTTCTGCGGAACTCCACAGGCCCAACGTAGGCCGCATCTGCGGACGGGTTTCCGCTTTGGCGGTCTCGCTTCTGCGGCTCCTCATCGCAGAAGCGGGGTCTCTTATGCGCTCATCCCTTCGCTTCTGCGGACCACTGGCCAAGGCTCCAAAGCCGCTTATGCGGCCAAGAGGACGCATCAGTGGGCTCGCACCTGCGGCCTAAAGCTCACAGGTGCGGGCACACCAAAGTTGGTGCACCAGCAGCCCTTTTGAGTCTTAATTCAATTCGCGCATCGTCCAAATGGTGTCTGGGCCCCCCGAGGCCCCGTCCAAATATAGCAATAAGTTTGAAATCATAAAACGGACTCGCTCATACTCTCGGAACGCAGAAAATAACATTAAAACTAAGAATCGCAACCTAAAACCAATATGATCAACTTATGAACTTCAAGTTCTTCCAACTCACTCCGAACGCGCCGAAACATACTTAAACTACTCGGAATGATACCAAAATCTGTGTGCAATTTTTAAATCACTATACAGAACTATTTCCAGGCGCGGAATCCCAAACAGACCTTGATAACTCCAACTCAAACCAAATTTAAAGAACTCTAAAACTTTCAATGTGCCAACTTTCACTATTAAGCGCCGAAATACTTCCGAGTCATCCAAAACCTGATCCGAATATACGCCCAAGTCCAAAATCATCATACGAACCTATTGAAACCGTCAAATCTCGATTTCGAGGTCGTTTACTTAAGATGTTGACCAAAGTCAAACTTAGCCCTTTTCGCTAACCTTAAGGAATTAAGTGTTCCGATTTCAACCCTAACCCTTCCAAATCCCGAACTAATCATCCACGCAAGTCATAAAATAGTAAGAGCACATACGGGGAGTCTTATTTAGGAGAACATGGTTCTAGAAAGTAAAACGACTGGTCGGGTCGTTACAATTTATTGTCGTAAAGAACATTGTTATTCAAAAATATCTAGAAAAAAGAATGAAAAATCATATATAACTAATGTATTATGTAAAAAATAAAAAATAACAGTAGAATACCAAGTTATAAAGAATGCAGAACTTAATAAGTTTGGTGAGGCTATTTAAATTTATATGGCAGGCATATTTTCTAGTTGGATTGTAAATGATGTTGTTGCATCCTATTACTCTTTGAGACCTGTTATGCACTAACATAGTAAAGTTGTTTGTAAAAAAACATTATGATTTTATATTCTAATTTCGGTGTTCCCAAGTCGAAAAATAAAAGCATCTTTCTTTTATAACATTTAAAACATATTATTAATGTCCTTTTGTTAATTCTTTAGGATTCATTTTCTCATACAAATTAGCTTTTCCTTTTCGTTCTCTAAGAAAAGCCACGATATAAACCTTGTACTCATTATCTAGTTGTATTGTAAGGAAGAAATATCAAGAGATTTAAAAAATTAATTTAATTTCTCCATTAAATCTGAGAAAAGATACACAAAAACTAAACAATTATATTAGAACTCACGTTATAATTGTCTGACAAAGGAGGAGAAAAGATAGTTGCCGTTGGTGAAACGCTAGCGATGAATTACACTACAGAAATGAGAAAGGAAATGACTGTTATTTTGTTTTCTGTATCAGTAGGAAGAAGTTGGAGTAATACTTCTTCTGATCCTAATGAGCAGGTGTAAAGTTGACTGCCACTTGGAAATACAGAGTCACACTGGATACTAATGCTTGAGAATTTGATATCGTGGCCATGGAACTGGAAGAGTAATATTTGATAATAAGATAACAAATATGGGGACACTTCCAAGGATGGATATAACTTTTATTTCATCAAACTTTAGTGTAATAAAAGATCAAACACTGTAATAGAAGACAACAACAATTAGTAACAAAATTTTGAAAAATATACCCTATTTTGAACATTATTAGTAGCTTTTGTGAAGAGTTGCATCCCACAACTTTATTCTTTATTTATGCTAATAGGAAGACGTTGGATGGTTTGAGTATAAATAAAATGGTGTTTGTAAGAAATTGGAAGGTATAATTTATGTGCTCTAATTTTGTAAAGTCACCCAACGTTTTCTATTCTTTTACGAAAAGCAACACGTTTGAAAACAAAGTAAATAATAGGCATCTGTCAGGTAGAAATCAGTTTGAACATTAGATACTTATACTTAGGATCACACCTTTTCAAGTAAATATAGCATTTTTGTGCAATTTTTTTATATGCAAGATATTTAAATTATTTAAAAGGGTATTTTGGTAATTTAAATTTTAACTTAAGGGCTTCCCACTTTTAATATAATATATAGATGTACATAATAATAATAATAAGAAAGAGAGATTGGTCCTTCTCTGTGACCGACTCATTTTCTCTTCTTCTCTCTCATCATTCTCTCTAGGATTTCTTCTTCTCTTTCACCATAGCTCGTAAATCTTCAAGCTAACATGGTATTAGAGCGGGAATTCTGATTCCTCTTGTCATGAGCTTCACTCCGATGTTACCCTCTCCTAGAGTTTTCATTGTTTTCGTCTCTGTCGGTATTTGATGGACGAAACTGTTAATCAACGATTTTGACTGGTAAAATTTGGGGTTTTCTTCGTCTTGCGTTATCAGTTCACTCATCCTTCTAGGAACTTTTGGTTATCCGAGATTTTCTCATTTTTGAGGATTCGAGTTTCTAGGGTTTTGCGTTCAGAGAAAACTTTTCTTCTTCGAGTTTGAGAAGGAGGCTGGTAATATCTTTCCTATATTTAACTCTAAAATTGTAAAGATCCGTCGTTGCATGTACTGTACTTGTGTAGAAAATTGTACTATTACAGATGTTGATTGTTTTCTCTCATTTTGCTGAATTTGAACTCCATAATATGGGTAGTGTTATGTATAACGTGGATTCGCCTAGTAATACAACTTCTGAGAGCTTTACTCACTTCACATTAGACCCATCTCATCCACTATATGTGCACTTGTGATAGTCCTGGTAGTCAGTTGGTGTCAGTGCCTTTTAATGGCTATGGTTTTGTTCTCTAGAGAAGCACTATGATTACCTCCTTATCTGCAAAGAACAAATTAGGACTCTTAAATGGTAGGGTTCCCCAACCCCCACCAGATTCCCCTTACTGTTCATACTGGGAAAGATGCAATGACATGGTGAAGGCATAAATAACTAACTCTGTGTCTAGAGATATTGCAATTAGTTTTCATGTGTCTTAAGACTGCAATGGAAGTCTGGAAGGACATTAATGAGAGATTTTGTCATTCAAATAGATCAAAGTATCTTCAAATCCAAAGAGAAATTAGCACAACCACTCAGGGTTCATCTGACATTGCTACCTACTTTACCAAATTTAGGAGCCTGTGGGATGAATTAAACTCTTCTTATGTGGGTCCATTGTGTTCCTGTGGGGCACTTCCAAAGTTTATAGAGGACCAACAATTGTTTCAGTTCCTGAATGGTTTGAATGAGTCCTACTTTACTGTTAAGAGTGCCATCATGGCGATAAATCCTTTTTTCTTTTATAAGCAAGGCTTATTTTCTCTTACAATAGGATGAGGGCCAAAAGGATTCCCTTTCCACTGTTTCCAACTTTTCTAGGGACTCTGCTTCTTTTTCTGTCTCTCCTGTTCAGTACAACAACAATAGAAACTTGACTCAAAAGGTGAATTTTGAACCCAAGAAGAATGTGCTTATAGTATCTTGTAAGTACTGTAAGAAATCTGGACATACAGTGAAAAAAATATTACAGACTTCATGGTTTTCCTTCTGAATTCAAATCCACCAAGAACAAGAAGTCTGCTTCATGTGTCCAAGGTGATATTTCCTATTCTTAGTCATCTCCTGGTGTCAGTCACCCTCCAGAAAATTCTGCTCCAGTTCATGAAGGAGCACTATCAACATCTCCTGACCTTATTCCAACAAGTTCAAGTCTCTCCTGGTTCTTTACCAAATATTCATTTAGATGATGATTCTGCCTTTGCTCACTTTGCAGGTTTGTTTACTGCCTATGTTGTAGAGTTTATAAATTCTCATGTATGTGCATCTTCACAGTCAAATTCAAACCCTTAGATCTTGGATTCAGGGGCAACTAACCACATGACTCCACACAAACATTTGCTTCGCAATGTTGTTCCCTTAACTAAACCATTCCTTATTACTCTTACCCAATGGTTATAAATTTAAGATTGTATGAACTGGATCTTTACATCTCATACATGATATAACCTTGCTTAATGTTCTTCTTATGCCATCTTTTCATTTTAATTTAATTTTTATTCATCAACTTATTACTCAGTTGAATTGTATAGCAGTTCTTACCAAATTTCATTGTTCTTTACAGGGCACTTCTCTGAAGAGGTCACTGGTAATTGATAAGGCTACTGGCAGGCTCTATTATCTCCATCAGATGAAGATTTGTTTTCAACTATAACTCATTCCCTATCATTTTTTGTTAATGCATCTTACAATAATTCTATCTTTGATGTAGGTTCAATTCCTTGTAATAAGTCTGTACCTCAACCTGTACAAGTTTCACCTAGTTATAATCAAACTTCAATTGTTAATAAGATGGACCTACTTTGGCATCAGAGATTAGGACATATACCTTTTCATAAGATGCGATCCATTTTTTCTGTTTAATAAGATATCCACTAAGTAACCTTTTATATGTTCAATTTATCCAATGGCTACACAACAAAGATTACATTTTCATGATAACATTATTTATTCCACCAAACCTTTTCAATTAGTTCACATTGATATTTAGGGCCCTTATAACACTAAAACCTACTATGGATTTAGGTATTTCCTAAATTTAGTTGATGACTTTACTAGGGTTACTTGGGTCCATCTTCTTTATTCCAAGAGTAATATTTCATCCATCCTCAAAGCCTTCACCTCTATGGTTAAGGTTCATTTCAATTCCTCAGTACATACCTTCAGATCAGATAATACTTTTGAGCTTGAGAGTAGTACTGAAGCCATCAATTTCTTTGCTTCCCAAAGAATTTTACATCAAGCCTATGTTCCTCATACTCCACAACAAATGGTGTTGTAGAAAGAAAATACAAACATCTCTTAGAAGTTTCAAGAGCCCTTTTTTTTCAATCTAAACTACCACTAAAATTTTGGGGAGATTGTATCCTAACTGCCACTTATCTTATTAATAGAATGTCTTCACCTCTTCTACTCAAGCTTTCCCTTTTTGAATAGCTTCATGGTCAGCCACCCTCTTATGATCATTTGAGATCTTTTGGTTGTCTATGCTTTGCTACTTCTCCTAAAGTAGGCAGAGATAAGTTTCAATCTAGAGCCATTTCATGCATAATCTTAGGATATCCTTGTGGTAAGAAAGGATACAAATTAATCAACCTATCTAACTCTTATTTTTCATTCTAAAGAAGTGTTCCATGAGGACATTTTTCCTTATTCTTCCTCCCCTAATTCTCTCCATTCCAATGTTTTACCTCCAACTTTTGTGGACATTCCATCCGCTGCTCATGTAGTTTCTCCTCCTCCTAGTCATCCTGAACCTTCTCCACCTATTGATCATCTACCTTCAGCTTCACCTCTTGTTATCTCCCCTGTTTCTCCTTCCAACTCTCCCAGTTCCACTGCAACTAATTTTGATCTTCTTCTCCTAAGAAAGTCCACCAGAACTATCACTCAACCCTTTTATCTCAAGGATTATGTATCTACCTCTGTCATCTCCCCTTCTCCTAACTCTACACATTCCAAGGTCTTACCTAGTGAAACTCACATGCATGAACCTCAGTTCTACCAGCATGATGCTTCTCATCCTTCTTGGCAAGAGGCCATGCTAAAGGTTCATACTCTTGAGGAAAATCAAACCTGGGACATTGTTCCTCTTCCCTCTCATAAGAAAGCTATTCTTTACAAATGGGTCTATAAGATTAAACATAGGATAAATGGGTCTGCTGAATACAAGGCATGATTGGTTATTAGAGGTGATACTCAGAGGGAAGGCATTAATTTTACTGAGACCTTCTTCCCTGTTATCAAGCTCACCACTATCAAATGCCTCTTGACTCTTGCCATCAAGAGAGGTTGGACAGTGTTCCAGTTGGATGTTAACAATGCTCTCCTCTATGGTGATCTCTACGAGGAGGTTTATATGAAGATTCCTGTTGGCCGTAATGTCTCCTCTCCTTTTCCTTCACCTCATTTTGTTTGCAAGCTCATGAAATCACTTTATGGCCTCATATAAGCCTCCAGGCAGTGGTTTTCAAAATTGTCTAAGGCTTTGCTATCTAAGGGATACATTTCCAATCTCAATGATTACTCTCTCTTTACCAAGTCTTCCTCTGGTTCTTTGGTAGTGTTAGCTGTCTATATTGGTGATATATTATTGACTGGGGATGATCTCACTGAACTAAATTCTTGAAATCCTTTTTGGATAATCAGTTCAAGATTAAGGACTTGGGTTCAGTCCATTACTTTTTGGGGCTGGAAATCACCAAAAATTCTCAAGGTTATATAATGAGTCAATATAAGTACACTACTGATCTTCTGACTGAGTTCAAATGCCACCATTTCACTCCAGTTGTGACTCCTCTGGACCCTTCTAGTAAGCTGACTTTAGACTTGTGTGATCTTTTTCCTGATCCTAGTATCTACAAGAGACTCATTGGCAAACTCAATATTTTGCAGCACACTAGACCTGATATTTCCTTCTCCGTCTAGCACTTGAGCCAGTTTCTTCAAAAACTTCAAGTTGCTCACATGATGGCTGGCCTACAAGTCCTCATATATCTCTTGGTTGATCCTTCTTAAGGTGTGCTTTTCTCCAACTCTTCCGATTTTTCTCTTGTTGCATACTCTGGCTTTGATTGGGCCTCTTGTGCTATATCTCGCAAATCAGTTACTGGTTATTATGTGACACTTGGTGGGAGTCCAGTTTCTTAGAAAAGCGAAAAACAACCCACCATTTCTTTTATCTTCAGCTGAAGCTGAGTACAGAGCTTTAAGAAAGGTGGCTACAGAAATTTCCTGGTTGATCAGACTTCTTGGGGATCTTGGTCTTCCTATTTGCACTCCTATACCAGTCCATTATGATAGTCGGGTTGCTCTTCACATTGACAAAAATCCAGTTTTTCATGAGCGTACAAAATATATTGAGATTGATTGTCATTATGTTCGTGAGTGCTTGAATTATGGGCTTATCTCTTTGCATTTTGTTTTCAGTGCCAACCAGTTGACTGATATTATGACCAAGGCTTTATGTGGATAGCTTCATCACAACATTCTTGGCAAGCTTGGTGTGTTTTCACCCTTCAGCTTGAGGGGGGTGTTAACCCAGACATGGACCATATTAATTCTGTCAAGGAAAAGGGGCCGACCTAGTAGTAAAATGTTATTAGACCCGGCCCAATTGTATTTTTCTCCTTTTAGCATTCTTCATAACATTTATCTATACTATATTAAAAGCACGAAAACCCTTAGCGAAATATCGTTCGTCTTTTTTACCCTTTAAAAATAGATTTCACAATAGATAAAATAGTGATTTAAGTTATTTTCCTATTATTTAGGACTTAAATATTAACTAAATTTTGGTTATTAAATCTTTCCTTATTGAATTAGATCCTAATAGTTAGGAGTTTAAATTCAATTGAGATTTTACCTCAAATAAGGAAAGAATCCCCTTTATTTTAAAAGAGTACTATTTCATATTATTCTGTGAACTCTAAAAGATCTATACCCAAGTCTCCTTTACAATAAAATAATTTTTTTTCCTTTTAGGAAATAGTATAGCCGTAATCATGATTTTATCATTAATGTAATATAACTAAATCTTCCTCGGCACAAGACAAATAACTCTATGTAATACAAATAAAATATATAACATAAATATAATAGGCAACCAGTTTCGTGTATATACACAAGAACTTCATATTTTTAGCTATCTATAAACATTTGGTAATAAACATGAAAAATAATATGATTTGTAATATTACGACACATTATATTTATGACACATGTCTTTATATTTAATATTATTATTAAATCATAACTAATCAATACATATTCTCACTTTAATTTATCGTTTAACCGTGGTAAATTAATATAGTTTAGTTTTTATATATTTACTGATGATTATTTATTTTTCAATATATAAACCATGATTGAGAACTTCTATGTGGCAGTTTTTTCCCTTGTTGAGTTAGCTATATAGAATTAATATTCTTCATTTTCAGGACTCACACATTTATTTTATAACTCAAACATAATTTTAAATAAAATATTTATATAATCATTTTTACACATTTAGTTAATGGTGCACGCGCAACGCGCATACTATATCAATTACTATATCTATATACTATATTAAAAGCATGAAGGCCCTAAACGAAATGTCGTTCGCATTTTATTTTCCTTTAAAAATTAGTTTAACACTAGACAAAATGTCATTTAATAATTTTGTTAATACTTAGGACTTTCAAAGTTAATTACTAAAATTTTGACTATTAAATAATTTTTTATTTGAACTAGGTAAAAACCTCTAATATTTAGGAATTTAATATTTACTTATATAAATACAAATTCTTTCCTTATTTGAATAGTTCTCTTTTACAAAGTCCTATAGTATAAGTCCGTCCATTCTCTTTTCATAAAAATAACCTTCGTTGTACTTTATAAAAGAACCTCTCTTCAAGATGCATACAACAAGGACTCATCGAGGTATGCTTCTCAACTTTTTGGTGATTTATAAAAAGTTTAACCTACGATATATATTGCTTTAGTCTGGATCATGTGCCTAAACGCACGGGAAAAAATCCCATATGGATACATTTCTTTCTGTTTATTCTTTTGTTTGATTTTTATGTTTCTGAAAAGTTCAAGTTTTAGTGTTGTGCTTTATGTAGTCTCATTGTGGTGCACTGTAGATATATCCTGTATCAATTATTGTAAATATTTGTACAATATTTTTGCAAAAAATAAAGGTGTAAACTATAACGTTATTCGGTAGAATCTCGCCATTCTTAATAGTTCTTTTCTACTAACAGATCAATAGAAATTATTTATAATTTCATGAATATTCTTAACACATTATTACTAGACGCAAAATTACACGCGCAAAGCGCATACACTAAGACTAGTTATGTAAACATATATAGACATTTTCTGTAAATGAACATATTAATAATAAGAAAGAGAGTTTGGTCCTTCTCTCTGACCAACTCATTTTTGTGATGACCCAAAATGTCATCTTTAAATTTAATAATTAATTTTATATTCTAAGAGCTCGAAAAATACTATTTTATCATTTCTCGACTTACGTGCACAATACGTAAAATTTTTCGGAAAGTTTTCAGGTGAAAAAATGGATTAAAATGTGAATTAGAGCTTTAAAACTCAACTGAGTTGACATTGGTCAACATTTTGAGCAACCGGACGCGGATCAATATTTTGACAGTTCTGGTAGGTCCGTATCATGAATTGGGACTTGGGTGTATGCCCGGAATCAAAATCCGAGGTTCCTAGCCCGAGATATGGAATTTTAATGAAAAATTAAAAGTTTAAGTTCAAATAGTGACCGGATGTCGAATTATGTGCAAACGACCCCGAAATAGAATTTTGATAATTCCAACAGTTTCGTATGGTGATTTTGGACTTAGAAGCGTGATCGAAATTTTATTTGGAAGTCCGTAGTGGAATTAGACTTGAAATGCCGAAAGTTGAATTTTTGGAAAGTTTGACCGGAGGGTTGACTTTTTTATATCGAGGTCGGAATCTGATTCTGTAAATTGTAATAGCTTCGTTATGTCATTTATGATTTGTGTACAAAATTTAAAGTCATTCCGGATTGATTTGATGTATTTCAGCACAAGATATAGAATTTAAAAGTTCAAAGTTCATAGATTTTTATTTGAGATGCGACTCGTCGTTTTGATATTGTTTGATATGATTTAAGGCCTCGAGTAGGTCTGCGTTATATTATGAAACTTGTTGGTATATTCGGACGGGGTCTTGAGGGCCTCGGGTGAGTTTCAGATGCTTAACGGATCAAATTTAGATTTGGAGGAGGAGCTGAAGCAGCTGGGCTGCTGGTGTGATCGCACCTGCGCGAAAAAGGGACGCAGGTGCGAGCTCGCGGATGCGAGGAATGATTCGCAGAAGCGAAAATGCATGGGCTGTCCAGGCACCGCGGGTGCGAAAACATTCATCGCGGGTGCAAAAAAATCACCGCGGATGCGAAGACTGCAGGTACGAAGAAATCACCGCGGATGCGAAAATCCTGGAGAGAATGTTAAAAACAGAGGGGGTTCCGAGTTTTGCCATTTTTGGACCTTCAAGCACGGTTTTCGGCCAATTTTGAGAGAGAGTTCAAGGAAAACTTAAGGTAAGTCACATGTGATTATTGTTAGTCAATTATATTGGATTATCATTGAATATTTCGAATAGATTACATATTTTTGAAGTGAAATTAGAGGATTTGGGCCTAGGGATTTCAAAATGAGCATTTGAGATTTGGAGGTCAAGTTGATGTCGGATTTTTGTAAAAATAGTAAGGTTGGACTCGTAGTTGAATGGGCGTTCATATTTCGTAACTTTCGCCGGATTCTGAGATGTGGGCCCGTGTTAGGCCCCATGGGCCATTTTTGAGTTAATTTCGGATTTTTATTGAAAAATATAGTATTTTCTTACAGAATTAATTCTATAATTTTTGTTGACTGAATCGAATTAATTATGACTAGATACGAGTCGACCGGAATCGAAAAATCAAGGAAAAAATATACTACTTTGTTAAATTGGAGCAAGTCGAGGTAAGTGACTTGTCTAACCTTGTGTGGGGAAAATTTCCCCTAGGATTGGTATTAATTGTAATGTGATGAAAGTCGTGTACACGAGGTGACGAGTGTGTACACGGACTAAATGTGAAGGATTATGTTTTTAAAATTGTGAAGATCATTGTTGCATATTAATTAATTTATTAAATCTTGTTATATTCTCCATCATTAATTTGATTTGTATACTTTAAATTTATCTCACATTTTTCTGCTAATTGTTTTACCTGTTTGATTGAAACTTGGTTTCTTTTATTCTGTGCATTATTTGAAATTAATTTTCTTTAAATTAAATATGTTTAATATGAAGTATTAGACATTTTAAATTTGGTATTGAAGCAACGTATTAAAGATTTTAAAATATTATTTTGCTAAATTATTTATTCCTGAATATTTTTGTAGGATTTTTGTACTCATTGTGATGGAGCCGTGGGATCTTTATTATGAAAAAATATTATTGATGATTATGTTGGCATGAGCCAGGAGCTTTTTATAGTGGAAAATATCGTTGATTTATTTTGGCAAATTAAAATATTTGGGCATTTGATGTGTAAATTGTGATATATTGTGATATTGATACGCATGCGGTGGTATAAGGTCTAGGTATTGAAACGCATGCGGTGAAATAATGGTGGCTTGATACGCGTGGCTAGTAGGGGGAACTACTAAAAGTCATGCGGTGTGACAAGGATGGCTAAAATGCCGGATGCTATTTAGGAAAAAATGTTTATTTACAAATAAATTGTGAAGGCTCCCGCGGTGAGATAAGGAAATGAGATATTGTGAATTTATTTATTATTTGGAACTACGAGGCGGTACCTCGGGAGTGCCCTTGTTGATATTGATTTATGGCCGTAGTTGCCTTTGATTTTAGTTGTGATCTTTCTTAAAGTTGAAAATAAATTCTGTTTTGTTTCCACGAGGTTTTTATTTGCCATTATTTTGTGTAATTAAATGTGACATACTACTTGATTCATTTTCATTGTCATTTATCTTATTATATTGTTTAAATATTTTTACCATGTCATTATTTATTCTCCAATAGGACCTGACCTCGTCACTACTCTACCGAGGTTAAGCTTGGAACTTACTAGGTACCGTTATGGTGTACTCATACTACGCTTCTGCACATATTTTTGTGCAGATCCAGATACATCTTATCAGACCAGGCATCAGTAAACTAGCCGTACGAGAAGACTTCAAGGTATATATGCCAGCGCCTGCAGACTCGGGAGTCCCCTTCTATTCTTGTTATGTTGCTTCCTTATTTTCTTTAGACTCTGTTATATAGAGATATTGAGGAGAAATTCTTAGAAACTTGTGACTTATTTTTACCGGGTTTTTAGAGTTGAAATTGTTTCAATTGTTGTTTATTTATTTCAGATATTTAGTATTATTCCGCATTGATAAGGTTACCTAGTCTTAGAGACTAGGTGTCATTACGACATCCTATGCAGGGAATTTGGGGTCGTGACAAGTTGGTATTAGAGCTCTAGGTTCATAGGTGTCATGAGTCACAAGCAGGTTTAGTAGAGTCTTGTGGATCGGTATGGAGACGTTTGTACTTATCTTCGAGAGGCTATAGAACTGTTAGGAAATATTCACTTCTTTGATTCTCTATCATGCGGCATTGATTTAGCTTGAAACATATATCTTATATTCCTTTGTATTCACTCATGTATGACATTATGCACTCGGTATCAGTTGTGCGTCAACGGTTCGTGATGCCGTAGATGAACTACGAGGGAGCCAGAGATGCTCAAACATTGCCTCAACATGTGGTTCCGACTGAAGATGCGGGCGCATTGAGAGATCACCTAGTGAATCATGTGGGGGTGCAATGGGCATTGGCGTCTGGTTGATTTATACAAGCTGTGAAGGTTATTATTGTGGATCATCGGACGTTGAGACCTATGACTTCGTGCCGAGTGGGGGGAGTCCACTACCAATGGGTGGATTGCGGGGTCATGTGTTATATCAGGTTTGACCTGAAATGTATATATGTGGTACTGAAAGGTTCCCTAAAATTTATACATGTTTAAGGTCTGAGATTTTGTAGAGGATAAGGTTGGGACTTGAGGTATGTACGCCTCCTTAATAATCATATACTTCAGTACCAAAGGAGTTATAGAAACAACTCTAAATTTACAGAAGGTCTACTCAGCGTGGACGTCACGGTTGCGGATTTTGGGGTGCTTTGGAGGAAGTACACGTGAGACCCCAGGTGTTTCTCTCTTCTCTTAAGTAATATACGTAACGTGGCGTGGTTATATTAGGTATATATGATTGGGTATAGCACATTGGGAGAATAAGACTGAGAATATGTGGTAATATCAAGGAACTAATCTAAAGCTTTAAGTCAAAGGAATCCCTTAAACAAAGGTTCATGGTTAAAGAAATGGCTCGGGTAGCACCCCGCGTGTTCGGAAGGTTTAAGTTAACTTGCACCTGTGGGATAAGACTAAGAGTGTATAATATGCTAAGAATAATGTGTTATGAGATATTATAATATCACATTGGTCACATGTTAAGTTTTGGAGTCAAGCAAGTTGCGAAATAAAGGTCGGCAAAAGTTATCGTAAATTTCTCTAATAAATTTTCTAAACTTTAGGTCAAATGTATCAGATCATTTATCCCAATATATAAAGAGTTATGGGACCCACAACCTACCAAATTGAAGGTCTACGAGTCTAGTTTGCATCCAAATAAATCTCACATCAAACTGACATTGGGGTAAAAGGTTATGACTGTTTTACCACGGACTGTCCGGGCTGAAATCGGGTCGCGAACCAGGTCGGGTCAAACAAGTGGTATAAGTCGGAAAATCCGACTTTTAAGACCCCAAAATATTTCATCTTCGTCCCAAAATAGTGAGAAAGCTTAATAGAGGGTTTCATGGTATTCTTGAGTGATTAAGGTGCGTTTTTAACGATTTCTATCGCTAAAGTTTGCCCCTGTGCCTAGAAGCGCAATATCTATGCTTTGCAATCGTTTTCCCCTTCTATTAGCTGTGTTTGGAGCTATTTTTGGAAGATAGAAAATTGTTGTTCTTGCTAGTTCTTCAGGATTTATACTTGGTTTGCCAAGGTAATCATCTTGGGACTCTTTTATGATCGTTTTTACAAAGTTCTACGGGCGTTTCGTCAAGTTAGGGTCATATGGCAAATTTGCCGATTTAAACTCATTTATGAACTGTTTATAGGTGCGTATAAGCTGCATATATATAGTGGTTTCGAAGCTTAGGATGTAAGGAATAACTTTCGTGAAGGAACTATAGGCATTCGGACGTTCGTTGGAGAGGTATGTTAAGGCTAAGCTTCGTCCTTCCTTTTAGCACGAATTTTGGGAAATTCCTAAGACGCCAAATGTGATATTTTACTATTCTGTTGCTAGAAAGACCTTCTGTGAAAGGCATTGGTATCGTAGCTGAAGTATTTTCATGATGCTATTAGGTTGATATTCCACTCGTTCGGTTAAAAAGGGTATTCGACATCTATATATGTCATTTTGTCAGCTTTCTTAAATATATGTCCATATATATGAATTCTTATTCGTCTTTGGGTTGTGTGACTTAAAAATAAAGGCATTTAGTATTTGCGATCAGTCCTTCTTCCTTGTTAAAGTGTATTTTAAAATCTCTAAAGTGACACGTCGATTTCAAAATTCTCAAATATAATTTTTATGTTTAAACTACTAAAACATTTGATTTTTTTTGAAATACTTTCTTTTACTAATTATCAAGAAATCGGGTATAAGGACTAAGTGAAGCACCTTAAGCTTTTTATGAACATATTCAGAGTTAAGTTATCTTTCTAAAAGTCGAGTTAAGTTTTTAAACTTATTAAAAAAGATACGAGGTTTCATGAGACATTTGTATGCGATACGAAGGTGATTATGTGATTACGAGAATAAGAGTACCAATGAGCCAAGGTTGGCTAAGTTCTTGTTATGGCCTATTATGTGCATTCAAAGTTCATATCATACATGACATATTATACATGGACTTCGAGCTATAATCGGAGGTAAGGGGCATATTTGCCCGAAAGACTATATATATTGTACAGATGGCCACAAGTTGGCAATATGATACCGGTTAGCTACCGGGAGAGACCGCCATTGCTAGCATTTGGTTAGGTATGTCATGCATTTACATCAATATATACGTATTCACGACATATGATTACACGAGCATACCATGCATATTTTATTACTTTGAGGTCGGATGTCGGCCATGGAGGCTATCAGAGTTTCAGTGTCAAGTGGTATCTTTATTACCTTTTTACATCAGCTATGTATGATTCTACTTTCTGCCTTACATACCAGTATATTTTTATTCGTACTGATGTCCCGTTTCCTGGGGACACTGCATTTTTGTTTCGTGCATGCAGGTCCAGGTAGGGACTCTGATCGACCCCTCCCCTAGGATTTCGGGGTTCAGCTGTGAGTTGGTAAGCTCCACCTCTTCCTGGAGCTTTCATAGGATGGTTACTTTTGTTGTACAGTTTGCATATAGTTGGGCCTTATCCCGACAGTGCTTATGACACTCTTAGAGGCTATTGTGGACATAATATTCTGGGTTTCTTTTTGTTGCTTTCAGTCTCCAGCCCATAGGCTTGGCATGTATATATAGGTGTGTAGGCATGTATGTCTTCAGTCGCGGCCTCGTTAGCCAGCTAGTATTTTATTATTTTGGCTTGTCTACCTATGTTTATATGGCTTATTGTTATTAATGTCATAACCTTACGGTCTAGGCTTAGTATTTCAGATGTTGTGCTGCCCGATCTGTTGGGCCCCCAGTCTAGTTAGCTAGTATGTTTAGTGGCTAACTCGATCGAATACAATATCGAGTGCCAGTCGTGCCTCCCCTAGTTTGGGGCGTGACAGTACAGTTGTTGATGAGATTTTGGACTATGTGGTTCGTGCCAAGATTTGTCTGTATGGAGCTCTATGTTTGTCATCGTTGTGTATAAATAGGGGCAAGGGTTACCCCAAAGAAGAATCGAAGATTATGCTAAGAAATGGGTCAGCATAACAAAAGAAGAAATTTGCCTTGGGAGAGATAATTCTCCACCGGTGTTCGTGGCAAGCCTCAGCCAATGCAATACCGCCCACTTGGCTTAGTTCTCAGAAATGCTTTTGAAAGAGTTTGTTTCCCGGCCTCTCCATAATGCATGACGCATATGGTTTGAATGGTTGCGTCAGATCACCATTGACGGTGTCAGAATATGCCATCAATTTCAATAAGTTAGCCTGTCATACTCCTACTTTGCTTCCTACAGCCAGAGGGCGAGTCCACAGACTCATTAAAGGACTCAATTATGATCGTAAAATTTTGTACGACTTGGGAGCTATAAGCTGATACTTTATTTTTGCTAGTTGTACAAATTGCCAAGATGTGTTCGGGGTAAGGAAAAAGGAAACTAAGGAGACCAAGACATCTGGAGGTTCTGGGGAATTCAGTGGATTCTACTCTACAAGTATAAATCATTATGGCGGGGGCTCAGGCAGTCGGCCAGCTCAGTCCGCACATCGGATTACTCGGGGTACTCTAGTAAGTTCTTTTAATGCACCACCGACATGAGTTCCTACAATGGTTATTTCAGTTATCTGGCACAGACTCAATATGAGCAGCCTAACCCGCAAAAGGGTTATTATGAATACGGTGATACTAGGCACATTATGAGAAAATTATCCCAAACTTGGGAGAGACTTATTTCATCAAAGCACTCAGGCTACGTGCCCCATTGCAGTTACTACACCACCCACACGACCATTTAGGGGTGGAGGACATATGGGTAGAAGGCGTCCTAAAGGTAGAGACCCAACCATTGATATATTTGTTTTATGGTATGACGAAGGTCGCTACATCAGTTGGTGTCGTTACAGGTATGACCTTGATATAATATAAAGGAATAATTTTCTTAACTTGATTCGGTTCTGAGTATCGAGACGATTCCTCCTATTGTTCTCCACTTATGAGTGAGCTTTATAATTCTCTAATCTACTTATGTGTTTACCCCTATTGGGAGATTTTATGGAGATATCTACGCCTATCATTTTGTGTTGGTCACTAATAAGAGCTGCGACGCTAAATATGGCTTTCTGTTACTCATTTCGGTAAATTTTGATATAAATTCTGAATAATTAATTGCTAATTGTGAATTATATGCCCTACCATTGTAGGGTTCATTATGTGTTGTGATTTGGTGTAACCGAAATTATTTAAAAGGAGAAAATGAAAATTTTTTATTGGCACGATGTGCATATTATTTGTGATTCAGAACTAAGGACGAGATCCTCACATTTCTATATAAATTGATATGTTTAAACCGAGCTACGAGATGCGGTGGAAGTTATATAAGGACGAGATCCTTGTGAGGAAAATTCTTGTATTTAAGTTCTCCCTTGTGAAATTAAATTTGTACTATAGTACTAATAGGGAATCATGCCTGTTAGGCTTATTTGAAAATTCTTATATGAAATTCTCTGTGCATAGTTGTCAAATTCATGTTGTAATTATTAATTTTTAACCAACGAGGTATGTGCCCGCCCAGGTGACGTTAAATGTGACTCGTTAATTCGGATAAATAATTATGAAATCTTCATGCCTTGCATCTAGTTATCAGTATTGTGAAGGTTTGCAACGAGATTTTTGTTAACATGAGGTTAAATGATGATTCTATAATTGATTACGAACAACTATTAAGACCAAATTGACCCAAGAGGGTGCCCCATTTATAGGGTCAGACGAGTGTGAGTTGAGCTTTCAGAAGCTCAAGATCCCTTTGACTCCGACACAAGTGTTGGTATTACTTACATGTTCAAGGTCTTATACTGTGTATTGTGACGCATCGCGTATTAGTCTCGACGCGGTGTTGATGCAAGATGGTAGGGTGATTGCCTATGCGTCCAGATAGTTAAAGGTACATGAGAAGGATTTTTCGGTCCACGACCTTGAGTTAGCAGCTATTGTTCGTGCCTTGAAGATTTTGGCGGCATTATTTGTACGGTGTCCATTGTGAGGTCTACACCGATCACCGGAGTCTACAACATCTGTTTAAATAGAAGGATCTTAATTGCGGCAGCGGAGATGGTTGGAGTTGCTTAAGGATTATGATATCACCATTCTATATCATCCTGGGAAGGCCAATGTAGTGGCCGATGCCTTGAGTCATAAGGCGGAGAGTTTGGGTAGCTTAGCATATTTACCGGTAGCAGAGAGGCCTTTGGCCTTGGATGTTCAGGCCTTGGCCAACCAGTTGGTCAGATTGGAAGTTTTCGAGCTGAGTCGAGTTTTGACTTGTGTGGTTTCTCAATCTTCTCTTTATGATCGTATCAGGGAGCGTCAGTATGATGACCCCCATTTGCTTGTCCTTAAGGATACAGTTCAGCACGGTGATGCCAAGGAAGTCGCAATTGGAGATGATGGTTTATTACGGATGCAGGGCAGGCAATGTGTGCCTAATGTAGATGGTTTGTGTGAATTGATTCTCCAGGAGACTCACAGTTTGCGGTACTCCATACATCCGGGTGCTGCGAAGATGTTGCAGGACTTGAGGTAACATTAATGGTGGAGGAGGATGAAGAAAGACATAGTGAAGTATGTAGCTCGGTACCTAAATTGTCAGCAGGTGAAATATGAGCATCAACGACTGGGTGGATTGCTACAGAAGTCAGAAATTCCAGAATAAAAATGGGAGCGGATATCTATGGATTTCGTTGTTGGGCTCCCACGGACTCGGAGGAAGTTCGATGTAGTTTGGGTGATTGTGTATAGATTGACCAAGTCAGCTCATTTCATTCTTGTGATTACTACTTACTCTTCAGAGCAGCTGGCTCAGGTATATATTCGTGAGATTGTCAGACTTCACGGTGTACCGGTATCTATCATCTCTAACCGGGGTACACAGTTTACTTTACGATTTTGTAGGGTTGTACATCGAGAGTTGGGTACTCGTGTGGATTTGAGTACAACATTTCACCCTCAGACGGACGTGCAGTCCGAACGCACTTTTTAGATACTGAAGGATATGCTTTGTGTGTGTGTGATAGATTTTGGGGGTGCTTGGGATCAGTTCTCACCAATTGCGGAGTTTGCTTACAAAAATAATTTCCAGTCAAGCATTCAGATGGCTTGGTATGAGGCCTTGTATGGAAGGCGATGCCGGTCTTGAGTGGGTTGGTTCGAACCGGGCGAGGCTAGACTTGGTTCAGGATACCTTGAAAAAGGTTAAGTTGATTCAGGATCGACTTCCTACATCCTAATCTAGACAGAAGAGTTATACCGATCAGAAGGTTCGTGATATTGCATTCATGGTTGGTGAGTGGGTATTGCTCTGAGTTTTGCCTATGAAGGGTGTGATGAGGTTCAGGAAGAAGGCAAAGTTGAGCCCTAGGTATATTGGGCCTTTTGAGATTCTTGAGAGAGTTGGAGAGGTGGCTTACAAACTTGCGCTACTACCTAGTCTCTCTGCAGTTCATTCGGTATTCCATGTTTCTATGCTTCGGAAATATCACGGCGATCTGTCTCATGTGTTAGACTTCAGTTCAGTTCAGTTGGACAAGGATCTATCTTATGTTGAGGAACCAGTGGCTATTTTAAATAGGCAGGTTCGAAAGCTGAGGTCAAAAATATTGCTTCCGTGAAAGTTCAGTTGAGGGGTCATCCGGTCGAGGAGGCGACTTAGGAGACCGAGCATGATATGCGCAACCGTTATCCACACTTATTCACCAGCTCAGGTACTTTTTCTAACTCCGTTCGAGGATGAACGTTTGTTTTAGAGGTGGAGAATGTGATGATCCAAAATGTCATCCTTAAATTTAATAATTAATTTTGTGTTCTAAGACCTCGAAAAGCACTATTTATCAATCTTCGACTTGCGTGCACATTCCGTAAATTTTTTTTGAAAAGTTTTCAGGTGAAAAAATGGATTAAAATATGAATTAGAGCTTTAAAACTCAACTGAGTTGACTTTGGTCAATATTTTGAGCAACCGGACATGGATCAGTATTTTGACAGTTCTGGTAAGTCCGTATCGTGAATTGGGACTTGAGCGTATGCCCGGAATCAAAATCCGAGGTCCCTAGCCCGAGATATGGAATTTTAATAAAAAATTAAAAGTTTAAGTTCAAGTAGTGACCGGATATCGAATTATGTGCAAACGACCCCGGAATAGGATTTTGATGATTCCAACAGCTCTGTATGGTAATTTTGAACTTAGGAGTGTGATCGAAATTTTATTTGGAAGTCCGTAGTGGAATTAGACTTGAAATGCCGAAAGTTGAACTTTTGAAAAGTTTGACCGGAGGGTTGACTTTTTGATATCGAGGTCAGAATCTGATTCTGTAAATTGTAATAGCTTCGTTATGTCATTTATGACTTGTGTGCAAAATTTGAAGTCATTCTGGATTGATTTGATGTATTTCGGCACAAGATATAGAATTTGAAAGTTCAAAGTTCATAGATTTTTATTTGAGGTGCGACTCGTCATTTTGATATTGTTTGATATGATTTGAGGCCTCGAGTAGGTCCGCGTTATGTTATGGAACTTGTTGGTATGTTCGGATGGGGTTCCGAGGGCCTCGGGTGAGTTTCAGATGCTTAACGGATCGAATTTGGATTTGGAGGAGGAGCTGAAGCAGCTGAGCTGCTGGTGTGATCGCACCTGCGCGAAAAAGGGCCGCAGGTGCGAGCTCATAGGTGCGAGAAATGATTCGCAGAAGCGAAAATGCATGGGCTATCCAGGCACCGCGGGTGCGAAGACCGCGGGTGGAAAAACAGTCATCGCGGGTGCGAAGACCCCAGGTGTGAAGAAATCACCGCGGATGCAAAGACCGCAAGTACGAAGAAATCACCGCGGATGCAAAAATCTTGGACATAATGTTAAAAACAGAGAGGGTTCCGAGTTTTGCCATTTTTGGACCTTCAAGCACGTTTTTCGGGCGATTTTGAGAGAGAGTTCAGGGAAAGCTTGAGGTAAGTCACATGTGATCATTGTTAGTCAATTATATTGGATTATCATTGAATATTTCGAATAGATTACATGTTTTTGAGGTGAAAATAGAGGATTTGGACCTAGGGATTTCAAAATGAGAATTTGAGATTTGGAGGTCAAGTTTATGTCGGATTTTTGTAAAAATGGTATGGTTGGACTCGTAGTTGAATGGACGTTCATATTTCGTAACTTTCGTCGAATTCTGAGACGTGGGCCCGTGTTGGCTATTTTTGAGTTAATTTCGGATTTTTATTGAAAAATATTGTATTTTCTTACAGAATTAATTCTATAATTTTTGTTGACTGAATCAAATTAATTATGACTAGATACGAGTCGACCGAAATCGAAAAATCGAGGAAAAAATATACTACTTTGTTAAATTGGAGCAAGTCGAGGTAAGTGAGTTGTCTAACCTTGTGTGGGGGAAATTTTCCCTAGAATTGGTATTAATTGTAATGTGATGAAAGTCGTGTACACGAGGTGACGAGTGTGTACACGGACTAAATGTGAAGGATTATGTTTTTAAAATTGTGAAGATCATTGTTGCATATTAATTAATTTATTAAATCTTGTTATATTCTCCATCATTGATTTGATTTGTATACTTTAAATTTGCTTGATCTTTTCCTGTTAATTGTTTTACCTGTTTGGTTGAAATATAGTTTCTTTTATTCTGTGCATTATTTGATTTTAGTTGTGATCTTTCTTAAAGTTGAAAAGAAATTTTATTTTGTTTCCACGAGATATTTATTTGCCATTATTTTGTGTAATTAAATGTGACATACTACTTGATTCATTTTCATTGTCATTTTATCTTATTATATTATTTAAACATTTTTACCATGTCATTATTTATTCTCCAGTAGGGTCTGACCTGACCTCGTCACTACTCTACCGAGGTTAGGCTTGGCACTTACTGGGTACCGCTATGGTGTACTCATACTACGCTTCTGCACATATTTTTGTGCATATCCAGGTACATCTTATCAGACCAGGCATCAGTAAACTAGCCGTACGAGGAGACTTCGAGGTATATCTGCCAGCGCCCGCAAACTCTGGAGTCCCCTTCTATTCTTGTTATGTTGCTTCCTTATTTTCTTTAGACTCTGTTATATAGAGAAATTCTTAGAAGCTTGTGAGTTATTTCTACTGGGTTTTTGGAGTTGAAATTGTTTGAATTGTTGTTTATTTATTTCAGATATTTATTATTATTCCGCATTGATAGACTTACCTAGTCTTAGAGACTAGATGCCATCACGACATCCTACGAAGGGAATTTGGGGTCGTGACAATTTTCTCTTCTTCTCTCTCATCTTTCTCTCTAGGGTTTTTTCTTCTCTTTCACCATAGCTCGTAAATCTTCAAGCTAACATAAAGAAATAATTTGGACTTCTATTTTATTTTTTATTCCAAAGTAGCATATCCACATTTGTTTTTTAAATGTGTGATTTTGGATGAAACAAATCCTATAGTGTGTAATTATTTTTGAGAATTTAAAAAAATTATACAAAACACATTTGTGAAATGAATTTATATTTGTTCTAAGTTAATTGAAGCAACAGACGCTCTGAGAAATGCCATTAGCACTCGTATTTTGAAAATACCATTTATAATTCTGATTTCAAAAATACAACTTATAAATCGCATTTATGAAATACAACTAATAAAATTCTGAGATTCACTCTATAAGTTCCCAGCATAAACATAAAATCTTATGCAAGTATTGTATATTTTTAATGTTAACGATAGAACCAACATAAATAGGCTAAGTATAATGGGTAAAGATATAAATATCTTCGATTTGTCTGCTAAAAAGTAGGAAACTTGACACCATTATTTGTTATAATATTTTGTGAAGTTTGCAGATAGCGTAAATTATACTCTTTTTTTTCAATTTACGTGACATAGTTTGAATTAACATAAAATTTAAGAAATAAATTAATATTTTTAAAATTTGTGATCTTAAACATGTCAAATATTTGTGTGGTTATAAAACTTTTGACATTTATGACCTTAGACTTTTGGAAAGCTTCCCATTAATAAGAAATGTAAAATTAATCATTTTTAAATATAAGAATGTGACATTAATGTATTTTCGAAATTAATCGTCCATTTATTATATCATTTAAGAATAGGGCAACTTTTATAACTAGACAAGATTTAATAAATTATTATAAATTTATAGCAGCAAATCTATAATTATATGGATAGCAAATTCTATAGCAAAAAATTGATCCACACCCATTAATCATCACCATTTTCCATTCATTTTGCACATTTTTAGGGATACTATACTACTAAACATAAGCAAATGCTATTCAGATTTGTTCCGTCCCCTTTCATATGAGAATAGCTCCATTTTTTCTTTCATTTTTTTTTTCTTTTTTTTCTTTTTTTTCCTTCCAAAAATATGCCTCTTGCTTAGTTTTTACAATTATTTTTTTATAATAATTTTATACTATCACAAACAAATACTATATTCTGATGGTTATACACTGTATGATTATGGTATGTGCATTTAAGTGTGAACCAAGATAAATATAAATTAAAAATACCAAATCTTATAATTCACAAAAAATACGTGGTATATATATATATATATATATATATATATATATATATATATATATATATATATATATATATAATTATATACTTATACAATAAACGAGATCTAAAAAATATTATTAATTATACTAGAAATATATATAGTATATAATATATTCATTATATATTTATGAAATAATTACTGACATATAGTGTCACGACCCAAAATCTCACATGTCGTGATGACGCCTATCTCAATACTAGGCAAGCCAAAAATCTCAATAAACCACCATTTCTTTTAAATTTGAAAATAAAATAATTAAATTCAGCAGAAGAAATCTCAAATTTTCAAATATATCACTCCCAAAACCCGGTGTCACTAAGTACATGAGCATCTAATGTGAATATAATATTTGACTGATAAAAATACTGCCTAAAAGTATTGAATAGTACAATAACTGAAGGAAAGAGAGACAAGGTCAGCGGACGCCAAGCAGCTACCTAGATAGTCTCCAACTGATAGTACTCTGAAATCTAACAATCTCCATGTCCGAAAGCATCTGGGTCTGCACACGAGGTGCAGAGTGTAGTATGAGTACAACTAACTCAATAAGTAACAAGACTAACCTCTGGGCTGAAAGAAATGATGAGCTTCGCAGGTACAGTCCAGTAAAAATAATAATACAGAAATGTAGGCATGCTTTCAAGTTCAACAGATAAACTCAGTACAAGTGAAATATATCAATACTGCATAATATAAGGAATATGACATCTCAGTAGCAAGACCTCCTGTAGATACTGGTCACAAATTATTCGGTCACTTGGTACAATTTATGGCCAGTCCATCCCCGGGGTGTTCTAACCCGTATATATATATATATACACATCGACTGACAGCCAGTCATTCAGTACCGTATAAGGCCAATCCAGCCCTGGGATAATTTATCCCCAAATGCAAATGATACGGACAAGATCCATGTCCAGGTAAATTCATTACAATATAAATAAGTAAGGCAAGTCCATGCCCTAGGAAAATCCATCCCAAACATATATATAAGCAGTAAGTAAGGCAAGTCCATGCCTTGGGAAATCCATCCCGAATATATATAATCATATACGCTCACTGGGTGTGTACAGACTCCGGAGGGGCTCCTTCGGCCCAAACGATATAAGTCGACCGGGTGTGCAGACTCTCAGAGGGGTTCCTTCAGCCCAAACGTGATATAAAGCCAATATGGCCTACTGCAGGTGGGCAGTTCTGATCCGTATAATAATAAAATCAATGAGGCCTGCTACAGGCGGACAGCCCCGGTCCATTTAATAATAAAGCCAATAAGGCCTGCTGCAGGTGGAAAACCTTGATCCATAAAATAGTAAAGCCAATAAGGCCTGCTGCAGGGGGGCAGCCCCGATCCAGAACAATAATAATGTATAAAGCCATTATGGCATGCTGCAGGCGGGCAGCCCCGATCCATTTAATAATAACCTATATAAAGCCAAATGGCCTGCTGCATTGCGCAGCTCAATCCCATAAATATCCTCACAATGGATAATTATTACTGAGTGTGAAATATAGTTTTAGAACAATTAATTCAATAATATCACGACCCCATGGGTCCTAAAATATCGGCACATAGCTTAAACATGATCTTTATTACTAGCCTCAACTTAATTCTTCTAACACGTTCTACATGTTCAGATAATAACATGATTCTTTAATTTTTCTACTTTACAGGATTTATTCAAGACACAATTTATGTGGTGCACGTCTACATGTTTGTCACCTATCGTGTGAGTCACCTTCAACAATTTATATCATATCAAATTTGGGGATTCATACCCTCAGAACCAATTTTAGAAGTGTTACTTACCTCAAACCGTGTAATTAATTACTCCACTAGGCCCTTTCCTCGGGAATTTATCTCCAAATACCTCGAATCTAGACACAAATTATTCGATTCAGTCAATAACATTTATTGAAATTAATTCCATAAGAAAACCCATCCAATTACAAGTCCAACCATACTAATTTCACTCAAATCCAACTTCGAATCGGTGTTCAAATCTCAAAAATTTATTTTTATAAAATTGTAGAAATTCCTCTGATTTCTCTTAAAAAATCAATAATCTAACGCCGAAAACGAAGATAAATTCATGGAATATAATCACAAGGGAGTCAAGAACACTTACCCCAAGTTTTGTGAAAAATTTCCTCTCCAAAGTCGCCCAATTCGAGCTCCAAAATCCGAAAATGAAGAAAGAAACCAAAACCCATGATTTTATCTTCTGTCCAGTCACTTACTCTTCGCGATCGCGAAGCACAAGAATTTCCAGCCCAAAATTTGCCTTTCGCGATCGCGAAGCACAAATGCCCAACTCTTCCAAACATCCTCTAATATAATGGTCATAACGTTTTGTACAAAATTCCAAATTTCAATTGGTTTAGCTTTATGAAAACTAGACACCAAGGGCTATAACTTTCATTTGTTGCTCATCTCTCAATTCCTTATATATTCCGAGATAAATGCTTCCAAAGTCAGCCATGTACAATAAAAAATTTCCAAACTCTTCCCAGACAGCCTATAGTATATACATCATAACGTTTTTTACACAACTCCAAATGACAAAGGGCTTACCTTTCTGAAAACTAGACACAAAGGGATACAACTTTTATTTTTGGATCATCACCAAATTTCTTATAGATTGCGAGATATAAGCTTCCAAAGTGAGGTCAGTGCAACAGAAGTTTGTTCTACGCGATCGCAAAAAAGGCTTCCGCGATCGCGATTCACACTGCCCAAACAACAAAATTGCTCTTCGCGATCGCGATGCATACCTTTGTGGCCAAAAACCAGTAACTAAGAATGGCCTAGAAATGGTTCGAAACCACCCCGAAACTCACCCGAGCCCCTCTGGACCTCAATCAAATGTACCAACAAGTCCTAAAACATCATACGAACTTAGTCGAAGCCTCGAATCATATCAAATTCTATATATTGTGCTGAATCACGAATCGCACCTCAATTCAAGCCTAATGAACTTTGAACTTTCAAATTATATATATTGTGCCGAAATACATCAAATCAATCCGGAATGACTTTAAATTTTGCACACAAGTCATAAATGACATAACGAAGCTATTCCAATTTTCAGAATTGGATTCCGACCTCGATATCAAAAAGTCAACCCCTCGGTCAAACTTTTCAAAAATATAACTTTCGGCATTTCAAGCTTAATTCCACTACGGACCTCCAAATAATTTTTCGGACGCGCTCCTAAGTCCAAAATCACCATACGGAGCTATTGTACTCATCAAAACTATATTTCGGGGTCGTTTACACATAAGTCACCATCCAGTCAACTATTTCAACTTAACCTTCCAACATGAAATTTATTCTTCTAAACTAACTCTGAAATACCTTAAAACTAAAACTGACAATTCACACAAGTCATAATACCTCGTAGGAAGTTATTCAAACTTCAAATAGTTGAAAGGAGTGTAAATGCTCAAAACGACAGTTCGGGTCGTTACATATATCATATCTAAATAGAAATATTTAATTATATAAATAATACAACAATGATATAATCTATGTGTTTGCGCATATTTATTTTAAGTAGAGCATATTCTTTGTCAACAGATATTTTTGTATTCATATACACTATTAATTATAATTCAAAACTCCATTAAACAATTCCACTAGCTATCTGTTTCAACAATTCGAATCAAGTAGCACAACAGATATCAATCATATCTTTAAGTCTTCAAATGACTAACCTTAGGGAGAGAGGGAGAGGGGGCTAAGAGAGAATCGAGATGAGAAAGATAGAGTAGAAGATTACCTGAACGCCGTGGAGTTTGAGGATGGCCAGAAAAAGGCGGCAGGCTAGTGGAGATCACAGGGGAATACCTAGGGAGTGAGAGAGTGAGAGGGAGCTGCGTGAAGGGAATTATTAGAAAAATAAGAGGGGAGTTTGAGTTGTAAGTCTATTAGTACAATGCACAAAAAATGGGCACACCCCTTTAGAAGGTAGACAAGCACTATCATCTAAAGGTATCTTATTTATTCCAAAGTATAAAACCTTTTTCTGACTAAAAGTAGAAATTTAAAAGCAACTATTGATAGGAATAATCTTTTACTTGCTACTTCATTGTTAGACTTTAGCAGATTTAATGAACTTAGCGGTGAGATATATAGTTCCTTCCTCCTTTTCTCATATGTATTTTATTGACATGTGGTAGTTCACTAGTTCCTTTCAAATTGTTTTGTGTTATTGTGTGTTGTCGCCAGTTAGTTAATGAAGAAGAAAAAAATATCATTTGAAAGGAATAAGGGGTTTCTGTAGCAAAACAAGTCCAAGGTAGCAGAATTTTAGATCTAACATTATATTTGTACAATCTAGTTTTCACTACTTCATACGTTAGATATGCTTTAAAAACTGCTACACGGTTCTATTTTGGAGTCTTATTTTAAAAGCCTATCACTATCTCTATCTGTACCTCTACCTATATAAGTGATATAAAACCGACATCATCATTATCCTCAATCCTCTCCCGTCTGGAGTTCTTGAGGAGCGGTGAAGCATCACGTTCAGTTTCATTTTTCTTCTCTCCAGATACCAGCGTATTGTTACATTGGAGCAGGATTTGCAGAACTTGCTTCATGGTCGGCCTTGAAGAAGGAAATGTGCTAGTGCAGAAGATCCCGAGCTTAAACACATTGCTCATTTCATCCAAGTATTGTGGCTCCTTTATCGCCTCGTGTAAGACATTGACTATGGGATATCCTTGTTGGATACGACGCCACGCCCAGTCTGCAAGGCACGAGTCCTCGTCTCCATAATTGGCTTCTTTCCCAGTTACCAGTTCCAAAAGGATGACTCCGAAGCTATATACATCGATCTTCTCATTCACCTTAGTTGTACGCGCATACTCTGAAAAAGCAATATGGAAATGAAAACATATTCTAGACCAACTATATCGGAACTTGTAATATTGTAAGATAGTTGTACTTTACCTGGAGCGATGTATCCAAAAGAGCCAGCCACTGCTGTCACTGTATTATCTCCAGGCTTGGCCAGTATTCTGGCGAGGCCAAAATCTGCAATTTTTGCATTGAAACAAGAATCCAAAAGGACATTGCTTGATTTCACATCGCGATGAATAATAGGTGGCGAGCAGTCGTGGTGCATGTAGCACAAGCCTCGAGCAGCTCCAATTGCAATTTGCAGCCTCTTAGGCCATTCCAATACTAAATCAGAAACATTGCTTAACCTCTTATTCTGCTGAAGCCATATATCCAAGCTCCTACTCTCCATGTATTCATAGACAAGAAGCTTTGACTCTTCACTGGATATACAGCACAATAGTTTCACTATATTGGAGTGTCGAACTGTGCCTAATATTTGAACTTCAGCTAGAAACTCTTTTTCAAGCTTGTGATCCAACTTCTGGTTATTCCAAATCCTCTTGACAGCAACACAGTATCCTGAACGGTTTAATGGCACGAGGTAGACTTGTCCTGATCCTCCACTCCCGATTGTGTTCTTCTCAGTAAGATATGGTACAATATCTGCCTCTGTGAAATCTAACTTGTGAAATGAGGTGAACTTCCATGTCAAAACCAATTCTTGCTTTCTTTTCCTATAGCTTCTCAACACGAACAAACTATATAAAGCAGCCACCAGTACTGCTACTCCACCTACACTTGCAAGAGCAGCAAGAAGTTTGACCGGGAGCTTATCGGACTTCCCCGGTTTCCCCTTGCAAAAGCCAAGTCCTACTGATGGATCACTTGCACAAAGACCAGGGTTACTTAAGAAGCTCCGATCAAAAGCTGCATTCTCTAACTCAACGGGGATTCTACCAGTTAGGCGATTGGAAGAAAGGTTGAGTGAGGATAGCTTCAAGTTACCTATCTCAGGTGGAATTTCACCTGATAACAGGTTACTTGACAAGTCCAAGTCAATAAGGTTTGGTAAAAGGCCAAGTGCAGCTGGTATTTGTCCTGAAATCTGATTTCTGCTGGTTTTTAAAGTAGTAAGAGAATTCCAAGAGACTATCTTCGACGGAAAACTCCCGGATAGTTTATTACCATCCAGCAAAAGTTCTGTTAACTTTGGAAGAACAGTCAATTCTTCAGGAATTTTACCAGTAAAGAGATTATTGCTTGCTCTGAATACCCTTAAATTGTACCAAGTACCCATTTCAGCTGGTAATTCACCTGAAAACAGGTTGTTCCTGATATCAACCTGAGACAAATTTGATGCCACTCTTTCTGGAAGTTGACCAGTTAACAAGTTATCATTTAACAAGAAAGTTGACAAATTCTTTGCTGTCCACAAACCATCAGGAATCTTACCAGTAAGCCTGTTTTTTTCAACTCGAACGGCCCTCAAACTATTACAGTTTCCAAGAGATTCTGGTAGCTCACCTGTAAGATTGTTATTAAAAGCAAGCATCATAAGCAATCCCTTGTTATAACATAGAGCCTCTGGTAATTTTCCAGTAAAATGATTTTGGAAAACCTGGAAATCTCTGAGCATCGAAGACCGACCGAAATCTGGTGGAATTTCACCAGATAAACTGTTCCCAAAAAGCTTAACATCTACCAATACTGGCAATTTGCCTATGCCTATTGGTAAATTCCCTGATAATTGGTTCATAAACAGAGATAACCCTGTCATTTTTGTCAGCTCTCCAAAATTTTCTGGTATCTTCCCTGTTAAGCTGTTGTTAGCCAAATCAATAACCTCCAAATTGAAGGACTCAATAATCTGAGGAATCTGTCCTGACAATCTATTAGTGTAGAGATAAACTATGGTCAAATTCTTTGGCTGAAACAAACTGTTAGGGATGCTACCACTCAATCCATTCATGGATAAGTCCAAAAATTCCAAAGCTGACATGTTGCCAATGCTTTCTGGGATTTCTCCTATCAAATTAATTTCACTCATCCAGATATTTTTGAGTTTCTTCAACTTGGTAAAACTTGATGGTATTTCTTGAGGTGCAAACTTATTGAGATTCAGAATCAGAGATTCAAGATTCGTCAAGTCGCCAATTTCAGCAGGGAAAGAGCCATGGAAAGCATTTGAAGCAAACTGAAGTTCTTTGAGCTGTTTTAGACCTCCAATTGCTGGAGGAATGTCACCAGTAAAGAAGTTTGCTGTTATGTTGAAGTACTGAAGCTTAGGCGAAAGCAGGTTGATGTCATTAGGAAGGCTGCTGTTCATGAAGTTAAAAGAAAGGTCTAAGTATTCAAGATTGGAACAGTTGTAAAGAAGAGTAGGGAAAGGACCAGGGATGAGGTTGTAGTTAACATCAAGAAAGGTGAGGTTTTTGAGGTCACAAATAAATCGTGGTATTGGTTTGGAAATGTTGAGATTAACGAGACGAATGGCGCTGACTGAATTATCATGTGTGCAGCTGATCTCCGGCCAAGTGCAGTGGTCTGATGATGAGGTCCAGCGGTTAAGGAAGAAGGGAGAAGTGGTGGATAATTGTTGTTTTAGTTTAAGTAAAATGGTTTTTTCTTGATTGGAGCTAGGCTGGGAATTTACATTTACATGAAAGGTGAAAAAGACAAAAGTGAAAATGCAGAGAAGGATTTGGGGAGCTGGGATTATTTTAGTTTTGGACATTTTTCTGAGGAAGATAGTTTCTATGGGTGATGATTGAAGGAGTGTTGAAAATGAACCATGTTGTGGACTTGGTAATGGCATCCCTCATCCCTGCTAACTTATAAACTATTGACAGTAATATCATAATACTATTCAAATTCTGTGTTCATTTTTTTTTATCAATTTCCATTGGCTCGTTGTTAGTCTTCTTAAATCTTAATCAATCATTAAAGCAACTCTTATAAGGCGTTTGGACATAAGAATTGTAATATTCGAAAAAAATGGTCCAAAAAACAAAATTTCAAATGAAAATGTTATTTGAATTTTAGAATTGTATTTGGACATAAATTTCAGTTTGGGTTGTTTTTGAAGTTTTGTGAGTGATTTGAATGAAAATTTTGAAAAATAATTTTTTGCAGTTTTTCAGATTTTCGAAAATTTTCAAAATGCATATTCGAAGTGAAAATTGAAAATTTTATGAACAAACGCTGATTTCAAAAAAAGTAAAAAAATTTTAAAAAAATCTTCCATTAAATTTTATGTCCAAACGGGCAATTTAGTATTTACTTATTTTTCTATTTCTATCTAGAAGAGAGGTTTGTCCTAAGTGGAATAATTAGCTAGAAGACTAATCCTCAACCGTAAAGCATGATGTGATCTTTTTTCTCGCTGGTGGCGTAGACTTTGGGTCAGTCAACTAAATATATATACGTATATCTTTCTATTATACACACTTTACAGATTTGATCTCCAACAACTTTTTTCTTGTTTTCTCGTAGAATTTATAACCAAAAAAATCAGTTGACATGGAAGCTTAGTAGTTTAGTACACGTTAATTCAGATTTAGTGGTTCCAATATATTAATTGTTTATCATAAATAAACGTGACATTGGACTAACAGGTTGATTTTGTTATAGAGACCCTTACAATTAAGATTAATTAAAATTTCACAGGTATATTCTTCCCATGTTCTTACCATGTCCTCTGCAGCAGAATGTAAAGCAATTTTGATTATTCATCCAACTATTATTTTATAGTAATTTAAAATACCTTAGAAACACGTAAATTTTAAATTCTAAATCCGTTCCTCTGCACCCCTCCGAAATCTCACATATTTATTGGTGGCGTATATTATTTTGTTGTTAGTCAAGGAAGCCTCCTAGTTGAAACGTCTAACAGACATAGACTTATTATATACGGCAGAAAATATAGATAATAATGCCATTCACAGTGACCCCACTAACCATGTTATTATAGAGTACTTTACAAGTAGATGGCACGGTACACCTTTGTTGACTGAAGAGTCCTAAAGATAGTGCTCATTGACTTTGAATCCTTTTTGGTGAAGCAGCTTATTATCTTCCTTCCGTTTCATAAGCAATGTATTGGCCAAATTAAGTTCCCTCATCCACATAAATCCACAAGAAAATGTCTAGTACTACTACTAGTACAGAGTTTTTCTGCCCTAGTTAAATGCCAAAATCTCTAACCTACTCATTTTTTGGCCATTGCCTGCCCGTCATCGTCATCATTTGCATACATCATCTTCGTGATCGAAGATTTAAATTTTTTTAAGTTTAATTTTTAAGGTTCTTAATATTGAATTAATTATCTATATTATTATATAAGTATAAATATAATACCATTTTACCAAAATAAGCTTAAACTATTGAGCAATTTAATGACTTTATTTAGGATTAAATTGTAATTAACTATGAAGTCAATAAAATCGAAGAAAAAAGGGAATACTTTACTAATTTAACGCCAAAACCCTTCTTTGCTGCCGTATAGGAGAGTAGGAGACTACATGTGTATTTCTATGGCAACTCTAGAACCAAAGATCACAAATTTATAAGAATTCATTCTGTTTTTCAAAGTAAGCCACTTATATAAAGTAAAGTAATAAGATATAACTGTATAATCCTATGCGAATTAAATTTATCCTTCAAAAAATTATTGTGCTAGATAAACATTATTTTTGTCTTGATCGTATTTTTTTGTAATTTCCTCCTAAATATTAGTTTCATGAACAAGATGCAAAAGAATTCTTTTTGTGATACAATTTTTAGAAGATAACAAATTTAATGAGAAAATTCATAAAGTAATTATTATTTCCCAATTATTAAAGAACAACTAAGAATTTTTTTAAGAATATAAATGTGTGAGAAAGAGAAAGAAAAAAGTTGGTAAGAATCAATATCATTGATGATTTTGTAATTATAAAGATCTAAAAGTGGAATGTCAGATCGGTCTTTTAAACAAAGATTACAAATTTATAAGAATTCATTCCATTTTTCAAGGTAAGCCACTTATATAAAGTAAAGTAATAAGATATCACTTTATAATCCTATGCGAATTAAATTTATGTTTCAAAAATTTATTGTGTTAGATAAACATTACTTTTGTCTTGATCGTATTTTTTTTGTAATTTCCTCCTAAATATTAGTTTCACGAACAAGATGCAAAAGAATTCTTTTTGTGATACAATTTTTAGAAGATAACAAATTTAATGAGAAAATTCATAAAGTAATTATTACTTCCCAATGATTAAAGAACAACTAAGAAATTTTTTAAGAATATAAATGTGTGAGAAAGAGAAAGAGAAAAAAAAGGGTTGGTAAGAGTCAATACCATTGATGATTTTGCAAATATAAGGATCTAAAAGTAAAATGTCAGATTGGTCTTTTACTCTTTGTAAATAAATTTTATGATGGATAAAATTATAATTACGATTAAATATTCAAAAAAGAGGTGGACTAATCTTAAGAATCTGAATGAACAGAAAATAAATTATTTTTATGTTAAGACCAAATAATCAAATCTTTCAATTAATTATTAGCAAGAGAATCCAATTCAATTATTTTTTAAATTCATCATGAGTAAAATTATTTTTCAAGTTAAAAAAAAATCTTAAGGCACATAAATTTATTGTATAAAAGGAGCGGTAGAGATTAAAAGAAATTAGATCACAAAGTAAAAAAAAAGATTAATATGGTATTAAGATGGCCATATAAGTGTCTGAGAAAGCACAATCAAAGCTAAATTCTGAATAAGAACAAGCTTTCAAGACTATATTATAAAAAGCCGACTATGGTTTAGCGGGATTATCCTTTGTAGATGTCTCTGGCGGAATCGAAATAATATTCCTATGTCATTACTTGTAAATGTCAGATCAAGAGGCATGATACTGTTAGTAATAATAATAAGTGGTGTACCGACAACGATTTTATTATGAGATCGTACAACTTACTTTATATTTGTTATACCTCTTCAAAATATTAAAATAACCATCACAAATATATCAAAGCAGGGCAATAGTGCTAAATTTATAAGGAAAGACAAATTAATAATATGGGATGAAGCATTTATGGCTAAGCGTCAAAGAATCGAAATAATTGCCTAGAGTTCTAGAGATATATTGGATATCAATGAACCATTTGGTAGAAAAGTAATAGTTTGTGAGGTGGTTTCTGTCAAGTACTATTAGTAGTTCCAATATCGTCAAAATCAAAGACCATATAATCTAGCTTGCCAAAATTATACTTATAGCCTCAAATGAAAAAAATTCAAATGACAAGAAATGTAAAAGTAAGAATAGATCTAACATTCAGTGACTTCTCGCTTCCGGTCGAAAACGAAAAAGATGATTTGGTTCTTCTAGAACACTTGATTATCAACCACAATGGTAATAGTAGTGCATTTAATAAGAAAAAATATTATCATCATTAGATTAAATATAATTTTAAGTTTTATGGTAAAAATAAAATATTTTTCAGTTTTGATTCAGCAGAAGATGATACCAACAATTACTGCCAAAAAAATACTCAAATACTTTAATATCAAATGGCCTTCTACCATCCAGGTTTATTGTCAAGTTCATTATTTCTTACGTATGTTAGTGTCACCATATATATAATAGACTAAGGTAAAATTGATCTTCCATTGCATATAGGTTAATTTTGAAGAAAAATATGCCTGTCATGCTATTGAAAAACTTAAATTCGTCGAATAACATATGTAATAGTACACATCTAGTATATAAAAATTTTGACAATAATGTCATATACATGCGAAAATTATTATACTGGTCAATGTGCTTCTAAGTATGTGTTTATCCCTAAAATCAACTTTCGTCTTTCAAAACTAAAGAATATCCTTTTAAATTTGTATGAAAATATTTTTCAGTATGTTTATGTTTTATAATTATAAAAAATAAAGCACAAGGACATACATCCTAAATATTGGACTATATTTATAACAATATATTTTCTTGCACGAATAATTATATGTTGCACTTTCAAGAGGGATATCAATATTGACAGCAAGAGTTCTTGTTATGGAAGAACAACCAAAGCATTAGAAGGAAACATACACAAAAAAATATCGTCTACAAAGAAGTGTTTGGTAAGATACCATCACATTAGATACCTTTAAGCTACAATTATTATCTAATCAACATGATTAAATTGATCATTTGTGTAAGTTTTGATATTTATTTTTCATATTGAATTCACATATAATGTTAATGTAATAATATTTTTCTCATTAATTAATATTTTTCCTTCCTCCATATAAATAAATATTTAAAACATCATGTGCCATTATTAACGTGCAATGCACGTTTATATATACTAGTATTATTAAAGTTATGGGTTTATATCTAACTATTTATTATAATTTTAATAGATTTTTACACATAAATTTATAATTTGTGTCGAAAGTACATGAATTATTATTATTATTATTATTATTGTTGTTGTTGTTGCTGTTGTTTGGTTAAATTCTTCTTTATGGGTTATATGTACATGGATTAAACAATCCTAGGGACCTCCAAATTAAATTTCGAGCATACGCCCAAGTCCCAAATCATGATACAGAGCTATCGAAACTGTCAAAAAATTGATCTGGGTCCGTTTGCTTAAAATGTTGACCAAAGTCAACTCAGTTGAGTTTTAAAGCTCTATTTCACATTTTAATCTATTTTTCACATGAAAACTTTTCGAAAAATTTTACGGACTGCGCATGCAAGTCGAGGAATGATAAAATGTGCTTTTTGAGGTCTTAGAATATAGAATTACTTATTAAATTTAAATATGATATTTTGGGTCATCACATTCTCCACCTCTAAAACAAACGTTCGTCCTTGAACGGAGTTAGAAAAAAGTACCTGAGCTGGTGAATAAGTGTGGATATTTACTCCGCATGTCCGACTCAGACTCCCAGGTAGATGCCTCTACCGGCTGACCTCTCCATTGTACCTGAACTGAAGGATAACTCTTTGACCTAAACTGTCGGACCTCCCGGGCTAGAATAGCCACCGGCTCCTCCTCGTAAGTCAAATCTTTGTCCAATTGGACTGAGCTGAAATCTAACACGTGGAACGGATCACCATGATATTTCCGGAGCATAGACACATGGAACACCGGATGAACCGCTGATAAACTAGATGGTAATGCAATCCTGTAGGCTACTTCACCCACCCTTTCAAGAATTTCAAAGGGTCCGATATACCTAGGGCTCAACTTGCCCTTCTTTCCGAACCTCATTATACCTTCCATAGGTGAAACCCAGAGCAATATTCTTTCTCCAACCATGAATGCAATATCATGAACTTTACGGTCGACATAACTCTTTTTCCTAGACAGAGCTGTGCGAAGTCGATCCTGAATAATCTTGACCTTATCCAAGGCATCCTGTACCAAATCGGTACCCAACAACCGAGCCTCTCCCAGTTCAAACCAACCAACTGGCGATCGGCATCGCCTTCTATATAATGCCTCATATGGAGCCATCTGAATGCTCGACTGGTAGATATTATTATAAGCAAACTCCGCAAGTGGCAAGAAATGATCCCAAGAACCTCCAAAGTCTATAACACAAGCGCGAAGCATATCTTCCAATATCTGAATAGTGCGCTCTGACTGTATGTCTGTCTATGGATGAAATGCTATACTCAACTCCACCCGCATGCCTAACTCATACTGTAAAACCCTCCATAAATGTGAGGTAAACTGCGTACCTCGATCTAAAATAATAGACACTGGCACACTGTGAAGGCGGACAATCTCACGAATGTAAATTTCAGCTAACCTCTCTGAAGAATAGGTAACTGCCACTGGAATGAAATGTGCTGACTTGGTCAACCTGTCCACAATGACCCAAACTGCGTCAAATTTTCTCAGAGTCCGTGGGAGCCCAACAACAAAATCCATAGTGATACGCTCCCACTTCCACTCAGGAATTTCTAACTTCTAAAGCAAACCACCAGGTCTCTGATGCTCGTACTTTTGCTGACAATTCAGACACCGAGCTACATATGCAACTATATCCTTTTTCATTCTCCTCCACCAATAATGTTGCCGCAAATCTTGATACATTTTGGCGGTACCTGGATGAATAGAATACCTGAAACTGTGTGCTTCTTCAAGAATTAATTCACGAAGCCCATCCACATTAGAAACACAAATATGACCCTACATTCGCAGAACCCCATCTTCCCCCACAGCAACATGTTTGGCATCATCGTGCTGTACCGTGTCCTTAAGGATAAGTAAATAAGGATCATCATATTGCCTATCTCTGATGCGCTCATTTAAAGAAGACCGAGCGACTGTACAAGCTAGAACCCGACTGGGTTCTGAAACATCTAACCTCACGAACTGATTAGCCAAAGTCTGAACATCTGCAGCTAATAGCCTCTCACATACCGGAATATACGCAAGACTGCCCATACTCACAACCGTTTTACTTAAAGCATCGGCCACCACATTGGCCTTTGCGGGGTGATACAAAATAGTGATATCATAGTCTTTCAACAACTCCAACCATCTTCTCTGCCTCAAATTAAGATCCTTTTATTTGAACAGATACTGAAGGCTACAATGATCAGTAAATACCTCACACGAGACACCCTAGAGGTAATGCCTCCAAATCTTCAGCGCATGAACAATGGCTGCCAATTCTAAGTCATGAACAGGATAATTCTTCTTGTGAATTTTCAACTGCCTCGACGCATATGCAATTACCTTGCCATCTTGAATTAATACTGCACCAAGCCCAATGTGAGATGCGTTACAATATACCGTATACGATTCTGAACCTGTGGGTAATACCAACACTGGCGCCATAGTCAAATCGGTCTTGAGCTTCTGAAAGCTCAACTCACACTCGTCTGACCATCTGAATGGGACACCTTTCTAGGTCAATCTGGTCAATGGGCTTGCTATAGATGAAAACCCTTCCACGAACCGACGATAATAACCTGCTAAACCCAGGAAACTCCGGATCTCTGTAACTGAAGTAGGTCTAGGCCAATTCTGAACAGCCTCAATCTTCTTAGGATCCACCTTTATGCCTTATGCCGATACAACATGCCCCCAAAAGGCAACTAAGTCTAACCAAAACTCACATTTTGAAAACTTGGCATATAACTGATTATTCTTCAAGGTGTAAAGCACACTTCGAAGGTGCTGCTCATGTTCCTCTTGACTGCTGGAGTAAATCAAGATATCATCAATGAATACAACCACAAAAGAATCCAAATAAGGCTTGAACACTCGATTCATCAAATCCATAAATGCTGCTGGGGCATTTGTCAACCCAAATGACATCACTAGGAATTCATAATGCCCATACCGAGTTCGAAAAGCTATTTTAGGGACATCAGATGCCCTAATCTTCAACTGATGGTGTCAGACCTCAAATCGATCTTCGAAAATACCTTGGCACCCTGAAGCTGATCAAATAAGTCATCAATTCTTGGCAGCAGATATTTGTTTTTGATAGTGGCTTTGTTCAACTGCCGATATCTATACACATCCGCATAGAGCCATCTTTCTTCTTTACAAATAATACTGGTGCACCCTAGGGCGAGACACTGGGTCTAATGAATCCCTGATCAAGCAAGTCTTGTAACTTCTCTTTCAATTCTTTCAACTCTGGCGGGACCATACGGTATGGAGGAATAGAAATGGGCTGAGTGCCCGGAGCCAAATCAATACAAAAGTCAATATCTCTGTCGGGTGGCATCCCCAGCAAATCTGGAGGAAATACTTTTGGAAACTCACGAACAACTGGTACTGAGTCCATAGAAGGAGCATCCGCACTGGGATCGTGAATATATAAGCCAAATAGGCTAGACACCCTTTCTCTACCATACGTCGAGCTTTCATATAAGAAATAACCATGCTGGCAGAATGACCAGGCGTTTCTTTCCACTCTAATCGAGGTAACCCCGGCATAGCTAGGGTCACTGTATTGGCATAACAATCCAATATAGAATGAGAAGGGGACAATCAATCCATACCCAAGATGACATCAAAATCTACCATATCAAGAAGTAGAAGATTCACACTAGTCTCAAGATTACCAATAGTAACCACACACGAACGATAGACATGATATACTATAACAGAGTCTCCCACCGGTATAGATACACACACAGAAGCACTTAGAGAATAACAAGGCATAACCAAATATGAAGTAAAATAGGAGGACACATAGGAATAAGTAGATCCTGGATCAAATAGAACTGAAGCATCTCTATGGCAAACTGGAATAATACCTGTGATCACAACATCAGATGATTCGGCCTCAGGCCTAGCTAGAAAAGCATAAAATCGGGGCTGGGCCCCACCACTAACGGTCTGACCTCCACCTCTAATGGCCTGACCTCCACCTCTAATGGCCTGACTTCCACCTCTAGCTGCCTGACCCCTACCTCTAGCTGGCTGAGCAGGCAGTGAAGCAACCGGTGCCGGTTTGATGGCATAAGAATCTTGCCGAGATCTGTTACTCGCCAATCTAGGGAAATACCTCCGGATGTGACCAGTGTTTCCACACTCATAACACCCATCCTGATGCCATGGCTGCTGAAGCTGAAGCTGACCCAGATGGGCCGGATAACTACAGTAGTAACTCTGGAGTGGTAGTACACTGATAGGAGCTGAATGTGCACTGAATACTGGCTGCCCAGAGTCAGGCATAATAGGACCGTGACTCCCTGAAGCACCGGGAGATGCATGAAGTGCTGAATGAAATGGACTGGGAAGATGACCCCTACTAAAATTACCTCTGCCTCCAGACGAGGCACCACTGAAACCATCGAACTGACGAGGCCTCTTATCGGACCTCTGCCCTCTCTCCTGTGCAAGAATTATCTTGATCCTCCTCGCGACATTAGCAGCTGCCTGAAAAGAAATTTCACTTCCGGTCTCTTTGGCCCTCTGAAGTCTGATAGGGTGAGTGAGTCCCTCAATAAACCTCCTCACTCTCTCTCCCTCCGTAGGTAGTAAAAGGAAAGCATTACGGGCCAAATCCACAAAACGGGACTCATACTGAGTAACAGTCATACTGCCCTACTGTAGACGCTCAAATTGCTTGCGGAATTCCTCTCTTAGTATGATAGGGAGGAACTTTTCCAGAAATAGCTGAGAGAACTGCTCCTATGTAAGTGCAGGCGATCCGACTGGTCGGGTCAATGTATAATCTCTCCACCACTTCTTAGCGGAACCCGTCATCTGAAATACAGCAAAGTCGACCCCATTGGTCTCAACTATACCCATGTTCCGCAGCACCTCATGGCAGCGTTCAAGATAATCTTGTAGGTCCTCAGAAGGTGTACAACTGAAGTAAACTGGAAAGAGCTTGGTAAACCTATCCAGTCTCAATAAGGTCTCAAAAGACATGGCATGCCTATCACCGATCTGTGCCGCAACAACTGGCTGAATTATCCCAACTGGCGGGGCTGCTGAAGCCTGATTCTGGGGAGCCATCTGCTCCGGAGCGGGAGTAGTGGGAGTTTGTGCTCCTCCCCCAGTCTGTGAAACGGCTGGTGCCATTTACTCGGGGTCTCGTATCACGTCAAACAATGCTGGAATTACAATTCACACCCCGATTCAAACTTTGAGTTTTAAAATTTTCAATTTGCAAATCTCGTGCCAAAATATATTAAATGAATCCGGAATGACTTCAAATTTGGCACACAAGTCATAAATGACATAACAGAGCTGTTCAAATTTTCAGAATCGGATTCCGGCTCCGATATCAAAAAGTCAACCCTGTGGTCAAACTTGAAAATCTTTAGCCTTTAAATTACTAATTTTCGTTAAATGGTCATAACTTGAGCTAAGGACCTCTAAATTAAATTACGAGCATACGCCCAAGTCCCAAATCACGATACGGAGCTACCGAAACTGTCAAAATACTGATCCAGGTCTGTTTTCTCAAAATGTTGACCAAAGTCAGCTCAGTTGAGTTTTAAAGCTACATTTCTCATTTTAATCTATTTTTCACATGAAAACTTTCTAGAAAATTTTATGAGGTCTTAGAATACAGAATTACTTATTAAATTTAAAGATGATATTTTGGGTCATCACAATGCAAAATTTGAGTTCATTCCTAATTGATTTGGCAGGTTTCGACGCGAGTTATAGAATTGAAAATTTCATAAACTCATAAGTCCGAATCGACGCGCGATTTGTAGTTTCGTTGTTGTTATGTGTGATTTGAGACCTCGAGTAGGTCTATAATATATTTTGAGACTTGTTGGTGTATTCGGACGGAGTCCCGAGAGGCTTGGGTGAGTTTCGGAGTGGTTTCAGACCATTGTTAGATCATTTTTTAACTGCTGATTTTTGACAGAAGTGTGCAAAATTTCTAATGCGAGCTGACTTTGGAAGCTTATATCTCGCAATCTATAAGGAATCTGGAAATTATGAAAACATGCAAATTGTAGATCGTTGATTCTAGTTTCCATAAAGATAAATCTTTCTTTATTTGGACATTTGTACAGAAAGTTATGATCGATTGACTGAAGGCTGGTACCATAATTTTTGGCTTAAAATTTTTGAGACAAGTCTCATCTCACAGACGCGACTTGCCTAGACAGAATATATATGTCCGGAGTCCGATATTTTTGTTTATTTTTAGAGTTTTAGACCTCGGTTTTGGATGATTTCAGAGGCATTTTTATGAGTTTGAGTTGGGTAAGTATTCTTTATCCGAAATTAGTTATATTTCATTATTCCATACTCATTTACATCATGAATTCGTGAATTTATAGAAGAAAAATCAGATTTTTATAAAATCTTCCAAAAACGAAAATTTAAGATTTGAAAGCCAATCCGATGTTAGAATTCGATAATTTTTGTATGGTTGAACTCGTATCGGAATGGATGTTCAGATTTCATGAGTTTTTCTGGGATTCGATATGTGGGTCCCACTATCGGTTTTTGAAATAAATTTCGGATTTTAATCCAGAAAATTAGTAATTTCATATGGAATTAATAATTCCTACCACTACAAGAAAAGGGCCTTTAGCGAGGGAAAAACCGGTCGTTAGAAGTTTAAATCCGGTCGTTATAAACTAGTAACTACCGGAGAAAATCCGGTTGTCGCCGGTCGTTAAAAGCCTTGACGTTAAAAGTTAACGACCGGACTGTAAGTCAGTCGTTAAAGATTATTTAGCGACAACATAAACTCCGGCCGTAGTATGTATTTTTTAGCGACAGATTTTCCCTTCGCTAAATAGTCATTTCGGTCATCAAAAATATTTATGGAAGCAACAAATTCGGTCGTTTCAGGTGCTTTTAATGCCCAAATTGCCCTTCGCTAATGAGAAGTTTTAATAAATATAATTATAAAGCTTTATTTTATTGAATATTATATATTTATTTCATATGCTTTCATACACACACGACACAATCAAAAATATATCAAAATAATCAATATTCATATAAAACATCATCGTTAATACAAAGAACCGAAGAAACATAAACTGTCCAAATTGTATGACAACATTTTATCAACTCCAAAAAAGAGAAAAAATGCATCCAATGTACATAAGACGCCATTAAACCACTCCAACAAAATAAAAGATTTCTTGTATTTTAAATTTTTGCTCTGCACTTTCTTCAAGAATTGATATTCGGGCTTCAAATTCTTGATCTGCTAGAAGAACAAGATTATGTCAGTATAGTAACAAAGAATAAGCTATTAAAAAAGAAATAGGATAAATCAATATATTTTAGTGCTCAATCATTACACGAAGGATACAAACACTGAAGTACCTAAAACAACATGTGAACAATAACTAGTGATTGAACTCGCAAAGTACATTCGGGAATAAAAAAATTTCAAATCATCTTTTCCTTGCCAATGTTGTCAGAGTTGTTGAGGGGGATCTAAATCATCCTTTACAGTCACATTGGTTAGTACGAGCAAACTACTTTTCATCCCCTTTCTTGACGAGCTGAGTTGTCTCTCATGTTCATAAGAGGATCTAGAGTTTTAAGCATGTGGTTGCTTAGTACCACTGCACCATTAGCCCTTTGTCAAAATGAGTATGAAAATAGTATTATAATACCTTTTCCTAAAAATTATTTTAGAGTTTAGCTGAAGTAATGGTGTGGAGGCACCCACAGATAATATAATCTGCCCTTGCTCATGGCTATAGAGTTGACTTGCGACATGACTATATCCAGTCTAGTATCAAAACATTAGAAGCAACATCTAATTCGTTTCTTAATTTACGCACTGCATAATAACAATAACAGGCAAATCCATGGCTGAGAAATTAAATCGACTAACTAGAACACTTACAATTTGTAGACGATTCAATCTATCAAAATCTAGTTTCTGACTCCCAAAGACTTGCAAAACCTCTTCTCTGGCCTGTGCTTGCCAATCCCGATGCCAGCTGTTCAATTTCTTTAAAATTTGATTCTAGCAATATACCAAGCAGATCCTCATTATTCACCTCTCATTGCCTTTACTCTTTATCAATAATACCTCTAATTGAGGCTTGAGCATACTTTTTAATTTTTTTCATTCTTATGTTCCTCTTTGTTGGCAAAAATCTGTCAAAACAGTTTAATAAGCAAGAAATCAGAAAAGGGAAAGAGATATGCATCAACAAATTATCAAACACAAGAGCAGGAGTTAATCATATTGCACTGCCAAGTGAAATTTGTAAAGGAGTACTATGGTGATAGTTAGGGCAAATCACCTCCACCCTGGAATATAAACGGAGCATATAACTTCCATAAGATATTGAGCTTCTTCCTTTTGAAGTTCAAATATCCTTCTACCTTCTTCATAGCTACTACCGAAGGCTGTCCAAGAGATCATATCACTACTTAATTGTTGAAGTCCAGGCCATATATCTATCTCATGTGAGCCCTCAACTGCAACAATGTCTTCCCATTTGCTCAGTATCTCAGTACAGCTCAAACCAAAAGCTGGAAGCATATGCTATTTAAGAAATAGTTAAGAGAAAGCAAATGAAGGGACACTTATTCAAAATGTTTCGATTTTGTAATCAGTGTTGTCAAAGGCGCGCTTAAGCCCCGAATCGAGGCTCAAAACATGTTGAGTACTTCGTCTCACTTTGTGAGCGCTTTAGTGTCGCATCAAGGCTCTAAGGCATACTTTTCCTTGCCAATGAGTGTAATCCTGAAAATGCGACATTAAACAATTGATATTTCGCTTTATCGTAATTTTATTTTAATTTTTTTGTCCACATATTTGTTATGCATGCTTATAATTATTAGTCTTGAACTATATATACATATTTTTACTTTTTCTTCAGTTGTGTCTTTTTTTTATTAAAGCTCACGCTTTAGTTGCGCTTTGCGCTTAAAGCCCCAACGGACCTTAGAGCATTTTTGCACTTTCCGCCTTTGATAACACTATTTGTAATTAGGAATACAAAATGGTTCCAAATAAGTAATTAAAAAAATAATCACAATGAAGAGGAAATGCCGTTTCGATGAAAGAAAAGATAAAAATGGACTACTTAAGGAGAATCCATTGCAGTTACAAACCTTTAGCTTCTCTAGGTGGAAGGCAAGAGTGATGATATTTCTATGTTTTTCCCATTTGTCTTCCTCTTTCACTTACAAGTCCTTGTGCTAATAACTTGGTTACTGGATTTGAATGAGGCTTTTGATACAGATAGTTATTGGAGAATACTTTCTTTATAAGCTCGGGGTCCATGATAAACACCAGCAGTTTTGGACCCAACCATACAAAGGATTGTTTCCCTGCAACCAGAGTTTTCCCTATTAAATACTCAAAATGGAAGATGAATATCTTATCTATCCACCATAAAAAATTAAAGTAATAAGGGCTTTTGAAAGATGAACGGAGCAGAAAAGAAGAAGGTACCAAGCAACTTCTTCAAATCCCGTGTTCCAAAACAAACAGAAACTATTTGATAATCTAGAGAAAACATGATAAATATTCTTTTTTTTAATATAACTGATATCTCTTTTCAATCCGATAATACATATTTCTTGAAAATATAGAGCATAAAACCTTAACAAAACTTTCAATTTCAGATAAAGCTAACCTTTGATTTCTGCAACACTTTACTCATATATGGCCTGTATTTGAACTGCGTAGCCTTTTTGATCAAGATGCAACAATGTAAATAAAAGATACAAAAAGTACAATAATTTATAACGAAAAGATCTTGGCTTGTTTAGGTCCATATATTTTCATTCGAATAATAGGAGGGTATGCAGAACCTAAAACTAAATTCAGACTCATGACAGTTATTTCACATGGATAATATATATAAAGCAAGGATCTTTGGAGAAATTTTAAAAAATCCCAAGTTTGAGGTAAGGTTGAAACAATCATTACAGGATCAAACACTGAAAGAATTAAACCATTTACTTAAAAGGCAGACAACACAAGACTGAAAGAATGTTCATAAGTTTAAACATATAAAAGTGTTTCCCTTTCATGAGTTACTAACAATTTGTTTGATTTGTTTCCTTGTTGATAATGTAAATGGCTCATAGAGCAGAAAACAAATGCACATTTATATTTAGCCCCAAATTTACATTAAGAAATGCTACTCTGTTCAACTTTAACTTTTCCATATATAGATAAAGGAATGATCAATCTAGGGGGAAAAGTGAACCTATATCATGTAATCATTTCCACAAGTACTGGACAACAATTCTCTAAAAGAGATTGTGAAAAATTAAACACATTGCAAAAAACCATCACAAGATTTGTTCCAACAGGCTGTGAACTGAAAACATAATAATTCAGTGAAGCAAAAATTCAAACACCAAATAGATATTTAAAACTCAATAGAATATACCTTTATATGGTAACGCAAATCACTGTTAAGCTTCCATCATCAAAACCACTATCGAATTTTCATGCATTGAGCTTTATCCTTCTAAGGCCCTAAATTATTGAGAACTCAATTGGAGAATGACTGAATCTTTTACTCAACACAAAGGAAAACAGAAGTCACGCCATGAAGAAGGAGAAAGCAAGAGAAGAACACAAATATAAAGCAGTAGAATAGATAGACATGACGATATGGTGATTACACATTGAAACTGACCTTTCTGAAAATTCTTGTTTCTTAAGCCCAGATTAAAATAATTAGAACATTATTGAGCACAAATAAAGATAATTGAAATCGATCATACAGAAAATTATTGATTCTTAACCGGCCATGCCACAAATTCTTGAACAACAATTTCACCAAAGTGAACACCAAATCACAACCCTATTAATTTCAACCAAAAATAACATATAAAAAGAGTAAATTTTTAAATCTTACCTTGATGAGAAGAAACTCTAAAATGAATAGTTGATGCTTACAGAGGTGACTAACGATTTTCTCTTATCCCATAAATTTAATCTTGATAGTAGTTTTAGGTTTTCGTCGAGCAGTAGGCTAAGAGTCTTTTTGGAGGGCGAGTGGGGTGGGCGTAGGGTGAGTTTGGGGGAAAAAGAGGGAAAACATTGCACCTTTTTTTATTAATTAATTATAAGGATCAAACATTATTCCTTTGTTAATGCCAAGCTAAAAATTGGCTTTAACGACCGGAAAAAAAGGTCGGTCGCCATAGATACATCTATAACGACCGAATCCATATCCCTTTGTTAAAACATGGTCGTTAAAAATCATATTTCTTGTAGTGTACAATTTGTGTTGGGAATATTGAATTGTTATGAGTAGATTTGAAGCTTTCAGATATCAATTTGCGAGGCAAAGGTTTATGTGAAGACCCAAAATGTCATCTTTAAATTTAATACAGAATTATATATTCTAAGACCTCAAAAAAACTATTTATCATTCCTCGACTTGCGTGCGTAATCCGTAAAAGTTTTTCGGAAAGTTTTCATGTGAAAAATGGATTAAAATGTGAAATAGAGCTTAAAAACCCAACTGAGTTGACTTTGGTCAACCTTTTTAGTAAACGGATCCAGATCAGTATTTTGACAGTTTCGGTAGCTCTGTATCATGAATTGGGACTTGAGCGTATGCCCGAATTTTAATTTGGAAGTCCCTAGCTCAAGTTATGACCATTTAACGGAACTAGCAATTTAAAGGCTAAAGATTCCAAGTTTGACCACGGGGTTGACTTTTTGATATCGGAGCCGGAATCTGATTCTGGAAATTTGAACAGCTCCGTTATGTCATTTACGATTTGTGTGCCAAATTTGAAGTCATTCCGGATTCATTTAATATGTTTTGGCATGAGGTTTGCAAATTGAAAAGTTTAAAACTCAAAGTCCGAATCCAGGTGAGAATTGCAATTTCAATATTATTTGATGTGATTTGAGACCCCGAGTAAGTCCGTATTATGTTATGGGACTTGTTGGGATATTTGGATAAGGTCCCAAGGGGCTCGGGTGAGTTTCGGACGAGATTCAGATGGTTTAGAGCATGTTGAAAGCAGCAAGTTCTTGGCAGAACCTGGTGTAATCGCACCTGCGCAATGGTGATCGCAGGTGTGCAACCGCATCTGCGAGAAGACAGTCGCTTCTGTGAAAGAGGCACTGGCCAGTTGCATCACTTCTGTGGAGAAATGGGATGCAAATGCGCGACCGCTTCTGCGAAGGCTGTATTGCTTCTGCGGAAGAGACCGCTTCTGCGGTTGTTTGGTCGCTTCTGCGACGTCGCAGGTGCGAGAGAAATGTCCGCAGATGCAGAACCTCGCCTGGCAGCCCTACTTCGCAAATACAAGATTTTTCTCACAAATGCGTGACCGCAGGTGCGAAATATAGCCCGCAAATGCGAAAATGCTGGGCAGAATACATAAAATCGGGCCTTAGCCATTTTTACTCATTTTTTAGTTTCAAGTCTCGGATTTGGGCGATTTCAAGGGGAATTTTTACGACTTTGAATTGGGTAAGTGTTCTTTAACCAAAAGTGATTATATTTTACAAATTCATGTCTATATTCATCATTTATTTTGGATTTAGATGGAAGAAATCAGATTTTTTATAAAATCTTTCAAAAAAGAAAAGTTAAGATTTGAAGGTCCATTTGATATCGGAATTGGATAATTTTTGTATGGTTGAACTCGTATCGGAACGGGTGTTCGGATTTCGCGAGTTTTTACGGGATTTGAGAAGTGGGTCCCACTGTCAAATATTTTAATGAATTTTGGATTTTTTATCCGAAAAATTTATAAATTCAGATGGAATTAATTCCTACGATTAGTATTGAATATATCAAATTATTTGTGAATAGATTTGAAGCTTTCAGAGACAAAAATTAAAAGAAAAAGCTGTGGTTGAATAATTGATTGGAATTTATAAAGCGAGGTAAGTGTCGTGGTTAACCTTGACTTGAGGGAATAGAACCCTTAGATTATTTGTTCTGTGAATTGCATGTGAAGGACGTATAGGCAAGGTGACGAGTATTTATACGTCGTCAAATTAATTATTTGCTTGCTAACTTGAAAAATCATAAATTATTTTAAAATATAAATTAATTATTATAATAATTGTTGCTCTCCTATTCTTTGTCAAATATTAATCCTTGAATTCACGCATTAATTGTTACATGCTATTTGAATTATGTGTTTTAATTGTTAGTTGAAATTTAGCATATTAAATATTAAACTGCCTATTTTCTCCCCGATTTCTATAATAATTTGCTATTTGTCATTGTTTGTTTCATAATTAAATCATAATTGTTGTATGCTTGTTGTCTTATAGTTTTATGTTAATTGTTGTATTTATTGGGGAAATTTCTTGTATAAGAATTGATTGAAATAGATATGTTGGAGGATCGGGTTGCGCGCCGCAACAGACTTATTAAAAAGTCAATATTGGAGGATCGGGTTGCACGCCGCAACACACTTATTAAAAGTCGATATTGGAGGATCGGGTTGCACGCCGCAACAGACTTATTAAAAAGTCCATATTGAAAGATCGGGTTGCACGCCGCAACAGACTTATTAAAAGTCAATATTGGGGGATCGGATTGCACGCCGCAATAGACTTATTGAAGAGTAAATATTGGGGGATCAGATTGCACGCTGCAATAGACTTATTTAAAAGTCTATATATATACTTGATTAAAATAAATATATGACAGACTTGATAAAAAGGAATATATATTGGGAGAGCGGGTTGCACGCTGAAACAGAATTGAATGTCAATATATTGTGAGAGCGGGTTGCACGCTGCAACAGAATTGGTTGAAATGATAATGGATTATGACTGCTGAGTTGGCTTCAATTATTATAAATGAGTCACCTGTTTTATTTCTATTATTTGTTGGTGTCATTAATATTGCGTACAGGTTAATGTAAGTGAACCGCCTTAGCCTCGTCACTACTTTGTCGAGGTTAGGCTCAACACTTACCAGTACATAGGGTTGGTTGTAGTGATACTACACTCTACACTTCTTGTGCAGATTTTGGAGTTGGTCCCAGCGGCGTACCATAGACTTGCTAGGATTTCAGCTATTCGGAGGAGACTTGAGGTATAACTGCATGGAGTCCGCAGTTCTGAAGTCCCCGTCTATTTTACTTTAGCTGTGCGTTTATTTCCAGATAGTTTATTTTTATTCAGACCTTCATTTGTATTATTCTAGAAGCTCGTGCACTTGTGACACCAATTCTGAGATGGTATTTAGACACCGTTGTTTTTATGGGTTATTTTACTATATTTCAAATGTTGCTTCCGCATTTGTTTCTTTGATTATTAATAATTTAAAGATTGTTTAAAAATTAGTTAATATTATTCTAACATTGTCTTGCCTAGCAAGTGAAATGTTAGGCGCCATCACGGTCCGAAGGTGGGAATTTCGGGTCGTGACAATTGGTATCAGAGCACTAGGTTACATAGGTCTCACGAGTCACGAGCAAGCTTAGTAGAGTCTGAAGGATCGGTATGGAGACGCCTGTACTTATCTTTCAGAGGCTATGAAGTTTAGGAACAATATTATTTCTTTCTTATTCTGTTGTGCGATTTTATTCTATCATTGATGATTGAACCATTCTACTCTTATTCTCTCGCAGATGGTGAGAACACGTAATATCTATACCGATGGACAGGGACCAGAACCCCTGGTGGCAACTATGGCCAGGGGTAGAGGTTGAGGTCGTGCTAGAGGACGAGGCAGAGGCCGAGGTAGATCTGAGTCCAGAGCTCGAGCAGCTGCACCTGTTGTAGAACCTCAGGTGGACCTTCAGGAGGAGGTTCCAGTTCAGAATGTACCAGTTGGACCAGTTCAGGTCCCGGAAGGATTCATAGCCACTACAGTACTTCGGGACACTCTAGTCCGTTTGGTAAGTCTTATGGAGGGTGTGGCCCAGAATGGTACATTTCCAGTAGCACCAGCCATCTCACAGGCTAAGGGAGGAGCACAAACTCCCACTACTCCTGCTCCGGAGCAGATGTCTCTCCAGAGTCAGGCTCCAGCAGCTCCGTCAGTTGGGGTAGTTCAGCCAGTTATTGCGGCATAGATTGGTGATAGGCCCGCCATGTCTTTTGAGGCCTTATTGAGATTGGATAAGTTTACTAAGCTCTTTCCAGTTCACTTCAGTGGTACACCTTCTGAGGACCCACAAGATTATCTTGAATGCTGCCACGAGGTGTTGCAGAACATGGGTATAGTTGAGACCAATGGGGTTGATTTTGCTGTATTTCAGATAACGGGTTCCGCCAAGAGGTGGTGGAGAGATTATACATTGACCCGACCAGTCGAATCGCCTGCACTTACCTGGGAGCAGTTCTCTCAACTATTTCTAGAGAAGTTCCTCCCTATCACACTGAGAGAGGAATTTCGCAAGCAATTTGAGCGTCTACAATAGGGTAGTGTGACTGTTACTCAGTATGAGTCCCGTTTTTTGGATTTGGCCTGTCATGCTCTCCTTTTACTACCTACGGAGAGAGAGAGAGTGAGGAAGTTTATTGAGGTACTCACTCACCCTATCAGACTTCAGATGGCCAAGAAGACCGGAAGTGAGATTTCTTTTCAGGCGGCTGCTAATGTCGCAAGGAGGATCGAGATGGTTCTTGCACATGAGAGAGTGTAGAGGTCTGATAAGAGGCCTCGTTAGTTCGGTGGTTACAGTGGTGCCTCGTCTGGTGGCAGAGGTAATGTTTGTGGGGGTCATCCTCCCAGACCGTTTCATTCAGCACTTCATGCATCTCCCGGTCCTTTAGGGAGTCACGATCCTATTATGCCTTACTCTGGGCAGCCAACATTCAGTGCACATTCAACTCCTATCAGTGCACCACCACTCCAGAGTTACTACAACGGTTATCCAGCCCATTTGGGCCAGCTTCAGCTTCAGCAGCCATGACATCAGGATGGGTGTTATGAGTGTGGGAACATTGGTCACATCAGGAGGTATTGCCCTTGATTGGCGAGTAACAGATCTTGGCAAGATTCTCGTGCCATCATACTGGCATCGGTTGCTTCACCGCCTGCTCAGCCAGCTAGAGGTAGGGGTCAGGCAGCTAGAGGTGGAGGTCAGGCTATTAGAGGTGGAGGTCAGGCCATTAGAGGTGGAGGTTAGATCGTGTGAGGTGGAGGCCAGCCAGTCAGAGGCCGTCCCAGGGACGCAGTTCAGAGTGGTAGGGCCCAACCCCGATTTTATGCTTTTCCAGCTAGGCCTAAGGCCGAGTCATCTGATGCTGTGATCACAGGTATTATTCTAGTTTGCCATAGAGATGCTTCACTTCTATTTGATCCAGGATCTACTTATTCCTATATGTCCTCCTATTTTGCTTTATATTTGGTTATGCCTTGTAATTCTCTGAGTGCTTATGTGTGTGTATCTACACCTGTGGGAGACTCTGTTGTAGTAGATCATGTCTATCATTCGTGTGTGATTACTATTAGTAATCTTGAGACTAGTGTGGATCTTCTACTTCTTGATATGGTAGATTTTGATGTCATCTTGGGTATGGATTGGTTGTCCCCTTATCATGTTATATTGGATTGTCATGCCAAGGTAGTGACCCTAGCTATGCCGAGGTTACCTCGGTTAGAGTGGAAAGGAACTCCTGGTCATTCTGCCAGCTGGGTTATTTCTTATATGAAAGCTCGGCGTATGGTAGAGAAAGGGTGTCTAGCCTATTTGGCTTATATTCGCGATCCCAGTGCTGATGCTCCTTCTATTGACTCAGTACCAGTTGTTCGTGAATTTCCAGAAGTATTTCCTGCAGATTTGTCGGGGATGCCACCCGACAGAGATATTGACTTCTGTATTAATTTGACTCCGGGCACTTAGCCCATTTCTATTCTACCATACGGTATGGCCCCGCCGGAGTTGAAAGAATTAAAAGAGCAGTTACAAGACTTGCTTGATCAGGGATTCATTAGACCCAGTGTCTCACCCTGGGGTGCACCAGTATTATTTGTAAAGAAGAAAGATGGCTCTATGCGGATGTGTATAGATTATCGACAGTTAAACAAAGCCACTATCAAAAATAAATATCCGCTGCCAAGAATTGATGACTTATTTGATCAGCTTCAGGGTGCTAAGGTATTTTCGAAGATCAATTTGAGGTCTGCTTACCATCAGTTGAAGATTAGGGTATCTGATATCCCTAAAATAGCCTTTCGAACTCGGTATGGGCATTACAAATTCCTAGTGATGTCATTTCGGTTGACAAATGCCCCAGAAACATTTATGGATTTGATGAATTGGGTGTTCAAGACTTATTTGGATTCTTTTGTGGTTGTATTCATTGATGATATCTTGATTTACTCCAGCAGTCAAGAGGAACATGATCAACATCTTTGAAGTGTGCTTCACACCTTGAAGAATAATCAGTTATATGACAAGTTTTCAAAATGTGAGTTTTGGTTAGACTCAGTTGCCTTTTTGGGACATGTTGTATCGGCAGAAGGCATAAAGGTGGATGGGCTTCATGAATTAATTCTTGAAGAAGCACACAGTTTCAGGTATTCTATTCATCCAGGTACCGCCAAAATGTATCAAGATTTGCGGCAACATTATTGGTGGAGGAGAATGAAAAAGGATATAGTTGCATATGTACCTCGGTGTCTGAATTGTCAGCAAAAGTACGAGCATCAGAGACCTGGTGGTTTGCTTTAGAAGTTAGAAATTCCTGAGTGGAAGTGGGAGCGTATCACTATGGATTTTGTTGTTGGGCTCCCACGGACTCTGAGAAAATTTGATGCAGTTTGGGTCATTGTGGACAGGTTGACCAAGTCAACACATTTCATTCCAGTGGCAGTTACCTATTCTTCACAGAGGTTAGCTGAAATTTACATTCGTGAGATTGTCCGCCTTCACGGTGTGCCCGTGTCTATTATTTCAAATCGAGGTACACGGTTTATCTCACATTTCTTGAGGGCTGTACAGCGTGAGTTAGGCACGCGGGTGGAGTTGAGTACAATATTTCATCCACAGACAGACGGACAGTCAGAGCGCACTATTCATATATTGGAAGATATGCTCCGCGCTTGTGTTATCGACTTTGGAGGTTCTTGGGATCATTTCTTGCCACTTACGGAGTTTGCTTATAATAATAACTACCAGTCGAGCATTCATATGGCTCCATATGAGGCATTATACGGAAGGAGATGCCGATCGCTAATTGGTTGGTTTGAACCGGGAGAGGCTCGGTTGTTGGGTACCGATTTGGTACAGGATGTCTTGGATAAGGTCAAGATTATTTAGGATAGACTTCGCACAGCTCAGTCTAGGCAAAAGAGTTATGCCGACCGTAAAGTTTGTGATATTGCATTCATAGTTGTAGAAAGAATATTGCTCCGAGTTGCACCTATGAAAGGTGTAATGATGTTCGGAAAGAAGGGCAAGTTGAGCCCTAGGTATATCGGACCCTTTGAAATTCTTGAAAGGGTAGGTGAAGTAGCCTACAGGCTTGCATTACCACCTAGTTTATCAGCGGTTCATCCGATGTTCCATGTGTCTATGCTCCGAAAATATCATGGTGATCCGTCCCATGTGTTAGATTTCAGCTCAGTCCATTTGGACAAAGATTTGACTTACGAGGAGGAGTCGGTGGCTATTCTAGCCCGACACCCGACAGTTGAGGTCTAAGAGTTATCCTTCAGTTCGGGTATAATGGAAGGTTAGCCGGTAGAGGCATCTACCTGGGAGTCCGAGTCGAACATGCGGAGTAAATATCCACACCTTTTCTCCAGCTCAGTTACTTTTTCTAACTCCGTTCGAGGACAAACGTTTGTTTTAGAGGTGGAGAATGTGATGACCCAAAATGTCATCTTTAAATTTAATAAGTAATTATATGTTCTAAGACCTCGAAAAACACCATTTATCATTTCTCGACTTGCGTGCTCAGTTCGTAAAATTTTTCCGAAAAGTTTTATGTGAAAAATAGATTAAAATGTGAAATAGAGCTTTCAAACCCAACTGAGTTGAATTTGGTCAACACTTTTAGCAAACGGACCCGGATCAATATTTTGACAGTTTCGGTAGCTCCGTATCGTGAATTGGGACTTGGGCGTATGCCCGGAATTTAATTTGGAGGTCCCTAGCTCAAGTTATGACCATTTATCGGAACTAGCAATTTAAAGGCTAAAGATTCCAAGTTTGACCACGGGGTTGACTTTTTGATATCAGAGCCGGAATCCGATTCTGGAAATTTGAACAGCTCCGTTATGTCATTTACGATTTGTGTGCCAAATTTGAAGTCATTCCGGATTCATTAATATGTTTTGGCACGAGGTTTGCAAATTGAAAAGTTTAAAACTCAAAGTCCGAATCCAGGTGAGAATTTTTCGATGTTATTTGATGTGATTTGAGACCTAAGTCCGTATTATGTTACGGGACTTTTTAGGATATTTGGATAAGGTCCCGAGGGGCTCGGGCGAGTTTCGGACGAGATTCGGATGGTTTAGAGCATGTTGAAAGTAGCAGGTTCTTGGCAGAACTTGGTGTAATCGCACCTGTGCAATGGTGATCGCAGGTGCGCAACCGCATCTGCGAGAAGATAGTCGCTTCTGTGAAAGAGGCACGGGCCAGTTGCATCGCTTCTGCGGAGAAATGGGGCGCAAATGCACGACCGTTTCTGCGAAGGCTGTATTGCTTCTGCGGTCGTTTGGTCGCTTCTGCGACGTCGCAGGTGCGAGAGAAATGTCCGCAAATGCGGAACCTCGCCTGGCAGCCCTACTTCACAAATGTGAGATTTTTCTCACAAATGCGTGACTGCAGGTGCGAAATATAGCCCGCAAATGCGAAAATGCTGAGCAGAATACATAAAATCGGGTCTTAGCTATTTTTACTCATTTTTGAGTTTCAAGTCTCGGATTTGGGCGATTTCAAGGGGGATTTTCACGACTTTGAATTGGGTAAGTGTTCTTTAACCAAAAGTGATTATATTTCATAAATTCATGTCTATATTCATCATTTATTTCAGATTTAGATGGAAGAAATCAGATTTTATTATAAAATCTTTCAAAAACGAAAAGTTAAGATTTGAAGGTCCATTTGATATCGGAATTGGACAATTTTTGTATGGTTGAACTCGTATCGGAACGGGTGTTTGGATTTCGTGAGTTTTTTTCGGGATTTGAGACGTGAGTCCCACTGTCAAATATTTTAATGAATTTTGGATTTTTATCCGAAAAATTTGTAAATTCATATGGAATTAATTCCTATGATTAGTATTGAATATATCGAATTGTTTGTGAATAGATTTGAAGTTTTCGGAGACAAAAATTAAAAGGAAAAGCCATGGTTGAATAATTGATTGAAATTTATAAAGCGAGCTAAGTGTCGTGGTTAACCTTGACTTGAGGGAATAGAACCCTTAAATTATTTGTTCTGCGAATTACATGTGAACGACGTATAGGCGAGGTGACGAATGTCTATACGTCGTCAAATTAATTGTTTGCCTGCTTACTTGAAAAATCATAAATTATTTTAAATTATAAATTAATTATTATAATAATTGTTGCTCTCCTATTCTTTGTCAAATATTAATCCTTGAATTCCTGCATTAATTATTACATGCTATTGGAATTATGTGTTTTAATTGTTATTTGACATTTAGCATATTAAATATTAAACTGCCTATTTTCTCCATGATTTCTATAATAATTTGCTATTTATCATTGTTTGTTTCATAATTAAATCATAATTGTTGTATGCTTGTTGTCTTATAATTTTATATTAATTGTTGTATTTATTGGGGAAATTTCGTCTATAAGAATTGATTGAAATGGATATATTGGAGGATCGGGTTGCACACCGCAATAAACTTATTAAAAAGTCAATATTGGAGGATCGGGTTGCACGCCGCAAGATACTTATTAAAAGTCAATATTGGAGGATCGGGTTGCACGCCGCAACAGACTTATTAAAAAGTCCATATTGGAGGATCGGGTTGCACGCCGCAACATACTTATTAAAAGTCAATATTGGGGGATCGGATTGCACGCCGCAATAGACTTATTGAAGAGTAAATATTGGGGGATCGGATTACACACCGCAATAGACTTGTTTAAAAGTCTATATATATATTTGATTGAAATAAATATATGACAGACTTGATAAAAAGGAATATATATTGGGAGAGCGGGTTGCACGCGATAACAGAATTGAATGTCAATATATTGTGAGAGCGGGTTACACGCTGCAACATAATTGGTTGAAATAATAATGGATTATGACTGCTGAGTTGGCTTCAATTATTATAAATGAGTCATCTGTTTTATTTCTATTATTTGTTGTTGTCATTAATATTGCGTACAGGTTAATGTAAGTGAATCGCCTTAGCCTCGTCACTACTTCGTTGAGGTTAGGCTCAACACTTACCAGTACATGGGGTCGGTTGTACTGATACTACACTCTGCACTTCTTGTGCAGATTTTGGAGTTGGTCCCAGCGGCGTACCATAGACTTGCTCGGATTTCAGCTATTCGGAGGAGACTTGAGGTATAACTGCATGGCGTCCGCAGTTCTGAAGTCCCAAAATCCAACTAGTCGTGATGGCACCTAACCCAACCCTTTAGGTAAGCCAATTACCAAATGTCCAATTTCAATGAAATTAATTAAAAGAAAATATCTAAAACCAATACATTTCCGCAAGAACTGGTAGTACAAATCATGAGCTTCTAAGAATAGAGTTTATAAAGCGAAAATGAAATAAATACATAGTCTGTTTGAATAGTACATAAACAAAGCTTTTATAAATCTAAGGCTACCATGAACAAGAGGCAGCTACAACAGGAACGCAGGTACATCTTCAAATCCTGGAACCATCGAGCACATCAACAACAACAGCCAACATCTGCACGTAATGTGCAGAAGTATAGTATCAGTACAACCGACCCCATGTACTGAGTAAGTAACAAACCTAGCCTTAGGTTGAAAGTAGTGACGAGTTTCTACCAAGGTCGGGTCCAAAACCACTAGTCCACAACAGTCCATAACAACATAAAGCAAATAATACCAGAAGTAACTCAGAGATAAAATGCTCAGCCAAATCATGATTTCAAAAATAGTTGTTCTTCCTTTCAAGTACATCAGTGAAAACCCAAATCATTTGCCGAAGTTTCCAAAAATATGAATAAGTTTGAAAAATAATAATTTTCCCAAAATCCTTTCAATAGTAAATAAGATGTTTCATCTTCTTTTGAGATAACCAGTGTAAAACAAATGCATCACTATGCCCATCTGTCAACATGTGTGAGAAATCATGAATGCTGTGATACCGTACATCATGAGAAAAATACATCTCTATGCCTGTATGTCATGTGTGCATATCAATGCAATGTACCTCAAAGATAAACTCATGTACTCACACTCTCAGAGTACTCAATCTCCCTTTCTCACACATTCCACTCATCATGCCCAATCACTCGGTACTATATATGGCCAATCCGACCCAGGGAAGATCCATCCCGGAATATAAGCATCAACTGATCATCAGTCACTCAGTACCGAGTAGAGCAAATCCAGCCCATGGAGAAGATCCATCTTCAGGTATATAATACTTTGGACAAGGTCCATGTCCAGGGAAGATTCATCCCTCAATAATATCAACCACGCTCACTGGGGGTATGTACAGACTCCGGAGGGGCTCCTTTAGCCAAGCGCCAATAACCGCATGGACAACTCACGTGCCATAGTATCAATATCAGAATCAATCAGGCCCTCGGCCTCACTCAGTCATCAATCTCTCCAGTCTCTCTCTCATAGGCTAACAATGTCATGAAAATAGCCCAAAAATGATGATATAATGTATCAATAAATAACAGCAGAGACTGAGATATGATATGCATATGAATGCGTATGACTGAGTATAAAATGCAATAAAAACAAATAACTTAATAGCATAAACGACCTCGGTGGGTCCCAACAGGATAGACATGTAGTCTAAACATAGTTTATAGCATGAATCACATTTTGATAACTCTAGTACGTAGAGATTTCATGATTTCAAACAAGTTCAAATAACTACACAGTTCACACGGTGTAGACCCATACGCCCATCACCTAGCATGTGCATCACCCCAACACAAAATACATAACACGTATAATCAGGGTTCATACCCTCAGCTCCAAGATTAGAAGAGTTACTTACCTCAAACAAGCCAAATCCAATGTCGAGCAAGTTAAACAATGCTCCAGAAATTCCATTCCACGCGTATCAACTTCCGAACAGCTCGAATCTAGTCACAATTAGTTTGATTCAGTCCACACAATTTTATAGGAATTAATTCCATATCAAAATACTAATATTTTTTCACAAAATTCGAAATTACGCCCCCAAAATCACCCGTGGATCCCACATCTTGAAATCTGACAAAACTCACAAAATACAACAATCCATCCAATTACAAGTTCAACCATACTAATTTCACTCAATTCCGACTCCGAATCGATATTCAAACTCGAAAAAAATTCATTTTATAAAGTTTCTACAATTTTTCCCAAATTTTTACCTCAAAGTACTAATCAGATGATGAAATCATTGATATATTCATGTATATTAACCAAATTCGAGTTAGAATCACTTACCCCAATGAATTTCTTGAAAAACCCACAAAATATCGCCACAAACCGAGCTCCCTAAGTCCAAAATGTGAAATAATACCCTAAACCCAGTTTATATAGTGCACCCTCTGAACTCCCACTTCGCGGTCCGCAAAATTCCAAGCGCGGCCGCGAAATTCTGCTGCGGTCCGCGAAATTCTTGGTGGCTGCACTGCCATGCTTTAGTATTGTGGCCATAACTTTCTCTACATATATCCAAATGATGACTTCTTTACCTTTTTGGAAACTAGACACGAAGGGCTACAACTTTGGTTTTTAAATCATCTCCAAATTCCTTATAGATCAAAAGATAGGCTTCCGAAGTCGGACCGGCGAATCTGCAGAACTCCCTGGAGCGCGGCCGCGGACAGAATTATGCGATCCGCGAAATTTCAAGCACGGCCGGGAAATTCTGCTGCGGTTTGCACTCTTATGTGCGGTCTGCGCCCCTCCTTCGCCTCAACACCCAAAAAATGTGTGGCCCGCACCCCCAAAAGTCTTATTCCTCTACCCCAATTTTGAAGGGCTGTGAAAAATTTAAAAGCTTAGTCCACCGGAAAAAAGGAAGGAGCCATAGAGAAGGGGAAGATGACATGATGGAAGAAGAAATACTCACCAAGGAGAAAATCTAATGGAAGAAGAGATGAAGAGAAAGGGGAAGGGAGGGATCTGAAGAAGAAGAAGAATAAGAAGAAGAAGAAGAATATAAGAAGGGGGTTGGGGGGGGGAGGGAGAGAACAGAGGGGGAGGGGAACGAAGGGGAGGGTGACAGATGAAGAAGGAAAGAGAAGGGTGGAGGAGAACGAAGGGGAGGGGTATTATGCTAGTATTTCTTTTATTTATTAATTTTTTGATTTTTGTATTTTTAATAGAGTAAAATCATCAATTCACGCATCAAATGTGCATGTAAATCACTCATTTTTTCCACTTCAGTCATATCAATGCCACATAAACTCGGTCAATAATCATAAGGGTTTAAAAGTCTTGTTTTGATTAAGTTGAGGTGTTTGGATAGAACTTTGTGGAGTATAGGGACTAGGATGACAATCCGAAACAAGTACACTACTAAAAATCACATGTTTACCGACGCAAATTACCGAGGGACGTCCCTCGGTAACAAGGCTTTACCGAAGGAAGTCCGTTGGTAAATGATAGGTAGGTAAATCTTTCCTCGGTAAAATAAACCGACAGAATCCCTCGGTAATTACCGATGGACCCCATCGGAAAGCCATCGGTACCTTTCTGACAGCATTTGGTCAAATAGTTTTACTTACAAACGGATATCCGTCGGTATATTATAAAATAATATAATATCAATAATATCAATACCGACGGATATCCGTCGGTAAATTAAAAATAATAATTTAATATTACCGACGGATACCATCAATATATTTAGAATTTTAATTTAGTAATTTAAAAATTAAAAATATGAATAAATTCATATTCCGATGGATATCCGTCAGTATGTTCAACAAAATTTAAAAATTTGGTTTAAGCCTACCGACAGACTCCCTCGATAATTAAGAATTCTGGATTGAAAATGAATAAGTTTTTCGACGGACTCTGTCGGTAAGTCCCTCGGTAAATCTGGTATATTTTTGGCAGGCAGTGCTTATTTTTGCTGCACCACCTGCGAGCCAGAATATTATAATAGAAACAGAAATGCAACCGAAACAAGTTGAGGTGTTTGGATAGAACTTTGTGGAGTATAGGGACCAGAATGACAATCCGAAACAAGTACAAGGATTTTCCAAGCCTTTAGATTATATACTGTATATCTCATTTTAATAGAAAAAATAAACACCGTGAAAAAAATAATATCTTCATACAATCCTTGCAATATTAATAAGTTACTAATCATTGTATTACAATCTCCAAATAACTTGTTTCTAAACAATCAACCACTTAAGTACATGAAACCTAGAGGATTGGGGTAGGGAGAAAAAGAGTATATGTATATGAAAGGTTTATTAATGAATGACAAATATATGTAATACATGAGGGGTGTTTTAGTTTAATTATAAATAAATAGCAAGTCAAGAACAGCATGATACAAATTCTCAAAGATGCGATAGCTCATATCAATGACGACGAGAATATTGACAGTGTAACCCAAAGGCAATAGGCTAAGTAAGATAAAGGAGTTAACCCTCTAGCTTTCAAGAACTAATGCTAGTGCAGAAGCAGTGATAGTGAAAACCGCAGCCAACATCAAACAAATAGAAGCAACACTAGCTTTTAAAGACACAGAAATATAGAATTCTTCAGCGTAGAAAGCAGAACGTTGGAGTGATAACAGAGCTGCCAAACTTATGAAGGAAAACAATATTGCTGAATAAACGACCGTTATGAACTTGTAGAAGGTGTTGTCTTTGTCGAGAACAGGTATACCAGAATTCTGATCGAAACCTCCAGGTACTGTAAATACTGCTGCATAATTCACTGTACAGAAAAGGGTTGCCACAACTATGATTCTGTTGATCATATCAATACTCTCCCTCTGTGCTGCTTTTCTAAACGCAAATGGTTCTCTTCGAATAATTCATCAGCTGTCTTCCCATCTCTATTTCGGACGTACCTTAGATGCGGGTGGCAGTCCATCCTTGTGTGCTGAGGATGATATGCATGCAACTCATTTTATTCATTATATCGATCGAGTACTAATTTACATATGCCATTTTAACTTGAGACAGAAAAAAAAGAGGCGCTTAACACTACTAGAAATTCGCTAAAAATTCGACCAAAAATACCGACCAACGTTGGTCGGTTATGGCAAATTACCGACCAAAACGCGACCATTACGGTGTGGACGGTGTTTTGATGGTCGGAATGGCTTACCGACCAAAGTTGGTCGGAAATTACCGACCAACTTTGATCGGTATATTAAAATGACCATCTGACACGTTTAATTACTTACCGACCAACTTTAGTCGGAAATATATTTTATTAATTTAATTTTACCGACCAAAGTTGGTCGGTTTAACTAAATTATATTTTTTTATTAATTATTAAAATTAAAAAAAACCGACCAACTTTGGTCGGTAATTGAAAAAATATATTTTTTAAAACTAATTAAAATTAAACATTACCGACCAACTATGGTCGGTAATCTCAACAATGCAAGCAAAATACCGACCAAAGTTGGATGGTAGTGTTGAATTCTGGGAATTCAATGTTTATTAACCGACCAACTTTGGTCGGTATTTTGGAATAATTTATTTTTTTTAATTAAAAATCGACCAACGTTGGTTGGTTTTTCTGGGATTAATTTTGGCATAAAATGCCTGTTTTGGCAGCTAAACCACCTGCCAGCATACCAATACAACAACACAATAATAACAACAACACAACAACAACAACAACAACAACACAACAACAACAACAACAACAACAACAAAAACACAACAACAACAACACAACAACAACAACAACACAACAACAACAACCAAAACATTCAATAAATATTTTAAAACCAACAAATTAAAGTTCAATTGAACCAAAAAATCCAAAACCAAGTTAAAACTAATTACAACTAGTTCATAACTGGTTCTATTTGTCTAGTTCAAAGTATATAAAAGTCAAGGGGTGTTTTGTACAACATCATCATCACTGTCTGATGAACTTTTATCTACAAGACGATATAGAGAACGGTCTTGTGGAGGACGGGAAGCACGATCATGGGGAGGACGGGAGGAACGATCACGAGCAGGGCGGGAGGAACGATCACGTGGAGGTCGACCCTCTGGAGATGACTCACGAGATCGGGGCAACGGAAAAGCTCCACTAGATAGGAGAGTTCTGATCTGAGCTTGCATGCCAAGGAATTGAGCATCTCTAAGCCTTTCTCTTTCCTTGGCCGCTTCTAGCTCTGATGTGAGCTTTGTCACTGTCTCCCGCATAGCGGAGAGGCTCTCCCTATTAAGTTGCTCGCCTTGCGAGGAAGTCCCTATTCCTCGCATTCCACACTTATAGCGATGGAAGTTTTTAGTAGGAAGCCCGTATATCTTCCCCCATTTTGGACCGCCAACAGACTCCAACCATATTCTTTCAGCATCCTCGTCCGAAGGTTGGGTTGGCTCACCCGATTCACCAGCTGGATGACTACGGATGAAATTATCCATGTTACTTTGGTAGTGACCCTATATTATTTTAAATTAAATCAGTATTTCAAGTTGCTTATAAAAGTAAATTATAATACTTAAATAAAATTGAAAGCTTACATATGCAGTCGAGGCCCGGTCCTCGACCCACCTATCTTGATCCCCCTCTTTCTTCTTCTTCACAACATGTGTCTCCTTGAATAACTCATCATGACTCATTGGATGCCCGTACTTCTTTTCCTGAAAACAAATTAATTTAATTAATAAACAGAATAGATATACTTAGAAAAGTAAAATAATTTAAGCAATTACGTACCAATCTTCTTTTTATTGTCCCTAGGCTGATCGCACCTCCAGTGTGCAAGGAGCCTCCCTTCTCGGATGCGCGAGCTTTCTTTCCTTTTTCGCTCCTCTCTAAGAACTCTGCGGTAAGCCATTGCCTTTGCAAATCATTCCACAAATTCTCAAGTAACCAGCCAGGCCTCTTGTTCTTCTTTCTAGCATCCGAGAAAGCATCCGCCAATCTCTTGCGAGCTTTATGATGAAAATTTGTAGCCACTTCCGCGCTATAGCGGTCTTCCCATACACACTTGCTCTGTATTTCAAAAGTTAAATATTAGATGGAAACATCATAAATATAAATTATTAAACTGTTTAAAAGAACATTTATACCTTAAATTGATTGAAAATTTGCTCCTTCAGTGAGAATGGGCAATCAGTCCAAGTCGCATAAGGGCCATCATAAAGCTTTCTGATGGCATTGGTGATTATCCTCGTAGTCTTATTACCCGGCATGAACCTGCAATTTAACAATAAAAACACATTAATATCTTAGTAAAAATGTTACAAATCAATAGACGCAAAAATAATGAATAACACTTACCCATCACCCTCAAGGACTATGATGATCCTGCCATATCGATCATAATGCACTACCTCGTCATCACTATCCGAAGCATGTGTATTAGAGGCATGTGAAGACGGTGTAGGTGGGTCAGAGCTAATGTCTCCCAGGCAAAGGCCTGCAATAGATGGAGTCGATGATGAAGATGGTTGCGATCCCTGTGACTGCGACATAGCTGGACGCGACCCAAGTGGATGTGATACCGATGGCTGTGACCCGAGTGGCTGTGACCCGATTGGCTGTGACCCGAGTGGCTGTGACATGGGTGGATGCGATCCATGTGGCTGTGATATGTAGGGATGTGATCCATGTGGATGTGATGTAGATGGCTGTGAGGCAGCTGGACTGTATGTCGGACGTATAGTCCTGTGGCCCTGTGATGGAAGACTGGGTGTCTGAATAAAGGTGTACGGCTCGTGATGCTGTGGCAGCTCAGTATAGCCGTGTGGTGGAGGATAAGACATAGGCATCTCTGAAAATGGTGGACAAGAGGGAGTATTATTTTCTACCCTCCTCTTTCCCTTCCTACCCTTTTCTCGACCCTGAGAACTAGTAGGGTCATTGTTACCTTGACCCTTGCCTGCCATCTGCATAATATAATACACATTTAGATTGAAACATATAAGAAACTAGCTATAAAACGAGAGTGCTTTAAAAAACTAACTTTTTAATCCTCATCGACGTATTGTTCCTCGTCCGAGAATTCTTCGTCCTCACTTGTTTGAGCTTCATCAGTTGATTCCTCGTCCTCATTTTCTATAATTGTTACTTCATTTATATCAACTTCTTCCAATATGCGTTCAGGATGTTCCAAATCATTTTCTAACTGATCGTCCACTATTTGGTGAATATTGGAGATATCGTTTTGATATGCAACATCTAACACATTCTCGACTTTCACCCTACCTACAGGCTTAGTTTTTATTACAACCCACCAATCGGACTTATTCCGCCGCAATGGATAAGGAGCATAATACACTTGCCTAACGTTATGTGCAATTATGAAAGGATCATAGCGATCATACTCCCTCGTATGATTAACCTCAATTATGTTGTATTGGTTGTGTACTCTTGTACCTCTTGTTGGATTTGGGTCAAACCACTTGCATCTAAAGAGTATCAATTTCTTATATGGCCAACCTGTATATTCTAGTTGTAATATTTCTTTGACCACACCATAATAATCAATATCTCCAACTTGGTTGCCATCACCACCTTGAACCCACACCCCGCTGTTGTTGCTATTTTTATTTTTAGAGCAATCCTCTGTATGAAACTTATAACCATTCACTACGTACTTAGACATTGTTGTGACCTGAAGCCCAGGTCCCCAAGATATATCTTTCAAAAATTGATTTACACCATTATTTGGATTATTTACCTACATAGAGTTAAAAAAAGTCATAAGTTAGCACAACTTATGAATCAATTTTTATACATTCACTACATATGTATATATATATATATATATGTACACTTACAAACTGTTTGAACCACCTATCAAATCTCGTATATACAGCATCATAGCCAAATTGACCCAAGAAGTGACTGTGACATATCAAATATTTTTAGTAGTTGCATCAATATGTAGTCACAGTAAATTTTACATTTTGATAACTAATAAATCAATACTTACTTGAGAAATGGTACAACTTCGGGACAATTTAGCAACACATGAAGTGTAGCTGACTTGTACTCCATATCACTCAAACTTCTCTTTCTAACATCCTTAGAACATCGGCCTGGTTGATTGAATATGGACATTGGTGGATATAATGGATCATTCACACATTCGACCGTGTGCCTATTGGGCCTATTCCTAGAACATGGCACGTTACTCTCAAAATAATAAGAACAAAAATGTGCAGTTTCCTTTGCAAGATAGGCTTCGCATATAGATCCTTCAATCTTATTCCTCTGCTTAACAAATTATTTGCATTTGCCAATTGTCCTACATAATCTTATGTTAGCCAATAACATTCAAATAAAATAGAATATTACATCAAACTTATAATATTACCTCTCAAAGGGATACATCCATCTGCATTGAACAGGCCCTCCAAGTCGTGCCTCGTGTACAAGGTGTATTGGAAGGTGTTCCATCACATCAAAGAAACCACATGGGAATATTTTTTCCATCTTACTAGAAATTACAGGGATGTTTAGGTCCATCCGAAGTAGGTTTTCTTCCCTTAATGTGGTAGAACACAAGTTTTTGAAAAACAAACTAATCTCTGTGATGGGTTTCCAGATTCTTTCAGGAAAACCACAAAATGCAATAGGCACTAAGGTCTCCATGAAAACATGGCAGTCATGACTTTTCAAATGGCTCAACTTCCCTACCTCCATATCTACTTTTTTCCAAGATTCGACGCATAACCCTCAGGCAATCTTTAATTTCGTAACCCAATCACAAATTTGTCGTCTTTCCTCCAAAGTGAATGTGTAACTTGCTTTGGGCTTGAACACCTTACCATTGTTTGCTGTCTGCAAGTATAATTCAGGCCGCCTGCAATATTCTTGTAAGTCCATTCTAGCCTTCGGGTTATCTTTTGTCTTACCTTTAACATCCATTACTGTGTTGAACAAATTATCAAAATAATTCTTCTCAATATGCATGACATCAAGGTTGTGTCGAAGAAGATTATCCTTCCAATAAGGCAACTCCCAAAATATACTCTGTTTCGTCCAATTATGATTAACACCATATCCGGAGAATCTATAAGGTGGAGCCTCAGTAACTTTACTGAAGTTCTGGACCCTCTCCCAAATTTCCTCACCTGAAAGTATCGGAGGTGGAGAATCATATTCCATTTTATTCTTTTTGAATGCACTTTTCATCCTTCTAAACTCATGATCATCAAGCAAGAATTGACGGTGACAATCAAACCATGATTGCTTTCGGCCATGTTTCAAAGTGAACGCTTTACTATTTTCCATGCAGTAAGGACAAGCTAGCTTCCCAGAAGTCATCCACCCAGACAACATTCCATACGCAGGAAAATCATTAATAGGCCACATTAAATTAGCACGCATATTAAAATTCTGCTTGGTTGATATGTCATATGTTTCAAAACCATCATACCACAATTGTTTTAGCTCATCAATCAAAGGTTGCAAATATACATCAATCAAACTTTTCGGATTACGTGGACCGGGAATAATACAATTTAAGAATATATATGGACTAGTCATACACAACTCAGGTGGTAGATTATAAGGTGTAAGAAAGACAGGCTAACATGAATATGGTGTCGCAGATATAGAAAAAGGCGTGAAGCCATCGACACACAGACCTAACCGAATGTTCCTTGGTTCACTAGCAAAATCTGGATATGTCCTATCAAAGTACTTCCAAGCTTCTCCATCTGAAGGATGACACATAACACCAGGTGGTCTTCTATTTTCAAAATGCCATCGCATATGAGGAGCAGAACTCATCGACGCATATAACCTCTTTAACCTAGGTATAAGAGGTAAATAATGCATTGCCTTGACAGCAACCATATTCCCGCTGGAAAGCCTCTTAAAACGAGGCTTTTCGCAAAATTTACAACTGTCTAAAGTTGCATCATCTTTATAATATAACATGCAACCATCTTCACAACAATCAATTCTCATTGACGAAAGTCCCAACTTAGAAACCAATCTCTTCGCCTTATAGAAATCACCAAGTAAGTTGATATTAGGGTCAACTAGTTCACTCATAAGGTCAATGAAAAAGTCCATGGCTGCTTGAGAAATATTCCAATTAGATTTGATACTTAGTAATCTAACTGCAACAGACAGCTCAGAGTGCGGACTTCCTTCACGTAGTGGACGACTAGCTTCCTCTAACTGTTCATAAAAACGTTTTGCGTCATCATTAGGAGTTTGTTCAACATTTTCATTGGGCTCACCTCCAAAAGCATCCGCAACAATATCCTGAATTCTAGAATCAAGATTTGTATTCTCCACCGACCTACTACTTTCACCAACAACCATGTTATGAAATATCCCACGGCTACCATCGATCTCTCCATGATTAGTTCACACAAAGTAATTCTCTATAAACCCCTTCCTATAAAGATGAAGCTTAACTTCCTCCGATTTTTTAAACTTCATACAATCGCACCTGACACAAGGGCACCTAATTACTCCTTCACTTTGGTATGGTGGAAGTGACATTGCATGTCTAATAAAGTCATCAACCCCTTCTACAAAATCCTCCCGCAATCCCCGCCGATTAGGATAATTTCTATTGTACATCCAAGTACGATGTTCCATCTATACAAATAAAACAAGAACAAATTAATTTATTCTACAATTATAAATTAATTATATCTTTTTAGTTAATTCAAGATAATTATTTTTTCCTAATTATACCAATTCATATCCTAAAAGTTCAATTCATATCCAAAAGGTCCAATTCATATCTTAAAAGTTCAAATCATATCCTAAAAGTTCAATTCACAAGAACAAATCCTAAAAACTAAAATTTCAATTCATATCCTACGAGTTTAAACATAAACTAACTAAACTAAAGAAATTCAACCCATACCCTAAAAGTTCGATTCACAAGAACAAATTAATTTATTCTATAATTATAAATTAATTATATCTTTTTTAGTTAATTCAAGATAATTATTTTTTCTTAATTACACCAATTTATATCCTAAAAGTTCAATTCATATCCAAAAGGTCCAATTCATATCTTAAAAGTTCAATTCATATCCTAAAAGTTCAATTCACAAGAACAAATCCTAAAAACTAAAATTTCAATTCATATCCTACGAGTTTAAACATAAACTAACTAAACTAAAGAAATTCAACCCATACCCTAAACTAAACTAATTCATAAATAATTGACTAATTAACAAAACTAATTAGTTAATAAAACTAATTAAAAAAACTAATTAAAATAAGGCCTAAACCCTAATCCTCAATAAAATGCAATGTTCAAATAATTGAAACACTAATCAATTGAAACTAATTCATAACTAATTAACAAAACCTGGAAATAATAAATAAATGAGTTGTAATTCAAACCTAGAATTTGTAGGAGATGGAGGAGGAGATCGAGGGGCGGCAGTGGCAGTGGCAGCGGCGACGGCGACGGCGCGGTGACGGCGAGGGTAAGGGCTGGACGGCGAGGGGGAGGCCTGGACGGTGAGGGGGAGGGGCTGGGAGAAGGAGAGAAGGGAAGGAAGAAGAGGAAAAAATTTCAGAGAAATGGGGGTTTCCCCCATTTTTCACTTTTCTGATTTTAGAATTACCGACCAAAGTTGGTCGGTAATTTTGGTCGGTACATTAAGTGCTGTCCGTTTGACCAAAAACAGACCAACTTTGGTCGTTTTTTTTATAAATTTTTTTTAAAATCTTTAACCGACCAACGTTGGTCGGTAATTTTAAATATAAATTAATATTTTAAATAATAAAATAATTATTAAAATTTAAAAAATTGGATCCAGATTACCGACCAACATTGGTCGGTAATCCAAAATTTTCTTGTCTGACCAGCTATTGACCAATTTACAGACCAACGTTGGTCGGTATTTTGTTTTAAAAAAATGTAAATATTTTTTTTCCCCAGTTTGCGTCCAACCTGGACGGTTTTTGGTCGCATTTTTTGACCGACCAACGTTGGTCGGAAATAATTGATCGGTTTTTAGCAGATTTTTAGTAGTGCTTTACGCAAAATTATAGTATTGAGCTCTGGTAATTTTGATGATTAACAAACAATATTGTACTAGTATTTGGTTGGTTGGTTAATTACTAGTTAAAGAACCTAGTCCTACGTGTGGTTCTTTTAACAAGGTTCATGCATATATTTATATATGTCACTTTCACGCGTAAATATTTCACTTAAGCTATAAATTAAATGACCTAGTAACCGCCTAAATTCAAAAGAAATTGCTAATTATAAGGAGCCCAGTTTTATAAGAAATAGTAGAACTGCATGCGTTAGGAGTTGTTTAGGCAAGCCATATGGTTTAATTTATATACTTCCTCTAAGCCTTGCTACTAACATTGGTCTCATGTATATAGATTGTACTCCTATTAGTTTGCCTTCTTGCAGTATAGTATTATATATATACACTTAGATCGAGAGAATTATGAGAGCAAGAAGCAATCCTCAGTGTACGTAGGATATATATATCAAGCCGAAAAACCAAGTCTTGTGTTTGAAGTTTGTCTATTCATTATATATAGTAGGTATTTTGAGTTGTAACCTAATTCGCTTATTTAAGAAGCTTTTTGTTAGGTCATCTTCAGAGAATCGTTTGTACTTCTAGGCTAGAGTTAGCTTGGAGGCATGCATTGCTACGTACAGTCAAATATGTACCAAATTAAAAAAAAAATTAATAATAATATTTACTCAAGGTCGAAAACTTTACCTTTAACCAATATATGTCCCAACACATCTCACGTGCTATATCAGTATTAGACTCTTTCACTGGCACAACTGAAGAGTGAGTAGATGGAAGTTCCAAACTTGATGGAACTCCCAAACTTGATGCTAAATGAAGTATGGTGTTCCCATATTTATCAACTTCTGCTAACATTCTATCCTTGTAATGACCAAGTTTTTTCTTCAAAAAATCATATAGACGTAAATTTTTTTGTTCCACTGCTATATGCAAAATGTTCCTTCCATTTTTGTCTAGTGAATCAGAAACTTGAGGTCGTGCTTTTAAGATTGCAGTTACCAATTCGGTAATGTCCAGTTTTGTGGCTTGTATTAGGGGATTGATCATATGATTTGTTGAAGAATCAAAATGAGACGAGCTTGTATAACAAATCCAATCTTCTTTCGATATTAATCTTTCTGCTAGTAACAAAGCTAGTCCATGTTTTTGTTTCTCACTATCAATTCTTCTCAACCATCGAAGACCTGTACATTACCAATAGGAAGTAAACCTCATAACAAAGTAATAATTAAATATTAGCTATAGAGTAACTATATGTATGGCTTCCATGCTAGTAATGTAAGTCAAGTGGTATATGAGTAGATCAAACCGTCTAAACAGGTTTCAGCTAAGAAATTAGTAACACAAAACCGACAAATAATAGACACAATAGCTAACACAAAGATGGTCTCTTATATATTAGGAGCTAAAACATAATTAAATAAATAAAAGTATACATATTCTCCCAACTAATATATATAATCTATACTTTTAGATGAGATGATTATACACTTCAATGTGCATGATATCGGAGAAAACAAAGGTCCTATTTTCAAGTACTCTCATTGCCATCCATGATAAAAATGAATTCATCTTTATGTGTTTGGCTCGTAAACCAGTTTTAATACAAGTATTATTGACGTATTATTTAACCACATTAAATACGTACGTGAATAAATAAAAAAATACGTACGTGAATTGGATTACATGCAAAACGAAACCATATAAGTAAAGCTTTCTTGAAAGTGGGACACATAGGCAGTACCTAAAATTGCTTGCAGCCAAGATGACCTTTCTCGTTTGATGATACCACTAGCTCTTAAATCATGTTGCTCTTCCAGATTCACATAACTTTCAAGATGTAAAAAATAATAGTTGTCAGTAGGAGCTAGGTTAAGCTTATAGTCTAAACTTTATTGTCAAAATTTTAAAGGAAATCAGGAGGAGGATAGGAGGATAAAGAAATCGAACAAGCATTCAAGCTTTGACAGAAAAGGGTCAAATTCCTCCATGTACTCTTAGATATATATCGATCAAGCAACTTTAACTTGTGCTTAACTTTTCGTCTAATATTACCCATTTTTCCTTTTAACCCACATGAAGCTCAAATGAAATAGAACTAGTCGTTATATAGAACGCGCCCCACGCGCAATTCACATCTCCAACTTCTGAACATATCACATGGCAGTTCACGCGCCGACGGGATCCATTCCGTCGAGTGCTATCCATCCCACCCACCACTCACCTGATACCAATACTTTCGTTGAGCAACTACAAGATTTCAATCCTCAAGCAGCTCAATCGGAAGGAAGACGCATCAATAACTCTGCCCCGCACCTGACTTTTAATACCCCCACCGATAATTCTGCCCCTTCTACTCCGACTATGGCTGCTGGAGCACCTTCATACGCAAACAAGATCAAAATTACAGCCCCTCCTCCCCAACAAACAAGACCTAGAATTTCACCAGCCAAACAGACAACAAAGATGGGGAAACCAGCTATAATTTTCTCTCGCAAAGATTATTTCAAAATCCTAGCATCCGACTGTAGATTCACAATTTTGGGTAAATTTACTTCCACTCTGCCTAAGATTGAAGTTATTAGAAACTTTTTCATTACCCAAATCCCATTCAAAGCTACCGTTAAGATTACCCATGTGGATTCCAAGCATATATATATTGATGTGGATAATCTATATGATTATAATTTGGTATACTTTAGAAGATCCATTGATATAGGGGAATATCACTTGAGACTTTTGAAATGGACACCTGATTTTCTTCCTAGAGAAGAAACTCCAATATTCCCTATTTGGGTAGTTATGCCTATGCTACCTTTGGCATTGTTATCACTGGGAGGTAGTGAATCAGATTGTAGAACAAATAGGTGTGATGTTATCATTAGACAAAGCTACTATGATCAAAACAATAGGTTGTGAAGCCAAAGCTACAGTAGAAGTTAACTTGACCAAAGCTTTACCGGCTAGTGTTTGGGTTGGTTACGATGATGGAGATGAGGACGGTTACTGGCAACCTCTGGAATATGAGGGAGTACCAGACTATTGTCAATATTGCAAGGAAGTCCAGTGTAGAATTAAGTCAAGAGATATTGCCATTAATACCAAAACTGATGAGGAGAGACATCGACAAGGAAATTCCACGGAGCAAAGAGAAATTGGCAAATATAAAGCAGAATGCAGTCAACACCATAACAAAAATGCATCAGGTAAGGAACAAGGTTCGACTATGCAACAAGCTCAAGTTAACGAAGAAGAACAATGCAGACTCAACCTATGAGAATAATGGAAAATGTAAGATGGTTATGCAGGGAGGAGCCAAGACAAATCCGAACAAGCAACAACCAAATTTCAAGAACCAAAACAGAAACAAACCTATAATACAAAGGTATGTACCAAAGACTTTGGAACTAGAGGAACACAATCAGATCATAGCTCTACCTGAAGCAAATGAAAAAAATAATCATGTTTGTGAGGAAACTAACCCTAATCCTGTCCGTGGAGAAGAAGTCACACCAAACTTAGAAGCGGAGGAACAGAATAGATCTACAATTACTCCTGAGAAGGTTGATGAAACTGGAGGTTCTATGGATACTAGTAGGGGCATAGTTGAGCAAGTACCTGAATCACCTAGTAATTTTCAAATGCAGAACATAGGTGATGATATAAAGGATATCTCTGAACAAATTCCTATGGAGATTGATTTCCAGAACAAGGAGGTTTGAACTACCATGATCCAAGAGAAACCTACTGATATAATACCAAATCTTGATAATGTCCAAAATAAGGCTCACACGGATCGTAGCAGTGCTACTCCTGATACTATACAATGTAATAACAATTCTATCAAATGTAATAGGCTAGCCCAAAACCAAACCAGCCAAGATACTTTACCAACTCACATTGAAGATAGCCCACTAAGCTCCAGAGCTAGAAAAAGATCTAAGATAAAGAAAAGAATGCAGGAGTTAGCTTTAAATATGCAAGGTAACTATCCAGATTCTAGTCAGGGATTACAACTATTTGTGGAACTCCATGGAGGACATGTAACCAATGAAATTATTCCTGATAAGAACCTGGTAAAATATACAGGACAGAACGTTAAAGAGGATGAGACTGGGTATGACAATGAACAACAAGTTTCAATTGCAAGCTCAGAGGAAACTACTGAAGTTCTTAACCAGACTTCTGGCCCTCAAAGGCAAGAACAAGAAGTTCAAAAAGAAATCAACAAAGTTGTTCAACAAGGGAATTTATCACCAAGAAGTTTCAAAATAAGAATACAACCAAAAATCAAAGATCTTTCAAAAAGATCCCAAAGAACCTCAAAAAAGAAGTGTCGATGATCAATGTCCTAAATTGGAATATTAGAGGGATGAAATCCCAAGATGCTACTGAGAGGTCACACTTTACTTATTCAAATACACAAAATCTCATTATTTGCTATTCAGGAACCATTTGTGGGAGAATCCAACATCAACTACTACATCAGGGGCTTTGGCATGGCAGATTGCTTTTCCAATATAAATAACAAGATATGGCTCATCTGGAATAGTGATATCAATTGTGAAATTTTGAAGAATGAAGAATGAAAAATAAATTATCAATTGCAAGATTATGCATATATAATACTATTGATTCACCCATGTACATTTCTATTGTGTATGCTAAATCTACTATCAATGAGAGGGAAGAGTTAAGGGATGAAATGAGAAATTTTGATGCTTTATGTGTAGTTCCATGGGCAGTTTGTGGAGACTTTAATACCATCACAACTCAAGAGGAAAAGAAAGGAGGCAATCCTTTTTAACATAATGGAAAGTATGCCTTTCATTACATGTTTGGATGATTGTATGCTTATGGATGCAGGATACACCGGAAACAACTTCACTTGGTGTAATAACCATAAAAATAAGCATAATAAGATTTGGAAGAGGTTGGATAGACTCTTGATAAAAAATGAATGGGAGGATTTGTTCCCTATATCAAATATACAACATCTTGCTAGAATTGGACCTAATCATTGTTTACTTCTCTTTCAATTCAAGCTAAGAGATGAGGATCACCCCAAGTACTTCAGATTCTTAGATTTTTGGATTGAACAAGAGGGATTCAAAGATATAGTCAAACAGACTTAGAATACACATATAGAAGGAAGTGCTTGCTGGAAAGTTCAACAAAAGCTTAAAGCAGTTGGCAAAGCTTTAAGCCAATGGTCTAAGGCTGTTATTGGAAATATTTTTGATGTGGCAAAGAACATGGAAAGCAAGATTGATGAGAAAGAACAGAAGCTTCAGATAGATGATAATGATACAGATAAGATTGAGATTAACAAGCTCAAGGCAGAATATATTATACACACGAAGAAGGTGAATTCTTTCTGGAGACAAAAAGCTCACTGAAAGTGGAATCTTGCAACGACCCGGCCGATCATTTTGTAACGACCCGACTTGTCATTTAAGAATTAATACCCAGTTTAGTGACTTAAGGTCTAGAGCAATTTCGCAATATGTATTATGAACCGCGGGTATGGTCGAGTTTGAATTTCTGAAGATTCAGAATTTAATTAAAAGAAACAATTCTTATTTAGAAGCTTAAATGGAAAGAGTTAACCGGAGAGTTGACTTTTGAGAAAACGACCATAGAATGGAATTTTAATGGTGTAAATAGCTCCGTATGGTGATTTTGGGCTTAGGAGCGTGTCCGAAAAATTATTTGAAGGTCTGTAGAGGAATTTGGCTTGCAATAGCGGGGTCGGAATGTGATTTCGAGAGTTGGAAAAGCTGCGTTATATTATTTGGGACTTGTGTACAAAGTTTGAAGTCATTCCGGATAGATTTGATACGTTTTAATACAAAATATAGAAGTTGGAAGATTTAAAAACATATAATTCGATTTAGCGCACGATTCATAACTTCTGCATTGTTTGACGTGGTTCGAAGCCTCGACTATGTTTGTATTGTATTTTGGGGCATGTTGGTATAATTGGTTAAGGTTTCAAGGGCCTCGGGTAAATTCCGGATGGTTAATAGATTTATTTTGGACTTGAAGGAACTGCTGGAAATCTGCCACTGTTGTCATCGCATCTGCGATGAATTTGAGCGCAGATGCGCCATAGCAAATGCGAGATCAAGGTCGTAGAAGAGAAAAGGTCATTCCTGAGAAGTGTTCGCAGGTGCGAAATATACCCTGCACCTGCGAGATCGCAGAAGCGAGCAAAGAAGGCGCAGAAGCGGACGGGCATCGCAGATGCATATAAGGCATCGCAGAAGCGGAGATATTTTCGCAGATGCGAGGGTCATCCGTCTAGAATCATAAGGACCAAAAATGGTCATTTTGCCATTTTCATTTTTGGACTTTTGGTGCTCGGATTTGGGCGATTCTGGAGAGATGTTTCACAAGCTTGGTTGGGGTAAGTGTTATATAGCCCAAAGTGTTTATATTTCATGAATCTATGATTATATTCATAATTTAATTCATATTTTAATGGAAGAAATCAAGAATTTTGTATCATCTTCCAAAAATAAAAATTTAAGATTTGGAGGTCGAGTTGTTATTGGAATTCGATAAAATTGGTATGGTTGAACTCATATCGGAATGAGCGTTCGGATTTCATGAAAATTATGTATGGTTCCAAGGGGCGGGTCCCACGTTGACTTTTATTGACTTTTTGGGAATAAATTTTTAAGTCAACGTATTATTATCCAGAATTATTTTCGATGAATTTTAATGAAGTTATGTAATTAGTTTGGATAGATTTGAGCTGTCCGAAGGTCAATTCAAGCAAGAAGACAATTTTGGAATATCGGCATAACTTCAAAAAGATAAGTGCCTTGCTTAACCTCGAGTGGGGGAATTACCCCTTAGGCATCGAGTATTATATGCTATCTGTGAAATGTGAAAAGCCATGTACGCGAGGTGACGAGTACATACTCGGGATTATATGTGTAAAATTCATTGAGTTAAAGTCTTGGGCAAATTGTATAGTAATTTGGATAATTGTTGGTATATATTTAGTCATCTATTTGTCGTGCCTAAATCCTTGTTGTTGAATATGTTGTTATATGGCAATTTTATGTGATTGTTAGTTGATTATTTATGTAATTCCATGCATTTGTTGGTCTTATAATTATTGGAATTTAATTTCATTATGGATTTTTCCTATGTAAATAATTAATTAAGTGAGCTTAAGAAGATATGCTAATATAATTATCTAAATTTGGATTAATGAAGGATACTGAATAATTTCTATCTTTGTTGATTGTTTTTGTGTTGTTATATACATTGCGTGGAGCCTTCGGCTATTTGTTGAGAAATTAATTGATTTTGTAATATCCATGGAATTTGTTGTGGCCATTGGGCAAACTATAATGTGAATTGATTTTTGTTATATTGTCGTGATAATTTCCCATTTAAATTGTTATGTTGTGTTAGTTATAATTTTGAGGAGATAAGGGTGGTATTTTACCGTTAATATTATGTGGGTATAAGGGTGGCATTTCATTGTTATTGTGTTTGTTGGAATATTGTCTGGGCGGAGCGATAAGGGCATCTATAGGAGCGATAAGGGTGGCAATAAGAGCGATAATGAAGGCTATTGATATTGTCTGGGCGGAGCGATAATGGTGGTTATAGGAGCGATAAGGGTGGCAATAGGAGCGATAAGGGTGGCTATTGTCAGGGACGATATGTGATGATGTGGAGTTATGGTGTTGATGATTTTCATGTGATGTTGTGATTTTTTTGTGTTCATTTTTATACCTTGTGCAATTTGTCTTTTTGTTGGTAAATTGATAATAATCCGATTTATATTGAAATTGGGAGCCTGTGGCTATTGCCAGGCAGATTATAAAATGAAATGTGGGCACGAGGTGTCGTGAGTAAATAATGAGGATATTGACACGTGAATTGTCCGTGCAGTTGTGATATGAAAAGAGGGCATGAGGTGCTGGAAAAATATAATAATTTAATTATGGGCACGAAGTGCCATAGAAATATGAAAAATGGGCTGAGACCTGTGTTTACGAAAAATATAAAAATGGGCCGAGACTCGTATTTTTATGATTATGAAATGAGGTGTCACATGGTGACCTTTTAATTGAAAGAATTGTATTCAAAATATTTAATTGGAAGGATTTTTATTCAAAATGAATTATATGAAAGAATTATATTTGAAGAGATTTATTGAAAGAATTTTATATTCAAAAAATATTTATTTGAGAAAATTATATTTGAAAAAGAGTTTTATTCGAAAGAATTATGTATGAACGACATTTATTTGAAGGGCTTGATTTAATTAGGTATAATTGTATTTATTAATTATTGAGCGATATTAATGGTATTCTTGTTGTCTGATGTGCATATCACTGGCTTTTTTATGTTGCCTTATTGTTATTTGTTTTCTATTATTTTGTATATTATATTGCACAGGCTATTAGACTAGTGAGTATCTTGACTGTGCCTCGTCTCTACTCCATTGAGGTTAGTCTTGATACTTACTGGGTACCGACAGTGGTGTACTCATACTACACTTCTGCACATTTTTGTGCAGAGCCAGGTATTGGAGATATCAGACTTAAGTAGAGTTAAAGCGGGATCGTAAGGATTCAAGGTAGAGCTAATTGGTCGTCGTAGTCCCTTGGAGTTTTTTCATTTCATTGTATTGTTAATTTGTAATCAAACAATATTGTATATTCGGTTCTCGTGATCATTCCATGCATTCAATTAGAGTTCGTGACTCAGTACTACCAGTCTTTGGAGGTTGTATATTCATATTTGTTCTGCTGTTAGTTTTGATTACTTATTTAATTTTAAAAAATGGCTTCAAAAATGTAATTGAAATCGGCTTATCTAGTCTTTGAGACTAGGTGCCATCACGACGCATGTGGTGGGATTTTGGTTCGTGACAAGTTGGTATCAGAGCTCTAGGTTCATAGGCTCTACGAGTCACGAATGAGTCTAGTAGAGTCTTGCGGATCGGTACGGAGACGTTTGTACTTATCTTCGAGAGGCTACAAAACTGTTAGGAAATTTCCACTTCTTTCATTCCTGTCGTGCGAATTTGTTGATTGTGGAATTTGAGCTTTTGTATCTCTATTCTCTCATAGATTGTGAGGACACGTGCTACCGATTAGCTGAGCAACATCTGCACATACTGCTAGGGTTATAAGAGGTCGTCGCCGAGGTAGAGGCCGAGGCAGAGGTCGGGCAAGCGCCACGACTGGATCACATATCAGAGCAACAGTTGAGGAGCCGCCAGTAGCTCCAGTTGGGGGACAGGTACCAGAAGCACATGTTGTTACCCCCGGACTTCAGGAGACTTTGGCACAATTCCTGAGTATGTTTGGTACATTAACTCAAGCGAGATTGATCTCTGTTGCACCAAATATTTTGCAGATTGGGGGAGTAGCTCAAACTCCTACCATAACTCCAGAGCAACAGGTTCACATTGGTCAGGTTCCAGGTGTAATACCGGCACAACCTGTTATTCTGGTTCGGCCTGAGGTTAGGTCAGAGGCATCAAAAGAAGAACAAAAGAGACTTGAGAGGTTTAAGAGGTATAGTCCACCTACTTTTAGTGGCACAACTACAGAGGATGCCCAAGAATTTCTAGAAAATTATCACCGTATTCTCCGCACCATGGGTATTGTGGAAGTGAACGGAGTTGCCTTTACTACATTTCAACTCTCAAGCGCAGCGTATCAGTGGTGGCAAATCTATGAAGAAGGTAGACCAGCCGATGCAACACCTCCAATTTGGGCTCAATTTTCAGAAATGTTCTTGAAAGAGTTTGTTCCCCAGACTCTCAGAGATGCGTGGGGCACAGAGTTTGAACGGTTGCGTCAGGGCACAATGACAGTGTTAGAATATCCTATAGGGTTCAGTGAGTTAGCCCTTCATGCACTTATCTTAGTTTCTACAATCAGAGAACGGGTCCGTAGATTCATTGAGGGGCTCGATTATGATAATAAAATATGTATGGCTTGAGAGTTGCAAACTGATACTCCATTTCAACAAGCAGTAGAGATTGCAAAGAAGATTGAGGGTGTGTTAGGCGAGGAAAGGGAGTCTAAGGATGCCAAAAGGTCTCGAAGATCTGGAGGTTTAATTGGATTTTACTCTTCAGCTAGGACCCATTATAGCAGAGGCTCGAGCAATCGGCCAGCTTAATCCGCACATCGGATTACTCGGAGTGCTCCAGTAAGTTCTTACAATGCACCACCGGCACGAGATTTCTATAATGATTGTTTCATTTATCCGGCACAGACTCAGTCCGAGCAACCGCGACCTCAGAGGGGTTGTTATGAGTGTGGTGATACTAGGAACATCATGAGAGATTGTCCCAGACTTGGGAGGGGTAGATTTCATCAGAACACTCCAGCTACAAGTTTTATTCCAGATAATACTCCACGTGCACAGTCAGTTAGAGGTAGAGGACAGGCGGGTAGTGGGCGCCTAAGAGGTGGAGGCCCGCCCCGTTGATATAATCGCTATGTTTTGGCCGAGGCCAATACACTAGATGGTGTCGTTATAGGTACGATCCTGATTTTTTTATAAAAGGATATTTTCCCTTAATTTGATTCGGTTCTGAATATGAGGTGAGTCCTCTTATTATGCTCCGCTTATGGGTGAGCTTCGTAATGTTTGTGACACACTTATATGTTATCCGTGTTGGGAGAATTAAGGATGTGAGTCCGTGTCTGTCATTTTATTTTTGGGCACCATTGAGGGCTATAAGTCCAAAAGTAATATTTATTATTCATTACTGTGGGTTTAATGTGTTTCGGAATAATCGATTCCAATTTTTATAAATTATATGCCCTACAGGTATGAGGGTTCGTTATGTGTTATGAAAAAAAAATGTTTACAAAAATTTATTGAAAAGAAGAAAGAAAGGAAATTGAAATTTCAGTTGGCACCATGTGCAAAATACTTGTGATTCGGAGTTGAGGTCGAGATCCTCGCATTTTTATATGATGTGAAATATTTAAATCGGGCCTCAAGCCGCGGTGGAAGTTATATAAGTACGAGATCCTTGTGGTGAAATATTTATGAGTTTTTTGTGAAATTTAATTTGTACAATAATATTAATAGGGAGTCATGCCTGTTAGGCTTATTTGATAATTCTTGTATATTTTCTGTTCATATTCAGCCATTTTCGTGCTATAAACATTGAGTTTTAGCCTATGAGATGAGTGCCCAGGTGGCGTCAAATGTGACTCATTAATCCGAGTAAGTGATCATGAGGTCTTCATGCCTCACATTCTGTTTTCAGTGTTGTGAAAATTCGAAACGAGGTGGTGGTTAATATGAGATTAATTGATGATGCTGGAATTAATTATGAATAACTTTTAAGACCAGAGATGTGGTGATGAGCATACATATGATGTACTTCATGTCCTGATATCATTATGATAATGAAGTGCTTGTAATGTTGAGATTAGTGTTATTGATATTTACATTATGGTACCTTGTTGGGTTGTTGATGTGTTGTTAGGAGTTGTTTTAATATTACTCTGGTAGGTGGTTACGCCCAATTATATGGGAGACTCTGCCGAAAATTCTGGAAAATTAGGAAGTTAGTAAAATTTGGGGAATTGAGATGTGCAAAAGAAGAGACAAATTATGTTATGTGTTTGAGGGAGAATGATCCTAAGAGGGGAAGAATGAAACACCCCAGATATTTTTTTGAAGTAATTCAACACTATCAAGAAAGTTGATGTGTGCATAGGCACGAGTTGCTATTGCCAATTGAATCTAATACCGTGCGTTGTTGTGAAAATCAGGCCTTTTGAAACTGTTTGGAGTGTAAGGAATTGATCTTAAAGTTTACAAATATGGATAAAAGAAATAATCTCAAATGAGATGGTATTGTCAGGCTTATCTCAAATGCGGTAACGTGGGATCAACCGTGAGTATATGTGTAAAAGTAAAATCATCAATTTGGTAACCTCAAAATAATTCTTAGCATGTTAATGGAAGAACGTTTGTTTAAGAGGTGGAGAATGTAACGACCCGAGTTGTCGTTTTAAGAATTAATACCTCATGCAGTGACTTAAGGTCTCGAGTAGTTTCGCAATATGTATTATGAACCACGGGTGTGGTCGAGTTTGAATTTCTGAAGATTCAGAACTTAATTAAAAGAAACAATCCTTATTTAGAAGTTTAAATGGAAAGAGTTGATCGGAGAGTTGACTTTTTGAGCAAACGACTCCGGAATGGAATTTTGATGGTGTCAATATCTCCGTATGGTAATTTTGGACTTAGAAGCGTGTACGGAAAATTATTTGGAGGTCTGTAGAGGAATTTGGCTTGAAATGGTGAAAGATGATCTTTTGGGAAGTTTGACCGGGGGAGGGGGTTGACTTTTTGATATCGGGGTAGGAATGCGATTCAGAGAGTTGGAACAGCTCCGTTATGTTATTTGGGACTTGTGTGCAAAATTTGAAGTCATTCCGGATTGATTTGATACGTTTTGTCGCAAAATATAGAAGTTGGAAGATTTAGAAACTTATAATTCGATTCAGCGCGCGATTCATAACTTCGGCGTTGTTTGAAGTGGTTCAAAGACTCGACTAAGTTCGTATTGTATTTTGGGACATGTTGGTATAATTGGTTAAGGTCTCGAGGGCCTCGGGTGAATTCCGGATGGTTAATGGATTTATTTTCGACTTGAAGGAACTACTAGAAATCTGCCACTAGTGTCATCGCATCTGCGATGAATTTGAGCGCAGATGCGCCATCGCAAATGCAAGGTCAAGGTCGCAGAAGCGAAAGGGTCATACCTAAGAAGTGGTCGCAGGTGTGAAATATACCCCGCACCTGCGAGATCGCAGAAGCGAGCAAAGAAGGCACAAAAGCGGACGGGCATCCCAGATGCACATAAGGCATCGCAGAAGCGATTCTCGCAGAAGCGGAGATGTTTCCATAGATGAGAGGGTCGACTGGGCAGTGCACTTCGATGGTGCGCATTTGCGGTCGCAAAAGCGAGTCTGCAGATGCGACGACTAGTCCGCAGGTGCGAAACTAGATAGAATCATAAGGACCAAAAATGGTCATTTTGCCATTTTCGTTTTTGGACTTTTGGTGCTCGAATTTGGCGATTCTAGAGAGATTTTTCACAAGTTTGGTTAGGGTATGTGTTATATATTCCAAAGTGTTTATATTTTATGAATCTATGATTATATTCATCATATAATTCGGATTTTAATGGAAGAACTCAAGAGTTTTGTAAAAGCTTCCAAAAACGAAAATTTAAGATTTGGAGGTCGAGTTGTTATTGGAATTCAATAAAATTGATATGGTTGAACTCCTATCGGAATGGGCATTCGGATTTCATGGAAATTATGTCAGGTTCCGAGGGGCGGATCCCGCATTGACTTTTGTTGACTTTTTAGGAATAAATTTTTAAGTCGACGTATTATTATCCGGAATTGTTTCCGATGAATTTTAATGAAGTTATACAATTAATTTGGGTAGATTTGAGCTGTCCGAAGGTCAATTCAAGTAAGAAGATGATTTTGGAATATCGGCATAACTTCAAAAAGGCAAGTGCCTTGCTTAACCTCGAGTGGGGGAAATACCTCTTAGGCATCAAGTATTATATGCTATCTGTGAAATGTGAAAAGCCATGTACGCGAGGTGACGAGTACGTACTCGGGCTTATATGTGTAAAATTCATTGAGTTAAAGTCTTGGGCAAATTGTATAGTAATTTGGATAATTGTTGGTATATATTTAATCATCTATTTGTCGTGCCTAAATCCTTGTTGTTGAATCTGTTGTTATATGACAATTTGATGTGATTGTTACTTGATTATTTATATAATTTAATTATGGATTTTTCCTATAGAAATAATTAATTAAGTGAGTTTAAGAAGATGTGCTAATATAATTATCTAAATTTGGATTAATGAAGGCTTTGCTTTATGCTGAATAATTTCTATCTCTGTTGATTATTTTTATGGTGCTATATACATTGCATGGAACCTTCGGCTATTTGTTGTGAAATTAATTAATTTTGTTATATCCTTGGAATTTGTTGTGGCCATTGGACAAACTGTAATGTGAATTGACTTTTGTTATGTTGCCGTGATAATTTCCCGTGTAAATTATTGTATTGTGTGAGTTATTATTTTGAGGGGATAAGGGTGGCATTTCACCGTTGATATTATGTGGGTATAAGGGTGGCATTTCTCTGTTATTGTGTTTGTTGGAATATTGTCTGGGCGGAGCGATAAGGGCGTCTATATGAGCGATAAGGGTGGCAATAGGAACGATAAGGATGGCTATTAATATTGGTGCGATATAGGTGGCTATAGGAGCGATAAGGGTGGCAATAGGAGCGATAAGGGTGGCTATTTTCAGGGATGATATGTGATGATGTAGAGTTGTGGTGTTGGTGATTTTCATGTGATGTTGTGATTTTCTTGTGTTCATTTTTATACCTTGTGCAATTTGTCTTGTTGTTGGTAAATTGATAATAATCTGTTTTATATTGAAATTAGGAGCTTGTGGCTATTGCTAGGAGGATTATAAAATGAAATGTGGGCATGAGGTATCGTGAGTAAATAATGAGGATATTGGCACGTGAATTGTCCGTGTAGTTGTGATATGAAAAGAGGGCACGAGGTGCCGGGAAAATGTAATAATTTAATTATGGGCACAGAGTGCCGTGGAAATATGAAAAATAGACTGAGACTCGTGTTTACGAAAAATATGAAAATGGGCCGAGACCCGTATTTTTATGATTATGAAATGAGGTGTCATGTGGTGACATTTTAATTGAAAGAATTGTATTCAAAATATTTATTTGAAAGGATTTTTATTCAAAAAGAATTATATGAAAGAATTGTATTTGAAGAGATTTATTGAAAGAATTTTATATTCGAAAAATGTTTTTTTTGAGGAAATTATATTTGAAAAAGAGTTTTATTCGTAAGAATTATGTATGAAAGATATTTATTTGAAAGGCTTGATTTAATTGGGTGGAATTATATTTATTATTTCTTGAGCGATATTAATGGTGTTCTTGTTGTCTGTTATCCATATTATTGGTTGTTTTATGTTGCTTTATTTTTATTTATTTTCTATTATTTTGTATATTATATTGCACATGCTATTAGACTAGTGAGTGTCTTGACTGTACCTCGTCTCTACTCCACTAAGGTTAGTCTCGATACTTACTTAATACCGACCGTGGTGTACTCATACTACACTTCTGCACATTTTTGTGCAGAGCCAGGTATTGAAGATATCGGACTTGAGCAGAGTTAAAGCGGGATCGTAAGGATTCAAGGTAGAGCTGCTTGTGTTCATTTTTGGGCCGTGATACGCTTTGAGAATTATAACCCCGTTCCCCCATTTACTAATCAATTTATGCCTTACAGTTGATTTATGACTTATCGGGTTAGTTGATTCGGGTCCAAAAAGATTTCAAAGTGAAATGAGACACTTAGTCTTATAATTAAAAATTTTAAGTTAGAAAAATGACTGGATGTGGACTTATGTGTAAACGACCTCGGATTTGAATTTGATGATTCCAATAGCTCCGTATGGTGATTTTGAACTTAGGATCATGTCCGGAAAATTATTTGGAGGTCCATGGTGGAATTAGGCTTGAAATACCAAAAGTTAAAATTTTGGGAAGTTTGATCGGGGGGTTGACCTTTTGATATCAGGGTCGGAATCCGATTTTGAAAATTGGAATACCTCCGTTATATCATGTATGACTTGTGTGCAAAATTTGAGGTCAATCGGACATGATTTGATAGGTTCCGGAGTCATTTGTAGAAACTTGAAATTTCAAAGTTCATTACGCTTGAATTGGGGTATGATTCGTGGTTTTAGCATTGTTTGCGGTGATTTGAGGGTTCGACTAAGTTCGTATGATGTTTTAGGACTTGTTGGTATATTTGACTGAGGTCCTGCGGGCCTAGGGTGAGTTTCGGATGGTTAACGGATCGAATTTTAGACTTGGAATTTTGCTGAAGTTTTTCTGGTATACTATCTGGTTTCCTTCTACGCGATTGCATGGAAAGATCCGCGATCGCATAGCGTTAATTAGGAGTGCTGAGTTTTTTTCTATGCGATCTCATGGGGAGATTCGCAATCGCGTAGTTGGGAATAGAGAATGCATCGCGAACGTGTGGGCAAAGCCGTGTTCGCGAAGAGGAGGTGAGGCAGCTGGGGTTCGCGAGCATTGTTCTATGCGAACGCGTGGGCTATCCGCGAACGCGTAGGCCTGGGAAGCTTTGGGGACAGTGTATTTTGGTCTTCGCGATCGTATAACCTAGTACGTGATCGCATAGGGTTATTTTGGCAGTGGAAATGTTGTGCTTAGTGATCTCGTGACTTGGTCCGCGATCGCATAGAAGAGAGGTCTAGTTAGAAAGTTTAAGTTCTGAAAATGGGACTTTGTCCTATTTTCTATTTTTAACGATTTGGAGCTCGGATTGAGGCGATATTTGGGAGATTTTCACATGAACAAAGGGGTAAGTGTTCTTAACTCAATATTGGTTAAATTACCCGAATCCATGGTTGTTTTTATCATTTAATTGGTGAATTAAGTTGGAAAAGTTTGAAAACCCTCTAGGATAAATTTGAGGATTTGAGGGCGGAATTGTTATCAGAATTTTATAATTTTGGTATGGTTAGACTCGTGGTGGAATGGGAGTTCATATTTTGTAACTTATGTCGAGTTCCGATACTTGGGCCCCACGGGCAATTTTTGGAGTTAAAATTTGGATTTTTATGGAAAAATTATATTTTCATATGAAATTAATTCCAATAAATTTTATTGACTGAAACGAATTATTTGTGACTGGATTCGAGGCATTCGGAGGCCGATTTGTGAGCAAAGGCATAACAGAGTAAGGAATTTCACGTTTTGAGGTAAGTAACAGTTTTAAATCTGGCTCTGAGGGTATGAAACCCCGGAAATTGGTATCATGTGATTACTTTGGAGGTGACGCACATGCTAGATGACGGGCGTGTGGGCGTGCACCGAGGGGATTGTGACTTGATCCGTCCTATGAGACAGTAAAGTCGAATAACTTGTTGTTAGCTATGTGCTCTCTATGTGTTGTGGAAATTTGACTAGAAACCATGTTTAGGCTATATGTTGGTACTGTTGGGACCCACAGAGGTCATGTACATGTTGAATTATCTGCTTAAATTGTTGTTTTGTACTCAGTCACAGTTTACTTCATTATTTTATCTCAGTCTCTATTGTTCATTATTGATGTATCATATCATTGTTGTTTGGGCTGATTTCATGATTGTTGAGAGCCCGAGAGACTGGAGAGCTTCATGACTGTGCGAGGCTGAGGGCCTGATTGTGAGATATTATACTATAGCACGTGAGTTGGCCGTGCCACACGTGAGTTGTCCGTGCGGATCCTTATATTATACTATAGCACGTGAGTTGGCCGTACAACACGTGAGTTGTCCGTATGGATTCTTATATTATACTATAGCACGTGAGTTGGCCGTGTAGGACGTGAGTTGTCCGTGAGGATCCTTATATTATACTATAACACGTGAGTTGGCTGTGAAACACATGAGTTGGTCATGCAACACGTGAGTTGGCCGTGTGTATCCAGATATTTATATTATGGCACGTGAGTTGTCCGTGCAGCACGTGAGTTGTCCATGTAGATTATAGCGCTTGGGCTGTAGGAGCCCCTGCAGAGTTTGTACACCCCCACTGAGCGCGGGTACCCATTGAGTGTGAGTGTTGAGGGATGAGAGCCGAGTGGTTGAGTTGTTGTGATGAGTTGAGTGACTGTTTCCTGATAGGTTGTACTTGTTTTGCACTTGGTGCTATCTGTCATTGTTGTGAAATCTCTGAAAGATTTTATATCCGAATTACATGAAATTGAACTGTATAAAATTGATTTGACTTAAACTGCCGTATTTGAAAGCATGTCTATTCTTTGCTGGAATTACTGAAAGTGAACTATAACTGTGTAGCTCGTCATTATCTTCAGTTCCTTAGTTATTATTGTTACTTGTTGAGTTGATTGTACTCATACTACATACAGATCCAGGTGTTTCTGGACATAGCGGGTGTTAATTCTCTCGCACAGTTCATTTTTCGGAGATTCAGAGGTAGCTGCCGTGTTTCGCAGACCTTGTGTATCCTTCCCTATCTCTTTATTTACTGCATTTAGTCTCGGACTATTATGGACCGTATTTTCCATACTTGTATTAATATTAGATTCTCATGTACTCAGTGACACCAGGTTTTGGGAGTGTTTATATATATAATTATGAGTTTTTCTTCCGCTAAATTTAGATATTATGTTTTCAAACTTAAAAGATATGGTAGTTTATTGAGATTGTTAGCTTGCGTAGTATTGAGATAGGCGCCATCACGACGGGTGAGATTTTTAGGTCGTGACAAATTGGTATCAGAGCTCTAGGTTACATAGGTCTCACGAGTCATGAGCAGGTTTAGTAGAGTCTTAAGGATCGGTACGGTAACGTCTGTACTTATCTTCGAGAGGCTGCAGAACCCTTAGGAAAATTTTCCTTCTTGTATTCTATCGTGCGAAATTGATTCAGCTGGAATCATAACTCTTTGAATTCCTTCCACACATTTCGTATGAGCATATGAGCGCTCAGTATCAGATGTGCATCGCCGGCTTGTGATTTTATGAACGAGGTTCAAGACGTGTATTCTGTGTTGCGGTAATGGGCCAGTCTGGAGGACTTGAGGCCAGGGTCAGACCGCAACTTAGGCTCAGTAGCTTCAGTTATGTGAACTTGTACATTTGGACTCATATGTCCGGTAATGTCCCTATGAGTGGAATTTGTGGATCGATGAGCGGTTGAATGACTATATGATAAGTATGATGTGAATGTGGGATGTGTTCAGATGGGTTGAATGAGACAAATAAAGTTTACTTGTGACTCAAGAGTTTGCTATTGGGTACTTGATATCTGTCTTGATTTGACATATGGTCTCGAGTTGTGAGTGTATTGAAGGATCTTTCACGTTGTTAAATTGTGGGACAAATTAAATTCTCATGTCTTGTCAATGAGTTTGGACTCAAGAAAAGTAAGTGATTGTGTAGTAATTATGGTTGCGAATGGGCATTTCTAATGTTGATGGCTCGAGAAAGATGATCTTCGAAGAGGCTTAGAGTCAGTAACATTTTATTGGTTCAGGTGCGACATAGATGCATTTTGATTTGATGCAATAGTTGGGCAGCAAAGTATGAGGGAAGACATGCGGATCACTAGCCAAATGGCTAAAACCGCTTCTGTGTCCATGAGCTCTTACCTGCGGGCTCGCACCTGTGTCCAAAGGCTCCCAGGTGCGGGCACACCAGAACTGGTGCACCAGCAGCCCCTTTTGAGTTATAACTCGATCCGTGCAACATCCGAGTAGCACCCGAGGCACCCGAGGCCTTGTCCAAACATACCAACAAGTTTTTAAACATGAGCCGGACTCGCTCGAACCCACGAAACGCGAAAAACAACACCAAAACTAAGAATGACACCCCAAACCAGTCCATGCCCAAATTAATATCAAAATCTACCATACTGAGCAATAATAAATCAGCTCTGGTTGCAAAATCACTAAGAACAACCAAACGCGACCGATACACATAGTCAACAATAATAGCATCTCCCACAAGTGTAGATACATAAACAGGAGAACTCAAAGAATCACAGAATACGCCCAAACACGGAGCAAAATAAGATGACACATAGGAATAAGTGTGGGCTGACTTTCTTCTCACAAAGTATTGCTCAAGGAGGCATCCTGTAGCTCTCAAGAAATCATCAAAACAGTCGCATGCATGGAGGAATCTTATGGATGTTAGAGAAAAAGCTGAGAGCAACACTGTATGAAGAATCAATAAAGGGCAATGCTATTTTTGGTGGGACATTTGGACAGGAAAAGGAGCCTTAGCTAATTCCTGTACACACCTAACAAGATCAATGAAGCTTAAAGTGGGGTCTTTCATTCAAGATAGATGCTGGAATCTACAGAAGCTTTCCCAGACAATTCCGGACCAACTTATCCAACAGGTGGTACCCATTAATATTGGAGATGCAACAAAGGAAGATTATGCTTACTGGAATATCACAGAGGATGGATGTTTCTCAAATGGTGCAACCTGGAGGTCAATACAACTTAGGAGACCAAGCAACTTCTCTCTTCAAAAGGTATGGAATAAAAACATTCCATTCAAAATGTCATTTTTGGCTTGGAGACTTCTCCAAAGTAAACTACCTTTTAATAAGGTGATCTCTAGATTTGGTAATGAGATTGTCTCTACATGTCATTGTTGTGTGACCCCAAAAAATGAGACAATCCAGCATGTTTTCTGTTGTAGTGATGCTGCTACGCACTTGTGGAATTATTTTGGCAATCCATTGGGAATAGTGGGGCAGGGTAACAATATTAGAATTAGGATGGCACAGTGGTGGGATATTAGATCTAACAACATTGTTCATAAATATATTTTGTAAACTTTACCAATTCTCATTGTTTGGGAGATTTAGAAAAGTTGGTGTGCTTGTAAATATGGCACTCAGAGGAGATTATTGTATAGAAGTATGGAATATCAGATCATGTGGAATATTAAGGCAGTTCTGGGTATGACCTTCCCAAATTGTGAAAGGTCACTACTATGGCCTAGTCTCTGTAAATTGATTGAAAAACTGAAGCCAGTCCAGAGAATTCTTCAAGTAGTGTGGAAAATGCCAGATAATGGAAAGTTGAAGGTGAAAACTGATGGAAGCTACATGAAGGCTACAAGAAAAGCAGGGATAAGAGGAATTATTAGAGATGAATCTGGGGACATGATTGAAGCTTTCTCTTTTCCAGTGGATTGATCTAGTAACAATGTAGATGAGGCCTTAGCGGCAAAGTTTGGGGCAAACCTATGCATTCAGAAAGGTTGCACAAACTTTGAACTTCAACTTGACTCATCATTGGTGGCTGATATGCTGAAGAAACAGGACACAAGGAATCTAAAATTGAGGATGATTATTGAAGAAACAATGCAGATTTTAGGCCAACTGAGGTCAAAATTTCTCATTGCTACAGGGAAGCTAATCAAGTTGCAGATGGCTTGGCTAAGTATGCTACTACGCTTGAAGAAGGGAGATATTTCCACAACTTTCAGCAGCTGCCAGGAAAAGCTAAGGGGCCCTTTCAGCTGGTTAAGTGGTAGTTACCAAGTTTTAGAAGTAAATATGAGAAGGGTAATTTTTTTGTGAGCTAAATGCATTCTCGGGCCAGATGTTTTCTTTTGTCAACATTCTGGCCTTTAGGGGATTGACCATACCCCTCTTTTGTAACCTAACTCTTTGTTTCAATATACACCCTTTAAGGGTGATGGTTAATTAAAAAAAAAATTGTTACCACCAGTGTGTTCTAAATTACAAGACTTTATTGGACTGTTTATCTATCTTACTCTCGTGACTAGCTTCTACTCTCTCCGTTTCAATTTAGATGGAGTGGTTTGACTCGACACGGAGTTTAAAAAAAAAAAAAGACTTTTGAAACTTGTGGTCTTAAAAGCTTAAGGGATAAAAGTTTTGTGGAGCCATGACATTTGTGTGATTATAAAAGTTTCTCATTAAGGGTAAAATAGGTAAAATGGAGAGTTTAAAGTTAAATTATTTGTAAATTTAGAAGTGTGTAATTTATTTTGGAACAGACTAAAAAAGAAAGTACCTCATCTAATTTGAAACGGGGAGTAATCTAAAAGGACACCCAGGTTCTTTGCACTAACAAATAACCCTCTCCGTGTCATTTGTAGGAAAATGAAGTTGACGCCTATTCTTGATTCCCCAATTCCTACATGCATCTTTAAACTGTTCTAGACTTCTAAACTTCGTACCAAGTTCCAAACTTGGATTTTCCTTGCGTTTTGCTTCATCGTACTCTCCAAAAGTAACTTTATCTTCCTCCTCCTCTATATCAGAATTTCTTTCATGCAGTTCCTCTTCCTCATCAACATCAGAGTTACTATTTTCATTTATTTCTTGTACTACAATGCCAGAAGTTGTAGGTACATTATGTTTTGATTTTTTTGGCCTTCCCCTTTCATTCTTACTTGGATGGTCAGATATAACTCCCTCAAAATCTTCATCAGATTCAGACAAATTATAATCTGGGTCATCAAACTCATCATCACCCTCTCCATCAGATTCCTCATCATCCTGGAATTCTTCAGGCTGAATTCCACTCAATAACTGCTCAAATTTCAAGAGCGCATCTTGTGAATTTTGCGGATTAAGCTTATTAGATTTTTCTTGAAAAGTTTTCATATACTCCTACAACAAAAGATAAAAGTTTTCAATTAAGAGCACTTACGACATATTTTGACATGCACAAATCTATTGAATTTCTTTAAGGGAAAATGGCAAATAATAAGGAAATATTTTTTTCCAAATATATACATTCACAAACTATTAAATCCACTGATATGTTTTGAGCAACATTTGACATTCAAAAATCCACAAACCACTTAACTTTTTTTTTTTTTGATAATCCAAATGCAACACAGTTAGGGGTAAAGAAAATCATGAAAAAACTGTCGCTATTTGGGGAAACAAAAACCTAGAACAATACAAACCCAATATACTACGACATGGGTTGTCACGACCCAAAATTTCACACGTCGTGATGGCGCCTATCTCAATACTAGGCAAGCCGAAAATCTCAATAAACCACAATTTCTCTCAAGATTGAAGGAATAATACAAACACTCCCCAAAACCTGGTGTCACTAAGTACATGAGAATCTAATAGGAATACAAGTCTGGAAAATATAGTCTATAATAGTTTGAGACCAAATACAGTGAACAAAGATATAGAGAAGGAGAGACAAGGTCTGCGAAACACGGCAGCTACCTCTAAATCTCCGGAAAATCAATTGTACCGAAGAATCAACACCCGCTATGTCCGGGAACACCTGGATCTGCACACGAAGTACATGGTGTAGTATGAGTACAACCAACTCAGCAAGTAACAATAATAAATAAGGAACTGAAGATAGCAACGAGCTACACAGTTATGGTTCATTTCCAGTAATCGCAGCAAAGAATAGACATGCTATCAAATCTGCCACTTGCTGAGTTATGCGGTAACAATGAGAGTTATGCGGTAACTAGTATAAACATGACTGAATATAGATTTTCAATCGAAAACAATGAGAGGATAGTAAGAAAAAAGCCCCTAAGGGTCCAAACAACACTGGCGCAAGGCCCAAACATGGCATTCAGCCCAATTTAGAGAAATTCATTCTAAAATATATAAGTATCATATAATTTCCATAAAATACTCAACTTTATAGTTGCTACGGGACGGACCAAGTCACAATCCCCTCGGTGCACGCCCACATACCCGTCACCTAGCATGTGCGTCACCTCCAAAAATAATCACATGATACCAAAATCCGGGGTTTCATACCCTGAGGACCATATTTAAAACTGTTACTTACCTCAACCCATAAAATTCTTATTCCGAAATTTCCTTTCCCCGTGAATTGGTCTCCAACGCCTCGAATCTGGTGATAAATAATTCGATTCAATCAATACCAATTATTGTAAATAATTCCATAAGGAAATACTAATTTTTCAAATAAAATCTGAAATTAACTCAAAAATTGCTCGTGGGTCCCATATCTCGGAACCCGACAAAAGTTACAAAATATGAATACCCATCCAACCACGAGTCCAACCATATAAATTTTACCAAATTCCGACATCAACTCGACCATCAAACCTCCAATTAAAGTCTTTGAAGATTTCTATCATTTTCAACCCAATCTATACCCATTTGAACTAAACAATCTTTCCATAATCCTTATTGATATGTATAAATGATACTATTACACCCAAGAATCATACTCTTAATCACCCATCTTTACCCAAACTCGAAATTGAAGACTAGGGGTTAGAACCTTACCTCTTCGGTGAATATCTTGTGATATTTCCTTATTGGATTACAAAGCATGAACAAGATCTTGATGAACAAAGTTCTTGAGCTTCTTCCTCTCTCCAGAACACTCTCCCTTCTCTCTAAAAATATCAGATTTTTGCTCCAAAATGAGCTTCAAGGCTTATTTATCGAAGTTGGGTCGGGTTATAACAATAGAAGAATGGATACTCCAAACATTCTGGACCAGGCTACAGACCTAGCCTCGCCAGGCTAAAGCCTGGTCTTAGCATGCTATAGGCCTGGCCTCGCCAGGCTAAAGCCTGGTTAAGCCTGGCTTTTGGCTGGCCTCACCAGGTTAAAGCCTAGTATTACACCTGGCCTCGCCAGGCTAAAGCCTGGTCTTACACCTGGCCTTGCGAGCTATGTAGCGAGCTACAGGACATCCTTTGGGTATTTGATCATAACTTCTTGTAGGAATGTCCGAATGATGAACGGTTTGAAGCGTTAGAAGCTAGACTCGAAGATCTTTCATTTGATAGGTAGATCATCACATAACTCCATATATATATATATATATATATATATATATATATATATATATATATATGTAGATATTCTCGTTCAAAGATGGGTCTTATAAGAACTGACTTGAAACTTTAGTCTTATAAAATTTCCAACTTCTACATTTGATGCCGAAACCTATCGAATCAAGTCCGATTGACCTCAAATTTTGTACACAAGTCATAAATGACATAACAGACCTTTTCCATTTTACAGAATTGAATTCCGACCCTGATATCAAAAAGTCAACCCTCGGGTCAAACTTTCCAAAATTTCAACTTTCGGCATTTCAAGCCAAATTCCACTAAGTACCTCCAAAAACTTTTTCGGACACGCTCCTAAGTCCAAAGTCACCATACGTAGCTATTGAAATTATCAAAACTCCATTCTAATGTTGTTTTCACATAACTCGACATCCGATCAACTATTTCAACTTAAGCTTCCAACATGAAATTCATTCTTCCAAGCTAATTCCGAAGTACCTTAAAACCAAACCGATAATTTACACAAGTCATAATACCTCGTAGGAAGCTATTCAATACTTCAAATAGTTGAAAGGAGCGTAAATGCTTAAAATGACCAGTCGGGTCGTTACAATCTCCCCCACTTAAACATACGTTCGTCCTCGAACATGCCAAGAGTTGTTTCCAAGCCACCACATCAGTATTCCATCTTACCACGCACGTACTCGGGGGTGATCTCACGTCACCCTATTCTATATAGGCCTGACCACACAACATAACTGAAAATCATTAATTTAACCTTAGCCCAAAAACCATGGAGCCAAATTTCTAACATCCAGAATTCTTTTCAATACCCGAATCTCACATCTACACACTATATAAATATGAATAAGTTGTATCCAGCCATAACCATAGTCCCAGATAAAATCACTTTCTATGCCGACCTTCAATATTTTCCTCCCAATATACCGGAATCCAACCTGATAGTATCCATTCTTGGTCCAATGACCTTATATTATTAAACACGACTATCCTATTGACATGCCACACCAATACAACTCAATCCACAACTGCGCAACTTTGTACCCAAAAATGGAAAATGTCTCAAAGTAGAGAACCGTATTGTAAGTTCAACAAGAACCACCACCACTATAATGCTATAATCTCATTATATATTGTACAACTGATACCCACAAGTTTAATAACAGTAACCAGCTCTTTTAGAGCTCACATTAACATCACTCGCACGGACAACTTACGTGCTATCGTATCAATAACGTAATCCGCCAGGCATGGTCACAGGCCTCCAGTCCAAGCATATCATAGAGGAGCAATCAAATAAGGACACACGTATGTGATACATAAAATAAGATTCACATGATCTTGGACTGGTATAAATAATGCGCCATAGCGTAAGCATGTGTAAAGTCTGGTGTTACACTTCAAATTGGCAAGTTAACGCAAAAATAGTAACTACCCATTTATTCAGTGGAATTAACCTCTTTTAAACCTCAAATGTAACCCATATAGTTCTCAACAAAGGTACGAACACGAGAAACGTTATAACTTTACGCTCAACAGTCAACTCTGGGCATATCATAGCCTAAGCATTCCTTCGAGTATGAGTACTTGCCCTGATGCCCGCACATTGGCTCAAATCCCGCATATATGCACACTTATAGCGTGTAGCTATCACAATTAATTAACGCAACTAGTGCCTCCATTGAGTAAAAATTAAAATACTCACCTCAAATAGGCCGCAACCTGAAATAATATACTTCTGAGAACTCCCAGTCCCCAAATTCATCAAACACATGAATCACCGTAACTGATCCCAACTCCAACACTAGAATGACTAACACGTCTTCTTTTCACGATCTTCCCATGACGAATACTTTCATAATTCTTTCGTTCCATATAGAAATAATTTGAATATTAGCAGTCTATAACCCAGATGGGTACTGCAATATCGATGAACATCCGTAAGTCAAAACATAACGCGCCTTCTGAAATACACACCCTTCTCGGGGATCCTCGGGCAATTATAACATACCTCTAAATATCTGAAACTGACCATTCTGTCCAAAATTCGTGATCTTTCTTTCAAGAATGAACTGCCACCTTATGCGTATGAATCTAAATCCCGCACAACACACCACATCTACCATGTGAAAGGCACAAGAATCTCATTATCAACTCTGAGTCATCGACAAATTACATACCCGGTTAGTTAGAAACCTTTCTCTTGCTTCCTTCCAGGAGGAAATCACAATATACAACATGTTTTCCACACCAGTAGAAAATATCTGGTTCAAACCGTCAAGAACACTTTGAAATCCATCTGCACATAAGTAAGCTATTAGAACTAAATTCCTCTAACTCGACCAAACCACATAGGTCACCAAAACCCAAGAATATTGCCACCAAAACATCTGTAGAGTCTCTCCACATCATAATTACCCTTATAAATACCACAACCGAAACACCCACTCTGAAAATACCTTATTTGAGTCTAAGGCCATTTCGTTCACCTTCCTAATACTGAAATATAAAATCCCTAATGATATACAAAAATGGCACAAGTTTCGACACCATCCAACTTAAAACTCATATTTTAGCCATAAACAAATCCGCCAAAAATTCTCAATTGTTACATATTAATCTTGAATCCATTGGAACTTTCTCGAAAGTCACCCCCTTTGTTCAAATCCACATTACACCGCCCAAATGGGCCAAAAGACACGTTCCCCATTAGCACAACAACACTCATCCCATGATTTTTATATACTTATAAAGCGCAATATAATCCGTATCTAGAAATTTCCTTACCCGACTCATTTTCGAACTCCACCTCTGCAAGTCATCACTGATTCCCAATTATACTTCAGACCAAAACAAAAATATTTAACACATAACCATGAATTGAATTGTCAATATAAGGCTCCCCCACTTGGCTCAAAACCATAGATTAAAACACTTCATAACTCACAATACCCATACTTTATTACTGCCATAATACTACAGTCAGTTTAACGAAAATTCTTCTCAAGATCAAGACACACCAACCATAATTACCTCAAGTATCCGCTAAGTTCGCATTTATTCTCGTGATAGTCAAGTCAACTTTCTCAACCAGATTCAACTTCAAATTCAAATCCCAATACATCTGCCCTACTGGTAGAAAAGAAGATTCTCCACACAACATTATAAAGATCACACCTCTGTAGTTTATTCCGCAGGTGATACCCCGCATGTTTAGCCTCAAACTGGCATCTTTCTATACCCTTTTTACTCCCACAACTCCTACGTAATCACTTAACCTTCATGAGTTTGAACTCATCAATAAGACACGAAAATTCAATTTGTTCCACAATTACACCACATAAAAGATTCTTCAACAGATTTATAACTCGAGACTCTATGTCAAATCGAGACAGAAATCAAATACCCAATAGTCCATTTTTTTTACATCCCTTAACCATCTGAATACATCCCGCGGTCATAATAAAAATCATCATATGGTCATCCAGCCATTCATCGAACTACAAATTCCACTCATAGGGACACTACCACCGGACATATGAGTCAAATTGTACAGGTTCATACAACTGAAACTACCGAGCCTAAGCTGAGGACTAATCCTGGCCTCAAGTCCCCCAGACTGGCCCATCACCAAAACACATAATACACATTTCGAACCTCGTTCATGAAATAACAAGCTGTGATGCACATCTGATACCGAGCGCTCATGTGCGCATACAAATGCGTGGAAGGAATTCAAAGAGTTATGTTTCAAGATAAATCAATTCCGCACGATAGAATACAAGAAAGTGAAATTTTCCTAAGGGTTCGGCAGCCTCTCGAAGATAAGTACAGACATCTCCGTACCGATCCGCAAGACTCTACTAAACCTGCTCATGACTCGTGAGACCTATGTTACCTAGAGCTCTGATACCAACTTGTCACGACCCAAAATTTTACCCGTCGTGATGCGCCTATCTCAATACTAGGCAATCCAAAAATCTCAATAAACCAAAATTTCTCTCAAGATTGAAGGAATAATACAAACACTCCCCAAAACCTGGTGTCACTAAGTACATGAGCATCTAATAGGAATACAAGTTTGGAAAATATAGTCTATAATAGTTTGAGACCAAATACAGTGGACAAAGATATAGAGAAGGAGAGACAAGGTCTGCGTAACACGACAGCTACCTCTAAATCTCTGAAAAATTAACTGTACGGAAGAATCAACACTCGCTATGTCTGAGAACACCTGGATATGTACATGAAGTGCAGGGTGTAGTATGAGTACAACCAACTCAGCAAGTAACAATAATAAATAAGGAACTGAAGATAGCAACGAGCTACACAGTTATGGTTCATTTTCAGTAATCCCAGCAAAGAATAGACATGCTATCAAATCTGCCATTTTAACGTCAAATCAATTTTTTTTTTACAATTCCTGTTCATGTAATCCGTATATCAACAATCTTTCAGAAATTTCACAACAATGACAGATAGCAACTAAATACAACAACAAATGGAATTTAAGTACAACCTCTCAAAACAACAATCACTCACTGGGCTCCCAGCCCTCATCAATCCCTGGGCTCCCAACCCTCACTCAATGGGTACCCGCGGTCACTGGGGGTGTACAGGCTCATGAGGGGCTCCTACATCCCAAGTGCTATAAGCACGGACAACTCACGTGCTGCACGGACAACTCACGTGCCATAATATAAATATCTGGATCCGTACGGCCAACTCACATGCTGCACGGCCAACTCACGTGCAATAATAATATAAGGATCCGCACGGCCAACTCACGTGCAATAATAATATCTGGATCTGCACGGCCAACTCAAGTGCTGCACGGCCAACTCACGTGCAATAATAATATTAGGATCCGCACGGCCAACTCATGTGCTGCACGGCCAACTCACGTGCAATAATAATATCTGGATCCGCACGGCCAACTCACGCACTATAATAATATCTGGATCTGCACGGCCAACTCACGTGCAATAATATAATATATAGATCTGCACGGCCAACTCACGTGTAATAATATAATATATATAAAGCCAATATGGCCTGCTGCGACGTACAACCCGATTCCAAAATATCCTCACAATCAGGCCCTCGGCCTCACTCAGTCAAAAACCTCTCAAGCCACTCGGACATTTCAGTAAAATAGGGCATTCGGCCTAAAACATTTATATGCATCAAAATTAGAGTCACAAAAACTGAGTTATGCGGTAAACAAGTATAAACATGACTGAGTATAGATTTTCAATCGAAAACAATAAGAGGATAGTAAGAAAAAAGCCCCTAAGGGTCCAAATAATACTAGCGCAAGGCCCAAACATGGCATTCAGCCCAATTTACAGAAATTCTTTCTAAAACATATAAGTATCATATAATTTCCATAAAATATTCAACTTTATAGTTTCTACGGGACGGACCAAGTCACAATCCCCTCGGTGCACGCCCACATGCCCGTAACCTAGCATGTGCGTCACCTCCAAAAATAATCACATGATACCAAAATTCGGGGTTTCATACCCTCACGACCAGATTTAAAACTGTTACTTACCTCAACCCGTAAAATTCTTATTCCGAAATTTTCTTTCCTCGTGAATTGGTCTCCAACGCCTCGAATCTGGTCATAAATAATTCGATTCAATCAATACCAATTATTGTAATTAATTCCATAAGGAAATCCGAAATTAACTCAAACATTGCCTGTGGGTCCCATATCTCGGAACCCGACAAAAGTTACAAAATATGAACGCCCATCCAACCACGAGTCCAACCATACAACTTTTACCAAATTCCGACATCAACTCGACCGTCAAACCTTCAATTAAAGTCTTTAAAGATTTCTACCATTTTTCACCCAATCTATACCCATTTGAACTCAACAATCTTTCCATAATCCTTATTGATATTTATAAATGATACTATTACACCCAAGAATCATACTCTTAATCACCCATCTTTACCCAAACTCGAAATTGAAGACCAGGGGTTAGAACCTTACCTCTTGGGTGAAGATCTTGTGATATTTCCTTGTTGGATTTCAAAGCTTGAACAAGATCTTGATAAACAAAGTTCTTGAGCTTATTCCTCTCTCTAGAACACTCTCCCTTCTCTCTAAAAATATCAGATTTTTGCTCCAAAATGAGCTTTATGGCTTATTTATCGAAGTTGGGTCGGGTTATAACAATAGAAGAATGGATACTCCAAACATTCCGGACCAGGCTACAGACCTGGCCTCACCAGGCTAAAGCCTGGTTAAGCCTGGCTTTTGGCTGGCCTCGCCAGGCTAAAGCCTGGTATTACACCTGGCCTCGCTAGGCTAAAGCTTGGTATTACACCTGGCCTCGCCAGGCTAAAGCCTGGTCTTACACCTCGCCTTGCGATCTCTGTAGCGAGCTACAGGACAACCTTTGGGTATTTGATCATAACTTCTTGTAGGAATGTCCGAATGACGAACAGTTTGAAGCGTTAGAAACTAGACTCGAAGATATTTCATTTGATAGGTAGATCATCACACACACATATATATATATATATATATATATATATATATATATATATATATATATATATTCTCGTTCAAAGATGGGTCTTATGCGAACTCACTTGAAACTTTAGTCTTATGAAATTTCCAACTTCTACATTTGATGCCGAAACCTATCGAATCAAGTCCGATTGACCTCACATTTTGTACACAAGTCAAAAATGACATAACAGGCCTATTTCAATTTACAGAATTGAATTCTGACCCCGATATCAAAAATTAACCCCCCGGTCAAACTTTTCAAAAATTTAACTTTCGGCATTTCAAGCCAAATTCCACTAAGTACCTCCAAAGAAATTTGTGGACACGCTCCTAAGTCCAAAGTCACCATACAGAGCTATTGAAATTATCAAAACTCCATTCCAATATCGTTTACACATAAGTCGACATCCGGTTAACTATTTCAACTTAAGTTTCCAACATGAAATTCATTCCTCCAAGCTAACTCTGAAGTACCTTAAAACCAAACCGATAATTTACACAAGTCATAATACCTCGTAGGAAGCTATTCAATACTTAAAATAGTTGAAAGGAGCATAAATGCTTAAAACTACCGGTCGGGTCGTTACATGGGTGTTGAAGTAATTCACAGAATAAAACAAGAACAACGAATATTTCAGTGGTACCTCATGTTCTTGCCTTCTTTTGTCGGCTTCAACTTCGAAATGGTCTCTTACTCTGTTACTAGACAATAGTAAAGACTCGAGGGACCAGTTGGTTTGAGATATTCCTAAATTAATCCTCGAATTTGAGGAGGAATTAATATTTTTCTTCAAAAAGTTCAGAACTTCATTTTTTTAGAAACCCTAAAGTGCTAAAGAGTGATGTGGTTGACGCTGGTAAGAGCTATTCTATGTGCGTTGTTTTACCCATTGAAACCCATTTGGGATTTGAGTCAAATCGGCCTCATTTTTTTTTTTTTTTAAGATTAAAACGTCTGAATCTGAATACACATTTGAATATTAAGATGCGTATTAAGATTAAGACATCTGAATCTGAATACACAACTGAATATTAAGATGTGTATTAAGATCTGAATATTAAATGATTAAGATTGTTTGATTTTTAACATCTGAATGTATAAAATTTATCTTTATTTGAAAATTAATAAACATAAAATTCAAATAAAATACTAATTAATCTAATATTCTATTAATAAGATATATAATTTTTAAAAATATGATAGTTGTTGGTGGTGATGGCTAACGGGTGAATGGCGACTAGAGGTGGTAGCTGCTGGTAGTTTTGGTTGATGGTGGTGGTTCAGGGTAGTAGCTAGTGGTGATTGGAAATGATGGCGATTATGATTGAGGATGGTGGTGGTGGTGGGTGGTGATAGTTAATAATGGTTGGTGGTAGTGGTAGTTGTGATTGAGTAAGGTGGTGGTGGGTGGTGGTAGGTTATAATGATGGGCAGTGTCGGCTATGGTTGTTGATGGTAATGGGGTAGTTAGTTGTGGTAGTTGGGGTGGATGAGTGTTGATTGTGGTTGAGAATGATGGTGGCGGCAGTGGTAGAGATAGTGGGTGTTGATAGTCAATAATGGTGGCGACTATGATTGATGATGATGTTGTGGTGGTAGTGGTGGCGGCATAGTGGTAGTTGATAATGGTAGGCGGTGGCGACAGTTAATAATGAATATGGATGATAGCATTTTAATGAAATTAAGTTTCTGTTATAGATCTTAATCATACAGACTTATTCAGACCCATTAAGTAGTTGTGAAGTAAAAAAACAAGCACACTTAATGATTAAGATCTGAATAATTAAGATTCAGAGTTTAAAAATAAACGCACTTAACATCTGAGATCTGAATGATTAAGATTCAAACCTCAATTAAGTGCAAACAAATGAGGCATGGATCTAAAGTGGGTATGACCCATTTAATCTTTTGTGGCATTTATTTTTGGGTTTTTCTTATTAAATTTTATGCAATGTCATATTTATGGTAGGGTTTGAGCCAAAATAATTTTTAAGTAACAATGATAAAGTTTAGTTACTTTTAAGTGACAAAAAATAGTTGAATTATTTTAGTAAAATTAAAAGATAGTTGAATGATCATCAGTGAAATTAACCCATATTTCCCGTAAACAAGGAAGAGCTAGAGGTACTTCTGATGTTATGTGTGGGTATTTTTCATGCTTTGCTATTTGTGCTCATACTACTAATTAATATAAAAAGGTCAATGTCGATGGATGAAAAAAGGAACCGGTTTTTGAATAAAGTTAGAAAGAAATTCTATTGCTCCGGAAGGAAGGCGGTAGGTGGGCTTAGATAAGAAATATAGGAATTTATTCTCTATATTTGATGACCATAAAACATAACACGAAATGATGCTTGTTAGCCAAAGATAGTATATTTTAATTATCCTCTTCATAGAGATTGGATTTAAACAATGTGATTTCTAGCTTAATGTTATTCAGGATGATTAACACTTTGGTTGGGATGATGAATAACTAAAATTTACTAAGAAAACTAAAATAAGTAACAGTTGATCACAGAATGACAAAAGTTGAGCAACACCGAAATAATCAATGGGAGAAATAAGGGTCGCGAAAAAATAAGTGTATGATAATGATTCAACTCTAGTTCAATTCACTCTAATGTTCTAATGATTCTCACGAATTCACTTGATAATGATTTATCCAAACGTGTAGCCAAAACTCCTCTCTCGATTAAATCTTAACTCTACAAGGTGAAATAAAATAAGCATTGTGAAATATGTAAGCATGCATTAATGGATTCGTCTTCAGGAGAACGTCTCTCGAATATTCTCCTGAGTTGATTTAATTAACAATTCAACAAGGTCTTTCGATTACTTAAAGAATCACTTAATTAAACCAAATAAAATAATACAAAGATAATCACCAAACTATTCCTCTTTCGATTAAATAAACTGATGAATAAAGTTAAAAACTATTCAACGCCCCATAAACGAATTAAGCAAAGAACTATAGTTAAAATATACAAATATCAATCACAACACCAAATCAGTCAAACCCTAAGATAAACTACTCCATAATCATGGAGAAAATCATCAAAAATTATCATGACCCGAAATTCTTACCTTCGGGACCGTGATGGCGCCTAATATTTCACTTGCTAGGCAATCCAACGTTAGAATATAATTAGCCATTTTAACAAAAAAAATTAAATTAATTAATAACAAGAAAACAAATGTAGAAATAAAGTCTGAAATAAAGTGAATAATCCATAATAATCGCGATATCTAAATACCATCCCAGAACTGGAGTTACAAGTGCACGAGCTTCTAGAATAATACAAATAATGGTCTGAATAAATTTCAAGTTGTTTGAAACATAATACACAACTGAGATAATATTGAAGGGGACTTCAAAACTGCGAACGTTGTGCAGTTATACCTCAAGTCTCCATTGGTAGCTGTATCTACAGTACGCCGCTGGGACCAACTCCGAAATCTGTATAAGAAGTGCAGAGTATAGTATCAGTACAACCGACCTCATGTACTGGTAAGTGCCGAGCTTAACCTCGACAAAGTAGTGACGAGGCTAAGGCAGGTCACATACACTAACATGTACGCAATAATAGTAATAACAACAATAATAGGAAAAAAACAGGTGTCTCTTTTCAACAGTTGAAGCCAACTCGGCAGTCATAACCAATTATTATTTCAATCAGTTTCCGTTGCGGCATGCAACCCGATCCCATAATATATTCATATTCAATTTTGTTGCTGTGTGCAACTCGATCCTCCAATATATTCATTTCAATCAATTCTGTTGCGGCGTGCAACCCGTTCCTCCAATATATTCATTTCAATCAATTCTGTTGTGGCGTGCAACCTGCTCCTCCAATATATTCATTTCAATCAATTCTGTTGTGGCGTGCAACCCGCTCCTCCAATATATTCATTTCAATCAATTCTATTGTGGCGTGCAACCCGCTCCTCCAATATATTCATTTACCAATTCCTATAAAAGAAATTACTCCAATAAATGCAACAATTAATACGAAATTATAAGACAACAAGCATACAATAATTATAATTTATTAGAAATATGTGATGACAAGTAGCAATTAATTGTGAAAATTAAGGATGTAATAGATATTTTAATAATTAGTATGCTAAACGTCAAGTGGCAATTACGTCACATAAATCAAATAAGCATGTAGCAATCATAGCATGGATTCAAGGCATGATGTTGAGCAAAGAACACGATAGAAACAATTAATATAATAATTAATTCATGATTTAAAATGATTTATGATTTTTCAAGAAATTATGCAAATAATTAATTTGACGACGTATAGACACTCCTCACCTCACTTATACGTCATTCACATGCATTTCACATAACAAATAATTTAAGGATTCTATTCCTCAAGTCAAGGTTAACCACGACACTTACCTCGCTCTGCAACCAAATTCAAGAATCCAATAAACCTTTGCCTCGCGAATTAATGTCCGTAATCCTCAAATCTAGTCATAAATAATTCAATATACTCAATACAATTCGTAGGAATTAATGCCATAAGAATTTATTAATTTTCCGGATTAAAATCCGAAATTCATTTTAAATATTGACAGTGGGGACCACGTCTCAAATCTCTAATAAGTTTACGAAATCCGAACACCCGTTCCGATACGAGTTCAACCATACAAATATTATCAAATTCCGATGTCAAATGGACCTTCAAATATTAAATTTTTATTTTTAGAAAGTTTTACAAAACTTCCAATTTCTTCCATCTAAATCCGAAATAAACGATGAATATAATCATAGATTTATGAAATATAAACACTTTAGGATATAGAACACTTACCCCAATCCATATGGTAAAAATCGTCTCAAAAATCGCTTCAATCCGAGGTCCATAGCTCCAAATATGTTAAAAATGGCTGAAACCTCGAAATATAGCTATTGCCCAGGTATTTACTTTTCGCGATCGCGAAGCACAACTTTTTTCAGCCCAAAGTTTGCCTTTCACAATCGCGAAGTACAAGTGCCCAGCTCTTCCAGGTAACCTCTAGTATAATAGTCATATTATTTTGTACAAACCTCCAAATTGCACATGGTTTAACTTTCTGAAAACTAGACACCAAGGGCTATAACTTTCATTTGTTGTTCATCTCTCATTTCCTTATAGATTGCAAGGTATAAGCTTCCAAAATAAGCCCTATGCAACAGAGATTTCCAAACGCTTCCCAGACATAATATAGTGTATCCACCATAACTTTTTGTACATAACTACAAATGACAAATGATTTTACTATTTTGAAAACTAGACACAAAGGCCTACAACTTTTATTTTTAGATCATCTCCAATATTCTTATAGATTGAGAGATATAAGCTTCCAAAATCGGGTCTGTGCAGCAGGATTTTCCTCTACGTGATCGCGAAAAGCCTTCCGCGATCGCGATTCACAGTGTCCAAACAGTAAAATTGCTCTTCGCGATCGTGACCGTTTGTCCGTGATCGCGATGCATACCTCTGTGGCGAAAAACCAACAGCTAAAAATGGCCTAAAAATGGTCCGAAATCACCCCGAAACTCACCCGAGCCATTCGGGACCCCGTCCGAACATACCAACAAGTCTCAAAACATATTACGGACTTAGCCAAAATTCGAAGTCAAAACCTATCAAATCAAGTCCGATTGATCTCAAATTTTGCACACTAGTCATTAATGATATAACAGACCTACTCCAACTTCCAAAATCGGAATCCGATCCTGATATCAAAAAGTCAAATCTGTGGTCAAACTTTGAAAATTCTTAACCTTTATATTTTTAATTTCTGTCAAATGGCCATAACTTGAGTTAGGGACCTCCAATTTAAATTTCGGGCATACGCCCAAGTCTCAAATTACGATATGGACCTACCAAAATTGTCAAAATACTGATCCGGGTTCGTTTGCTCAAAATGTTGACCGAAGTCAACTTAGTTGAGTTTTAAAGCTCTATTTCACAATTTAATCTATTTTTCACATAAAAACTTTCAGGAAAATTATATGGACTCCACACGTAAGTCGAGGGATGATAATTAGTACTTTTTGAGGTCTTAGACCACTGAATTAACTATTAAATTTAAAGATGACCTTTTGGGTCATCACATTCTCCACCTCTAAAACAAATGTTCGTCCTCAAACGGAATTAGAAAAGTATCTGAGCTGGTGAAAAGGTGTGGATATTTACTCCGCATGTCCGACTCGGAATCCCAAGTTGCTTCTTCTACCGGCTGACCCCCCCTATTGTACCCGAACTGAAGGATAACTCTTAGACCTCAACTGTCATACCTGCCTGGCTAGAATAGCTACCGGCTCCTCTTCGTAAGTCAAATCCTTGTCCAATTGGACTGAGCTGAAATCTAACACATTGGACGGGTCACCATGATATTTTCGGAGCATAGATACATGGAATACCGGATGAACTGCTGCTAAACTAGATGGTAATACAAGCTTGTATGCTACTTCGCCCATCCTTTCAAGAATTTCGAAGGGGCCTATATACCTAGGGCTCAACTTGCCCTCTTTCTAAACCTCATTACACTTTTCATAGGTGAAACCCAGAGCAATACTCTTTCTCCGACCATGAATGCAATATCACGAACCTTACGATCTGTATAACTCTTTTGCCTAGATGGAGCTGTACAAAGTCGATCCTGAATAACTTTGACCTTACCCAAGGCATCCTGTACCAAATCGGTACCCAACAACCAAGCCTCTCCTGATTTAAACCATCCAACTGGAGAACGACACCATCTCCCATATAATGCTTCATATGGAGCCATCTGAATGCTCGAATGGTAGTTGTTATTATAGGCAAACTCCGCAAGTGGCAAGAACTGATCCCAAGGACCTCCAAAGGTTATAACACAAGCACGGAGCATATCTTCCAATATCTGAATAGTGCCCTCTGACTGTCTGTCTTTCTATGGATGAAATATTGTACTCAACTAAGCCCGCATGCCTAACTCATGTTGTACAGCCCTCCAAAAGTGTGAGGTAAACTGCGTACCTCAATCTGAAATAATAGACACGGGCACACCGTGAAGGCGGACAATCTCACGAATGTAAATTTCAGCTAACCGCTCTGAAGAATAAGTGATTGCCACTGAAATAAAATGTGCTGACTTGGTCAACCTGTCCATTATAACCTAAACTGCGTCAAATTTTCTTTGAGTCTGTTGTATTCCAACAAAAAATTCCATAGTGAGTCGGTGTTCGTGGCAAGCCTATGGAGAGGGCAGACCAGCCAATGCAACACTGCCTACTTGGCTCAGTTCTCATAAACGCTTTTGAAAGAGTTTGTTTCCCGAACTCTCCATAATGCGTGGCACATAGGGTTTGAACGGTTGCGTAAGATCACCATGACGGTGTCAGAATATGCCATCAGGTTCAATAAGTTAGCCCGTCATATTCCTACTTTGCTTCCTACAGCCAGAGAGAGTCCACATGCTCATTAAAGGACTCAATTATGATCGTAAAATTTTGTACGACTTGGGAGCTACATGATGATACTTCATTTCCGCTAGTGGTAGAAATTGCCAAGATATTAGAACGTGTTCGAGGTGAGAAAAATGAAAACTAAGGAACCAAGACGTCTCGAGATTCTGGAGGATTCAGTGGATTCTACTCTGTGAGTATAAATCATTATGACGGGGGCTCGGGTAGTCGGCCAGCCCAGTTCGCACATCGGATTACTCGGGGTGCTCCAGTAAGTTATTTTAATGCACCACTAACATGAGTTTCCTACAATGGTCATTCCAGTTATCTGGCACAGACTCAGTATGAGCAACCAAACCCACAAAGGGGTTGTTATGAAAGCGGTGATACTAGGCACATCATGAGAAAATTATCCCAGACTTGGGAGAGACATATTTTATTAAAGCACTCAGGCTACGTGCCTCATTGTAGTTACTACACGACCCACATGACCAGTTAGGGTTGGAGGACATACAGGTAGAAGGCGTCCTAGAGGTGGAGGCCCAGCCGTTGATATTTTCTTTTTGGTATAGCTAAGGTCGCTACATCAGATGGCGTCGTTACAGGTAAGACTGCGATTTAAAATAAAGGAATAATTTCCTTAACTTGATTCGGTTCTGAATATCAAGACGAGTCCTCCTATTGTGCTACAATTTATGAGTGAGCTTCGTAATTCTATAAACTACTTATGTGTTCACTCCTGTTGGGAGATTTTATGGAGATAACTACGTCTATCATTCTGTGTTGGCCACTAATAAGATCTGCGAGGCTAAAGGTAGCTTTCTATTACTCATTTCGATAAATTTTAATGTAATTTCCGGATAATTAATTACAAATTGTGAATTATATTCCCTACCAGTGTGGGGTTCATTATGTGTTGTGATTTTGTTTAACAGAAATTATTTTAAAGGAGAAAATGGAAAGCTTCGATTGGCACGATGTACATATTACTTGTGATTCAGAACTGAGGACGAGATCCTCCCATTTTAATATAAATTGATATGTTTAAATCGGGCTACGAGCTGCAGTGGAAGTTATATAAGGACGAGATCCTTGTGATGAAAATTTGTGTGTTTAAGCTCTCCCTTGTAAAATTAAATTTGTACTATAGTACTAATAGGGTGTCATGCGTGTTAGGCTTATTTGAAAATTCTTGTATGAAATTCTCTATGCATATTTGCCAAGTTCGTATTTGTAATTATTGAGTTATAACCTACAAGGTAGTTACTCGCCCAGGTGGCGTTAAATGTTACTCGTTAATTCGGGTAAATAATTATGAGGTCTTCATGCCTCGTATCTCATTTTCAGTATTGTGAAGATTTGTAACGAGATTTTTGTTAATATGAGGTTAATTGGTAATTCTGTAATTGATTATGAACAACTATTAAGACCAGATTGACCAAGAAGGGTGCCCCATTTAGATGGCCAGACGAGATTATGAACAACTATTAAGACCAGATTGACCAAGAAGGGTGCCCCAATTGGTATTACCCATAGGTTCAGGATCTTATACGGTGTATTGTGATGCATCTCACGTTAGGCTTGGTACAATATTGATGCAAGATGGCAAGGTGATTGCATATGCGTCATGGCAGTTTAAAGTTCACGAGAAGAATTATCATGTTCATGACTTAGAATTGGCGGCCATTGTTCATGCGCTGAAGTTTTAGAGGCATTACCTTTATGGTGTGTCGTGTGAGGTATTTACTGATCATCATAGCTTATAATATCTATTCAAACAAAAGGATCTCAATTGGAGGCAGATAAGATGGTTGGAGTTGTTGAAGGACTATGATATCACTATTTCGTAGCTTATAATATCTATTCAAACAAAAGGATCTCAATGCTTTGAGTAGAAAATTTGAGAGCACGGCAGTCTTGCGTATATTCCGGTTGGTGAGAGGTCATTAGCTGCAGATGTTCAGACTTTGGCTAATCAGTTCGTGAGGTTAGATGTTTCAGAACCCAGTCGGGTTCTAGCTTGCACAGTCGCTCGGTCTTCTTTATATGAACACATTAGAGAGTGGCAGTATGATGATCCTCATTTACTTGTCCTTAAGGACACGGTGCGGCATGGTGATGCCAAACAGGTTGTTGTGGGGGAAGATGGAGTTCTGCGAATGCAAGGTCGTATTTGTGTGCCTAATGTGGATGGGCTTCGTGAATTAATTCTAGAAGAGGCCCACATTTTCAGGTATTCTATTCATCCAGGTGCCGCCGAAATGTATCAAGATTTACGGCAACATTATTAGTGGAGAAGAATGAAGAAGGATATAGTTGCATATGTAGCGCGGTGTCTAAATTGTCAACAAGTCAAGTACGAGCATCAGAGACATGGTGGTTTGCTTCAGGAGAATTATCTCTCCAAAGGCCGATTTCTTCTTTTGTTATGCTGACTCAACACTAGTGAGCTGACCCATTTCCTAACATACTCTTTGATTCTTCTTTGGTGTAACCCTTACCCCTATTTATACATAACGATTACAAAAGTAGAGCTCCATACAGACAAATCTTGGCACGAACCACATAGTCCAGAATCTCGTCAACCACTATACGTCCTCCGAAACACCCCAAAATCCGTAACCATGACGTCCACGCTGAGTAGACCTTCTGTAAATTTAAAGTTGTTTCCTTAACTCCTTTGGTACTGAAGTATAGGATTATTAAGGAGCCAGACATACCCCAAGTCCCAACTTTATCCTCTACAAAATCTCAGGCCTTAAGCATGTGTAATTATTTTTTTGGCAACCTTTCAGTACCACATATATATATATTTCAGGACAAAACTGATATAACACATGACCCCGAAATCCATCCATTGATAGTGGACTCCCCTACTCGGTGCGAAGTTATAGTTCAGCACATCCGATGATCCAAAATATTAACTTTCACAGCTCGTATAAATCAATCAGATGCCAAGGTCCTTTGCACCCCCCCCCCAACACACACACATGATTTACTGGGTGATCTCTCAATACGTCCACATCTTCAGTTGGAACCACACGTTGAGGCAATGTTTGAGCATCTCTAGCTCCCTCGTAGTCCATCTGCGGCATCACGAACCGTCGACGCACAACTGATACCGAGAGCGCAGTGTCATATACGAGTGGATACAAAGGAATATGAGATATATGTTTCAAGCTAAATTAATGTCGCACGATAAGGGATGAAAGAAATAGAATTATTCCTAAACTCTATAGCCTCTGGAGGATAAGTATAGATGTCTCCGTACCGATCCTTCAGACTCTACTAAGCTTGCTCGTGATTCGTGAGACCTAAGTAACCTAGTGCTCTGATACCAACTATCACGACCAAAAATTCCCACCTTCGGGACTGTGATGGCGCCTAACATTTCACTTGCTAGGCAAGCCAGCGTTAGAATATAATTAGCCATTTTAACAAAAAATTTAAATTAATTAATAACAAGAAAATAAATGTGAAAATAAAGTCTGAAATAAAGTGAATAATCTATAATAATCGTGATATCTAAATACCATCCCAGAACTGGAGTCACAAGTGCACGAGCTTCTAGAATAATACAAATAAAGGTCTGAATAAATTTCAAGCAGTTTGAAATATAATACACATATGAGATAATATAGAAGGGGGCTTTAGAACTGCGAATATTTTGTAGTTATACCTCAAGTCTCCATTGGTAGTTGTATCCGAGCAAATCTATAGTACGCCGCTGGGACCAATTCTGAAATTTGTACAAGAAGTGCAGAGTATAGTATCATTACAACCGACCCCATGTACTGGTAAGTGTCGAGCCTAACCTTGACGAAGTAGTGACGAGGCTAAGGAAGGTCACATACATTAACCTGTACACAATAATAATAATAATAACAATAATAAAAATAAAATAGGTGTCTCTTTTCAATAGTTGAATCCAACTCGGCAGTCATAACCAATTATTATTTCAATCAGTTTCCGTTGCGGCGTGCAACCCGATCCCACAATATATTCATATTCAATTCTGTTGCGGTGTGCAATCTGATCCTCCAATATATTCATTTCAATCAATTCTGTTGCAGCGTGCAATCCGTTCCTCAAATATATTCATTTCAATCAATTCTATTGTGGCGTACAACCCGTTCTTCCAATATATTCATTTCAATCAATTCGGTTGCAGCGTGCAACCCGCTCCTCCAATATATTCATTTCAATCAATTCTGTTGCGGCGTGCAACCCGCTCCTCCAATATATGCATTTATCAATTCATATAAAAGAAATTACTCCAATAAATGCAACAATTAATACGAAATTATAAGACAACAAGCATACAATAATTATGATTTATTAGAAATAAGTGATGACAAGTAACAATTAATTGTGAAAATTAAAGATGTAATAGGCATTGTGTTACGACTCAAACCGATGGGTCGTGACGGGTGACCGAGTCCTACCTGTCGAATACCCTTAAGCATGCGTTTAAGATATAAACATGAATAACATATGTGAGGAAAACCTGTCCAAAAGACATATGTGCATATACATGCGAAAGTACAGTGGGGCAAGCCGGCAAGGCTACTTACTATCCAACTATACATAACTGTCTACAGACCTCTAATAGAAATACAACTGTACAAAGATGGGACTGAGCCACGTCATACCCATATATCTATATACAAGCATATCGTACCAAAATCAAAAGTAGCTCTGGATCAAGTGTAGCACGCTCACTCTCGCTGATCAAGGATCCTAAGAAGGGGGACCGTCGACACGCCTACCTGCACCTGCGGGCATGACACGCAGGCCCCAGAAAATAGGGTGTCAGTACGAATAATGTACTGAGTATGTAAGGCATGAAAATCAGTACATAAAAGACATAGACGAAACATAAAATAAAGAAATCCACATGTAAGTTTGAATAACTTTGTAAATCCTGAAACATTTATAATGTTATGCACGTGCATATAAATTTCATGTCATGCATAGGTATAGGTGTACATAACATCATCAAGCCTCTGAGGGCATCCCATCATATCATCGAGGCCACTGTGGGCAAAATCATCAACATTTACATATACCAGCTGATCAGGTGGTGGTGCGTATGTAACGACGTAACCTTTTCCCATATCCCATATACATATATATATATATATATATATATATATATATATATACATATATAATGCCATCTGGTCATGGGTCAATGTACATGTATAAATGCATGAAATGCATAAAAAATACGTTAATAAGATTTCTCGGAATGGCATAAAAATAATATGCATGTCGAATAAACTTTATCAAATACGTATTTTTCTGACACCCATGAACAGAAGATATAATAATAATTCACATGGGGAATCAAGTATATAGACACCCCTAGTATTTCTATGAATAGAGTCATTTATGGAAGTTGTGTATTTACTCGTTTCGTTCGTGTCGTATGGATCATGCCAAAACGAAAGAAGGGATAGCCTTAACATACCTGGAGTAGGAAAAATCCGTATGATATTCTTGCTCGAATTCGCGTTAAGGCATTAATGTCACGTTATAATTAAGGAGGATGACTCCTCTGTACAGTTAGTGTCACCAAAATTATTGCAGAAAATTAAGTAGAAGGGTACTACTCCCTTTTACGGTGTGGCTTACAAAAAGATACAATGCAATGATTTGATCATCTAGGTTTGGACAATCCTGTGGTGTGGATTCTGATTGTAGTGTTCTTTTGTAGGATTTTGTAAGGTTTTACATTGATTAATGTTTTTGTGGGAATTGTAGGAAATTGGAACAAATTTTGTAAGAAGTCACATACTAATTTTGCAAGAGCTTCACGTCAGATTTGTTTTGAAAATGTTAGAAGGGGAAATGTGGTTTTTTTGTTCAAAATTCTAGAATAAGGTGTCTTGATATCATTATACTATATTGGCACCTAATCTAATGTGACCATGAGTCATTTATTTGTTAGTGGCTTGCTTCCACGTGGGGTGGGGTGGGTTTTTTTTTAATCTTATCACATAATCAATTAATTAATTAGGTAATGTCCCGTTACCCGGTAATTAACCAATTACCCGCATAATTAAGAATTGTTTCAAATTACTTAAAATTCTACTCATTTTTAATATACTTTATACATCGTACTATCACGGTCATATGGTACCTTGTATGGTACTAGTCCATAAATATCGGGTATTATAGCTCGGACCGTATTTTATCTCAAATCGACAACCTTCAACGAAACTCTTTTTTTTAAATTTGTGTATCCTATATTCCTCATGGCACTTAATTATCACTTGTTATAAATATCATAAATACGTTAACCTTAAGATAATCTTATTCCCAAGTCTATGTCGATTAACTGAAGACGAAACTTTAACGTACGAAGCGCGAAATGTAACATCTTTCCCCCCTTAGAAACATTCGTCCTCGAATGTTTAACTCCCCGGATCTATATAACTTTGGCAGAGTCGCCTTTGTAACAACACTACTACCAACTCTTCCTGTAGAAACTCAATAATTCAACGCCACATAGGACCATAATCATCAATAACGACAATGGCCTCACACGACCAATGACAATAAGTAACACAAGAATCCATACACGTACCTTAAGGTTGTGATGTCTCAGTCGGACCCCTCTCTAGAGGAGGAAATAAGTAGGGATATCTAGACTTCATGTCTTCCTCGGCCTCCCTAAGTCATTTCTTCCACATTGTTGTTTCTCCAAAGTACTTTTACCGAAGCTACGTCTTTAGTTTTCAATCTCTGAACCTGTCTATCTAATATAGCAATGGGAATTTTTTCATATGATAGCTGCTCTGTGACCGGAACGTCATCAACTGACATAACTCTGGAAGGATCTCTGATGTATTTACGGAGCATAAACACATGAAAGACTGGATGTACAGACTCCAAGTCCGAAGGCAAGTCTAACTCATATGCTACCTGGCCTACCTTGCGTATGATCCTATATGGTCCAATGTACCGAGGGCTAAGTTTTTCCCTTTTTTTGAACCTCATAACGCCTTTCATCGGTGATACCTTTAGGAATACCTAATCGTCAACCTGAAATTCCAAGTCTCGCCGTCGATTATCCGTATAAAACTTCTGACGGCTTTGAGCTGCTAATAGCCTTTCCTGTATAAGCCTAATTTTATCGATTGCCTGCTGTACCAATTCTGGTCGTACTAACGTAGTTTTCCCAACATCGAACCACCCTATAGGCGACCTACACTTCCGTCCATAAAGAGCTTCGCATGGAGCCATCTGAATACTGGAATGGTAGCTATTATTATTTGCGAACTCAATAAGCGGCAGATGATCATCCCAACTACCCTTGAAGGCTATCGCACAAGCTCGTAACATATCCTCAAGTGTCTGAATTGTACGCTCAGCTTGTCCGTCTGTCTAGGGATGAAATGTTGTACTAAGACTTACCTGAGTCCCTAATCCTTTTTGGAAGGACCTCCAGAAGTTAGCTGTAAATTGAGCTCCTCGATCCGAGATAATAGAGACAGGGACACCATGTAGTCGTACTATCTCCTTAATATAAAGCCTTGCATAATCCTCTACGGAATATGTAGTCCTAATGGGCAGAAAATGGGTTGACTTTGTAAGCTTATCAACAATCACCCATATCGAATCGAACTTATGCTGGGTACAAGGTAAGCCTACGATGAAATCCATATTGATTACTTCCCATTTCCACGTCGAAATCTCCATAACCTGCAATAATCCATCGGGTTTTTGATGCTCAATATTAACCTGCTGACAGTTAGGATACTAAGAAACAAACTCCACTATATCTTTTTTCATTCCATCCCACCAATATACCTCATTGATATCATGATACATCTTTGTTGCTCCTGGATAGATAGAATAACGAGAATAGTGAGTTTCTCCCATAACCTACTGATGCAGCCCTGCAACATTAGGGACATATAATTGTCCTCGATATCTGAGGACCCTATATTTTGTAATCTCAAACGGTGTCTTCTCCTTCTGAGGGGTGGTATCCCTATAATGAACTAACATAGGATCCTCGTACCGGCGTTCCTTTACTTCAGTTACTAAAGAGGATACTTTCGTATCCTGAATAGTAATCCCAATATTACCTGAGTCCAGTAACCGAACTCCAAGGCTAGCTAGCTGATGAATCTCATGGGTTATTCCCCTCTTTTCTGGCTGTAAATATGACATGCTACCCATAGATCTATGGCTGAGGGCATCGGCTACCACGTTCGCCTTTTCGGGATCGTATAAAATATCAACATCATAATCTTTAAGTAGCTCCAACCACCTCCTTTGACGTAAATTCAATTCCTTTTGCTTGAAGATATACTGGAGGCTCTTATGATCCATATATATATCAATATGAATGCCATACAAGTAGTGCCTCCACATCTTTAGTGCATGAATCATTGCGGCTAACTCTAAATCGTGGGTCGGGTAATTCTTCTCGTGCTTTCTCAGTTGTCTAGAAGCATAAGCTACAACCTTACCATGCTGCATCAGTACACAACCCAACCCAACGCTCGAGGCGTCACAATAGATAACATAACCATCGGTCCCTTCTGGGAGCATTAGAACCGGTGCAGAAGTCAATCTATCCTTCAATGCCTGGAAACTCCATTCGCAAGCATCAGTCCATTGAAACTTTGCTCCCTTCTGAGTCAACTTTGTTAAAGGTGCTGAAAGGGAAGAAAATCTCTCTACAAATCTCCTGTAATAACCTGCCAAACCGAGAAAGCTACGAACCTCCGTCGGTGTCGTGGGTCTAGGCCAAGTCTTTACTGCCTCAATCTTTTGTGTATCAACCCGGATACCTTTACTCGAAATGATATGGCCAAGAAAAGCTGCAGAGTTCAACCAGAATTCACATTTAGAGAATTTTGCATACAACTTTCCTTTTTGTAGAACTCTGAGCACAGTACGCAAATGATTTGCATGCTCAGTCTCTGAACGAGAATACACCAATATATCATCGATAAATACAATTACGAACAGATCTAAAAAGGGCCTGAATACACGGTTCATCAAATCCATGAATACTGCTGGGGCATTGGTCAAACCGAACGACATGACACGAAACTCAAAGTGCCCGTATTTGGTCCTGAATGTTGTCTTTGGAATATCTTCCTCCTTAACCCTTACCTGATGGTACCCGGATCTCAAGTCTATCTTTGAAAATACTTGGTACCTTGCAACTGAACAAATAAATCATCAATCCTCGGGAGCGGGTACTTATTCTTGATCGTCACCTTATTCAACTGTCTATAATCAATACACATCCGTAAGAAACCATCTTTCTTCCTCACAAATAACACAGGTGCTCCCCACGGTGATGTACTAGGTCTAATAAAGCCTTTTTCAAGTAAGTCCTTTAGTTGTTCCTTCAACTCCTTCAGCTCTGCAGGGGCCATTCTATAGGGAGGAATAGATATTGGGTGAGTATCTGGTAGTAGGTCAATAGCAAATTCAATTTCTCGCTCTGGCGGAAGACCCGAAAGTTCATCAGGAAAAACATCGGGAAACTCATTAACCACAGGGATGGACTGAATAGTCGGTGACTCTACTTCCATATCCTGAACCCGAACTAAGTGATAAATACAGCCCTTTCTAATCATCTTCATTGCCTTGAGATAGGAAATAAATCTACCTCTCGGCGATGCCGTATTACCTTTCCACTCCAAAATTGGCTCCCCTGGAAATTGAAATCGGACTATCTTTGATTTACAATCAACATTGGCATGACAAGAAGCCAACCAATCCATACCTATTATAATAACAAATTCTACCATATCTAACTCGATTAGGTCCGCTACGGTAGTTAGACTATGAACCACCATTATACAATCCCTATATACTTGCTTAGCTACCACTGAGTCCCCAACAAGTGTAGATACCTCAAAAGGTTTAACCAATTCAGGTTTTATTCCAAACTTACTAGCAACCAACAGAGTAACATATGATGAGGTGGAACCTAGATCAATCAGTGCATATACATCATATGAGAAGACTGATAATATACCTGTAACAACATCAGGCGATGACTCCTGATCATGTCATCCTGCCAATGATAAATGCGGTTCTGAGGACCGCTCGAGCTAGATGCTCTACCTCTGCCTCTACCATGACTCATTGGTGCTTGTGAACCTTGTCCGGGGGGGCGTACTGGTAATGACGAAGCAGCTACAGATCCCGCTAGCTGAGCTATGTTTGCATAACCTCTCGTCGGACAATCCCTCATAACGTGGCCCGGATAACCACAAGTATAACAAACACCCAACCCCATACGGCACTGCCCGGCATGCTGCTTACCACACCGAGCACATCATGGCAAGGGCAGCCTCATCTGACTTGACTCACCCCTATACTGAGAACCTGAGGCCCTAAAATTTTGACTAGACCCTGAATATGTGGAACGATCAAATCTCTTACTGCCAAACTGAGGGGGCGTGCTAGCCGGTGGATGGGCTGGATACCTCGGGTATTGTTGCCTTTGACCACCTCGAAACTCACCAGAAGGACCCGAAGACCTCGCTCTCTTATTCTGGGCCCTATCATGCTCATGATCCATCCGCTGCTTCTGCTTACGCTCCTCTACACCCTAAGTGTATGCCTGAATATGAGAAATATCCATGCCTGGCTGAAGTGAGACTGACTTACAATCGTTAAGCAAGTGCGGCTCTACTCCCATCACGAACCGGTGAACCCAATCCTCCATCTTAGATACAATAGTGGGAGCATACCTAGCCAACAAATCAAACTGCAGACTGTATTCTCTAACACTCATGTTACCCTGCCGAAGGGTCAAGAACCTATCAACTCTGGCCCGTCTAAGCTCTGGTGGCAGATAATGACGAAGAAAAGCTTCTGTAAACTCCTGCCATACTATTGGAGGGGCATCCTCACCTCTGGACAATTCCCAAGCCTCGTACCAATTAACTGCAGCATCTTGGAGTCTATAGGAATCTAGCTCAACTGACTCAGTCGTAGTGGCCTTCATTACCCTCAACGTCCTCTGCATTCTATGAATAAATACTTGAGGGTCCTCATTTGGATCTGCCCCCGTGAATACCGGAGGGTCTAAATTAATGAAACCACAAACCCTCGCACTGACAGACCTATCTGCATGGCCAATACCTACTTCCTGACGCCGAGCCTGTGCGGCTACTAATCGAGTTAATAACTTAATAGCATCTCTCATTTCCTGACCTGGTGCATTCGGCTAAGGGGCTGAATGTACAGGGGAAGGCGCTGGAGCTGGTGCCCCTCGGAGCTCTCTTGGAGAGGGCAAGGTATGTGAAGTATGAGATGTATTCTCACTATGAGACTCTCCCCGAGCCCTGGTCACTTGTGGCGCTCGACTAGTAATCTCACCAGCCACGGACTTTCCCTTCTAGGTGGCTGTAGTCTTTGGAGGCATCGCTGAAAATATAACATATCATTAGGAACATGAATTCTTATATCGCACGATCTACGATGAAAAGAGAGTATAATATCCTATATGTCCTGTAGACTCCTGTCTATAAGTGTGGTTCACATCACACCCATAAATAAGACTCTACTAGACACGGTCTGTAGACAACACTAGGATAGATTTGCTCTGATACCACTTTTGTCATGACTCAAACCGATAGGCCGTGAAGGGTGCCCAAGTCTTACCTGTCAAACACCCTTAAGTATGCGTTTAAGATATAAACATGAATAACATATGCGAGTAAAATCTGTCCAAAAGACATATGTGCATATACATGCGGAAATACAGTGGAGCGAGCCGGCAAAGCTACTTACTATCCAACTATACATAACTGTCTACAGACCTCTAATAGAAATACAATTGTACAAAGACGGGACTGATTCATGTCATACCCATATATCTATATACAAGCACATCGTACCAAAGTCAAAAGCAACTCCGGATCAAGTGGAGCACGCCAACTCTCGCTGATCAAGGATCCTAAGAAGGGAGACCGTCGACTTGCCTACCTGCACCTACGGGCATGAAACGTAGGCCCCGAAAAATAGGGCATCAGTACAAATAATGTACTGAGTATGTAAGGCATGAAAATCAGTACATAAAAGACATAGACGAAACATGAAATAATGAAATCCACCTGTAAGTTTGAATAACTTTGTAAATCCCGAAACATTTATAATGTCATGCACGTGCGTATAAATGTCATGTCATGCATAGGTATAGGTATACATAACATCATCAAGCCTCTGAGGGCATTCCATCATATCATCGCGATCACTGTGGGCAAAATCATCAACATTTACATATACCGGCTGATCAGGTGGTGGTGCGTATATAACGCCGTAACCTTTTCACATATCTCATATACATATATATACGCGTATATAATACCATCTGGTCATGGGTCAATGTACATGTATAAATGCATGAAATGTATAAGAAATACGTTAATAAGATTTCTCGGAATGTCATAAAAATAATATGCCTATTGAATAAACTTTATCAAATATGTATTTTTCTGAGACACATGAACAGAAGATATAATAATAATTCACATGGAGAATCAAGTATATAGACATCCCTAGTATTTCTATAAATAGAGTCATTTATGAATGTTGTGCATTTGCTCGTTTCGTTCGTGACATATGAATCATGTCAAAAAAAAAGAAGGGATAGCCTTAACATACCTGGAGTAGGGAAAAATCTGTATGATATTCTTGCTCGAATTCGCGTTGAAGCAGTAATGTCACGTTATAATTAAGGAGGATGACTCCTCTGTACAGTTAGTGTCACCAAAACATTTGCAGAAAATTAAGTAAAAGAGTACTACTCCCTTTTACAGTGTGGCTTACAAAAAGATACACTGCAATGATTTGATTATCTAGGTTTGGACAATCTTGTGGTGTGGATTCTGATTGTAGTGTTTTTTTTAGGATTTTGTAAGGTTTTATATTACTTAATGTTTTTGTGGGAATTGTAGGAAATTGGAACGAATTTTGTAAGAAGTCACATATTAATTTTGCAAGAGCTTCACGTCAGATTTGTTTTGAAAATGTTAGAAGGGGAAATGTGGTTTTTTAATTCAAAATTCTATAATAAGGTGTCTTGATATCATTATACCATGTTGCCACCTAATCTAATGTGACCATGAGTCATTTATTTGTTAGTGTCTTGCTGCCACGTGGGGTAGGTGGTTTTTTTTTTTTTTAATCTTATCCCATAACCAATTAATTAATTAGGTAATGTCTTGTTACCAGGTAATTAACCAATTATCCGCATAATTAAGAATTGTCTCAAATTAATTAAAATTCTACTCATTTTAATATACTTTATACATCGTACTATCACGATCATATGATACCTTGTATGGTACTAGTCCATAAATATTGGATATTATAGCTTGGACCGTATTTTATCCCAAATCGACAACCTTCAACGAAACTCATTTTCTTTAATTCGTGTATCCTATATCCCTCATGGCACTTACTTATTGCTTGTTATAAATTGCATAAATACGTTAACCTCAAGATAATCCTATCCCCGAGTCTACGTCAATTAACTGAAGACAAAACTTTAACGTACGAAACGCGAGATGTAACACATTGTAATAATTAGTATGTTAAACGTCAAGTGGCAATTACGTCACATAAATCAAATAAGCATGTAGCAATCATAGCATGGATTCAAGGTATGATGTTGAGCAAAGAACACGATAGAAATAATTAATATAATAATTAATCCATGATTTAAAATAATTTATGATTTTTCAAGTAATTATGCAAACAATTAATTTGACGACGTATAGACACCCGTCACCTCGCTTATACGTCATTTATATGTATTTTACATAACAAATAATTTAAGGGTTCTATTCCCTTAAGTCAAGGTTAACCACGACACTTACCTCGCTCTGCAACCAAATTTAAGAATTCAATAAACCTTTGCCTCGCGAATTAGTGTCTGAAATCCTCAAATCTAGTCATAAACAATTCAATATACTCAATACAATTCGTAGGAATTAATGTCATATGAATTTATTAATTTTTCGGATTAAAATTCAAAATTTATTTTAAATATTTACAGCGGGGACCACGTCTCGAATCTATAAAAAAACTTACGAAATTCGAACACCCGTTCCGATACGAGTTCAACCATACAAAAATTATCAAATTTCGATGTCAAATGGACCTTCAAATCTTAAATTTTTGTTTTTAGAAAGTTTTACAAAAATTCCAATTTCTTCCATCTAAATCCGAAATAAACGATGAATATAATCATAGATTTATGAAATATAAATACTTTAGGATATAGAATACTTACCCCAATCCATATGGTGAAAATCGCCTCAAAATTCGCTTCAATCCGGCTCCGTAGCTCCAAATATGTTATAAATGGCTGAAACCTCAAAATATAGCTACCGTCCAGGTATTTACTCTTCGTGATCGCAGAAAATGCTTCGCGATCGCGAAGCACAACTTTTCTCAGCCCAAAATGTGCCTTTCACGAAAGCGAAAAATGCTTCGCGAACGCGAAGAACAAGTGCCCAGCTCTTCCAGGCAGCCTCTAGTGTAGTGGTCATGTCATTTTGTACAAAACTCCAAATTGCAAATGGTTTATCTTTTTGAAAACTAGACACCAAGGGATATAACTTTCATTTGTTGTTTATCTCCCAATTCCTTATAGATTGCGAGATACAAGCTTCCACAATCAGCCATGTGCAACAGAGATTTTCAAACTCTTCCAAGACACCCTATAGTGTATCTACCATAACTTTTGGTACATAATAACAAATGACAAATGGTTTACCTTTCTGCAAATTAGACACAAAGGGTTACAACTTTTATTTTTGGATCATTTCCAAATTCCTTATAGATTGAGAGATATAAGCTTCCAAAGTCGAGTATGTGCAGCAAAATTTTCTCTACGCGATCGCGAAAAGGCTTCTGCGATCGCGATTCACAGTGTCCAAAACAGCAAAATTGCTCTTCGTGATCGTGATCATTCGTCCACAATCGCGATGCATACTTTTGTGGCCAAAAACCAGTAGTTAAAAATGGCCTAGAAATGGTCTGAAGCCATCCCAAAACTCACCCGAGCCATTTGGGACCCCGTCCGAACATATCAAGAAGTCTCAAAACATATTACGTACTTAGTCGAAACCTCAAATCACATCAAACAACGCTAAAAGAACGAATTATACCCCAATTCAAGCTTAATGAAACTAAAAAATTTTAACTTCTACATTCGACGCCGAAACCTATCAAATCAAGTCCGATAGGCCTCAAATTTTGCACACTAGTCATAAATGACATAACCGACCTACTTCAACTTCCGAAATCAGAATCCGGCCCTGATATCAAAAAGTCAAAGTCGTGGTCAAACTTTGAAAATCCTTAGCCTTTAAATTTTTAGTTTTCGTCAAATGGCCATAACTTGAGCTAGGGACCTCCAATTTAAATTCTGGGCATACGCCCAAGTCCCAAATTATGATACGAGCCTACCAAAACTGTCAAAATACTGATCCGGATTCTTTTGCTCAAAATGTTAATCGAAATCAACTCAATTGAGTTTTAAAGTTCTATTTCATATTTTAATGTATTTTTCACATAAAACCTTTCCGAAAAATTATACAGATTGCGCACACAAGTCGAGAGATGATAATTAGTGCTTTTCGAGGTCTTAGAACACCGAATTAACTATTAAATTTAAAGATGACCATTTGGGTCATCACACAAATAAAGTTAAATAATAAGAAAACATGAATTCAATCTGAACTCGGGTGTTGAATTGTGGAAAGAATGATGAATCCTTATGCTTTGAGTCTCCAATGCTCTTCCAATCTTCCGTAGGTCAAAAGTCCTCTAAAAATGTGTTTTGATATATTTACACGATGTAAGAATGGGGCTGGGCGAAACTACCCTTTCCTAGCTGAAATAGAAAAATACTCTATAAAAATTGCACAGGCGCGGCGCACGGCACCCTGCCCCACGCAATGTGCCAGTGGATAAGTTCAGAGAGCGATTTTCTGTCGGACAACAACATAATATACTATCGCGCTACCCCACGCGGCGTGACTGTGTAAAATTTCCAGAGTAATTCGTCTTCTTCAATTTTTGATATCCAGACTCGACTCTCGACTCTCGACCCCCAAACGCGATCCAGGTTTAATTTCTTAGACTTTTACTTAGACTTCAAATCTCCAAATCGTTCAATTTATCTCCATATTATCTTCTTAACTCGAAATCACTTCTTGCACATCATAAAACACGTAATAAGTGCAATTGACTATCATTGAGATCAAACACATGTAAAATGCAATAATTAGAGTGTAAATGATGACTAAAACTGTCGTGACCTGAAACTCCCCCTATAGGATGTCGTGATGACACCTAGTATCTAAGACTATATAAGCCGATTACTATAACAATTAAGCAGTTATTAACAATGATAATTTGAAACAGAGTTTAATATGCAATACCGAAACAAGAGCAAAATGAGCCTACGCGACAATAATCATAACAACCTCCCAAGACTGGTAATACAGAGTCACAAAATCTAGCTAAGTACATGGAAAGATCTCAAATATCGAAATACAATACTGTTGAAATAACAAGCTGATAGTATAATAAAAGAAAAGAACTCCAAAGGACTGTGACGGCCAAGCAGCTCTACCTTGAATCCTCACAACCAATAAGCTAACTCTGCCCGAGTCTGATATCTTCAATACTTGGTTCTACAAAAAAATATATAAAAGTGTAGTATGAGTACACCACGGTCGATACTCAGTAAGTATCAAGACTAACCTCGGTGGAGTAGTGATGAGGTACAAGTCAAGACACTCACTAGACAAAATAACACGTACAGTATAGAAGTATAAAGGTAATAATGAAAGCAGGAATCAGTCAATGGCAACAAGAATCAACATGTGACATAAACAGTAAGGCAATAAGAACACCGTAAAAATACCGTTGAAATCAAATAAGGCACACCGTGAAATTTTTGATTCTTTCTATGTGGAGAATGTAAAGTACATTCCATGGAAGTGATTGAGACACTTTTTCCGAAGGAAGTGGGATCAGGGGCGGACCTACGTTAAGAGTAGGGTCACCGGAACCCGTTGGCTTCGGCAAAGTCGTTGTATATATATCCTGCGTATATAGGTATATATATGGAGGACCCCTTAAATATTTTACTGGTGCCCCTAAAGTAAGAAAAGGCTACATGTTAAAGTTGGTTGAGTGTATTGTTAAAGCCTCCTACTCATGCTTCTTGTCTAGTGATCGAATCCCAATCTGATTCATTTGTTTTATTTTATCTTTTTAAATTCAATTATCATTTACTAATTCTTGATCATAAAATTAACTTAATTAATGTCATTCTTTTTCAAGTCCCTCCCTCAAAATCAAAAGCTCCAAGCCGTAGCTCCTATATATGGATATAGAAAATTACCTACCCTTCTCGCGCTTCGACAAAATAGCAGTATCTAACTATTCCGGCGCTGGCATTTGAGAATCTATACTTTGTTGATAAGTTATCATAATCACTAAGTTTTTAAAGGGTTGCACGCCCAAAATTGTCGCTAATAATTAGCATATCTAAAAACAGTGCCCCTGTTGCGCTCAAATCCTTGGTTCGCCTCTGAGTGAGATGCCCCTATTGTACTGTATTTAAGTAGCTTGTATAAAACCAAACTACATTCAAGAAAACATGAATTGAATTGTCAATCTATGTACTGTAATTTTCTTTTGGAGATTGTGAAGCTTATTTTACTAAAACTTTATGATTATTAGCGATGAGGAAAATCACCTCCAACTCCACAAGTCATAATTTAGAACTTCTATGAAGCAAGTGAAACAAATTTTAATTTTAATTTTATTCAATAGAGTTTTTGGTAGGGACTTCTTACTTAAAACAGGTCATGGCCCTTTTAGGATTATGATGGCCAGAAATGTTTCTTTCATCTAGGGTATGGATTACTCCGCGGTGCTGTAATCCTTTTGTATTACATGTTTGCTACATTGACAACAAATAGTGTCTGCCTGTGGAACTCATATGTAATTCTTTTTATGGCATAATATATTGGGACCCCACCTGAACTTAACACTTTTTATTCGTTGCATGCCTGAACTATTTTTTGTTTTAATTATCCCCTTGAACTTGGCGGTTTGATAACATTCGCCCCCTTGAATGTTGACATGACAAGGAGAATGAATATACTCTATTTTAGGCATGTGAGAGTGGTGAGAAATCAAAAATCAGCTTCCAAGTGGGGTTTTTTTCAACCATTAGTTGCCACATAATCATATACTATGATTTGTTTGTTGTATATTTTTCTTACTTTTACTTAAAATACCACACATATTTGACCTCAATTTGTAATTTTTAATTTCTTTTTTGGTGCAATGGCTACTTGTTTTACCGTGTATTTCTTCTTTTTCTCCAAATATGTAAAACAATATTTGACTAAAATCAATTATTTTTAGCCAAATAAAACGTTAATGGGTTTCAAGTATTCATTTCATTTTATTTCTTCTTTAGATGCAAGATATTTATTCTAACTGTTAATTTTATTATGCGCCAACTTTACAAAGTTTTTACCGAGAGCTCCATTATTTTTAACTAGACTAGATAACGAAGTATTAGCTAAAATATAGGAGCTCAAACTATTAAATTTTCTTTTATTTCTTATTAGATGCAATAACTTTATCCCAACTATGTACTTTTTAATTTTCCCACGAAATTTATAAAAGAAATTGCTAGAACTCCATATTTTTGGTCAAATACAACTTTTTAGCTTAAATAATGGATTTTAACTGTGTATTTTTGTATTTCATCTTTAGATGCGATGACGATTTGTTTCAGCTAGTATTTCTTCTTTTTGAAAGGGCCAAATATGTAAAAAAAAGAAAAGCTTGGGTGAAAATCCAAACATGTCTTTTACAAACTTTTGCTGGGAAAAAAGATTTAAATTTTTTTAATTAATTTAAAAGGGAAAAATATATATTTTATTATGAAATTTTCACATGGATAAAAAATATCCACGTAGCAGCGAGTACATCACACCTCCTTGGGCTAAGGTTGGGGGATTTAAATGTGCACCGAATAAAAAGTGCCAAGTTTAGGAGGGTCCGATATATTATACTTTCTTTTTATTTTAGCATTTTTCTAAAAAAGTAACTTGCATTGTATTTTTGCAGAAAGTATATGCAACGACTGAACTAATTTGGGTGTTCCGTAAGAGTAGAAGGGAAAGAAATGTTCAAATGTAATGAAAAAAATTAACTATATATGGTCTTCACCTCTTTGTTCGTGTCAATATTAAATGATAAACATAGACAAGCCTTTTTGTCATAATATGTCTTTAGTTTTGAGTGGGTTTGAATTCGGAGAACCTATCTACATGATTTATAGAAAATATAAAATGAAAAGACCATTCTTCCTTCTATTGCTAATCGATGACTTTTTTCTTGGGATAAAGTTTTGCTAGGGATTACTAATATCTGTGTGCAGAGGTTAAAATTAATTTGAGTGTTTCCTGGGAATAGAAGCGAAAGAAAGGTGGAAAGATAAATGAAGAAAACTAATTTTATATTGCACCAAGGGTGTTGTCTAGTAATGAATGAAATAGGTGAAAACCTAGAGACTAGTGTTTAAATTCCGGCGAAGACAAAACACGCTATATGATTTCATCACATTTGCCTAAAATTTGGTGGACATAAGGAGGTGGCAGAAATTATGGTAATGCAAGACAATGATTTAGTTCATTTAAAGGATGAAGCTGGGGAAACGCCATCATACATTGCAGCTGAATATGAGAAGGATGAAGTTTTTATAGTTTTGGAGGATTTTGAGAGTGATTGCTTCGCTAAGAGAAATGACGGTTGCACTGTTCTTCACGCTGCTATTGACGGTGAACATTACCGTAAGTTAGCCAACTGATATGAAATGTGTCGTCAAGACCTTTGTTTTCTCCGATATGATGCACATTGAAGTATAACCATCTCATATAAAAATATATATTATACTCCCTCTTTTTTAATTTAGGTAAACTCATTTGACTAGACATAGAGTTTTAAAAAAAGGAAAAGACTTTTGAACTTATGGTATAAAATGAGACATATATATTTTGTGTAGCAATAAATCATTGATAAAGGTAAATTGTTTCCAAATATAGAAAGAGGTTATTCTTTTTGTCACGGACTAAAAAGGAAATAAGTTCACATAAATTAAAACGGATGGAGAGCATATATTAGTTGGAAGAACGTGTACATTTTTATTTATTTAATTATGTTTTAGCTCCTAATATATAAGAGACCATCTTTGTGTTAGCTATTGTGCCTATTATTTGTCGGTTTTGTGTTAGTAATTTCTTAGCTGAAACCTGTTTAGACAATATGATCTACTCATATACCAGTTGACTTACATTACTATCATGGAAGTCATACATATAGTACTTTATAGCTAGTACGGAGTATTTAATTATTACTTTGTTATGAGGTTTACTTCCTATTGGTAATGTACAGGTCTTCGATGGTTGAGAAGAATTGATAGTGAGAAACAAAAACATGGACTAGCTTTGTTACTAGCAGAAAGATTAATATCGAAAGAAGATTGGAGTTGTTATACAAGCTCGTCTCATTTTGATTCTTCAACAAATCCTATGATTAATCCCCTAATACAAGCCACAAAACTGGCCGGCATTACCGAATTGGTAACTGCAATCTTAAAAGCACGACCTCAAGTTTCTGATTCACTAGACGAAAATGGAAGGAACATTTTGCATATAGCAGTGGAACAAAAACATTTACGTCTATATGACTTTTTGAACAAAAACTTGGTCATGATAAGGATAGAATGTTAGTAGATGTTTTATACGTCAATACCACACAAGAGGGAGTGATTTGTGTGGTATCCAATTTTTCGCGTGCACAGATAATAAAAGGACCTGATTCTTCTATGTGTTCCAACTACTACTGTTGCGGAATAATAAGTACAGAAAATAAATAACACAGAGATTTTTACGTGGAAAACACCTGACTCAAAAGGTGAAAAAACTACGACCTACTTCCCAGTAGTATTTTTCCAAAACTCTTTACTAAATTAGTGAGCCAAAACAGCATTTACAAAAACTCTTTTGTAAACCTAGGATTACCTCTAACCCTTTATAGCAAACTGCCGTACAGCCACAAGAGGAAAGGAAGGGTATTTGTGTCTTCTGTAAGCATTTTCTCTTTGTGGAGTCTATATACAAAACACAGTTTTCAGGATCTTAACTTGTCTTAACAGCACATTTTGAAGGGTAATTCCTCTTCAGTTCATGTTACGAAAGTTAAGCATGATTAATGACAGTGTTTGGTTCTTGTCAGAATCATGTAAAAGAAGATGAAATTGAACTTCAGGGAAGTAGTTGTCTATATCTGGGATATTCTCATGTTCTTGATAGTACCTAAATTGACATTTCGGATGCCCTCTGTTAGTCATACCGATGTATTTGTGTACATTTGAATATCAGCAATGATTCTTATAAGTTGTATGAAAGTGAAAATGAATGCGAGCATTGTACTGATGTACATGGCAAAAAGATTTTTTCCAAGGTCCCCCGGGTGGATCCAACAATTTAGTCATGAGTTCAGTTGAACCCATAGAATTAAAATCTTGTTTTTGCCGTCTTCACCTTAGCTTACCTTGTCAAAGTTGGAATTGAAGTTAACTCTCACGAGGGTAAAGTTAATATCTTGTCAAATATTATGTATACGGTTAAAACCGATCCTCGATCATGAAGATCGATCGAGGATGGCATTTCAGTCAAGGGGTATCTTCATGGAGAACCCGAACGAATTTCGAGATGGGGGCGTCGAGCTCGGGGCGTTCGAATCGACCGAGGTAACATCGACCGATACAGGTCCCGAACATCGATGCCCGAAAGTGATCACCTAGCTCGAAACCAAGGCCGAGGTTCCGATCCGATACCGAGCTCTAGTCGGTATCGAGTTCACAAACAAAAAACTGTTACAACCGCACCAAAGGAGAGAATCACGGCGGGAATTAAGGAGGAGATACACCATCATGGGTCCTCCACTAGTAATATTATTCCATCATGTTGCTATAGATAAAGTAGTGATCCATGGCTATAAAAAGGCAGATAGATTGTAATAGAAGGCAGGTTCGCTGGGATTAAGAATTCATTGTGTTTATCTTTCTAAAGTACACTAAATATCTTTGTTCATCATTTTCTATTTTTGTACCATAAATACGTGTATTGTTATTTTTAGACCAAAGTAATCTACTTACCCTTAGAACCATACATAAATTCAACGTTATCCGATTTTTCGGGTAAACAGTTTAGCGCCCACCGTGGGGCTAAGGATAACAAGTGATTATTTGATACAAATATACAGTACACTCCAGCTTACAACTTCATACCAGCAATGGCTCTGCCAATCGACCTCGAAGCCGGCCTTCAGGATGAAACCAACAACTTGGTGCCCGTGGCCGAAAGGCTACCCAACAAGGGCAACGAGGCTCGAATCGAGGAACCCGAAATTCGAGCCGAAGTACCAGTAGATATCAATTTACGAATAGCTCTAGAAGTGAATCAACGTTCCGAGCAGGAAAGAAGCGTTCAGGGTGGCGCTCGACCCATAGCCCGAGACACCCACATCACGGGAAAAATCGGGGTCAGCTTGCGTATGATTTTCGAAATGCTACAAGCCCAACAAGTAGCGATAGCTCAGTTGCAGAGCCAAACTCATATGCAAAGTAATCCAAACTCCAATCCACTTCTTCGAGAAGAGACCCCCAGAACGGAGCCCGACACAGTGAAATCGAACGAGCGAAAATCAGGAACCGCTCCTGAAATTGCTAAACTGCTCGAGGAACTCACAAAACGAGTCGAAGCCAACGACAAAAAATTTGAAACATATGATGCTAGGATCGATCAGATCCCGGGGGCTCCGCCCATGATGAAAGGGCTGGATTCGAAGAAATTCATACAAAAGCCTTTTCCATCGAGCGCGGCCCCGAAACCGATCCCAAAAAGTTCTGTATGCCCGTAATTCCCAAATATAACGGTACGACCGATCCTAACGAACATCTCACCTCCGATACATGTGCCATCAAAGGCAACGATTTGGAAGACGATGAGATCGAGTCTGTATTATTGAAAAAGTTCGGAGAGACCCTCGCAAAAGGAGCAATGATCTGGTATCACAACTTGCCACCGAATTCTATCGATTCTTTTGCCATGTTAGCAGATTCGTTCGTAAAAGCACATGCTGGTGCCATAAAGGTCGCAACGAGGAAATCAGATCTATTCAAAGTAAAACAAAAGGGTGACGAAATACTGAGGGAATTCGTATCCCGGTTTCAAATGGAACGCATGGATTTGCCACCAGTCACAGATGACTGGGCCGTACAAGCTTTCACCCAAGGGTTGAACGGACTGAGTTCGACAGCATCACGTCGGCTGAAACAAAGCTTGATCGAATACCCTGCAATAACTTGGGCGGATATACACAATCGATATCAATCAAAAATTAGGGTCGAAGATGATCAATTGGGATTTCCGTATGAACCCACGCGTCAGAACCGCGCAACCACTAAAATTCTGAAGGAAACCAACAGAGAACAAAGGTCAAACAGAGACCGATACCAGCTATACGTCACAGATCGGGTGAACCACGGTTCGGCACATGAGACAGTTATGAAAAACCGCAGGTATGATCGGTGGCAAAATTCTCAGGGACTTATGAGTAAGAGAGGCTTTGATAAATATGCTGATCCTATAGAAGTTCCTCGATTATCGGAATATAACTTCAACATCGATGCATCCGTCATCGTATCGGCTATCGAACGCATCAAAGATACCAGATGGCCTCGACCCATGCAGACCGATCCGGCCAAAGGAATCCCAATCAAATATGTGAGTATCATGGCACCCATGGTCACAAAACGGAAGAATGAAGACAATTAAGAGAGGAAGTAGCCCGCTTGTTTAACAAAGGGCACCTTAGGGAATTTTTGAGTGATAGGGCGAAGAACCATTTTAAAAACAAGGACTTCGGCAAGCAAAACGAAGAAGAAGAACCACAGCACATCATTCACATGATCATCGGCGGCATCGATACCCCTCAGGGACCTATGCTCAAACGCGCTAAAACGTCGATTATGAGGGAAAAGTGATCTCGAATTAAAGATTACACTCCCTCAAGGACTTTATCGTTCAATGATGAAGATGCAGAGGGAATCATCCAACCCCATAACGATGCACTGGTAATATCCGTACTCATGAATAAAATTAAAATTAAGCGTGTGTTAATTGATCCAGGTAGCTCGGCCAATATCATCAGATCGAAGGTCGTCAAATAGCTCGTCCTACAAAACCGGGTCGTATCCGCAACTTTGGTTTTAAATGGATTCAATATGGCATGCAAAACCACCAAAGGCGAGATAACCCTACCGATAAACATCGCCGGAACAATTCAGGAAACAAAGTTTCACGTGATCGAAGGCGATATGAGATATAACGCCCTTTTCGGAAGGCCGTGGATCCACAACATGAGAGCTGTACCTTTGACCCTACATCAGGTCCTCAAATTCCCAACACCGACAAGTGTCAAAATAGTGTATGGAGAACATCCAGCCGCAAAGGAAATGTTCTCCATCGAGGAAGCAAAACCAACATCTTTGTCTTCGTCGGTGAATGGATCGGGTTCAAAAGGAGGCACAGTCAAAGACCGAAATGCCAAATAGCAACCAAATACATCGGTCCCGACCCCTCCAGATAAGCAGAGCATCGAAGAAGATAATTATCAGTGGATCCCTCGATCCTTCGTGACCCCCGATGACTCCGATGCCACCAAATCAACTATTGAGGAATTGGAGCAAATCATTTTGATCGATCACTGGCCCGAACGAAAGGTATACCTGGGAAGGGGTTTGAGACCCGAACTCAGGAAGAAAATCATTCAATTTCTTATCGATAACATCGATTGCTTTTCTTGGTCCCATTTAGATATAACAGGAATCCCGCCGGACATAACGACACATCGACTAAGTGTGTCCCCTAGATTCAGACCGGTGAAGCAAAAAAGAAGACCCCAATTGGAGGTGAAGCACGCATTCATAAAAGATGAGGTAACTAAACTGCTCAAAATAGGATCCATTAGAGAGGTAAAATACCCCGAATGGTTGTCCAATGTGGTCGTAGTGCCTAAAAAGGGAAACAAACTTAGAATGTGTATAGACTACAAGGACTTGAACAAAGCATGCCCCAGAGATTCTTATCCACCGCCCAACATCGATCACTTGATCGATGCCACGGCCAGCCACGAGATCCTTACTTTTCTCGATGCCTATTCCGAGTATAATCAAATCCAGATGAACCCGGAAGACTAGGAAAAGACTTCATTTGTGACCAGATATCGAACATATTGTTATAACGTAATGCCCTTCGGGCTAAAAAATGTAGGAGCTACTTATCAACGCCTAGTAAATAGAATGTTCGAAGAACAAATAGGTAAATCAATGGAAGTCTATATTGATGACATGCTAGTCAAGTCCCTGCGTGCAGAGGACCATTTGACCCACTTGCAGGAAACATTCGATATTCTGAGGAAATACAACATGAGGCTCAACCCCAAAAAATGTGCTTTCGGAGTCGGCTCGGGTAAGTTCCTCGGCTTCATGGTGTCAAATCGGGGAATCGAGATTAACCCAGATAAAATTAAGGCCATTGAAGGCATCACCATCGTGAACAGCGTGAAAGCTGTACAAATGTTAACAGGAAGAATAGCAGCCTTAGGCCGATTCATTTTGAGATCATCAGATCGAAGCCACAAATTTTTCTCTCTACTCAAAAAGAAGAACGACTTCGCTTGGACACCGGAATGCCAACTAGCGTTACAAGAATTGAAACGATATCTATCGAGCCCACCACTGCTGCACACTCCAAAAATCGACGAAAAACTTTACCTGTACTTGGCAGTATCAGAAGTCGCCATAAGTAGTGTCCTGGTTCGAGAAGAGGAAGGTACGCAATTTCCTATTTACTACGTAAGTTAGACCTTAGGGGAAGCGGAAACTAGATATCCGCACTTGGAAAAATTAGCGCTTGCGCTTGTTAGCGCCTCTAGGAAGTTACGACCGTACTTCCAATGCCACCCCATAAGCGTATTAACCACCTGCCCACTTCGTAATATTTTACATAGGCCTGAACTATCGGGCCGATTGGCCAAATAGGCCATCGAACTCAGCGGGTATGATATCGAATATCGACCTCGAACGGTCATCAAGTCTCAAATTTTAGCAGACTTCGTGGCCGATTTCACGCCAACCCTCGTGCAAGAAGTCAAAAAAGAACTACTGTTAAAATCAAATTCATCGACGAGGGCATGGATCCTCTTTACGGACGGAGCTTCGAACGTAAAGGGGTCCGGGCTAGGCATAGTTTTAAAATCTCCCATGGGTAACATTATTAGGCAAGCTATTAAAACTATCAGGTTAACTAACAACGAGGCCGAGTATGAAGCCATAATTACAGGTCTCGAGCTAGCTAGAAATTTGGGAGCGGAGGTCGTAGAGGCCAATTGCGACTCTTTGCTAGTGGTAAGTCAAGTAAACAAAACCTTCGAAGTCCGAGAAGGCAGAATGCAAAGGTATTTGGACAAACTGCTTATCACTTTGAACCATTTCAAACAATGGAGTCTACGACATGTTCCATGAGAACAGAATAACGAGGCCGATGCGCTTGCTAATTTGGGATCATCGGTCGAGGTGAATGATTTGAACTCGGAAACTGTCGTTCAACTTTCAAGATATGTAATCGAAGAAGGGCACGTCGAAATAAATTCTACTAGCTTAACCTGGGATTGGAGAAACAAGTATATTGAATACTTAAAAAACGGAAAGCTCCCTTCAGACCACAAAGAGTCCAGGACCCTTCGAACTAAAGCTGCTCGATTTACTTTGACTGCGGATGGAACGTTATATCGAAGAACATTCGGTGGACCGATGGCGGTATGCATAGGTCCGGGAGATACCAATTACATCCTCCGGGAAGTACACGAGGGCACTTGTGGCAATCACTCCGGTGCCGACATGTTAGTTCGAAAAGTGATCAGATCAGGGTATTATTGGATCGATATGGGCAAAGACGCAAAAGAATTTGTTCATAAATGCGATAAATGTCAAAGGTTTGCTCCAATGATCCATCAGCCCGGAGAACAACTTCACTCGGTCCTATCACCATGGCCATTCATGAAATGGGGAATGGACATCGTCGGCCCCCTACCATCGACCCCAGGTAAAGCCAGATTTATTTTGTTTATGACTGACTATTTTTCTAAATGGGTTGAAGTGCAGGCGTTCGAGAAAGTAAGAGAAAAAGAGGTTATCGACTTTTTGTGGGATCATATCATATGCCGATTCGGGATACCATCCGAGATAGTATGTGATAACGGGAAGCAATTCATTATGAACAAAATCACAAAATTCTTCGAAGAACACAAAATAAGAAGGATACTAGCAGCCCCATACCACCCCAGCGGAAACGGATAAGCCGAATCAACAAACAAAACTATTCTTCAAAACTTGAAGAAGAGATTGAACGACGCTAAGGGAAAATGGAGAGAAATCCTGCCCGAAGTCCTTTGGGCATACCGAACAACATCGAAATCCAGTACAGGGGCGACCCTATTCTCCTTAGTATATGGCTCCGAGGCATTGATACCAGTCGAAGTCAGAGAGCCTAGTCCCAGATTTCGATTCATGACGGAAGAATCAAATAACGAGGCTATGAACACCAGCCTTGAATTATCGGATGAAGGATGAGAAGCTACCCTCATCCGGTTGGCCGCACAAAAGCAACAAATCGAAAGGTATTACAATCGGAACTAAACTTCGCCACTTCAAGCCATGGGACTTGGTGTTAAGGTAAGTCACCATCAATACTCGGAATCCAAACGAAGGAAAACTAGGACCAAATTGGGAAGGACCGTACCAGGTGCTCGAGAACTTTGGGAAATGATCGTACATGCTCGGCATCATAACGGCAAACAGCAATCAAGCAGTTGGAATGTATCACATCTAAAACGGTACTACTGCTAAGGTCCGACCTTTCCCATATTTATTCAACTGTCCCGTACAGAAGTTCGAACAAAGAACAGAATTATTCTTTTACTCAAAAGCATGTGTTGCACTCTTTTTTCCTTAGACCGGTTTTTTCCCAAATGGGTTATTTGCGGCAAGGTTTTTAAATGAGGCAACCATCGATCGTGCTGCGCTTTCAAAACAGTATCTGAGGCTTTTGACCCTTAGCCCGAACGGCCTCGAATATCCGGGGGAGGGGGGGCACCAGGGCCTCAAATATATCGAGTTCAGATGCAACAAAGTCTTCTCACAACAATAGAGGATAAATTGTAAGAGCCAAAATGGTCAAAATGAACCATGCTCATATTAGATTGCCCCAAAACATATGTACAATGACTTGAGATTTATTATGCAACCAGAATTAACAATCACTCGAATATTAAGCCTACGGGCTACCATATTATCTCGAGTTCAAAATACACACTCGAATATTAAGCCTACGGGCTACTTCTATATCAAGTTCAAAATACTCAGTCGACCGTTGAGCCTACGGGTTACTTCAACATCGAGTTCGAAATAATCACTCGAATATTAATCCTACGGGCTACCACATTATCTCGAGTTTAAAATAAACACTCGAAAATTAAGCCCACGGGCCACTTCTATATCGAGTTTGAAATAAACACTCAAATATTAAAGCCTACGGGCTGCCGAGTTCAAACAAGGACCCAATGGAATTTGAAACATTGAAAAAGCTATGTTTACTCAGAGTTTACGTTAACCACCACATTATCATCAACTCAACAAGCAAAACGTCACTCCAAATCTGATCGATCGAAATCGACCTTGTTATATATATACAAAATTGCCTACATAATTAATTTACAGATAATGAGAATTAAACTCTAAGCTTCTGGGTCGGGGTCTTCCCCACCCTCGGACCCGCTTTTGCTACCATCATCATTATCATCGTCATCATCATCAGAAGCCAAGGCTTCAGCTTCCGCTTCAAGCTCTTTTTCCTTTTTTACCTCTTCGATAAGATTGAAACCTCGAGCATGAATCTCCTCGAGGGTCTCCCTCCGAGATCTACACTAAACAAGTTCGGCAACCCAATGAGCTCGAGCATTGGCAATCTTCGCCGCTTCCTGGGCCTCCACCTGAGCGGCCTCAGCATCAGCTCGATATACAGCAATAGACTTATCCGCCAAAACCTTCGACGACTCAACCTCCGCCTTAGCCTCAGCAAGTCGTATCTCAAGCTCATCAATTTTATTAGCCTGAACCGACACCTTTTGCTTGACATTTCGAAGCTGAATGTCGACTGATAATAACTTTGTTAAGATGGTTTCTTTCTCCGCTGCCAGGCGGTCAATAGTCTCCTTCCACTGGTTGCATTCAGCCCGGATTTGATCGACCTCCTCTCGAAGTAGCCCGATCTTCTCGATCTTTTGCTGCAACTGAGACAACAGAGGGTTAACTTCCACAGTCGAGTCGAATCCATACTTTAACAGAACGAGGCTCACCTGCTAATCGAGCTCGACCCTTTCTTCACGAACCTTAGCCAAATCCGCTTGAAGATCCTTTATAGCCTACTCCTTTTTGCTACAAAGAAGCCGAAGGTCATCTCTTTCACCTAGAACCTTCCGGAGTTCGGCCTCACACTGGCTAAGATCAACTCGAAACCTACCGATGGCCTGCATAGTTAGAAACTGTCATCAACACCAATAAAGCAAAGAAGGATCACCGATATCGGAACCGTCAAGTATGGAAAAGAACAAAGAAGCCAAGTATGGAAGAATCATTACCCGAGTAATAAAACGCTGAGCTTCCTCTAACAAAAGAGAAGCATCACCGATATCGGAACTGTCATCAACACCAGTAAAACAATCCTTAAAAGGATCCACTGCACCTGAGCCAGCACCAATATCAGGAGTCTTCAGCTCTCGAGCCTCCTTCAATGCCTCCTCAGAAAAAGACGGAAGGGAAGGTGAATGACCCATTGTCATTGCCCCGAGCAAATCACTCGGAGTACTCCGATCGAGACTTAGGTCTTCGGAACCAACCCTGATGGGCACGGCCGCCATTGGCTCAGCAGCTCTAGCAACCTCGACTGCCTCCGTAGGTCGGACTTCCAAAGCCGAGGAGCTATCTTCTTCTTCTTCTTCCTCCCCCAGTCGTTGGACCTAGTTGATCGAAAGGGCAATGATTTTTCTCCTCACCTTTCGAGTTTTGGGCTTAGGGCCTCCGGCCGAGAGGAAGCCCTCCATTTCTTTTCTTTTCCATGTTCCAGGACCGGGGGCTTGTTTCCTTCATCACCGCTCGAAGGCTGCAAAATGGCATCCCTAGTTATACCTATATACAAAGGAAAAATCGATAACGAAATGAACGAAGAATATACTTCGAGGGAAACAGGAACCAAACCTCACCATGATTCTTGGCCTCCCGTCTACCTTTAGCCAAATCACGCCAAGCGCGCTCGGCATATGATGAAGTAGAGGCTAACTTTCGAACCCAATCCTCGAGATCAGGCATAGCTTGTTGCATCCAAGGTGCAGCTGGACATCGAAAAATAATATTAACAAATATGGAAAAAGACACAAAAAGCGAACATGGATCACTTACGGTCAAAATTCCATTTTTCAGGAAATAACATCTTTTCCTCCGGGATAAGATCACGAGTCCTCACTCGAATATATCGATCCATCCAACCTCGATCCTTATCTTCATCGATCCTCGACATCAAAGCCTTCGATGCCCGACGATATAGCCTAATTAGTCCACGATAAATGTGAGGTCGATACAGTCGTATAAGGTGGTTCAGAGAAAAATCCAACCCTCCGGCTTTGATAGAGAAGAAACGCAATAAGATGACTATACGCCATAAGGAAGGATGAATTTGGCCGAGGGTGACCTGATATCTCCTGCAGAAATCAAAAATCATGACTCCCAACATAAAGGGATAGGTGTAAAGACTTAAAAATCCCTCCACAAAGGTAGTGGCGCTCTCATCGGGGGATGGGAATTGTAACACAACCTCGGAACCCCAGCCGCAGTCTTTTCTGAAGGCCTCGAGGTGAACCTCCACTATAGAGCACGTATACATTGATACGTGCTCACACCGACCCGGAACGGACGAAGGGTTCTCCACCTTAAAATCAGTTTTTAAAATACACGGGCCAGGAATATAATCTTGAACGGACAGCTCGGTCGGCGCCTTATCGTCACACGGCCGTGAGGAAGAAGCTTTCTCCTTGTGAGGTACGATTTTTGAAGTTTTCGCCATCAATATGAGAAGAAAAAGTCGCAAAGAAAGGTGAAATAGGGGACAACACCAAAACTCTAGTATAAGCGGCACTAAAGCAATGAAATAAGAGAAAATAATCAAAGGGAATTTGGGAAAAGAGGAAGCACAAAAGTGGAAAATATTGTATGGGAAAACTATTTATAAGGCATGGTGATTCGTTTCTAGCAGTGGCCGACCATCGACTGATACACATTAAATGCCTCGATAAAACCAAATCGATGTGACAACTATCATGCACGTCATAGTCAAAGTCAATAGAAACGTCATCACTGATTCGGTCAAACCTTAGGGAAATCACATCATTTCTCGTCATCTCCTTTCCAATAAATGAGGGGCTATCTGTATACAGTTAAAACCGATCCTCGATCATGAAGATCGATCGAGGATGGAATTTTAGTCAAGGGGTATCTTCATGGAGAACCCGAACGAATTCCGAGATGGGGCATTCGAATCGACCGAGGTAACATCGACCGATACAGATCCCGAACATCGATGCCCGAAAGTGATCACCTAGCTCGAAACCAAGGCCGAGGTTCCGATCCGATACCGAGCTCGAGTTGGTATCGATTTCACAGATAAAAAGCTGTTACAACCGCACCAAAGGAGAGAATCTCAGCGGGAATTAAGGAGGAGACACACCATCATGGGTCCTCCACTAGTAATATTATTCTATCATATTGCTATAGATAAAGTAGTGATCCTTGGCTATAAAAAGGCAGATAGATTGTAATAGAAGGCAGGTTCGATGGGATTAAGAATTCATTGTGTTTATCTTTCTAAAGCTCACTAAATATCTTTGTTCATTATTTTCTATTTTTGCACCATAAATACGTGTATTGTTATTTTCAGACCAAAAGAATCTACTTACCCTTAGAACCATACATAAATTCAACGTTATTCGATTTTTCGGATAAACATATTCTATAAAGAGATTTGTTGAATTCTATCTAATAGTAGCTCTAATACTCATGAATAAGCTCTCTCTAAGCAAATCAACAATTTGGTTAAAATTGATGGAAATTGCTTAGGGGCAAAAGTAATAGGACATTTTCTCCAATGTGTGGAGTTTCTAGCCAAAGTAGCTAGTATTAATGTTAGAATGTGTAGTTGGAACTTTAGGACAAGTTGAGAGGGTAGAGCTATTTATGTATTATCCTCTATCAAAATTTAAATTGTGTCCGTGGAATTCTCACATCCAAATGACCATGACATCATTGAAGACAACAATATTGTAGGCAACATGACAAATACTGGAAAAGCTAATCAACCTAACCTTTATTCATTAAAATATTAGAGTTAGAAAGTAGAAGCAAATTCATGATTTGGTTCCTGAGGTACCTTAAGTAAATTTATAATTATAATTGGATTCACAATAAAATATTTATAGATATTTAGTGAGCTTTTTAGTTGATTAGGTAAAAGTTATTGGGTTCACGTAGACTCATATTTTGCACCGTATATCTTCTGAAAGAATATTCTTGAATTAATCCTTGCTCAAAGTAGTGGAGAGAGAAAGATGTCCGTCAAGAATACAATTTAAGATTTTAAAATAGGACAATAAGAGGATTAAGAATTTTGACTTGATAGTTCTTACCTATGAAACTCCTATTGGAGTTAATCACTTCTTTTCTCCATCGTGATTCATGACCCGCTAAAGTTATTCCAAAGAAGTAATCTTACCATCTTTAATTAAAGACCTCATATTCTTCTTCTTTTTTCTCCTTTTGATAAAGGATTCCAATTCTTGTTTATTTCTTCAAAAACTTATACCAAAGATAGAAGGAAAGATAAATAGGGACAAGTCTAGTATAAATTATAAAAGCAGAAAAAGCCATAGATATAGACTTGTTCCTTTAATAAGTCGTAAGAAACACGTGTTTGCTCCTTTAATTTTGGTGCTTTGTACTTCAAGAATCTCTACAACAGCATATAGACTTGTTCTTGTTTGATTGGTAACAGAGACGGACCCAGAATTTGAGCGCGACGGAGCATTAATGTCTTTATATATGTTTATTAGTAGCAATAAAATTGGGTGGGCAACTCTTCGTAAACTTAGCGATTATGATAGCTTATCATCAAAGTACAAACTCTTAGTCGTCGTTGTCAAAATCGACATATGTTGTTGTTTCGTCGAAACTATTAAAGGTGGGAAGAGAGTTTGTATTTTTCTACTTGTTGAGAGAGGAGCTACACTTTGGGGCTTTCTATTTTAAGGGAGGGACCGAGAAAAGAATAAAATTAATTAAATTGACTATTAAGTAGTACTAAATTATAATTGAATTCAAAAAGATAAATTCATAATTAAAAAAAGTAAACCAATTGACTATTAAGTATAAACTATGGTAGGAATCAATAAAGGGAAACAAAAAAATTACTAAATGTAGTTGTCAAGTTTTGATCCTGTAACGATTCGACTGGTCGTTTCTAGTATTATACCATGTTCCCCCATTTATCGCTCAATTTATGCTTTATAGTTAATTTATGACTTATCAGGTAAGTTAGTTCGGGTCCGGAAGGATTTCGGAGTGAAATGAGACATAATTTCTTAATTGAAAACTTAAGTGAAAAAGTTGATCGGATATTGACTTATGTGTAAACGATATCGGAATTTAATTCTCATGATTCCAATAGCTTTGTATGGTAATTTTGGACTTAGGAGCGTATCCGAAAAATTATTTGGAGGTCCGTAGTGGAATTAGGCTTGAAATGGCGAAAGTCAAATTTTTTAAATGTTTGACTAGGGGGTTGACTTTTTGATTTCGGGGTCGAAATCCAATTCTGAAAATTTTAATAGGTCTGTTATGTCATTTATGACTTGTGTGCAAAATATGAGGTCAATCGGACTTGATTTGATAGGTTCCAGCGTCGTTTGTGGAAACTTAACATTTTAAAGTTCACTAGGCTTGAATTAGGGTATGATTCGTGGTTTTAGCATTGTTTGAAGTTATTTGAGAGTTCGACTAAGTTTGTATGGTATTTTAAGATTTGTTGGTATATTTGGTTGAAGTCCCGAGGAGTGGGGCTCGGGTGAGTTTCGGAAGGTTAACGGATCGAATTCAGACTTAGAAGAAAATCTGAAGGTTTCTGCCATCTCATGTAATCGCACCTGCGAAATTTCCATCGCAGGTGCGAACTCGCAGAAGCGAGCCTTCCATCGCAGATGCGTCCAGGCGTGGTTGGGGCTTCAATCGCAGAAGTGGTAGGTAGCCGCAGAAACGGCCCCATACCTGCGGGCGTTTGATCGCAGAAGTGCAAGAGGGCATGGTGAGGCAGCTTCGCAGAAGCGTATCCGCAGATGCGCACAAAATCTCACAAAAGCGGAAACCCCTGGGCAGTACAAAAACAGAAGGGTTCCTAGCTTTTTCCATTTTTTGGTATTTTAAGCTCGGGCTAGGCAATTTTAAGTGAGGTTTTCGCAGGAAATCTTGAGGTAAGTTACTTGTGACCATTTCTACTCCATAATATTGAATTATCATCGAATAATCCGACTAGATTACATATTTTTGAAGTGTATATCGGGGATTTGAACTTAGAGAGTTGAAAATAAGATTTGAAGATTTGAAGGTCGAGTTGAGGTCGGACTTTAGTAACTTAGACTCGTGGTTGAATGGGCTTCAGAATTTTATAACTTTTGTCAGATTCCGCGATGTGGGCCCCACAGGCGATTTTTGAGCTAAATTTTGACTTTGATGGAAAATTATTATTTTCTTATAGAATTATTTCCAATAAATTTTATTGATTGAATCGAATTATTAGTGGCTAGATTTGATGCGTCTAGAGCCCAATTCACGAGGCAAAGGCATAGTAGAGTAGAGAATTACATTGTTTGAGGTAAGTAACAGTTTTAAATTTGGTCCTGAGAGTATGAGACCCCGGATTATGTATTATGTGATTGATTTTGAGATGACATACATGCTAGGTGACGGGTGTGTGGGCGTGCACCATAGGAATTGTGACTTGGTCAAATTCCATAGGACTGTGTAGTTAAAATATTTGTTGATATCCGTACATTCTCTACGTGTTAGGGAAATATTGAGCTGAGACTTGTATTAAAAATCGTGCTTAGACATATGTTGTTATTATGGATACCCACTGGTATCATTTCTGTAGTTGAATTATATGTTCAAATTGTAATTTCACACTCACTCATGTTCATTCATTTCATAGCATATCTAAGTCTATGTTTCTATTTATTAAAATATCATATTATCAATTTTGGATTGATTACCATGATTTTTGAGAGCCCGAGAGACTGGAGAGGTTGATGACTGAGTGCGACCAAGGGCCTAATTGTGAGGATATTTATGAATCGGGTTACATGCCGCAACATATTTTTATTGATTTATTCCATGATTGGCTTGATATGGGGCTTGGGCTAAAGGAAACTCTTCGGAGTCTGTACACACCCCCAGTGAGTGCATGTACCTACTGAGTATAAGTGCCGAGTGCCGAGTGATGAGTGACTGTGAGGAATGCGCGACTGCGAGGAAAGGGTGACTGTGAGGAAAGAGTGAATGTGAGGTTAGAGTGAATGGGAAGGCTGAGTGACTGTTACTCTGAGAGGATGCATTGATTTTTTTATTTGCTGCATTTCAGCTGTCATATATCACTATTTTAAAAATTTCAAAAAAATATTATTTTCTGTTTCGGTCAAACTTGATATGAAATTTCAGTGAAATCTTAAATGTTGAACTTGAGAGTACGCCTACCCTTTAAAAATGGAAAGTACTGTATTTGAACTTAGCGGAAAAGCTTGTCACTACTTTCAGTTCTTTATTTATTATTATTACTTGCTGAGTTGGTTGTACTCATACTACACCATGCACTTCGTGTGCAGATCCATGTGATCCCTGACACAGTGGGTGTTGATTCTTTCACACCGTTGATTTTTCGGAGATTCAGAGGTAGCTGCCATGTTTCGCAGACCTCGTGTTTCCTTCCCTATGCTTTTGTTTATTGTATTTGGTATATGATTATTATAGACCACATTTTCTAGACTCGTAATGTATAGATGCTCATGTACTCAGTAACACCAGATTTTGGGAGTGTTTGTATAGGTAATTGCAAGAATTTTGGATGGTGTTTAAATATTATATTTTCAAACGTAAACGAAATTTTTGTTTATCGAGGTTGTTGGCTTGCCTAGTATCGAGATAGGCGCCATCACGACAGGTTGAGATTTTGGATCGTGACAAGTTGGTATCAGAGCCTAGGTTACTGTAACGACCCGACCGGTCGTTTTGAGCATTTATTCTCCTTTTAAGTCTTGAATAACTTCCTACAAGGTATTATGACTTGTGTGAATTGTCGGTTTATGTTTTAAGGTATTTCGGAGTTAGCTTGGTAGAATGAATTTTATATTGGAAGCTTAAGTTGATCGGATGTTGACTTATGTGTAAACGACCCCGGAATAGAGTTTTGATGATTCCAATAGCTTCGTATGGTAATTTTGAAGTTAGGAGCATGTCCGGAAAATTATTTAGAGGTCGGTAGAGGAATTAGGCTTGAAATGGCGAAAGTTGAATTTTTGGGAAGTTTGACCGGGGAGTTAACTTTTTGATATCGGAGTCGGAATTCAGTTCTGAAATTTTTTATAGATCAGTTATGTTATTTATGACTTATTTACAAAATTTGAGGTCAATCGGAATTGATTTGATATGTTTCGGCGCAAAATATAGAAGTTGGAAGATTTGAAAAATCATAATTCAATTCGATGCGCGATTCGTAATTTCGTTGTTGTTTGGCATGGTTTGAAGCCTCAACTAAGTTCATATTTTATTTTGGGACATGTTGGTATATTTGGTTAAAGTCCCAAGGGCCTCGGGTGGATTTCGGAAGGTTAACGGAATGGATTTCGGAGAAAAATGAACTGCTGGAATATTTCTGCTGCAGAAGTTGTTTTTGGACAGCAACTGGTGCAATCGCAGAGCTGATTTTGGAAGCTTATATCTTGAAATCTATAAGGAATGTGGAAAGTTTCAAAACATGAAAGTTGTATACCTTTGATTCTAGTTTTCATAAAGTTAAACAATTCATTATTTAGACATTTGTACAGAAAGTTATGGTTGACCGAATGAACGTAAAGCAGTTTCGCCACAGAAATTTCTGATGCGTGTAGCCAACTTTGGGAACATATATCTTGCAATATATAAGGAGTTGGGCGATGAGCAAAACATGAAAGTTGTAGCCATTTGTATCTAGTTTGCAGAAATTTAAACTGTTTGGCAGTTAGAGTTGCATACAAGACGTTATGATAGATACACTATAGAATATCAAGGAAGAGTTTTGGAACAGTTTGATGTTTTCAACATAAGCATGTAATGATCCAAAGATCCATTTCGGTTTGGATCTTCGGAGCACGGTTCTTGGGCGATTTTGAGGATTTCTTCAAGAAATGTCCTATATCAAAAAGTGATTATATTTCATAAATCCATGGATATATTCATCATTTAATTCGGATTTAAATGGAAGAAATTGGGATTTTTGCAAAATCTTTCAAAAACAGAAATTTTAGATTTGGAGGCCGAGTTGTTATCGAAATTTAATAAAATTGATATGGGTTTAATTGAATGGGTTGTCGGATTTTGTAAGTTTCGTCTGATTCCGAGACGTGGGCCCCATAGACGATTTTTGAGCTAAATTTCGGATTTTGTTGGAAAATTAGCATTTTCTTATGGAATTAATTCCAATAAATTTTATTGACTGAATTGAATTATTTGTGGCTAGATTCGAGGCGTTTGGAGGCCAATTCACGTGGAAATGACATTGCATAATAAAGAATTACACGACTTGAGATAAGTAACAGTTCTAAATTTGGTCCAGAGGGTATGAAACCCCAGAATATGTATTATGTGATTGGTTTTGAGGTGACGCACATGCTAGGTGATGGGCTTGTGGGTGTGCACAGTAGCAATTATGACTTGGTCAATTCCATGGAACTGTGTAGTTGAAACATGTGTTGATATCCGTACATTGTTTCCCGTATTAGAGAAATTGATCTATGAATCATGTTTAAATCATATGTTTACACTGTTGGGACCCACAAAGGTCGTGTACCTGTGAAATTATTTGCTAAATTACTATTTTGCACTCAGTCACAGTTCTATTTGCATATTTTTATCTCAGTCTCTCTTATTCATTATTGATGCATCATATCATTTTTGTTAGGCTACTTATCATGATTTCTGAGAGCCTGAGAGAATGGAGAGGTTGGTGACTGAGTGAGGCCGAGGGCCTAATTGTGAGGATATTTATGGATCGGGCTGCACGCCGCAGCATGTTTCATTGATTTATGCCATGATTGGCTTGATATAGCGCTTGGGCTGAAGGAGCCCCTCCGGAGTCTGTACACACCCCCAGTGAGCGCAGGTACCTACTAAGTGCGAGTGTCGAGTGCGAGTGCTGAGTGACTATGAGGAATGAGTGACTGTGAAGAAAGAGTGACTGTGAGGTTGGAGTGAATAGGAGGATTGAGTGATTGTTACTTTTAGAGGATGCATTGAATGCATTAATTGTTGCATTTCATCTGTCACATATCACTATTTTGGAAATTTCGAAAAAACATTATCTTATGTTTCAGTAAAATATGATATGAAATTTCTGTGAAATTTTAAATGTTGAACTTGAGAGAATGCCTATCCTTTTGTGTTGGAAAGTACTGTATCTGGACTTGTGGGTGTGCACAGTAGCAATTATGACTTGGTCAATTCCATGGAACTGTGTAGTTGAAACATGTGTTGATATCCGTACATTGTTTCCCGTATTAGAGAAATTGATCTATGAATCATGTTTAAATCATATGTTTACACTGTTGGGACCCACAAAGGTCGTGTACTTGTGAAATTATTTGCTAAATTACTATTTTGCACTCAGTCACAGTTCTATTTGCATATTTTTATCTCAGTCTCTCTTATTCATTATTGATGCATCATATCATTTTTGTTAGGCTACTTATCATGATTTCTGAGAGCCCGAGAGAATGGAGAGGTTGGTGACTGAGTGAGGCCGAGGGCCTAATTGTGAGGATATTTATGGATCGGGCTGCACGCCGCAGCATGTTTCATTGATTTATGCCATGATTGGCTTGATATAGCGCTTGGGCTGAAGGAGCCCCTCCGGAGTCTGTACACACCCCCAGTGAGCGCAGGTACCTACTAAGTGCGAGTGTCGAGTGCGAGTGCTGAGTGACTATGAGGAATGAGTGACTGTGAAGAAAGAGTGACTGTGAGGTTGGAGTGAATGGGAGGATTGAGTGATTGTTACTTTTAGAGGATGCATTGAATGCATTAATTGTTGCATTTCATCTGTCACATATCACTATTTTGGAAATTTCGAAAAAACATTATCTTATGTTTCAGTAAAATATGATATGAAATTTCTGTGAAATTTTAAATGTTGAACTTGAGAGAATGCCTATCCTTTTGTGTTGGAAAGTACTGTATCTGGACTTAGATGAGAAGCTCGTCACTACTTTTAGTTCTTTATTTATTATTGTTACTTACTGAGTTGATTGTACTCATACTACACCCTGTACTTCGTGTGCAGATCCAGGTGATCCCAGATACAGTGGGTGTTGATTCTTTCACACAGTCGATTTTCTTGAGATTCAGAGGTAGCTGCCATGTTTCGCAAACCTTGTCTCTCCTTCTCTATCCTTTTGTTTATTGTATTTGGTCTCAGATTATTATAGACCACGTTTTCCATACTTGTAATGTATATCTGCTCATGTACTCAGTGACACCAGGTTTTGGGAATATTTGTATCGGAATTTGCTAGATTTTTGGTATTGTATTAAATATTATATTTTCAAACTTAAAGGAAATCATGGGTTATTGATGCTGTCGACTTGCCTAGTACCGAGATAGGAGCTATCACGACAGGTTAGAATTTTGGGTTGTGACAAGTTGGTATGAAAGCCTAGGTTACCTAGGTCTCACGAGTCATGATAAGGTTTAGTAGAGTCTTGCAGATCGGTACGAAGACATCTCTATTTATCTTCGAGAGCCTGTCGAACCCTTAGGAAAAATTTTACTTTTTTGTATTCTATCGTGCGGAATTGATACAGCTTGAAACATAACTCTTTGAATTCCTTCCACGCATTCGTGTGCGCATGTGAGCGCTCAGTATTAATTGTGCAGCGCTAGCTTGTGGTTCCATGAACGAGGTTTGAGATGTGTATTTTGTGTTTTGATGATGGGCCAGACTGGAGGACTTGAGGCCAGGGTTAGACCGTAGCTTAAGATCGATAGCTTTAGTTGTAACGTGTACATTTGGACTCATATGTCCGGTAATGTCCCTACGAGTGGAATTTATGGCTCGATGAGCTGTGGAAGTGACTATATGATGAGTATGATGTGAATGTGGCGTGTGCCGGATGGGTTGACTATGACGAATAAACTTTGCTTATGACTCAAGAGTTTGCTATTGGGTACTTGATTTCTGACTTGATTTGACGTATAGTCTCGAATTTTGAGTGTATTGAAGGATCTTTCACGTTGTTAAATTGTGGGACAAATTAAATTATCATGTCTTGTCAATGAGTTTGGACTCAAGAAGAGTAAGTGATTGTGTAGTAATTGTGGTTGTGAATGGGCATTTTTAATGTTGATGGCTTGAGAAAGATGATCATCGAAGAGGCTTAGAGTCGGTAACATTTTATTGGTTCAGGTGCGACAGAGATGCAATTTGATTCGATGCAACAGTTGGGCAGCAATGTATGAGGGAAGACATGATGGGAAGTGTTTCGCGGTGGTTGAAGTACTAGCAGGTCAAGTAGGAGAAGTAGGGGTTGAGAAGGTTCCTAAAGGAGATGGTTTAACCGAAGTAAGAGTGACAGATTAGCATATAGATTCTGTGGTAGGGTAGTCGCGCGCCTTGAGAAAGTGTAGAATAGTTTGAAATCACGATATAATGTGATTTGGCCTACAGACTTTATTTGGAGTGATGGTTACTGTACGAAGAAAGATTAAATATGACAGAAAGGAGTTTGTTTGAAATAAAGAAGGATGTGAAGATCTGATTATCGTTTCACGCGCAATATGACTTGAGTTCGGAAGGTATTGTTGAACTTTCAGTTGATGTCAATAGGGAAAGTGCAGGCTTATACAAATGGTGAGCGTGCATGAACTCAGGAGAATTTACTGATTATGTGGTTGTTGCACCCAGTGCAGCGTCGTTGGAAGATGTCGATAAGGAATTCCACATATAGGTTATCTCTTGTGAGCAGTTAGCGGTGGCGTGATGTTGATGAAGCTTCTGCAAGGAATATTACTTGCTACCTGGTAAGAGGTCGAGTGTGTGACTGTGGCTGGTGATTCAGAATGTTCATGAAAATCTTAACAAAATACTTCGAGAAATCTAGCGGGTTAATGGTGCGAGATCATGGTAATTGAGAAGGAGAAATCCTTGCGGGTTCTAAGTTTATATAATTGCAGCTTAAAGCTAAGTGGGGGAGCCTGCTATTGACAATTTGATTTTAGGGTTATGTGTTAAATTTTAGTGTTGGTCGGAGACATAATTGTGGATAAGTTATGACTTGCAGAGATGGAAATCCAGGATGACTAGAGTAAGGAAATTCCTGAATACGAGTTATATGGCACTTAATAGAAATACGGAAATCATGAAATAATTAAATTGTTATTTTGAAGAACGTAGTGTGCACGAAGTATGAATTTGATTGGTGGTGTTAAAGCATGGTTACTTCTTTGGGGGTTGTCGTGCTAATGGGACTTGTGCCCTTCGGCCCGTTTGGACGGTGCAATTTGGATTTGAGCAAAGTTGGTGATTCTCGAGAAAATTCTAATGGGTTTGAGAATATATATAGCAATTGAGAATGTTTCCGGACTTGTGTATGGATAAAATCTAAGATTTGTATTTGAAGGTGTCGGGACTTGCGATAATTTTGTATGACTATGGATTCTACATTTCAGTATAAGAAAGGAAAGAGGAATAATTTTAAATTCACATAAGGTATTTTCAGATTGAGTATTATGGTTGTGGTATTTATGGGGTAATTATGATGTTGTGAGACTTTAAAAAACTTTTGGTGGCAATATTCTTGGGTTTGGTGACCAGCGTAGCTTGGTCGAGTTAGAAGGATTTAGTTCTGATAGCTTGGTTATGTGCAAATGGATTCAAAGTGTTCTTAATAGTTTCTACCATGGGTTGAACCAGATATATTCTACCGGTGTAAGGAATGTGTTGTGTATTATGAATTCCTCCTGGAAGCAAGCAAGATGAAGGTTGCTGAATGACCGGATATGTAATTTGCTAGTTACCCAAAGTTGATAATGAGATTCTCGTGCTTGTCACATGATGGCATAATAGATGTGGTGTGTGGCCTGGGATTAAGAATACATGTACAATGTGGCAGTTCATTCTTGAAAGGAAGATCACGAATTTTGGACAGAATATTCAATTTTAGATAGTTATATGAATGTTATAACTGCTCGGTAATCCTTGAGAAGGGTGCACATTTCAAAAGGCGCATTGTGTTTTGACTTACGGATGTTCATTGATATTGCAGTACTTACCTGGTTGATAGACTGATCATATTCAAATTATTGCTATATGGCACGGATGAATTATGAAAGTATTTCTTATGGGAAGATCGTGAATAGAAGATGTGTTAGTCATTCTAGTGCTGGAGTTGGGATCAGTTACGGTGATTCATGTGTTTGATAAATTTGGAGACTGGGAGTTATCAAAAGTATATTGTTTCGGGTTGCTGCCTGTTTGAGGTGAGTATTTTATTTTAACTCAGTGGAGGCACTAGTTGTGTTAATTATTTGTGATAGCTACGCGCTATAAGTGTGCATATATGTGAGATTTGAGCCAATGTGCGGTCATCGGGACAAGTATTCATACTTGAAAGATTGCTTAGGCTATGATATGCCTAGATTTAACTGCTAAGCATAAAGTTATAATGTTTCTCGTGTTCATACCTTTGTTGAGAACTATTTGGGCTACATTTGAGGTTACAAAGAGGCTAATTCCCCTGAATAAACGGGTTAGTTACTATGTCTGTGTTAACTTGCCGATTTGAAGTGCGATAGCAAACTTTGCACATGCTTACGCTTTGACGTGCTATTTATACTAGTCCAGGAGCATAAGAATCTTATTTCATTATCATACATGTGTACTTGTTTAATTGTTCATGTATGATATGCTGGGACTGGAGGCATGTGACCATGCCAGGCGATTTATATTATTACCACGGGAGTTGTCCGTGTCGTGTGTGGGAATTCTATTTCTATGATAATGTATCTGATTTATTAATTTCCTTTCTCTACAATTGTGCATATGCGCCTACGGTTATCATCTTCATGAAATTTGAGGAGTTGATTGTAATATTGTGGTTGTGGTGGTGCTTGTTGAACTTGCAATACGGTTCTCTTCCTTGAAACATCTCTCATATTTGGGTACGCGGATTGCGCAGTTGTGCCTTGAGTTATATTGATGTGGCGTGTCTGTGGGATAGTTGTGTTTAATAATATAAGGTCATTGGACCTAGAATGGGTATTATCAGGTTTGATTACTGTATATTCGAGAGGATAATATTGAAAATCGACTTAGAAAGTGATTATGGTTCTAATTGGGGCGAGAGAACTCCATGATTTGTTGCTCTGATAAGGGGTCATGGGATTTTTGCATGTTTCTTTTATTATCAGCAGTGTACGAAGGTTTTGGAACTAGGTTTGGCTTGATATGAGGTTTAATACTTGTACTTGGTTGGTTTGGAGTAATTACTGTGATCGGGAATGGTGCTGCGAGCATGTGAGTTGTGTAGTATGCAATGTGATTATATCTGGGGTTATGGCTATGGCTTGATACAACTTGTTCAGACTTATACGGTGTGTGAGATTTAGATCTTGGAAAGAATTCTGGGTGTTAGAAATTGGGCTCTAAGTTTTGGGCTAAGGTTAAATTAATAATTTTCAGTTGTGTTATGTTGTCAGGCCTATATAGAATAGGGTGATGTGGGATCACCCCATGTATGTGCATGGTAAGGAGGAACAATGATTTAAATGCTTAGGAACAACACTTGGCACGTTCGAGGATGAAAGTATGTTTTAGTGGGGGAGATTGTAATGACCCGACCGGTCATTTTGAGCATTTACGCTCCTTTCAACTATTTGAAGTCTTGAATTACTTCCTATGAGGTATTATGACTTTTGTGAATTGTCAATTTTGGTTTGAAGGTATTTCGAAGTTAGCTTTGAAGAAACTTAAGTTGAAATAGTTGACCGGATATTGACTTATGTGTAAACGAACCCGAAATAGAGTTTTGATGATTCGAATGGCTCCGTATGGTGATTTTGGACTTAGGAGCGTGTCCGAAAAATTATTTGGAGGTCGGTAGAGGAATTAGATTTGAAATGGTGAAAGTTGAATTTTTAGGAAGTTTGATCGGGGAGTTGACTTTTTGATATTAGAGTCGGAATTCAATTATGAAACTTTTCATAGATCCGTTATGTCATTTATGACTTGTGTGCAAAATTTGAGGTCAATCGGAATTGATTTGATACATTTCGGCGCAAAATATAGAAGTTGGAAGATTTGAAAACTCATAATTCGATTCGATGCGCAATTCATAATTTCAGCATTGTTTGGCATGGTTGGAAGCCTCAACTAAGTTCGTATTATGTTTTGTGACATGTTGGTATATTTGGTTAAAGTCCCGATGGCATCGGGTGCATTTCGGTAGGTTAACGGAATAGATTTCGGATAAAAAGGAACTGATGGAATTATTCTGCTGCAGAAGCTGTTTTTGGACAGCAACTGGTGCAATCGCAGAGCTGACTTTGGAAGCTTATATCATGAAATCTATAAGGAATCTGAAATGTTTCAAAACATGAAAGTTGTAGCTCTTTGATTCTAGTTTCTATAAATTTAAACCTTTCATCATTTAGACATTTGTACAAAATGTTATAGATGACTGAATGAATGCTGGTAAAGTAGTTTCGCCAGAAATTTCTAATGCGTGGAGCCGAATTTGGTCGCTTATATTTCGCAATATATAAGGAGATGGGCATTGAGAAAAACATGAAAGTTTTAGTCCTTTGTATCTAGTTTGCAGAAATTTGAACCGTTTGGCAGTTGGAGTTGAGTACAAGAAGTTATGGTTGCTAAACTACAGACTGTCAGGGAAGAGTTTTGGAAGAGTTTGATGTTTTCAGCATAAGCATGTAATGATCCAAAGATCCATTTTTAGTTATAGAGATACTTCCGAGATTTTGATAATGAATTATAGGAGTGATCTGGAAAGTTTGGTCTAATTCCATCAAGTCACGGTTGGGTTTTTAGCGCGAAACATGAGTTAATTGTTTAACGAGCGAAATAGGTATTGCATTGAGAGAATGAGCCCCGAATTGAGTTTTGATTGAACGAGTAGGTTCGTATTATTATTTGTGACTGATAGGAATAAGAATCGTCGAATTCCGAGTTCATATGATGGAGTTAGAGTCTTTGTAGTGAAAACAAAACTGCTTGTGTAAACAGCTATGGTGCGCACCTTAAGCGACCAGATTTGACACTTTTAGCGATGAGATTGGACTTTTAGCGACCACAATAGTATTTTTTGGGCAGAATTTAAGGACCCAAAATGGTCATTTCCTTCATTTCGTTTTGAATTTTTGGAGCACGGTTCTTGAGCGATTTTGAGGATTTCTTCAAGAAGTGTCCTATATCCAAAAGTGATTATATTTCATAAATTCATGGATATATTCATCATTTAATTCAGATTTAAATGGAAGAAATTGGGATTTTTGCAAAATCTTTCAATAACAAAAATTTTAGATTTGGTGACCGACTTGTTATCGGAATTTGATAAAATTGGTACGGGTGGACTCGTAATTGAATGAATTGTCGGAAATTTTTGAATTTCGTCTGATTCCGAGATGTGGGCCCCATGAACAATTTTTGAGTTAAATTTCGGATTTTGTTAGAAAATTAGTATTTTCTTATGGAATTAATTCCAATAAATTTTATTGACTGAATCAAATTATTTGTGGCTAGATTCGAGGAATTAGGAGGCCAATTCACGTGGAAATGACATTGCAGAATAAAGAATTACACGGCTTGAGGTAAGTAACAAATCTAAATTTGGTCCTGAGGGTATGAAACCCCGGAATATGTTGTGATTGGATTTGAGGTGACGCACATGCTAGGTGACGGGCGTGTGGACGTGCACCGTAGGAGTTATAACTTGGTCAATTCCATGGAACTGTGTAGTTGAAAAATATGTTGATATCCGTACATTGTTTCCCGTATTAGAGAAATTGATCTATGAATCATGTTTAAATCATATGTTTACACTGTTGGGACCCACAGAGGTCGTGTACTTGTGAAATTATTTGCTAAAGTGCTATTTTGCACTCAGTCACAGTTCTATTTGCACATTTTTACCTCCGTCTCTCTTAATCATTATTGATGCATCACATCATTATTGTTGGTTGCCTATCATGATTTCTGAGAGCCCAAGAGACTAGAGAGGTTGATGAATGAGTGAGGCCGATGGCCTAATTGTGAGGATATTTATGGATCGGGCTGCACGCCATAACATATTTCATTGATTTATGCCATGATTGGCTTGATAGAGTGCTTGGGCTGAAGGAGCCCCTCCGGAGTCTGTACATACCCCCAGTGAGCGCATGTACCTATTGAGTGCGAGTGTCGAGTGCGAGTGATAGTGAGGAATGATTGACTGTGAGGAACGAGTGACAATGAGGAAAGAGTGAATGTGAGGTTGGAGTGAATGGGCGCACTAAGTGATTGTTACTCTGAGAGGACACATTGATTGCATTAATTGCTGCATTTCAGCTTTCATATATCACTATTTTGAAAATTTCGGAAAAACATTATTTTATGTTTCAGTCAAATGTGATATGAAATATCTGTGAAATTTTAAATATTGAACTTGAGGGCATGCCTACCCTTTTGTGTTGGAAAGTACTGTATTTGGACTTATCTAAGAAGCTCGTCACTACTTTCAGTTCTTTATTTATAATTATTACTTACTGAGTTGATTGTACTCATACTACACCCTGCATTTCGTGTGCAGATCCAGGTGATCCCGGATACAGTGGGTGTTGATTCTTTCACACGGTCGATTTTCTATAGATTCAGAGGTAGCTGCCATGTTTCGCAGACCTTGTCTCTCCTTCCCTATCCTATTATTTATTGTATATGGTCTCAGATTATTATAGACCACGTTTTTAAGACTTGTAATATATAGATGCTCATGTACTTAGTGGCACCAGGGTTTGGGAGTGTTTGTATCGGAATTTGCTAGATTTTTGGTATTGTATTAAACATTATGTTTTCAAACTTAAAGGAAATCGTGGGTTATTGATGTTGTCGGCTTTCCTAGTACTGAGATAGGCACCATCACAACAGGTTAGGATTTTAGGTCATGACAGTTACATAAGTGTCACGAGTCATGAGCAGTTTTAGTAGAGTCTTGTAGATCGGTACAGAGACGTCTGTACTTATCTTCGAGAGGTTGCCGAACCCTTAGGAAAATTTCAATTTCTTGTACTCTATGGTGCGAATTTGTTGATTTCGAAAAATAAATTTATGTTATTTTATTCTCTTAGAGATTGTGAGAACACGTACTACCGGATCGGACGGTCAGCCACCAGTGCCACCAGTTAGGGCCGCGAGAGCCTGGGGCAGTGGTAGAGGTCGGGGTCGAGGTAGAGGTCGAGGTCGAGGTGTAACGCGTACCACAGTTAGATTAGCACTTGTAGTACCACCAGTTTCTCCAGATCATGAGCAGATTCCAGATATAGCTGAGCCCACAGGACCAGCTCAGGCACCAGCTATGCCCATTGAGATTTCAGGCCTACAAGAGACTTTGGCCCAGATATTGACAGTTTGCACTAGCCTTGCTCAGGTGCTTTCGGCTCATGCCGCACATTCCACTTCTTAGGCCGGGGGAGGTACTCATATCCCTATTGCCCGTACTCCAGATCAGGTAGTACAGGGACTTCAGATATCGGGGGAAATTCCAGCCCAGCCGGTTGCAACTGTTCAGGCCCCAGTAGCCCATGTTATGGTAGATGATGAGAGATATGGCAGGCTTCGACCTCCATCATTTAGTGGTGCTGAGTCAGAAGATGCTCAAGGTTTTTTGGATAAGTGCCAGCAGATGCTTCGGACAACGGGTATTCTGGAGACCAGTGCGTTAACTACTTTTCAGTTTTCTGGAGCTACCTTCAGATGTTGGGAGGCTTATGAGAGGCGCAGACCGGTCGGTACAGTACCACTTACATGGCAGGAATTCTCCATTCTCTTTTTGGAGAAGTTTGTGCCACAGTCGCACAGAGAGGAGCTGCGTAGACAGTTTGAGCAGTTACGTTAGAATGGCATGTCTGTGACGCAGTACGAGATGAGGTTTTCTGAGTTGGCTTGTCACGCAGTTTGATTGATTCCTACTGATAGGGAGAGGATTAGGAGGTTCATTGATGGCCTCACATATCAGCTACAGTTACTTATGACTTGGGGAAAGGTATCTTGTGCTACTTTTGATGAGGTAGTTGACATTGCTTGACAGATAGAGATGGTCCATAGCCAGGAACGTGGAGAGAGGGCGGCCCAGAGGCTTCGTGGTCTGGGTGATTTTAGCGGTGTTCCTTCAGAGGGTTAGTTTAACCGCGGTAGGGGTCGTTCTTACAGACAAGCTCAGATGGGTTGTCCAGTTCACCATTGTGCGTCGTCCAACAATGGTTTATATAGTTCTTATTAGGGTCAGCCATCTCTCGATGCCCTTCAAGCCCAGAGTTCGTCCCGTGCCCATTTAGTTCAGGGTTCATTTACACTGGGTGCTTCTAACAGTTATTCTGGTTCTCGGGGTCCGATTCAGTCAGCACCACCGCCAGTACCAGGGAGCTGCATTGAGTGTAGGGAATTTGGGCATATGTAGAGGTAGTGTCCTCGTCGCTCGGGGGGTCCAGTACAGCAGAGGAGTCAGACTACGACTTCAACACAAGTTACTTTACCACCCGCCCAGCCAGAACGGGGTGGGGGTCAGTTAGCTAGGGGTCGCCTAAGAGGGGGAGTCTAATCAGGTGGCAGTCAGGCCCGATTCTATGTTTTTCCTGCCAGGCCAGATGTCGTTACCTTAGATGCAGTGATCACATGTATTGTCTTAGTGTGCCACAAGGAAGCTTCTATATTATTTGACCCTGGTTCTACTTATCCGTATGTATCATCGTACTTTACTCATTATTTAGATATGCCCTGTGAGTCCTTAGTTTCACCTGTTGGTGTATCTACGCTAGTCAGCGATACTGTTATTGTGGACCGTGTATATCGATCTTGTGTGGTAACTATTGGGGGACTGGAGACTAGAGTTGATCTCTTATTGCTCAGTATGGTTGATTTCGATATAATCTTGGGTATGGATTGGTTATCTCCATGTCATGCTATTCTGGACTGTAACACAAAAACCGTGACGATGGAAATATCGGGGTTGCCGAAGATCGAATGGAGAGGTTCTCTAGATCATGTTCCCAGCAGGGTAATTTCTTATTTGAAAGCCCAACGTATGGTTGGGAAGGGGTGTTTGTCATATTTTGATTTTGTGAGAGATATTGATGTAGATACTCCTACTAATGATTCAGTATCGGTAGTGAGAAACTTTCCGGATATATTTCCTGCAGACCCGCCGGGTATGCCGCCCGACAAGGATATTGATTTCGGTATTGACTTGGTGTCGGGCACTCAGCCCATTTCTATTCCTTCGTATCGTATGACACCAACTGAGTTAAAAGAATTAAAAGAGCAACTTCAGGAGCTTCTTGATAATGGGTTTATTAGGCCTAGTGTGTCTCCTTGAGGTGCATCGGTTCTGGTTGTGAAAAAGAAAGATGGTACTATGCGGATGTGTATCGATTACAGGCAGTTGAACAAAGTTACAATCAATAATAAGTATCTTTTTGCAGCGTATTGATGATTTATTTGACCAACTTCACGGAGCGAGGGTATTCTCCAAAATTAATTTGATATCGGGGAATCACCAGTTGAAAATTCGAGATTTGGATATTCTAAATACGGCATTCAGGACTCGTTATGGTCACCACGAATTTCTTGTGATGTCATTTGGGCTAAGTTATTCCCCAACAATATTGATGCACTTGATGAATAGTGTATTCTAGCCGTATCTTAACTCATTTGTCGTGGTATTTATTGATGATATCCTGGTGTACTCACGCAACCAAGAGGAACATGTACAACATTTGAGTATTGTACTACAGAGGCTGAGGGAAGAGAAACTTTATGACAAATTCTCTAAGTGTGAATTCTAGCTTAGTTCGGTGTCATTCTTGGGACACATAGTGTCCAGTGAAGGGATTAAGGTGGATCCGAAGAAAATAAAGGCAGTTCAGAGTTGGCCCAGGCCATCTTCAGTTACTGAGATTCAGAGTTTTCTCGGCTTGGCCAGTTATTATCGTCGTTTCGTGGAGGGATTCTCGTCTATTGCATCGCCTATGACTAAATTAACCCAGAAATGTGCTCCGTTCAGGTGGTCGGATGAATGTGAAAAGAGCTTTCAAAAGCTCAAGACAGCTTTAACTACAGCTCCAGTATTGGTGTTGCCTACAGGTTCAAGGTCTTATACTGTGTATTGTGATGCACCGCGTGTTGGTCTCGGCGCAGTGCTTATGCAAGACGGTAGGGTGATTGCCTATAGGTCTAGACAATTAAAGGTACATGAGAAGAATTATCCAGTACACGACCTTGAGTTAGCAGCTATTGTTCATGCCTTGAAAATTTGGCGGCATTACTTGTACGGTGTCCATTATGAGGTTTATACCGATCACCAGAGTCTACAATATCTGTTTAAACAGAATGATCTCAATTTGCGGCAACAAAGGTGGTTAGAGTTGCTTAAGGATTATTACATCACCATTTTCTATCATCCCGGAAAGGCCAATGTGGTGGCCAATGCCTTGAGTCATAAGGAGGAGAGTTTTGGCAGCTTAGCATACTTAACGGTAGTAGAGAGACCTTTAGCCTTGGATGTTCAGGCCTTGGCCAACCAGTTTGTTAGATTGGATATTTCCAAGCCGAATCGAGTTTTGGCTTGTGTGGTTTCTCGGTCTTCTTTATATGTTCGCATCAGAGAGCTCCAGTATGATGATCCCCATTACCTTGTCCTTAAGGACACGGTTCAACACGGTGATGCCAATGAAGTCGATATTGTAGATGACGGTGTATTACGGATGCAGGGCAGGCTGTGTGTGCCTAATGTAAATGGTTTGTGTGAGTTGATTCTCCACAAAGCTCACAGTTCGTGGTACCGCATTCATCTAGGTACCGCGAAGATGTATCAGGATTTGAGGAAGCACTATTGGTGGAGGCGAATGAAGAAGGATATAGTTGGGTTTGTAGCTATGTGTTTAAATTGTCAACATGTGAAGTATGAATATCAGAGACCTGGCGGATTACTTCAGAAACTTGAAATTCCAGAGTGGAAATGGGAGCGTATTACCATGGACTTCGTAGTTGGGCTCCTACGGACTTTGAGGAAGTTTGATGTTGTTTGGGTGATTGTGGATCGGTTGACAAATCCGCGCATTTTATTCCAGTTGGTACTAATTATTCTTCAGAGCAGTTGGCTGAGATTTATATCCGCGAGATTGTTCGCCTACACGGTGTTCCAGTGTCCATCATTTCAGATCGAGGAACGCAGTTTACATCACAGTTTTGGAGAGCAGTTCAACGAGAATTGGGCACACAGGTTCAATGGAGTACAACATTTCACCCTCAGACGGAAGGACAGTCCAAGAGCACTATTTAGATATTGGAGGATATGCTACGCATTTGTGTCATTGATTTTGGAGGTTCTTGGGATACATTTCTACCACTGGCAGAGTTTGCTTACAATAACAGCTACCAATCGAGCATTCAGATGGCTCCGTCTGAGGCTTTATATGGGAGACGGTGTCGGTCTCCGGTGGGTTGGTTTGATTCGGGTGAGGCTAGGCTATTGGGTACTGATTTGGTTCAGGATGCTTTGGAGAAAGTTAAATTGATTCAGGAGCGGCTTCACACGTCGCAGTCTAGACATAAGAGTTATGCCGACCGGAAGGTCCGTGATGTTGCTTACATGGTTGGGGAAAAGGTTCTGCTCAAGATTTCACCAATGAAACGTGTGTTGAGGTTCGGGAAGAAGGGCAAGTTGAGCCATCGGTATATTGGGCCTTTTGAGATTGTCACGACCCAATTTCGCCTATAGGTCGTGATGGCGCCCAACACTACAACTAGGCAAGCCAACTAATAAGTCAAACATACATTGGTTAAACTTTTATTCCAAGAAGATAATAAAATACCAATTTCTACTAATGTGTATGCCAAGACCCGGTGTCACAAGTGCATGAGCATCTAGTAGATTATACAAAACTCCAAATACTGTCTGAAATACAATAGATAGAATAGAAATATCTGAAGAGACACTGGTAGCTGCAAAACGGCTCAGAAAGGCAGCTCACCACTATGCCTCGGGATGACGTGGGTATGTGATGATAGGTCCTCCACTAGTACCTGTCTCAGATCCTGCACAAAAAGTGCAACAAGTGTAGTATAAGTACGTAAACAACGTGTACCCAGTAAGTATCAAGCCTAATCTCAAAGTGGTAGAGACGAGATGGCCGACTTTGATACTCACTATAGGTCAATAATAATTGAAATAAAACTAAGATATTTAAATCAACATGATTTACAGAATTTACAAATAATTTATTTACTCAGCAAAAATAATCAAATTCCTTCAAATGTAACAATTCTCAATATATTAATTAAATTCCTTCAACTCAAATAATTTTTAATTTATCAATTAAATCTCATTTACAGGAGTAACAATTAATTCCTTAACAAGCAAGAATAATAATTTATTAAATTCCAAGGATTTTTCAATTTATTAATTAGTTTCACGAGCTAAAATAATTTATTAAAGTATCGTGTAATTATTATTATTAAGCACGATTTCTGTCGAGTACGTACGGCCCGATCCAGAGTGTCATGTACACTGCCGAGGGACGTGCGGCGCGATCTATAGATGCATCTATCCTGCCGAGGCATTCGGCCCGCTCCACAAGAAAGGAGGACATTTTCTTATGTGCCTCCGGAAGGACAATATGTTTATTATATAATAAATTTGGGAGGAGAACAATTTCTTTTGACAATTAATTGATTTAAATAGAAATCAAACCTATGAGATTTTCATCCTTTAATATCTTTATCAAACAATTCACAATATATTCATATATATATCAATTAATACAATATATTCATATATATATATATATATATATCAATTAATATTAATTAATCAAAGAATACAATTTACACAAGTAATACATGCTTTGAGTCCTAAACTACCCGGACTTTAGCATTAATAGTAGCTACGCACGGACTCTCGTCACCTCGTGCGTACGTAGCCCCCACAATTAGCAACAATTATTTAATCTTAATCACCTATGAGGTAATTTCCCCCTCACAAGATTAGACAAGAGACTTACCTCGTCTTGCTCCAATTTAATCCTCTATAAGGCCTTTTCCACGATTATCCAACTCCGTCTGGCTCGAATCTAGCCAAAATAATTCGATACAATCACTAAATATTATAGGAATCAATTCTATAAGAAAATACTACATTTTAAAGAAAAGATCCGAAATTAATTAAAAATTTGCTCGCAGGGCCCACATCTCGGAATCCGGCGAAAGTTATGAAATCCGACATCCCATTCAATTACAAGTCCAACCATACCAGTTTCACTCAAATCCGACTCCGAATCGATACCGAAATCTCAAAATTTCGTTTCTATGAGATTTCTAAACTTTTCCAAATTTCAATCTCAAAACACTAATTAAATTGTGAAAACAATGATATATTCATGTATATTGATCAAATCCGAGTTAGAATCACTTACCCCAAATGTCTTTCCTTGAAAATCTATCAAAAATCGCCTCTGTTCAAGCTCAAGTTTATCAAAAATGGCAAATCTCGGGAGCTCGATCTCGGACGCTCATTCTCGGGAGCTCGTTCTTGGGAGCTCGATCTTGGGAGCTCGTTCTCGGGAGCTCGATTTTTTCAGGGGTTCGATTTTTGTCAGGCAGCTCGATTTTGACAGGCAGCCCGATTTTGACAGCATTTCCAGCAGAAAAATTGCAGCAGCTAAGTCCTACTTTTGATCCGTTAACCATCTGAAACTCACCCGAAGCCCTCGGGATCTCAATCCAAAATACTAACAAGTCCTAAAATATCATACAAACTTATTTGAAATCTCAAATCATATCAAACAACACTAAAATCACGAATCATGCTCCAATTCAAGCTTAATGAAACTTAGAATTTTCAACTTCTACATTCGATGTCGTAACCTATCAAATCAACTCCGATTGACCTCAAATTTTACACACAAGATCATAAATTACATAATGGAGCTTTGAAAATTTTTGGAACTGAATTCCGACTCCGGTATCAAAAAGTCAACTCCCCGGTCAAACTTTCAAACTTTAAATTCCTATTTTAGCCATTTCAAGCCTAATTTCACTACGGACTTCCAAATAAAATTTCGATCATGCTCCTAAGTCCAAAATCACCATACGGAGCTGTTGGAATCATCAAAAATTCTATTCCGGGGTCGTTTTATCAAAATATTGACCGAAGTCAAACTTAGCACTTTAAGGCCAACTTAAGGAACCAAGTGTTCCGATTTCACCTCAAACACTTCCAAATCCCGAACCAACCATCCCCGCAAGTCATAAATAATTACAAGCACCTACGAAAAGTTTTATTTTACGGAATGGGGTTCTAAAATTTAAAATGACCGGTTGAGTCATTACAGAGATACTTAAGAAAATTGGATAGGTGGCTTATAAACTTGCCTTGCCACCTAGTCTATCAGGTGTTCATCCAATATTCCATGTATCCATGCTCCGAAAGTATGTTGGGGATTCGTCTCATATTCTAGATTTAAGTACAGTGTAGTTGGACGGTAATTTGACTTATAGTGTGGATCCGGTGGCTATTTTAGACCGGCAGGTTCGAAAGTTGAGGTCAAAGAACATAGAATCAGTGGAGGTACAGTGGAGAGGACAGCCAGTCGGAGAAGCTACTTAGGAGATTGAGCAGGAGATGCAGAGCAAATATCCACACCTATTTGAGACTCCAGGTATGATTCTAAACCCGTTCGAGGACGAACTTTTGTTTATGAGGGGGAGAATGTAACGACCCGGCCGATAGTTTCGAGTATTATAAATCCGTTCCCTCATTTACCGCTCAATTTATGCTTTACACTTGTTTTATGACCTACCGGGTTAGTTGGTTCGGGTCCGGAAGGATTTTGGAGTGAAATGAGACACTTAGTCTCTTAATTAAAAACTTAAGTGAAAAAGTTGACCGGATATTGACTTATGTGTAAACGACCTCAAAATTTAATTCTAACGATTCCAATAGCCCGTATAATTATTTTGGACTTAGGAGCATGTCCGGAAAAGTATTTGGAGGTCCGTAGTGGAATTAGGCTTGAAATGACGAAAGTCGAATTTTTGGAAAGTTTGACCGGTGGATTGACTTTTTGATATCAGGGTCGAAATCCGATTCTGAAAATTTTAATAGGCCCGTTATGTCATTTATGACTTGTGTGCAAAATTTGAGGTCAAACGGACTTGAATTGATAGGTTCCGACGTCATTTGTGAAAACTTGAAATTTCAAAGTTCACTAGGCTTGAATTGGGGTATGATTCGTGGTTTTAGCATTATTTGAGATGATTTGAGAGTTCGAATATGTTCGTATGGTGTTTTAGTACTTGTTGGTATATTTGGTTGAGGTCCCGGGGGCCTCGGTGAGTTTCAGATGGTTAACGGATCGAATTCGGACTTAGAAAAAAATCTGAAGGTTTCTTCCATATGATGTAATCGCACCTGTGGAATTTCCATCGCAGGTGCGAGCTCGAAAAAGCGAGCCTTCCATCGCAGAAGCGGCATGTAGCCACAGAAGCGGCCCCGAACCTACGGATGTTTGATCGCAGAAGCGCAAGGGCGCTTGGTGAGGCAGCTTCGCAGAAGCGGACAGCTCCTCGCATAAGCGTGTCCGCAGATGCGCACAAAATTCCGTAGAAGCGAAAACCCCTGGGCAGTACAAAAACATAAGGGTTCCGAGCTTTTGCCATTTTTGGGCATTTTAAGATCGGGTCGGGCGATTTTGAGCAACATTTTCGCGGAAAATCTTGAGGTAAGTCACTTGTGATCATTTCTACTCCATAATATTATATTATCATCGAATAATCCGACTAGATTACATATGTTTGAGTTGTAAAACGGGGATTTGAACTAGGGATTTGAAAATAAGATTTGAAGATTTGGAGGTCGAGTTGAGGTCGGATATTGATAAAATTGGTATGGTTAGACTCGTGGTTGAATGAGCTTTCGAATTTTATAACGTTTGTCGGGTTCTGAGATGTGGCCCCCACGGGCGATATTTGAGCTAAATTTCGAATTTTGATGGAAAATTAATATTATCTTATGAAATTAATTCCAATAAATTTTATTGACTGAATCAAATTATTTGTGGCTAGATTCGAGTCGTTTTGAGGCCAATTCACGAGGCAAAGGCATAACAGAGTAGAGAATTACACTGTTTGAGATAAGTAATAGTGTTAAATTTGGTCTCGAGGGTATGAAACCCCGGATTATGTATTATGTGATTGGTTTTGAGGTGACGCACATGCTAGGTGATGGGCGTGTAGGCATGCACCGTAGGAATTGTGACTTGGTCAAATTCCATAGGATTGTGTAGTTAAATTATCTATTGATATCCGTACATTCTCTACGTGTTAGCAAAAAATTGAGCTGATACTCGTATTAAAAATCATGCTTAGACATATGTTGTTATTAGGGGTACCTAGTGGGATCATTTCTGTAGTTGAATTATATTTTCAAATTGTAATTTCACAATCACTCATGTTTATTCATTTCATATCATATCTCAGTCTCTGTTGCTATTTATTAAAACATCATATTATCAATTTTGGGCTGATTACCATGATTTCTGAGAGCCCAAGAGATTGGAGAGGTTGATGATTGAGTGAGGTCGAGGGTCTAACTGTGAGGATATTTATGGATCGGGTTGCACGCCGCAATATATTTTTATTGATTTATGCCATGATTGGCTTAATATAGCGCTTAGGCTGAAGGAGCCCCTCCGGAGTCTGTATACACCCCCAGTGAGCGCATGTACCTACTGAGTGCGAGTGCCGAGTGCCGAGTGATGAGTGACTGTGAGGAATGAGCGACTGCGAGGAAAGAGTGACTGTGAGGAAAGAGTGACTATGAGGTTGGAGTGATTGGGAGGCTGAGTGACTGTTACTCTAAGGGGATGCATTGATTTCACTATTTGCTGCATTTCAACTGTCATATAACACTATTTTGAAAATTTTGGAAAAATATTATTTTATGTTTCGGTCAAACTTGATATGAAATTTCAGTGAAATCTTAAATGTTGAACTTGAGAGCATGCCTACCCTTTTATATTGAAAAGTACTGTATTTGGACTTAGCGGAGAAGCTCGTCACTACTTTCAGTTCTTTATTTATTATTGTTACTTGCTGAGTTGGTTGTACTCATACTACACCATGCACTTCGTGTGCAGATCCAGGTGATCCCGGGCACAGTGGGTGTTGATTCTTTCACACAGTTGATTTTTCGGAGATTCAGAGGTAGCTGTCATGTTTCGCAGACCTTGTCTCTCCTTCCCTATCCTTTTGTTAATTGTATTTGGTCTCAGATTATTATAGACAAGGTTTTCCAGATTTGTAATGTATAGATGCTCATGTACTCAGTGACACTAGATTTTGGGAGTGTTTGTATCGATAATTGCGAGATTTTTGGATTGTGTTTTAATATTATATTTTCAAACTTAAAAGAAATTTGTGGTTTATCGAGATTGTTGACTTGCCTAATATCGAGATATGCGTCATCACGACAAGTTGAGATTTTGGGTCGTGACATATCCCAAATCCCCAAGTGCATAGATAAAGTTTAGCCATCCAGCCTTTTGTGCATTTTAGGGCAGCAATAAATTATTAAAGGGCCCTCATATCATATTATATTGAAATTAGGAAGCTCCTATTTTCAAAGTTAATTTACAATAATACCGTTTAAAATTTGAGTTACTTGAAAAAAAAATATGAACCTTTAATTAATTATTTTAGAAGTTATCCGAATGAATCAAGTAGTAGTTTAATGCTTCGGACAATCAATTCAATGAATCTAATTAGGCTGAAGGCATTCATATTGCGTCTCAGTCGTACATTTTCTCCACTTAAATTTCTTGATATGTATGCGGGAATAAAAAGGAGTAACAGTATATTAAAAAGAAGGCTTCACATTAAAATTGTGTTTGTTGGCATATAAAAAATATATTATCAAGTTGAAAACTTGATATATTATAAGAATTGCATAATTTAAGTTCCTTCGAACATTACTTTTCAAATTCATTTGATATTAATTTTTCTATATATTTGTGCTTACAATGATAATAAAAATTGAGCACATAGGCTCACCATTTATTAATTTTGAGCTTGCATTTTCCCTCTTTAATTTCTGCAACTCATCGCACACTGATATTTTTATAATGTTTGTACGAATTAGTATGGGATATATGTGCATTGCACGTATCCAAAAACTAGTACATTAATATACAAGAGATATACATACATTATTGTTGTCGAGGTTAACGGTTCCGATTACCCCTCTCATAGGTAGGTCCGCCCTGATTTGGAGAGACATAACTTAAAGTGATGAACCGTTGCTTTTATCATTATTACAAAGACTATAGTAAATGACACTTTATTCTTTTCTTGTTATAAGGAGCCTTGTTAGGAATATCCATACCTCCTAACAACTATTTATAAGAAACCAACATTATTTTAGTACAGAAAACCTAGCAAAACCACTAGAAACAGAAACAAATACTACTTTATAGTAGAAATAAAAAATTGGGAAAGTACTATATATCCTAATATGGCAGTTATAACCACAGAAGAAATATTTTTCTCAAAAGCTTACATGCTTTCATCAGATAATGATATAGAAGTGTGTCTTGCATTGGTGAGAGAAAAAGGTTTCATATCACTAAACCAACGTTGTGACACAGTTCTTCACTTTCTGGCCATAAAAGGAAATGTTTGCTTTTAGAGCACTTATTGAAGGTCTTCTTAGTATAGAAGCACTTAGAAAGAAGAATGTCAAAAGATGTACAGCATTGCACGAAGCCGCTAGGTATTATTAAAATGTGTGGCATCACATCGATTTAAAAATTTTAAACAATTAAAGATGGTAAACTTTTATTTATTCAATTATTTCTCAACATAATCTTTTATGTACGAGCCATATTCTTTTTTGCCGTAAGATTTATACTCACGGTTCTCTACTTATTCTGACATTATATATTTTTTTTATAGAGAAAATCCACTTCCAATTACTTTAATTATAACTTTGAACAGATATGGACAGAAGGAGGTGGCAGAAATTATGCTAATGCAAGACAATGATTTAGTTCATTTAAAGGATGGAGCTGGGGAAACGCCATTAATACATTGCAGCTGAATATGGGAAGGATGAAGTTTTTATACTTTTGGAGGATTTTGGGAGTGATTGCTTTGCTAAGAGAAATGACGGTTGCACTGTTCTTCACGCTGCTATTGATGGTGAACATTACCGTAAGTTAGACAAGAAATATAAAATGTGTCAATCTTTTTTAAAACGGATTAAATACGAAAGAGTACTGTTATATAAATTTCATATTCTGTTTAATCAAATTAAGTAATTGTAATTATATTTAGGTTTGGCAATAAGCATATTATCCAGATATCCTGGCCTTGCGGAAGAACATGAGCAAAAGGGAATGAGTGCATTGAACTTATTAGCCACAAAGAAGTGGTCATCATTCAAGAGTAGATCGGACTACACTAATTTTAGCCGATCCGAGCCTTTCAAGTTGTCAGAGCCATACTCTATCGGACCCGTACTCCTTCCATTTCAACCGAAGCTATATTCTATCGTGGTATTTTTTACTCTATGCATAATGTCTACTTTATAGTAACTGTAAGAGGGTTCAAATTTGCTCCTATATTATTTGAAATTGCAAGTTCCAGCTTGAAATGATTGGTAGACTCCACATGTTTGAATTCTGCGAGGAAAAAACAAAATTAAATTTACCACTCAATTTTTTATTATTGTACCATTAGTTTATTGGAGCTTCATGAGGGTTTTTTTTTTTATATTTTTTTTTTTTTATATAAGCCGTCTTGTAATGACGAGGGGTTTGGCATTAACCCTACCATGTAGATCAATCACCAAAAGCTGAAGACATGAAGGAGAGAGACATAAAACCTATCCTCCTTAGAATATGGATAAGAATTGGACATGCCCAACTCTTTACAGTAAGCTTGCAAAAAATCGATGCTATGAAAAGTAAAATAAGGTGGAGAGTATACAATAAACAACAAAAAAGTTCTCTCCATAATGCATGTTAATGCTACACCTAGGACAAAAATCAACAACATAGTTAACTTAGTAAGCATCATATACAAAAGTAGTCTTGGAGGCTCTTATTCTAAAGCTTGCTAATTGATCCTTATCCATAAAGCATGGATCTCTAGCTTGACATGGAAGTTCATGAGCAGAGAAATACCATTTAGTACTGGTTCTTTCTGATCCTTCTTTAGCCAGTGCATCCGCGACCCTATTAGCCTCTCTATAGCAATGTGTGACGTGGAACGCCTCAAAGTTTATCATGATTTTTTGAATTTCCTCATGTTGTGCCTTAAATTACAAGAAGGTTTTATATTTCCATTAACCTAGTTGACCACCAACAAGGAATCTAATTCGATACAGATCTTGTTAATTCTTTGATCCTTGAACCATTTAAGACCGACACATAAAGCTAGTGATTCTGCAGCATTATTAGTCTAGATACCAAAAAGAGTTGCAAATGCATCTATCACCTCCCCTTGGTGTCCCCTAATAATACCTCCACCACCACTTTTACCTGGATTACCTTTAGGGCATCCATCAGTATTAAGTTTAAACATACCACGCTGAGGGAGTTTCCAGGTGGCACATATGATATTGAGCTTTGGCTAAGCTGTTTCACAAATGGACAAAAGTTTCTTCCAATTGGAGGCTACATCAACCTGTCTAAACTGTTTGTGAATGATTATAGTGTCATCATGGCAAATGGAATGTGCTACCTTAGGGATGTAGATTATTTCTTGATCATACTTTTTCCTGTATCTTGCCTTCCAGATATGCCAATTAATTAGAAGGGGAATAATGTCACGACCCAAAATTTTCCACCGACGGGACCGTGATGGCGCCTAACATTTCACTTGCTAGGCAAGCCAACGTTAGAAAAATCTTTAAACCAATTCCTTATTTCCAATCAGTAAATAATAATAATTAACTAAGATGAAATATAATAAGTACGAAATATCATAAAACTGTATTAATTACTACCACCCGGATCTGGAGTCACAATTCACGAGCATTATAGAATTTACTAAAAGTATTAGTCTGAAAAAAATACGACTGTCTGAATGAAAGAAAACAGTAGGACATAAAAGATAGACGGGGACTTCAAGGTCTGTAAATGCTGATAGATCTACCTTGAGTCTCTGGAAAGTGGACCAGTAGCAAATCTCCATAAACCTGAGCCGGTATCAAAATCTGCATAGAAAGTGCAGAGTGCAGCATCAGTACAACCGACCCCATGTACTGGTAAGTGTCGAGCCTAACCTCGTTGAAGTAGTGACGAGGCTAGGACAAGACACCCACATATAACCTGAATAGTATAATCATGCTAGTGGCAACAACAGTAAATAAAGCAATAATGCAGAAATAATGGGAAGGGAACATACAGTGGGGGAATACAATATAGAGAGTGAGAGTAATGAAAAGACAGAATTAAACTGGAAATTCTTAAACGAATTAAGCAATTAAGACAGCAAGGAAAACTGCACGGCATCACCCTTCGTGCTTTTACTCTCAACCTCACCAAATAACAAATAAGACTACACGGCATCACCCTTCGTGCTTTTACTCTCTTCCTCACAATATAAATAATTCATGCACGACATCACTCTTCCTGCTTTACACTCTTCCTCACAATATAAATAAATCATGCACGGCATCACCCTTCGTGCTTTACACTCTTCCTTACAATATAAATAAATTATGCACGGTATCACCCTTCGCGCTTTACACTTTTCCTCACAATATAATTAAATTATGCACGGCATCACCCTTTGTGCTTTACACTCTTCCTCACAATTCACAGAATCAATAATAATGGATAGAGAGAAGTTTCACAAGAAATTAATATTTCATCAATGATTACTTTCACAATTTAACATCTCGACCTCGAATCAATATTCATAATTTTATCGATCTTGGTGGAGATACAAGTCTCCCAACATTTCAACAATAACAATAAGCATGGATAACAAGATTTAAGACTACAAATTGAAAGAAATGAAATTTCACTCGCATGCTATGACTCGACCACAACGTATAAATGCTCGTCACCTCAACTATACATCGTATTCAACAATAAAACACGTAGCAAATACTCACACAATACCTATTCCCTCAAGCCAAAGTTAGACACAACACTTACCTCGCTCCGAAGGCCACTTAATTCTCAATCACAACTTTTCCTTTGGAATTCACCTCCAAACCACTCGTATCTATTCAAAATGACTCAATAATATCAATATTGCTAAAGGAATCAATTATATTTCATAAATTAAATTTTCCAAAATTTCCTCCAAAAAGTCGAAAAATCGAACCTGGCCCCGCTTGGTCAAAACCCAAGGTTCGGACCAAAATCCTTTTACCCATTCACCCCCGAGCCTGAATATGTAATTAGTTTTGGAATCCGACCTCAAATTGAGGTCTGAATCCCAAAATTTCCGAAATTCCTAGTTTCTACCCTAACCCCTAATTCTACCATGAAAACTCAAGATTTTAGGTTGAAACTTTGAGAAATGTAATGGGAAATTAAAAGAAAATGGTTTAGAATCACTTACCAATAATTTGGGGAAGAAATGACTCTTGAAAAATCACCTCTCATCGTTTGGGTTTTGAGAAAAATGAGTTTTTGGATAAAATCCCATTTTGGGGTTTTGTTAAGAGCTGGGCAATAGTGTTCATCGCGTTCGCGAGAGCACTGTTGCGTTCGCGAAGTGTATGGGCTGCCAAGCCTTCATGTTCGCAAGACAGTGCTCGCATTCGCGTAGTCTACCCTTCCATGGTCTTCGCATTCGCGAGTCATCTTTCGCGTTCGCGATGAAGAAAAAGTTGTCTGCCCCTCCCCAGTGCCTAACACTACGCGTTCGCTATGGGCTTGTCGTGTTCGTGAAGGGTAACACCCTCATCGCTTCGCATTCGCGACCAAACCTTCGCATTCGCGAAGAAGAAATCCTCAGCTGCCCAGTTTACTCTTCGCGTTCGCGAGAGTACCTTCGCGAACGCGAAGAAGGACATGCCAGAACATATGCTGCAGCAAAATACCAGATTTCCAAAGTCCAAAACATCCCATGGCCTATCCGAAACTCACCCGAGCCCTCGGGGCTCCAAACCAAACATGCACACAAGTCTAAAAATATCATACGGACCTGATTGCGTGATCAAATCCCAAAATAACACCTAGAACTCCTAATTTAGCACCAAATCAAATGAAATTCTCAAGAACACTTTAAAATTACTATTTTCTCAACCGAAGGTCCGAATCACGTCAAATCAAATCTGTTCCTCACCAAATTTCTCAGACGGGTCTTAAATATCATAATGAACCTGTTCCGGGCTCCAGAACCAAAATACAGACCCGATACTAACAATGCCAAATATCAATCAATTCTCAAAAACAATTAATTTTTAAACTTTTAATTTTCATCAAAAATTCATAACTTGAGCTAGGGACCTCCGAATTTGATTCCAGGTATATGCCCAGGTCCCATAATTCGATACCGACCCACCGGGACCGTCAAAACACAGATGCGGGCTTGTTTACCAAAAATGTTGAACGAACTCAACTAAAATCAGCTTTTAAGGTAAAAAATTTTATTTACATTAGTTTTCAACGTAAAAGCTTTTCGGAAACCTGCCGGGACTGCGCACGCAAATCGAGGAGGGTAAAATGAGATTTTAAGGCTTAAGAGCGCAAATTCGAGTTCTAAAACATAAGATGACCTTTTGGGTCATTACAATCTCTACCTCTAAAATAACCATTCGTCCTCGAACGGACATAGAAAAGTACCTAGGCTGGTGAAAAGGTGGGGATATCTACTCCGCATATCGGACTCGGACTCCTAAGTAGCTGCCTCAATAGGCTGACCCCTCCACTGCACTTGAACTGAAGGGTAACTCTTTGATCTCAATTTGTGAACTTGCCGGGATAGAATTGCCACCGACTCCTCCTCGTAAGTCAAATCCTTGCCCAACTGAACAGAGCTGAAATCTAACACATGGGACGGATCGCCGTGATACTTTCGAAGCATGGACACATGGAATACAGGATGAACAACTGCTAAACTAGGTGGCAACGCAAGCCTGTAAGCCACCTCCCCCACTCTCTCCAGAATCTCAAAAGGTCCGATATACCTAGGGCTTAACTTGCCCTTCTTTTCGAACCTCATTACACCCTTCATGGGTGATACCCGAAGTAACACTCTCTCTCCGACCATGAATGTAACGTCACGAACTCTACGGTCGGCATAACTCTTCTGCCTGGACTGAGCTGTGCGAAGTCGATCCTGAATAATCTTGACCTTATCCAAGGCATCCTATACTAAGTCTGTTCCCAACAACCGAGCCTCTCCCGGCTCGAACCACCCAACCGGCGACCGAAACCTCCTACTATATAATGCCTCATAAGGAGCCATCTGAATGCCCGACTGGTAGCTATTGTTGTAGGCAAACTCTGCAAGGGGCAAGAACTGATCCCACGATCCTCTGAAGTCTATAACACAAGTGCGGAGCATATCCTCCAAGATCTGAATAGTAGGCTCGGACTGCCCATCTGTCTGAGGATGAAATGCTATGCTCAACTCAACCCGCGTACCCAACTCACGCTGAACTGCCCTCCAAAAGTGCGAGGTTAACTGCGTACCTCGATCGGAAATGATAGACACGGGCACACCGTGAAGACGGACGATCTCCTGAATATAAATCTCTGCTAACCGCTCAGAGGAATAGGTAACTACCATAGGAATGAAATGCGCTAACTTAGTCAGCCTGTCCACAATAACCCAATCTGCATCGAACTTCCTCTGAGTCCATGGAAGTCCAACAACAAAATCCATAGTGATACGCTCCCACTTCCACTCAAGAATATCCAACCTCTGAAGTAAACCACCAGGTCTCTGATGCTCACACTTTACCTGCTCGCAATTTAGGCACCAAGTTACATAGGCAACTATGTCCTTCTTCATTCGCTTCTACCAATAATGCTGCCTCAAGTCCTGATACATCTTGGCGACGCCCGGATGAATAGAATACTGGGAACTGTGGGACTCCTCAAGGATCAACTCACGAAGTCCATCCACATTAGGCACACAGATACGACCTTGCACCCTCAAAACTCCGTCATCTCCAATAGTAACCTGCTTGGCACCACCGTGCAGCATTGTGTCTCTAAGGACAAGTAAATGAGGATCGTCATCCTGCCAATCTCTGATGCGCTCAAACAAAGAAAACCGAGCAACTGTACAAGCTAGAAGACAACTGGGCTCAGAAACATCCAACCTCACGAACTGGTTGGCCAAAGCCTGAACATCCAATGCAAGCGGTCTCTCACCTACTGGAATATATGCAAGGCTACCCAAACTAGCTGATTTTCTACTCAAAGCATCGGCCACCACATTAGCCTTCCCAGGATGATACAATATGGTGATATCATAGTCTTTCAATAGCTCCAACCACCTTCTCTGCCTCAAATTGAGTTCCTTTTGCTTAAACAAATATTGCAAGCTCCGATGATCAGTGAATACCTCGCATGGCATGTCATAAAGATAGTGCCTCCAAATCTTCAGTGTGTGAACAATGGCTGCCAGTTCTAGATCATGAACATGGTAATTCTTCTAGTGAACCTTCAGTTGCCGTGAGACATATGCAATAACCTTGCCACCCTGCATCAATACCACTCCCAGACCAATACGAGATGCCTCACAATATACTATATAAGATCCTGAACCTGTGGGTAACACCAATACCGATGCCGTAGTCAAAGCATTCTTGAGCTTCTAAAAGCTCACTTCACACTCGTCTGACCACCTGAACGGGGCACCCTTCTAGGCCAATCTGGTCAACGGGGTTGTTATGGATGAAAACCCCTCCACAAATCGACGGTAATAGCCCGCCAAACCCTGGAAACTACGGATCTCTGTAGCTGATGTGGGTTTAGGCCAGTTCTGAACTGCCTTAATCTTCTTAGGATCCACCTGAACACCCTCCGCTGATACAACGTGACCCAAGAAAGCAACTAAACTCAACCAAAACTCGCATTTTGAGAACTTAGCATATAATTGGCTGTCTTTCAGAGTCTGAAGAACGATCCGAAGGTGCTGCTCATGCTCCTCTCGACTATGGGAGTAGATTAAGATATCATCAATAAACACAACCACAAAGGAATCCAAGTAGGGTTTGAACACCCGGTTCATCAAATCCATGAATCCCGCTGGGGCATTTGTCAGCCCAAATAACATCACTAGAAACTCATAATGCCCATACCGAGTCCGAAAAGCTGTCTTAGGAACATCGAATGCCCTAATCCTCAACTGATGGTAGCCAGATCTCAAATAAATCTTTGAAAACATCTTGGCACCCTGAAGCTGATCAAATAAATCATCAATCATCGGCAATGGATACTTATTTTTGATGGTGACTTTGTTTAACTGCCGGTAATCTATACACATCCTCATCGATCCATCTTTCTTCTTCACAAACAACACAGGTGCACCCTAGGGCAAGACACTAGGTCTAATGAAACCCTTATCAAGCAAAACTTGTAACTGCTCCTTCAATTCTTTCAACTCTGGTGGGGCCATGCGATATGGCAGAATGGAAATAGGCTGAGTTCCCAGAGCCAAATCAATGCAGAAATCAATATCCCTGTCGGGTGGCATCCCTGGCAGGTCTGCAGGAAACACCTCTGGAAACTCACGAACGACCGTCATCGAATCTATGGAAGGAACCTCCACACTAGAATTGCGGACATAAGCCAAATAAGCTAAACACCCCTTCTCGACCATATGCCGAGCCTTCACATAAGAGATAACCCTGCTGGTAGAATGGCCAAGATTTCCTCTCCACTCTAATCGAGGCAACCCCTGCAAGGCTAAGGTCACTGTCTTGGTGTGACAATCTAATATAGCATGATAAGGTGGCAGCCAATCCATACCCAGTATGAGATCAAAATCAACCATATCGAGAAGTAGAAGATCTACATGAGTCTCAAGACTCCCAATGGTGACCACACATGAACGATAAACACGATCTACAACAATAGCGTCTCCTACTAGTGTGGACACATACACAAGAGCACTCAAAGAATCACGGGGCACAACCAAACAGGAAGCAAAATAGAATGACACATAGGAGTAAGTAGATCCTAGATCAAATAGAACTGAAGCATCTCTACTGCAAACTGAAACAGTACTTGTGATAACAGCGTCAGATGACTTAGCCTTAGGCCTGGCTGGGAAAGCATAATACCGGGGCTGGGCCCCACCACCCTGAACTACGTCCTTGGGACGACCTTTAGCTGGCTGGTCTCCACCTCTAACGGCCTGACCTCCACCTCTAACAGTCTGGCCTCTACCTCTGGCTGCCTGACTCCCGCCTCTGGCTGGCTGAGCAGGTGGTGCAGCAACTGGTGCCGGAACCATGGCACGAGAACTCTGATGCTGTGAGCTACTCGTAGCCTGAGGGCAAAATCTAGCAATGTGCCTCGGATCACCACAAGTATAACATAACTTCGGCTGCTGTGACTGCTGACCCTGAAACTGACCCTGTCGACCTGAATAACCACCTTGATAACTCTAGAGTGGAGGTGCACTAATAGGAGCTGGTGGTGCACTATAGGCTAGCTGGTCGGAATAATGCATCTGAGGGCCACGACCATCTGAGGTACCGTGGGATGCCTGGAGCGCTGAATGAAATGGCCTGGGAGGATGCCCTCTACCAAAAGTACTCTTGCCTCTAGGTGAGGCACCGTTGAACTCACCGGAATGATGAGGTCTCTTGTCAGACCCCTGACCTCTCTGAGTAAGAACCAGTTCGACTCGTCTAGCGACATTAGCAGCCACCTGAAAAGAAATCTCACTCCCAGTCTCCTTTGCCATCTGCATCTGATAGACTGAGGAAGTCCATCAATAAACCTCCTCACACTCTCTCTCTCTCGGAGGGAAGTAGGAGAATAGCATGACAGGCCAAATCCACAAAACGGGTCTCATACTGAGTAATAATCATACTGCCCTACTGGAGACGCTCTAACTGACGGCGACACTCTTCTCTCAATGTGATATGCAGAAACTTCTCTATGAAGAGCTGAGAGAACTGGTCCCAAGTAAGAGCAGGCGACCCAGCTGGTCTGGTCAACAAGTAATCTCTCTACCATTTCTTGGCGGAACCAGTCATTTGAAATGCAGCAAAATCAACCCTATTGGTATCCACAATACCCATATTCCGTAAAACCTCGTGATAGCTGTCAAGATACTCCTGGGGATTCTCTGAAGAAGAACCACTGAAGTGAACAAGAAAGAGCTTGATAAACCTGTCTAATTTCTATAAGGCCTTAGAAGACATAACTGGCCCATCTCCGACCTGTGCCGCAATAACCGGTTGAACTAATCCAACTGGCTGAGCTGCTGGAGCTTGATACTGGGGAGCTATCTGCTCTGGAGTGGGAGTGGTAGAAGTCTGGGCTCCTCCTCCAGCCTGAGAGACTGCTGGTGCCATGGGAAATGCGTTAGTCTGGGCCACACTCTCCATAAGGCCCACCAAAGGGACTAAAGCGTCCTAAAGTACTGGGGTGGCAATGAACCCCTCCGGAGCCTGAGCTGGTCTGGCAGGAACAGTCTGGGCTGGAACCTCCTCGTCAAGCTCTATCTGAGGCTCCACTATTGGGGCTGCTGCTCGGGCTCTAGGCTGAGCCCTGCCCCTACCTAGGCCTCTGGCACGGCCTTGGCCTCGACCTTTGCCCCACATAGGAGCTGTCACTGGAGACTCTGGCTGCTGCTCAGCGGAGGAAGCGGTATGTGTTCTCGCCATCTGCGAGAGAATAAGAGTAGAAGAGTTCAATCAGTATTGAGAAAGCAAAATTGCACGACAGAGAAGAATAGAAGTGAAACTTGTTCCTAAAATTCATAGACTCTGGAAGATAAGCACAGACGTCTCCGTGCCGATCCTCCAGACTCTACTAAGCTTGCTCGTGAATCGTGAGACATAAGTAACCTAGTGCTCGGATACCAACTGTCACGACCCAAAATTTTCCACCGACGGGACCGTGATGACGCCTAACATTTCACTTGCTAAGCAAGCCAACATTAGAAAAATCGTTAAACCAATTCCTTATTTCCATTCAGTAAATAACAATAATTAACTAAGATAAAATATAATAAGTGCAGAATATCATAAAATTGTATTAATTACTACCACCCGGATCTGGAGTAACAATTCACGAGCATTCTAAAATTTACTACAAGTATTAGTCTGAAAGAAAAATAATTGTCTGAATGAAAGAAAGCAGTAGGACATAAAAGATAGACGGGGACTTCAAGGTCTGTGAACGCCGACAGATCTATCTTGAGTCTCCGGAAAGTGGACCAGTAGCAAATCTCGATCATCCTGAGCCGGTATCAAAATCTGCACAGAAAGTATAGAGTGCAGCATCAGTACAACTGACCCCATGTACTGGTAAGTGTCGAGCCTATCCTCGGCGAAGTAGTGACGAGGCTAGGACAAGACACTCACATATAACCTGAACAGTATAATCATACTAGTGGCAACAACAGTAAATAAAGAAATAATGCAGAAATAATGGGAAGGGAACATACAGTGGGGGAGTACAATATAGAGAGTGAGAGTAATGAAAAGACAGAATTAAACCGGAAATCCTTAAACGAATTGAGCAATTAAGACAGCAAGGAAAACTGCACGGCATCACCCTTCATGCTTTTACTCTCAACCTCACCAAATAACAAATAAGACTGCACGGCATCACCCTTCGTGCTTTTACTCTCTTCCTCACAATATTAATAATTCATGCACGGCATCACCCTTCTTGCTTTACACTCTTCCTCACAATATAAATAAATCATGCATGGCATCACCCTTCGTGCTTTACACTCTTCCTCACAATATAAATAAATTATGCACGGCATCACCCTTCGTGCTTTACACTCTTCCTCACAATATAATTAAATTATGCACGGCATCACCCTTCGTGCGTTACACTCTTCCTCACAATTCACAGAATCAATAACAACGGATAGAGAGAAGTTTCACAAGAAATTAATATTTCATCAATGATTACTTTCACAATTTAACATCTCGACCTCGAATCAATATTCATAATTTTATCGACCTTGGTGGAACCGGATACAAGTCTCTCAACATTTCAACAACAACAATAAGCATGGATAACAAGATTTAAGACTACAAATTGCAAGAAATGGAATTTCACTCGCATGCTATGACTCGACCACAACATATATATGCTCGTCACCTCAACTATACGTCGTATTCAACAACAAAACACGTAGCAAATACTCACACAATACCTATTCTCTCAAGCCAAAGTTAGACACAACACTTACCTTGCTCCGAAGGCCATTTAATTCTCAATCACAACTTTTCCTTTGGAATTCACCTCCAAACCACTCGTATCTATTCAAAATGACTCAATAAAATCAATATTGCTAAACAAATCAATTATATTTCATAAATTAAATTTCCCAAAATTTCCTCCAAAAAGTCAAAAAATCGACCCTGGCCCTGCTTGGTCAAAACCCGAGGTTCGGACCAAAATCCTTTTACCCATTCACCCCCGAGCCCGAATATGTAATTAGTTTTGGAATCCGACCTCAAATTGAGGTCTAAATTTCCAAATTCCTGAAATCCCTAGTTTCTACCCTAACCCCTAATTCTACCATAAAAACATTAGATTTAGGTTGAAACTTCGAGAAATGTAATGGGTAATTGAAAGAAAATGGTTTAGAATCACTTACCAATAATTTGGGGAAGAAATGACTCTTGAAAAATCGCCTCACCGTTTGGTTTTTGAGAAAAATGAGTTTTTGGCTAAAATCCTGTTTTTGGGTTCTGTTAAGTGCTGGGCGACAGTGTTCATCGTGTTCGCGAGAGAACTGTCGCGTTCGCGAAGTGTATGGGATGCCAAGCCTTCGCGTTTGCGAGACAGTGCTCGCGTTAGCGTAGGCTACCCTTCCCTGGTCTTCGCGTTCATGAGTCATTGTTCGCGTTCGCGATGAATAAAAGGTTGGCTGCCCCTTCCCAGTGCCTAACACTACGCGTTCAAGATGGGCTTGTCGCGTTCGCGAAAGGTAACGCCCCCATCGCTTCGCGTTCATGACCAAGCCTTCGCGTTCGCGAAGAAGAAATCCTCAGCTGCCCAGTTTACTCTTCGCGTTCGCGAGAGTACCTTCGCGAACGCGAAGAAGGACATGCCAGAACACCTGCTGCAGCAAAATACCAGATTTCCAAAATCCAAAACATCCCGTGACCTATCCAAAACTCACCCGAGCCCTCAGGGCTCCAAACCAAACATGCACACAAGTCTAAAAACATCATATGGACCTGCTCGTGCGATCAAATCGCCAAAATAACACATAGAACTCCGAATTTAGCACCAAATCGAATGAAATTCTCAAGAACACTTTAAAATTACTATTTTCTCAACCGAAGGTTTGAATCACGTCAAATCAACTCAGTTTCTCACCAAATATCTCAGGCAGGTCTTAAATATCATAATGAACCTGTACCGGGTTCCGAAACCAAAATACGGACCCGGTACTAACAATGCCAAACATCAATCAATTCTTAAAAATAATTAATTTTCAAACTTTTAATTTTTATCAAAAATTCATAACTTGAGCTAGGGACCTATGAATTTGATTCCGGGCATACGCCTAGGTCCCATAATTTGATATGGACCCACCGGGACCGTCAAAATACGGATCCAGGCCCGTTTACCAAAAATATTGACCGAAATCCATTAAAATCAACTTTTAAGGCAAAAAGTTTTATTTTCATTAGTTTTCAACGTAAAATCTTTCTGGAAACCTGCCCGGACTGCACACGCAAATCGAAAAAGGTAAAAATGAGATTTTTAAGGCTTAAGAGTATAAATTCGAGTTCTAAAATATAAGATGACCTTTTGGGTCATCACAAATAACATGTAGCATAAGTTTTTGGATAGGATTTTTAAAGTTAGCAAACCATCATCCTAGCATGGCATGTCTAATTCCCCCTCCAGAGTCATTAATTCCAAATTGATTTCTAAAGACATTCCAAATATTCTTGCTAAGATTGCTTTTTCTGAAAATATGTTCCACATCCTCACTTATAGGATTATCACAACAGTAGCATCTAGAGGGATAAAGGTAACCATTGATATTATCATCAGTAGGGAGTCTATTCTTTAATAGCATCCAATTAAAGAAAGAAATTTTAAAAGGAATAGCATTGTGGGAGAGGTTTTTGTTAACAAAAGTAATGCCTTATTTCTGTCTCAAAATATCCCAAGCAGATGAGCACGTAAATTCTCCATCAGTAGACTCAGACCATATTGCCTGATCAAATTTATGTGATATGTCAAATTTGATCCCTTTGATATGTTTGGTTAGATGATGTGGAAAGCACCGAGATAACCTAGCAATGTCCCATTTATTGTCAAATATGAACTCCACTACTGTGACTATGGGGTACATCACAATTACAAATATTAGCAATGGCTCCCAAACCCGTCCAGTTATCCCAAAGAAAAGAAAAATTACCCCTTTGGATCCTCCATAGAATCTTATGCTCTATATCTTTCTTAATATCCATCAAACTTTTCCAAGGTCCATATTGCTTGGCTTTTCCTTTTCTAGCCACTAGATGTAATCTAATACAATATTTAACCTTAAGAAAAGAAGACCACAGAGAATTTTGTGTCCTGAATAGCCACCACAATTTAGTTATGAAAGATTTGGAGATGTCATATAACTTCCTGAAGCCGACTCCTCCCTCCTCAGTAGGGTAGCATAACTTATTCCATGTTACCCAATAGTATTTTGTATTACCTTCCTGTTGTCCCCAAAAGTAATTTGCAAAGTATTTTTCAAGAGTTTTAAATACAGCTTTTGGGGGTTGGAAAATAGAAAGAATATGCATAGTTATAGCTGAGAGAACATGTTTGATCAATATGTCTTTGCCTCCAGTAGAGAGGAATTGTCCCTGCCAATTTGTGATTCTTTGAATAAATTTATAAATCATCACAAAGAAATATTGGATCTTTTTCCTTCCATAATAAATTGGGTAACCTAAATATTCAAAAGGAAAATATTCCCTTCTAAATCTTAGGTGTCGCTCAATAATTCTAATCCTTTCCTGAGTACAATTCTATCCCACAAGATAACAACTTTTCTTTGAATTCACCTTCTGTCCCTATGATTTTTCATAATCTGCTAAAATGTTCTTGATCATTTTCAGGGACCTAATATTACCAGAGGTGAAAATGATTAGATCATCTGCATAAGCCAAATGATTAATCTGGGGGTCTTTTTGTGCATAGAGAATCCTATGAAATCTTCATTGTCATGCAATGCATTCAAAGCTCTAGAAATAGCCTCGACGGCAATAATAAATAGGGATGGGTACAAAGAATCCCTTTGCTTCAGCCCTCTTTTTGATTTAAAGAAATCATATCTCTTTCCATTTATGATAATGTAATACAAAATATTAGCTATAAGATTCCAAACTATATGGATCCATTGTTCAAAGAAACCCATTTTCCTCATAACTCCACATAAGAAAGTCCATGATAATTTGCCATAAGCTTTATTCATATCCAATTTGATGACTACAATGTTCCCTGTTTGCTTCTGGTTGATCCCGCTGACAATTTCTTGTGCCAAGAGAATATTCTCCCCAATGGATCTCCCTCTGATGAATCCACTCTGATTAGGAGATATAATATTAGAAAACAGTCTAGAGAGTATGGTTTAGGAGTTTTGTGGTAATTTTTTGGGTTACATTGCTGAGGCTTATAGGTCTGAGATCAGAGAAAGACTGAGGATTATCAACTTTAGGTATCAAAATAAGACAAGTATGTGATATAAATTTGCTTATCTCTTTTCCATTTATCACTTCTAGAATCATATGATAAATGTCTTCCCCAATAATATCCCAATTATGCTGAAAAAAGCTTCCATTGAAGCCATCTGGACCCCCTACACTACTCAGATTAATGTCAAATACTTCCTGTTTAGCTTCATCCATAGTTGGAGTATCCATTAAGAAATTGTTGTCCTCGTCAGAAATAATCTTTGGAATTCTATCAATAAATTGTAAATCAAGTTCTCTGAGATTCTTGAGAGAAGATATTTTTATAATAGTCAATAGCAGCTTCCGATATATCATCTTCCCCCTCAATCCATTGGTTTCCCTCCCCTTTAATTCTATGTAAGTAAAGTCTTTTCCTTCTACCTTTTATCATTTTGTGGAAATAGCTAGAGTTGCCATCCCCTTCAAGATTTGTCACGACCCAAAAATCTCACCCGTCGTGATGGGGCCTATCTCAATACTAGGCAAGCAGACAATCTCAACAAACCACCATATCCTTTAAGTTTGAAAATATAATATCTAAATTTAGCGGAAGAAAAACTCACAATTATATATATAAACACTCCCAAAACCCGGTGTCACTGAGTACATGAGCATCTAATATGAATACAAGTCTGAAAAAAATGATCCATAATAGTCCGAGACCAAATGCAGTAAATAAGGAGATAGGGAAGGATAGACAAGGTCTGCAAAATACGATAGCTACCTCTAAATCTCTAAAAAATCAACTGTGCGAGAGAATTAATACCCGATATGTCCATAAATACTTGGATCTGCAAGTATGTAGTATGAGTACAATCAACTCAGCAAGTAACAATAATAACTAAGGAACTGAAGATAATGATGAGCTACACAGTTATAGTTCACTTTCGGTAATTCCAGCAAAGAATAGACATGCTTTCAAATCCGGCAGTTTAAGTCAAATCAATTTTATACAGTTCAATTTCATATAATCCGGATATAAATTCTTTCAGAGATTTCACAACAATGACAGATAGCAACCAAGTGCAACAAAAAATGCAAAGCAAGTACAGCCTCTCAAGCAACAGACACTCAACTCATCACAACAGCTCATCCACTCGGCTCTCAGCCCTCAACACTCACACTCAATGGGTACCTGTGCTCACTGGGGATGTACAGACTCCGGAGGGGCTCCTACAGCCCAAGCACTATAATCTGCACGGATAACTCACGTGCTATACGGACAAATCACGTGCCATAATATAAATATCTGGATGCGCAAGGCCAACTCACGTGTTGCACGACCAACTCACGTGCTATAGTATAATATAAAGATCCGCACGGACAACTCACTTACTGCACGACTAACTCACGTGCTATAGTATAATATAAGGATCCACACGGCCAACTCACGTGCTGCACGGCCAACTCACGTGCTATAGTATAAGAGAATGAGATAAAATAATCAAGTAAACTGTGACTGAGTACAAAATAACAATTTAAGCAGATAATTCAACATGTACACGACCTCTGTGGGTCCTAACAGTACCAACATATAGCTTAAACATGGTTTCTAGTCAAATTTCCACAACACATAGAGAGGACATAGCTAACAACAAGTTATTTAACTTTACAGTCTCACGGGACGGATCAATTCACAATCCCCTCGGTGTACACCCACACGCCTGTCACCTAAGCATGTGTGTCACCTCTAAAGTAATCAAATGATACCAATTTCCGAGGTTTCATACCCTCGGGACCAGATTTAAAACTGTTACTTACCTCAAAACGTGAAATTCTTTACTCTGCTATGCCTTTGCCTCACAAATCGCCCTATGAATGCCTCGAATTTTGTCACAAATAATTCGTTTCAGTCAATAAAATTTATTGAAATTAATATGAAAATACAATGTTTTCATAAAAATCCGAATTTTAACTCCAAAAATCGCCCGCGGGGCACACGTCTCGAAACTAGACAAAAGTTACAAAATATGAACTCCCATTCCACCACGAGCCTAACCATACTAAAATTACTAAATTCCGATAACAATTCGGCCCTCAAATCCTCAAATTTATCCAAGAGGGTTTTCAAACTTTTCCAACTTAATTCACCAATTAATTGACAAAAACAACCATGGATTCGGGTAATTTAACCAATATTGAGTTAAGAACACTTACCCCATTGTTTTCTCTGAAAATCTCCCAAATATCGCCTCAATCCGAGCTACAAATCGTTAAAGATGGAAAATAGAACGAAGTCCCATTTTCAGAACTTAAACTTTCTGACCAGACCTCTCTTCTATGCGATCGCGGACCAAGTCACGCGATCGCGAAGCACAACATTTCCACTGCCAAAATAACCCTATGTGATCGCGTACTAGGTTATGCGATCGCGAAGACCAAAATACACTTCCCCTAAAACTTCTCTAAAAGACTGCATCATAACACACGCGAACGCGAAGCACAAGATTCCCAGGCCTACGTGTTCGCGGACAGCCCACGCGTTCGCATAGAACAATGCTCGCGAACCCCAATTGCCTTACCTCCTCTTCGCGAACGCGGTTTTGCCCATGCGTTCGCGATGCGTTCTCTCTTCCCAGCTAGGCGATCGCGAATCTCCCCATGCGATCGCATAGAACAAAAACTCAGCAGTCCCAATTAACCCTACGCGATCGCGGATCTTTCTACGCAATTGCGTAGAAGGAAACCAGACAGTATACCAGAAAAACTTCAGCAAAATTCCAAGTCCAAAATTCGATCCGTTAACCATTTGAAACTCACCCTAGGCCCACTGGACCTCAGTCAAATAAACCAACAAGTACTAAAATATCATATGAACTTAGTCGAACCCTCAAATCACCTCAAACTACGCTAAAACCACGAATCATACCCCAATTCAAGCCTAATGAACTTTGAAATTTCAAGTTTCTAGAAACGACTTCGGAACCTGTCAAATCGCGTCCGATTGACCTCAAAGTTTGCACACAAGTCATAAATGACATAGCGGAGGTATTCCAATTTTCAGAATCGGATTCTGACCCCGATATCAAAAGGTCAACCCCCCGGTCAAACATCCCAAAATTTTAACTTTCGGCATTCCAGGACTAATTCCACCACGGACCTCAAAATAATTTTTCGGACATGATCCTAAGTCCATAATCACCATACGGATCTATTGGAATTATCAAAATTCAAATCCGAGGTCTTTTATACATAAGTACACATCCGGTCACTTTTCTAACTTAAAATTTTCAATTAGGAGACTAAGTGTCTCATTTCACTCAGAAATCTTTTCGGACCCGAATCAACTAACCCGATAAGTCATAAATCAACTGTAAGGAATAAATTGAGCAATAAATAGGGGAACGGGGTTATAATACTCAAAACGATCGGTCGGGTCATTACATTCTCCCCCATTTAAACATACGTTTGTCCTCATACGTGCCAAGAGTTGTTCCAAGACATCAAATTACTATTCCATCTTACCACACGCGTACCCGAGGGTGATCCCACGTCACCCTATTCCACATAGGCCTGCTAACACAATACAACTGGAGATCCTTAATTTAGCCTTAGACCAAAAACCTTGAAATTCAATTCCCAACCTTCAAAATTTCTTTTCATGACACGAATCTTACATTTACACACTGTATGAGTCTGGACAAGCTGCATCGATCTATAACTATAATCACAGATATAATCACCCAACATATTACACAACTTGCCCGCTCGTAGTACCATTCCTGATCACAATAACTACTCCAAACCAACCAAGTACTAGCATTAAGCCCCATATCTAACAAAAACTCATCCCAACACCTTCATACACTGTTGATAATAAAAGAAACACGTAGAAACTCGTAATCATTCATCATATCCACCAGTTGTGGAGCTCCCTCTCCTTCGACAAGAACCATAGCAAATTCCTAAGCCGACTTTCAATATTATCCTTATGAATATACTGTAATCAAACATGATAGTACCCATTCTAGGTCCATTGACCTTATTTTAATAAACACAACTATCCCACAGACATGCCACATCAATATAACTCCAGCCACTACTGCGCAATCCATGTGACCAAATCTGGGAGATGTCTCAAGGAAGGGAACCATATTGTAAGTTCAACAAGCACCACCACAACCACAATGTTACAACTAACCCCTCCAATTTTGTGAAGAGGATAATCGTAGGCTCATGTACACAATTCCTCAAATACGCTGCTCATGTAATTTTTATCATAGAGGAAGGAAAGCAATGAAATTCGATAAATTATCAAAGAAATAAAATTCCCACACACGGCACGGACAACTCACGTGCCAATAATATGAACCGCCTGGCATGGTCACAGGCCTCCAGTCCCAGCATATCATACATGAGTAATTAAACAAGTACACTGTATATGATAATGAAATAAGATTCTCATGCTCCTGGACTGGTATAAATAGCACGCCATAGTGCAAGCATGTGCAAAGTCTACTATCACACTTCAAATCGGGAATTTTACACATAATTAGTAACTACCCCGTTTATTTAGGGAATCATCTTCTTTGTAACCTCAAGTATAGCCCAGATAGTTCTCAACAAAGGTACGAATACGGGAAACATTACAACTTTACACTTAATAGTAAACTCTAGGCATATTATAGCCTAAGCATTCCTCCGAGTATGAATACTTGCTCTAATGCCCGCACATGGGCTCAAACCTCACATATATGCGCACCCATAGCGCATAGCTATTGTAAATAATTAATGCAACTAGTGCCTACACTTAGTTTAAATAAAATACTCACCTCAAACAGGTCGCAACCCTGAAACAATATGCTTCTGAGAACTCTCAGTCTCCAAATTCATCGAACACATGAATCACTATAACTGATCTCAACTCCAGCACTAGAATGACTAACACATCTTCCCTTCACGATCTTCCCATGAGGAATACTTTCATAATTCTTTTGTGTCACATAGAAATAATTTGAATATCAGCAGTCTATCAACCAGGTGAGTACTGCAATACCGATGAACATCCGTAAGTCAAAACACAATCCGCCTTCTGAAATGCGCCTCAGGAATTACCGAGCAGTTATAACATTAATCAAAATATCTGAAACTGACCATGCTTTCCAATATTCATTACCTTCTCTTCAAGACTGAACTGTCATTTTGTACATGTAAATTCTAATCCCGCACAACACACCACATCTATTATTCCATCATGTGACAAGCACAAGAATCCCATTATCAACTCTGAATCACCAGCAAATTACATACCTTATTAGTTAGAAACCTCTCTCTTGGTCCTTTCCAGGAGGAAATCAGAATACACAACACGTTTCATACACCGATAGAAAATATTCGGTTCAAACCATGGTAGAAACTGTCATGAACACTTTGAAATCCATTTGCACATAACAAAACTATCAGAGCTGAATTCCTCCAACTCCACCAAGCCACACAAGTTGCCGAATCTAAGAGTATTGCCACAAAACACCCGTAAAGTCCCACATCATCATAAGAACCAAAAGAACCAAGCATATCATTACCATATTGATCCAGCATGTTACCCATTTGTCCTATTTTCTCCGAGTTTCTTCTGAATCACCCTCAAGTTGACATTTCTCCTTGTCAAAACACTAATATCCTTACCCAAAGCTCACTAAAAGACATCCTAACATAAAACCACATCGCCCTAAGGCCCATAAGCCATTGTATTCTTCTTAAGCACATTCATAAATACTCCAACCGTAGCACTCACTCTGAAAATACCTTATGCGAATTTAAAATTGTTCCTCTTTCCTTTCTTATACTGAAATGTAGAATCCATAGTCAAATAGAATTATCGCACGTCCCGACACCATCCAATGTAAGTAACTGATTCTAGTGATATAGAACCCTCTCGATAGTCATCCATTCTACTCAAATCTAATTTACTCCGCCCCGAATGGGCCGAAAGACATGTGTTCCTTTAGTACAGTCAACACTCAAATAAGTATACCTTTCTTAACACGACCAATCAAATTCATACTTCGTGTGCACTACATCCTTCAAAATAACAACTTAATCGTTCTATAATTTTCATATTTCTATGAAGTTCCATATAACCTGTATTCAGGAATCTCCTTACTCGGGTCATCCTCGATCTCCATCTCTAAAAGTCATAACTGATCCACAAGTATGTCTCCGACCAAAACTAAAATTTAATACATAACCATGAAATCAAATTGTCAATAGCAGGCTCCCCCACTTAGCCTTAAGCTACAATTATATAAAATTAGAACCCGCAAGGATTTCTCCTTATCAATTACCAAGATCTTGCATCGTTAACCCGCCAAACTTGTCGAAGTCTTTTGTTAAGTTTTTCATGAACATTCTGAATCACCAGCCAAAGTCACACACTCGACCTCTCACTAGGTAGCAACTAATATTTCTCGCAGAAGTTTCATCAACATCCTACCACCGCTAACTACTCACAGGAGATAACCCACATGTGGAATTCTTTACTGACATCTTCCAAAGACATTGCACTGGGTGCAACGACTACGTAATCAGTAAATTATCCTGAGCTCATGCTCGCCCACCATTTGTATAAGTCTGCACTTTACCAATTGACATCAATACCTTCCGAACTCAAGTCATATTGCGCCTGAAATGATAATCAGATCTTCACATCCTTCTTCATTTCAAACAAACTCTTTTCTGCGATATTCAATCTTTCTCCATATAGTAACCATCATTCCAAGTAAAGTCTATAGGCTAAATCATATTCTATCATGATTCCAAACCATTCTACATAATCCATATGCTAATCTGTCACTCTTACTTTGGTTAAATCATCTCCTTTAAGCAACTTCTCAACCTCTACTTCTCCTACTTGACCTGCTAGTACTTTAACCACCGCGAAACATTTCCGACGTTTTCAAAGTGCAAATTTTGGCTCGAATCTGTCACATTCTTGGGTCATGTTGTCTCTAGAGAAGGAATTAAGGTTGATCCTCAAAAGATTTCAACAGTAAAGAATTGGCCTAGACCTACAGCGTAAACCGAGATTCGCAGTTTTTTAGACCTTAGCAGGGTATTACAGGAAGTTTGTGGAGGGGTTTTCTACTCTTGACTCTCCGTTGACTAAATTGACTCAGAAAGCGGTTAAGTTCCAATGGTCCGATCGGTTGAAGAAGAAGAGAAGATGAAAGTGTTTTTCTGTGTTTAAAAACTACACAAAGCAGCTTCTAATATAGATAAGATGCTAGAGTTGTTAAAAGAAGGAGAATTAACTTGGGGGTTATGAAAAATAAAAGAGTATAACTGCTACAAGGTAGCTGTTTATATTCTGGTAAGCTCAAAAAATGAAATAACTTTAGCAAAATCAGATTTGGGTTAGGCTTCACGTATATCTCGCGCGCAGGGGGAGGGGGCAAATTGACCAGTTTTGCCTTCAGGATCAATTTCTCATGTGCGCGAGGCCGCTCCCTTTTACTAGCTCTTTACAAGTCCAACAAAGAGGAATTCAATATAAAGGGAAGAAAAAGACTCTTCATAACCAATGAGGGACACTTTGTCTTTCACAAAAGACAAAAAAGTAAAGAAGAAAAAGGGAGTTCCACCATCTTTTAAACACAAAAGTTTCGCCAACTTCTTCTAATCTTCTAATCCCAATACCACCTTCTTTCTTAGAGTAGCATAGATTACTCCATGAGCTCTAATGGTGTCTGCTTTTCTCACTACTAGAGCCCCAAAAGAATCTTGGAAAGTACTTCTCTATCATCCTATAAGTTCCTTTGGGAGGGGATAATGCAACCAATGTATATATAGGGATAGTTTGCAGCACATGCTTTATCAGGACCATTCTACCTCCATGTGACAACATCTTACCATGCCATCCACATAATCTTTTTCCTACCTTAGTGACCAGCCCATCAAAATATTCAATCTTTTTTCTTCCAATATAAATAGGACAACCCAAAATATGTGAAAGGGAAGTTCCTATTCTTGAAACCTATTGCAAATCTTATACGGTTAATCCTCTGAGGCAGAAGCCTTTGGATCATTCAAAAAGAAGCTTTTACCTTGGTTAACCATTTGCCCAGAAACTTCTTCATATCTTTTCAACTCTGTCATAATCAATTTTAAGGAAATATTGTTGCCATCCATGAAAATGACTACATCATCCGCATAGGCAAGATGATTCAGAACAGGTCCCTTAAGATTCATAGAGAAAAGAGTGAAATTGGTGTTGTGAAACAGTTTATTCAGCATCCGCGAGAGGACTTCAGCTCCCAGAACAAACAAAGACGGAGATAGTGGATCACCCTGTTTTAGCCCTTGACTTGAGGAGAAAAAACCTTTCCTGGTTCCATTTATTATGATGGAGTACCAAACATAAGAAATAAGTCTACAAATTAAGTCGATCCATTCCTCTGCAAAGCCAAACTTCCTTAAAACCTCAGTTATGAAGTTCCAAGCCACCCTATCACACGCCTTTTCCATGTCCACTTTGATCACCATGTTGCCCCCTCTATTGTGCTGGGTTATTGCGTGAATAATTTCTTGAGCCAACAATACATTCTCTATTATAGATCTTCCAGTGATGAAACCACTTTGGTTTTCTGAGATTAATCTGGGCAGCAATCTTGTTGAAAGGATTTTGGAAATTATCTTACAGGAGAAATTACATAGACTTATGGGCCTCAGATCCGAGAAAGTATTTGGTGATTCTATCTTTTGTATCAATGCTAAGCAAGTATGATTAAAGAACTTTGTAAGATTGCCTCCATTGAAAAAGTACTGAACATATGCAACGACATCTTCTTTAATTATATCCCAGCACCTCTGATAGAAAGTACCATCGTATCCATCCGGTCCAGTAGAACTAGATGGATTCATACTGAAGATTGCCTCTTTAATCTCCTCTTCTTCTGGAATAATTGTCAACAGAAAGTTCTCTTCATTAGATATACACCTTGGGATACACTGCAGAACTGAACTATTAATAGTGATTGGTTCCAAGTTAAAGAGCTTCTTAAAGTGCCTGATAGCAGTCCTTGAGATCTTCTCTCCCCCTGTATCCAGTTGCCCCTATGGTTCTTAATCTTGTGCAGCTGCAACCTTCTCATCCTTTCCCCGATAACAGTGCGGAAGAACTTACTGTTATTGTCTCCTTCTTCAAACCACTTAATTTCTTTCATTTTTGCTTAAGAATCTTGGCATACGAATGTTCACGTGATATTTTGGCCATTTATCGAGCAAACATTGCATCCAAACATTTCCAACAAACAAAAATCTAGACATTAAGCTTAAGGAACTGCCCATGAATAGACTAAACTGATCTATACTCCTAATACGGAAATTTCAGAAAATTCAAGTTTAACAGATCCAAGCAATTAAGTTCTATATTATTGAACCTATTAATTTAAGAACTCAAATCAAACTCACTTTGTTACTTAAATGAATTTAATCCAAATCCTACTCCAAATTTTAAGACGTATACTTATCAAATGTGAAACTAAATTAAGCAAACTAAAATCCCCTTCCTCATTGACATGTCACTGCCAACAGAGAGTGTCAAGCACAAAAGGAACGAGAGTCAGACAAAAAATTAGGTTTAAATTCATTTTAGACATAGACTAACACAGAGGAACATGAATCAGATAACCAAACAACCATTAATTTATTTCAAGCAGAGAGTGAGATAGAAGAGATGAACCTCAATGTTGAGCTTTTTCAATTAAAGGTAACTCCGGCAATGTATACAACGAATAAAATGGACAGCAATCTAACTCGACCAAACAGGAACCTTCGACCGGAGAAAAACTCGTCGGCGACCTCAACGGAAAACTCGAACTCGACCCTTTCTCACGTAATCTTTCGCGAAAACAGAGCTTGAGCGATGTTTGGGGCTGTCCTCCTAGGGTTTTGGGGCTGATTTTGGTGCGTTTTTTTGGATTTCATTGCTTCTTAACTCCTGTCTCGGACTGATTTTCGCTGGGGTTTCGGTGCGGAGACAGGGCTGGTTTTGGGATTTACTACATAGTTAGGTTCGGTTCATAGAAAAAGATCTTGTGCTTATACTCTAGTGGTCAGATTAAAAATGAAATGCTATCAAAAAAATATTTTTTAACAAAGTTAAAAGGAAAAATTGTTTCAATAGAGAGGATGAGCTTTTTCTCTCTTTCTCTGTCCGTTCACCCCTCCCGACCCCATTAGTACAATTTTATTGGATTGTTATTATTGTTTCTGTCCGTTCACCCTCTCTATATCACTCTTTAAAATCCTCTCTCCCCCCTCAAAGTGTTGCCTCCACTCAAACTCTCTCTCCCAAAAATACTCCCTTTCTCTCAAAGTGTTATTCCCACTACCTCTCTTTTTTTTTCTTTTTTTTTTTTATGTATGAGTGAATGTATATTTCAGCCTAAGTGATTATCTTGGAGAAGAAACTAGAAAAATCCAAGTGATTATCTTGGAGAAGAAACTAGAAAAATCCAATAGCTTGGCCAAATACATAAAATGAACTAAAAGTTAAAATATCAATATTAAATCTAAAATTAACATTTAAACACTAAAAGGTGCAAAATTTTAAGGAGGGTCAAAAATTACATGTCTACAACAATGATAAAATTTAGTTATTTTAAAAGTTAAGAAATAATTAAGTGACTTTAGTGAAATTAAAAGATAATTAAATGAAATTAAGCCTGGAAATACCTAAGGCTTCTTCCAATGACTACCTCGATATAGACAATTGGGATGTGCTCAACACTTAACAATCTAAAAGAAGAGGAAACAAAGCAATGTGTTCTCAGTACGATAGAGAAAAACAAAGGAAAGCATTATTATTATTATTTTTATTATTATTATTATTATTATTATTATTATTATTATTATTATTATTATTATTATTGCCATTATAACTTTAGGTCATAATATTCAAAATGAAAAAATAGTTCCGATCTAAAGAACCATTGAATTTGCATCCAAATTTCCTGATGTCATAACTGATAAGACTCAACTCCAAAGGTTTCTAGGAAGCCTTATTTATATTGCTCCTTTCATAAATGACCTTGCTAAGGATACATCAATTCTTTATGAAAGATTAAAAAAAAATCCGAAAGCATGGACTGATGATCATAGTAAATCAGTCAAACAAATAAAGCAGAAGGTTAATAATCTTCCATGTTGTCACGACCCAAAATCTGCTAAAGATCGTGATGGCGCCTAATATCGCTGTTAGGCAAGCTAACGGTAATCTAACAACTTACTTACTCATTTCAGAAATTGAAATCAAATTTTCCTTTAAGTAAGTCGTATTAAATAGATTTTTACCGAGTAAGTGATAATATTTACACAATTATGAACCCACAGAAACCCTCAAAATCCGGTATTACAAGTGCATGAGCATTTTCTAAGGAATATAATAATAATACAACATCTGTCCCGAATGTAATAAGACAGAATAAAATAAATAGTACAATGGGGACTCGGTAGATTTCTATGCGTAGCCTGAAATGCAGCTCACATAAAGTCTCCTCAACATGTACGCCTATGCGTCAAGGTGATCATTAATAAATATGTCAGATCCTGCATATTTAATGAAGAAGTGCACCATGAGTACATAAATCAACACGTACCCAGTAAGTATCTAGACTAGCCCCGGAGAAGTAGTGACGAGGGGCTGATATCGACACTTACTAGAAGTCCAAATAAATAATATGATAATTCATAATAGATATGAAGTGTACAACTATAGTGAAGTAAATCTGTAATCTCAAAATTTTCCAATTTATTACCTTTTTAAGCATAAATTTTCTCGATCTTGTATTATTCCTTAATATCTCAGAACATGCCAAGTGTCAATACCAAATAAATAAGAAATACCATAAAATGTCGGGCATCAGTGGAAAGACTAGCTCATGAATATTCGGCTACTAGCGATATAACGCACGATACTGTCGGGGTCGTTCGGCCCGATCCGGAATAAAGTGTACACTACCGAGGGTCGTGCGGTATGAACCATAGATGCATCAATATACTGCCGAGGCGTTCGGCCCGCTCCACAAAAAAATAAAGGAAATCACGGAATTACGAGATACATGTTTACAATATAACACATGAGCATAAAATGTATATAATTTTTACCATTTCTCAAATAACTTGCCCACAACTCAAAGAGTTAAGAATTGGCCTAGTGTACATAAATTTATTTCTAAATCAGTTTCAATTATAACTTCAATTAATTAAGCCACTAAAAAGAGTTCAAATAAATCAAATATTACATGATAACACCCTAAGTCTACCCGGATATATACATACTTTAGCTACGTACGGACTCTCGTCGCCTCGTGTGTACATAACACCCACAACTAGTTGCACAGAATAATAAATATTACTTAGGGGGTAGTTTCCCCCTCACAAAGTTGGACAGGAGACTTACCTCGCTCCGAAGTTCCATAACCGGCTCTAAGGCCTCTCTACACCTCAAATCAAAGCCCGTCGATCCAAAACTATTCAAACAGTGTGCAAACCAATCAAAATATAATCTAATACCCATAATTAACCCATTTAAATAATTCCCAACTCCACTCGAAAAGTTGATAAAGTCAACCCTCGGGCCCACGTGCCCGAATTTCGAACGTTTTTGAAGATAAACTTTACCCATAATACCACGAATTCAAATATATGATTTATTCCTAAGTCCATGTCCAATTCTGTGGTCAAAAATCCCCAAATAACAATTTTCTAAGTTTTCTACCAAAATTCCAATTTCTACAAATTCTCATGCTTAAATCCATATATAAACCATGTATTTAACTTGTATTAGGTGGGAATCACTTACCTTGTGTTGCGTGATGAAATTCTCCCCTTGAAACTCTCAAAAATCGCCCAACCAAGTGAAAAATGAAAGAAAATGGCCAAATCCCATTTTTTTATAAAGACTTCACTGCCCAGTGACCTCTCTCACCGGCGGCCACTTGACCGCTTCTGTGGTTTTGCAGGTGCGGCCAAAATACCACTTATGTGGTCCCCCTTCATCCCCCTTGCCTTCACATCTACGGACCAGACTCCGCTTTTACAGAGTCGCACTTGCGACCAAGAATATACTTCTGTGGTCTCGCAGGTACGGCACAAACCTCGCACCTGCGCCTCCAGCCTGCCTCACTCCCTACCGCTTCTGTGACCACTGGGCTGATTCTGCGGTCACGCAGATGCGGGAAAGTCTTTGCACCTCCGGCCACTGCCATTCCCTTCCCATTTCACTTCTGCGAGCTCGACCTTGCTTCTGCGATGTCGCTTCTGTGACCAAAACATCGCAAAAGCGATCACACCAGCTGCTGCCCAGCTTCAGCATTTCTTAAGTCCAAAGATCAGTCTGTTAACCATCTGGAATCCACTCGAGACCCTTGTGACTTTAACCAAATATACAAATATGTCCCAAAATACAATACGAACTTAGTCGAATCCTTAAACCACGTCAAACAACATCAGAATCATGAATCGCGCCTCGAATCAAACTTATAAATTTTTAAATTTTTAAATTCTATATCATGTGCCGAAACGTATTAAATTAATCCGGAATGACTTCAAATTTCGCATACGAGGCACAAATGATATAAAAAAGCTATTCCAAGGCTAGGAACCCCAAACGGATATCGATAATATTAAAATCTACTTCAAGTCAAATTTAAGAAATTCTTAAACTTTCAAAATGTCAACTTTCCATAATAGTCGCCGAAATACTCCCGGATCACCCGATACTAAACCTGAACATACACCCAAGTCCAAAAAAATCACATGAACCTATTGGAACCTTTGAATCCCAATTCTAATGTCGTTTACTCAAAAGTCAAATCTTAGCTAATTCTTACAACTTAAAGCTTCCGAAATTAGAATTTGCTTTCCAAATCAAATCCCGAACTTCCCTAAATTCAATTCTGATCACACGTACAAGTCATAATACTTTAAGTGAAGCTACTCAAGGCCTCAAACCTCCGAACGACGTGCTAGAGCTCAAAACGACCGGTTAGGTCGTTACACATGCCTTGCACTTGCTAATCCAAGTTGGGCAAAGACTGTTGAAACTGATGCCTCAGATATTGGATATGGTAGAATATTAAAACAATATTCCCCAACTGATAAACAAGAATATCTTGTTCAATTCTATTCGGGAAAATAGAATAATTCTCAAAATAATTATGCTATTGTGGCTAAGGAAATCCTTGCCATAGTAAAATGTTATTAAAGATCCAGACTGATTTATACAATCAAAATATTTTAATAAAAACTGATTGCCAAACAACAAAGTTTATCTTTAATAAAGACTGTAAACATGATGTTTCTAAATAGATGTTTGCAAGATGGCAAGACCTGTTATCTCTATTTGATTTTGAAATAATTTATAAAAAAGGTTCTGATAATAGTCTTTCTGACTTCCTAACTAGAGAATATCTGGATTAATATTCTTCTGAACGCTCTCCTCACACTCATCTGTCCACCTGAACGGAGCACCCTTATGGGTCAGCCTGGTCATAGGTGCTGCAAAAGATGAGAATTCCTCTACAAAACGACGGTAATACCCCGCCAAACCAAGAAAATTTCGGATCTCCGTAGCTGATGACGGTCTAGGCTACTTTTGCACTGATTCCACCTTCTTCGGATCCATCTTGATCCCATCACTCAATACTACATGACCCAAAAATGCCACTGAGTCTAGCCAAAACTCACACTTTGAAAAGTTTGCATATAACCTCTTTTCTCTCAAGGTCTGAAGCACAGTCCTCAAGTGCAGCTCATGATCCTCCCGAGTCCGGGAGTACACCAGAATGTTGTCAATACACACAATGATGAAAGAGTCAAGATAAGGTCGGAACACACTGTGCATCAAGTGCATAAAAGATGTTAGGGCATTGGTCAGCCCAAATGACATCACAAGGAACTCGTAGTCACCATACCGAGTCCTGAAAGCAGTCTTCGGGATATCTGGCTTCCGAATCTTCAACTAATGATATTCGGAACATAGATCAATCTTGGAAAACACCTTGGCACCCTAGCTGATCAAATAGATCATCAATATAAGGCAATGGATACCTGTTCTTCAATGTAACTTTGTTTAGCTGGCAATAATCAATGCACATACGCATAGAACCACCCTTCTTCTTCACAAATAAGACAGGAGCACCCCAAGGTGACACATTGGGCCGAATGAAACCCTTATCAAGAAACTCCTGTAACTGCTCCTTCAACTCCTTCAACTTAGGAAGAGCCATACGATATGGAGGAATAGAGATGGGCTGAGTGCCAGGTAACAAATCAATGCCAAAATCAATATCTCTGTCGGGCGGCATGTCCGGAAGATCAGCTGGAAACACATCTGGAAAATCCCTCACTACTGGGACTGACTCAATTGTAGGGGCATCAATACTGACATCTTTAACATAAGCTAGATACACGTCACGCCCCTTCTCAACCATTCGCTGAGCTTTAAGAAATGAAATAACTCTGTTGGGAGTATACTCTAAGGTACCACTCAACTCTAATCATGGTAATCCTGGCATAGACAGTGTCACGGTCTTAGCATGACAATAAAGAATAGCATAATGGGGCGACAACCAGTCCATGCCCAAGATAACATCAAAGTCTACCATACTGAGTAACAATAAATCAGCTCTGGTCTCAAAACCACTAAGAGAAATCAAACACGACCGATACTCGCGGTCCACAACAAGAGAATCTCCCACGGGAGTAGACATATAAATAGGGGAACTCAAAGAATCACGAGATACGCCCAAATACTGGAAAATATAAGAGAACATATAGGAATAAGTGGAGCCTGGATCAAATAATACTGACGCATCTCTATGACAGACTGAAACAATACCTGTAATGACAGAGTCGGGAGAAACTTCTCTGTACGAGCCGTAAGAGCATAATATTTGGCCTGGGCTCCCCCTCTAGGGTGACCTCGACTTCCCCAACCTCCGCCTCGAGCTGGCTGAGCAGGTGGGGTGGTAACTGGTGCTGGAATCATAGCCTGAGGGCCCGGCAGAGCACGCGGTGGCTGAGAAGTCTGTGGAGGTGCACCCCTCCTAAATCTGGGGCAATCCCTCACCATATGGCAGGTGTCGCCATACTCAAAACAAGCTCTCGGAGAGCGTGGCTGCTGTGACTAGATCGGGCCAGGTCTGCTGGACTGACCGCTAAAAGCACCCCGTGCAGGAGGCACACTAGACACTGACGGTGCATAATAAGGCTCCTGGGGCCTAGAAGGGACCGGAATACCACTAGCGGCTGGAAGAGCTGAATGAATGGGGAGACTCCCATAACCCCTACCATGGCAAACTGCAGCTGGGGCACGAGTACCACTATAAGTGCCAGACTCTCAGGACCTCTTGGCCTCCCTCTCCTCTCTCTCCCGAGCAAGCATACCCTCCAATCTCCTAGCAATACTCACAACCTGTTGGTAAGAAATATCCATCTCCTACTCCCGGGCCATGCTAAGCCTGATACTGGGGTGGAGTCCCTCAATAAACTGATGAACCCTCTCTCGAACTATGGCAACCAAGGCCGGTGCATGTCAGGCCAAATAACTTAAGCAAACTGCATACTCTAACACAGTCATAGCACCCTAGCGCAATTGCTCAAACTCCACGTGCCATGCATCTCTGAGACTCTGGGAAACATACTCCCTCAAGAACATGCCCGAGAACTGAGTCCATGTAAGTGAAGCTGCCTCAGTCGGACTAATCAACTCATAAGCACGCCACCACTGATAGGCTGCTCCTCTAAGCTGGAATGCAGTAAAAGAAACCTCACTGGACTCTGTTACACCCATAGTGTGGAGAATACAGTGACACTCCTCTAGAAAACCCTGGGCATCCTCTGACTCTAATCCACTGAAGGTAGGAGGATGGTACTTCTTGTACCTCTCAAGTCTGAACTGCTCCGCCTCAGAAATGGCTACCCTATCCTCGGGCTTAACTGGAGCTACTGGCTACATCGGTAAAATCTTCGGAACATGATCGACCTGAACCCGCTGCTCTGGAGTACCGGCGACGGGAGTCGGTGCTCCTCCCCTGGCCTGAGATGTGGCAGGTGCAAGTGGAATCAATCCAACCTGAGCTAAGGTGCTGAACATGCTCAAGAACTAGGCTAGAGTCTCCTGGAGGACTGGTGCAGCAACAGGTACCTTAGGTGCCTGCCCTCCAGCTGAAGCTAATGGGGGCTCCTCTGTCGTAGCTCGCGCGAGTGCTCTGGTTGCACAGCGTAGATGTCCTCGGCCTCTACCCCATCCCCGACCTCTCACGGCTCTAACAGAGGGCACGTGTGCCTGGTCATCAGATCTGCCTGTACGTGTCCTCACCATCTGTGAGAGAATAGAATAAAAAAGTTTAAAATTTTGAAGTCAACAATTTTGCACGACAAGGAATCAAGGAAGTGTAATTTTCCTAACATTTCCATAGCCTCCCGAAGATAAATACAGACGTCTCTGTACCGATCTGCGAGACTCTACTAAACTTGCTTGTGACTCACGACACCTATGAACCTAGAGCTCTGATACCAACTTGTCACGACCCAAAACTCCCTCCGTAGGACGTCGTGACGGTACCTAGTCTCTAAGACTATGTAAGCCTAAACAAATGCGGAAATAACAAAAATGGAAGTAAAACTTAACAACTATCTGCAACAGATAACTAAATAACTGGTAGCAATGCCGCTCGACATGTACAAAAAAAAACCAACACTCTCATAATACACAATATTCCCAAAACTCGGAACATCATAAGTCACAAGCCACATGAAGAAACTAGTATCTCTATACACCAGAGTCTAATAAAAAAACACATAAGGTAATTGACACAGAAGAGAATAGAAGGGGACTCTGAGGTCTGCGGATGTGGCAGAGGTACCTTGAAATCTCCGTACAACAGCAAGCACTCTCAGCTAATAGCGAGGCTGATAAGAAGTACCTGGATCTACACATAAAAACATATGTAGAATAGTAGCATGAGTACACCACAACGGTACCCAGTAAGTGCCAAGCCTAATCTCGGTCGAGTAGTGACGAGGTCAGGTCAGGACCACTGGTATATAATAAATAAAGCAGGGGAATATAACAGTATATTAAGAGACTAGAATTTAACAAAAGGAAAACACTGCAAAAATAGCAGTACAACACAGGGGTAAACAGTAGGGGATCTCCCGAGATACCGTCTCGTAGTCCCAAAGTAAAAAAGCAAAGAGATTTCCCGAGGTACAGCCTCGTAGTCTCAAAAGTAAATGTGTAAGGAGAACTCCCGAGGTACCGCCTCGTAGTCTCAAAAGTAAATATACAGGGAGAACTCCTGAGGTACCGCCTCGTAGTCTCAAAGATAAATATACAGGGAGAACTCCCGAGGTACCGCCTCGTAGTCTCAAAAGTAAATATGCAGGGAGAACTCCCGAGGTACCGCCTCGTAGTCTCAAAAGTAAATGTGCAGGGAGAACTCCTAAGGTACCGCCTCGTAGTATCAAAAGTAAATATGCAGGGAGAACTTCCGAAGTACCACGTCATAGTCTCAAAAGTAAATGTGCACGGAGAACTCCCAAGGAACCACCTCGTAGTCACAAAAATAAACACACAGCTCAAACCGATAAATACAACAGTTACCAGCAAGATTTCTATAGTTATATTGATAAAGAACAACGAAAAGCAGGAAATCAACTAGGCATGCTTCACAGAGTTCAAATAAGTAGTTGAAGCACGTAGACATGCGATATTATACTAAACGGGATAACTACACTTATTGGAATAGCTCAATTAAGAATGGAAACAGACTAATACTCATTTAAACGGTATAACTCAAATTAAAGGAAAAACAGGTTACTACTCAGTAAAATAAATCAGGTTTTTACAACAAATAGCCCGTGTACGTACTCGTCACCTCACGTACACGATGCTCACATATCACAACAGTACCAAATCCTAAGGGGATTTTCCCCACACAAAGTTAGGCAAGCCACTTACCTCGAACCAAGCTCAACCAATCGGTAACAATGCCTTTTCCACAAATATCTGACTCTGAATGGCCCAAATCTAGCCAAAATCAATTAAATACCATATATACAACTATAAGAAACTAATCTAGTTAATGAAATCAAAGCTAAAGCAAGAAATTAGAAAATCGCCCCAAAGAGTCGACCTGGGCCCACGTCTCGGAATAGGGTATGAACACCTCTTTTTAACCTAGCGATTCTACATCTGCGGACTACCAGTCGCACCTGCGATGCCACACCTGAGTAATTTCTATCGTAGGTGCGGAGATGGCTTAAGGTCCAAAGATCTGCTTTTGCGAACCAGGGCACGCACCTGCGGGCCTGCTTCTGCGGATGACCTTCCGCATCTACGACTCTGCCCAGGCCGCCACTTTTTGCTCCTGCAGTTAGTCCTCCGCATCTGCGGATGCGCAGATGCGGCTCCCATTTCGCACCTGCGCTCACAGACCAAGCTTGACAAAATCGCACATGTGCTCCTCCTTCAGCACGTGTGATCCCGTACCTGCAGTCTCCTCTCTCCAAATGCGAAAACACCAGAAACCAGAAAATCTTCAGCAACTAGCCTAAGTCCAAATTCAATCCGTTAAGCATCTGAAACACACCCGAGCCCCCCAATACCTCAACCAAACATGCCAACCAGTCCTAAAATACCATACGAACTTAGTCGACCCTTGAATCACATCAAACAACGCTAAAAACACGAATCATCCTCCGATTCAAACTTAATGAACTTGAAACTTTAATTTTCTATAACCGATGCCGAAACCTATCAAATCACGTCCAAAAAATTGACTTTCGCCAATTCAAGCCAAAATCAGCTACAGACCTCCAAAACACAATACGAACACGTCACTAAGTCCTAAAACACCCAACGGAACTGACGAAACTCTATTCCAGAGTCGTCTTCACACAGTCCTGACTATGGTCAAAATCCTAAGACTTAAGCTTCTGTTTAGAGACTAAGTGTCCCAATTCACTCTGAAACCACAATAACAACCTCCCGGTAAGTCACATAAGTAGAAAACGATACAAGAAAGGCAGTAAGCAGGTGATCGGGGCTATAACTCTTAAAATGACCGGTCGGGTCATTATAGATGCCGTGCCATTATTTTTATATTATCATATGTTCATGGCACGAAGGGTGTTTCCGTGCAGGCAAGGACAAGATACATACATTATATTGTGATATCTTTTTCGTTGTGTATACATTCATACCTTTATATTGAGATGTTATTGTGCACCTATATTTTCTATGTGACTTGTAGTCGTTGTTGCTTCCTGTGTGCCTCCCACTTTATTTATTTTATTATTATTGGAATTTCTCCCACGTAGTTGGTATTATTATATGTATGCATGGTGGGAAATAGATAAATGCACAAAGGATGTTGCTGTGCCAATTGACTTGATATATATATATATATATATATATATATATATATATATATATATATATATATATATATATATATATATATATCGGGTAAGTATGAGACAAGTGCGCGCAAGTATTACGTGCCATTCGATGTGATATGTTGAATATATTTCTCACACTAAAAATGTTAAATGAGGTGTCACATGGTGACTTTTACTTGAAAGAATTATATTCGAAAGGTATTTACTTGAAAGAATTATATTCGAAAGATATTTACTTGAAAGAATTATATTTGAAAAATATTTATTTGAAAGAATTATATTCAAAAGATTTTTATTTGAAGGAAGTATATTCGGGATATATTTAATTGTACGGATTACATTTTAAAGATTTTTATTTGAAAAACTTATAGATAAAAGATGTATATTTTGAAGGACTTGATTAATTGGTTGTACTTGTGTTTATTATTCATTTGAGCAATATTTATGGTGTTCATATTGCCTTACTATTTATGTCACAAGTTGATTATTGTTTCCATCACTGCTATTTATTTTCTATTATTTTTGTATGCTGTATTGCATAGGTTATTTGACTAGTGAGTGTCTTGACTGTACCTCGTCACTACTCCTCCGAGGTTAGTCTTTATACTTACTGGGTATCGACTGTGGTGTACTCATACTACACTTCTTTACATTTTTGTACAGAGCCAGGTATTAGAGATATCAGACTCGGCCAGAGTTAGTATGTTGATCGCAAGGATTCAAGGTAGAGCTGCTTGGTCGTCGCAGTCCCTTAGAGTCTTTCTGTTATATTGTACTGTCAACTCTTATTCGAACAGTATTGTATATTCGATCCTTGAGATCATTCCATGTATTTAGTTAGAGTTCGTGACTCAGTATTACCAGTCTTAGGAGGTTGTTATATTTATTTCCGCTTTTGGTTTCGACCCTTGTATTAAATTATATGTTTTAAAAAAATGGCTCGAAATGTAATTGTAATCGTCTTACCTAGTCTTAGAGACTAAGTGTCATCACGACGTATGTGGTGGGATTTTGGGTCGTGACAAGTTGGTATCAGAACTCTAGGTTTATAGGTTCTACGAGTCATGAACGAGTCTAGTAGAGTCTTGCAGATCGGTACGGAGGCGTCTATACTTATCTTCGAGAGGCTATAGAACTATTTGAAAATTTCCACTTCTTTCATTCTTGTTGTGCGAAATTTGTTGAATTTGGAATTTGAGCCTTTGTATCTCTATTCTCTCACAGATGGTGAGTACATGTGCTACTGGGTCAGCTGAGTAGACACCCGTGCATATTGCTAGGGCCGCAAGAGGCCGGGGCCGAGGTAGAGGCCGAGGAAGGAAACGTGTCATAGCTAGAACATAGGCCAGAGGAGCAGTTCAGAAGCCGCCAGTAGCTCCAGTTGGGGGACAGGTACCAGAAGCACCGTTGTTACCCCCGGACTTCGGGAGACTTTAGCACATTTCCTAAACATGTTTGGTACATTATGTAACGACTCGACCGGTCGTTTTGAGGTCTAGCACATCATTCAGCAGTTTGAGACCCTGAGCAGCTTCACTTCAGGTATTATGACTTGTACGTATGGTCGGAATTGAATTTCGGGAAGTACGGAGTTAGTTTGGGAAAACAATTCTAATTTCTAAAGCTTTAAGTTGGAAGAATTCACTAAGGTTTGATTTTTGAGTAAACGACCTCGGAATCAGGATTGGAAGGTTCCAACAGGTTTCGGCGCCTATTATGGAAGTTGACTTTTTTGGAAGAATTTTCTAAATTTGGGTTCAAGTGCATTTCAATGTTATTGATGTTCGTTTGGGATTTTGAGTCTGGGAATAGCTCCGTAAGGAGATTATGGTATTGGGAGCACGTCCAGATGTGGATTTGGAGGTCCGTAGGTTATTTTGGGGTCAATTGGCGAAAGTTAGAAATTTGAAAGTTTTTGAGAAGTTTGACAGAGAGTGGACTTTTTGATATCGGGGTCGGATTCTGATTCCGAAAGTTGGAGTAGGTCCTAATGTCGAATGTGACTTGTGTGCAAAATTTGAGGTCAGTCGGACGTAATTTGATAGGTTTCGGCATCGAATATAGAAGTTTGAAGTTCTAAAGTTCATGAAGTTTGAATTGGAGGGTGATTCATGTTTTTAGCGTTGTTTGATGTGACCTAATGGCTCGACTAAGTTCGCATGATATTTTAGGACTTGTTGGAATATTTGGTTGAGGTCCCGAGGCCTTGGGTGACTTTCGAATGCTTAACGGATCGATTTTTGGACTCAGGAAAATGCTAAGGCAGCTGGTATCTGGTGTAACCGCACCTGCGAGGTTTTGGCCGCAGGTGCGGAGCCGCAGAAGTGGCCAAGAGGGTCGCAGAAGCGGCTCTGGCTGGGGAAGGCTGGGACCGTAGATGCGGTCAAGTTTCGTAGAAGCAAACCGCACCTGCACATGAAGAGCCGCAGAAGCGGAGGCGCATAAGCGTTGCCGGGCCGCAGATGCGGGAAATGTTGGGCTGAGCTTGAACCGTATCTTCGATGGAATTTGTGCAGGTGTGGAGCCGCAGAAGTGGCTATTGGACCGCAGGTGCGAAGATCGTGCCTGGGCAGTGTTTTCTTTAAAATGAGAGTTGGGTTCAATTTCACTTCGTTTTGTTCATGGGAGCTGATTTTGGAGCAGGTTTGGAGTGCCATCTTCATCATCTATTATGGGGTAAGTGACTTCTTCTCATTTTGGGTTAAATACATGGTTTGTATATGGATTTAAACTTGAAAATTAGTAGAAATTTGAGATTTTGAAGAAAAACCTATAAATTGGTATCTTGGATTTTAATCACGAATTTGGGCATGAAATTGAGAATAAATTATATATTTGAGTTCGTAGTGCTATGGATAGTGTTTGTCTTCGAAAGTTTTCGGAATCCGGGCACGTGGGCCCGAGGGTTGCTTTATCGATTTTTCGAGCGGAGTTGGGAATATGTCTAAATTGATTTGTTATGAGTATTAGAGTATATTTTTATTGGTTTGCACATTGTTTGACTAGTTTTGGAGCGATGGGCATCGGTTTGAGGTGTTAGAGGGCTTTGGAGCTGGTTATGAAATTTCAGAGCGAGGTAAGTCTGTTGTCTAACTCTATGAGGGAGAAACTACCCCTAGGTGGTATATTTGATGTGTACAACTTGTTGCGAGGACAACATACGCACGAGGTGATGAGAGTCCGTACGTAGTTAGATTCATGTTATTGTCAGGAGAGACTTAGGTTCACACCATGCTATACTTGTACTATAGGGATTATCCTTGCTTGTTTAATTCCTTATTTTACGTTTCTACTTGAGACTAGACTTGCTATTGTAGAGACTTCACGATTTCACGATTTGTCACCGAATAACTTTACTCCTCCTACGGCATGTTTCCGTATATATATATATACATACATACACACACACACACACTTCATTGAAAGGTTTTTGTTAAAGAAATTACAACTCACGTTTATTCGTGAGTGGGGTCAAGGACCCGTCAAAGCTTCTTATTCTAATGGGATCAGACCGTTCGCCTCGGCAAGATTATGTATTTCACTCTTATGGGATCGGGCCATTTGCCTCGGCAGGATTATGTAATTCACTCTTATGGGATCGGGCCGTTCGCCTCGGCAGGATTATGTATTTCAATCTTATAGGATCGGGTCATTCGCCTCGACAGGAATTTGTATTTCACTTTTATGGGATCGAGTCATTCGCCTCGGCAGGACTTATGTACCACACTTTCATGGGGGTGGGTTGTTCGCCTCGGTAGTTAATAGATGTATCTATGGTTCGGGTTGTTCGACCTTCGGAAATGCACAATTTAAATTCTTATGTTGGATTGGGCCGTACGCCTCGGAATTTCCTATATCATATCCTCATGAATTCGTGCGTAATATTTGGCAAAAAGCCAGTATATCTGTGAGTTTTCCCGATTTGAGTTATGACAATCTATCTGATGAGATCCACTATATATATATATATATATATATATATATATATATATATATATATATATATATATATATATATATATATGCTCCGGTTAAGGAGGAAATTTCTAATGGAGAGCTTAAGTTCCTCGTAAAGAGGGGGAATTTGTACCGCGTGATGTATTACTTGTTTATTTCATTTATTTACTTTGCCTCGTATTTGCTCACCTCCTTACTATACTTGATATTGTTGGACCACTAGTGAGTGTTGATGTCGACCCCTCGTCACTACTTCTTTGGGGTTAGGCTAGATACTTACTGGGTACACATTGATTTCGTACTCATACTACACTTGCTGCACATTTTTGTACAGGTACATATGTGACTAGTGGCCTTGTGAGAGTAGAGGTATGTATGCATGCGGGGACTTACGTGAGATGCATTCCATATTATGACCCACAGCCAGCAGAGTCTTCTTCAGAGTTATTTGTATTCTTCCTGTCTAAGTTGTATTCCGGACAGATGTTGTACTTTATTTTTACTTCTTACTTGATGCTCATGCACTTGTGACACCGGGTATTAGGGTGATTATGGGTTGTTCTGTATTGAAATTGTTAAGAATATTATTATTTACACTGTGAATTACATCTTTTACTATTTAATCGAAGGAAAATATGATTTCAAAAATATTAAAAATGAGAACTAAATCAAGTATTTATTTTTTGGCTTGGCTTGCGGCGGTTTCCGGCGCCATCACGACCTTAATGGATTTTGGGTCGTGACAACATGGTATCAGAGCGCAAGGTTCAGTTAGGTCTCGCAATTCATGAGAGAGTCTAGTAGAGTCTTGCGGATTGGTACGGAGATGTCTGTACTTATCTTCGAGAGGCTACAAGGCTGTTAGGGGCACTTCCCTTCTTGATTCCTCATCGTGCGAATTGATTCTTTTGAGGCTTGTACCTTTATTTCTTTCCTATTCAATCTTATGTGACGTGAAACACTTGTTATATATTGGTGGTGTAGGGTTTCTATGCCTGCGTGTTTGATTGGGCTATTACCGTCGCCTTGCGGAAGGTTGTCCTATTGTTTCATCTCAGCATAAGTATATCCTATGGTTTTGAGATTTGGCATTGATTGTTATGAGGATTTGTGCGTTGTTATCGCATCGTGGTTATGTAATGGTAGGATGACTGTCTATGCGTCGGGGCAGTGAATGACTTGAAAGGAGGTTTTACTCAGTACATGATTCAAAGGCTCAGTGTTTTATTTCCAGTGGAGGAAAGGCAATCGGACTATGAGTGTTTGGGTTGATGGAGTAACGAGACTTGGTATTTTGAGCGTGGTGGAATTTTTTTCTGTGATGTGGCATCGTCGTCCTTGTTAAATGCGTTAAGGTCGCCGATGTTATGGTCTTCTTCAATTTTCCTTCAGGGCAGGGTGTTGTGAAATGGTGCCTGAGATGCGGTTGTCAGAGATAACAGAGTGTAGCGGTTTCGGAATCGAATTGGTACTTCTAGTATTGATGGCTCCAGAAAGATGATCTTTTAAGAGGTTTAGAGTTGGTGGCGACTCATGTGTTCGGATATTATAGAGATGGATTTGGGTTTGGAGCAACAATTGGGCAGTGAAGGATGAGGAAGGACATATGGGAGGTGTCTTACAGTGGTTGAATTGTTAGGAGGACAAGTGTGAAAAAGTAGAAGTCGAGGAGCTGCTTAAAGGAGAGGGTTTGACCAAAGTGGGAGAGTGGCAGAGTAGCATATGGGTTTTGTGGTAGGATAGCCACACGCCTTGAGGGAAGCTTAGAGCAATTTGGGAACCGTGATGGGCAGTGACTAGAACCATGGATTTTATTTGGATGCAACATGACTTCGAGTTTGGAATGCGTTGTTGGACTTTTAGCTGATGTCAATGGGGAAGGAGGAATCTTGGCAGGTCCTGGGGTTATGTAATTGTAGGTTCAAGCTAAGTGGGAGAGCCCCACCGTCTATGATTGGATTGCATAGTTGTCAACTTGTGCGGTTTCTGGGTATCGGAGTATTGACGGGTTATTACGACTAAGGAAAGAAAACATCAATGGTAACTTGAGCAAAGGATTTGAGGAATGTGTGCTATCTTTGGCCTTATCGGTTCATGTTCAGGTCTTGGGTAGACTCAGAGTTTATGCTTCGTGTGGATGTTATATATAAGGAAAGGAATTCAACCGGTTGCTTCTTCGAGAGGGTGTTCATGTGCTAGCAGAGCCTTAGAGTTTGATTATATTCGGGGACAAGTCAGAGTGGATGACTCTCAACAATGGTTCTAGTGGGTTCAAAAATTTAAAGTGTGGTGCCTAAGGATTTTGAGTCTGTGGTATGGTTAAGTATCGAGTTTTGTCAACGGATTATGGAAAAAGGGACTTGAAATGTTCTATGTTGTCTACAGTCTGCGGTGCAGCATCGGAGGAATGGTAGAAAATAACTTCGGATTCATGGAAGAATTTAAGGATGGGTGTACCAGTTGAAGATGTAACTATACGCATAAGGATGGTATGATATGGTTCATGGGTTTTTGAGACAACTTGGTCTCATGAAATAAGGTCACTCAGGATGAATGCAGATTTGGGTTCATGATGTTTTGAATGGGGCTATTATTATTCCTAAGGCAAGTCCAGAGTAAATTAGAAGAAGTCGGATTCGGTTAGCTATAGTTGAATTGGCATAATGGTGGCAATGATCAGTTCCTTCAGCGTGTTGAGTATACATGTTATTTATGGCGGTACATGCGAGGTTTAACGGCCGCCGTAATTGATCTTATTTGGAGGCACTCAAGTATTATGGCATGTTATGTGTAGATGGAGCCCGAAAGAATTATGGTGGTTTAGACCACCACTCGAGGTTTGTATTTTCTGTGGTTATGGGAATTCAGTCACTTGTGGCATTGGTTCTCCTGAAATGAGTTAAGTGAAAAGTTTCTATATGATGAAGTGTGTACTCTATTGGTGGTTCAGCAGTTATGATGAAATTCTTGTACTCTTGCGTATTGGTATGTTAGGAGCAGTGAGCGGTATGGTAATTGGAAGTTAAGGATCAAGGTTGCAGTTGATGTCGACAATAATGTCACGAGCTCGGATAAGCATGGAAGAATTCAGATGTTTAGAGTAAGCTGGTATTGTCCTTAGCGTCACTTGAGATCGGTGTCCTGTGTAAGAGGCTTTGTGTACTGATTTGCATCTTCTTGATTTGCTTTACAACATTAGTGTGACCGGTGGTATGGATGTGCAGACTCATTACCTGGTGCGGAGGGTCATGGGAGTGTATCCCGCGGAAGATTGTATAAGTGTGACATGTAGTCAGTTGATTGGTTAAAGATTTAAAACCAAGTATGGAGATTGTGGTACTATCGCTAATGTGAGAATTTATACCTGAAGGGCGCTCGGTTCATTTGGTCGTGGAATATGGAAGTTTGTTCCGAATTTGACGGCTGTTCGTATGTGTCGTCAATAGGTCATTGTGGATCCTTGAGAGGCTATTTAGCTAAGCATGGTATGATCAGAATTGGTTTGAGGTCCGTGGATGAATCTAAATGTGAATGTGGGCTCTATATCAGGCCGGATGTGCTTATCTCAGCATAGCGTTGTTTTCGAAAGGGTCTTCGGGCCTTGGATGTTATTTTTGTCGTCAGTTATTCCGTGTAATCTATATTATACCAGGTGGGTTGTGAGGTGGTTTGATTATTCGCACTCGCCTTGAGGTCACGTATGGTTTGTGGTATTATGTGAGCAGGATGGCTCTCGAGATGCAGGTCATGTATCGCACCTTAGTTGTGCTTGAGTTTTGTAGCGCGTGACACTACCCGTCTCACCAAATAACTTTACTCCTCCTACAACATGTTTCCGTGATATATATATATACTTCATTAAATGGTTTTTGCTAAAGAAATTACAACTCACACGTTTATTCGTGAGTGGGGTCAAGGACCCGTCAAAGCTTCTTATTCTAATGGGATCGGGTCGTTCACCTCGGTAGGATTATGTATTTCACTCTTATGGGATCGGGTCATTCGCCTCGGCAGGATTATGCATTTCACTCTTATGGGATCAAGCCGTTCGCCTTGGCATGATTATGCATTTCACTCTTATGGGATCGGGTCGTTCGCCTCGGCGGGAATTTGTATTTCACTCTTATGGGATCGGGCCGTTCGCCTCGGCAGGATTTATGTACCACACTTTCGTGGGAGCGGGTTGTTCGCCTCGGCAGTTAATAGATGTATCTATGGTTCCCTCGGAAGTGCACAATTTAAATTCTTATGTTGGATCGGGTCGTACGCCTCGGCATTTCCAATATCATATCCTCATGGATTCATACGTAATATTTGGCAAAAAGCCAGTATATCTGTGAGTTTTCCCGATTTGAGTTATGACGATCTATCTGATGAGATCCACATTATATATATATATATATATATATATATATATATATATATATATATATATATATATATATATATATATATGCTCCGGTTAAGGAGGGAATTTCTAATGGAGAGCTTGAGTTCCTCATAAAGAGGGGGAATTTGTATCACGTGATGTATTACTTGTTTATTTCATTTATTTACTTTGCCTCGTATTTGCTCATCTCCTTACTATACTTGATATTGTTGGACCACTAGTGAGTGTCGATGTCGACCCCTCGTCACTACTTCTCCGGGGTTAGGCTAGATACTTACTGGGTACATGTTGATTTCGTACTCATTTTACATTTGCTGCACATTTTTGTGCAGGTACATATGTGACTAGTGGCCTTGTGAGAGTAGAGGCGCGTATGCATGCGGGGACTTACGTGAGCTGCATTCCATATTACGACCCGTAGCCAGCAGAGTCTCCTTCAGAGTTATTTGTATTCTTCCTATCTAAGTTGTATTCCGGACAGATGTACTTTATTTTTACTTCTTAGTTGATGCTCATGCACTTGTGACACCGGGTTTTGGGGTGATTATGAGTTGTTCTGTTTTGAAATTGTTAAGAATATTATTATTTACACTGTGAATTCCATCTTTTACTATTTAATCAAAGGAAAATATGATTTCAAAAATATTAAAAATGAGAACCAAATCAAGTATTTATTTTTGGCTTGCCTGGCAGCGGTGTCTGGCGCCATCATGACCTTAATGGATTTTGGGTCGTGACATATTAACTCAGGCGGGATTGATCTCCATTTCACCAAATATTTTACTGATCGGGGGAGGAGTTCAGACTCCTACCGCCGTGCTCCAGAACAGCAGGTTCACATTGGTCAGGTTTCGAGTATAGTACCGGTACAACCTGTTATTTCAGTTCAACCTGAGTTCAGGCCAGAGACATCAGAAGAAGAACAAAAGAGACTTGAGAGATTTAAGAGGTATAGTCCACCTACCTTCAGTGGCACAGCTACTGAGGATGCCCAAGGATTTCTAGAAAAGTGTCACAGTATTCTTCCCACCATGGGTATTGTGGAAGTGAGTGGAGTTGCCTTTACTACATTTCAGTTGTCAGGAGCAGCGTATCGATGGTGGCAAACTTATGAAGAGGGCATACCAGCCGATGCAACACCACCAACTTGGGCTCAATTTTCGAAAATATTTTTTAAAGAATTTGTTCCCCAGACTCTCCGGGATGCGTGGCGCACAGAGTTTGAATGGTTGCATCAGGACACCATGACGGTGCCAGAATATGCTATCAGGGCACGTCAGTACGAGCAGCTGCGACCTCAGAGGGGTTGTTATGAGTGTGGTGATACCAGACACATTATGAGAGATTGTCCCAGACTTGGGAGAGGAAAATTTCATCAAAACACTCAGGCTACAGGCCTTATTCCAGTTAATACTCCACGTGCACAGCCAGTTAGGGGTGGAGGACATGTGGGTAGAAGGCACCCAAGATGGGGAGGCCCGGCCCATTAATATAATTGCTATGATTTGGCTTAGGCCGATACGCCAGATGGTGTTGTTACAATTACAGGTATGATTTAATTTATAATAGAGGGGCACAATTCTTATTTTGTTTCGACTCCGATTATCGAGATAAAAGCTCCTTTCATGCTCCTTATATGATGAGTTTGTGAGTTTGTACTCCACTCACGTGTTTATCCATGTTGGGAGATTTGATAGTGTTAGCCCATGTCTATTTTTTTTGTTTTGTACATTATTGTGGGCTATGAGTCTAAAAGTGACTATCTATTACTCACTACAGTGGGTTTTGACATACATTCGGGATAGTTTGATTAAAATTGTGAATTATGCCCTACCGGTATGGGGGTTCATTATGTGTTGTGAAATTATTTCACGGATTTTAAAAAATGAGTTGGTACAATGTGCAAAGTACTTGTGATTTAGAGTTGAGAATGGGGTCATCGCGGTTTAATGTGATTTGATATATTTAACCAGGCTACGTGCCGCGATGGAAGTTATATCAGGATGATATCCTTGTGGTTAAATTCATGTGTTTTAAATTCGCCCTTTGTGAAATTTAATTTGTACTATAGTACTAATAGGGAGTCATGCATATTAGGCTTATTTGATAATTTCTTTATGTGTTTCTGTGCATATTTAGCCATATTTGTGCTGTAATTATTGAGTTTTAGCCTACGAGGTGAGTGCCCAGTGTTACACCCCATATTTGTTTTTTGTACATGAAAGTACGCCATAAATAAATTGATGAAATCTCGAAAATGAGATGTTACATTCCGTATTTTCATACGTTAAAGTTCGGCGTAAGTTAATCGACGTAAGTTCGGGAATGAGATTTATTTTGGGATTATAAGTATTATACTATTTGAAATAAGTGATAAGTAAATTCGTGAAGGTGAGAGGGTAAGCGAATCGAATGAAATGAGTTTTCGTCGAAATTTGACATTTTGAGAAAACAAATACGGTCCAAGCTATAATACCCGGTATTTATGGACTCGTACCATACAAGGTACCACATGACCATGATAGTAAGGTGTACGAAGTATTTTAAAGTGTGTAGTATTTTAAGTAATTTTAGATAATTCCTAATTATGTGGATAATTGGATAATTATTGATTTTAGTGGGAAATTATCAATTAATTAAGATTTTGGTGGTAAGATTAACTAGGAAATTAAAGTCTTTGGATAAAGACTAAGGCACTAACGTGGCAGCCTTGCCTTATGGGACATGGTGACTCTTAAAGTTCATAAATAGGTGGACAAAATCAAGTTCTTATCATTTAAAGAAGACATGAGTTTGGAAGATTGATTGCCTTTAATTTTGCTTAAACTTTGAAAAGTATAAAGATTGTAAATTGTATGAGTTTGTCTTCAAGGATAGCCAACAACTGTGCGCACGAATCATACTAAAGATTTGCATATATAGATTTGCAATTCTATATGGATGACGGCAACAGATGAAGCTTTAATACAGATTTGTAATTCTAAGAGATTTGCAACGAAGTTATACTGCGTAATCACAACGGGATTTTGCGAATCTAAAAAAGCACGGTATAATCTTTCTCAAGAATATCATATGAATTCTTTTCTACTTCGATTCGACATTATGTGATTTGTCGCAATTGACGTGTGCTAGAGGGATTGTCAAGAGAACCGACTCAGGTATGTTAAGGCTAAGCCCTTCCTTTATTTTGGCATGATCTCGTAATTACATGTGTTTGATAACAAGGCATAAAGAGAAGTTCATACTCCCGAATTTATATACATTATCCTAGTCTCATAAATTATAGTATTCTCCCTATCGGGACTTCATATTTAATTAAGTATTGTCTTCTTCCAGTCAAGAGAGCAGAGAGCCTATATATACAGTATTACAGTATTTTCATTACCATCGAGCTATAATCGATGGGCAGGCCCCTATTGGGATACCTCTAATCAGATGATAAGTTATATACCGAGCCTACTGTGGCCGAGCACCTATGAGCGAGCCCAGAATGGCCGAGATACAGAGTCTAGTATGGCCGAGAGCCTATGAGTGATCCTACTACGGTAGAGCAATTATTTATATATATATATATATATATATATATATATATATATATATATATATATATATATATATATATATATATATATATATATATATATACACACACCAAGCCTTATAAGCCGTACAACTATTTTACTCACTATATTGAGAGATTTGAGTCAGTATCGGCATGTGAGTATATCTTCATATTATCTTTGACTCCCATTTACTCTCAGTTATTATATTATAAGTTCAGTTTCAGCTTTCAGTATATTGCCTTACATACTCGGTACATTATTTCGGACTGGCGTCCCTTTTCTGGGGGCGTTGCATTTCATGCGTTTAGGTTCAGACAGACAGACGGGTAGGCCTCCTCATTAGGTGTTGCCCGAGTTCAGCTTGATCTTTAAGCTCCATGCCCTTCGGAGTTTCCGGTTCTAGAGCTTTATATACATCTTGTGTATATATGTATATATATTATGAGTAGGTCGGGGCCCTGTTCCGATCACAGTATATCCATCAGTAGAGGCTTGTAGACATATCCTGTCAGTTAGTGCAATATGTTGGGCTTGTAGACCTTTTATGAATATTTTGTTGGTTTGGCAGGTGTAGTAGTTATGACAGCCTTGTCGGCCCAGCTTTATATTTATGTTTAGTCAGCATTCGCAATTATCTTTCAATATGGCCCATGGCCAAAGTATGACATTATATATTCAGATTCCCTTAGTCCCAAGTTGGTACGCGAGGATAGGTAAGGCACCGGGTGCCGGTCTCGCCCCCAGGTTCGGGGCGTGACAAAAGTGGTATCAGAATAGTTCTGTCCTAGGGAGTCTATAAGTCGTGTCTAGTAGAGTCTTGTTTATGGGTGTGTTGTGCACCACACTTATAAGCAGGAGGCTACAAGGCATTTAGGACTGTCACTCTTTCTTCTTACTCTAGATCGTGTGGTAGACCTCAGTTGTAAGAAATCAATTTCCTAAACTCTATCTTATTCATAATATGATGATGCCTACATCTAGAAAGGCGGTTGGTAAGGAGTTGAATGTGGTTGTGGAAGAGTTAAGTCAGAGGAACTCGATTTTACATCATGCTTATGATGAGTAAATGTAGGGTCTTCAGCAGATCAGGTGTGTACTAATACTAAGCTTCTTGATAAGGAGCCTTAAGGCAAGAATATCTATCCACCCATATGGTGAAAAGCAATGAGAGAATCAGAAGGTACAAGTTGCAACAAGTAAAAGATGCAAGATGAAGAAGGGCACGAGGCGCCCAGTTAATGAAGATTATCAGTATTACATTCAGGCAGAGAAATATAAGCATTTTGTGTTATCTTCAATTATAACAGAGGTATGTACAAATGGCCACACTCATCCTAGTTATGCCCTATGGGGGCTAGCGGAAATAGTTAAGAGAAGGACGGATATCATGATTCGGATGGGGTTAGAGTGACCCAAAATGGTGGATGGATTGTTTGCGTTAGTTAACATTTCCAAAGGACATTACAAATGTGCTAATAGATCTCCCTGTGAGACACCCAGATGGTGCGCTCTAGAATAGTACAGCTAGATATGAGTACTACAAAGATAGGCACTGGAAGCCTTGAAAGGATAAATATTACCTTCGTATGGCTCCCGTCCCTTGTAGAGAAAGAATGTTAGGCAACCCGAAAAGCCAGTAGATGGAGCAAGGGGAGCTAAAAGCAAAAGAATGTCTTGTTTGAATTTTTAGAATAAAGTGATATACATAAATGTTAGCGAAAAATAAGAAGAGAGTTAATGAAGCATTATGAGTAAGATGTGATACGTGGATGATGATGGTAGATAAAAAAAAGATGACAGTATTACTGAGTCTATAGTCAAGTGAAGGAAAAGACGAGAGGTGACGGGCCTTGAGATAACAAAAGAATATGGGCCATAAAGTCATATCCTCATTTCGAGAAATAAGTTCGTGACTCCAACGCAACTACCAGAAGGAAAAGTTAGACCCAGAGTACTAGAAATCAGTATGGGCTGGTGAACAAGATAAACTAAACATGAATTAGGGACTGAGTGAGTTGATAATGGTCGACATCATGAGAATTTCAGATTTCATTCCGGCGATAACAAAATGAACAACAGAAGAAGATTCATGAGAAATTCAGAGAATGGTCATTCAGGAAGATGCTCCCTAAAGCAAGCAATGTGAGCAAAGCTCAGCTTAAGGGATTGTATGTTCCAGTTATACTAAGTGTCACCCTCGCGAGTAAGGAAATTCATTATCCTTGGTACAGATTGATTACCGCGAGGTGAATAAGGGTCATCGATGATGTGAAAAGATGCCAAAGATGAAGAGGTAAAACACCTATACGTAGATCATCGTAGCACTAAATCATAGTACTCCCAAAAAGGGGGGGATATGGAGTAATGCGGCATTAAGTGGGATGAGATTGCACTTATTCAAATCCTACAAATATGCTGCGATTCCAGAACATTATGCAAGTACGACGTTAAGGAGAGGAAGTAAGGGTTCCAGCCCGGGATGTCTTTAATAAACAAGGAGCCAGTGCGAGAGGTAAGTTAAGACAAAAGGAATAACCCAAGAAACATTACTAGGAGTATTGATGTGAGAATGGGCCAACGAGTAATTAGTAGTTGATTCAGGAAGAGCCTAGTTATGGCTAGACAAGAGGATATAGACAAATCAGCAAATCAATGCAAGATAAACATAGTGAACCCCAACATGGGGAATTCAGCCTCGCAGTTATGACATTGCAATATTTGAGATATATTCATATAGGAGTTCTGGAAGTTAAAAAGGTACCGTATGAGTGTTACGAAAATAAAAGAAAATGCCACTAGATGTCAAAATATCAATTCAGAAGCAACCCTACAAGCATAAGGGCGTGGAAGTAAGTAACTACAGATAATTATAGGCAAGGAAGGACATCAAAAGGTCCGTCGAGTATACAATGTAAGAAGCTCACAGCTTCACAAGAGTTAGAGGGTCCTCCATGAGTTCTACAATGAAAGACTAGCTGAGGAAATAAGGAAGGAAGCTTCAACCTAAACATAGTAACTTGAAGAAGAAACGGTCATGTAAAAAGAGTTTCACTACAACATTGTATGCACTCCATAAGAAAGTGGCACCTACCATGGCTAATGAACGGGAAGTAAAATCAAAAGTAATATTCGAGATCATATGAGTTGCACGAAAACTCCGATATGCATGGGAACTAAGATAAGCTAAGTATGCACGCAACAAGGGGGCATAAAGATCAGGAAAAGTAATAGCTTGCGTTTAAAAGAAAGCTGAGATGGAACGAAAGGAATTATTCGATCAACGATCTGAATTAGCTATGCTATAAACACACTTAAGATTTCAGAGTATTATCCATGCAGCATATATGTTGACAATCATACAGTCGTAGAAGACTCCGGTATAAGTTAAAAGAAAGAATCGAGCCAAGGTCATAGACAAAGGATTGAATTATTAAAATATTGTATGATAGATATTCCATAGCGCCCACGAAAGGCTAAAGTAATAACTAATACCATGAGCCACAGATCGGGAAATATCTTAAGCCTGCATAAAGGCTGATCAGAAGGAGGAGGAAACTAAAGAGTTACATCAACAAAATAAATCAGGGATCTGATTATTGGACCCAAAAAAAAAATTATAGACCTCGTGATTAAGAACATTACAGGATTACTCTTAGATATCAAAGGTACAAGAGAGATAGTACAGTAGCCATGTCCTATAATGGCTCTATGATAAAGCCAGTTAGAAAAAGTACCAGCCTCATAAGAAGTCAGTATGAAGCTCCCACCGGGTTGTGTATGCACCAGAGTTGCAAGTATTATAATAGATCTTCAAGTTATGGACGTGAATTATACCTATGTGGAAGGGAGGTCATGAAAGAGATCGAATATACGATGCAAGATTTTAAAGTAGTAAAGTAAAGGTGAACAACATACGAGATACTCAAATGTAGAAGGTTGTGAATAGTCCATACCTTGGATAGAGGGCTAGAAGCGCTGGGATTCAGTATCCAGGAATGATAGAGACGTCATTGATGACATATCTTCCAACCTATGGTTTCTAGGTATCGAGAGGCCTAGTCAAGAGAGTAAAGAAGAGTTAGAGATGATGTGATGTCTCCTTTGATGTTCCAGAATAACACAAGGAAATTTATGGTGTAAGCAAGTTGAAGGAAAGTTGCGAGTAATATAAATAGATATGTGTAGGTCGCAAGCTAAAGTATGGTAAAGCGACAAGGTTTTAGGAAGACAGGAGTAAGGATAAGAATAGGCAAGTAAGAAGGTGACGAGAAGGGATAAGTCATCGGGATTAAACCCATGAGAACAAGAATTATAGAAAGCTCAGCATAGCCCGAATATACTCAAAGGAGTCTAAGACTAGTAGAATTTAAAAGAGATGGAATGTTGCCCTGGTAGTAGAATAAAGGTGTAATTTTGAAAGATAAAGGATGACGTATGGGCCTTCGATTAAGTAATGATTTGAAGAAAGAAAAAAGGGATTTCATGAATTATACGGGATGAAAATACCCACGTAAAGTGAATCACACTGGGATGCTATGAAATACGATTATGGAAGTATAGTATCGCCCCCAGGTTCGGGGCGAGACGTAAGCCCTAGTGACAATGTATTACGTAAGAAGTTTCAAGTTATCAATGGAGGATTGTAGATCAACATTGAGTTGAATCAATAATGGATAGATAAAAGTTACAAAGTGTGAGATGAGATTGGGCCATCAGTCTTAAGATGAACAGTAATGAAGAAGCATTAAAGGAATTAGATCTATACATATGGGGTAAGCAATGAATGTAACCTAGAGTTTGTTAGCAGACCTCAGTAACGATAAATTGAGGTAAGATTTATGGTATATTATGACCTACTTAGATGCAGTAAAGTCATGCGGATAGATAATCGGGCCTATGAAATAAGATATAACAATATCCGTAAGTCCAACAAAGTACCAAGCGAAGAACTTCAGTATACCTATAGATGCCCAGAGGGACATCTTATTAAGCTCTGTATATGTTCACAAAATGAGGCCTAGGGGTTGGCTAAAAGCTGGAAGCAAAAGGAGAGAAGAGTCGCATAGGCGCACTTTCAAAGTCAGAGTCGTACAGGCTGCATGATAAAAGATAGCAACAATTACAAGATTAGAAGGATTCAGACCACGAGTCGTGGTGTGAGAAAGAGTCCTAAAAGGGGGAATGCTCTGGCCTTTGGGATTCATTCATAGAACATTTCCTAGATGACAAGAAGAGTACTAAAGTATTCGCAAGAGCTATGGGTTATGAGAATGATAAGTGTATCAGTCAACATTAGAGGACGAATGTTCCAAAGGGGGGAATAATGTTACACCCCATATTAATTTTTTGTACGTGAAAGTACGCCATAAATAAATTGATGAAAGCTCGGAAATGAGATGTTACATTTCGAATTTTCATACGTTAAAGTTAGTCGTAAGTTAATCGACGTAAGTTCGGGAATGAGATTTATTTTGGGATTATAAGTATTATGCTATTTCAAATAAATGATAAGTAAATTCGTGAAGCTGAGAGGGTAAGCGAATCGAAGGAAAGGAGTTTTCATCGAAGTTTGACATTTTGAGAAAAAATACGGTCCGAGCTATAATACCCGGTATTTATGGACTGGTTCCATACAAGGTACCACATGACCATAATAGTAAGGTGTACTACGTGTGTTAAAGTGAGTAGTATTTTAACTAATTTAAGATAATTCCTAATTATGTGGATAATTGGGTAATTATTAATTTTAGTGGGAAATTATCAATTAATTAATATTTTGGTGGTAAGATTAACTAGGAAATTAAAGTCTTTGGATAAAGACTAAGGCACTAATGTGGCAGCCTTGCCTTAGGGGAAATGGTGACTCTTAAAGTTCATAAATAGGTGGACAGAATCAAGTTCTTATCATTTAAAGAAGACATGAGTTTGGAAAATTGATTGCCTTTAATTTTGCTTAAACTTTGAAAAGTATGAAGATTGTAAATTGTATCAGTTTGTCTTCAAGGATAGCCAACAACTGTGCGCACAAATCATACTAAAGATTTGCATATATAGATTTGCAATTCTATACGGATGATGGCAACGGATGAAGCTTCAATACAGATTTGTAATTCTAAGAGATTTGCAACGAAGTTATACTGTGTAATCACAATAGGATTTTTGCGACTCTAAGAAAGCACGATACAATCTTTCTCAATAATATCATACGAATTCTTCCCCACTTCGATCCGCCGTTATGTGGTTTGTCGCAATTGACGTGTGTTAAAGGTATTGTCAAGAGAACCGACTCAGGTATGTTAAGGCTAAGCCCTTCCTTCATTTTGGCATGATCTCATAATTACATGTATTTGATAATGAGGCATAAAGAGAAGTTCATACTCCCGAATTTATATACATTATCCTAGTCTCATAAATTATAGTATTCTCCCTATCGGGACTTCATATTTAATTAAGTATTGTCTTCTTCCAGTCAAGAGAGCAGAGAGCCTATATATACAGTATAACAGTATTTTCATTACCATCGAGTTATAATCAATGGGCAGGCCCCTATTAGGATACCTCTGATCAGATGGTAAGTTATATACTGAGCCTACTATGGCCGAGCGCCTATGAGCGAGCCCAGAATGGCCGAGATACAGAGCCTAGTATGGCCGAGTGCCTATGAGCGAGCCTACTACGACAGAGCAATTATATATATACCGAGCCTTCTAAGGCCGGACAACTATTTTACTTACTATATTGAGAGAGTTGAGTCAGTATCAGCAGGTGAGTATATCTTCAGATTATCTTTGACTCCCAGTTACTTTCAGTTATTATATTATCAGTTCAGTTTCAGCTTTCAGTATATTGCCTTACATACTCGGTACATTATTTCGTACTGACGTCCTTTTTTAGGGGGCGCTGCATTTCATGCTTGAAGGTTCAGACGGACAGACGAGTAGACCTCCTCATTAGGTGTTGCCCGAGTTCAGCTTGATCGGTAAGCTCCATGCCCTTCGGAGTTACCGGGTCTAGAGCTTGATGTACATCTTGTGTATATATGTATATATGCTATAAGTAGGCCGGGACCCTGTTCCGATCACAGTATATCCATTAGTGGAGGCTTGTAGACGTATCCTGTCAGTTAGCGCAGTATGTTGGGCTTGTAGGCCTTTTATGTATATTTTGTTGGTTTTCCAGCTATAGTAGTTATGACGGCCTTGTCGGCCCAGCTTTATATTTATGTTTAGTCAGCATTCACAATTATCTTGCAATATGGCCCATGACCAAAGTATGACATTATATGTTCAGAGTCCCTTAGTCACAAGTTGGTACCCGAGGATAGGTGAAGTGGAACTCGTTATGTCGGGTAAATAATTATGAGGTCTTCATGCCTCACTTTTTGATGTCAGTATTGTGAAGATTTGAAATGATGTTTTGGTTAATATGAGGATAATAGACGACGCTAGAATTAATTATGAAAAGCTATTATAACCAGAGATGTGATTATGGGCATATGTATTATGTGTGCATAAACACGAGTCGCTACAGCCAGTTGAGACTAATACCATGTGTTGATGCGAAAAATCAGGCCTCTTTAAAATATTTGGAGTATAAGAAATTTGGTTTTAAAGTTTATAAGTATCGATAAAAGAAATAGTCTCAACTGAGATAGTGTTGTCGGACCCATGTTAAATTTGCAGGGACCTAAAATCACCCTCGAGTATATGTGTAAGAATACACTTAGAAATTTAATGTCCTCATAATAATTCTTGGTACGTTCGAGGATGAACGTATGTTTAAGAGGGGGAGAATATAATGACCCGACTTGTCGTTTTAAGAATTTATGGCTCGTCCAACGACTTAAGGTCCCGAGCAGCTATGTAATGTGTATTATGACTTGCTAGTGTGATTTTGATTTTTCGGAAGATTCGAAACTAAATTAAAAGAATAATTCTTATTTTTGAAGCTTAAATGGAAAGAGTTGACCGGAGTTTGACTTTTGAGAAAACGACTCCGAAATGGAATTTTGATGATGTCAATAGCTTCATATGGTGATTTTGGACTTAGGAGTGTGTCCCGATATTTATTTGGATGGCTTGAAATGGCGCAAGTTGGAATTGGAAGGTTTGGAAGTTTGTTGGATTAACTTCGTTATATCATTTGGAACTTGCATGCAAAAATTTGACGTCATTCCATGTTAATTTGATATGTTTCGGCATGAGTTTTGGAAGATGGAATATTTGGAAATTTATGAGTTCGATTTGTGGTGCGATTCATAGTTTCAACATTGTTTGATGTGGTTTGAGGCCTCGAGCAGGTCCGCGTTATGTTTTAGGACTTGTTGGTATGTTTGGTTGAGGTCCCGAGTGGCTCGGGTAAGTTTCGGGATGAGTTTTGAACGATTTTGGGTATTTCGGCACTCTAATGATGTTCTGAAACAGTTGAAGTGCGGAGGGCACATTTTAGAGTGCGGATGCGCGGCCACACACTCCCAAACTGCGGAGGCAGCGGTAATTGAGAAGACCGCAGTTGAAAATGTGCGGACTGAAGTTGAAATTGTGTGGTCCGCAGAATTCTTCTCGCGGCCGCAGAAAGGAGAATCTGCATATTTGATGGTTTGATTTCGGAAACTTATATCTTTTGATCTATAAGGAATTTGGAAGTGATCCAAAAATAAAAGTTGTAGGTCTTTGAGTCTAGGTTCTAGAAAAGTAAACCAATCATTATTTGGATATTTATACTGAAAGTTATGGTCAATTTATTGAAGTTTGGTAGTGCAGTAGTTGCTGAAGTGCGGCCGCACAATTTGGATTGCGGCTGCAGAGACCTTAAATGTGAGGACCGCACAAAAGAATGTGCGGTCAGCACTTTGGAAGTCTGATGTGGTACCATATAAATGAGGTTTTCATATCATTTTTCATTTTTGGACTTTGGGAGCTCGGTTTGTGGCGATTGTTCGTGGGATTTTCAAGAAACTCATTGGGGTAAGTGATTCTAACTCGGATTTGGTTAATACACATAATATATCATTTTTTTCATCATTTAATTAGTATTTTGAGATGGAAATTTGGGGAAAATTGTAGAAATTTCATAAAATGAATTTTTGGGATTTGAATGTCGATTCAGAGTCGGATTTGAGTGAAACTAGTATGGTTGGACTCGTAACGGAATGAGTGTTCAGATTTTATGAAAATTCTGTTAGGGTTCCGAGAGGCGGGTCCCACGTTGACTTTTGGTTGTCTTTTGTTATGTAAAATTTTAAGTTGACGCTATATTATCCGAAATCATTTTCGATGAATTTTAATGAAGTTATACAATTAATTTGGATAGATTTGAGCTGTCCGGAGGTCAATTTAAGTGAGAAAGCTATTTTGGAATATCCGCATAACTTCAAAAAGGTAAGTATCTTGCCTAACCTTGAGTGGGTAAAATTCCCCCTTAGGCATTGAGTCGTATGTGGAAATTCTATGATAGAAAAACCCTGTACGCGAGGTGACAAGTACGTACTTGGTTTATATGTGTAAATTATATCGGTTTAAATTTGTAGACACCCTTATGTATTAAATTGGAAACTTTTAGAATATAGTAAATCCTTTATTTGTCATGCCTTGTTCCTTGTTTGTCGAGTTTGTATTTTATATGATAATTTGGGGTGATTGCCACTTGGATTTTATGTTAACTCTGTGTGTTTGTTGATTTAATATTTCTTGGAATTAATTTCATTATGGATTTTTCATCTGTAAATAATTAATTAAATAAGCTTAAAAGAGGCGTTAATACACTCGCCTTGATGTTATTTATGCTTCCTACCTTGCTTGTTACTGATATACACATGCTTGGTAAGGAAGAGTGTAAAGCACGAAGGGTGATGTTGTGCCATTTGAGAGTGTAAAGCACGAAGGGTGATGTCGTGCCATTTGAGAGTGTAAAGCACAAAGGGTGATGCCGTGCCATTTCAGTTATATTATCATGTGCGAAAAAGTATAAAGCACGAAAGGTGATGCCGTGCCATTCATAATATGCACGAAGGATAATGTCGTGCCATTTCATTTATATTATCATGTGAGATGAGAGTAAAAGAACGAAGGGTGATGCCGTGCTATTATTTTTATATTATCATATGTTCATAGCACGAAGGGTGTTTTCGTGCAGGCGAGGACAAGAGACATACATTATATTGTCATATCTTTTTCGTTGTGTATACATTCATTCCTTTATCTAGAGTTGTTATTGTGCACCTATATTTTCTATGTGACATATAGTTGTTGTTGCTTATTGTGTGCCTCCCACTTTATTTCTTTTATTGTTATTGGCATTTCTCCCACCTAGGTGGTACTGTTAAATATATGCACGATGGGAAATAGATAAATGCACGAAGGGTGTTGCCGTGCCAATTGACTTGATCTATATACATATTCGTAAAATATTTATTTGAAAGAAGTATATTCGGAATATATTTAATTGTACGGATTACATTTTAAAGATTTCTATTTGAAAAACTTACAAATAAAAGATGTATATTTTGAAGGACTTGATTAACTGGTTGTACTTGTGTTTATTATTCATTTGAGCAATGTTTATGGTGTTCATGTTGCCTTGCTGTTTATGTCACAAGTTGATTATTGTTGCCATCACTGCTATTTGTTTTTTATTATTTTTGTGTGCTATATTGCACAGGTTATTTGACTAGTGAGTGTCTTGACTATACCTCGTCACTACTCCACCGAGGTTAGTCTTCATACTTACTGGGTACCGACTGTGGTGTACTCATACAACACTTCTGTATATTTTTGTGTAGAGCCAGGTATTAGAGATATCGGACTCGGGCAGAGTTAGTGTGTTAATCGCAGGGATTCAAGGTAGAGCTGCTTGGTCGTCGCAGTCCCTTGGAGTCTTTCCGTTATATTGTACTATCAACTCATATTCGAACAGTATTGTATATTCGATCATTGAGATCATTCCATGTATTCAGTTAGAGTTCGTAACTCCGTATTACCAGTCTTGGGAGGTTATTATATTTGTTTCCGCTTTTGGTTTAACACTTGTATTAAATTATATGTTTAAAAAAATGGCTTGAAATGTAATTGTAATCTGCTTACCTAGTCTTAGAGACTATGTGTCATCACGACGCCTGTGGTGGAATTTTCGGTTGTGACAAAATAAAAAATAAAACAAGAAGCACCAGCAAATGAAACAATGGATGATAGTCTTTTCAGCAAAATAACCAGAAAGCTTGAGATGAAGAAAGGGACTATGTCTAAATCAGAATTATTGGCTTCATATATATAGGAAGTAAAAAGAGATTTAATTAAAAAACATCTGGACATAGATATACCAATATGATATTTCCATGACATCAACAAGTCATACCATGGAAGAAGAAACTTTCATCGCGGGAGAATCTCAGGATATGAAAGCCACCGAAGAAATTGAAAAATATTTACAACAATTTGATCAATTCAAAGAATTGTGGAAGAATCTTCCAACAACAAGAATAAAGGAAAAGAAAAGGTTTAAAGGCACAAGACCACATCTCTCAGAATTATTGGAGTAATAGAGATAAAAGACTTTGATAAAGCAGTCGGACCTACTGATAAGGAAGAATCAACTTTATAAAAGTTGTTTGTTTTATTACTTTTTCCTTTTTATCTTGTCGGCCATTTTACTATTAAGTTTTTGTCCGTCTAGAGATAGATCCATTATATAAGGATCTCAATTTTTAAGGCGAAGACAGGCCTCGGCCAACACCTCCATTTTTAAGTTTTCTAGCTTTTCCGTCTTCTTAGCACTCCTTTGTAAAGAACACTCTTTTGTATAAATTTTATTTGGAATAAAAAATCAGAAAAGGTCACTTGTCCACAATTCAGTAGTCTCAGGTATTTAATTTTTTTATTTATATAACTTAGATATTCATTTAGCCTAAATGACAGGCTAAACAGTATTGTGTTGAACTTATGCATACTAAGCTACTTGTAAATCATGTTTTGTTACCAGTTATACATTGTATCACCCGACGGTTCTAAGGTTGAGATTAAAGCTAGGCAGTCTAATAGTCTGTCACGACCCAAAACCTAACCCGTTGTGATGGCACCTATCGTGATAATAGGCAAGCCGACCTTTCCAAAACACTTTCAAAATTTAACAGAAATAAATTAAGACATTTAAAATAACCAGAGGTTTTCATAAAAACGGGGGTAAAACCCAAATAAAACATAAGTGCGGAAATATATCCCGACATCGAGGTGTCACTGAATCATAAGCATCTAGATATCCAGTCTAATGCTAACACTGTCTGAGTATCAATACTAAAAAGAAAGAAAACATAGAAGGAGAGACAAGGTATGCATACGTCGGCAGCTACCTCGTAGTCTCCGGTACTCGATCGCGCACGAACTCAAAGACCTCCGTGATCAATCACACCTAGATCTGCACATGAAGTGCTGGGTATAGTATGAGTACAACCAACTCAGCAAGTAACAGAAATAAATAAAGAACTGAGAAGGTAGTGACGAGCTATACAAATACAGTTCATTTTCAATAATTCCAGCAAAGAATAGACATGCTTTCAAATCTGGCAGTTCAAGTCAAATCAGTTTATACAGTTACAGTGCAGGTAATCCGGATATAAAATCTTTCAGAAATTTCACAACAATGACAGATAGCAACTAAGTGCATCAACAAATGGAAAACAAGTACAGCCTCTCAGGGCAACAGACACTCAACTCGTCACAACAGCTCAATCACTCGGCTCTCAGCCCTCAGTACTCACACTCAATAGGTACCTGGGCTCACTGGGGGTGTGCAGACTCCGGAGGGACTCTTTCAACCCAAGCGCTATATCCGCACGGACAACTCACGTGCTATAGTATCAATATGTGGAACTGCACGGACAACTCATGTGTTGCACAGACAACTCACGTGCCATAGTATCAATACCTCACAGACAGGCCCTCGGCCTCACTCAGTCATCAACCTCTCTAGTCTCTCGGGCCCTCAAAAATCACAAAGATCGGCCCAAACAAAGATAACATAGTGTATCAACAAAATCAAGAAGAGGCTGAGATATGATACGCAAGTAAAACCATGACTGAGTACAAGACAACAATTAGCAAGTAATTCAACAAGTACGCGACCTCTGCGGGTCCCAACAGTACCATCACATAGCCTAAGTATGATTTCTAACATGATTTACAGTTAAATTTCTATAACATAGGGAGAGCATATAGCTAGCAACAAGTTATTCAACTTTACAGTTTCACGGAATGGACCAAGACCCAATTCCTACGGTGCACGCCCATACGCCCGTCACCTAGCATGTGCGTCACCTCCAAAATTATCACATAATTAGATAACCCGGGGTTTCATACCCTCAGGACCAAATTTAAAATTGTTACTTACCTCAAACCACGCAAAATCCTATTCCGCAATGCCTTTGCCCCTCGAATCAGTCTCCAAATGCCCCGAATCTAGCCACAAGCAGTAAGAGATAATTAATATAGGCTAAAGTAATCAATTCCACAAGAAAAATACGAAATTACAAGCCAAAATCCGAAATTGGTCAAAAGCTAGGCCCGGGCCCACGTCTCAAAATCCAACAAAAGTCACAAAATATGAACACCCATCCACTCATGAGTCCAACCATACAAGAATTACACGAATCTAACCTCAAATCTCCTTCCAAAACTCAAAATTTTAGCCTGTGAAGTTTCTACAATTTTCCCCCAAATTTAAAACTCAAATCCCTAATTAAATAATGAAAATAGCAATAGATTCATGAAATATAGTCTAATCCAAGTTAGAATCACTTAACCCAACAATCTTCTTAAAGAAACCTCAAAAAATTGACTCACACCGAGCTTTCAAAGTCCCAAAATCGAAATGAAAATCAAACCCTGGAAATCCCATTTTCTGCCCAGTTCTTCCGCATCTACGAACCCACTGTCGCACCTGCGGAATTACCCTCGTAGGTGCAGAAATGACTTAAAGGGCTGGGTCCACATCTGCGATGAAGGGGCCGCACCTGCGTGTGCGCGCTTGTGGACAAAGGTCCGCTTCTGCGACCTTCCCCTCCATCTCACTCTCTGCATCTGCGGAGCTTCGAGCGCATATGCGGGCTTGCAAATGCGGAAATGTCCTCGCACCTGCGACCCCTAGCCATCTCCTCAACTCCCGCTTCTGCGCTCCTTCACCCACATGTGCGAGTATGCACCAGCGGTCTCCCCACCGCAGGTGCGAAACCACCAGATTTCAGAAACCTTCAGCTATTAGCCTAAGTCCAAATTCCAACCGTTAAGCATCTGAAACACCCCCTAGGCCCCTGGGACCTCAACCAAATATACCAGCAAGTCCTAAAACACCATACAAACTTAGTCAAACCCTCAAAATACATCAAGCAACAACAAAAATAGGAATCGCCCTCCAATCCAAACTTAATGAACTTCAAAATTTCTAAATTCTACAAACGATACCGAATCATACCAAACCACGTCCGATTGACCTCAAATTTTGCACACAAGTCATATCTAACATTACGGACATACTCTAACTTTCAGAATCGGAATCTGACCTTGACATCAAAAATTCAACCCCCGGTCAAACTTCCAAAAAATTTGACTTTTGCCATTTCAAGCCTAAATTAGCTACAGACCTCAAATTCACAGTCCGGACACGCTCATAAGTCCAAAATCACCCAACGGAACTAACGGAACTGACAGAACTCCAATCCAGAGTCGTCTTCACACAGTTCCGACTATGGTCAAAATCCTAAGACTTAAGCTTCCGTTTTAGGGACTAAGTGTCCCAAAACACTCCAAAACCAAAAATAAGACCTCCCAGCAAGTCAAATAAGCAAAAACAGATACGGAGAAAATAGTAAATAGGGGATCAGGGCTAGTACACTCAAAATGACCGGTCGGATCGTTACACAGTCTAGGCAGCAAATCCTGGTTATGACAACATAACCGGTGGTCCTTAGACTCATATTAGCCAAGTGGGCGTTGAGAGAGTCATAAGAAGGATCGTGGTTTAGGGTTTGCTTGATAGGACTGTGGCTTTATAGGGCTGGTGTCATAGTAAAATCTTCCATGTAGCTCTGTTGAAGCGATCCTGTGTAGTTGGTATCAGGGCCATAGCTAGGAGTAGAAATAGGTGCTAAGTTCAACACATTTTCTTTAATGAATATCATTAGGAAACAAACTACTGTTAAAAACAGTAGAAAAGAAGAGTATGATATGCCCTAACAATTAGATTTACTTAATATGGACGATTCCTAGAATTCAACTTAAGGTTATATACCAATTAGGTACCTTTGAGAAATTAGGATTAAAACAAGTAGTTAAAACTACTAAAGAGACTAACACGGTAGATAATGATTATGCTATTTTTATATTATTATCTAAAAATAATTTAGCCCCTTATAAGAAAACTCATAGATTTTTGCATATCGGTTTAATACATTTTGCCTTCAAGCCACTTACATTAAGAGGCTTGCCTGAAAGTTTCATAGCAGCTCTCAGAGATGGCAGAAAGCAAAATTGAAAAAAAATCCCTTATAGGGACAGTACAAACTAGTTTGGCCTATGGCCCTGTATATTTTAATGCTTATCCTAACTTGAAGATTTCTTTGAGTGATGAAAACTCTTTAAATTCTTTAATATTAAGTATTAAGCTTCATGGTTATGACTATATGCCAGGAACAGAAGTTATATGTATCTGTTACAGGATTTATTATAAACCTTTATACACTTTAAATCCTATGTGCAAAATTATGGATTTCAAAAATGAGACTATTCTTATAGAAACTAATTTTGGTAAGTCTAAAGTTACCACCAGAAGACCTATTAAGTGGGATGAAATAGATTTTCCTAAAGAATGGGTCATAGAGAAAGGCATAGCTCCTCGAAATGCAAATAACAGTGATTTCACAGAAGTTGAACAAACTTTGGATGGAACTGTTAAGATCAGGTTCAATGAACCCGATCAAGCTGATAATGTCAGTTATTCATCTAGATTAACTATATCAAATTTGTCTTATATTTTACTTGTTGATTATACTGTAGATTTTCCATCAAGAGCATCTACATCACAAATTAGAGATAATAATAGAATAGATGTCATAAAAATTAGTACAAATAATATTGCTAGTGTTATTTATGATCCAACTGAATCCGAAATGGATTTTTCTAATGGTTTAAATGAATAAAAACAAAATAGATTTTAGTTCGGGTTCACCGGCAAGAAAAATGATTTCTGAAGAATTTAAAAAACCCAGATGTGAACTTTTCAGAAATTGGTTTTTTAATAATTTTGATGAGAAATTAATAAATTTCTTCCAAAATGATTTTTACAAGGATATTAGTGATCACAATAAAATGATTGCTTTTGTTCCATGGTTTATGTCTAAATATGTTGATGGTTATATTTCCATGCTAGAGAGAGATTATAAACTTACTAGTGGGGAAATTACTAGATCCGTTTTGTAAGGCCTCGTAAAATTTCGCCAAGAAATTTAAGGTTTCGTGGTGCCGAGGTAGGCTAATGGGTTTGAGGATTGTAGAAAACGAGCCACGATACGGACTTTTTGGGTTGAAGAATGCACTGAAGTGTTGATGGGAATTTTTGGCAGAAGAAGGCGATTCTGCGGTCCATTTCGCGACTGCAGAACTGTTCCACGGACCGCATAAGCATCGCAGAGTGGAACATAAAATGGGCAAATTTTAAAAAACAATTTTGTTGGCTGCATAAAAATTCTGCTGCCCACATATTGATTATGCTGCCCATATAACGATTCTGCTACCACATAATTGCACCACATAATTGACTTTGGGGTCATTTTTGGAAATCTTCCTATCCGACCCTATTTTGATATAAGGCCTTAGGGGGTCATTTTAGAAGGAAAGATTTGATATTTTAGAGAGAGGAGACAGCTATTATAGAGAGAGAAGGGAGGGCACCAACATCTTCATGCTTCAAATTCTTGCTCAAGCTTTGGAAATTCATGGGAGAAATCCACAAGATCTTCATCTAATAGGTAAGGTTCTACTCCCTAGCCCTAAATTTTATGGTTTGGACTGAAAGTAGATAATGAGAAATTTGATTCTTGGGTATGAGAGTTTTTATCTATGCATGCAATGTATCTATAAGGATGGTGGGAAGGTAATTGAGCTAATATGAGTAAACTCTTGGTATTGAATGGATCGTGGAGTGAAGAAAATCTTGTAGAAGAACTTTGTAGTCGAATTTGCACACCTAGTGTTTGATAAAATGCTCAAAAGAGCTCAAACCATGAATATCTTCCCAATCTATGCTCAATTTTGTTATGTTTCAAAATAGATTGGGATTGCTAGGATTTTCAGAACATTATAGTAATTTAAGGAAAGCTCAAAGTAATGTATGTTGGCTAAACTTCTCTCTTAGAATCAAGTTCCATAATGTCCCCATAAGCTTCAAGTATGGTGGGTTCAAGTTCCCAATTCCCATATTCCGAGTTGTTCCTAATGAATTCGATTATCTCGAGTAAACAAAGTGTTGAAAGTTATGTGTTCAAAACATGTTTCGGATGTTCATATCACATTATCTTATCCTTCGAAAATGTGTTCCCGAATGATATGTGTATTAAAATGTTATGGCTTTGAGAAGTGTTTCAAATGAAAGTTATGATGCCAAATTGTGTGAGAAAAACTCCATGTGCTTAAGACTCTTAATTTCTCATATGTGTACCTAAAGTCTTGATTTTAAATGTATTATTGTTGATAATCTATAAAGATGCTTGAAAGTGAAAGTGCGTTGAAGATAAAAAGTGTGGCCACCGTGCCAATAATGAAAGAATGGTGCCAATAAAATAAAATGATGTGACAGACGTTATGGAATAAGCCTTGATTCAAATGTTTCAAAATGACTTCGAAAATATATTTGCCTAAAAGCTTATGTACTCGAGCCATGCCCAAATGTGACTGTTTTAACTAATGTTATGCTTTGTAAGTATTTCCAATATGTTTTAAGCTCTTACATATTCATGAGTTGAAATTGTGCATTGCCCTTTTAGGGAAAAAGTATTTCAAGAATAAATGGTGTGTTACTCGTTTATGATTTTAACTTGCGCTTTGATTGCCAATCATTTTACTCAATTTCTTGGACAAATATCCACTATGTTTAAAGTCTTCATTACAAATGACCTTAAGTTGTGATTTCTGGAATATTCTATATGTTGATGTTTATGATGATGATCCTTGAAAGTAAAGAAATGAAAGTATGGAATATGAAATACGGCCAATGTGACATGAAAGAAGAATCATATGTATAGCCAATAGAGCCAATGAAATGATGATATTGTACGTGGTTGAAAGTACAAATGAATCTATATATGGTATGAAAGGTTATGACGTAAATGCAATTGTATTTATGTTTCCCTTGTATGAAAATCAAAAATATTTTTGGGAGTATCGTTAGTCACCGAGGAAGGGTAGGTAGGAACAACCTAACCCCGAAACTACACGTGTCGGTGTAGGAGTGCATTGTGATTATTTCCCTTATTTGGGATGAGATTAATGTGATAAGAATATTTTCCTTAATTGGGATGAGATGATTTCTAGCAAAAGGGTGATGTCAATCCACACGGCATTGTGGTGAGAAGACCTAGCCGGTCGGGTCGAGATCAGATGCCATGTCGCACATATGGTGGTGATTGTGATTGTGATTACACCTCTACCCGCACACATTGGGGTGAGGTAGTAGGTTCCCTTTGTCTAGAAGTTGTTGTAAAATGATGTCTCTGGTGAGACGGCTTAGCTGATTGGGCTGAGATCGGACTCCGGGTTAAAAGTACAATGGTATTGTGATTGGATGTCTCTTGTGAGATGGCTTAGCCGATCGGGCCGTAATCTGACTCCGTGCTAAATTCATGGTGGTATATCGGTACTAAAGGTCTCCCAACCAAAAAATAACATTATCTTTGTATTTTTATTATTATCTTCACAGCATTATCTTCGTATTTTGAAAATTGTTATGTTTTAACTTGGCATTTGGATATCATTGATTGTTGCTTGCTATTTTCATAGTTTTCCTTCCTTATATTGGCATTCTATTTTGAAATAGGACATTTAGCTTTACATACTAGTACTATTCCATATGTACTAACGTCCCTTTTGTCGGGGGCGCTGCATCTTCAATAGATGCAGGTGGTTCATCAGAGGGCATCTTTGGATCTCGTTAGCAGTTACTCCCTATTCAGTAGGTTTTGGTGAGCCCTACTCTATTCTGGGCCTGATGTCATTTGATGTTGTACGTTGTGTTACGAGGTATAACCGGGGCCTTGTTGCCGGCACTTCCATACTACTCTCTTATTGTACTTAAAGGCAAGACAGGTTGTGGGTTGTGTTTGATGTTGGGAATTGAACTAGAAGTGTTGGTATTTGGCAAATATGTTTTTCATTATATCTATAAACTTGTAATATTTTGGAAATTTTACGTGAAGCTGCTAATGGTAATGAAATGGGTGTTGTTTATGAAATCCTTTCAATGTTTAATTAATGGAGTACATCTCTACTCTATTCATGGGCAAGGTCGGGTAGAAAGTATCTAGCAGGCTTGCTTGACCAGGTTATATTTGTTGAGCACTGGTCGCACTCCCCGAGGTCGGGGCGTGACAAACTTGGTATTAGAGCCTAAGGTTTTAAAGTGTCCTAGGATGTTTCGGAGCCGTGTCTAGTATAGTCTTTCTTATCGGTGTGTTGTCGACCACATCTATAATGAGGAGGCTACTTGGGCATTTAGGAATTTCACTCTTCTTTGATACTCCGAATTGTGCAATAGAGCTCAAGATAGGAAGCTAATTTCCTCGCCATGTCTCATTTTCCAGATGAGTAATCCACGAGTTTGAAGCAGCGATGAGAGAATGACCCCGCCATTGAATTTATAGGAGATGGAACAAGAGTTCATTGGGGGAATGTGTCGATCCGTGGAGGGATTGGAAGAACTTGTTGCTAGGGAAAGTGTCCTTGTTCCTATCAATGTCGCCGCACCATCGGATTATGTGGTGAGAGCACCTAAGAAATGAAAGAGGGTTGTTGGTACCAATGAGCCAGATTGTTTGGTTTGCAAGAAGCGCCACTTAGGGAGATGTTGGATGACTCTTGAAATATGCTATGGTTGTGGAAAGAGGGTGCACAAAAAGAACAAATGCCCTAGGTTGGGTACACCTAGCCCGGTTTGCCCGATATGTGGGAGGGAACATTTGGCATCGTGTTGTGAGTATGATCATCAGTGTGTTAGGGGTGGTAGATTTGGGCAATTCCAAAAGCCTACACAGCAAGCCGGTACAAATATTGTTACTCCCTCCATGAAGTTTTGGAGGAAGGATAAGAGGGATGCTTATGATGTATGCAAAAAGGGTAAATATCAGGTTAGTGGGGTGAGTCAGTTTAATGGACCCCATCCTCATTGCGTGAAGTGTATGAGATATCATTCGGGGGTATGTCACTATGGTACCAATGTATGATACAGATGTGGAGTCAGGGGGCATCATTTAAGGCACTGCCCCGTCAATCTAAAGTTACCAAGTAAGTCACTCCTTAGTACATCGTTCTGAACACCACACACTTTTAATTATTATATATATACGTCTATATTGAGAGCCTGCATGAACACGGTCTTAACAAAAATCTGAATCACAAAACATTGCATGTATCCACTCTTTGAACGAGACGCATTATTCGTGAAGCCTCTTTATCACCATTATCTTACTTACAACCTCTTGAGGAATTGGGTTCTATAATGATTTCTTTGAATTGAGTCACAACCCTAGGTTAATACTTCCCACTTGCTTTCCCAAATTCTCAACAAACTACTATACCTGATGAATTTCTTATAGAACCTTCTGATTCAAAGGGATAACATCTGCTCACTTGTGCTTATGCATGCATCATCACACTGTTTACCTACGTGGTATCAAATCTAATGTAAGACAACCTAGTGTTGAGATCTTTCTTGAGCCTCTCTCTCCCTCTCTTGTGCATGTGGCTCATAGGATTTAAAGAATCACTTTACTCCCTTTGTGAACATTATCATAAACCCCCTTTACTGTTTAGTTACATAAGAGCATATCTCAGCACCTATCATATGTGTACATGTCAATTGAAATGGCCACTTGTTTGCATGAAGTCTCTCTGAAATTTGAGATCCTCACACCTCCATCATAGGAAAATCTTGTGTCTCCCATCTTAGTATAACTTTCGTGTCCACATAGGACATTTCGCAGTAAGTAGCTCACTTTGTTCCTAGTATTGTAGTTGCCCATGACGTGGCCTTGTATTGCAGTTTTGGAGTTGATATAGCATAAACATGTCTAGCTCATAACAAATGTTCATTTTCTCTTTACACCTCTAAATATGTATTAACTGTGTTCCTTAGTTAGTGAATTCATTGTGCTAGTTTCCTAACATTTGTTGGATAACCATCAGAGATCGCATCATTCCATATGTTGCTGCAACACTTACTTTTTCATAATGGTCCTTAATAGGCTCTCCATCAAGACTAAATGCACATTTGGGGTTATCATAGCATCACGTCTGCTTCCCATGTTTTCCTATCTTTCATTAGCATCTGGGTACTTTTCAAGTCATAAAAATGAATGGCGAACTCATTATGAACATCTGCAAACCTTCCATGATTATTTTATAGTGTCTCCCTAGGTTCCGTTATCTTTAAACACTTGGCTTCTAGAATCCTTGACTATGTCATTGTCATGTGCGGAGAATTTACTATCCTTAATGTTCCACATCCCTGGGTGGATAGGAGTTAATTGTGTTTCTCCCCGGAGCATCATATCACCCATTAGAACCTTTCTAACCAATGATATCATTCTGATGATTAACCATGTCAGCGCTATTGGTAGTAACCTTCATGTCTCTTAGGATATAACCTACTGAAATGCCCTTCTCAGTACATTGATGGATTCTTGAATAATTCCAGTCCAATCTCGAACCTCGTTATTCCTGTTTGTAGTAAATCTATCGAAAGGTGTAGGTTCAAGCATGTCAAAGAAGAAGCATCATTCCATGATTGAACTTATTGGGTAAGAACTCTATGGTCATATTCATTCTAGCACATCGTAGAATAATTGTTGAAAGTTACCAAAGGTTTAGTTTGAGTGTTCAGCGTAGAGATTTAGAGTTGAAGAAAGTGAACAGGTTATTCTCAAGATTTTCTCCATGAAGATATTATGTGAATTGTTAATAAAGGTAAAGTAGGTGTTGTGCACATTGGGCCTTATGGAATCTTGAAAGAAATAGGTCAAGCTATGAGGATGATGTGTCCCCCGTCATTGTTCTCCATGCACCCAGTGTTTCATGTGTCTATGCCCGAAAGGGTAGTTGGGAGTTATTTGTCTATCATTCCGGTGGAATCAATGGAAGGTGAAGTTAATGGGTAGTTGGCTTATGAGAGGTACCTAATTGTCATCCTTGTTAGATAGGTCCGGGAGTTGAGATTGCCTCCATTAATATGCTATGGCGAAGTCTGTGAGTCGAGGGGGTCACCTCGAAGGCCGAGAGTGTTGTGGAAAGAATGTATGCTCAGTTGTTTGTATAGCTAGATGGTTGTGATTCGAAAGGTACTTTCTATGTGTTATGATTCAAATATGTGCAGTTCATGTCCGTATACCACTTTTGATAATATAACACATGTAATGCTGAGATTAGTGTTGTTGATATATATTGTGATACTTTGATGAGTTGTGGATGTGTTGTTAGGGTGGTTTTGGTGATTCTCTGGCAGGTGGATAGGCCCAATTACAGGGGAAACTCTACCAAACTTTTCTGAAATATTTAGGAGTTAATCAAAATTTGGGAGCTTGAGATGTGTGAAAGAAGAGATGAGTTATGTTGGGTGTGCTGGGTGACTCTACCTTTCATTCGAGGACAAATAATCGTAAGTGGGGGAGAATGTAAGGCCCCGTAAAATTTTGCCAAGAAATTTAAGGTTTCGTGGTGCCGAGGTAGGCTAATGGGTTTGAGGATTGTAGAAAACAAGCCACGGTACAGACTTTTTGGGTTGAAGAATGCACTGAAGTGTTGATGGGAATTTTTGGTAGAAGAAGGCGATTCTGCGATCAATTTCGCGACCGCAGAGATGTTCCGCGGACCTCATAAGCATTGCAGAGTGGAACAGAAAATGGGCAAATTTTGAAAAACAATTCTGCTGGTCGCAAAATGATTCTGCGGGCCGCATATTCTGTTGGCCGCATAAAAATTCTACTGCCTACATAACGATTCTGCTACCACATAATTGACTTCGGGGGGCATTTTTGAAAATTTTCTTATCCGACCCTATTTTGATATAAGGCCTTAAGGGGGTCATTTTAGAAGGAAAGATATGATATTTTAGAAAGAGGAGAGAGCTATTCTAGAGAGAGAGAAGGGAGGGCACGAACATCTTCATGCTTCAAATTCTTGCTCAAGCTTTGGAGATTCATGGGAGAATCCACAAGATCTTCATCTAATAGGCAAGGTTCTACTCCCTAGACCTAAATTTCATGATTTGGACTGAAAGTAGGTAATGAGAAATGTGATTCTTTGGTATGATAGTTGTAATCTATGCATGCATGTAGCTATAAGGATGGTGGGAAGGTAATTGAGCTAATATGAGTAAACTCTTAGTACTGAATGGAATGTGGAGTGAAGAAAATCTTGTAAAAGAACCTTGTAGTCGAATTTGCACACCTATTATTTGATAGAATGCTCAAATGAGCTGAAACCATGAATATCTTCCTAATTTATGTTCAATTTTGTTATGTCTCAGATTAGATTGGGATTGCAAGGATTTACGAAACATTATAGTAATTTAAGGAAAGCTCAAATCAAGGTATGTTGGCTAAACTTCTCTCTTAAAATCGAATTCCATAATGTTCCCGTAAGCTTCAAGTATGGTTGGCTCAAGTTCCTAATTCCCATGTTCCGAGTTGATCCTAATGAATTCGATTATCTCGAGTAAACAAAGTGTTGAAAGTTATATGTTCAAAACATGTTCCGGATGTTCTTATCACATTATGTTATCCTTCGGGAATGTGTTCACGAATGATATGTGTATTAAAATGTTATGGCTTTGAGAAGTGTTTCAAATGAAAGTTATGATGCCAAATTGTGTGAGAAAAACTCGATGTGCTTAAGACTCTTAATTGCTCATATGTGTACCTAAAGTCTTGATTTGAAATGCATTATTGTTGATAATCTATAAAGATGCTTGAAAGTGAAAGAAGTGGGTTGAAGATATAAAATGTGGCCACCGTGCCAATAATGAAAGTTATACTTGTGGCAAATGGTGCCAATAAAATGAAATGATGTGACAGACATTATGGGATGAGCCTTGATTCAACTATTTCAAAATGACTTCAAAAATAGATTTGCCTAAAAGCTTATGTACTCGATTCATGCCCAAATGTGGTTGTTTTAACTAATGCTATGCTTTGTAAGTATTTCCATTGTGTTTTAAGCTCTTACATATTCATGAGTTGAAATTATGCATTGCCCTTTTGGGGGGAAAGTAGTTCAAGAATAAATGGTGTGTTACTCATTTATGATTTTAACTTGCGCTTTGATTGCCAATCATTTTACTCAACTTTTTGGACAACGATCCATTGTGTTTAAAGTCTTCATTACAAATGACCTTAAGTTGTGATTTTCGGAATATTCTATATGTTGATGTTTATGATGATGATCCTTGAAAGTAAAGAAATGAAAGTGTAGAATATGAGATACGGCCAATGTGCCATGAAAGAAAAATCATATGTATGGCCAATAGAGCTAATGAAATGATGATGTTGTAAGTGGTTGAAGGTACTAATGAATCTATATAGTGTGAAAGGTTATGAGGTAAATGCAATTGTATTTATGTTCCCATTGTATGAAAATCAAAAATATTTTTGGGAGTATCGTTAGTCACCGAGGAAGGGTAGGTGGGAACAACCTAACCCCGAAACTACATGTGCCGGTGTAGGAGTGCATTATGATTTATTTCCCTTATTTGGGATGAGATTGATGTGATAAGAATATTTCCCTTAATTGGGATGAGATTATTGCTAGCAAAAGGGTGATGTCAATCCACACGACATTGTGCTGAGATAACCTAGCCGATCGGGACGAGATCGGATGCCATGCCACACACATGGTGGTGATTGTGATTATGATTACACCTCCACCCGCTCATATTGGGGTGAGGTGGCAGGACCGCTTTGTGTAGAAATTGTTGTGATTGGATGTCTCTGGTGAGACGGCTTAGCCGATCGGGCTGAGATCGAACTCCGTGCTAAAAGTACGGTGGTATTGTGATTAGATGTCTCTTGTGAGATGGTTTAACCGATCGGGTCGTGATCGAACTCCATACTAAATGCACGGTGGTATATCGGTACTAAATATCTCCCAACCAAAAATAACATTATCTTCGTATTTTGATTATCATCTTCACAGTATTATCTTCGTATTTTGAAAACTTTTATGTTTTAACTTGGCATTTGGATATCATTGATCATTGCTTGTTGTTTCCATAGTTTTCCTTCCTTATATTGGCATTCTATTTTTAAAGGGGACATTTAGCTTTACATACTATTGCTATTCCATATGTACTAACGTCCCTTTTGTCGGGGGCACTACATCTTCAATGGATGCTGGTGGTTCATCAGAGGATATCTTTGGATCTCGTTAGCAGTTACTCCCTATTCAACAGGTTTTGGTGAGCCCTACTCTATTCCGGGCCTGATGTAATTTGATTTTGTACGCTGTGTTATGAGGTATAGACGGGGCCTTATTGCCGGCACTTCCATACTACTCTTTTGTTGTACTTAGAGACTCCGTAGACAGGTTGTGGGTGGTGTTTGATGTTGAAAATTGAACTAGAAGTGTTGGTATTTAGCAAATATATTTTTCATTATAGCTATACACTTGTTATATTTTGGAAATTTTAAGTGAAGCTGCTAATGGTAATAAAATGGATGTTGTTTATGAAATCCTTTCATAATTAATGGAGTACATCTCCATCTATTCATGGGCAAGGTCGGGTATAAAGTATCTAGCAGGCTTGCTTGATCGGGCCGGACGCGCTCCCCTAGGTCGAGCGTGACACGTGTCCCCCCCCCCCCCACACACACAAACCTCTTTTCAAATGGGAGAAAAGGATAAACTAATTTATTATACTGCCTTTTCAAAATTATTTGAAGATGATACTGGCTAAATTACTGCTAGAAATTTAAATACTATGCTCACACAGAATAATTATACTAATATATATTAGTATTCTGGGTGAATAAATTATTTTTATTAATGAATGACTGGACCTATTAATAACAGAAGTCCAGAAAATATCTATGAAGGATACTACAAAAGGTAAAGAGCAAATTGCTACCGCAAGTATCCAACCACCTCCTGAGGTCAAAGACTTTAAATTAAAAAGTCTCGAGTACCTGGAGAATTTATTAGATAAAAAATTTGAAGGATTTAAACTTAGTCCTTTAAATTTAGAGCATCTATCTGATGAATATAGGAGCCTAAAAGGCTATGATGAGATAAATAAAATCTCAGAAAAGTTTGCTCGAAAACTGATCCAAAGGATGTTCTATTATCCTAGGCCAACTCCTCAAGATGTACTCATAGAGGAGCCTAATGCTAGTCATTTTTCTTAGAGTTATAATGGCACAGAAATCTATGAATGGAACATAGATGGTTTTACTGACCGTCAGATTTATACTCAAGTACATAGAATGCATATGTATATGTAACGACCTGACTTGTCATTTTAAGAATTTACGCCATGTTCAGCGACATAATATCCCGAGCAACTTCGTAATATGTATTATGACTTGCGTGTACGGTCGAGTTTGGTTTTTGGAAGATTCGGAATTAAATTGAAAGAACAATTCTTATTTTAGAAGCTAAAATGAAAAGAGTTGATCGATGAGTTGACTTTTGAGCAAACGGCTCCGGAATAGAATTTTGATGATGTCAACAGCTTCGTATGGTGATTTCGGACTTAGGCGTATGTCCGTAATTTTATTTGAAAGTCTGTAGGGCAATTCGGCACATTTCGGCAAAAAAGTTGGTAAATGATGTTTTTGAAATATTCATAAATTTGGCCGTAAGTCGATTGTTTAATAGCGAGGTCGGATTTTGATTCCAGAAATTAGAACAGCTCCATTATGTCATTTATAACTGGTGTGCAAAATTTGAAGTCATTCCGGATTGATTTGATATGTTTCGGCGCAAAATATAGAAGTTGAAAGATTTGAAAACTCATAATTCGATTCGATGCGCGATTCATAATTTCGGCATTGTTTGACATAGTTTGAAGCCTCAACTAAGTTTTTATTATACTTTGGGACATGTTGGTATAATTGGTTGAGGTCCCAAGGGCCTCGGGTGGATTTCGGGTGGTTAACGGATCCATTTGGACTTGAAAAAAGCTGCTGGAATTTTTGGGCAGCAGCTGATGTTTTCGCTTCTGCTGAAGCTTCATCGCAGAAGCAAGCTCGAGCTCGCAGAAGCAACTGGGAAGGGGTACTGGACATAGGTCACAGGTGTGACATATTTTTGCACCTACATGATCGCAGAAGCGACCACTGGAATGCAGAAGCGGAATGAGGCAGCTGGGCATGGCTTTGCAGAAGCGGTCGTTTTGTCGCAGAAGCGACATCGCAGATGCGCAATTTCTTCCAAAGATTTGAGCTCCTATTGGGCAGTGGACATTGGGACATCGCAGATGCGCATTTTGGCTTGCAAAAGCGAGGCCGTAGATGTGCAAATCTGTCCGTAGAAGCGGACCTGGGCAGAAACATAAAGGACCAAAAATGGTCATTTCGCCATTTTCGATTGGATTTTTGGAGCTCGGTTTTGGGGCAATTATGGAGGAGTTCTTCACAACTTCGACATGGGTAAGTATTCTATATCCGAAAATGATTATATTTCATAAATTTATGGTTAAATTCATCATTTAACTCGGATTTAAATGGAAGAAATTGGGATTTTTGCAAAATCTCTTTAAGAACGAAACTTTAAGATTTGGAGGTTGAGTTATTATCGGAATTTGATAAAATTAGTATGGTTGAACTCGTATCGAAATAGGTATTCAAATTTCGTGAAAATTCTGTCAGGTTCCGAGAGGCGGGCCCTGCATTGACTTTGGTTGACTTTTTAGAATAAAATTTTAAATCGACGTTATATTATCAGGAATTGGTTCCGATGAATTTTAATGAAGTTATACAATTAATTTGAATAGAATTGAATGTCTGAAGGATTTATTCAAGCAAGACGACTATTTTGGAATATCGACATAATTTCAACAAGGTAAGTATCTTGCATAACCTTGAGTGGGGGAAATTACCCCTTAGGCATTGAGTCTTATGGATAAATTGTGTGACTAAAAGCCGTGTACGCAATGTGACGAGTACGTACTTAGTTTATATGTGCAAATATTATCGGTTGAAATTCGTAGACGTCCTTATGTATTAAATTGAAAAATTATTGGAACTTAGTAAATCCTTGAATTGTCATACCCATTCCTTGTTTGTCAAATTTGTATTTTATATGATAATTTGGTGTTATTGTCACTTAGACTTTTATGTGAATTCCGTGTGTTGTTGATTTGATAATTTTCTTGGAATTAAATTCATTATGGAATCCTTATCTGTAAATAATTATTAAATAAGTTTAAAATGAGGCATTAATTTATATTTATTAAAATTTGGATTAATGAAGGTGTTGTCCTATGCTGAGTTACTTTTTCATCTCTGTTATTGTTTTGAGGTTTTATATACATTGTGTGGAGCCTTGGGCTATTTGTTGAGAAATTTATGGATTTGCTATATCTTTGAAATTGGTTGTGGTCATTAGGCAAATTGTGATATGAATTGATTGTATTGTGTTGTCGTGATAATAGTTCTTGTAAATTACTGTGTGATTTGAGTTATTATTATGAGGATATAAGGGTGGCATTCCACTGTTGATATTATCTAGGTATAAGGGTGGCTATTATACGGAGCGATAAGGGTGGCTATAGGAGCGATAAGGGTGGCTATTGATACTGTCGGGGCGGAGGGATAAGTGTGATGACCCGATAGGTCATCTTATGTTTTAGAACCCGATTCTGTGCTTTGAAGCCTTAAAGTCTCATTTTTACCTTTCTCGATTTGCGTGCACAGTCCGGACGTCTTACCGGAAATCTTTTATGTTAAAAACGGAGAAAAATAAGAATATTTGCCTAAAAAATTTATTTGAGTTGACTTCGGTCAACACTTTTAGCAAACGGACCCGGATCCATATTTTGATGGTCCCAGTAGGTCCGTATCGTAATTTGTGACCTGGGCGTATGCCTGGAATCAAATTCTGAGATCCCTAGCTCGAGATATGAAATTTTGATGAAAAATTAAAAGTTTGAAAGTTTGATGATTTTAAGAATTGACTGATGTTTGGTCTTGTTGATACCGGGTCCGTATTTTGGTTCGGAGCCCGGTACAGGTCCATTATAATATTTATGACTTGTCTATCGAATTTGGTGAGAAACGAAGTTAATTTGACGTGATTCGGACGTTCAGTTGTGAAAATAGAAGTTTTAAAGTTTTCTTAAAAATTTCATTTAATTTGGTGTCCGATTCGTAGTTCTAAGCGTTATTTTGATGTTTTGTTTGCGCGAGCAAGTTCGTATAACATTTTTGGACTTGTGTGCATATTTGGTTTGGAGCCCCGAGGCTCGGGCGAGTTTCGGATAGGCTACGGGTGTTTTAAAACTTAAAAAATCTGGTGTTTTATGCTTCAGCTGTTATATGGTGTCATCTTCTTCGCGAACGCGAAGAGTAAACTGGGGCAGGGTGATTTTCTTAATCGCGAACGCAAAGCATGGGGGCCTTACCCTTTGCGAATACGACTAGCTTCTCATGAACGCAAAGCTTTAGTGACCTGGGGGAGGGGTCAGTCATTCTTCTACGCGAACGTGAGCATTGGCTCGCGAACGCGAAGGCCAGGGAGAACAGCCTTCGCGAATGTGAAGGAGGACTCGCAAACACAAAAGCCACTCGGGCTGCTGCTCATCACGAACGCGGCAAGCCCTTCACAAACGCGAAAAAGGCCTGACGCTCAGGCCATAAAACAGACCCAAAAACGGGATTTTACCCATTTTTTATAAACTCTCCATTAGAGCTCGGCCTAGGTGCGATTTTGAAGAGAAAACTCAACATCAATTCATAGGTTTGTACTCTTTAACTCATTTTCTTCATTTCTATCATCACCCATTAAATTCTTAGCCCTAATCTTTATTCTTTCATGGTAGAAAACTAGGGATTTAGGAAGAATTGGGGTTATTTGCAAATTGGGGATTTAGACCTTAATTTGAGGTCGGGTTCCAAAACTAATTATATAATCGGGCTCGGGGGTGAACGGGTGAATGGATTTTGGTCCGAACCTCGGATTTTGACCAAGCGGGCCCGGGGTCGATTTTTTACTTTTTGGGGAATGTTTGGGGAATCTAAATTCATGCATTGTAATTGATTTCTTTAGTAATATGTGATATTATTGAGTCATTTGTGGATAGATACGAGTGGTTTGGGGGTGGATTCTAGAGGAAAAGTGGTAATTGAGCATTGTGTGGCCTTTGGAACGAGGTAAGTGTCGTGGTTAACTTTGACTTGAGGGAATAAGACTTGTTTGTCTATTTGATACATGTTTAAATGTTAGGGAACAATGTATATGTGAGCTGACGAGTACTTATGCGTTGTAGTCGGGTTAAAGCATGTGGTTGGGGCTTGGCTTCTTGCAATTATAGCTTCCTTTGTTCATGTTATCCATGTTTAGACTAGTATTGTTAAATTGATCGTTCTTATCATGTTTATGGATCTTCTGGTGATAATTGAGTATTGATTCTGAAGTTGAGGTTGATATTGTGGAACCAAATGTTGAAGTAAGGCTTGTACTTGTTATTCTATCTCCCTATTGTTATTTATTCATTGCATTATGGAAAGGGAGAGTGTTAATGCACGAAGGATGATGTCGTGCCATATTATGAGTGTTAATACACGAAGGGTGATGTCGTGCCATATTGTGAGTGTTAATGCACTAAGGGTGATGTCGTACTATATTGTGAGTGTTAATGTACGAAGGGTGACACCGTGCCATGTTATGAGAGTTAATGCACGAAGGGTGATGCCGTGTCATTTCTATTGATTTTCTTGTGTGGTTGAGAGTAAAAGCACGAAGGATGATGCCGTGCATTTTTCCTTTACTGTGTTCACTTGTTCTTATTGATTCATAGTACATTGACTGTTCAAGTTACCATTCTATTGTAGTTCTCTATCTCGTATTTCCCTCAGCATGTTTCCCCTCCCAATAGTAAATGTTTAGCTATTAATTGTACATATACTGTTAAATTGCATAGGTTTGTTATGTAGGTGTCTTGTCATAGCCTCGTCACTACTTCGTCGAGGTTAGGATCGACACTTACCAGTACATGGGGTCAGTTGTATTGATACTGCACTCTGCACTTCCTGTGCAGAATTTGGTATTGGTCCCAGCTGATCGTGAGGCTTAGCAGCTTGGACTTGCTCATTGGAAACTCAAGGTAGATCTGCTGGCGTCCGCAGATCTTGGAGTCCCCTTATATCTCCCTTATTTTACTGTTTCTTTTTATTTAAAACAGTTGTATTTCTTTCAGACTCTGTTTGTAAAAAATCTTAGAAGCTCGTGAGTTGTGACTCCTGATCCGGATGGTAGTAATTAATGAAGTTTTTATATTATTCCACACTCTTTGTATTTAATTTTAGCTTATTTGTTGTTATTTACTAAATTTAATAAGGATTGGCTTAATAATTCTCTAATGTCGGCTTGCCTAGCAAGTGAAATGTTAGGCACCATCACGGTCCCGATGGTGAGAATTTCGGGTCATGACAATAAGGGAGGCTATTACATGAGTGATAATGGTGGCTATAGGAGAGATAAGGGTGGCTATTGTTAGGGATGATATGTGATGATGTGGGGTTATTGTGTTGTTAATTTTTATGTGATGATGTGGGATTATTTTGTTGGTAATTTTTATGTGATGATGTGGGGTTATTGCATTGGTAATTTTCATGAGATGTTGTGATTTTTCTTGTGTTTATTCTTATATCTTGTGCACTTGTCTTGTTAATTCGGTAAACTTGACAATAGTCTGATCTATGTTGAAATCATGAGCCTGTGGCTATTGTCGGGCATATTATGTTATATGGGATCGGGTTGCACGCCGCAACAGATATAAAATATGGGCATGAGGTGCCGGGGAAAATATGATAATTTTTATTATTGGCACGTGAGTTGTCCGTGCGATTTTGATAGAAATATGGGCACGAAGTGCCGAAAAACATGAAAGTGGTCCGGGACTCGTGTTACAAAAATATGAAAGTGGGCTGAGACCCGTATTTTATGATTATAAAATGAGGTGTCACAGAGTGACTTTTATTTGAAAGAATTTATATTCGAAAGACATTTATTTGTAAGAAGTATATTCGAAAGATATTTATTTGAAAGAATTATATTCGAAAGACATTTTGTTTGAAAGAAGTACATTCGAAAGATATTTATTTGAAAGAATTTTATATTCGAAAGATATTTATTTGAAAGAAATATATTCGGAAGGTATTTATTCGAAAGAATTATATGTGAAAGAGTTATATTTGAAGGACATGTTTAATTGGTTGTACTTGTGCTCCTTATTCATTTGAGTAATAATTATGGTACTCTTGTTGCCTTGTTGTTTACATCGCTAGTTGACTATTGCTGCTATCACTGTTATTTGTTTTCTATTATTTTTGTATACTATATTGCATAAGTTATTAGACTAGTGAGTGTCTTGACTGTACCTCGTCACTACTCCACCGAGGTTAGTCATGATACTTACTGGGTACCGACTGTGGCGTACTCATACTACACTTCTGCACACTTTTGTGCAAACTCAGGTATTGAAGATATCGGACTCGGATAAAGTTAGAGTGTGATCGCAAGGACTTAAGGTAGAGTTGTTTGGTCGTCGCAGTCCCTTGGATTCTTTCCATTTTTATTGTACTGTTAATTTCTTATTCGAACAATATTGTATATTCGGTCCTCGAGATCATTCCATGTATTCAGTTAGAGTTCGTGACTCAGTATTACCAGTCTTGGGAGGTTGTTTATATTTGTTTCTGCTTTTGGTTTCGACACTTGTATTAAATTGTATGTTTAAAAAAAATAGCTTAAATTGTTATTATAATCTGCTTACCTAGTCTTAGATACTAAATGCCATCATGACGTCTGTGGTGGGATTTTGGGTAGTACAGCACTATCTGCAAGATTAATATGAATTCCAACAAAACCATTGCTGACATGATAGTGGCAGGTTTTACTGGCTAATTGAAAGGCTGATGGGACAATTATTTGATGGGTGAATATCGCGCCGAAATAATGAACACGGTAAAAGTAGATGAAGGACAGAATGTTCATCATTGTGTCTATTCTTTAGTTCTTAATATTATAGAACATTTCTCTGGAAGATGGTCAGACAATAGTGAGACCTTAAGGACTATGCTCCAAAATCTTAGATGTAATACTTTGACAAATTTTAGATGGCATAAGGATGTTTTCTTATCCAAGGTGATGGAATTACCAAAGTGTAATAGCACTCACTAGAAGTCCAAATTTGTTGATGGACTCCCTACACTCTTTGTTGAGAGAGTTAGAAAAACACTCTAAGGAACAACATGAGTATAAACTATGAGGCCTATTCCTATGGAAAATTGTCACGACTCAAAATCCAAAATGTCGTGATGACACCTAACCCAATCCTAGATAAGCCAATTAATAAAATAACATAATATAATAACACTGATGTGAATCAAAGATGAGAAAAATGAGTTTTTATACAACTCCCCAAGGACTGGTAGTACAAATTATGAGCTTCTAAGATTTAGAATTTACAAAGTTGGTATGAAATAAAGTACATCATATGTTTGAAGTATACATGAACAGATTAAAATTCTAAAGCTACCAAGATCAAGAGGCAGCTATGACCAGAACGCAGGTACATCTTCAAATTCAGCTCTTGCCGTGCACAGCAACATCAGCATCCAAAACCTTCACTCAAGGTGCAGAAGTGTAGTATGATATGAGTACAACTGATTCCATGTACTCAATAAGTAACAAACCTAACCTTAGGTTGAAAGTAGTGACGAGCCGAGACAAAGGTCAGAGTCCAACTCGAATAACCAGCAGTAGTTCATAACAATATAATAGAGATGGTACAAGAAATGACTCAATACATAAATGCTCAGCCCGTATATAATTCCGAAAAAATACACATTTTCTTTTCAAGTATAACAATAAAACTCAAATCTTTTGCCGAAATCACTGAAAATATGAGTAAGCCTAAAATCTGTGATTTTTCTCAAAACCTTTAACAACATATAAGAAATTCCATTATCAGATGGCACGAGGAAAAATACTTCTCTATGCCTACATATCATGTATGCATGTCTAATGCAATGCAGCACAGTGATGAACTTATGCATTCACACTCTCAGAGTACTCAATCTCACTGTCTCGCATTTTCACTCATCACGCTCAATATTCCGCATGCTCAGTCACTCGGCACTATACAGGGCAGATTCAGCCCAAATATAAATGACAACTCGCGCACAGTCACTCAGTACCGTATATGTCAATCCAGTCCAAAAGAGATGTGTATATATATATATATATATATATATATTCAGTAGTATATAGGGCAAATCCAGTCCAGAAAAAATCCATCCCTCAATATAAATAATTAGGCAAGATCCATGCCCAGGGAAGATCTATCCCTCGGTATAAATAATTAGGCAAGATCCATACCCAAGGAAGATCCATCCCTCAATATAATATCAACTGCGCTCATTGTGGGTGTGTAGACTCTGGAGGGGCTCCTTCAGCCCAAGCTCTATAATCCGCACGGACACCTCCCGTGCTGCACGGACAATTCACATGCTATAGTATCAATACGTGGATCCGCACGGACAACTCACGTGCTATAGTGTCAATATCTAGATCTGCACAGATAACTCACGTGCTATAGTATCAATATCTGGATCTGCACGGACAACGTAACTCATGTGCTGCACAGACAACTCACATGCCATAGTATCAATAACCTCACAATCAGGCCCTCGGCCTCACTCAGTCGTCAATCTCTCCAGTCTCTCGGGCTCACAATGTCCTGAAACTAGCCCAAAATAATGATATGATTTATCGATAACAACAGAGACTGAGATATGATATGCAATAAATGTATATGACTGAGTACGAAATTATAATTTAAACATATAATTCGACAGTAAAAATGACCTCGGTGGGTCCCAATAATACCAGCATTTGCCTAAGCATGATTTCTAACATGAGTCACAGCTCAGTTTTTCTAACACATGGAAAATACAAGTTAATTGATTGTACATCTCTACAGAATCGACTGAGTCTCAATTTCTATGGTGCACGCCCACACGCCCGCCACCTAGCATGTGCGTCACCTCCAAACAAATCACATAACACGTATAATTAGGGTTCATACCCCCAGCTCCAAGTTTAGAAGTGTTACTTACCTTGAACAAGCCAAATCCAATACCGAGCAAGCTAAGCGATGCTCCAAGAATGCCATCTCGTATGTACCGACCTCTGAACGCCTTGAAACTAGCCAAAAGCAACTCAAATACATTAAATAATGCCAAAGGAGACAAACTCAATCGATAAAGGTCGAATCTTTAATCAAACACCCAAAATGACCCAAAAAGCCAAACCCGGGCCCACATCTCAGAACCCGACGAAACTATAAAATCTGACAACCCATTTAATTACGTGTCCAACCATACTAGTTTCACTCAAATCCGACTCCGAACGACATTCAAATCTCAAAAAATTGCTTTATGAAACTATAGACAATTCCTCCGATTTCTCTTGAAAACTCAATAATCCAATACCGAAAACGAAGATTAATTCATGAAATATAATCACAAGTAAGTCAAAAATACTTACCCAAGTCGTGTGGGAAAATCCCTCTCCAAAATTCATGAAATTGATTTTGGATTTCGTTAAAAACATTGTATGTCCTCGCTAAGGGTATTGATTTTAAGGATAACATTGTTCAACTCACAGAAATCGTGCCTATAACTGATCTTGCTTTGTTAAAATTATTACTATGTTGGTGAAGATGTGCATTGTGTTAAGAGCATGATAAGAACTTCCGTCAAGTATGTAATTGATGTCCATGTTAATTTGGTACATTCAGAACCGCTGATTTAGTGTTAATATTTTACTAGAAACCATATTTAATGTGCCACTGACTTTAAATAATCTGCCGCTTAGCTCAAACAGATGTTACCTTAGTCTGTAAATCCGTTCGGACAGTGTATTTAGGATACGTGTTTGTTCTAGCTGCATTCATTACCTGTTAATTAGAAGTATGACTAATGATCTAAGAGCAGAAACCATGACTTAGATCCTTTAGAATTAGACAATCATATTATGAGAAAATTTGTTGCCAATAAGCTTACTGTAAGCCTTCAGTATGTTAAGGTGTATTCATTGCTGGAAAAATCTCTTAATAAATGATGGCATCTTTGTTACTCCAAATGATTATCCAAAAGTTTCTTCTTGCTTACTTCATATGGCTTATTTGCCTCTTTAAAGTATAGAAGTATACCCTATGATTTCTTTATAAAAAAAATATATAGAAATCGTAGATGTTTAGCTTTAAGTATAGAATTATTGCTTAAGAATCTATTTTATATCAATAAGTGCTGGGCTTCCTACATTCTGGTTAGATATTTAGAAATATCTGCTTATGTTCATAAATTATGTGACTTCCTGCTTTGTTTATTTTTTTGTGTTCAGAAAATGTAAGATTTACATTTCCATTCTCTCTAACTTCCTATTTTCTTTTCCCCTTTATTTGCATGTACACTTTGGAGCAATTTTGAGTCTCAATATGAGACTCGTTGCCGCCATGAAGTCACCACCGCTGCATTTCCGCTGCCATGTTTTCTCTTTCGTAGACCTTATTATTCGTGTTGGATAGAGACAAGAAAATGCCAAAGTTAATTTTGGCCTCCAGTTTGAAAATGTGTATTAAACGTTTGTTTGTGTCATTTCGTTTTAAAAAAAAAAAAAATGATGACTGATAGCGAAAACCAAACTGTTCCGACGGTGACTGCCAACGCATCGACAAGTCGAACACCGGCGTTGGCACCGGCAGAAAAATCCGAAAATTTTTCCGGGATTGATTTCAAGCGCTGGCAGCAGAAGATGTTCTTCTACTTAACTACGTTATGTCTACAGAAGTTCATCAAGGAAGATGTTCCTGATCTGCCAGATAAAACTCCAGAGAATGAACGCTTTCTCGTGATTGAAGCGTGGAAGCATTCTGATTTTTTATGCAAGAATTATATTCTTAGCGGACTGGATGATAATCTGTATAATGTATACAGTAGCGTGGAGACGTCAAAAGAATTGTGGAATGCGCTTGAAAAGAAATATAAAACTGAAGATGCCGGGATGAAGAAATTCGTTGCCGCAAAATTTTTGGACTACAAAATGGTAGATAGCAAGTCTGTTATTACCCAAGTCCAGGAATTGCAAGTGATTATTCATGATCTACTTGCTGAAGGTCTTGTCATCAACGAAGCATTCCAAGTAGCAGCAATGATTGAGAAGTTGCCTCCGTTGTGGAAGGACTTCAAAAATTATTTGAAACACAAACGAAAGGAAATGTCCCTTGAAGATCTCATTGTTCGGTTGAGAATCGAAGAGGACAATAAAGCTGCTGAAAGGAGAGGCCGTGGAAATTCAACAATAATGGGAGCAAATATTGTTGAAGATAACAAAAAGAGGAAGAAGGCTTCTGGTCCGAAATACAACCCAAGCAAGAAGCGGTTCAGTGGAAACTGCTATAACTGTAGAAAAATCGGACACAAATCTACGGAGTGTCGTGCTCCGAAGAAAGACAAGAAAAGGGATCAAGCAAACATGGTAGTAAAGCATGATGATGTTGATAACTTGTGTGCCATGCTTTCTGAATGTAACTTGGTGGGAAATCCTAAGCTGTGGTGGTTTGATTCAGGAGCCACTCGCCATGTTTGTGCAGTTAGAGAAGCTTTTGCTACTTATGCTCCTGCTGGACCTGGAGAGACAGTTTATATGGGAAATGCTTCAACAGCAAAAGTTGAAGGATATGGGAATATATTTCTGAAAATGACTTCTGGCTAGGTCATGACTTTGAACAATGTCCTTCATGTTCCCGAAATGAGAAAGAATTTAGTCTCTACTGGACTTCTTGTTAAGCACGGTATTAAGTGCATTTTTGTGTCCAACAAGGTTGTCATTAGTAAGAATGAAATATTTGTAGGAAAAGGTTACCTCACCGAGAGCCTTTTCAATCTGAATGTAATGGTTGTGGAAAACAATAATAATATTTCAGCTTCTTCTTACTTACTTGAGTCAAATGATTTATGGCATGTACGTTTGGGTCATGTCAATTATAAAACCTTGCGGAAAATGATTAACTTGGAAGTACTGCCTAAGTTTGAATGCGAAAAATCAAAATGTCAAACATGTATGGAATCTAAGTATGTTAAACATCCTTATAAGTCAGTTGAAAGGAATTCAAATCCTTTAGACTTAATTCACACAGATATTTGTGACATGAAGTCAATACCATCTCGCGGTGGAAAGAAGTATTTCATAACTTTTATTGACGATGGTACTCGATATTGCTATGTTTACTTACTGAATAGTAAAGATGAAGTAATAGACGCATTCAGGCAATACAAAAATGAAGTTGAAACGCAACTTAACAAGAAAGTAAAAATGATAAGAAGTGATAGGGGTGGTGAATATAAATCTCCTTTTGAAGAAATATGTTTAGAATATGGAATTATTCATCAAACAACAGCCCTTACACGCCCCAATCTAATGGGATTGCGGAAAGAAAGAATCGCACATTAAAGGAGATGATGAATGCGTTGTTGATAAGTTCTGGTTTGCCACAGAACTTGTGGGGGGAAGCCATACTTACGGCTAATCGAATATTAAATCGAGTGCCCCATAGCAAAACACAATCCATTCCATATGAAAAATGGAAAGGAAGGAAGCCCAACTTGAATTATTTTAAAGTGTGGGGGTGTTTGGCAAAAGTGCAAGTTCCTAAACCCAAAAGGGTAAAGATAGGACCGAAAACCGTTGATTGTGTTTTCATAGGATATGCGACAAATAGTAAAGCATATCGATTTCTGGTTCATAAATCAGAAAATCCCGACATTCATAATAATACGGTTATAGAATCAGATAATGCTGAGTTTTTTGAAAATATATATCCGTATAAAAAGGAATGTGAGTCGTTTGGTGAAGGATCTAAACGACCTCGGGAAGAAACAAAAGAAAGTACATGTAATCAGGAGGATCCAAGACATAGTAAACGTCAAAGAACTTCTACTTCATTTGGACCAGATTTTGTGACTTTCTTATTGGAGGATGAGCCTCAAATATTTAAAGAAGCTATGACTTCTTCGGAATCATTGTTTTGGAAAGAGGCAGTCAATAGTGAAATAGAATCCATATTGAACAACCATACATGGGAATTGGTTGATCTTCCTCCTGGAAATAAACCTTTGGGTTCTAAATGGATTTTTAAGAGAAAAATCAAAGATGATGGCACTATTGATAAATTCAAGGCAAGACTCGTAGTCAAAGGGTATAGACAACGAGAAGGTCTAGACTACTTTGATACATACTCTCCAGTTACAAGAATTACGTCCATACGGATGTTAGTAGCATTAGCTGCAGTGTATGGTCTTGAAATTCATCAAATGGATGTTAAGACGGCCTTCTTAAATGGAGAGTTGGAGGAAGAAATTTACATGGAACAACCTGAAGGGTTTGTGGTTCCAGGTAAAGAAAAGAAGGTATGTAGACTTGTTAAGTCTCTTTACGGACTAAAACAAGCACCCAAACAATGGCATGCGAAATTTGACCAAACAATGTTGTCAAATGGTTTTAAGATAAATGAATGTGATAAATGTGTGTACATTAAAAATGTTCCAAATCACATAGTCATTGTTTGCCTATATGTGGATGATATGCTGATAATGAGTAATGACATTGCCAACATAAATGCTACTAAGCGTATACTCAATAGCAAGTTTGATATGAAAGACTTGGGAGTTGCTGATTTAATTCTGGGAATTAAGATCCATAAGACTCCTCAAGGTCTGGCATTGTCACAATCTCATTATATTAAGACAGTACTTGAAAAATTCAAGCACTTGGGCTTTAAAGTTGCAAAGACTCCAATTGACGTGAATCTTGCATTAGCAAAGAATAAAGGCCAAAGCATATCACAATTGGATTATGCTCGTGTGTTGGGATGCTTAATGTATATCATGAATTGTACACGACCAGATATAGCTTGTGCTATAAGTAAACTGAGTCGATATACGAGCAATCCAGGCCAATCTCATTGGATGGCAATGAAACGAGTTTTGGGATATTTAGAACATACCCAGAACTTTGAATTGCACTACAGTAATTTTCCTGCGGTGATTGAGGGATACTGTGATGCAAATTGGATCACCGGTTCAACTGATTCTAAGTCCACGAGTGGATATGTATTCACTATTGGTGGAGGAGCGGTATCTTGGAAGTCGTCCAAACAAACATGTATTGCCCGCTCTACAATGGAGGCTGAATTCATAGCCTTAGATAAAGCCGGTGAAGAAGCTGAATGGCTCCGGAATTTCTTGGAAGACATTCCATTTTGGCCCAAACCGTTGGCACCAATATGCATACATTGTGATAGTCAAGCGGCAATTGGAAGGGCTGGGAGCGTTATGTATAACGGTAAATCTCGTCATATACGACAAAGACATAAAACCGTTAGGCAATTACTCTCTAGAGGAATTATCACGATTGACTATGTAAAGTCAAGTGATAATGTGTCGGATCCACTTACAAAAGGCCTAACTAGAGAGGTAGTTGAGAAATCATCAAGGGAATGGGGCTATGGCTGAGAACAAGTCATTGTGGCGGTAACTCTACCTAGAAGACTGGAGATCCCAAGATCTAGGTTCAAGGAGATCAAACAAAGTCATTAATGACGGTTCAACATTGTCAAATAAATTTTTAGTCCGTTCTCGTGATGAGACAATGTTCAATACCAAGGATAAAGCATTAAGGATTTTTAATGATTTCTAAATTTGATACGGGGTATATCAAATAGTGTATCTACAGGATGACACGGTTAGGAATCACCTATGTAAGTGTGAAGTGTTAGCCGCTTCAAGGAGAACTTTGTAAGGCCAGTTCTTTACGCACTTATGAAACCAGGCGGTGTTCATGGCTAAAACGAACACAACAATGAGAACCAAAGACGGTTAAGGGTTGATTGTGTGACTTATGGTTGTCTAGGTATACACCAAAGATTGACGGTTCAAAGATATCAAATCTACCGATTGACCGAGTATATCCGACATAAGTTTACTACGGAAAGTTTAAATGGAAACCTACTTATCCAGATGCGATTAATCCTTGCTTGTAAATCACACAGTTTTTCCATGCATACTTCCGTGATATAGCCATTCCCCATTCATGTGGGGGATTATTGAGGTTTTTATTTTTAAGATGAAATAGTCTTAAAATGAGGGTGAATGGGAAATGGAGGGAAAATGAAATTTTTGAGTAAAATTTTAAGTTTTCCCCTCTTGACAATGAGACATTATCCCATATTGGAAGAGGAAGAGATTTTTGGTGGGTATATATATAATTGCTCTTTTTGTAGCTCTTAAAGAGTTAAGAAGAAAGCAAGCCTCGCGTCGTCGTCGTCGTCGCTCGCTCGGCTACGGCTACGGCTTCGGCTTCGGCTACGGCTTCGACTTCGGCTTCGGCTTCGGCTTTGGATTTGGATTTGGATTTGGTCAAATGATCGATTGATTGATTAATTTTTTGGACCAAACTTATTTGTTAATAGTAAATATTAAAGTAAGATTATCCGCATTTGTAACGGATATTTTTCAATCCGTGTATTGACCACAAGGCAGCCGCCTAATACTCTTCCCACCATGAATGTACTTGCTCCACCATGGAGGGTGGACGATAGTTCTTCTTCAACACTGGCTGCTATATATATGTGCAGCAGCTGTTGAAGAAAGACACACAATACACAAAACCAACAAACTGAAAATCGCTCAACAGATTTAGCTATACATTGCACTCCTTCCTCTCAGCATTTCCATACGATTTTCTGAGTTTCTACTCCCTTGTTCTGCATTGTTTTAACTTCAAACAAAGCAACTATAAGTGTGATTTGCTACCGAACTTTGTGTTCGCTTAAACACTGGGGTTTGAAGTACCGCTACACCAGTGTGTGATTCGTTCTATCCTGGGAGAAAATAATCCATTACCTTGGGTACTAGGAGGGGATTAAATTCCTTAAGGAAACACTGTGAATTCAGTAGGCTCGAATTATTTATTGCTTCATTACGATAACTTATATTTTGCAGAATTATTATTTACATATACAGCAATATTGGCGGGACTAACAATCTTAAGAAATTTATTATTTATTTCTATATTTGTGTTATTCTTATTATTCTGCAAACTAAAACCTTTGTGGTTTTGTGTGCTCCCGTTTTGGAAAGTAAAGCCTTCGTGGCATTTTGTTAGAGATTAAAATCTACGTGATTTTTACTCCAGTTTGAAAACGTGTATTAAACGTTTGTTTGTGTCATTTCATTTTTTTTTTTAAAATGATGACTGATAGAGAAAACCAAGTTGTTCCGACGGTGACAGCCAACGCATCGACAAGTCGAACACCGACGTTGGCACCGGCAGAAAAACCCGAAAACTTTTCCGGGATTGATTTCAAGCGCTGGCAGCAGAAGATGTTCTTCTACTTAACTACGTTATGTCTACAGAAGTTCATCAAGGAAGATGTTCCTGATCTGCCAGATAAAACTCCAGAGAATGAACGCTTTCTCGTGATTGAAGCGTGGAAGCATTCTGATTTTTATGCAAGAATTATATTCTTAGCAGACTGGATGATAATCTGTATAATGTATACAGTACCGTGGAGACGTCAAAAGAATTGTGGAATGCGCTTGAAAAGAAATATAAAACTGAAGATGTCGGGATGAAGAAATTCGTTGCCGCAAAATTTTTGGACTACAAAATGGTAGATAGCAAGTCTGTTATTACCCAAGTCCAGGAATTGCAAGTGATTATTCATGATCTACTTGCTGAAGGTCTTGTCATCAACGAAGCATTCCAAGTAGCAGCAATGATTGAGAAGTTGCCTCCGTTGTGGAAGGACTTCAAAAATTATTTGAAACACAAACGAAAGGAAATGTCCCTTGAAGATCTCATTGTTCGGTTGAGAATCGAAGAGGACAATAAAGCTGTTGAAAGGAGAGGCCGTGGAAATTCAACAATAACGGGAGCAAATATTGTTGAAGATAACAAAAAGAGAAAGAAGGCTTCTGGTCCAAAATACAACCCAAGCAAGAAGCGGTTCAGTGGAAACTGCTACAACTGTAGAAAAATCGGACACAAATCTACGGAGTGTCGTGCTCCGAAAAAAGACAAGAAAAGGGGTCAAGCAAACATGGTGGTAAAGCATGATGATGTTGATAACTTATGTGCCATGCTTTCTGAATGTAACTTGGTGGGAAATCCTAAGCTGTGGTGGTTTGATTCAGGAGCCACTCGCCATGTTTGTGCAGTTAGAGAAGCTTTTGCTACTTATGCTCCTGCTGGACCCGGAGAGACAGTTTATATGGGAAATGCTTCAACAGCAAAAGTTGCAGGATATGGGAAGATATTTCTGAAAATGACTTCTGGCTAGGTCATGACTTTGAACAATGTCCTTCATGTTTCCGAAATAAGAAAGAATTTAGTCTCTACTGGACTTCTTGTTAAGCACGGTTTTAAGTGCGTTTTTGTGTCCAACAAGGTTGTCATTAGTAAGAATGAAATATTTGTAGGAAAAGGTTACCTCACCGAGGGCCTTTTCAATCTGAATGTAATGGTTGTGGAAAACAATAATAATATTTCAGCTTCTTCTTACTTACTTGAGTCAAATGATTTATGGCATGTACGTTTGGGTCATGTCAATTATAAAACCTTGCGGAAAATGATTAACTTGGAAGTACTGCCTAAGTTTGAATGCGAAAAATCAAAATGCCAAACATGTGTGGAATCTAAGTATGTTAAACATCCTTAAAAGTCAGTTGAAAGGAATTCAAATCCTTTAGACTTAAGTCACACAGATATTTGTGACATGAAGTCAATACCATCTCGCGGTAGAAAGAAGTATTTCATAACTTTTATTGACGATGGTACTCGATATTGCTATGTTTACTTACTGAATAGTAAAGATGAAGCAATAGACGCATTCAGGCAATACAAAAATGAAGTTGAAACGCAACTTAACAAGAAAGTAAAAATGATAAGAAGTGATAGGGGTGGTGAATATGAATCTCCTTTTGAAGAAATATGTTTAGAATATGGAATTATTCATCAAACAACAGCCCCTTACACGCCCCAATCTAATGGGATTGCGGAAAGAAAGAATCGCACATTAAAGGAGATGATGAATGCGTTGTTGATAAGTTCTGGTTTGCCACAGAACTTGTGGGGGGAAGCCATTCTTACGGCTAATCGAATATTAAATCGAGTGCCCCATAGCAAAACACAATCCATTCCATATGAAAAATGGAAAGGAAGGAAGCCCAACTTGAATTATTTTAAAGTGTGGGGGTGTTTGGCAAAAGTGCAAGTTCCTAAACCCAAAAGGGTAAAGATAGGACCGAAAACCGTTGATTGTGTTTTCATAGGATATGCGACAAATAGAAAAAGCATATCGATTTCTGGTTCATAAATCAGAAAATCCCGACATTCATAATAATACGGTTATAGAATCAGATAATTCTGAGGTTTTTGAAAATATATATCCGTATAAAAAGGAATGTGAGTCATTTGGTGAAGGTCCTAAACGACCTCGGGAAGAAACAAAAGAAAGTACATGTAATCAGGAGGATCCAAGACGTAGTAAATGTCAAAGAACTTCTACTTCATTTAGACCAAATTTTGTGACTTTCTTATTGGAGGATGAGCCTCAAACATTTAAAGAAGCTATGACTTCTTTGGAATCATTGTTTTGGAAAGAGGCAGTCAATAGTGAAATAGAATCCATATTGAACAACTATACATGGGAATTGGTTGATCTTCCTCCTGAAAATAAACCTTTGGGTTCTAAATGGATTTTTAAGAGAAAAATCAAAGATGATGGCACTATTGATAAATTCAAGGCAAGACTCGTAGTCAAAGGGTATAGACAACGAGAAGGTCTAGACTACTTTGATACATACTCTCCAGTTACAAGAATTACGTCCATACGGATGTTAGTAGCATTAACTGCAGTGTATGGTCTTGAAATTCATCAAATGGATGTTAAGACGGCATTCTTAAATGGAGAGTTGGAGGAAGAAATTTACATGGAACAACCTGAAGGGTTTGTGGTTCCAGGTAAAGAAAAGAAGGTATGTAGACTTGTTAAGTCTCTTTACGGACTAAAACAAGCACCCAAACAATGGCATGCGAAATTTGACCAAACAATGTTGTCAAATGGTTTTAAGATAAATGAATGTGATAAATGTGTGTACATTAAAAATATTTCAAATCACATAGTCATTGTTTGCTTATATGTGGATGATATGCTGATATTAAGTAATGACAATGCCAACATAAATCCTACTAAGCGTATGCTCAATAGCAAGTTTGATATGAAAGACTTGGGAGTTGCTGATTTAATTGTGGGAATTAAGATCCATAAGACTCCTCAAGGTCTGGCATTGTCACAATCTCATTATATTAAGACAGCACTTGAAAAATTCAAGCACTTGGGCTTTAAAGTTGCAAAGACTCAAATTGACGTGAATCTTGCATTAGCAAAGAATAAAGGCCAAAGCATATCACAATTGGATTATGCTCGTGTGTTGGGATGCTTAATGTATATCATGAATTGTACACGACCAGATATAGCTTGTGCTATAAGTAAACTGAGTTGATATACGACCAATCCAGGCCAATCTCATTGGATGGCAATGAAACGAGTTTTGGGATATTTAGAACATATCCAGAACTTTGAATTGCACTACAGTAATTTTCCTGCGGTGATTGAGGGATACTGTGATGCAAATTGGATCACCGGTTCAACTGATTCTAAGTCCGCAAGTGGATATGTATTCACTATTTGTGGAGGAGCGGTATCTTGGAAGTCGTCCAAACAAACATGTATTGCCCGCTCTACAATTGAGGCTGAATTCATAGCCTTAGATAAAGCTGGTGAAGAAGCTGAATGGCTCCGGAATTTCTTGGAAGACATTCCATTTTGGCCCAAACCGTTGGCACCAATATGCATACATTGTGATAGTCAAGCGGCAATTGGAAGGGCTGGGAGCGTTATGTATAACGGTAAATCTCGTCATATACGACGAAGACATAAAACCGTTAGGCAATTACTCTCTAGAGGAATTATCACGATTGACTATGTAAAGTCAAGTGATAATGTGTCGGATCCACTTACAAAAGGCCTAACTAGAGAGGTAGTTGAGAAATCATCAAGGGGAATGGGGCTATGGCTGAGAACAAGTCATTGTGGCGGTAACTCTACCTAGAAGACTGGAGATCCCAAGATCTAGGTTCAAGGAGATCAAACAAAGTCATTAATGACGGTTCAACATTGTCAAATAAATTTTTAGTCCGTTCTCGTGATGAGACAATGTTCAGTACCAAGGATAAAGCATTAAGGCTTTCTAATAATTTCTAAATTTGATACGGGGTATATCAAATAGTGTATCTACAGGATGACACGGTTAGGAATCACCTATGTAAGTGTGAAGTGTTAGCCGCTTCAAGGAGAACTTTGTAAGGCCAGTTCTCTACGCACTTATGAAACCAGGCAGTGTTCATGGCTAAAACGAACACAACAATGAGAACCAAAGACGATTAAGGGTTGATTGTGTGACTTATGGTTGTCTAGGTATACACCAAAGATTGACGGTTCAAAGATATCAAATCTACCGATTGACCGAGTATATCCGACATAAGTTTACTACGGAAAGTTCAAAGGGAAACCTACTTATCCAGATGCGATTAATCCTTGCTTGTAAATCACACAGTTTTTCCATGCATACTTCCGTGATATAGCCATTCCCCATTCATGTGGGGGATTATTGAGGTTTTTGTTTTTAAGATGAAATAGTCTTAAAATGAGAGTGAATGGGAAATGGAGGAAAAATGAAATTTTTGAGTAAAATTTTAAGTTTTTCCCTCTTGACAATGAAACATTGTCCCATATTGGAAGAGGAAGAGATTTTTGATGGGTATATATATAATTGCTCTTCTTGTAGCTCTTAAAAAGTTAAGAAGAAAGCAAGCCTCGCGCCGTCGTCGTCGTCGCTCGCTCGGCTACGGCTACGGCTACGGCTTCGGCTTCGGCTTCGGCTTCGGCTTCGGCTTCGGCTTTGGATTTGGATTTGGTCAAATGATCGATTGATTGATTAATTTTTTGGACTAAATTTATTTGTTAATAGTAAATATTAACGTAAGATTATCCGCATTTATAATGGATATTTTTCAATCCGTGTATTGACCACAAGGCAGCCGCCTAATGCTCTTCCCACCATGAATGTGCTTGCTCCACAAACAAGCTAACGCTTGCTCCACCATGGAGGGTGGACGATGGTTCTTCTTCAACAGTGGCTGCTATATATATGTGCAGCAGTTGTTGAAGAAAGACACACAATATACAAAACCAACAAACTGAAAATCGCTCAACAGATTTAGCTATACATTGCACTCCTTCCTCTCAGCATTTTCATACGATTTTCTGAGTTTCTACTCCCTTGTTCTGCATTATTTTAACTTCAAATAAAGCAACTATAAGTGTGATTTGCTACCGAACTTTGTGTTCGCTTAAACACTGGGGTTTGAAGTACCGTTACACCAGTGTGTGATTCGTTCTATCCTGGGAGAAAATAATCCATTACCTTGGGTACTAGGAGGGGATTAAATTCCTTAAGGAAACACTGTGAATTCAGTAGGCTCGAATTATTTATTGCTTCATTACGATAACTTATATTTTGCAGAATTATTATTTACATATACGCAAATGGTTCTCTTCAAATAATTCATCGGCTGTCTTCCCATCTCTATTTCGGACGTACCTTATATGCGGGTGGCAGTCCATCCTTGTGTGCTGAGGATGATATGCATGCAACTCATTTTATTCATCATATGGAGTACATATTTATATATGCCATTTTAACTTAAGACGGGGAAAAAACAAAGAGGTGCTTCTTTAAACAAAATTATAGAGTGCTGAGCTCTGGTTTTGATGATTAACAAACAGTGTAGCAGTATTTGGTTGGTTGGTTACTAGCATGCTGAAGCTTCATGTCAATGATGGTCAATTGACCACCCTTCGTCTAGACTTAACACCATTTGTCATAAAATTTTTCCACTTCTTTCAAGTTTGAACACACTGGAGAAAATTCTTGGCTTGACGTTCTTTTAACAAGCCTGATGCATTTATATGACACTTTCGCGCGTAAATATTTCACTTAAGCTACAAATGACCTAGTAGCCGCCTAATTTCAAACTGTATTGCTAATAGGAAGTAGAACTGCGTCAGGAGTTGTTCGAAAAATTCAAACCCGCTAAGCCTTGCTATTAATATTGGTCTGCATATATATTGTAGTCCTATTAGTTTACTCTCTTGCTGTATTATACACACTTACGTCGAGAGAATTAAGTGAGCAAGAGCAAGAAGCAATCCTGAGTATAAAATCCAGCTGAAAAACCAGGTCCTATGTTTGAAGTTCTATTTCAGTTCTACAGTCTGTCTAGTACTCTCTCCGTCCCAATTTATGTGGCGGAGTTCGGATTCGAGAGGTCAAATGAGTTTTTGTTTGACCGTGATTTTTTCATATGTTTTTTATATATTTTGAGTTGTTAACTATTACTCCACTTATAGTACTTTTTACGTAGTTTCCAAATATGAAAATTTTGTTTCAAAAAATTTAAAGATTCTATATCCGAATTGAGTAGTTATTTTGAGTTGTAACCTAATTGACTTATTCAAGAAGCCTTTTGTTAGGTCAATCTTCAGACTCTCTTTTGTAGGCTAGCGTTAGCTTGGAGATAATTACTCAAAGGTCGAAAACTGTACCTTTAACCAATATACGTCCCAACACATCTCACGTGCTATATCCGTATTAGACTCTTCCACTGGCACAACTGAAGAGTGAGTAGATGGAATTCCCAAACTTGATGCTAAATGAAGTATGGTATTCCCATATTTATCAACTTCTGCTAACATTCTATCCTTGTCATGACCAAGTTTTTTCTTCAAATATTCATATAGACGTAAATGTCTTTGTTCCACTGCTATATGCAAAATGTTCCTTCCATTTTCGTCTAGTGAATCAGAAACTTGAGGTCGTGCTTTTAAGATTGCAGTTACCAATTCGGTAATGCTCAGTCTCGTGGCTTGTATTAGGGGATTGATCATAGGATTTGTTGGAGAATCAAAATGAGATGAGCTTGTATAACAACTCCAATCTTCTTTCGATATTAATCTTTCTGCTAGTAACAAAGCTAGTCCATGTTTTTGTTTCTCACTATCAATTCTTCTCAACCATCGAAGATCTGTACGTTACCAATAGGAAGTATAAAGCAACGAATAACAGGCACAAAGATGGTCTCCATTAGCATTTAAGATAGAACTAAATAAATAAAAGTATATATGTTTTCCCAAACAATATAATTTAAGTTTTTAGATGAGATGGTCATACACTTAAATATGATATCAGAAAAAACAAAAGTCCTGCTTTCGAGTACTCTCATTGCCACGGCCTTTATCAAAACGAATTAATTTTCACATGTTTGGCTCATAAGAAAGAATCAAGCATGCACTTTAGAGCCTTTGAAGATGAGGTTGTTAAAATTGTTGGAAAAATAAATATATCCCGCTCAGGAATAATATCCACGGCAAATAATAATAATACAAGAGAGTAACAATAACATCAAATATTTTAACGGGATAAAATACAATACCCGAGCGGAGCAATATTACCACTATAATATTATAACTTAGTAGTGTCAAGTGACTACTACAATTTCGAAAGAAATAACACTCTTTATTTTAAAACACCTCACTACAATAATATTGCCACTCGCTATTTATCTCACAGATAACAATCTGTGGATTACTCTCACTGTTTTGCTTTCCATTTAGCTTCTCTTTGTTTTTGATGTATTAAACATAGAGGGAAGCATCTCTATTTATAAGCAAAATTGCCAACCTATCAGCCAATCAAATTTGCTCATTCAACAATTTGTAAATTGTTGAATCAGCCGCCCAACTTGGCTTCAGCCGCCCACCTGCTTCTTCAACTTTTCAATCATTTTCTTTGTTTCATTTATGGGTCCCACAAATCTTTCCCTTAATTTTGATTTTTCTTTTTCATTCCAAAACTTGATCTCAATCTCTGAAAATCTTCAAACTTAAGAGGCTTTGTAAAGATATCTGCAGCCTCATCATGAAACTTCACATATTTGAGTTTGACTTCCTTCTTGGCAATGCACTCTCTCATGAAGTGATATCTTGTATCTATATGCTTGCTTCAATCATGATACACCGGATTTTTGGCGAGTGCCTATGCAGATTTGTTATCAATACAAATCTCTGTAGATTCAATTTGTGGCAAATTGAGCTCCTTCAATAATCTTCTTAGCCAAATAGCATGACAGGTACATGATGTTGCTGCTACATATTCAGCTTCACAAGTAGAGAGAGTAACTATGGACTGTTTCTTTGAACTCCAAGAAATAACAGAATCACCCAAGAAAAATACAAAATCAGATGTACTTTTTCTATCATCAATATCTCTCGCATAATCACTATCACAAAATCCTATAAGGTTGAAATCATTAGAAGAAGAATAAAATAACCCAAAGTCGATCGTACCTTTTAGGTAACGAAGAATTCTTCTAGTGACTTTCAAATGGGAGGAGGTAGGAGCTTCCATGAATCGACTTACTACTCCAACTGCAAAGAGTAAATCTGGTGTGGTACACGTCAAGTACCTCAAACTTCCCACAAGACTTTTAAAAAATATGGGATCCACATCATCTCCTTCATCAAACTTGGACGATTTTGTCCCACTCTCCATCGGTGTGTACACGGGGTTGCAATCGAGTATGTTGAACTTTTTCAAGATCTCCTTCGTATAGCTTTCTTGAGAGATGAAAATTCCATCCTCCATCTGCTTCACTTCTAGGCCCAAGTAGTATGATATGAACCCTACATCTGTCATCTCAAACTCACAAGACATATCTTTCTTAAAAGTTTCAGACAAACTTGGGTTATTACCCGTGAAAATAAGATCATCAACATAAAGACAAACAAGTAAGATATCTCCATAGTATGAATTTTAAGGTGAAGAGTATATTCATGGAGACAACGAGTAAACCCATTGTCTTGAAAATACTTGTCGATGCAACTATCCCATGCTCGTGGGGCTTGCTTTAATCCATATAAATATTTCTTCAACCGCAACACTTTATCTTCATAGTTTTTTACCACAAAGTCCAATGGTTGTTCAACATAGACTTCTTCTTCAAGATAGCCATTCAAAAAAGCTGACTTGACATCTAGTTGATAGATCTTCTACTTCATTTGCGCCGCCAAAGAGATAAGCAAACGAATTGTCTCCATGCGGGAAAAAAGTACATAGACTTCTTCATAGTCAATGCCTTTACTTTGCTTATAGCCTTTAGCCACAAGTCGTGCTTTGTATCTCTCCACATCTCTATCAGTATTCTTCTTTGCCTTGTATACCCATTTAACTCCAATTGCTCGATGACCCTTGGGAAGTGTTGTTAACTTCCGAGTGTTGTTCTTCTCTATTGACTTGATCTCCTCCTACATGGCTTGTCTCCACTTTTTGTCTTTAACGGCTTCATCAAAGTTCATTGGTTGACTATCAGCAAAGAGACAATATAAAAAATCAAAATTAGTAACTTCTTATGTGTCCTCATAGAGCTCTTGAATACTCCTTGTCCTTTGCGGTTGTTCATTTGAACTTTCTTGAGAAGAGGGAGATGCAACATTTGTTGGAGAATGAGGTGGAGTTGTATCCTGCACAGGTTCCATGATCTCTGATTCTTCTTCATCACGAAAGTATGGAAGAAAATCATATGAAGTTTCTTCCTGAGCTTCCCAGTTCCATGCTAATTCTTCATCAAATTCAACATCGCGACTTACCACCATCTTGTCGCTACTTGGGTTGTATAGCCTGCAGCATTTTGAACTCGTATCATAGCCAACAAACACATTCTTGACCCTTCAATTGTCAAGCTTCGCTCTCCCTTGATGTGACACATGAACATAGGCTATGCTCCCAAAGATTCTTAAGTGCTTGACACTTGGCTTTCTTCCACTCCATGCTTCTTGAGGGGTTTGATCTCTAACATTCTTTGTTGGAGACCTGTTGTTCAAATAAACTGCACAAGATACAGCTTCTGTCCAAAATTCCTTGGGCATATTTTTAGCTTTTAACATACATCTAGACATATTAAGAATCGTTCGATTCTTTCTCTCTGCAACTCCATTTTATTGGGGTGAATAAGGTACCATTAGAGGGCGACGAATTCCATGAGATTTACAAAAGTCATTAAATTCTTTTGAAGTAAATTCGTCTCCTCTATCGGACCTTAAAGCTTTTATTTCATAGCCACTTTCTTTTTCTACAAGTATTTTAAAATTTTTAAAAGCATCAAAAGCTTCAGATTTTTGGTTCAAGAAATAAACCCAAGTCTTTCTACTAAAGTCATCAATGAAGAGTAGAAAGTATTTACTTTTACCAAAAGAAGGTGGATTGATTGGTCCACGCATATTAATGTGAACAAGCTAAAGCGGTTTGGTTGATCTTGACATGGCCTCCTTTGGAAAACTCCTCCTTGCATGTTTTCCAAGAAGACAAGCTTCACACAATTGATTGGGATGGCTTATTGATGGTATCCCATGCACCACGTTCTTTTCTCCCATTGATTTGAGCTCTTCAAAGTTCAAGTGCTCAAATCGCATGTGCCAACACCATGATTCATCTTGCACATTAGCCTTCAAACACTTTGCATCAATTGTCTTAAGATTCAAAGAGAATAATCTATTCTTAGCCATATGCACTTTAGCAATTAGAATTCCACTTGAATCTCTAAGCCAAAGATGCATATTTTTTATGGGGATGTCATATTCCTTTTCAAGAAGTTGGCCCAAACTCAAAATATTACTTTTTAATTTTGGGACATAATAAACATCTTGAATTAACTTGTGACTACCATTTTTACAGGAGATCAGAATCGTACATATTCCTTCAATTTGAATCTTTGTGGTATCTCCAAAGGACACATTACCTTTCACTGTTTTATTGATCTCCACAAACTTCTCTTTGCATCCACACATATGATTGCTTGCTCCATTGTCCAAATACCACGAGCTGCAATCATCCTTGTCTTCTTCCTTGAGTGCCATCAACAGTGTTGACTCAACTTCTTCTTTTTTGTCGTCAACAAGGTTAGATTTTTCTTCAATATTGCTACGACATTCCCAAGAGTAATGGCCAAATTTATGACAATTATAACACTCAATTTTTGATTTCTCATACCTTTATCCATTATTTTCTTGGTAGTAGCCACGTCCTCTTCCTCCTCTATGTCCACGACCACGGCCTTTGAATATCTGGTGGATTTTAACTCCATTGTTGAAGTTGTTACCGTTGCTTCTTCCTCTTCCATAGCTGCCACGGCCTCGTCCCCGTCCATTCCCTCTATAACTCTTTTTACCTCCATAATCCTTGAAGGATGCCTGAGTTTTAAGAAGTTGCTCTAATGGCACTTTTTGTCTCCTTTTGATCTTTTCTTCATGGGCCTGTAAAGAGCCATCCAATTGCTCTACCAGCATAGAGTCTAAATCTTTAGACTCCTCAATAGCACACACCACAAAATCAAATTTAGGTATTAAAGTGCGAAGGATCTTTTCTACCACACGGACATCTTCTATGTCCTCCCCATATCTTCTTAATTGATTTACAATAGCCTTCACTTTTGAACAATAATCCGAAATGCATTCGGATTCTTTCATTTTTAAAACTTCAAAATCAGCCCTTAGAGTTCGAAGTTTTACCTTCCTCACCTTGTCAATCTTGAAGAGAATTTTTTAAAATCCCCCAAGCTTCCTTTGAGGTGGTAGCATCTGCCACCTTCTTAAACATGTCATCATCCAAATATTGGTGGATGAGCGTGAGGGCTTGTTGATCCTTCTTCCTTGTCTTTGCCAAGACATCTTTTTTATTTTGAGGCAGAGCTTCCTCATTATCGGATTTTGCATATCCTCTATCTACGATTTCTCACACATCCTGAGAGCCAAGAATGGCTTTCATACGTAGACACCATTTCTCATAATTATCTTTTGTGAAACGGGGATACTAAAAAGACAACATACCATTATTATCACGGCTCTGATACCACATTATTAGGAAAATAAATATATCCCGCTCAGGAATAATATCCACGGCAAATAATAATAATAATACAAGAGAGTAACAATAACACCAAATCTTTTTACGGGATAAAATACAATACCCGAGCGGAGCAATATTATCACTATAATATTACAACTTAGTAGTGTCAAGAGACTACTACAATTTCAAAAGAAATAAAACTCTTTATTTTAAAACACCTCACTACAATAATATTGTCACTCACTATTTATCTCACAGACAACAATCTGTGGATTACTCTCACTGTTTTGCTTTCTATTTAGCTTCTCTTTAATTTTGATGTATTAAACATAGAGGAAAGAATCTCTATTTATAGGCAAAATTGCCAACCTCTCAGCCAATCAAATTTGCTCATTCAACAATTTGCAAATTGTTGAATCAGCCGCCCACCTGCTTCTTCAACTTTTCAATCATTTTCTGTGTTTCATTTACGGGTCCCACAAAAATGAGGCAGATCTATGGTTCGAATGAATTGGAGAAGCAAAGTGCTGTCTATTTTAAGGTTGATTTTGGATCAGTTTATTAATAAATTAATGAGGATTTTCTAGGTGCTGTGGTGATTCATTTATTTTGGCTTTGTATAATGGAGAAGAAGGTGGTGAGAAGCAGATCACGGCTTTCGTGGAGCCTTTGCTGTTCTTCTTGATCCTAATTGTCAATGGTAAAATAATGTCAACTTGCCTGCAATCCTTTTTGGATAAAGAGTTCAGGGAAAAAATTTGGAACTTTGGCAGTTTCAAACACCCATAAACAGTACCAATAGTAAAGGAGAAGAACAAGTTAGGTTGTCTGAGAAAGAAAAGGTCATTTAGTGGTCACACAAGTGACTATTCCTTGTTCCTCTCTTTCACTTATTTTTTTGGATAAAATTTTCTATTCTTTGTTTCATATTTTGGCATTCAAGTTTGGCTTCCATTAGCACATATGACATTACATTTAAACTTCTTTATTCTAAGAAGATTCCTAAATTTATCTTTGCATTACAATGATGTAATATGTATGATACAAAACACTACCTAAGTGCTGAAACTAATTTGTAATTATGGTAAATAAGCACTTACACGGAAGAAAAAATATCAACTATAGATTATTTTTTTGTACACACATATATAATATATCAAATTTTTATCTTCTTTATGCCAAGTAAATTTGTAAAAAATATTATATTAAATATGCTACTCCTATCTCTTAATTATGATCGCGCGAAGTGCGAATATATTAACTAGTTAAGTAAATAAAAACAAGCTCTCTCTACCAACTTAAACTTTTAAATGAGATGGTAACACAATTCAAAAAAACTTTAATTAGATGAGATGGTTACACAACCCAACAAGTATATATTATATTTACATTGTTCAAATGTGAGAATTATAATATGATCCCAAACCAGCTTTAATAAGTAATATTGACGTATTATTTAACCACGTTGAATCCATAAATTAGAAAACATGCAAAACAAAACCTTAGCTTATAACTAAAGCTTTCTTGAAAGTAGGACATATAGTAGTACCTAAAATTGTTTGCAACCAAAATGACCTTTCTCGTTTAATGATTCCACCACCTCTTAAATCGAGGTTTTAGGCCTACAAGGCCTTTTACAATGTTGAATTTAAGAAAATGTCTTTTTTAGATCTCTTACGTGTAAAAGAAAGATCTCCTACGTGTAAAAGTAAATCTCTCATGTGTAAAAAAAAAAGAGGTAGGGTCATAAAACTAAAAATAAGTTTGTAAAAGGCCAAAAAATCAATTGACCCATCATGTTGCTTTTCCGGATTCTCAACAGTTTCAGATTCGACGTACATCTCTGGGATAGCTTAAACACAAAATAATAATTGTAAGTAGGAGCTTAAAGCTTCTAGTCTAAACTTTACTATGGTCAAGTTTTTAAAGGGAAAAGGGTCAACTTTGTAATGTATATGTGTAACTTTTTGTCTAATATTACCCCTTGTGAAGAACAAAGATATCACTGGAGTTTTTGGGCCAATCTATGTTATCCAATGGAAGAAGGGGGTGTAGGTTTTAGGAGTCTGGTGGATATCAATGAAGCTTTGGCTATGAAATGATGGCAGAGGTTCAGGACATGTGAATCCTTATGGTCTACTTTCCGGAAATACAAATATTGTAGGATTAATCATCTAGTAAAGAAGAAATGGAGGACAGGGCAGTCACATGGATGGGAAAAGCTCATGCAAGTTAAGGACAAAGTTGAAGACAATCTGTTATGGAAGATAAATTCAGGCAATTCTAGCTTGTGGTGGGACAACTGGATAGGTTTTGGGGCCATCACTCAGGTCATTCATTATGATTATTCACCGGGTAATCAAATTGTTAATGATATCATCGTAGATTGGAAGATGAAGCGTTGATCATCTATAACTACATGAATACATGACTGAACAGATTTTATCCATTACCATTGTAGATCACACGAAGCATGATACTCCTATTTAGATGCCAACTTATAATGGCAAATTTACTGCAACATCGGGTTGGAGGATAGCTAGAAGCATGATACTCCTATTTGCCTATCAAAATGTCTTTTCTCATGTGGAGACTTTAAAAAAAAAATTACCCTTTGATGAAGTTTTTCTCAAGTTTGGTCAACATTTTACTTCCAAATGTTTTTGGTGCACAATAACTAAAGGAGAAACAATTCATCACACATTCATGACCGGAGAAGTAGCAATCAGACTATGAAAAACCTTTGACAATCCCTTGGACATTAAATGGGAAGATATTCCCATCAAATTGATGATTTTAAGATGGTGGTCAATGAAGCCCAAGAATTTTAATCATCAGGAGATTCTGAGGATTACTCCTATAGTTATTTGCTAGGAGATTTGGAAGGCGAGATGTGTAGTCAGATATGGATCCTCTAGAGTTTATGTGGCTAGAATACTCCATCAAATACTCTCACACCTTAGATGGTGTATGTAACGACCCGACTTGTCGTTTTAAGAATTAACGCCTCATTCAGTGACTTAAGGTCTCGAGCAGTTTCGCAATATTTATTATGACCCGCGGGTGTGGTCGAGTTGAATTACTGAAGATTCGGAATTAAATTAAAAGAACAATCCTTATTTAGAAGCTTAAATGTAAAGAGTGAATTGGAGAGTTGACTTTTGAGCAAACTGCTCCGGAATAGAATTTTGATGATGTCAATAGCTCCGTATGGCGATTATGGACTTAGGAACGTGTCCGAAAAATTATTTGAAGGTCTGTAGTGGAATTAGGCTTGAAATGGCGAAAGATAAATTTTTGGAAAGTTTGACCGGAGAGTTGACTTTTTGATATCGGGGTCGGAATCCGATTCTGAAAATTGGAATAGCTTCGTTGTGCCATTTCTGACTTGTGTGCAAAATTTGAGGTCATTCGGACGTGATTTGGGAGGTTTCGATGTTATTTGTGGAATTTGGAAATTTCTAAGTTCATTAGGCTTGAATCCGTGTGTAATTCGTGTTTTTAGTGTTGTTGAAGGTGATTTGAAAGTTCAACTAAGTTCGTATGATGTTATGACGCTTTGGTATGTTTGGTTGAGGTCCCGAGGACCTCGGGTGTGTTTCAGATCATTTTGGGCTACTTTGGATGCTGATTTGCTGATATCTGGTATGGTTCTTCGCGTTCGCGAGGAGCCTCTCATGTTCGCGAAGAAGGATTTGACTTCTGGGATTTTGTTCTTCGCGTTCGCGAAGAAGGAAATCTCTGTTGCAATAGTCTAACTTTGGAGGCTCATATCTCTCAATCTATAAGGAATTTGGAGATGATCCAAAAATGAAAGTTGTAGCTCTTTGTGTCTAGTATTCAGAAAGGTAAACCATTTGTCATTTGGAATTGTGTATCAAAATTTATGGTGGATAAACTATAGGATGTCTGGAAAGAGTTTGAAAATCTCTATTGCATAGGGCTGACTTTGGAAGCTTATATCTCGCAATATATAAGGAATAAGGAAATGAGTAACAAATAAAAGTTATAGCCCTTTGAGTCTTGTTTCTAGAAAGTTAAACCATTTATCATTTGGAATTTTGTACAAAATGTTATGACCATTATACTAGAGGTTGTCTGAGAAGAGTTTGAAAATAGTTGTTGGAGAATTTGTTCATCGCGAACGCGAGAGAAGGGTCGCGAACACGAAGAACAAATCCCTGGGCAGCAGAATAAAGTCCAAATTCGTCTCATTCTTCCATTTTTGGACCAAGGAAGCTCGGGTGAGGCAATTGTTCGAGAGTTTTTCAAGGAAAATATTGGGGTAAGAATTCCTAACTTGATTTTGGTTAAATTACATGAATCTAGTGTTGTTTTTATCACTAAATTAGTGAAGTGGGTTGAAAATGATAGAAATTCTCTAGACTTTAATTTAAAATTTGAAGGGCGATCCGTCATCGAAATTTGATAATTTTGGTATGGTTGAACTCGTATCGGAATAGGTGTTTGGATTTCGTAAAAATTTTGTCGGGTTCCGAAGGGCGAGCCCCGTGCTGACTTTTTAGAATAAAATTTTAAGCTGGTGTTTTATTATCCGAAATTATTTTCGATGAATTTTAATGAAGTGGTACAATTAATTTGGATAGATTTGAGCTGTCCGGAGGTCAATTCAAGCAAGAAGGCGATTTTGGAATATCGGCATAACTTAAATAAGGTAAGTATCTTGCTTAACCTAGAGTGGGGGAATTACCCCTTAGGCATTGAGTCTTATGTGAAAATTGTGTGATTTGAAAGTCGTGTACGCGAGGTGACGAGTACGTACTAAGGCTTATATGTGTAAATTTTATTGGTTTAAAGTTTTAGGCATTCTTATGTATTAAATTAGATAATTGTTTGCATTAGTAAATCCTTGAATTATCATGCCTCATTCCTTATTTGTCAAGTTTGTATTTTATATAATAAGTAGGTGTTATTGTCATTTGGATTTTATGTGAATTGCGTGTGTTTGTTGATTTGATATTTTTCTTGGAATTAAATTCATGATTGAATCCTTATCTGCAAATATTTATTAAATAAGTTTAAATTGAGGAGTTAATATAATTATCAAGAATTTGAATTGATGAAGGTGTTGCCCAATACTGAGTATTTTTCACCTCTGTTGATTGTTTTGAGGTTTTATATACGTTTTGTGGAGCCTTGGGCTATTTGTTGAAGACTTTATTGATTCTGCTACATATTTGAAATTTGATTTTGGTCAGTGGCAAATTGTGATATGAATTGTTGTATTGTGTTATGGTTTAAACACTCTCCTTGATGTTATTTATGCTTCCAACCTTGCTTGTTAATGATATACATTTTCTTGGTAAGGAAGAGTGTAATGCACGAAGGGTGATGCCATACCATTTGAACCATATTATCATGCGTGGGAGAGTGTAAAGTACGAAGGGGGATGTCGTGCCATTTGAGAGTGTAAAGCACGAAGGGTAATGCCGTGCCATTTGAGAGTGTAAAGCACGAAGGGTGATGCCGTTCCATTTGAGAGTGTAAAGCACGAAGGGTGATGCCGTGCTATTTCATTTATATTATCAGGTGAGGATGAGAGTAAAAGTACGAAGGGTGATGCCGTGCAATTATTTTTATATTATCATATATTCATGGCACGAAGGGTGTTTTCGTGCAGGCGAGGACGAGAGACATACATTATATTATCATATCGTTTTGTTGTGTATACATTCATGCCTTTATCTTGAGATATTATTGTGCACCTTTATTTTCTATGTGACTTGTAGTCGTTGTTGCTTCCTGTGTGCCTCCACTTTATTTCTTTTATTGTTATTGGTATTTCTTCCACCTAGTTGATACTGTTATATGTATGCACGGTGAGAAAGATATAAATGCATGAAGGATGTTACCGTGCCAATTGATTTAATCTACATATATGAATTGGGTGAGAATGAGACAAGTGCACGAAGGTATTGCCGTGCCATTTGATGTGATATGCTGAATATATTTTTCATGCCAGGAAAGTTAAACGAGGTGTCACAAGGTGACTTTTATTTAAAAGAATTATATTTGAAGGATATTTACTTGAAAGAATTATATTTGAAGGATATTTACTTGAAAGAATTATATTTGAAGGATATTTACTTGAAAGAATTATATTAGAAGGATATTTATTTGAAAGAATTATATTAGAAAGATATTTACTTGAAAGAAGTATATTTGAAAGATATTTACTTGAAAGAATTATATTGGAAGGATATTTACTTGAAAGAATTATATTAGAAAGATATTTATTTGAAAGAAGTATATTCGAAATATATTTATTGAAAAGGATTATATTCTAGAGACTTTTATTGAAAAACTTATAGATAAAAGATGTATATTGAAAGGACTTGATTAATTGGTTGTACCTGTGTTTATTATTCGTTTGAGTAATATTTTACGGTATTCCTGTTGCCTTGCTGTTTAAATCACTAGTTGATCTGTGTTGCTATCACTGATATTTGTTTTCTATTATTTTGTATATCATATTGCACTAGTTATTAGATTAGTGAGTGTCTTGACTGCACCTCGTCTCTACTCCACTGAGGTTAGTCTTGATACTTACTGGGTACCGACCGTGGTGTACTCATACTACACTTCTGTATATTTTTGTGCAGAGCCAGGTATTAGAGATATCGGACTCGGACAGAGTTAGAGTGGGATCGCAAGAATTCAAGGTAGAGCTGCTTGGTCGTCGTAGTTCCTTGGAGTCTTTCCATTTTATTGTACTGTTATTTATTATTCAAACAGTATTAAGTATTCGATCATTGCGATCATTTCATGTATTCAGTTAGAGTTCGTAACTCAGTACTACCAGTCTTGGGAGGTTTTTAAAAAAATTTCCACTTTTAGTTTCGACACGTGTATTAAATTATATCTTTATAAAAAAAATGGCTTAAATTATGATTATAATCGGCTTACTTAGTCTTAGAGACTAAGTGCCATCACGACGCATGTGGTAAAATTTTTGGGTCATGACAGTCTATTGCAAATAATCTAAAGAAGAATTGGGGCAACCAATGGAATGTCATCTGCCAATAAATATGTGCACTTGTTTCTACTGTTGAAACTACTATTGTTAGATGAATTAATCAATTGCAAATTGGTTTAAGCTTAACACAGATGGTAGTAGGGATGGAGAAGGGAATATCGGATCAGGGGGCATCATTAGAAATTCTAATGGTATTTTGATTATGGCATTTGCACAACCACTTGGAAGGGTAGTAGAAACTTAGCTGAGGCTAAAGCAACATTGATTGGAGTTAAATGGTGCATCGACCAGGGATATCGCAATTTGATTTTAGAATGTGACTCTTTGATTTTGGTTAACTTGTTTAAAGGCTTGTACGATCCATCTTGGCAAATGCAGGACACAAATAAGGATATTCTACAACTCTTGCAATCTTGCGAGTTTCAATCCAGCATTAATGTTATCGTGAAGCTAATCAAGTAGCATATGCATTGTCTAAATGGAGCATCATTCATGGGAATTCTATCTTATATTCCAATCAAGCTATAGGCCCATATCTGATGGATAAGATATAAATGGCTACATTTAGACACAAGGGAAGAAGAAAATTTGTTACTGAATCTATGTAATTTTCTGCATAGTACTTTCTGAAAGCTCCTTTCATACATAGGTAGACTTTCTTACGTACATTTGATATGTGATTTTTGTATATTGGTAAAAAAGCTACTCTATCTTTGTATTTGTTCTATTAACAGTTATAAGTATGGTCTTTTGGATGTAATGAATAAAGGTCAGGTAGGGGCACAAAAAGACTTTACCAAAAGCTCTCCGTACATTATATAGTCGTTACTTTCTAAACGGTAACCTTACGCGAGTCTCCAAAATGCGCCGCCCTATGGCGCCGTCCGACGGAGACCCATTGCGCGTATAGATAAGCAAATTAACCCTCCATCTACGGCGAATCCATCTGTCGAAGGAATTTCTGGAAAAACTGATTATGCGACTACAATCATAACGGCAACACCCAAACAAATAACCAATATCCGCCATGCCAGAGAATCAGATATTGTGAGACATACAACACATAACGGAAAGTCGGCTATGACTTTCAAAGCTTCAGACTATTATGGAATTATGGCTGACAAATGTAGACTGACCATCATTGGCAAATTTCTTAAGCCAAGGCCCCAAATTGATAAAATTAGGTCTACTTTAAGAGAACTTTTTCCAGTGAAGGGATCAGCTAAAATCGGCGTCTATGACAACTATAATGTGTTTTTGGATTTTACTAATGAAGACGATTTCAATTCTGTTTGGTTCAAGCGGGTTGTTGAAGTGGATGGAATGCAGATGTGGCTTCAAAAATAGACTCCTGATTTCAAGCCGGATGAAGATATCCCCATTGTTCTGGTATGGGTTCTGCTCCCAGGTCTTCCTTTTAATATGCATACATGGAATTATGTAAATCAAATATGTAGTGAAATTGGCACACCGTTAGCTATGGATGCTGCCACTTATGGTCGAGCTAGACCAAGTATGGCTAAAGTTAGAGTTGAAATCGGTCTCCTTAAATCTCAAATAGAAAGTGTTTATGTGGGATCACAAGATGAGGATTCTCCACTGAAAGGCTTTACTCAGAAAATAGAATATGAGAGTGTTCCAAAGTATTATAAACATTGTAGAAAGATTGGCCACAACATGATAAATTGCAGAGATCTAGAAAGGAAAAAGGGCCAGTGAAACAAAAGAGGCTGAGACAAGTCATAAAGAAACAAACTTTATTCAAGCAGGAGAAGAAAGCAGTAAGGAAAATCAGCAAAATAGCAATGAGGTTAGCAAAGTTATTGATAACAACGGAGGGACCAAGGATGTACAACACAAGAAGGAGAACATGAACAAAAGAGCTATGACCACTGGAAAAATTGAGCAGATCATGTTAACAAGAGTCAAAGACAAGAAGAAAAAAAATCAGAAAAAGAAGAAGATGCCAAGAAAGAAAAGTAAGATTAGCTTCAAGCCTTCTCGTAATCTCATTAAGAGAAAAGGAAAAATGGTTACTGCTACTACACAAGTTCTGCAAATTTTGCTTGAAGAAAGCTGCCAAGATGAGAGCAAAGAAAAAAAATGGAAAGGAAACGATGGTTGTTGAACATGTGCTGGAAGCAGAAGCTAGTTCGACAAAAGATATAAATGAAGTACAGCAACACAATCAGCAAAATAAGGATAGTAGGGAGAAAATTGAGAATATAATTCAATCATCTATAAATAAGGAGGAAACCGCGAACAAGAAGAGGTACAAAATTAATGATATTGATATGTCCACCAGTTTACCCTCGAGCATTAAAAATCAAGAACCTATACACTTGGTTGTTGAGCTTAGAGGTGAACAATCAGTTGACCAGCCACCTAAACCCCCCAATGGTAACAAAGAAAATGCACAATTTCAATATAGAGTCACTGGATCATCACAGTCCAAGTAAGAAAGATCAAACCAAAATGAGAACTTTACAAAAATGCAACACGAAGACGATTTTGACAATGAAGAATATTCAAAGGACAATAGAGGCAGAAGCAGACAAAAAAACAAAGAAAGGAAGAATAAAGCAAGAACCTCATCATCCTGCAAAGTGGGAGAACAAAAAAAGATTACTACCACCCCAATATGCCATGATTAGGACAATATTTTGAAATATTAGGGGGGTAAAATCCAAGAAGGCAATTCATAGACTTAAAAATCTTGCCAACATTAATAAAGTGATGTTCATTGCTATCTTTGAACCTTTTGTGAATATGCGCAAGATTGACGGATACAGGAGATTTCTAGGTTTCATCCATTGCTTGGCCAATTCCAATGGGAAGATCTGGTGCTTCTGGAAACACATAGATCATAAAGTTATTTTGATCAATGATGAACAACAAATTACTCTCCATTTCAAGGACAATTTGAACATTGATAACTATGTTATTGTTGTGTACGTAAATACACTTCTATGGAAAGAAGAGACTTATGGGATAGTATTGAAAGTATGATCAATCAGATCAATGGTCCATGGTGCATTGGGGGAGACTTCAATTCCACAATGGCCCCTAATGAAAAATTAGGGGGTAGACCACATAGAGCACATAGGTGCTTTGATTTTATTAGTACCATGGAAGCTTGTGGCCTTTCTGATCAAGGATTTGTAGGTTCCAAATTTACTTGGTGCAACAACAGAAGACCTAGTAAAAGGATTTGAAAGAGACTTGACAGGGTTTTTGTGAATGATCAATGGGTCCAAAGGTTTCAAAGCTACATTGGCAAGCACCTGGTCAAAACAGGTTCAGACCACATACCTCTTTTGATGAAGTGTCACTCTGATCAAAAGGAGTTTATTAAGTATTTCAGGTTCCTTAATTTTTGGACAGAACAAACAGATTTCTTGGAGGTTGTTCAAGATTTTTGGAACATGAATGTCATTGGCAATGTAATGTGGAGACTTCAATGTAAACTCAAAACTCTGAGCAAAAATCTTAGCCAAAAGGGATAAGAACCATGTTCTAGCTCAGGTATGGCACAAAAGTCTTCCCTTTAAGATATATTTTCTAACTTGGAGATTATTTTTGCGCAGGTTACATTTTGATAAAATAATTAACAACTTTGGCAACCAGTTATTCTCTATGTGCTTTTGCTGCTCAAATCCTATGTGCGAGTCGATCCAACATGTCTTCATTGAAGGACAGGCTGCCGACCACATATGAAATTTCTTTGGTGCATCACTCGGCATTAGGCATCACCACTTGTCTCCAAATATGGTATTGAAATATTTGAGGGATACAAGGCCTAAGAATGAGATTCACAAACTACTCCTTCAAATTGTTTCAATTTGTATTTTCTGGGAAATTTGGAGAAGTTGGGCAGCTTGTAAATATGGGGAACAAAGAAAATTTGTTACTACAAGAATGGAGGTGCAAATACAATGGACCATCAATGTAGCTCTTTCTATTGCCTTCCCAAAATTAAAACCACTGGCACTTGGGCTCAACAATGCAGAACCATTGAACAACTCAAACCAGTGGTAGTATGGAGACAGGTATCTTGGCAAAAGCCTGCGGCAGGAAGGTTTAAGGTTAACACATATGGAAGTTTTCTAGGCAACAATTCAAGAGCAGACATCGGAGGAGTTATCAGGAATGAACTAGGTGATTTGGTTCTGGCATTTTCAATTCCTATCCAATGCAACATCAATAACCAAGCAGAGGCACAAGCAGCCAAATATGGGGTGGACTAGTGTTTTCAAAATGGAATACATGCTTTCGATTTGGAATTAGACTCACTAATTGTGACGAATATGCTGAAAAATGAAAACACCAACAATCTCAAGCTTAGAAAGATAATCAAAGACATCACCTCGACAGTCAGTAGGGCAGAGGTACACTTCACCCATTGCTTTAGAGAAGCAAATTAAGTGGCGGATTCTTTAGCTAAGTTAGCCTCGTCTGGTGGAAACGGTACCTTCTACTACTCTTTTCAACAACTTCCGAAAGAGGCGAAGGGACATTTTCAACTTGACAAATGGCAACTTCCTAGTATTAGAAGAAGATACGACAAAAGTAATTTCTTTGTAAGTTGAATTTATAGTTAGATATGGAAGAGTAGTATAGGCTTTCTCTTCCAATTGCTTTGAAGACTACATCAGTCAGGTTCTTTTGAAGGTTAAGGTTCATGTCCCACTCCTTTTTGTAAATTTTGCATTTGAATAGACATCGTAGGGGTCTAGCCTAACGCCCAACATTTTTTTATTTTTTTAAAAAAAAAGTCCCACCAAAGGTGACAGTTTTTCGGGTCCCAAAAAATAAAAATAAAGGTCAGGTGAAATGTCTATTATGTGCTCTTTTTGCTGGGATTATATAAAAGGAAGGCACCACCTAAAGGCGTAAAATTTTAGAAAAAAAATGGTAAATATAAACCATAATCGAAAGTCGGGGTGATAAATTTCTCGTATAAGTTAAACCTGTGGAGACTAGGGCTGGAAAGTGGGCAAGTCCCGGGCCTAAACGGGCCAAGTGGGCCGGTTCAAACGGTCTCGGGCCCGAGCCGGTCCCAAATTAAACGGGTCAAATGGGCCCGGGCTAAACGGGCTTTTTGTAAGGACCGGCCCGGGACCTAGACCGTTTGGTCCCGGGCTAAACGGTCCCGGCCCGCGGGATAAGTGGGCCCAACATATATATGTTTTTTTTTAAAAATTAAATAGATATTAGAGACAAAAGGATGTTAAAAAAAATATCTAAGGCAATTCTTTGTAAATTTTATTATAGAATTGTGACCTAAATTTTATTTAACATCCTAAATTTTAATATTCAATATTTAATATCGAATATATATAGTATATAAGATGTATATATAGTATATATACATATATATATATATATACATCTTATATATATATATATATATATATATATATATATATACTTTTTAGTAGTAAACATGAAATGACCAAAGTATGGTACTTCTTAGCTGGTATAAATATGGAATGATAGAAGATCAAGTTTTAGCTCAACTCAGATTACAGTTTCAACTAAAACTGAGTTGAGCTAAAACTTGATCTTCTATCATTCCATATTTATACTAGCTAAAAAGTATCATACTTTGGTCATTTCATATTACTACTAAAAAGTATATATATACTAAGTTTATAGTATATAAGCTATATAAGATGTACATATAGTATAGTATACTAAGTGTATAATATATAAGCTATATAAGATGTACATATAGTGTAGTATAGTATAATATACTAAACGTATATATATATATATATATATATATATATATATATATCGAATATAGCTTATATATTATACACTTAGTAACAATAAAGTAAACAATAGTAGCAATTATAGAAGAAAATTAGAGAGAGATTGTGATAGATTGATGATTTTATAAGAAAAAATGAAAGAATGATGGGGTATTTATAGTTGAAAATAGGGAAAAAAATGTAATTATAAAAAGTTTGGGATTAAAACAAATTTTGGGGGGTTAAATGGCTATTTTATAAATAGCCAACGGCTATTTTTTACAGCCCAACGGCTATATTTTAAAAAAATATGTATATATTTTTAAAAAAAGAAAAATAGTTGTTGGGACCGTTTGGCCCGCTAAGGGACCGATCCGGTCCCGGGCCCTGGCCAGCTAAATGGTTCCGGGCCTGGCGGGCCCAAATCATAGGACCGGCCCACAAGACCGGCCCAGGCCCACTAAAACCGGGCCAAATGGTCCTGGCCCGCGGTCCCGGACCGGTCCTGGACCGGCCCACTTGTTACCCTTACCGGAGACTACTGATCATTTCAAGCTGGAGATCGCAGTTTCAAATAATATATATAGGAGCAAATTTGAACCCTCTTACTAGTAACATTTTACTAGAACTTGATACTATAAAGTAGACATGCATACAGAGAAAAAAAATGATTAAACTATAAAGGGCAATCTGGGGCATAACGTATCCCGTGTTCATGCAGGGTTTTTGGGAAGGGCCGCACCCCAAGAGGTGTGATATAGACAACCTACCCTAATGCAAGCATTGGTGGTTGTTTTTATGGCTCCAACCCGTGATCTATAGGTTACACGAAGACAATTTAACTGTTGCTCCAAGATCCCCTTCCAAATTGATTAAAATATGTCGAAAGAAAAACATTTTGGAACTAGACACAAACCTTTAAATAGAAATACTCTCTCTCAAAGAACTCAAACCTTTAATCAGATGAAATGATTATACAATTCAACAATTATATTATATGTATATTGTTAGAACGTCAAACAGTTGACTAAGAGAATTACCATATGATCCCAAACCAGTTTTAATTATAAGTAATATTGACGTATTGTTTAACCACATTGAATACGTGAATTGGATTGCATGCAAAACAAAACCATATAATTGTAAAGCTTTCTTGAAAGTGGGACATATAGGCAGTACCTAAAATTGCTTGCAGCCAAGATGACCTTTCTCGTTTGATGATACCACTAGCTCTTAAATCATGTTGCTCTTCCAGATTCACAACATTTTCAGATTCGACATACATTTCTGGGATAGCTTTCACATGTAAAAAATAATAATTGTCAGTAGGAGGTTAAAATTTATTGTCAAAATTTTAAAGGGAATCAAGAGGATGACATGAGGATAAAGAAACCGAAGGAGCATTCAAGCTTTGACAGAAAATGGTCAAATTTTTCCATGTACTATCCGATATCGATCGAGCAACTTTAACACTTATGTTTAACTTTTCGTCTAATATTACCCTCTCTCCCGTCCCATTTGGAGAATGTCTGATTTTTCCTTTTAACCCTCACGAAGTTCAATAATCTAATGGTACAATAATCAAAAATTGAGTGGTAAATTTAATTTTGTTTTTTTTTTTCTCGCAGAATTCAAACATGTGGAGTCTACCAATCATTTTAAGCTGGAGCTTGCAATTTCGAATAATATAGGAGCAAATTCCCTCTCACAGTTACTATAAATGGATAGAGTTGAATTTATACGCAGTTCCGAGGATATGTGGCGTAACTTGATACAAAATGCAAGGATAAATAAAATGTAAATGTAGATTGGAGAGAATGCAATCTAGATAAGGTTATCAAGAACAGTGAACCTTAGGATTCGACAAATAGAATCAATCTAAGAAACTGGAAGAGCGATTCTTTACTGTAGAAGAATATAATACTTTTATTACAATGTAAGTCTTAGAAGAACTTGTGCTACAGAAATGATAACCAAGCCCTTTTATAATGGAGGGATTCGGCTCCAAGCATAACAAAATAAACATTCAGTGGAAGACCCATGATATGTCAGCTTTTCCATAATTTCTGCCTAGATTCCCTCTAGTGGGATTGCAACGGCTTTTGTCTGCGAGCTCGATCTCGCTTAGAATTCTCGATTTTGGTTGGAACTTGATTTCGGCTCGAACTTGTGATCTTGGTTCGAGCCCGATCCTGGTTCGAGACCTCGAATTGATTCGAGGTCAGTATTGGTTGGTCTTTAGATTATCAGCACGATAGGTCTACCATGCGTCATGGTTCGATTTTTGTTCGAGTTTGATTATGATATCGATCTCAATACGGACCAGCCTCCCCGGGTTCGAGGTTAGTTCGTCCCCCCTTCGGGATCTTACTTCGATACATCACCCTTCGAACCATACCGGACATGCCAAGGCTGAAATCTATTTCGACCGTATATAGATAGTCCCCTCGTTTCTCAGAAAGAATATGGCGAGAAACGATATGATTTTCAACAACTCGATCGGATTATATCTTGTCGTTTCCATCGGGTTCGACCATGACACATCTGGTAGCTGTCCCGTCGGTTTAGTCTTTCAAGGGATTCAATGCATGCCAGGCGGTGGTCGGCCACTGCTGATGCTGAACCGCTATCGTTTGAACCTATAAATAACCCTTACTTTTATCTTTTACCATTTTTACATCTTCTATCTTCCAAAATTTTCCAAGTTCTTCTTTATACTCTCCAACTTACCAGTAAAGCTGTGATTTCTTTCCGAAAAAACCCCTCTTCAATTCTACCAAATCTCTGTCACTTTCTTCTATTCCTTACTTTTGAATTCAAAAATGGCGAAAACATCGCAAACCATTCCTCAGAAAGAGAAGGCTTCATCTTCACAGTGTGTCGCCGATGAGGCACCGGCAGAACCACGGCCTGAGGAGTGTATTCCCGGGGCGTGCGTCCTTACTTCAGATTGTAAGGTTGATAAAGGTTCATCGGTCCCTGGCCGGTGTGAGCCGGTATCGAGGTACATGTGTTCGATAACCGAGAAGTACCTCGATCTGTTAAAGAAGGATTGCAATTGGGGTGAAAAAGAAGTAATAATACCTATCCCTGACGACGATATCACTTCTTACGTGAAAGGGTTTTTGAACGTATATACTTACCCTTTCACTTTGGGTCCCCTCGATTCCGTCATTATTGACTTCTGTCAACAATATCAGGTAACCCTAGGCCAGGTCCATCCTTCTTTGTGGCGGATCGTTATCCTGATCTGATATTTTGTGAGCAAAATCGAGGGGATGTCGTTCACCCTCGATCATCTTATCCGGCTGTACCGTCCCCGACTTTTTCGAGGAGGGTTAATAAAACTCCAGCGTCGGGCTACCAAGGCTCTGTTCTCGAGTATTGACGAGGACAGGGACCGGGGTTGGATGGGTAGGTTCGTTCGAGTAAGGACTTCGGACCTGATCCCGACTGAAAAGATGCCCTTTCCCGAGGAGTGGAATATGAAACGTAAGTGTGATCTTGTTGTTGCTTCTATTTTGTTCTTCCATTTATTCTCTTATCGACACTCCTCCTTTTGTAATGTAGCGGTTCCTTGGATACCCGGAGCGGTTCCTGATCTCAAGAGCTGGGTACGGGCTCTTGTTTGGACCTCCACATACGCCGAGCGCTCATGGCATGATTTATCAAAGGGTCGATGGGAGGCAAAAAATCACGGTAAGCTCATTTCTCGGACTCTAATGATCCGTACGAGGCATTTCTCAAAATATTGTTTATAAGGTTTCCCATATGCAGGTTTGGGTAAAGACGCGGTCTTGAGGCATCTATCCAATGAGGAGGACGTTTCGACCTCTGTCCCAAAGCCGGTGATGGAAAATAAAAGGAAGAGATCCTCGGTTCTCGAATATCCAAAACTGAAGAAGAGGACGGCTCATAAGCCGAACAAGAATGACATTTCTTTGATCGTGGAATCCGTTTTGCATCTAAGGGATGATGATGAAGAAGAAGAAGAAGAAGAAGAAGAAGAAGAGGACGGCTCATAAGCCGAACAAGAATGTCATTCCTTTGGCAGTCTGAACGAAGAGAGCCATTGATGCCTCATCGCCGGCTGGATCGATGATGCTCTATGAGGCTCTGCCTTGAACTGAAGATATACCGGAGAAAGATTCAGGTAGGGTCCCCGAACCATCGGATGTCGAAGATGCCTCTTATCGGAGTCAACCGGCAGGGGTTACAATCAAAGAGCCCCTCTAACCCCTCCGAGCCGAGGGGAACGCTCCAAGCGAGTCATTTGGGGCAGCAGCGATCGAGGATTCGCCTACCTTTCCCGCATTTTCTGCAGGGGTGATTTGGGAAGCTCAAGCTCTGGGAGCCCTCGATCTAGACAGGTCTCACGATGAAGAATATCTATTTCGTGACTTGTTTACTGGTATCGAGGATGTTTTCGGTGCCGGTGATGAATCGGATCTTTTTCACGGATTGCGGCAGTCTTTAAATCAGGTGAGCCTTTAAAATTATTTTGTCGGTACTGTCTTTATGTTCGTTTTTCGTTAACTTCAGTTCTTGTTTCTTTGTAGGAAGTGGCAGTCCATCGAGAACAATGTTCTCGTTCCCAAAATGAGCTGCATCGATGCACGGCCGACCTGCACCGCACTACTGAGGAGAGGAACTCCCTTAGACTTTCCTTAGGGCAGAGAGAGGAGGAAATAAAAGACCTCCGGGCCGAGCTGGCCAAGGCTTATCGAGATCAGAATGATTTGTCTGAGCAGGTAATGATGCTTTTGAAAGCCTATGAGCTTGATACCGGAACGATAGCTAACATTTCGGTCTCACAGCGGCAGCAAAAAATCGAGATGATCGGGAAGCTTCGTGAGGAGGTCAACGTGATAAGGATGGAGTCCTTGCGGTGGAAAGAAGGTATGGACCGCTTTGCTGTAGAAAAAGAGACTGCTCGAGCCCGGTTATCGTCGTTCGAAACCCAACTTCAAAAAATGAAGGAAAAAGGCCTGGTTCAAGCAAGAAGAATTGAGGAGCTTGAGGCTCGGTTGGCCTCTGTACTCGCCAAGGCCGAATCCGATGCTGAAAAGGCAAAGGCCAATGCGGATGCGCTCGTGGCCGTCTATCGGGCCGATGCTGAAGCTGCCCAAATCCAGGCAAGAGAGGCAGCTGAATCCACCGATAGTCGAGCGCATTGGGTCGCCGAACTTGCTAAGTGCCGATCCAGAACGGATACTCTCGAGGAGATTCATGCTCGCGGCTTCGATCTCGCGGAAGAGATAAAAAGGGCAAAAGAACTCGAAGCTGATGCTAAAGCTCTGGTTTCTGATGGTGATGGCGACGATGATGGGAGCAAGAGCGGATCCAAAAATGGGGGGGAACCTGATAAAGAAGAGACCGCTCCCGATCGAGAAATTTAGTTCTTAGTTTTTACGTTGTAATCACCCATGCAGATAAATTTGTGTATAGACATATCTCCCTTTTTGCCGATTTTCTTCTGTTTTTGTTTCCCGTCTTGCGAGGACTTTATTTGCCTTATGAATGTTTCCATAATGTTTTAAACAACTTAATCAAATTTGGACCTCGTAGCCTCTGTAACCGAGCGAGCGTTTACTCAAACTTGGGGCAATGTAGCCCTTTAGGCTTATTAGTTGTCAATGATTCGATCTTGAAGAAATATAGCCCGTGGGCGTAATGGTCGAGCGAGTGTTTGCTCGGACTCAAAAATGTAGCTCATAGGCTTAGTCATGTGAATGATTCGAACTCGAATTAATGTAGCCCGTAGGTTTAGTCGAGTGAATGATTCGAACTCGAATTAATGTAGCCCGTAGGCTTAGTCGAGTGAATGATTCGAACTCGAATTAATGTAGCCCGTAGGCTTAATGGTCGAGTGAGTGTTTGCTCGAACTCGAAATAAAAATAGCCCGTAGGCTTGGTCGAGTGAATGATTCGAACTCGAAATAAAAATAACCCATAGGCTTGGTCGAATGAATGATTCGAACTCGAAGTAATGTAACCCGTAGGCTTAATGGTTGAGTGAGTGTTTGCTCGAACTTGAAATAAAAATAGCCCGTAGGCTTGGTCGAGTGAATGATTCGAACTCGAAGTAATGTAGCCTGTAGGCTTAATGGTCGAGTGATTGTTTGATCGAACTCGAAATAAAAATAGCCCGTAGGCTTGGTCGAGTGAATGATTCGAACTCGAAGTAATGTAGCCCGTAGGCTTAATGGTCGAGTGAGTGTTTGCTCGAATTCGAAATAAAAATAGCCCGTAGGCTTGGTTGAATGAATGATTCGAACTCGAAGTAATGTAGCTCGTATGCTTAATGGTCGAATTGTATCTTAATTCTGATTGCACAATAAATCTCAAAATAGAGGAATCTTCATTGGATATAAGATGCCGATAAAAAAGAGAACTTTCTTCGCACGTTATTACACGTCTGGGTTCGGGCCAATCTATATGAGCATGGTTCGCTTCGACCATTTGGCTCTTTACAGCTTTTCCTATTGGGACCCTGTTGCTGTGAAATAACTTTCTTGCGGGACCTCGGATATTGTCATAAATATGGCACGACCAATGGTTGCCTCATTAAAAACCTTGCCAAAAAACCCATTTGTGATAAAATCGGTCTAAGGGAAAAAGAGTGCAACGCGTGCTTTCTAGCGAGAGATCCGTCCCTTGTTCGGACTTCTGCAGGGGTCAGTTTCGAGATATAAACGAATATGGAAAGGTTGTACCTTAGCAATAGTACCGTTTTAGATGTGATACATTCCAGCTGCTTGATAGCTGTTTGCCGTTTATAACGCCGATCTTGTACGACCCCTTTCCGATGTCCTCGAGTACCTGATATGGTCCTTCCCAATTCGGTCCTAGCTTCCCTTCATTCGGATTTCGGGTATTAATGGTAATTTTTCTCAACACTAAGTCCCTAGGCTTGAAATGGCGGAGCTTGGTTCTTCGATTATAATATCTTTCGATTCGCTGCTTTTGGGCGGCCATTCGGATGAGAGCAGCTTCTTGTCTTTCGTCCGATAGTTCGAGGCTTGTATTCATAGCCTCGTTATTTGATTCTTCCATCGCGAATTGAAATCTGGCACTGGGTTCACCAACCTCGACTGGTATCAATGCTTCGGATCCATATACTAAGGAGAACGGGGTTGCCCCCGTACTGGATTTTGACGTTGTCCGATATGCCCAAAGGACTTCGGGCATGATTTCTCTCCATCTCCCTTTAGCGTCGTTCAACCTCTTCTTTAAGTTTTGAATGATAGTTTTGTTTGTTGATTCGGCCTGCCCATTCCCACTGGGGTGGTATGGCGTCGACAGTATCCTTCTTATCTTGTGGTCTTTGAGGAATCTTGTTACTTTGCCGCCAACGAATTGTTTTCCATTGTCACATACTATTTTGGTGGGTATCCCGAACCGGCATATGATATGATCCCAAATAAAGTCTATAACTTCTTTCTCTCTTATTTTCTCGAACGCCTGCTCTTCAACCCATTTAGAAAAATAGCCAGTCATAAACAAAATGAATTTGGCTTTACCTGGGGTCGATGGCAGAGGGTCGACGATATCCATTCCCCATTTCATGAATGGCCATGGGGATAGGACTGAGTGGAGTTGCTCTCCGGGCTGGGGGATCATCGGTGCAAACCTTTGACATTTGTCACATTTACGAACAAATTCCTTCGTATCTTTGCCCATATCGATCCAATAATACCCTGCTCTGATTATTTTTTGGACTAATGTATCGGCTCTAGAGTGATTCTCGCAAGTACCCTCATGCACTTCCCGTAGGACGTAATCGACATCCCCCGGACCCAAGCATACCGCTAATGGTCCATCGAATGTTCTTCGGTACAGCGTTCCGTCCGAAGCCAACGTGAATCGAGCAGCTTTGGTCCATAGGGTTCTGGAATCTTTAGGGTCCGATAGGAGTTTTTCGCTTTTCAAGTATTCAATATACTTGTTTCTCCAATCCCATGTTAATCTTATAGAATTTATTTCGGCGTGACCTTCTTCGATTACCGATCTCGAAAGTTGAACAACACTCCCCGAGCCCGTATCATCTACCTCGACCGACGACCCCAAATTCGCAAGCGTATCGGCCTCATTATTCTGTTCCCGTGATACATGTCGTAAAGTCCATTGTTTGAAATGGCGCAAAGTGATAAGCAGTTTATCTTAATACCTTTGCATCCTACCTTCTCGAACTTTGAAGGTTTTGTTTACTTGACTCACCACCAATAAGGAGTCACAGTTGGCTTCAATGACTTCTGCTCCCAAGTTTCTAGCTAGCTTGAGACCTGCAATCATGGCTTCATACTCGGCCTCGTTGTTAGTCAACCTGATAGTTTTAATAGATTACCTAATAGTGCTACCCATGAGTGGTTTCAAAACTATGCCCAGCCCGGACCCTTTTACGTTCGAAGCCCCGTCCGTAAAAAGGATCCATACCCCTGATGATGTACCTAATTTCAACATTTCCTTTTTGACTTCGGGTACGAGGGCTGGTGTGAAATCGGCCACGAAGTCTGCTACAATTTGAGACTTGATGGCCGTGCGGGGTTGATATTCGATATCGTACCCACTGAGTTCGACGGCCCATTTGGCCAGTCGGCCTGATAACTCGGGTTTGTGCAAAATATTACGAAGAGGGTAAGTGGACAATACACATATGGAATGACAATGAAAGTACGGCCTTAACTTTCTTGAGGCACTTATCAGTGCAAGTGCTAATTTTTCTAGGAACGGATATCTAGTTTTTGCCTCTCCTAAGGTTCGACTCGTATAATAAATGGGGAATTGCGTACCTTGCTCTTCTCAAAATAGGACACCGCTTACGGCGACTTCTGATACTACCAAGTACAAACAAAGTTTCTCGTCTGTTTTTGGAGTATGAAGCAGTGGTGCGCTTGATAGATATCGCTTTAGTTCTTCTAATGTTTGTTGGCACTCCGGGGTCCAAGAAAAATCGTTCTTCTTTTTTAGTAGAGAGAAAAATTTATGACTTCGATCAGATGATCTTGAGATGAACCGGCTTAAGGCGGAAATCCGACCCGTTAGCCTTTGTACGGCCTTCGCGCTGTCCACAATGACGATGTCTTCGATGGCCTTGATTTTATCGGGGTTAATCTCTATTCCCCGATGTGACACCATGAAGCCGAGGAACTTGCCCGAACCGACCCCGAAAGCACATTTCTCGGGGTTGAGCTTCATGTTGTATTTCCTTAAAATCTCGAACGTTTCCTGCAAATGAATTAAATGGTCCTCTGCGCGCAGGGACTTAACTATCATGTCATCAATATAAACTTCCATTGATTTTCCTATTTGTTCTTCAAATATTTTATTTACTAGGCTTTGGTAAGTAGCCCCTGCGTTTTTTAGTCCGAAGGGCATCACATTATAACAATATGTTCCATATTTGGTGACAAATGAAGTCATTTCCTGGTCCTCCAGGTTCATCTGGATTTGATTATACCCGGAATAGGCATCAAGAAAAGTGAGGATCTCGTGGCATCGATCATGCGATCGATATTGGGCAGCGGAAAGGAATCTTTGGGGCATGCTTTGTTCAAATCCTTATAGTCCATGCACATTCTAAGTTTGTCCCCTTTTTAGGGACTACAACTACGTTGGCTAACCATTCGGGATATTTCACCTCCCGAATGGACCCTACTTTGAGAAGCTTGGTTACCTCATCCTTTATGAATGCGTGCTTTCTATCGGACTGGGGTCTTCTCTTTTGCTTCACCGGTCTGAACCTGGGGTCCAAACTTAGCTGATGCGTCGTTATGTCCGGCGGGATCCCTGTTATATCTAAATAGGACCAGGCAAAACAATCGATGTTATCGATAAGAAATTGAACGAGTTTCTTCCTGAGTTCAGGGCCCAACCCCGTTCCCAAGTATACATTTCGCTCGGGCCGGTGCTCGATTAATATGACTTGCTTTAGCTCCTCGATCGTCGATTTTGTGGCGTCGGAGTCATCGGGAATCATGAAAGATCGAGGAACCCTTTGATCACCATCCTCTTCGATTTTCTGGTTGTCTGGCTGGGTTGAAGCTGATATCTGTGATTGCTATTTGGTGTCCCGTTCTCCTTCAGGGCTCAATCCTTTTATCGGCGAAAGTGAGGACACTGGTTTAGCTTCGTCGACGGCGAACATTTCTTTCACGGCTGGTTGTTCTCCGTACACCGTTTTGACACCTCCCGACGTCGGAAATTTGAGGGCCTGGTGTAGGGTCGAAGGCACAGCTCTCATGTTGTGGATCCATGGCCTTCCGAAAAGGGCGTTATATCTCATATCGCCTTCGATCATGTGAAACTTTATTTCCTGGATGGTTCCGGCCACGTTTATTGGTAGGACTATCTCACCTTTGGTGGTTTCGCATGCCATATTGAACCCGTTTAGGACCAGAGTTGCGGGTACAATCTGATCCTGTAAGCCGAGCTGCTCCACTACCTTTAATCGGATGATTTTGGCCGAGCTCCCTAGATCGATTAACACACGCTTAATTTTAGTTTTATTTACGAGTACAGATATTACCAGTGCGTCGTTGTGAGGTTGGATGACCCCTCTGCATCTTCATCATCAAAGGACAGAGTCCCCATGGGTGCGTAATCTTGAGTCCGAGATCGCTTTTCCCTCACCATCGATGTTTTAGTGCATTTAAGCATTGGTCCCCGAGGGGTATCGATGCCGCCGATGATCATGTGAATGATGTGTTGCGGTTATTCTTGCTCGTTTTGCTTGCTGAAATCCCTACTTCTAAAATGGCTCTTTGCCCTATCACTCAGAAACTCCCGAAGGTGCCCTTTGTTAAATAAGCGAGCTATTTTCTCTCTTAGTTGCTTGCAATCTTCCGTTCTGTGGCCATGGGTACCATGATATTCGCACGTTTGATTGGGATTTCTTCGGGCAGGATCGGTCTACATTGGTCGAGGCCATTTAGTGTCTTTGATGCGTCTGATGGCCGACACGAGAGCGGATGCACCAACGCTGAAGTTATATTCTAATAATCGAGGTGCTTCTATAGGATCGGTATATTTATCAAAGCCGCTCTTACTCATAAGCCCCTGAGAATTTTTTCCTCGGTCAATCCTTCGATTGTTCCAAACTGCGTTGCTTGCTGAACCGTTGTTCACCCGATCTGCGATGTATGGTCGATATCGGTCTCTATTCGACCTTTGTTCTCTGTCGATCTGCTTTTGATTAATAACTGTCCTGTTCTAATGAACGGGTCCGTACGGGGCTCCCGACTGATCATCCTCGACCCTAATTTTCGATTGATATCGATTGTGCACATCTGCCTAAGTTACCACTGGATACTCGATCAAATTTTGTTTCAGCCGATGTGATGCTGTCAAACTTAGCTCGTTCAACCCTTGGGTGAAGACTTGTACGGCCCAGTCGTCTGTGACCGGGGGTAATTCCATGCGTTCCATTTGAAATCGGGATACGAATTCCCTCAGCATTTCACCCTGCCTTTGCATTACTTTGAAGAGGTCTGATTTCCTCGTTGCAACCGTTATGGCACCACCATGTGCCTTTACGAATGAATATGCTAACATGGCAAAAGAATCGATGGAATTCAGCGGTAAATTGTGGTACCAGATCATAGCTCCTTTCGAGAGGGTCTCCCCGAACTTTTTCAACAGCACGGATTCGATCTAATCGTCTTCCAAATTGTTGCCTTTTATGGCACATGTGTAAGAGGTGACATGTTCGTTAGGATCGGTCGTACCGTTATATTTGGGAATTTCGGGCATACGAAATTTTTTGGGGATTGGCTTCGGTGCCGCACTCGATGGAAAAGGCTTTTGTATGAATTTTTTCGAATCAAGCCCCTTTATCATTGGTGGAGCCCCCGGGATTTGGTCGACCCTGGCATTGTACATTTCTACCCTCTTGTCATTGGCTTCGACTCGTTTTGTGAGTTCCTCGAGCAATTTAGTAATTCCGGGAGTAGTCCCCAATTATTGCTCGTTAGATTTCACTATGGCAGGCTCTGTTCTGGGGGGTGACTTCTCAAAGTGGATTAGAGACCGGCCTGCTTTGTGCGCGAGTTTGGCTCTGTAGCTGAGCTATCGCTACTTGTTGGGCTTGCAGCATCTCAAAGATCATACGTAAGCTGGCCCCGATTTCCCCTGGGTTTTGGGTGTCTCGGGCTACGGATCGAGTACCGCCCTGAATGCTTCTTTTCGGTTCGGAACGCTGGTTTGCCTCCAAAGCTATTTGTGAATTGACATCCAGTGGTATTTCGGCTCGAATTTCGGGCACTTCGATTCGAGCCTCGGGTGCCAAGTTGTTGGTTTTATCTTGAAGGCCGGCTTCGTAATCGACCGGTGAAGCCATTCGATCGGTGGTTATTCGTAGTTGACCCTAAATTCAAGATGTTTTCGAAAATAAGTGCAAAGCACAATGGCGTGTTTTTTCAGATTTGTATCAAATGACCACTGTTATCCTCGGCCCCACGGTGGGCGCCAAACTGTTTGCCCGAAAAATGGATAGAGTTGAATTTATATGCAGTTCCGAGGATATGTGGCGTAACTTGATACAAAATGCAAGGATAAATAAAATGTAAATGTAGATTGGAGAGAATGCAATCTAGATAAGGTTATCAAGAACAGTGAACCTTAGGATTCGACAAATAGAATCAATCTAAGAAACTGGAAGAGCGATTCTTTACTGTAGAAGAATATAATACTTTTATTACAATGTAAGTCTTAGAAGAACTTGTGCTACAGAAATGATAACCAAGCCCTTTTATAGTAGAGAGATTCGGCTCCAAGCATAACAAAATAAACATTCAGTGGGAGACACATGATAAGTCAGCTTTTCCATAATTTCTGTCAAGATTCCCTCTAGTGGGATTGCAACGGCTTTTGTCTGCGAGCTCGATCTCGCTTAGAATCCTCGATTTTGGTTCGAGCTTGATTTCGGCTCGAACTTATGATCTTGGTTCGAGCCCGATCCTGGTTCGAGCCATCGAATTGATTCCAGGTCAGTGTTGGTTGGTCTTTGGATTATCAACACGATAGGTCTACCCTGCGTCATGGTTCGATTCTTGTTCGAGTTTGATTATGATATCGATCTCGACACGGACCAGCCTCCCCGGGTTCGAGGTTAGTTCGTCCCCCCTTCGGGATCTTACTTCGATACATTACCCTTCGAACCATACCGGACATGCCAGGGCAGAAATCTATTTCGACCGTATACAAATAGTCCTCTCGTTTCTCAGAAATAATATGACGAGAAACGATATGATTTTCAACAGCTAGATCGGATTATATCTTGTCATTTCCATCGGGTTCGACCATGACGCATCTGGTAGCTGTCTCATCGGTTTAGTCTTTCAAGGCATTTAATGCATGTCAGGCGGTGGTCGGCCACTGCTGATGCTGAACCGCCATCGTTTGAACCTATAAATAACCCTTACTTTTATCTTTTACCATTTTTACATCTTCTATCTTCCAAAATTTTCCTAGTTCTTCTTCGTACTCTCCAACTTACCAGTAAAGCTGTGATTTCTTTCCGAAAAAACCCCTCTTCAATTCTACCAAATCTCTGCCACTTTCTTATATTCCTTACTTTTGAATTCAAAAATGGCGAAAACATCGCAAACCATTCCTCAGAAAGAGAAGGCTTCATCTTCACAGTGTGTCGCCGATGAGGCACCGGCAGAACCACGGCCTGAGGAGTGTGTCCCCGGGGCGTGCGTCCTTACTTCAGATTGTAAGGTTGATAAAGGTTCATCGGTCCCTGGTCGGTGTGAGCTGGTATCGAGGTACATGTGTTCGATAACCGAGAAGCACCTCGATCTGTTAAAGAAGGATTGCAATTGGGGTGAAAAAGAAGTAATAGTACCTACCCCTGACGAAGATATCACTTCTTACGTGAAAGGGTTTTTGAATGTATATACTTACCCTTTCACTTTGGGTCCCCTCGATTCCGTCATTATTGACTTCTATCGATAATATCAGGTAACCCTAGGCCAGGTCCATCCTTCTTTATGGCAGATCGTTATCCTGATCCGATATTTTGTGAGCGAAATCGAGGGGATGTCATTCACCTTCGATCATCTTATCCGGCTGTACCGTCCCCGAGTTTTTTGAGGAGGGTTAATAAAACTCCAGCGTCGGGCTACCAAGGCTCTGTTCTCGAGTATTGACGAGGACAGGGACCGGGGTTGGATGGGCAGGTTCGTTCGAGTAAGGATTTCGGACCTGATCCCGACTGAAAAGATGCCCTTTCCCGAGGAGTGGAAATATGAAATGTAAGGGTGATCTTGTTGTTGCTTCTATATTGTTCTTCCATTTATTCTCTTATAGACACTCCTCCTTTTGTGATGTAGCGGTTCCCTGGATGCCCGAAGCGGTTCCCAATCTCAAGAGCTGGGTACGGGCTCTTGTTTCGACCTCCACATACGCCGAGCGCTCATGGCGTGATTTGTCAAAGGGTCGGTGGGAGGCCAAAAATCACGATAAGCTCATTTCTCGGACTCTGATGATCCGAACGAGGCGTTTCTCAAAATATTTTTTATAAGGTTTCCCATATGCAGGTTTGGGTAAAGACGCGGTCTTGAGGCATTTGTCCAATGAGGAGGACGTTTCGACCTCTGTCCCAAAGCCGGTGAAGGAAAATAAAAGGAAGAGAGCCTCGGTTCCCGAATATCCAAAACCGAAGAAGAGGACGGCTCATAAGCCGAACAAGAATGTCATTCCTTTGACCGTGGAATCCGTTTTGCATATAAGGGATGAAGATGAAGAAGAAGAAGAAGAAGAAGAAGAAGACAATGAGTTCGCGCTGGCGGTCCGAACGAAGAGAGCCACCGATGCCTCATCGCCGACTGGATCGATGATGCTCTATGAGGCTCTGCCTCGAACTGAAGATACACCAGAGAAAGATTCAGGTAGGGTCCCCGAACTATCGGATGTCGAAGACGCCTCTCATCAGAGTCAACCGGCAGGGGTTACAATCGAAGAACCTCTCGAACCCCTCCGAGCCGAGGGGAACGCTCCAAGTGAGTCATTTGGGGCAGCAGCGATCGAGGATAAAGAAACCAAAGGAGCATTCAAGGTTTGACAGAAAATGGTCAAATTTTTCCATGTACTATCCGATATCGATCGAGCAACTTTAACACTTATGTTTAACTTTTCGTCTAATATTACCCTCTTTCCCGTCCCATTTGGAGAATGTCTGATTTTTCCTTTTAACCCTCACGAAGCTCCAATAATCTAATGGTACAATAATCAAAAATTGAGTGGTAAATTTAATTTTGTTTTTTTTTTCTCGCAGAATTCAAACATGTGGAGTCTACCAATCATTTCAAGCTGGAGCTTGCAATTTCAAATAATCTAGGAGCAAATTCCCTCTCACAGTTACTATAAATGGATAGAGTTGAATTTATACGCAGTTCCGAGGATATGTGACGTAACTTGATACAAAATGCAAGGATAAATAAAATATAAATGTAGATTGGAGAGAATGCAATCTAGATAAGGTTATTAAGAATAATGAACTTTAGGATTCGACAAATAGAATCAATCTAAGAAACTGAAAGAGCGATTCTTTACTATAGAAGAATATAATACTTTTATTACAATGTAAGTCTTAGAAGAACTTGTGCTACAGAAATGATAACCAAGCTCTTTATAGTGGAGGGATTCGGCCCCAAGCATAACAAAATAAATATTCAGTGGGAGACCCATGATAAGTCAGCTTTTTCATAATTTCTGTCAAGATTCCCTCTAGTGGAATTGCAACGGCTTTTGTTTGCGAGCTCGATCTCGCTTAGAATCCTCGATTTTGGTTCGAGCTTGATTTCGGCTCGAACTTGTGATCTTGGTTCGAGCGCTCGAATTGATTCCAGGTCAGTGTTGGTTGGTCTTTGGATTATCAGCACGATAGGTCTACCCTGCATCATGGTTCGATTCTTGTTTGAGTTTGATTATGATATCGATCTTGACACGGACCGGCCTCCCCGGTTCGAGGTTAGTTCGTCCCCCCTTCGGGATCTTACTTCGATACATCACCCTTCGAATCATACCGGACATGCCAAGGCTGAAATCTATTTCGACCGTATACACTTTTCGTCTAATATTACCCTCTCTTCCGTCCCATTTGGAGAATGTCTGATTTTTCCTTTTAACCCTCACGAAGCTCCAATAATCTAATGGTACAATAATCAAAAATTGAGTGGTAAATTTAATTATTATTTTTTTTCTCGCAGAATTCAAACATGTGGAGTATACCAATCATTTCAAGCTGGAGCTTGCAATTTCGAATAATATAGGAGCAAATTTGAACCCTCTCACAATTACTATAAAGTAGACATTACGCATAGAGAAAAACATACCACGATAGAATATAGCTTCGACAAGTTGAAAGGGAAAGAGTACGTATGGCTCTGACAACTTGAAAGGCTCGGATCGGCTAAAATTAGTGTAGTCCGATCAACTCTTGAATGATGACCACTTCTTTGTGGCTAATAAGTTCAATGCACTCATTCCCTTTTGCTCATGTTCTTCCGCAAGGCCAGGATATCTGGATAATATGCTTATTGCCAAACCTAAATATAATTACAATTACTTAATTTGATTAAACAGAATATGAAATTTGTATAACAGTACTCTTTCGTATTTAATCCGTTTTAAAAAAGATTGACACATTTTATATTTCTTGTCTAACTTACGGTAATGTTCACCGTCAATAGCAGCGTGAAGAACAGTGCAACCGTCATTTCTCTTAGCAAAGCAATCACTCCCAAAATCCTCCCAAAATCCTCCAAAAGTATAATGGCGTTTCCCCAGCTTCATCCTTTAAATGAACTAAATCATTGTCTTGCATTAGCATTATTTCTGCCACCTCCTTCTGTCCATATCTGTTCAAAGTTAAAATTAAAGTAATTACAAGTGGACTTTCTCTATAAAAAATACGGGAAAGGGCCAAATATACCCATCTACTTTCGAAAATAGTCTAAGAATACCCTTGTTATACTATTGGGTTATCTATACCCTGCAGTCATACTTTGGGTTCAAATATACCCCTCATTTAAATGGAGGGACACGTGTCATCGTCCTGTTGGTCAATTCTAAATATCTCCTAATTAATTAAAAAGACTCATTATCCATACCCGAAAAATAATTTTTTTTTGGTAAAAACTGGAAAAAACTAAAAAGCATTTTTGCTAAAAACTGAAAAAAACGAAAATATTTTTTTTTTCAGTTTTTACAAAAAAAATTGCTTTAGAAAAAACTGAAAAATATTTTCTAAAACAATGTTTTTGAAAAAACTATAAAATAAAATAAAATAAAAAGCTGAAAATTAATTTTCTAAAGCAATTTTTTTGTAAAAACTGAAATCTTTTTTATTAAAAACTGAAAAAAACGAAAATATTTTGTTTTTCAGTTTGTACAAAAAAACAGCTTTAAAAAAAGCTGAAAAATATTTTCTAAAATAATATATTTGTAAAAACTGAAAACAAAACTAAAAAGCAAATTTCTAAAGCAGTGTTTTTGTAAAAACTGAAAAAATAAATATTTTCTTTTTTTTTCAGTTTTTAGTTTAAAATATTTCAGTTTTTTTCAGTTTTTAATTGTTTTAGAAAATTGCTTTTCAGTTTTTTTAAAAATATTGTTTTAGAAAATATTTTTCAGTTTTTTTAAAGCAGTTTCTGGAAAAAAAAATATTTTCGTTTTTTTCAGTTTTTTGTAAAAATGTTTTTGAGTTTTTTCCAGTTTTTACAAAAAAAAAAAATTTATTTTTCAGGTATGGATTATGAGTCTTTTTAATTAATTAAGAGATATTTAGAATTGACCAACATGATGATGACACGTGTCCCTCCGTTTAAATGAGGGGTATATTTGAACCCAAAGTATGACTGCAGGGGTATAGATAACTCAATAGTATAACGAGGGGTATTCTTAGACCATTTTCGAAAATAGAGAGGTATATTTGGCCCTTTACCGTAAGCCGTAAAAAATATATATAATGTCAGAGCACATAGAGAATCGTGAGTTTAAGTCTTACGGCCAAAAAGAATCAGCTCATACATAAAAGATCGTGTTAACAAATAATTGAATAAATAAAATTTTACCATCTTTTTAAAAAAAAAAATTAAATAGATGCGATGGTCACACATTTTAATAATACCTCGCGGCTTCGTGCAATGCTGTACATCCTTTGACATTCTTCTTTCTAAGTGCTTCTATACTAAGAAGACCTTCTTTAATAAGTGCTCTAAAAGCAGCAACATTTCCTTTTATGGCCAGAAAGTGAAGAACTGTGTCACAACGTTGGTTTAGTGATATGAAACTTTTTTCTCTCACCAATGCAAGACACTCTTCTATATCATTATCTGATGGAAGCATGTAAGCTTTTGAGAAAAATATGTGTTCTGTGCTTATAACTGCCATATTAAGATATATAGTACTTTCCTAATTTTCATTTCTACTATATATAGAGTTGTATTTTTTCTGTTTCTAGTGGTTTAGCTAGGTTTTCTGTACTAAAATAATGTTGGTTTCTTTTAAATATAGTTGTTTGGAGGTATGAATATTCCTAGCTAGGCTCCTTATAACAAGAAAAGAATAAAGTGTCATTTACTACAGTTTTTGTAATAATGATAAAAGCAACGGTTCATCACTTTAAGTTATGTCTCTCCAAAGACTCCAATCAAACAAGAACAAGTCTATATGCTGTTGTAGAGATTCTTGAAGTAGAAAGCAACAAAATTAAAGGAGCAAACAAGTGTTTCTTACGACTAATTTCACTTGCATTAGTTAGTACATATATTCTATATATATATCTGTGGCTTTTTCTGCTTTTTATAATTTCTACTAGACTTGTCCCTATATATCTTTCCTTCTATCTTTGGTATAATGTTTTGAAGAAATAGACAAGAATTGGAATCCTTTATCAAAAAGAGAAAAAAAGAAGAGTTAGAGGTCTTTAATTAAAGATGGTAAGATTACTTCTTTGGAATAACTTTAGCGGGTCATGAATCACGATGGAGAAAAGAAGTGATTAACTACAATAGGAGCTTGATAGGTAAGAACTATATATCAAGTTAAAATTCTTAATCCTCTTATTGTTCTATTTTAAAATCTTAAATTGTATTCTTGACGGACACCTTTCTCTCTCCACTACTTTGAGCAAGGATCAATTTAAGATTAGTCTTTCTATCAGGGACAAAAGATATATAGTTAGAAATATGAGTTTACGTGAACCCAATAGCTTTTACCTAATCAACTAAAAAGCCGTAGAATCGTGGAGGAAATTCAAACGTAAACTAGAATACATTGGTACAACCAACCGAGGGCATTCGAATACGTTGTTTTAGTACTATTAAGAACATGAGAATACCCCAGATATAGAAAACTACTTCCCTGAAGTTCAATTTCATCTTCTTTTACATGATTCTGACAAGAACCAAACACTGTCATTAATCATGTTTAATAAACTGAAGAGATATTAGCCTTCAAAATGTGCTGTTAAGACAAGTGAAGATCCTGAAAACTGTGTTTTGTACATAGACTCCACAAAGAGAAAATGCTTACAAAAGACACAAATACCTCACACCAGACTAAATTACACAAACAAACACAATCATGAGTCCTCCATAAGCCCATCATTACATTATGGCACAACCCTTCCTTTCCTCTTGTGGCTGTACGGCAGTTTGCGGATATCTGTTTGAGTCCGATGGGTTGTAAGTGAACTCCGATGTATCGAGCCCATACTGCATTACAACCATTCAAGAATCAAGTCAGAAACTAAATAGCAGTACTATCAAAAGGAAAGAGGTTTCACAAGAGACCCAAATATTATAAGTGCACTTGCTACTTGCTAGTACATAAACAAGATAAAAACCATATGAATCTACTGCCACAAGCCAACTGAAACAATAATCCCATATGCTGTCACAAGGAAGCTTTTTTGAAACTAGGAAGGAAATTCAAAGTAAAAATCATCTCATTATCTGACTAAGCCCTGGCTGATGCAAAACAAAAGGTCTTGCTGTGATCGGATATTTTTTCAAAAGAAAAGAAAATGCATCTCCGCAAAGTTCCAGAAAGGTCAAAATAATAGTGCACCACAAACAAGCACCGATTATAAAAATCCTCATGAGTGCAAAGTAACTATAAAAGATTGTGTAGTTGGTAATAACAAGCGTTGAGCAGTCAACCAAGACGGTTAAAAACATCATCATCCACATTAACATGCAAGAAAAGCAAATTAACAGAAAGCAGACCTTTTCCCTCATGCGTGTACTCCATGCATCATTTCTACTCGGACGATTATCAAGGGTACCAGCAACAGGGACACCAGTTGCAGGATTCGGTGGCCTATTGTTGATCAGTGGCTGACGGATTTGTTGTCTGGGACCACCTATGTACTCATCATCACTATCATAGTCTGCTGGTCTATTCGCTGCCCTTACAACGAGGGCCAATAAGAATATAAGAGCCTGCAACTCATGTCAACAGCCAAAATTGAGAAATACTGGGAGATAGAGACATTATTGAGATTGGCGTAACTAATCCCAACTAGTTCGGGATTGACACTTAGTTGTTATACTGGGAGGAAAGGACAAAACAAACATCCAGGTCAAATATCCTCTGCTATATCCGCAAATCTATACTGAATATGGTCAAGCCAGCAGTAAGCAATGACTTTCACTAGGGCCATGCCAACATCTCTAATGCACACTAAAAGGCCACAGCAGATATAACTGGTAGGGGACATATATTGCACCCACAGGGATGAATAGATTACATTTAATGCATTTTGCAGACAAATTCAGTGAATGCATGAGCATATTTAGCAACATAACCACTCAAGCTGTGGAGATAGGCATCTGAATAGGGTCAATAGCTAGTAAAAAATTCAAAGGATCATAGATAGACAACATAACGGAATTGAATGTGAAAGAACATGGTGCAGAGCGCAAACAACATTGATAGCAGTTTCACATAAACTCCTGTATTTCACTCATAATCCAACAAGGTATGATCCAACAGAGAGTTCTGTTCTTTTTTCCCCTCTTTTTTCTTGGAAACAACAAACCATATATATTGTCCTTAACCTCACCTCCAAAATAACAGCCCCAAGGGCAACCCACTTGATAATCTTCCAGTGGTCCTCCAGAAATTCATAGATTGTATCAAAGTTGCCCGTTTTGTCACTTGGAATTTCCTGACAGAGACTTTCATCACTTTTATGACAACAAATGTATAGTGTGAAAGTGAAATCATGAACTAGAAAAACTCTTACCTCTCTCCAGCTTTTGTCAAAGAATATAAAACCAGCAGCACCAAGCTCTACCAAGATCAACAAGAAAAGCAGCACAGAGTACTGTCATAGTTAAGGTGCCAAACATGCTTCATAGAAGCCTGAGAAGAGAAATCAGAAGAACACTCTAGTAACTCCGATATCCTAAAAATCAACAACTCCTGTCGGACATGAGGGGTTGGGGGAGTACTGCAACACGGGCAAGAGGATAACGATAAACTGAAAAAGCAATTAATAGACATGTCGTCTAATCCATCTCCTCTGACATGTGACGAAGTTAGGATTAAGCCTAAAATGATCCAGAACTCATCCAAGTAAGTTCAAAAGAAAAAGCTATAAAAGGAAGATTTCAAAAATCTGACTGAAAATGCTCCTATTGATCCAAATCATAAGTCTGCCCAACAACATAACTTCTAGCATTTCTAAATATTTGATGAAAGAATATATTTCATCAAAAGAATTTAGGCTTTTCACATATAAGTGATCATGAAGACTAAACAAATAATAAGGATACACAACTCAGGCAGCATCCGTTCCTTGTTGCCGCTCCAATGCAACCACAGCAAGATACAACAACAAGAACTGCTCCAATACCAATGAATAAGTATATGAACCTGCAACATAACAAATAGATCAATTAGTTTTCCACAGAACATATACAAAATCAAATCAACTGAACATTAGCAAAACTTTATCTCAAAGAAAGGTCAGCATTAGCAATGAAGGAAGAATGATCTTGTCATTTCATACTTTGATAAATCATGTAGGCAAGTTCTGAGAATTCAAACCCACTCAAAGCTAAAGATATATTATGACAAAAGGCTCTTATCTCTATTTGTAACATAATATGGACGCAAACAAACAGGTGACACAATAATTCAACCTCTGCACATATTAGTAATCCCTAGCAAAACTTTATCCCAAGAAAAAAGTCATCGATTAGCAATAGAAGGAAGAATGGTCTTTTCATTATTTATTTTCTATAAATCATGTAGATAGGTTCTGAGAATTCAAACCCACTCAAAACTAACGACATATTATGACGAAAAGGCTTGTCTCTGTTTATCATTTAATATTGACACGAACAAAGAGGTGAAGACCATATATAGTTAATTTTTTTCATTACATTTCAAAATTTCTTTCCCTTCTACTCCTACGGAACACCCAAATTAGTTCAATCGTTGCATATACTTTCTGCAAAAATACAAGGCAAGTTACTTTTTAGCAAAATGCTAAAATAAAAGAAAGCATAATATATCGGGACCCTCATGAACTTGGCACTTTTTATCCCGTGCACATTTAAACTAGTTTTGGTCTTAATTACCCCTTCAACTTGTCAGCTTGCTAGACTTCGCCCCCTCCCCCTCCCCCTCCGACCTCAGCCCAAGGAGGTGTGATGTACTCGCTGCTACGTGGATATATTTTGTCCACGTGGAATTTTCATAATAAAATATATATTTTTCCCTTTTAAATAAATTTAAAAATTTAAATCTTTTTTCCCAGCCAAATTTTGTAAAAGACATGTTTGGATATTCATCCAAATTTTTTCTTTTTACATATTCGGCCCTTTCAAAAAGAAGAAATACTAGCTGAAACAAATCGTCATCGCATCTAAAGATGAAATACAAAAAGACACAGTTAAAATCCATTATTTAAGCTAAAAAATTGTATTTGACTAAAAATATCGAGTTCTAGCAATTTCTTTTATAAATTTCGTGGGGAAATTAAAAAGTACATAGTTGGGATAAAGTCATTGCATCTAATAAGAAATAAAAGAAAATTTAATAGTTTGAGCTCCGATATTTTAGCTAAAACTTCTTTATCTAGTCTAGTTAAAAATAATGGAGCTCTCGGTAAAAAATTTGTATAGTTGGCGCAGAATAAAATTAAACAGTTAGAATAAATATCTTGCATCTAAAGAAGAAATAAAATGAAATGCATACTTGAAACCCATTAACGCTTTCTCTGACTAAAAATAATTGATTTTAGTCAAATATTTTTTTACATATTTGGAGAAAAAGAAGAAATACACGATAAAAACAAGTAGCCATTTCACCAAAAAAGAAATAAAAAATTGCAAATTGAGGTCAAATATGTGTGGTATATTAAGTAAAGGTAAGAAAAATATACATAGTTAGAACAAACAAATCATAGTATATGATTATGTGGCAACTAACAGTTGAAAAATACCCCACTTGGAAGCTGATTTTTTTATTTCTCACCACTCTCACACGCCTAAAAGAGAGTATATCCATTCTCTTTGTCATGTCAACATTCAAGGGGGCAAATGTTATCAAACCGCCAAGTTCAAGGGGGTAATTAAGACCAAAATAGTTCAGGTGTGCACTGAATAAAAAGTGTTAAGTTCAGGTGGGGCCCCAATATATTATGCCATAAAAAAGAATTACATATCAGTTCCACAGGCAGACACTATTTGTTGTCAATGCAGCAAACATGTAATACAAAAGGATTACAGCACCGCGGAGTAATCCATACCCTAGATGAAAGAAACATTTCTGGCCATCATAATCCTCAAAGGGTCATGACCTGTTTTAAGTAAGAAGTCCCTACCAAAAACTCTATTGAATAAAATTAAAATTAAAATTTGTTTCACTTGCTTCCTAGAAGTTCTAAATTACGACTTGTGAAGTTGGAGGTGATTTTCCTCATCGCTAAAAATCATAATTTTTTAGTAAAATAAACTTCATAATCTCCAAAAGAAAATTACAGTACATAGATTGACAATTCAATTCATGTTTTCTTGAACGTAGTTTGGTTTTATACAAACTCCTTAAATACAGTACAATAGAGGCATCCCACTTCCTTCGGAAAGTGTCTCAATCACTTCCATGGAATGTACTTTACATTCTACACAGAGAAAGAATAAAAAATTTCCAGCACTCCCCCCCCCCCCCCCGACCCAACAGCACCCCTGAAAACTGAAAGGAAGGAAAAATGAGGATGAAACTAAAACTGAAGTCATACATTCCGGATGACGGGTATTCCTGACATGAAGAGTAGAGTTTGAAGTCTATCAAGGGATGGATATAAAGCCTTTCATACACAGTCAAAACTGACAATGGAGATGCATGAAGTTTGCAGTTAATCCATGTCCTGGAATACCCCAAATCAATCACCTTATATGTTAGAGATGTTGAGCACGAGATGTTGACGACATGAACACGAGAAGCATAGAAGCAGAGAAAATCTGTTTACACTTTATATCAGGTAGAAAAGGGCTATCATCAAATCGGGGGGTTAAGATAGTGCAGGTGGGTTTGGTGAGATTCAGACCATGATTAACGTAGTTAGGACTGACACCAAAAGAGAGATGGGTGAAATACACAATCCCTGGTAAGGAAAATGCAGAAGGGATCATTACTCTATGGAAATGGTGGCTAGATGATGGCTAAAAATGAGGAAGGGAGGGGGTTGGTCATGGAAGCACTAAACAAGATGACGGTTGGAGCTGGCACGACCACGGAAAAAGGAGTTAGTCACACGAGTACCTGCTGTAAGTTGAAGTGCAAGGTTTGTGAATCGCACTTTTGTTGTACTTTCCACGAAGAAAGACAAGGAAGTACCGAGTACTTCTAGTCCAACGAGCAGAACAAATCCCTTTGATGTACAAAGAGTGGAAGAAATAAACCTAGTATTGAGAACTTGAGATCATCTATTTTGGTACTTCTCACGGAACAAAGTGAAAAAGATAGAGAGATCATTAGACGCAAGTAAATCCTTAGGAAAAAATCAAGCAATGTTTCCCAAATCCAGTTCACGTTTATTCTGTCTAAATGAACAATCATCTCCTATGCGGAAGATACTATCTTCTCAATTTCCCTAATCAGAGAAGCAACAGACTATACCTTTTAACTCTTTAAAAAATTCTGCCCTTATCTTTTTTAAGTGTGACATCCCTCTAAAAAACAATGAAGAACTAGCATATGCGACATTACTAACTAGCAAATACAGCTTCCAGTATCACACCATCGCAATCATCTCGAATTCAGCTTCAAGGCTTGGCACGAAACAATCAAAATAAGCATTATGGGGAAAAGGGTATTCATACCAAGCTTTTGGAAGTTTATCAAAGATGTTTTCAGCCACAGATACAGCCATCAACATTGGACGACCGAGCTCAATCACTTCAGCACTACTTGTAGGTGCAACCGGGTAATCATCCCCAGAGGACGAATGATTTTTGTACTCAACAAAGAGGTAAATACCATACCCCACCATTGCCAAACCAACAAGGGTCAACAAGAAGTTCAAGAGCTTCAACAAGCACTCCCAAAACCCTTTACACGCCATTCTCTACACTTCCTTCACAAACCCTTGAAATAAAGCAAACAGCTCCTTTTAAAATTTCAGCTAATTCATCAAATTCCCTAAAAATACCAACATGCACAAACCCACTCGTCAATACTTCAGAATTATCCAAGACACATAAAAATCCAAACTTTTTCACAAAATATAGATTGTCTAACACCAATACATATGTACATAATCATATCCAATAAATACCCATTTGATTAAAAAGAATAAAGCAGCTTTATATAGATGCATCACACCAAAAGGAATATGATAATTTTGATTATGGATGGATCTGTTATGGGAAAACAATTAAAGGGGTAAAAAATCACAAGAAATTTAAAGTCTTGGAGCAAGAAATTTGAGATATAATTACAATTCACCAAGATTTGGGATTATCAATTGAACTTATACAAAAACAGAAAAGGGGAAAAATGGGTTGAAAAATACTTACAAGAAAAGCAGAATAGCGGCAAGATTTGAGATGGGAAGACTGGAAGGTTGTAAGAGAAAGAGAGAGTTGAAGAGAAAAAGGAAAAACAAATTGGCCAAAAGGTTAGCTGTCTGTCTGGTACCTTTCCGTTATCGCTAAAATGGTTTACGATATGGGCACTCTTATTTTTGCGAAGTACAAACTCATTCTATTTCTATTTATGTGATAGAATTTCCTTACAAAAAGAATAATGTCAATCTATATTTAAAAATAATTTGTATTTAAATTTTATATATTATATTTCTATTGAGATATATATAGACACATGAATATTTATAATTTATTTTGTATTATAAATTTAAATATTTTTAAATTTTAATATAATTAAAGGGCATCACACAAAAAAAAATCATTGAAAATAATACTTTTGTTTTTTTATTTGCTCTTTTCTTCTTCTTCGTCTTTTTTGTGGTGGTTGGAGATGGATTTCTTATGGATATTAAAATTCATATCTAATATCTTCATTCTTTTTGGTATTTAAAATTATTAACAATCAAATGTATACATAAATTATTTTTTATTTTTAGATTATTAAAATTAGATTATTGATGATATTTCCCTTTTCTTCTAATTTATATGATTGTATACGGTCGAAATCGGGCATGTCCGATTTTATAGGCACGAGGAGTTGCCTCGAGAGTAAGCTCGTAATAGACCAGGCTCGAGCTTAATGGCAGAGTATGGAGCATGAAAATCGAAGTGCTCGCTGAAGATCGAGACCGAGCATGACCGACTTCGAGTAAGGTATAATAACAGAATGGCGAGATATTAGCAACCGACCGAAAATCTCGGCGGAAATCGAATCAAGCGGTTATTGACACCAATCATGGGATTTATTTCTGTTATTAGAATTGTACCTTATTTAGGATTCCTCTGCTATATAAAGAGAGACCCCATTCATTTGTAGGGGAGAACGATTCATTGATAAACATATACACATATATTGCTTTCTCTATTTCACTTACTATCAATTACTGCTCATCACTGGTTATTTTCTATTCTTTATTATTTTTGTTACCCAACCTCGAGACCATATCGAATTGAAGTCGAAAGCACTGTCAGAACACTGGTTTGATTTATTTTACTATTTATTTAATTCCTTGTTTATCAATTAGTATTGGATTAAATCATGTATCCTTGAAACCACTAAATAAGTTTAACTTTTACTCGAATGTTAGGGTAAACAGTTTGGCACCTACCGTGGGGCTAAGGATAATAGTGATTTTACAGTAGTGATTCTGGTGAAACACACTATTTTACGCTTGTTCATGTCAAGTATCTTTGCTTTCAGGTTAAAACATGTCAAACTCACAAAACGCATCCACCCACGGTGACAATGGCCTCGGATTCTATGGTGGAAACGAAAATGTGATTGCTCCAGAAATCAAAGTGCCACAGGCTAATCACGGGGGAGCTTCGGTTGCCAACCTCGTCGATGTCAGTTCGCACGTTGCTCTAAATGCGGAGCTAGGCGCAGATCTCGATGGGAGTGTACGCAGAGAAGGCAGATCTAGTGGCCAAGGAACACAGGGCAGAGGAGAAGAGGGAGTCAGTCTCCAAGTAATATTTGAGATGTTTCTGGCTCAGCAAGCTGATATTGCTCAGTTACAAAATCAACACAAAGCTCCGAATAGGGTCGAGCCGGAAATTACTCGCCGTACCGAGCTAGTACAGGAGAGGCCAAATGGTAACAAATCGGGGACTGATCCTGCGATAATTAAAATGCTCGAGAATCTTACCAAAAAAATTGAATCGGGGAGAAGAGAATCGAAGCCAATGATAAAAAAAAGTGAAGACATACAACTCTCGAGTTGATCAGATACCGGGGGCACCGCCAATCTTGAAAGGGATGGACTCAAAGAAGTTTTTACAAAAGCCCTTTCCTCCAAGTGCGGCTCTGAAGCCTATTCCAAAGAATTTCCGTATGCCAGACATACCCAAATATAATGGTACTACCGATCCCAACGAGCATGTTACTTCATATACATGCGCCATCAAGGATAAGGATTTAGAGGATGATGAAATTGAATATGTGCTGTTGAAAAAATTCAGAGAGACCCTTTCGAAGGGAGCAATGATTTGGTATCACAACCTGCCACCAAATTCTATCGACTCATTTGCCATGTTAGAAAATTCTTTCGTAAAGGCACACGCCATGGCCATAAAGGTCGCAACGAGGAAATCGGACCTTTTCAAGATAAGACAAAGGGATAATGAAATGTTGGGAAGTTCGTGTCTTGATTTCAAATGAAACGCATGGAGTTGCCACCGGTCACAGATGATTAGTCTGTTCAAACTTTCACCCAAGTATTAAACGAGTGGAGTTCGATAGCATCACATCAGTTGAAACACAATTTAATCGAATATCCAGCTGTAACTTGGGCAGATGTGCACAATCTATACCAATCGAAGATCAGGGTCGAGGACGATCAATTGGGAGCCCCTTCCAGTTCAGCACATCCAAACAGGTCGGCAGTTAAAAACCAGAGGGACGTCGACAGGGAGCCAAGGTAGAATAGAGACTGATATCAACCATATACTGCAGATCGAAGGAACAATAAGGACAATGGTTCAGGACACAATTCCGCCCGGAACGATCGGAGAAGTGATCGAGGACAGAATTCTCTGGGACTTATGAGCAAGAGTGGTTTTGACAAGTACGTCGATCCCACAGAAGCACCTCGGTTATCGAAATATAATTTTAGTATTGATGCATCACGCATTGTATCGGCAATCAGAAGGATCAAAGATACTAGGTGGCCCAGACCCATACAAATTGATCCTTCTCAAAGAAACCCAAATTTGATATGCAAGTATCATGGCACGTATGGTCACAAAACTGAGGATTGTTGTAACGACCCGGCGGGTTGTTTTGACTATTGCAATCTCGTTCCCCTATTTACTGGTCAAATTGTGAATTACAGTTGTTATTTGGCTTGTCGTGGTAATTGGTTTGGGTCTGGTAAGGTTTTGAAATAATTTGGAGCACTTAGTTCCAAGGTTTCGAATTTAAGTTGAAAAGGTTGACTGGATGTTGACTTATGTGTAACGACCCCGGAGAATTTTTGCTAAGAAAATTAAGGTTTGGTGGTGCCGAGGTAGATCAATTAGTAAAAAGATTATAAAACTTTCTCGCGGTGAGCAAGGCTCGCCGCGGCTCGGCATTTTTGGGTTGAACAATGCACCGATGTGTAAAGGAAAATTTTGTCGGAAAAAGGGTCATTTCTGCAACCACTATGCGGTCGCAGAATCACTCTGTGGACCGCATAATGGTCGCAAAGTGGATCAGGAGAGGGGCAAGATTTGAAAAAAATCTGCGGTGCACTATGCGACCGCAGACTTGTTTTGCGGTGCATTATGCGACCGCAGCACAAGTATGCGGGCCGCATAATGACCGCAGACCGGGTCAGTAACGCCCAGCTTTGGAGGCCAAATTATGCGGCCGGTATGCGGAGCGCATACCTGTTATGCGATCGCATAACTGCGTCGGAGCTTCCATTCTTTTTAAATTTTAACCCGACCCAACTTCGATTTATAGCCCTTAAAGCTCATTTTTTAGCCAAAATCTGACATTTTAGAGAGAGGTGAGAGCATTTTAGAGAGAGAAAGCGAAGACTTAGTCATTTATCCATCAATTCTTGTTCAAGGTTTGAAGATTTCACAAGGATCTTGCTAGGGCTTCAAAGAGGTAAGAATTTCTTTCCCTAATTCTTCAATTCCGGGTTTGAAGTAAAGATGGGTGAATAATAGTATGATTATTGGGTGTAAGAGTATTATGTATACATACCAATAAGGTTGTGGAAAGATTGTTAAGTTCAAATGGGTAAAGATTGGATTAAAAATAGTAGAAATATTTATAGACTTTAATTAAAGATTTGAGAGTCGAGTTGATATCAGAATTTGGTGAATTTTGTACGGTTGGACTCGTGGTTGGATGAGCGTTCATACTTTATAACTTTTGTCGGGTTCCAAGGCATGGCCCCCACGAGCAATTTTTGAGTTAATTACGGATTTTATTGAAAAATTAGTATTTCCTTATGTAATTAATTACAATAATTGGTATTGACTGAATCGAATTAATTGTTGCTAGATATGAGGCTTTCAGAGTCAAATTCTCGTGGCAAGGGCATAATGGAATAAAGAATTACACAGTTTGAGGTAAGTAACAGTTCTAAATTTGGTCATGAAGGTATGAAACCCCGAATTATGTGTTATGTGATTGGTTATGAGGTGACACATATGCTAGGTGACGGGCGTGTGGGCGTGCACCGTAGGAATTGTGACTTGGTCAAATTCCATGGGACTGTATAGTTAAAAAATCTGTTGATATCCGTACATCCTCTACGTGTTAGAAAAAATTGAGCTGAGACTCGTATTAAAAATCATGCTTAGGCATATGTTGTTATTGTTGGTACCCACTGGGGTCATTTTTGTGGTTGAATTATATGCTCAAATTGCAATTTCACACTCAGTCATGTTCATTCATTTCATATCATATCTCAGTCTCTGTTGCTATTTATTGATGCATCATATCATTGTTGTTGGGCTGCTTATCATGATTTCTGAGAGCACGAGAGACTAAAGAGATTGATGACTGAGTGAGGCCGAGTGCCTAATTATGAGGATATTTATGGGATCGGGTTGCACGTCACAGCATGTTTTGTTGATTTATGCCATGATTGGCTTGATATAGCACTTGGGATGAAGGAGCCCCTCCGGAGTCTGTACACACCCCTAGTGAGCACAGGTACCTACTGAGTGCGAGTGGCGAGTGCCGAGTAATGAGTGACTGTGAGGAATGAGTGACTGTAAGGAAAGAGTGATTGTGAGGAAAGAGTGACTGTGAGGTTGGAGTGATTGGGAGGACTGAGTGACTGTTATTCTAAGAGGATGCATTGACTTTATAATTGCTGCATTTCAGCTGTCATATATTACTATTTTGGAAATTTCAGGAAAAAAAACATTATTTTCTGTTTCGGTCAACCTTGATATGAAATTTCAGTGAAATATTAAATGTTGAACTAAGTGCATGCCTACTCTTTTATATTGGAAAGTATTGTATTTGGACTTACCTGAGAAGCTCGTCACTACTTTCAGTTCTTTATTTATTATTATTACTTACTGAGTTGGTTGTACTCATACTATACCCTGCACTTCGTGTGCAGATCCAGGTGATCCCGGATACAGTGGGTGTTGATTGTTTTGCACAGTTGATTTCCTGGAGATTCAGAGGTAGCTTCCATGTTTTGCAATCCTTGTCTCTCCTTCCCTATCCTTTTGTTATTGTATTATAGACCAGAGTTTTCCCAGACTTATAATGTATAAATGGTCATGTACTCAGTGACACTAGGTTTTGGGTGTGTGTGTTTATTTCTAATGTTTGTGGGATTTACTCTTAAACTTAATTATTATGTTTTCAGTATTTAAAAGAAATTGTGGGTTATTGATGTTGTCGGCTTGCCTAGTATCGAGATAGGCGCCATCACGACAGGTGAGATTTTGGGGCGTGACAATTGCAGGCAATTAAGGGGGGAGGTAGCCCGTCTATTCAATGAGGGTCACCTTCGAGAGTTCCTCAGCGATCGAGCCAAGAATCATTTCAGAGAAAGAGACACCAATAGGAAAAATGAACAGGAGGAACCCCAGCATGTCATTCATATGATCATCGGTGGGGTCGACATTCCACAGGGACCCATATTCAAACACACTAAGGTATCAATCACTAGGGAAAAATGAACCCGAGATTATGTGCCCGAAAGCACTTTATCATTCAACGACGAAGAAGCATAAGGCATTTCTCAGCCCCACAACGACGCTCTGGTAATTTCTATCTTATTAAATAAAGTTCAAGTTAAGCGTGTTTTAGTGGATCCAGGTAGCTCGGCAAATATCATACGATCGAGGGTCGTGGAGCAGCTCGGCCTACAAAATAAAATTGTGCCCGCAGCTCGGGTCCTAAACGGCTTCAATATGGCCAGTGAAACAACTAAAGGGGAGATTATTCTACCGGTGAACGTGGCTGAAACCATTCAAGATACTAAGTTCCACGTGATCGAGGGCGACATAAGGTACAATGCCCTACTCGGAAGGCCTTGGATCCACAATATGAGAGCAGTCCCTTCGATTCTCCACCAAATTATAAAATTTCCGACATCAGATGGTGTAAAAACAGTATACGAGGAGCAGTATGCTGCAAAGGAAATGTTTGCATCGATGAGGTAACACCGATATCGACAATATCAACCTCAGAAAGGTTGAGCATCAAATATAAATAGAAAGTCAAATAGCAATCACAACCACCATCCTCGATCGAATTGGGGAAGCGGGTGATAGAAGAAGAAGAGGAGGATTTTCTGACCCCTCGAACTTTTGTTATTCCCGAAGATACTAACGCGACCAAATCATCAACGGTAGAAGAGCTGGAATATGTTATATTGATCGAGTACCTGCCCGAGCGAAAGGTATACCTGGGAATGGGATTAACCCTCGAACTCAAGAAAAAACTTATTCAATTTCTTGTTGATAACATAGATTGTTTTGCTCGGTCCCACTTAGACATGACAGGGATTCCACCAGAGATAACGACATATCGGCTAAGCCCGGACCCTAGATTCAAACCGGTGAAGCAAAAGAGAAGACCCCAGTCCGAAGTAAAGCACACATTCATAAAGGACGAGGTAACTAAACTTCTCAAACTAGGATCCATTCGGGAGGTGAAATATCCCAAATGGTTAGCCAATGCAGTTGTAGTCCCTAAAAATGGGATAAACTTAGAATGTGTGTAGATTATAAGGATTTAAACAAGGAGTGCCCCAAAGATTTTTTTCCACTGCCTAACATCAATCGCATGATCGATGCCACGTCCCGCCACGAGATCCTTACTTTTCTCGATGCCTATTTCGAGTACAATCAAATCCAAATGAACCCGAAAGACCAAGAAAAGACTTCATTTATCACCAAGTATGGAATATATTGTTATATGTAATGCCCTTCGGGCTAAAAAATGCACGAGCTACTTACCAACGCCTAGTAAATAAAATGTTCGAAGAACAAATAGGTAAATCAATGGAGGTTTATATTAACGACATGCTAGTCAAGTCCCTGCGCGCAGAGGACCATTTGGCTTATTTGCAGGAAACATTCAAGATTTTAAGGAAATACAACATGAATCTCAACCCCGAGAAATCTGCTTCCAGGGTTGGTTTGGGCAAGTTCCTTGGCTTTATGGTATCGAATCGGGGGATCGAGATCAACCCCGATAAAATCAAGGCCATCGAAGACATCGCTGTCATGGATAGTGTAAAAGTTGTACATAGGCTAACTGGACGGATAGCTGCCTTAGGCCGATTCATTTCGAGGTCATCAGATCGAAGCCACAGATTTTTCTCTTTACTCAAAAAGAAGAACGATTTCGCCTGGACCCCGGAATGCCAACAGGCATTGGAAGAGTTGAAGCGATACCTATCGAGCCTACCACTGCTTCACACTCCAAAGGTAGATGAGAAACTTTACTTGTACTTGGCAGTATCTGAAATCACGGTAAGTGGTGTTCTAGTTCGAGAAGAGCAAGGTACGCACTTTTCCGTTTATTATGTAAGTCGATCCTTAGGAGAAAAAAAAACTAGATATCCACACTTAGAAAAATTGGCACTTGCACTGATAAGCACCTCTAGAAAGTTAAGACCGTACTTTCAATGTCACTTAGTATGCGTGTTAACCACTTACCCACTTCATAATATTTTGCACAAGCCCGAACTGTCGAGCCGATTGGCCAAATGGGTCGTCGAACTCAGTGGGTACGACATCGAATATCAACCCCGTACGGACATCAAGTCTCAAATTTTAGCGGACTTCATGGCAGATTTCACGCCAACCCTCGTACCCGAAGTTGAAAAGGAACTCTTGTTAAAATCGGGTATGTCATCGGGGGTATGGACCCTTTTCATAGACGGTGCTTCAAATGTGAAGGGGTCCGTGTAAGACATCGTTTTGAAGCCGCCCACGGGTAGCACTATTAGGAAATCTATCAAAACTTCTAGGTTGACTAACAATGAGACATGGTACGAGGCCATGATTGCAAGTATCGAGCTAGCTAAAAGCTTGGGGCAGAAGTCATTGAAGCCAAGTATGACTCTTTACTGGTGGTAAACCAAGTAAGCAAAACCTTCGAAGTTCGAGAGGATAGAATGCAAAGATATTTGGACAAGCTGTAGGTAAATTGCACTATTTCAAGGAATGGACTTTACAAAATGTACCTCGAGAATAAAACAGTAAGGCCGATGCACTTGCAAACTTGGGGTCATCGGTCGAGGAAGATGAGATCAGCTCGGGGACTGTCGTTCAACTCTCGAGATCTGTGATCGAGGAAGGTCATGCCGAGATGAACTCTACAAGCTTAACCTAGGATTGGAGGAATAAATATATTGAATACTTGAAGAATGGAAAGCTCCCATCGGACCCTAAAGAGTCGAGGACCCTACGAACCAAAGTTGCTCGATTCACGTTGGTTCAATATGGAACATTATACAGAAGAACATTCGATGGACCATTGGCAGTGTGCTTAGGACCAAGAGGCACCGATTTTGTTTTACGAGAGGTCCATGAAGGCAGTTGCGGGAACCACTCCGATGCCGAATCACTGATTCACAAAATCATTAGAGCAGGATACTACTGGGATAGCATGGAAAAAGATGCTAAGGAGTTTATTCGAAAATGTGATAAATGTCAAAGGTTTGCACCGATGATCCATCAGCCCGGAGAACAACTTCATCCAGTCCTATCCTCATGACCATTCATGAAATACGGGATGGATATCGTCGGCCCTCTTCCATCGGCCCCGGGTAAAGATAAGTTTATTTTATTTATGACTGACTATTTCTCTAAATGGGTTGAAACACAGGCGTTCGAGAAAGTGAGAGAAAAAGAAGTTATAGACTTCATATGGGATCACATCGTGTGTCAACAATGGTAAACAATTTATCGGCAATAAAATGACAAAATTTCTCGAAGACCATAAAATAAAAAGGATATTGTCAACACCGTATCACCCTAGTGGGAACGGACATGCCGAATCGACGAACAAGACTATCATCCAAAACCTGAAGAAAAGGTTGAACGAAGCTAAAGGGAAATGGAGAGAAATTCAGCCCGAAGTCCTTTGGGCATATCTAGCAACATCGAAGTCCAATACAGGGGCAACTCCGTTTTCCTTAGTGTATGGCTCCGAAACCTTAATTCTAGTCGAAATCGAAGAACCCAGCGCAAGGTTTCGACATGCAATGGAGGAATCGAACCACGAGGCTATGAATACTAGCCTCGAATTATTAGATGAAAAACGAGAAGCAGCACTCGTTCGAATGGCTACACAAAAGCAACGAACCGAAAGGTACTACAATAGAAGAACCAAACTTCGCCACTTCAGGGTTGGGGACTTAGTCCTAAGGAAGGTCATCATCAACACTCGATATCCTAATGAAGGGAAGCTCGGCCCAAATTAGGAAGGACCCTATCAAGTCCTCGATATAGTCAGAATATGATCTTATAAACTCGGAACGATGGACGGTGAACCACTGCCAAACAACTGGAACATATCACTTCTCAAACGATATTATTGTTAAGGTATGACTTTCTCCCTTATTTCGTTTATATATATTCAACGCTAAATCATTACAGGAGTTCGACCAAAGATATCGAGACCTTGGGTTTTAAAGTACGTGTTGCACTCTTTTTCCCTTAGATCAGTTTTTATCCCAAATGGGTGTTTCCGGCGAGGTTTTTAACGAGGTAACAATTATGTGCTACCTGAGGACAATTCAACAGTACCCAAGGCTTCTTTGCAATCAACCCCAAATACTGGAGGGCATTACCCTCGGATGTTGTATTCTCAAGAATAGTACTTCATGTCAAAGAGCCTCGATAGGGAAGCTTTGTAATGGGCCAAATGGTCACTGTGTCCATATAAATTAGTCGATCCCCAATGGCAAAACATATGCGCATGTATAAACTATTCAAAGAAGCATTCCCTCTTCATTTAAACATTTTGCGTCTCGAAGAAAATTCTCTACTATACAAACCTCATATTTATGATACTGTGAGAAACGACTCAAGAGCCAAGGTGCAAATATACACTCGGGGACTACCATCGATGATACGCATATTCGAGTTATCTAAACACAAATTCATAAGATCTCAAAGAGGCACCCCTCGATCTATATGCCAAGGCCACCATTCTCAGGGACTGACATTTCAAACAAGTTCGAAATGTTACTGGGAAATAAGCCCAAGAGACATACCCGAAGTCTACGGCCAAAATACATACGTGAAGACTACGGCCAAACTAAAGGCTACGGCCTAAATAACGCGGCTCGGAGACGTCTGAATTCAGCAATAATGATAGGTCTTCAAATTCTCTGAATAATTGGTTAAAAAAGGCTACCTTCGGCAAATAATCAAAAGGGCTTCGATAAAATCAGCTCTCGAAAAACCTTAAGAGGTATCAAATTATCTTTAACACAAGCGTGCTATGGCACAAAAAACAAAAGGGTTTCAACCGACATCGGACCCTAAAAAAACCCAATAGGTAAAAAATACATGCTAAGGCATAAAGAAATTTTTACTAAGTCTTTTAAGCCGAAAGAGGGAAATAATAGCCGTCTTTTAGAGTCCATATGTGCCCAACCTAAAAGGGCCTAAGGGCCAATACATTTAGAGTTCGAGACTTTGTTCTCACTCAACTCGGACCTAAGGTTCCACTATTCCGAGTGCAAATAAAGTTGACTTGAATTTAGCTCAAGGATCCGCCATAAAACCTTAAGGGGTATGTTACTGTAAGTTCGGAAGTTACCCATTATTTGATAAAAAACCTAAGGGTTTGTTCTATTCTAAGTTCGAAACATACTCGAACATAGTTATAAAAATAGTGCAGGCATGGCATCGATCAAGCCATCCGAAATCTCGAACATATTATTGAGCTCGGGGACTCGCCCTTGCGTGTCTAAAAACCTAAGGGTTTGTTCTAAGTTTGAACTAGTGTTCACTTGATTACAGAGAAGACATAAAAGAGAAACTAAGTCCTAACTAATATATATTGATAAAACTGAGAAGACATTCAAAAGAAGTTTTTCTATTATGTATTGATAAAAAAGGTTATGTACAAGAGACCGATCAAGGTCTTACAAAAAGAGAAACTAAGTCCTAACTATGGCCGGTTTCGACCTCTTCTCCGGGAGCAACTTCTCCTTCAGGACCCTCATCGGATCCGTCTTGACTGCCTTCTCCATCATCGTCTTTGTCATCGAAGGAGATAAGCTGCCTGGCTTCAGCCTCAAGCAACTTGGCTCGGGCTATCTCCTCGGAGAGGTCAAAACCGCGAGTATGGATTTCCTTGAGGGTTTCCCTTCGGGATTGACACTTTGCCGAGTCAATGATCCATTGCTCTCGGTCAGAAGCCTCCCTTATCTATATTTGAGCAGCCTTAGCATTGGCCCAGTACATGGCAATGGGCTTGTCCGCCATGAACTTTGTCTTCTCGATCTCCGCCTTGGCCTCAGCAAGCCCGGTTTCAAACTCCTCGATCCTCTTGGCATGGGCCGAACTTTTCTCTTTGATGCCCCGAAGTTGAACCTCGGCCGATGACAATTTGGCCAAGGTAGTTTCTTTTTCCGCAACCAGGCGGTCCATATTCTCCTTCCACAGATCACAATCGGCCTTGACCTGATCGACTTCTCCCCGAAGTAGCTCGATCCTTTCAACCTTTTGCTGCAGCTGAGATAATAAAGTATTAGCCTCCACGGTTGGGTCGAGTACATACTTTATCAAACGGATGCTCACCTGCTTATCTAGCTCGGCCTCTTCCTCACGAGCCTTGGCCAAATCTACTTGAAGGCCCTTTATAGTTTCGTTCTTTTGGCCGCAAAGAAGCTTCAGAGCGTTCCTCTCCTCTGAGACCTTTTGGAGCTTGGTTTCACACTGTCTAAGGTAAGCTCGAAACTTGGCAAAGGCCTATACAAAAAAGGAAAACACAATTCAGATTTAGAGAAAAAAGAGTAAAGAAAAGAAGTGCAGTAAACTGATCCTTACCCGAGATAAGAGATGTCGGGCCTCTTCTAAAAGAATAGAAGTGTCACCGATATCAGAGGCATCATCGACTCCAGTAAAGCAATCCCAAAATGGATCCCCTACACTAGAGCCTTCGCCTATATTAGGGGTCTTCAACTCTCGAGCCTCCCTTAGTGCCTCCTCAAAAAAAGTCAGAAGAGAAGGCAAGTGACCTGCTGTCATGGTCCCGAGCAAGTCGCTCGAGACGCTCTGATAAATCTTCAGGGTCTCAGAACCGGCCCCGTTCGATGTATTGCAGATGGCCGAGAAATGATCTTGACCTCTGATAATTAGGGATCCCACCCGATTTCTTTTTGGAAGCCTCCTCGACACGAGGTTTGATTTTAGCAGCTGTCGTCGGCTCAGAAGGTTTGGTGACCTCGACGGCTTTCCTAAGTTGGGCCATTAGTGCCGAGGAATTTTCCTCTTCTTCCTCTTCTCCGTCTCTCAATTTTTGGACCGAGTCCATCGTGAGAGCGATTACTTTCCTCCTCACCCTTCGAGGTTTGGGCTTGGGGTCCTCGGACTGCGAGGCAGTTTTCCTATTCTTGTCTTTCCCCGGCTTCGGAACCGGGGACTTGGTTTCTTTCTCGTCACTTGAAGGCCTCAAAATGGCATCCTTGGTCAGGCCTGCATGAAAGAAAATTAGTGATGAATGAAGTACAAAAAGTGTTTCAGAACATGAAAAGGGAGATCCTTACCATGGTTCTTGGCCTCCCATCTGCCCTTTACCAAATCAAGCCATGCGCGATCGGCATAAGTGGAAGTTGAGGCTAACTTCCTAACCCAATTTTCAAGGTCAGGTACCGCTTGAGGCATCCAAGGAATAGCTGCATGTCGAAAGGGGATATCAGGTGAAGTCGAAGAAGGTACGAAGAACAAAGTTTAAAAGATCACTTAAGGCCGAAGTTCCACTCCTCAGGGAACGGTATCTTCTCTTCCGGGATAATGTCGCGGGTCCTCACCCGTATAAAACGGCTCATCCAACCCCAATCCTTGTCCTCGTCGATACTCGAAATCAAGGCCTTCGTTGCCCGGCGTTGGAGCCTGATTAGTCCTCGATAGATTCGAGGCGCGGTACAACCGCATGAGGTGATTTAGAGTAAGCTCTAGCCCCTCAGTCTTGCTAAAAAAGAAGCGCAACATGATTACTATGCGCCATAGAGAGGGGTGGATTTCGCCGAGGGTGACCTAATATCTTTTACATAGATCAATAATCACTGGGTCGAGGGGACCCAATGTGAAGGGGTAAGTGTAAACACTTAGGAACCCCTTCACATAAGCGGTGATGCTCTCTTCGGGAGCAGGAATTTGCACCACGACCTCGGGACCCTAATTGCAGTCCATCTTCATGGCCTTGAGGTGGCTCTTCGTTATCGATCACATGTACATCGACACATGCTCACATCGGCCCGGGATCGATGAAGGGTTTTTGACCTTGAAGTCGGATTTTAGAGTACATGGGTCAGGAACATACTCATGGGGAAGCGGCTCCACCGGTGCCTTGCCGCCGGACGACCGGGAAGAGGAGCAAGAAGCTTTCTCCTTCTGCGGTACGGTCTTTAAGGTTTTCGCCATTTGTATAAAGTAAATAAGAGAAGGAAGATGAAAAATTGATGGTTTCGGTGCTAACGAAGGTAGCTCTACAGACGGCAAAAAGGAGGAGACGAAAAGAGTTAGAAGACTTAGAGGTTTGATTAGAGCAAAAGTAAAGTTTGATTCAATGAAGGAGCGGGTATTTATAGGCTCACGGTGACGGTTCGGTGGCGCTAGTGGCCAACCGCTAACTGACAGGCATTAATGATTTGGGGAACTGAACCGACGGGACGTTTCGGTCACATCCGTCACTTACGTCATGAGGACGACGTCATGATCGAGGTTTTGGAAAATCAAGGCTCAAACTGTTTCTTATCATTTCTTCCAAGAACGCGGGGACTATCTGTATACGGTCGAAATCGGACATGTCCGATTTCATAGGCACGAGGAGCTTCCTCGAGAGTAAGCTCGTAATAGACCAGGCTTGAGCTTAATGGCAGAGTATGGAGCATGAAGATCGAAATGCTCGCTGAAGATCGAGACTGAGCATGACCGACTTCGAGTAAGGCATAATAACGGAATGGAGAGATATTAGAAACCGATCGAAGATCTCGGCGAAAATCGAATCAAGCGGTTATTGACGCCAATCATGGGATTTATTTCCGTTATTAGAATTGTACCTTATTTAGGATTCCTGTACTATATAAAGAGGGACTCCATTCATTTGTAGGGGAGTGAGAGAATGATTCACTAATAAATATATACACATACATTGCTTTCTCTATTTCACTTACTATCTATTACTGCTCATCACTATTTATTTTTTGTTCTTTATTGTTCTTGTTACCGAACCTCGAGACCATCTTGAATCGAAGTCAAAAGTACTGCCAGAATATTGGTTTGACTTATTTTATTTTTCAGATTATCTATTTAATTCCTTGTTTATCAATTAGTATTGGATTAAATCACGTATTCTTGAAACCACTAAATAAGTTTAATTTTACTCGAATTTTAGGGTAAACCATGATTATTTGCATTAAACTTACCATTGGTCAACGCTTGTTGTTATCTTTTAGGTTATCAGTTTGTCATATAAACGACGTTACAAGAAAGTAAATATGGTAAGAAAGGCAATACGAACATAAATTAGTCAATATTCATGTTAAATTGATTTCTGTTATTGTTAACATGCTAAACTGAAATTAATGAAGACATGAGTGATAATGATCTTAGCATGAAAACATACTAACTGTTGCAGAAAACGAAGACAGAAATCAACAATTAAGGTGTGTTCTTTAACCCTAACAAATGTCACTAAATGATCTATCCACATAGGTTAAACAGTGTCATCCCGAGTAAACCATTTTTTTTTTGTTGGAATAATCTCAAGTAGTAAAACCGAACTCAGTGGTCAGTATACTTTGACATGAATATTTTTAGGGGACGCTTGGTTTGAAGCATAAGAATATTCAATTTCTATTTAGAATTTTGTACTATTTATTTTATGGTTGATTCGATATTAAATTCTGCATATCAAATATTCGTATATAGTAGTACAAAAGTTATATATATATATATATATATATATATATATATATATATATATATATGTTTACCCTAAAAAACGAGTAACAATTAAATTTGTAAGTGGTTTTAAGGATACGTGGATTTATTCAACACAAAAAAGATTGCTAGAATAAACAGATAAGAGATGTATGAAATTATCAAACAGCTAGAAAATAAAGGGGGATGATTCTGGACTCAAGGGCAGCCTCAATGAGGTATCCGTCTTCGATCCCAGGCTTATAATAATGAAACACTAATCAACAAACGTAAGATCTTTGAATAACAAAAAAATAATAGTATATTGCTTTGGTATGCGTGTTACAATGTCCTTAATGAATAATCAGATCCCCCCCCCCCCCCCCCCCACCACTTTTATATAGTAGGGGAGTCCTACTCTAGGTACAATTCCATAAAAGTTAAAACAATCTTCTGTTTAACTAATCACCGGATTTCCGTCGGTACGTGCCGAGATCCACGCCGCGATACTCGGCCGGTCACGGATATCACGGCCTACTGTTAATCATGTTCGGTCGCCCGATAATGCTCTCTGAAATCTTTTAAGATTTGGACCGATACCGGGGTCACGACCCCGATATTCTCGAGGGCGGGCATCGTGCCCCCGGAACCTATCTCGATGAGTCCATTACCTCGATTTCGGCTCCTTGTCATCACGTCCTTTACTCAATTTATTTAATCGGAAATCGGACCGTCTCATGGGTCCGGTTTCACCCGTATACAGATAGTCCCCTCGTTTCTCGGAGAGTAAGTTTTACGGAAACAACGAGGAACGACATGAGTTCTTTGATCTCTTCTCCAATACGCTGCGACACGAAACGGCCTAAAAACTAAAACGTCCCGCCAGTCGCGTCATAATGACCCCCAACGCGTGTCAGCCGTCGGCAGGCCGCTCCTTGATGCGAAACGGCGCGAAGCCCCTATAAATACCCCTTCTTTCGTTCATTTTTATTACTTTTGACAAAGCTTCTACCTTCGATCCTTCAAGATATCATTGCCTTCCTTCATTATTCAATATTCTTACCTTTGTTCTTCAAATTGCAACCTTTCTTTTACCTCTCACATAAGCCAGTGTGCTTGATCTTCTTGGCAAGTTCTCACCCTTCATCTCCTCATTTTCCTTCATAGCTTCAAAATCGTTCCCTAGAAAAATGCTCCTTCTTCTACGTAGCCGACCACTGAGGTCGATGAGACCGACCCTGATGTGGTCATCCTCAAGAGGTTCGCTCCGGGCGCGGCCACAGATGAACCGGTAACCGAGCCTCCCTTGAAAATGTTTGTCCCCGGGGGGTGTTCGGTTAATGATGACTTCAAGGTCGAAAAGCCCTCTTTGGTTCAAGGTGGATGTGAGGCGGTGTCACGGTACATCTGCTCCATTACTGAGGTAGTTCTTCCTATAGTTCGAAAGGACTGCGGCTGGGTGGATAAGGATGTAGTGATTCCCGAGCCCGATGACGACATCACTACCCATGTTGAGGGATATCTGAGTGTTTATACTTATTCCTTTATATTGGGCCCGATGGACTCGGTCATTTTGGGCTTTTGGAGGAAGTACGACTTATGCCTCGGCCAAATCTTTGTGAACAAAATTGACTCATGTACGTTCACCATCGATCATCTACTCCGCTTGTATAGTCCCCAAATCTTCCAGGGGGACTGATAAAGCTTGTACGCTAGGCCATCAAAGCCCCATTTTCAAGTATCGACGAGGACCGGGATCAAGGTTGGCAAGGACACTTTGTCCGGGTGAGGACCGCCAACCTGATACCTTCCGAGTGGAGGTCGTTCCTTGAGAAGTGGAACATATCACGTAAGTAAAACTCCTTTAAAACGTTGATTTTATGTTTTATCTTCCCTTTTCTCATAGGTGTTTGCTGTGGTGCAACCCTCGCTCGAGTTCCAAATGCCATTCCTCGGCGCCAGGAGTGGAATCGGAGGCATTTGTTCGCAGATGCCTTATGCCGAACGCTCATGGCGCGAGTTGTCAAAGGGCCGCTAGGAGGCCCGTTCTCACGGCAAGATTCCTCTCTCTGAGTAAGTAGCACTAGACTTTCTTTTTCAATATTATGTCCTCATTGCTTCTCTTATTTTTTGTAGGCTTGACTAAGACCATCGATCTTAGGCCCATGGCAGGGGGCGAGGACCTGCACGTTGATCCTTCTGCTTCGGGGCAGCCCAGAGCCACAGCAGGAGAGAAGAAAAGGCGGAGGGCCCTGAGTTCCCCGAGCTCGGAGAAAAAGAAACCAATGAGAAGGTTCGCTCATAAGACAAAGGAAAGCTCCAGCTCCCAAGTGCCTGACTCGGACTCACTCTTCCAGCTCAGGGACGAGCCCGAGAAGGATGATCTTTTTATGGCCTTCGAGACGTCCGTTCCAGAGGAACATGTGGCAGCCGAGAGGGAAAAGACGGAGGCTAATCCCCCTCAAGTTCACGAGGCTAGTACAGAGATGAGGGTCGAGACCTCTCGAGTCGCCGGCTCCGCCCCGCCCGGTGTTATAGAAATTTTGAGATCGCCCTCGTTAGCAGAGTCCATGTTTGATGAAGCCCGAGTGACGAAGGAGCGATCCAATGAAGGGGATCATGGAGCGGACGATCCCCTTTAATGCTTCTTTGATGGTGTAGACTCAACCGCCCTGGAAGACTTCTCCGGGTTGGGTGACTTAGAGGTGCCAAGGAAAAGTCCATCATCAGAGGTCGATGGGTCGAACTTGAGCCCGTGGTTGATCAACCGGTTCCCCTCTCTAAGCACGGATCCTGTCTGGAAGCGATCAGTTTTTATCACCATCCCGTAGGATGCCCGAGTTTTTTCCGCCCCTATGGGGATAGTTAGCTACCTCCGGTGCCTGGTAAACGAAGAAGACCTAGCAAAAATGAACGAGGTGGATGCGCCATGCTTGTTCAACGAAACACAATAGACGCTGAACCGAGTAAGATGTTATCACACTCTTTTATCTTCGAATTCAGTTTTTGATGACTTTAATGCCTCTTTGTTTTTCATATTTTGCAAAATACATTGCTCCACCATGAAAACTTTCGCCGGTATCGGGATGAGCTTAGCCTACTCGAGGCCGAGGTCAAAGTGCTTGCTGAGAAAATGGATATGTATAAGATTTTCAGCGAGCAACGTGAAGGAGAAGTCAATAATCTCCGGGTTGAGTTGGACGCGGCTCAAAAAGAACATGCCGGCCTGGTGGAACAGGTAAAGATCTTTGAAGATTGTAATGACGAGTTATGCTTGGCAATTAACGGTCAAATCCCATAGGTCCAACAGAAGCTTGATCGGATCGACCAACTTCGAGCCGAGATGGACGAGGTCAAGGCCATAGGCGAAGAGTGAGAGGGCAAAATAGACCGATTGGCTTCGGAAAAGGAGACTACCCGGGAACAGCTGGCCTCATCGGAGGTCCAACTTCGAGCGGCGAGGGAGAAAGCTGAGGCCCGATCCCAAAATATCGAAGACCTTCAGTCTCAACTGGACTCAGCCGCTGCTGAACGGGATACCCTTGACAAATAGTTTAAAATGGCCAAGTCAGTGGCGGAAATAACTAGGGCCGATGCTGAGGAGATAGTGGCCCAGTACAAAGTTGATGTTGAGGCAACCCAGGACCGCCTCAAAGTTACAATCGAATATGTGAAGTGGCAGTCCCAAAGAGAGGCTTTCGAGGAAGTTCATGCCCGGGGTTTCAACCTTTCGGCTGAGATCGAGAACGCTAAGAAGCTCGAGGTTGAGGCCAAGAAGTTTGGCAAATCCCGAGGACGAGGAAGGCTCCGAGGGTTCTAGCAAATCTGAGGGCTGAGAAGACCCCGATGGTTCCGGTAACGAGGTGGGCTCCGGCGAAGATCAGGCTTAGGTGCCTTGTAGATTTTCTTTGTTTTTGTATTTTTGTATATTTTGTTGAGATCGTTTGGCCTTTGGAAAGATCTTTATATATATACAAGGCTTTTCTTTTTTCCCTTTGGCAATTTTCAAGTTTGTTTCTTTTGGCTTTTTCTTTATGATTGCAATGATTTAAAATGCCTTAGCACGTAGTAATAAGGTCTTATTCATGTCACGACCCAAAACTAACCCCTGTCGTGATGGCGCCTATCGTGGAACTAGGCAAGCCGACTCATTTCCAAAACAAACCAATATTTTCATTTTAAAGATAATTTCAAGGTTATTTGACATAAAATCTCCATTAAAAGGGTTCAAATCAAAGAAAAACATAAGTGCGGAAAAGAAAAGCCCGACATCGGAGTGTCACTAGTCATGAGCATCTGCTACAATCTGTTTAACAATATCAAGGCTAACTCAGCCTGGAAAATAGCTAAATACAACTAGAGGAAGATAAGAGGGAGAAGAGCAGGGGCTGCGATCGCCAAATAGCTACCTTGCTATCTCCAAGAAAATCTGCAACCAGAACACTCAATAACCACTACCGTGCCCAGCTACACCTGAATCTGCACACAAGGTGCAAGGAGTAACGTGAGTACGTCAACTCAGTAAATAATAACAATAAATAAAGTCTGAGCAGTAGTGACGAACAATAAAGTATATGACGTTCATATCAGGAAATCTCAGTAAAATACCACATGCTTTTAAAATCAGGATTTGAATCAAACATCTCGTTTAAACCCAGTTCCAGTAAAAATCATTTAAAGATATTTTTCCAATAGTTTTTCAAACGAAGGCTTGATGCAAAAGTGAAAAAAAAAATGATAAAATCATAAACAGCCCCTCGGGCAAACCTCACAGTCACTCGTGCCACTCAGGCATACCTCACAATCACTCTTGCCACTCGAGCATACCTCATAATCACTCATGCCTCCCAGTCACTCAGCACTCGGCATTCGGCACGCGCACTCGGTAGGTACCTGCGCTCACTGGGGGTGTGTACAGACTCCGGAGGGGCTCCTTCAGCCCAAACGCTATAATCTGCACGGACAACTCACGCACGATAATAATAAAGTATGCTGCAGGCGGGAAACCCCGATCCACACTCATCCTCACCAATCAGGCCCTCGACCTCAGTCAGTCATAAGTATGCTGCAGGCGAGCAACCCCAATCCACACTCATCCTCACAAATCAGGCCATCGGCCTCACTCAGTCATAAGTAACTCAAGTCTCTCGGGCATTTCAGTAAAACAGGGCATTCGGCTCAAAACATTTATATGCATCAAAATAGAGTCATAAAACTGAGTTATGCGGTAAACAAGTATAAACATGACTGAGTATAGATTTTCAATCGAAAACAACAAGAGGATGGTAAGAAACAGCCCCTAAGGGTCCAAACAGCATTGGCGCAAAGCCCAAACATGGCATTCAGCCCAATTTACAGAAATTCTTTCTAAAACATATAAGTATCAAATGGTTTCAACAAAGTATGCAACTTTACAGTTGCTACGGGACGGACCAAGTCACAAATTCCCAACAGTGCACGCTCACACGCCCGTCATCTAGCATGTGCGTCACTTCAAAATAGTAGAATGATACGAAAATTCGGGGTTTCATACCCTCAGGACTAGATTTACAATCGTTACTTACCTCAAACCGGTCAAATCTCTAACCCGCAATGATCTTGCCTCTGGACTCGGCCTCCAAATGCTCCGAATCTATTCACAATCAGTACAATACCATCAATACGCGCTAATGGGATGAATTCCACAAGAAAAACAACAAAATTAGACCAAAACCCGAAATTGGCTCAAACCCGGCCCCCGGGCCCACATCTCAAAATCCGACAAAATTTACAACTAGAAAGCTCATTCACTCATGAGTCTATCCATACCAAATTCATCAAAATTCGACATCGTTTGGTCCTTCAAATCCTTAAATTACTTTCCAAAAATTCTAAGCCCTAACCCCTCATTTTCACTAATTACCATGATTAAACAATGGAAAATCACCATATATACAAGTATTAGGGCTCAAGTAACTCACCTCAACGAAATTCCCTTGATTCTTTCTTCAAATCCCTCCCAAAAGCTCCAAAAACCGAGTTGAAATTGTGAAGAATGACCAAAATTCGCGAAGGTTTCTATTTATGGTTTCTGCCCAGGTTTTGCGCACCTGCGGCCATTTTCTCGCACCCGCGCGATCGCACCTGTGGTCCAAGAAGCCGCACCTGCGCAACTCACTTAATCACCCAGATTCCGCACCTGCGGACCCCTTCCTTGCACATGCGGACTCGCATCTGCGGTCCCAGGTGCGCATCTGCGAAACCATTCCACACTCCGCATATGCGCTCAAGGCTTCGCACCTGCGTTCCCATCCTTGGTCCAGCGTCTCCCGCACCTGCACACTCTCGCACTTGCGACCCTTTCTTCCACAAGTGCGGAAATAGCAGAAGCAGCAGCTCCAGTTGCAATTTCCAACTTCAACAAATCCGTTAACCACCCGGAATCACCCCGAGGCCCTCGGGACCTCAACCAAAAATACCAACAAGTCATGTATCAACATACCAACTTATTCGAACCTTCGAATCATTCAAAACAACATCAAATCATCAAATTACACTCGGATTCAAGCCTAAGAACTTCTAAATTTTCAAATTCGGCAACCGATGCCGAAACCAACCAAACCATGTCCGAATAACCTCAAATTTTGTACACACGTCACAAATGACACTACGAACGTACTCCAACTTCCGTAATTCTATTCTGACCCCGATATCAAAATTTTCACTACCGACCGAAATCGCCAAATTTTCAATTTCGCCAATTCAAGCCTAATTCTACCACGGACCCCAAATAATATTCCGGACATGCTCCTAAGACCAAAATCATCATACAGAGCTATTGGAATTAGCAGAATTCGAATCCGAGTTCGTTTACACATAGGTCTATATCCGGTCCACTTTTCTAACTTAATATTTTTCAATTTTGAGACTAAGTGTCTCATTTCACTTCGAGTTCCTTCCGGACCTGAACCAACTGACCCGATGTAACATAATATAGCTGAATAACACAAAAAGAAGTAGAAATGGGGAAAACGGGGCTATAACTCTCAAAACGACAGGCCGGGTCATTACATCCTCCCCCTCTTACACATCCATTCGTCCTCGAACGGGTCTAGAAACATACCTGGAGTCTCGAATAGGCGTGGATATCTGCTCCACATCTCCCGCTCGGTCTCCCAGGTGGCCTCCTCCACAGGCTGACCTCTCCATTGCACCTTCACTGAATTTATATCCTTTGACCTCAACCTTCGAACCTGTCGATCCAAAATAGCCACCGGCTCCACATCGTTAGTCATATCACCCTCCAACTGAACCGTGCTGAAATCCAAAACATGGGACGGATCTCTAATATACTTCCGGAGTATGGAAACATGAAACACCAGAAGCACACTTGACAAGCTGGGTGGCAAGGCAAGCTTATAAGCCATCTCCCCTATTCTCTAAAGCACATCAAAAGGCCCAATGAACCGGGAGCTCAACCTGCCCCTCTTCCCAAACCTCATAACACCCTTCATGGGTGATATCTTTAGCAAAACCTTCTCCCAAACCATAAAAGACACATCACAGACCTTCCTATCCGCGTAGCTCTTCTGCCTAGATTGCGCCGTGCGAAGCCGCTCCTGAATCAATTTCACCTTATCTAATGTGTCCTGAACTAAGTCTGTACCTAAGAGCCTAGCCTCACCCGACTCAAACCATCCAACCAGATATCTACATCTCCTCCTATACAAAGCCTCGTACGAAGCCATCTGAATGCTCGACTGATAACTGTTGTTATATGCAAACTCCGCGAGTGGCAGAAACTGGTCCCATGAACCCCCAAAGTCAATGACACAAGCAGCAACATGTCCTCCAATATCTGAATAGTTCGCTCAGACTGCTCATCCGTCTGAGGGTGAAAAGCTGTGCTCAACTCAACCTGAGTACCCAACTCTCGCTGCACGGCCCTCTAAAACTGCGATGTGAACTGAGTACCCCTATCTGAAATGATGGAAATTGGGACACCATGCAGGCGAACGATCTCTCGGATGTAAATTTCAGCCAACCTCTCTGAAGAGTAAGTAGTGCCAACGGGAATGAAGTGCGCGGACTTGGTCAGCCGATCCACAATAACCCAAATAGTGTCAAACTTCCTCGAAGTCTGTGGGAGCCCAACTACAAGGTCCATAGTGATCCGCTCCCACTTCCACTCTGAGATCTCTAATCTCTAAAGCAAGCCACCCGGTCTCTGATGCTCATACTTAACCTGCTGACAGTTGAGACACCGAGCCACAAACCCAACTATATCCTTCTTCATCAGCCTCCACCAATAGTGCTGCCTCAAATCCTGGTACATCTTCGCGGCACCCGGATGGATGGAATACAGTGAGCTGTGGGCCTCCTCAAGAATCAACTCTTGAAGCCCATCTATATTAGGCACACATATCCGGCCCTGCATTCTCAGCACACTGTCATCACCAATAATCACATCCCTAGCATCACCTCTCCGAACCCTGTCCTGAAGAACGAGCAAGTGGGGGTCATCATACTAACGCTCCCTGATACGGTCATAAAAAGAAGACCTGGAGACCATACAAGTCAAAACCCGACTAGGCTCCGAAATATCTAATCTGACACGCTGGCCCGTTAAGGTCTGAATATCCAATGCCAAAGGTTTCTCTGTTGGTGAAAGATATGCTAAAGTCCCCGAACTCTCTCCCCAGCGACTCAAAGCATCGGCCACCACATTGGCCTTCCCCGGATAGTACAACATAGTGATATCATAGTCCTTAAGAAGCTCCAACCATCTCTGCTGACGCAAATTAAGATCCTTATGCTTTAACAGATACTGTAGACTCCGGTGATCAGTATAGATCTCATAATGAACCCCATACAAATAATGACGCCAAATCTTCAAGGCGTGAATAATGGCTGCTAACTCAAGATCATGGACAGGATAGTTCTTCTCATGGGTCTTCAACTGGCGCGAGGCATAGGCAATCACCCTACCCTCCTGCATCAAAACACAACCAATGCTTATCTTCGAGGCATCACAATACACGGTGTAAGAACCTGAAGCTGATGGCAGAACTAACACTGGAGTTGTGGTTAAAGCAGTCTTGAGCTTCTGAAAGCTCTCCTCACATTCATCCGACCACCTGAATAGAGCACCCTTTTGGGTCAATTTGGTCAAGGGCGATGCAATAGATGAAAACCCCTCCACAAAGCGACAGTAATAACCCGCCAAACCAAGAAAGCTCCTAATCTCCGTGGCTGAGGACGGTCTAGGCCAACTCTGCACCACCCCTATCTTCTTCGGATCCACCCGAATACCCTCGCTGGACACCACGTGCCCTAAGAATGCTACTGAACTGAGCCAAAACTCACATTTGGAGAACTTTGCATAAAGCTTCTCCTCCCTCAATCTCTGTAATGCAATCTTCAAATGTTGAGCGTGCTCCTTCTGGCTACGAGAGTACACCAGGATGTCATCAATGAATACAACGATGAATGAGTCCAAATAGGGATGGAATACACTGTTCATCAAATGCATGAACGCTGTTGGGGCATTGGTCAGCCCAAAAGACATCACCAAGAACTCATAATGGCCATATCGGGTCCTGAAAGCTGTTTTAAGAATATCTGAATCCCGAATCTTCAACTGGTGATAACCGGACCTCAAATCGATCTTGGAGAACACTTTCGCTTCCTGAAGCTGGTCGAATAAATCATACTTGTTCTTGACTGTGACCTTGTTTAATTGCCTGTAATTAATACATATTCTCATGGAACCATCCTTTTTTTTCACAAATAGAACCGGTGCACCCCAAGGTGACACACTACGCCAAATAAACCCCTTATCAAGGAGTTCCTGAAGCTGTTCTTTCAATTCCTTCAACTCCGCCGGTGCCATACGATACGGTGGAATAAAAATAGGCTGAGTTCCCAGTACTAAATCAATAGCAAAGTCAATATCCCTGTCAGGCGACATGCCCGACAGGTCTGCAGGAAATACATCCGAAAAATCACGTACCACCGGAACAGAATCAATGATAAGAGTATCTGCACTAACATCCCTCACAAAAGCCAAATAAGATAGGCAACCCTTCTCAACCATGCGCTGAGCCTTCAAATATGAAATCACCCTACTTGGTACATAATCTACAGAACCACTCCACTCAACCCTCAAAATTCCCGGCATAGCCAACGTCACCGTCTTAGCATGACAATCTAGAACAACATGATATGGAGATAACCAATCCATACCCAATATCACATCAAAGTTAACCATACTGAGCAAAAATAGATCCACTCGGGTCTTCAGACCCCCAATAGTCACCACACATGACCGATATATGCGGTCCATAATAATAGTATCGCCCACATGAGTAGATACATGTATAGATGAAACTAAAGACTCATGAGGCAAATCCAAAAAATGGGCAAAATACGAGGAAACATATGAATACGTGGAATCGGGGTCAAATAATACTAAGGCATCTCTGTGGCAAACTGAGACAATACTTGTAATCACAGCATCTAAAGCAATAGCATCTGGTCTGGTAGAGAGAGCATAGAAACGGGCCTGACCACCCCCTGATCTGCCTCCCCTTCTAGGGCGACCCCTAGCTGACTGACCTCCACCCCGAGTTGACTAGGCGGGTGGTGAGGTAATTGGTGCTGTAGTTGGAGGCTGACTCCTCTGCTGAGATAGACCTCCGTGACGACGAGGACACTGCCTCCATATATGCCACAGCTCCTTATACTCAAAACAAATCCCTGGTGCTGGCGGCAGAAACTGAAGGGAACCCCTAGCACCGGGATAACTGGTAGAAGAACCTGGCATGGAAGAGCCCTGACCAGGTGGAGCACGGGACGAACTTTGAACTGGAAGGGCACTAAGTGATGAGTGGCCCTGATGAGAACTGTGAGAACCATGGCCAGATGATACACCCCGATGAAATGACAAAGCTGACTGAGCCTATCGGAAATGACGACCTCTACTGTGCTGGAACTGACCCCCAAAAAGAGCACAGCTGAATCCACCCTGACCACGAGGCCTCTTGGCCTCCCGCTCAACCCTTTCCTGACCGCGAACCATCTCAATCTGTCGAGTAATGTCGACAACCTCATCAAAGGTAGCACCCGAAACCCGCTCCCTAGTCATGAGCAATTGTAGCTGATAAGTGAGGCCATCAATAAACCTCATGATCCTCTCTCTGTCCGTGGGAACCAACCAGATAGCATGACGGGCTAACTCAGAGAACCGTATCTCATACTGCATCACAGACATATCACCCTGGCAAAATCACTCAAACTGTCTACGCAGCTCCTCTCCGCGAGATCGAGGCACGAACTTCTCTAAAAAGACCATGGAGAACTGCTGCCAAGTAAGGGGTGTTGCGCCAACAGGCCTACGCCTCTCATAAGTCTCCCACCATCTGAGTGCAGCCCCAGAAAATTGAAAGGTAGTGAATGAGACCCCACAAGTCTCCAAAATACCAGCAGTACGGAGTATCCTCTGACATCTGTCCAAAACGTCCTGAGCATCCTCTCTCTCTTTGCCACTGAAAGGTGGTGGCTGAAGTCTCCCAAACCTCTCCAACCTACGCTAATAATCCTCAGGCATAACAGGAACCACATAATCCTGAATAACTTGCTCGGGTGTGCGAGTGACAGGAGTCTGAGTGTCTCCCCTGGCCCGAGAAGTGGTTGCTGCCGTCGAAATAGAGACCGCCTAAGCAAGGCCAGGACACGCTATCAGAATCTGAGCTAGGGCCTCCTGAAGGCCTGCAATCACAATAGGCACAGGTGGTGCCTGAGCTGGTGCATCAACAACTGGAACTTGGTCCTGATCTGGGACAATCGGTGGATCTGTAGGTACTGCCCCAACTGATGTACGGGCTGCACCTGTGCCCCTACCACAGCCTCTACCGCGGCCTCGTCCTCTCGTGGCCCTGGCTGGGGGTACTGGTGGCTGGCCCTCCTGACCGGTAGTACGAGTCCTCACCATCTGTGAGAGAATAAAACAACAAATGTTTAATTACTAGAATCAACAAATTCGCATGACAAGAATCCAAGAATGTGAAGTTTCCTAAAGGTTCTGCAGCCTCCTAAAGATAAGTACAGACGTCTCCGTATCGATCCGCAAGACTCTACTAAACCCGCTCATGACTCGTGAGACCTATGTAACCTAGGCTCTGATACCAATCTGTCACGACCCAAAACTAACCCCTGTCGTGATGGCGCCTATCGTGGAACTAGGCAAGCTGACTCATTTCCAAAACAAACCGATATTTTCATTTTAAAGATAATTTCAAGGTTATTTGACATAAAACCTCCATTAAAAGAGTTCAAATCAAAGAAAAATAGAAGTGCGGAAAAGAAAAGCCCGACATCGGGGTGTCACTAGTCATGAGCATCTGCTACAATCTGTCTAACAATATCAAGGCTAACTCAGCCTGGAAAATAGCTAAATACAACTAAAGGAGGATAAGAGGGAGAAGAGCAGGGGCTGCGATCGCCAAACAGCTACCTTGTTATCTCCAAGAAAATCTGCAACCAGAACACTCAATAACCGCTACCGTGCCCAGCTACACCTGAATCTGCACACAAGGTGCAAGGAGTAACGTGAGTACGCCAACTCAGTAAGTAACAACAATAAATAAAGACTGAGCAGTAGTGACGAGCAATAAAGCATATAACGTTCATATCAGGAAATCTCAGTAAAATACCACATGCTTTTAAAATCACGATTTGAATCAAACATCTCGTTTAAACCCAGTTCCAGTAAAAATCATTTAAAGATATTTTTCCAATAGTTTTTCAAACGAAGGCTCAATGCAAAAGTGAACAAAAATGATGAAATCATAAACAGCCCCTCGGGCAAAACATCACTCATATACAGCCCCTCGGGCAAACCTCACAGTCACTCTTGCCACTCGGGCATACCTCACAATCACTCTTGCCACTCGGGCATACCTCACAATCACTCATGCCTCCCAGTCACTCAGCACTCGGCACTCGCACTCGGTAGGTACCTGCGCTCACTGGGGGTGTGTACAGACTTCGGAGGGGCTCCTTTAGTCCAAGCGCTATAATCTGCACGGACAACTCACGCACGATAATAACAAAGTATGCTGCAGGTGGGCAGCCCCGATCCACACTCATCCTCACCAATCAGGCCCTCAGCCTCACTCAATCATAAGTAACTCAAGCCTCTCGGGCATTTAAGTAAAACAGGGCATTCGGCCCAAAATATTTATATGCATCAAAATAGAGTCATAAAACTGAGTTATGCGGTAAACAAGTATAAACATGACTGAGTATAGATTTACAATCGAAAATAATGAGAGGATGGTAAGAAACAGCCCTAAGGGTCCAAACAGCATTGGCGCAAGGCCCAAACATGGCATTCAGCCCAATTTACAGAAATTCTTTCTAAAACATATAAGTATCAAATGGTTTCAACAAAGTATGCAACTTTACAGTTGCTATGGGACGAACCAAGTCACAAATCCCCAATAATGCACGCTCACACGCCCGTCACTTAGCATGTGCGTCACTTCAAAATAGTAGAATGATACGAAAATCCAGGGTTTCATACCCTCAGGACCAGATTTACAATCGTTACTTACCTCATACCGGTCAAATCTCTAACCCGCAATGATCTTTCCTCTGGACTCGACCTCCAAATGCTCCGAATCTATTCACAATAAGTACAATACCATCAATACGCGCTAATGGGATAATTCCACAAGAAAAACTACAAAATTAGACCAAAACCAGAAATTGGCTCAAACCCAGCCCCCGGGCTCACATCTCAAAATCCGACAAAATTTACAAAACTAGAAAGCTCATTCACTCACGAGTCTACCCATACCAAATTCATCAAAATTCGACATCGTTTGGTCCTTCAAATCCTTAAATTACTTTCCAAAAATTCTAAGCCCTAACCCCTCATTTTCACTAATTACCATGATTAAACAACAGAAAATCATCATATATACAAGTATTAGGGCTCATGTAACTTACCTCAATGAAATCCCCTTGATTCCCTCTTCAAATCCCTCCCAAAAGCTCCAAAAACCGAGTTGAAATTGTGAAGAATGACCAAAATTCGCGAAGGGTTCTATTTATGGTTTCTGTCTAGGTTTTTCGCACTTGCGGCCATTTGCTCGCACCCCCGCGACCGCACCTGTGGTCCAAGAAGCAGCACCTACGCAACTCACTTAATCACCCAGATTCCGTACCTGCGGACCCCTTCCTCGCACCTGCGGACTCGCATCTGCGGTCCCAGGTGCGCATCTGCGAAACTAGTCCACACTCCTCATCTCCGCATCTGCGCTCAAGGCTTCGCACCTGCGAGCTCGCAGATGCGGTCAATTCTTCGCACCTGTGTTCCCAGCCTTGGCCCAGTGTCTCCCACACTTGCGTACTCCACACGCGCACTAGCGGCCTCGCACCTGCGACCCTTTCTTCCGCAGGTGCGGAAATAGCAGAAGCAGCAGCTCCAGCTGCAATTTCCAACTTCAAAAATCTGTTAACCACCCGGAATCACCCCGAGTCCCTCGGGACCTCAACCAAAAATACCAACAAGTAATATATCAATATATCAACTTAGTCGAACCTTCGAATCACTAAAAACAACATCAAATCATCAAATTACCCTCGGATTCAAGCTTAAGAACCTCTAAATTTCCAAATTCGGCAACCGATGCCGAAACCAACCAAACAATGTTAGAATAACCTCAAATTTTGCACACCCATCACAAATGACACTACAAACCTACTCCAACTTCCGAAATTCCATTCCGACCTCGATATCAAATTTTTCACTGCCGACCAAAATCGCCAAATTTTCAATTTCGCCAATTCAAGCCTAATTCTATCACGGACCCCCAAATAATATTTTGGACACGCTCCTAAGTCCAAAATTACCATACAGAGCTATTGGAATTATCAGAATTTGAATCCGAGGTCGTTTACGTATAGGTCCATATCCGGTCCACTTTTCTAACTTAATATTTTTTAATTATGAGACTAAGTGTCTCATTTTACTCCGAGTTCCTTCCGGACCCAAACCAACTGACCCGATGTAATATAATATAGCTGAATAACACAAAAAGAAGTAGAAATAGGAAAAGTGAGGCAATAACTCTTGAAACAATCGGCCGGGTTGTTACAGTTCGGAGGTTCGAACAAGGCTTGTTCTCGATGTAATTTTTCTAAAAACTCATAGGGGCTTGGTATGACCGGAAGCTTCCCCCAAAGTGCTTACTTAGAAGTTTTTAGATTATAATTTTGTCGAGGGTAGACTTTGAACCGGATTGGAATTTTTGAAGGCCTTATGTTTTGGTTACGGGTTTCGGACGTCTCCGAGCTGTTTCTAGGATGGTCGTAGCCTTTTAAGTTTAGGTATTGCCCGATAGGCTTATTACCCTGGGCTACAATACCCGAGCTGTCCGGGCTTGCCTAGGACGACAGTCCCCGAGTGGGGGTGGCCGTAGCCTTTAACGTTCGGGCACTACCTAATAGGTTTTTGTGCCCACAGAATTCGATATCCCGAGCCATCCAAGTTTACCTTGGACGACAGTCCCCGAGTGGGGGTGATCTCTTGGATCCGTATAGAGGTGGACCTTGGTCTCGATGTCCTTAAGGAACAAAATGTAGTAGTTTTTAGGAGACAAAATATGTATCTGCAAGGTAGAAACTTTCTTTCATTTCTGTGCGCAACATACAAGATTGCAAATGTGTACAAGATTCATGTTATGGCTTAAGTGGTCTATGTTGGCAAAGTTCATTTGAACATTTGGCCCTTCCAATAAATCCTATCCACCGAGCCTAGACTGTTTGAGCACAAAGTTTCTTTCCTTTCTAAAATCATTATCCGAGGGTGATGGCCCCCAGTATTCGAGGTCGATCGTAGAGAGGGCTCGGATAATGTTGATGTGACCCTCGACTTCGGTTCATAGCCGGTCTTCAATTCTAAGTTAGCACGATCTACTGTTGCCTCATTAAAAACCATGTCGGAAAACACATTTGGGACAAAACCAGTTCAAAGAAAAAAAAGTGCAACGCATGCTTTCAGGCCTAATAGCTGCATCATTATTTGGTCGTTGCCTGCAAGTGTTAGTTCAATTCATAATATATGTAAAGAAAAGAATGAATGGGGTCGTACCTTAGTAGTAGTACCGTTTTAAGTGAGTCACGTTGCAGTTGTTCGATAGTCGCTCACCGTTCCCTACTTCGAGTTTGTATGATCCTTTGTCGGTGATCTCGATAATTCGATACGGACCTTCCCAATTCAGTCCTAGCTTACCTTCGTTCGGGTTCCGGGTGTTTAGTGTCACTTTTCTTAACACCAAGTCCCTGATATTGAAGTGTCAGAGGTTGGCTCTCCGGTTGTAATACCTTTCGATCCATTGTTTTTGGGCGGCAAACCGGATGAGGGCGGCCTTGAACCTCTCGTCCAACAGTTCTAGGCTCGTGCTCATGGCCTCATCGTTTGACTCTTTGGTCGCATAACGGAACCTGAGACTCAGTTCTCCTACTTCGACCGGTATTAGCTCTTCGGCACCATAGACTAATGAGAATGGGTGGACCCGGTACTAGATGTTGATGTCGCACGATATGCCCACAGGACTTCGGGCGAAATTTCTTTCCATTTTCCTTTGGTGTCGGTCAATCTCTTCTTAAGATTTTGGAGCATGGTTTTGTTCGTAGATTTCGCCTGTCGTTCCCACTAAGGTGATAGAGTGTCTATAGGATTCTTTTGATCTTATGGTCCTCAAAAAATTTACTCACTTTACTGTCGATGAACTAATTCCCATTGTCGCACACGATCTCGGTCGGTATTCCGAACTGGCATATTATATGGTCCCAAATGAAATCAATAACTTCTTTCTCCCTGATTTTTCAAATGCATGGGCTTCCACCCATTTAGAAAAATAGTTAGTCATAAATAATATAAATTGAGCCTTATCGGGTACCCATGGCAGGGGACCAATGATGTTCATTCCTCATTTCATGAATGGCCAGAGTGACATAACTGAATGTAGTAGCTCCCCGGGCTGATGAATCATCAGTGCATGCCTCTGAGATTCGTCGCATTTTCGCACGAACTCCTTTGCGTCTTTCTCCATGTCGATCCAGTAGTAGCCGACTTTGATTATCTTGCAAACCAAAGATTCGGCACCCGAATGGTTCCTGCAGGTGCCTTCATGAACTTCCCTCAAAACATATTTGGTATCTCCTGGTCCCAGACGTATGGCGAGCGGGCCATCGAACGTTCTCCTAAATAGGGTGTTGTCTTCGAACAAACTGAACCTGGCTGCCTTTGTGCGCAGAGCTCTCGATTCTTTAGGATCTGAGGGCAGTTTTTCAATTTTCAGGTAATCTATATACTTGTTCTCCAGTCCTAGGTTAAGCTTGTTGAGTTTATCTCGGCGTGGCCTTCTTCCACTACCGATTTCATGAGTTGTATGATCGTTCTCGAGTTGAATTCATCGTTATCAACCGACGATCCGAAGTTAGCAAGAGCATCGGCTTCGCTGTTTTGATCCTGAGGTACATGTTGCAAAGTCCATTCCTTGAACCGATGTAACGTCACCTGTAGTTTATCCAAGTACCTTCGCATTCGTTCTTCTTTGACTTTGAACGTTCCATTGACTTGGTTCACCATAAGGAGGGAATCGCACTTAGATTCAATCACCTCGGCCCCAGGCTTTTATCCAGTTCGAGACCTGCAATTAGGGGTGTACAAAGAAAACCGACAAACTGCACCAACCCGACATTACATGTATATAAGTTTTAACTATATTTAATATATAAAAATACTTATTGTAGTGTAGTTTATAAATAATTTTAAAACTTTTTTATAATTTTATCATTTAACGTATTATTTCAAACTTTGACTTATAAGTTTTGAATGCTCCAATAAGTTAGATAGTCTATAAATATTGGTAACTCAAATAATAAATCCTAAACTAAAACCAAATCAATATTAATGCTAACAAAAGATAATAGTGTTGGATATATATATATATATATATATATATATATATATATATATATATATATATATATATATATATATATATATATATATATATATTGGTTTAGTGTTTTTATGATTTAGATAAAATGCACAACTTATATTTTTCAGTATTTAGTCATATAAATAATAGTAGTACTTATTAGTCGTACTTATTTTAGCAACTTAGTAATTTAAGATTATATTTGTTTTTATTATGGCTTATTAAAAATATTTATTTCATGCGATGTTATTGTCTTTATAGTTGAATATTTTAGTACGATGTTATGGCGTATCTCATATTTTATGTTATTTTCTTGAAAAACACCTTATATAGTGATCTCGTCCAAGTTCACACCTCATTTCGAGGTTATGAAAACGGTCGATGCAATAATAATACCCAACAAGAGTCGGGGTCGAATTTCGCAGGGAGCTATATCTATGGGAGTTAGTAGTATATATCGTAGCGCGTGAGTTTGTATATCTAAATTTGCACTTCCACAAAATTGGGTTGTTTTAAAGTCTAAATTAAACTACGATTGCAATTTAAGAAATAAAACTAGGAAATTATTTTAGTTGTTTTTCAAATGTTATAAAAAGGCCTATGACTATGACTTTCACCTAGGTGTTTGCCTAATGGGATATAAACTTTAAAGCTTATTTTATTGGTCGGGGTGTATTATAGTCAACACTCAATTACCCACTCAATACCTCTCGGTCAGAGAGTGATTTTGCCTATTTTGGCTTTCTCAAATCCAAATGGGTATTGAACAAAACGGTTGATAAAAATCTCAAGTCGGGTTGATACTATCTCTAGGTTCAACCCTTTAATTGGGATTATCAATCTCTCGATTGACCCAATTTCTTGTTAGCCAAGTTTTTCTAGACTAAGTCTCCATTTCTCAAGTAGAGACAATCAAATAGGCATGAACTAATGTTTGCAACCATTAATTCCACAAATAAAAGCAAGAACAAGACTAAATAATAAACATCCAACCACAAACAAGCATTAAATTATACACCCATTAAGTTTACACACTAAGGTTGGGTTACAACCATAGTGAAAATCTAGCTACTCATGCTTGAAATGGAAGAAAAATAAGAAGAAATGATAATCAAACTCATATTGTTAATTAAAACGATAAAATCTATGTTCAAATAGCTCAAAATATGAAAAACTACTAAAAAGAGTAAAAGAAAACAGCTACTGTAGCAGTTGATGTCAAAAGTTGACCTAAAAATGTGAAACTCGTCTATTTATACATGGCTAAAAATTTCGGACAAAAATGCCCTTCGGGAGGTTCCGCGGCCGCACAATTCCATGTGTGGTCCGTACTTTTCTTCAGCTTGACAGGATTGGAAGTCTGCGGCCGCAATGCACTATTTATGCGGCCCACACAATTGTAACCGCAGCCGTATCTTACTCTTCTGCGATCCGCACAATTGTAACTGCGGCCGCATCTTGCTCTTCTGCGACCGCATAATTCTTGTGCGGTCCTCACTTCTGGGGAACTTGAAATACATCTTCTCTGTACTTTGCTCCTAGCCCAGCTTTTACGGCCGCACAATTCATGTGCGGACCGCATTTTGCACTAAACTCTGATGGTTTTTCCTTCACAACCTGCGGCCGCAGATGGTATTCTGCGGTCCGCACTTCTGAGTTTTTGTGCCTTTTATGTTTTTGAGTTCAGATTACTCCTTAAGTTGAATTTCATCTCGGGAGTTCATCTTCCAATATTCCTGTAATTAAGCACATTTTATTAGTTTTCGGGAATACAATTAAACGCTTTTGAACTAAAACAAAAGCTAAATTGAGCTAATAAGTAGTCAAAATCCCACTTATAACTCCCCCAAACTTAAGTTTTTGCTTGTCCTCAAGCAAATAAAGTAGTTCCCACCTCCACAAATTAAGAACCATTCCAGCTAATCAGAGATGAGTCATTCACACATCAATTGGGACCAACAATTACCTACACCACTTATGAATTATCAACAAGGCAACAAGTTAAACTTTCATGCACAAATAGTTCTAATGTGACACTTGAGCATCAAGAGTTGACTTTATTCATCAAGGAAGCTCGCTCTTTTATGTAGGTCATTGTGGATCTGAAACTCCTCCTCGTCCACTCTCCGTTTGCCTATGTCACTTAAGAATATTGGCAGTTGGACCCCCGAGATGAAATCTGACTCAAAAAAGAGTAATCTAAACATAAGGCAATAAAAGGCACAAAAGCTTACAAAGTGCGGACCGCAGAATTCCATCTGCGGCTGCAAACAATGAAGGAAATCCTAGCAGACCTTCTAGCAAACTGCGGACCGCATAGGAATTGTGCGGCGGCAAAAGAAGAACTTGAGATAACTTTAGAAGGTGTGCAAATTTTCAAAGTCTAAGGCCCTCAGAATTGCGGACGGCACAAGAATTATGCGGCCGCAAAAGTAAAGATGTGGACCGCAGAAGACCAGGTTGCGGCCGCAGTATTAAATCTGCGGACCGCAGAATTATTGCTTCGCGGTCGCAGTTCAGAATTGTGCAGCCGCAGAATCCCAACTTTTGCAAGATGAAAAATTCTGCAGACCGCACATGGGATTGTGCGGCCGCAGAACTTCCCAAAGAGCATTATTGTCCAAAATTTCCAGCCTTGTATAAATAGATGAGTTTCACAAAATTAGGTCAACTTTTGACATCAGCAAGTCTTGTAGCCGTTTTTCTTTGCCTCTTTTGGAAGTTTTCTATATTTTAGAGTATTTTACTATAGATTTTATCATTGTAACTTTACAATGCCAGTTTAATTAGTATTTCTTCTTCTATTTCTTCAATTTCAAGCATGAGTAGCTAGATTTTTGCTAGGGTTGTGACCCAACCCTAGTGTGTTAACCTTATGAGTAATTAAATTAGTGTTTGCTTATGATTGGGTATTTGTTATTTAGCCTAGTTCATGCTTTAATTTGTGGAATTAATAGTTGCAAACATTAGTTCATGCCTATTTGACTTAGTCTCTACTTGAGAAAGGGAGACTTAGTCTAGTAAAACTTGGCTAACAAGAAAGTGGGTCAATCGAGAGATTGATTAACCCAATTAAAGGGTTCAATCTAGAGATAGTAATAACTTGACTTGAGCTTTTATTAAACATTTTGTGTGATACCCATTTGGACTTGAGAAAGCCAAATTAGGCAAAAACACTCTCTGATGGAGAGGTATTTGAGAGTTGATAGCTATAATACACCCTGATCAGCAAAACAAGCATTAAGATTTTTATCCCATCAGGCGAACACTTAGGTGATGGTCATAACCCTAGGCTTTTTACAAACTTGAAAAATAACAAAAATAATTATCCTAATTTTATTTCTTTACTTTGCAATCTTTAGTTTTAAAATAGAAATAGCAACAAAACCATTTGTGGAAGTGCAAATTAAGATAGTTCAAATTCACGCATTAGAATATATACTCCTAACTCCCATCTAGCTCCCTGTGAATTCGATCCCGACTGTTCGTTGGGTTACTATAATTGCAATCGACCATTTCATACCTTGTTTTGAGGTGTGCATTGTGCGCGATAGTCAATGGTCACATGTGAGTTGGCGTCGATTGGGTCCGCAACCGGAACTCCATTGGGATCGATAGGGGGCACCTCATTACTGGGTACCATATTGTTATTCTCGCCATGGTGACCGGACTCAACATCGACGTCTAGAGGGGCAGTTTGGGAGTTCGACATTTTAAACTTTGACCTGAAATTAAAGACACTTGAAAGAATAAGTATAAAATACGGTGTGTTATAGAAAATTGTATCAAATTTCCAATATTATCCTTTGCCCCACGGTGGTCGCCAAACTGTTTACCCTATAAAACGGATAACAATTAAATTTGTAAGTGGTTTTAAGGATACGTGAATTTATTCAATACAAACGGTAAGATTGCTAGAATAAACAGATAAGAGATGTATTAAATTATCAAACCACTTGAAAATAAATTGGGGAGGGGGGGTGATTCTGGACTCGAGGGCAGCCTCAATCAGGTATACGTCTTCGATCCCGGGCTTATAATAATAAAACACTGATCAACAAACGTAAGAGCTTTGAATAATAGAAAAATAATAATATATTGCTTTAGTATGCGTCTCACAATATCCTTAATGAATAATTAGACCCCCATTTATATAGTAGGGGAGTCCTACTTTAGGTATAATTCCATAAAAGGTAAAAAAATCTTCCGTTTAACTAATCACCGAATTTTCGCCGATACGTGCCGAGATCCACGCCGCGATACCCGCCGGTCACGGATATCATGGCATACTGTTAATCATGATCTGTCGCCCGATAATGCTCTCTGAAATCTTTTAAGATTTGGACCGATACCGGGGTCACCGTCCCGACATTCTCGGGGGCGGGCGTCGTGCCCCGGACCTTTCTCGATGACTCCCTTACCTCGATTCCAGCTCCTTGTCATCACATTCCTTACTCGATTTATTTTATCGAAAATCGGACCATCTCATGAGTCCAGTTTCATATATATATATATATATATATATATATATATATATATATATATAGAGAGAGAGAGAGAGAGAGAGAGAGAGAGAGAGATACTCGTTGGTTTAGAGATAGAATATGAGATAAGAGTGTAATGCAAGTACATGGACAAAGATATGCAAAAAAGATGCTCTTAAATTAGAACAATAGTAATGTTATCTATACGTGACTTATAGGTAATAAATTCGTAATCATTAATATTTATATTAGAATAAATCAAGGTATTGCCATTCCCCATACCCTATCTGAACATTATATATTTTATACATTGAGCTGTCCTATTATTCACGGCAGATAGGAAAATTGGAGGGTAAGTGTAGTGAAGGCATTTTAAAAAATTAAGCTATCAAAGAGAAAGTACAGAATGTTAGAAAGGGAAGAGAGGTCATAATAAATATGCTAACAAGGACGGTAGGACTGTGCTGTCACTCCCTCTTTATTTGTAGACTACAGCTTGTCACTTTTTCCTACTTGAAACGGTTGGTGCTGTCACCTTTCGCACAGTAAACAATTTTAATTTATATGTAGTGGTTATAAAAAGTACTAATACAGAGAAAAAATGGTCATAACCATGACATTATATTTGTATGCCAAATTTTTTTTGAAACTTGTGATTTTAAATAAATTATAATATTTGCGTGTCAATAAAAACTTCACATTAAAGAAATATAGCAATATATTAATCTTTTTAAAACGGAAGGCGTAATTGAAATTGAAATGAAATTTTGTATTAGATTGTTAAGTTTTCTCTTCAGATTTTTTTTTGCAATGTAGTAATTCTCCAAAACCCATTAATAATTGGCCATTATAATTAAAAAAAATTAAAAAGTAATAACGCGAGTCCTACAGTCGTCTTATTAAGGAGAGGGAAAATGATACTGTACAGTCGCTTTTAAAATAATATATATATATATATATATATATATATATATATATATATATATATATATTCTGTATGTTATATATAAATTTTATACACTTTTCGACTACCGAATATAAATAGTTTTTGATACCGGCTAAAAGTGATAATACCCAATAAGGAGAAGCAGTAACAACCGGATGACTTGTGCGGATGAACCCTTTTATCCACCAAAATTTAATTTTTAAGCTACCTTATTGCTTTTATGTTTTCATTTTTTTAAAATTGTGATCTGTATGGAGTATTTCATCGAGAACTTACTACCTTTACTAGCACAGATTTCAGATAATTTCACATTTCAGAATTTATACAGATGAAAATAATTACCAATTCTTTTTTCATTTTTTTACGTATATATATGAATTTATTATAGTTGATTTCATTTGACCAAAAAAAAAATGTGTTATTCTTCTCTACCTAATATAGCCGGCTACCTATAATTTATAAATTAAATGCTAAGTTAGCCTTAGATAATTGATGATATAGGATTGTTGACTCATTTTCTAATTAATTCACTTCGAACATAGATTTTAAACTCTGCATAGCATTATTGCTAACCGATATCAGACAACTCGAATTCTAGGAAAAAATCGTCAACGGATGCAAATGGGACTTTTATAGTCGACTAATCAGAGGCGGACCTATCCTTTGGGTAGGGCATCGTCCTCCAGTAACTTTAGAATATATATATATATAATTAGCACCCTAAGATTTAAATATTTAGGCAACTATATTAGTTGATTTAGCGGGCATAACTTAACGTTTAATGTGTTTCAAATTTTTATTGGACAGTGGTGCTTCTGTCACTTTTAAATACTGGATCCGACTCTACAACTGACGTCACCGCAAAGAAAGTGGACAAGAATCGCCACGAAAGACTTATTTTTTTTTTATTTTTTATTTTGTAACACCCCCTTTGAGTCGTTTTTCCTATGACGAATAGAGGATTCGTCACGTAAAGTCGCCACTGTGAACCTAGCCTTTTTTTATGAGTTCTCAAGTTAGAATCTAATTAGAAAGCTAGAGGAGTGCATAATGAAACCTTTTTAAGTTGGGCGGTGCATAATTTGTTAAATACCGAATTACCATATTGAAATCAAAAATTTTGGTATTTGATATTCGATATGGTATTTGGTTTAAGTTTTAAAAATAATTGGTATTAGGTATGATATTTGGTATGTTAAAATGAAATACCGATATCGTACCGAAATATATAATATGTTATACAATACACATATTATTAGTTATAACATAAATATAAAAAATTTAAAATTTTACTTTCCTTTATTTTCTAAGTTCATCAATTAACTCTAAGTAGGTAACAAAATATTTTTAATGATCAAATTTATTCCTTTATGTACAAACTTCTCTCTCTGGGTTGATATTTGCTAGTTTTGGACAAAACTTTTGTCAACAAATATTTTTAATTTTGTACTTTTGAGTACTTTATTAAGAATATTACAGTTTATGACTCTATGCATTAGTTAGTATTCAAACCGAATAAATCGAAATTACTGAATCGAATAAACCGAAACCGAAAGAAGAAAAACTGAATCATACCGAATTTAATTAGATACGGTATTAATATAACATTTTAAGAAATCAAATACCGAACCAAAATATCTAAATATAATACCGTACTGACCGATGAACCCCATTTTTTAGCGTGAAAATCAATGTTCTGTCTAAATATAGCCAAATAAGGCTGATAACAAGGACAAAAGTGGGACGGTGCTAATGATAAGACTTCTACTGCTACATTTCATTGTTTTATTTTATTAAACTAAAATAACGATTCAGTCGACAATGATGTCTTTTTTTGAACGGTAAATACTTAAAGTCAATGCAACTTTTATTTGCTAGTAGTATATTATAGTCCTTGAAAATGGGTGGTGTAGTTAGTAGTGCTTGCATTTGCCGTTGCAGTTTCCGTTGGGCAGGCCAAGGGGCATTCAAATTAATAATACTCTCTCCAAAATAAGTGTCCATTTACATAATCAATAAAGAATTAATTTTTTTTTTAAATTTATACTTATTTGTATATTTCAATGTGACGCGATAACAATTAATTAATGTTACTTTAGTAAATATATCTTTTTTTCTCTAGGAATTCGTATTTCCTTAATGAGTGTATCAAATATAAAATGATTACTTATTGTGGACCCGGGGAATACAATTTTTTGCACTCAATCTAACTAATTTAAGATTGTATTTGTTTGTACACCGACAATCAATTTTCGTTCTGAAATAAATGTATTTTAGTTAATGAATGTCATTTATTATATATGTATTGATTTGACGTAAAAGAGTGAATACAATTTTCTTCCGTTTGTAGGCTAATGTTTATCACATCAGAATGAAGGGGATAGGGTAGAATATTAATTCTACATTAATGATCAACTTTATCATCTTGCATATGCCAGATAAAGATTATTTTTCATTATTTTATGCCATTTCTGGTGCATCAAATACAAGTTAAAAGAAATCGAACTTATAAAATTACCATATCCTATCCTATTCGACAAGTACTAAGAAAACTTTATTCCCTTTGGTTTCAAGACCTAAACAATAAAGATCAAGCTGAAGGAGCTCATTTTGGTGGGTCAAGATTAATGTTAATAGTGGGTGAGAAATTTGAAAACAAGTCAATCAGATGTTTGAAAATGAAAGTATATCTTTCTCAATCATTGAATAACTCCGACCATGTTGTGACAATCTTGTCAATCTAGGCCAATACTGTATGTTTTTCTGGCAAACATATTATACTTAATTAATAAAACATCTAGTTCTGCTGGTGGACCAAGCAATGTCAACCTTTTTTCCCCTAGTGTTTGGCTCTCATCACTGTGGCATATTCCCAGAATTTGCTAGAAACTATAGTTACTCCAAAAGGAAAATGTTTGGCGTTGTACATGTCAAACTAGTTTTTTGACTGTTACTATGGTTTTTCGACAAAATGAATTACAAGGGCAATGTTATGAGGTAGAATCTTCTCTAGAAAAAGCTATATTTGATTTAGAAGCATTGATTTAGGCTAAGATATGATTATGGACATTTTTTTAGCCAACTTTCTTTTGGTAGACATGATATCAGGTAGTCACTATTAAGGACTGCTATTTAATAATTAGTCAATACGTCTTAGATTTTAATTTTTCGGGACAAAAATATCCTGAATTATTCTGAAGTTAAATTTTTTAGTTAAAATTTCATGCAAAATAAGTACTGACTAATTTTTATATAACATCCCTAAAAATGACTATATGGGCACTTGCCCCCTTCTTTGCACTAGGCCTTTTCCCAATCGTGTTGAGTGAGAACATGTTCCTCGTAGGCCTTATAGTCAAAAAATTACATGTTTTGACGATTTTATTATCTCACAATTTTCGAGGAGTGAGAAAGACCTAATTGAACAACAGCGCCCGATAAGATCATTGGGCTTCAAACTCGTGCATTACAGTTTGAGTTGTAGCATTTGACTACGGAAATCAGGGACAAATCCAGCGTTATAATACTTGATTCATTTATTTTTTGCGCGAAACATAAATTTATATATAAAAATTATCAAAAATAAATAGTATATATGAATTTATAACTTTAACAATATAATAAATTCAATACTAAATTTTCTCAAATATCGCACCAAAGAGAACACATCATATGGTGCATGGTTAATGTTTCATACTCTCGTTCCATCACTAAAGATTGTTGTAAGCTTCAATTGTCAGTTTGTATTCGGTCAATTATTGGAAACTTTTCTGTTAACAAGTACGAATATAGCCCCACATTCTTTCATACATCCCCAAAATGACCCAATCCATTATTCTCAAAAGCAATTGACAGAGCACACTCAACAGCTCAAATGTCCAAAATTGGGCTAGAAAAAGGGAGAAGCCAATATTTACAAAAGCCCGGTTTTGGTCTTTAAATTAAGACCAGACAAGTGGCTTATTCTCTGCCATTTATTTAGAACTGAGATGGACCTGTGGGACCCAGAACAAAGTAAAATGATTGCCACATCAGCTCCGACAACGAGAGCCGTTGATTTGTGGTGGGACGGTTGAGATCCCTTGTCTTGAAAGCTCGTGGAGAACACTATCAGTAGAGGGAGGTTTTAGGCCCAAAGGAAGAGGCAACCACGGTTTGGTTATTGCCTCTTTCACTACTTTATCAATCACCTCTTCTGCCTGCACCACAACCAACGACCAAAATTTTATTTTACCAAAAGAAAAACTTACTCACAATCTTGAAAATGATTAATATTCATACATCGAAGCCTAAAATTTTTACACTTTTACACTATCAAGTTACTAGGTAACCTAAAATAGTTATAGAAAAGGAGTGTAAGGGTGGGTTCTTAACGAAGAAAAGAGAGCTAGCAAGCCGGTTACTGATAAAAATGGACCTTAGGCCTAACCGAGCCTCAAAAGCTAGCATGGTAAGGATTGTCCAAAACAACCAAGACCATACAAAGAGACTACAATCACTCCATGAACCAACGTGAGAGACACTAATTAGTTACAACTAATTAAACGTGCCGGTTAAATAATATGAAATTCTTTTCTATGTAATTTAGATCCATTTTGAAGATGATAGGGAAAGTTTTAACCCAATACCTCCTCATTACACACATTTGTAGTTTAAGCACACTATTATCAAATGCATTCTAAGGCCAAGCTAAAAATCAATTACGTAAGTGATTCTCCTTTATACTTCCAAAAGGGAAAATGAGACCAAAGTATGAAAATCTCCTAGTACAAGTATCCATAAAGAACTCCTTTGGTCGAAAATAGGATCTAAAATATATGAAGATATCCATAACAATCCCTGTTGAGACAAACTTACCGGATGAAGATCAAATGACTTCTCTAGCATGCTATATCTGTTCTGCATTCCGTTAGGCTGGTAAACTTCACCATTCTGCATAATATAACTCATGTGCCATTAGGAACTTAATCCAAGAAGTGCAAACATAAAATAGCTCAAGAACATCAAAATAGCTCAAGAACATCACTGAACTGTACGAAAGAATCTAACGGAGGTGGTATTGCAAATGTTTTCACCTGAGGATATGGCGGATATGATCCAAATGATGGTGGCATGACAGGGGAGCCCCATGTATCAGCATGCAGCTGCATTATCACAAGACATGAGGTTTTTCAGCTTGGTATTCTTTGAACTCAAAATTGTGTGAAACAAGCAGATCGAATAAACCATAGTTTCAACTGAACCCAGTGTTTTTGACACGGAGCATAAATATATACTCTAAAAATCACTTAAATTTCAACAAATATTAAATTCTGAATCCATCTCAAACTACAATGAGTTCAACGATAACAACCTTAAAAGTTGAACTCATTATGTTTAAATCCTAGAGTTGTCTCGCGATATAGGCATGCCAAGCTAGAAGGAAGTAATTCAGCTGAGAACAAAAATGTTTACCCCCGGATGAGGCTTCCAGTGCCAAGAATCTGCAGGCTGCCATGCCGGATAGTAAGGTGAACCCCACACTTGTAAACCATTCGGATAACTTGCCGGTGGTACCCAAGCAGGATATAATTGACCAGCCGCGGGGATATGATTAGAATGATACGGTGGGACGGTCATGATAGGTCTATGAAGAGGATAATAGCTCCTTTGTACTGAATCTCTTGGTTGTGGATGAGGCCATCTCCTTTCGACTTCCTTTGGCAAAATTTGCCTCCGATGCATTCTGTATTTCTGCTTGGAAAGTAAAAGACACTATTATTTTTAAGCGAATGATATGTCCATATCCAACTATATTTAGCTCAAACGCTCAATTATATCCCCTCATAGGAAATGGAAAAATCATACCAATTTATCTAACTTGAGGTGCCAACAGACTTAAAATCGCCAAGATTATTCCCAGATGTTGATCATTTTCATTAAAACACATTTCAGCCAAATTGCTTCTGACCGTGCTAAACATAGAAAAAGGTTAGGTTCTGGTCCTTTATTTTTTTACTGCATTAGGAGGTCAGGTTTCAAATCTTCCCTTTCCACAGCAGGCAAAGGCTTGTTTAGCATACTTTTGTTTTTATTTGTAAATAACTCAAAAGAGAAGGTCAATTAAAATGTGAAAGAGCAGAACTCACAAACCTGGAGATGACTAGCTATGTTATGTCTCGTTAAACCCTCAACTTTCATCAGCTCTAGTATTCGAGAAGGAATGGCTTGATCAATACCAAGTTGCTCTACTGCTTGAACAAACTTCTTGTGTAGTTCAGGTGACCAATCTACCTGAATCAGAAAGAGATACCAAACTTATTCCCCTGAATCAACTGATTCAAACCCCCGCATATGCAGGATAATTTGACCACTGCTCAGTGAACTATATTAGAGGTTGAAATCCCCAAGACAAATCTAGCTAGAGTATATACTGATTGCTATGTTTCATGCACTGTTTGAGGAGTTAAAACTTCAAGATAACAAAATGAGCTCCGTATTCATCTTACAGGTGCTATAAGCAGAATGCTGAAAGCTACACTAGAATTGATAAATCATAGACAAAATTTAAAGAGGATGTTCTATGATATCCATGAATGCAAGAGGAGGAAGATATATGCCACGCCACATCTAATATATCAATATCTCATCCCTTTTTCCTTTAAAGAAGAGAAAATAACAAAAGACCACATGATTGATTAACTAGAGAAGCAATCATGAAGCTTGTTTTCAGGCCTTCAAACATAAGAGTTCATGCGGAACTTATGCAACTAGGAAAAAATCAAACTTAGGTCAGAAAACAGCATTCTTGGACCATAATATTCAGAACTTTGAACACATAATTACCGTCATTACTTTTCTATGAGAAACATGCACCATTTCTTCCATCTTACCTTCATTTTCTTCTTATTGCTTCTAGTCCCACCTGAACTATGGCGACCAGATGCTTTAATAGGTTCAGCAGAATGACTGCTGCTATTGTCACAGCAGTCGTTACTTGGTGAAGAGGTAGCAATATCAGCCTCCATCTTTTGATGAGGAGATGAACCATTCTCCTCTTTCAAAATTGTTTGTCCTTGTTGCTCAGGTGGACTTGTTTGGACAGTAGCCTCAGCAACTGTATTGTTAAAAATAGTTTCGACGGATTTAGTGTCCCCATCATGCTCCCCACTACCTTGTTCAGTTGAGAAGATAGTATGATCTTGGCAATCACCATCATCAACTGACCTCACTCCTTGTTTCAATTGTGGGGTTGACGGAGCAGGGTATTTATCACAGCCTGATGAGTGTTCATTATTGTTCTCTGGTATGGAGGTAAAAGGTTCTGTTTCGTTTGAACTTTTGTCATCTGCTGCACTCTTTACTGGTTGTAGCTGTGGCATGGAGACGAGAGATTCTTTTATTGGTTTAAGCGATTCGGGCACATCTTTTTCTCCAGCATTGAATGCCTGCTGCAACCAATAAGATCAGGATGTCCTCTCCACATAAAAAGTGTAATAGTTTGAAAGAATCACAAGGTGACCCAGTAAAGTCTTCGCAACAAACCTTGCGAACTACATGTTGCCAGATATTTTTGAGTTTATCATCCAATAATGGTTTCTGAAGAAACTCGACTGCACCAAGCTGCAATACATCTACACAATCAACTTTTTTTACATAATTACTGAAAACAAAGTGCTTCATTTTTTTCTTAAAAAGTGCTTCAAATGAAAGCTTGAGCCCCAAATCTCACCGCTATACACTTCATCATTGTGCTAAGGGAATGGATATTTGATGTCACTGCAAGAAGTAAGCAAAATGGATTATTAGATATGTTTTAGCTTTTAGAATCTTTAGAGACAAGTACAGTTATCCTTTTTATGTTTCTACTAGAGAAGACTTCCCATTCTATACTGACCCCATAAATGCTCTAAACAATTAACAATGACAGACCAAAAGGAATAAATGAAAACTAAGATCTACCAAAAGAAGCATGGAATCATTCTCAGAAAAAACTTAGAATGCATAAATAGGTTATTTTCTTTGTGTTACAAGTCAAAATTTAAGATTATAGCACTTGCAACTCTACCAATACCATCATATCTGCAGAAACCAAGTCTAATTGCAATACAACACTCATTTTCGATAAGTATAACACTCACTTATTGTTGGCAGATCTTTGGCACTCTCAAGAAATCGGAGAACTCCATCACTATTGCCTGCAGTTACCTGTGTCAAATGATAGACAAATTCATCGACAATTAGTATAACATTCTGACCTATGTTCAATTTTTATTAATCAACTATTGTCAATCGAATATCAATAGGGATGCCTACTGTTTTAGTTGGTATATAATAGCCTAAATTCCCAATTATAGCATTTACATGTTAAAATGGAATTGTTATTTGAGAATAGTAAAGATCTGCTGCTTTACACCATATAAATATTACTTCAACGAGCTAGCTCAACTGTATTATTAGAACTTAAACGAGAGAAAGTTTCAAGAGAGGAGCAAAAATGAAACTATAGTACCTCCACAATGGCAACATGAAAGTACTCAGTTTTGGTTGAGATTGCAGACAAAGCTTCATTCTCATTGCAGAATGAGTAAACTGCAAAAAAAATGAAATTTCAGGAAGATTTACGAATAGATACAAATCCATGACCTCTTCAAAAGCAGAAGATATAGCAAAAGAAGCAGTGAAAAATAACACAAAAATTTTGGGACAAATAACAAGCTAAGGACTTGAGAGCAAAATATCATCCTAGCCATACAAAAAGTTGAAGCCTCAGCTATAACTCTCAATAGTTAAAGAAAGAAGAATGAAAAACATTATTAATAAAAATTTACACCAGTAATTCAGAGTATTCTGCAGTGAATTACTCAATGTTTGCTAATGTGAAGCAACTAACTGCCCCAAATTTTGGAACAGCACAAAAATAGATTAGACTTGCAAGAACCATAGAAAGAAAGTTTAAATGCAGTATGCATCATTTCAGGAAAAGGTAAAATAAAAAGCATGAATCACTTAAATGCTCTTCATCTTAAAATAAAAAAGATGGAACAGAACACTCTATTTTCCCTCAGTAACAAATGCAAAGGTATTTCCATATAAAACCTAAAACTAGAAGGCACAATTAACATGGAAAACAGAATGCAAGTAATTGACCAAAAAATTATGTTACTAAAAAGGGATGAACAAGAAAGGGTAAACACCGGGTGCGAGTAAGTATTTTTCGAAGACTTTGCTACAACTAACCTATGTAATCCATTTTCTCAAGCCTTGATCTCATCACTGAAGCAGAATTGCAGTCTTCATCAATAAGTAGGACTTTAAGCCCCTTTGGAAAATCTTTCCAACCCAATAATTGATCATCCTCAGTACAAATCATTTCTAAAATGGCATCTTTTTCAGTCAACCAAATTAGAGCTTCCAAAACAATCTGCACACACCCCAAAATGAATTCTCCTCAGATTTAAAATCTCTTTAGTTAGCCATAAGTTTCAGCTAAATTGTTCAAAAGTGGTAAAATAAACAACAATATTTAGAAACCACTCTTAAACCTCTCAGCTAGTTTAATTCATAATGATAATATATAAGTCTCAGAAAAAAGAGAAAAAAATATACTATTAAAGATCAATAATCCCCCCTTCTCCTACCCACCTTTTCAAGATCTAATCTTTAACATCATTTAACCAAAAACCAAAGAGGCAATTAAAAAGACTATGCTTTTAGCTTTAGGCATAGGGTATAGCAAACATGAAGCAACAAAAATTTAGAAAACGCCACGTGAGAGATCTTCAATATATTAACATAAAAAGACAAAAGTAAATAAAAACCATGTGAATACAGAAACATCACAATTCCAAGAACACCATAGAGTTTTAAACTGACGAAGAAAAAGAAGAAAAACAAAAAAAGAAAGGAAAAACCTTAGACAAATGGATAAACGTGGAGAAAACGCACAAGCAAATTCTTTAACTTATTCTCCTTGATGCATGAACGTGTAAATAATTCTACCCATATAATGCATGTAAAAAAGCAAGCAAATTCAATTATACATAAGTAGTAAGTAGGTAGTATTATTATATACCCAATATCTCTTGGGAAATGAAGAAGACTAGCTCATTAGTTCTTTTTCTTTTTTTAAACTTCTTATTAGAGTCATTTCTTGATTGTATCTACCTGGGTAGAAATAAACAAGCGGGGCTGGGTGGGGAGGGGGGGGGGTTAGAGACAGAGGGACTGAGAGAGAGAGAGAAAGAATTGAAGAAGAGAGAGAAGAGTGGCGCGGGGTTGAAGTGCACTTTCTGGAGTTGGCTGTGTATTTGTTATCTGCTGCTGCGGACCACAGAATAAGCATTTAGTTACTTTGCTTTTCGTTTGTCAAATACAAATTACTCCTTTTTTTATTTTTTTATAACATATTGGATATCAACTTGTTCAACTAATTCATATTCGTACTTTATCAGTAATTTTTTTTTTAATTTTAAAATTCAATTGTCTTTGTTCGAGTGCATCAAGGCTAGCCAGCAGGATGATACCCATTTACTTGTTCTTAAGGATAGGATGTTCCGACATGATGCTAAGAAGGTGACTATTAGTGATGATAGTGTATTACGACTTTAGGGTCGGATTTGTGTGCCTAGTCGCAATACAAGGGACTAGTCGCGAGTCCTTTAGATAAGTTTAGATAAGGTATTTAAACTTGTTGGTATGATTGGACGAGGTCCCGTGGGGCTCGGATGTATTTCATAGTGATTTCAGATCATTTCCTCATGGTTTGGAGTTGCTGGTTTTCTGATGTGAGGTTGTGTTTCGGGATCGCGTAGAAGGGGAGCTAGCAGGAGTGCCTACACTTTTACATTGTTTACGGTGAAGTTACTCCTAATTCATTTTCATTAAACTCACGCTTAAAACAATTGTGACGCTAATATTTCATGTTTGTTATGAATAGAATTGTACTTAGAGTAAATTCAGTTCCAAGAAATTATATCTTCTATCAAGACATTTACCGAAAAAGTTCTATAGTGGGGTCTGCAGCTCAAATAAAAACCATGAAACAAATAACTGGTAAATTAAAATTAGAACCGCCATGACAATCTCACTCGAATTATGGGAACCTACACAAATTAGTACAGTATACCGAGGTCGCCCCGACCAGAACCACACGTGCAAGTTTCCTTGCATGTGGCTCTAATTTTACTCTTAGCAACTCCTATGTTCGAAGCAAGATGTTGTCTAATTAGACCACTTCCCGGAATTTATTCTCCGGGGAACTCCATTTAAATTATTCTGGTGGATTCTTATCTATCTTGTAGTGAGTTTGTTACTTTGTGACTAAATTATTTTTTTCCTGTACCCCATAAATAGAGGGCTTTACCCCATTGTAATATTCATATGAAAATCAATAGAATTTCCTCTCTCGCAATATACTTCTTTTCTTTATTGTTTTATTTCAATGTTCTTAATATTCCACCCATTCTCTCAAGAAAAAATTATTTTCTACAGTTCAATGACTATTTATCTCTTGTATTCTTTTCATACCTAAACACAAAAAGAAACACTGTACATTTTGAAATTTCAAACATCTAAAACAGAGATGAGAGCATGATTGCATTTGCATGTTCTTGTGGAAAAGCTCTACACAAATTGTGCCTATCTTTAGCATTTCATGCGTCTCATTTTATTTGAAATTATTATTATTTGGAGATCCAAATATCTGCTTTTACCTTTTCAAATTATTTTTTCATTTAATGTTATACTCCACGAGTTACAGCACTTCTATATAATTTCTAAATATAGTAATTTCATTTAAAAAATTATAATTAATATTTGAATTTATACTGAAAATTACACATTTTGACCCTCATATGTTGAGATGGAAAAAGTTGTTGGTTGTATTTTAATGGGACGGGACTTCTGACATAAATCAGCATACTTGAAACTTGCAATCAAAAAAGAGTCGAGACCGCTAACATACGTTATAAATTTCTCTAATACGTACGTGTTTTTATGGACAAGATATATAGAGTATAAAGATATTAGAATTAGCTAGGGAAGGTTTTTAAAAATCCATAACCGAATAGGAAAATTAAACATACAATTTTCTTACCCTTCAATTCTATATATTTTTCTTAATTCTAACTCTTCTTTAATCTACTCTTATCGGCATAAAATTAAGGGTCATATCATAAAGTAAAATTTCATATTTCCTAGCTAGCAAGGTCTTATACTTATTGACAGTGTTATTCAAAGATTCTACTTTCTTAGTTTAGAAACAAATTATCCCAAATTATGGTTCTGTTACTAGAATATTTTGTCATACGTCACAATGTTTTGGCAAGCTTGACATATAATGTCATAGGTAGCTCATTCCAAATTTTTAATAACCTGGAGTGACGTACAACTTTTTTGCAATATTTTATGCTTCAAATGTCACGTTTTTTTGCGAAAAATTCTTCAACACTTTGCGTTTGGACATAAGAATTGTAAAATTTCAAAATAGGGGAAAAAAATTAAGTGAAAATGATATTTGAAATTTAGAATTGTGTTTGGACATGAATATAATTTTGAGTTGTTTATGAAGTTTTGTGAGTGATTTGAGTGAAAATTTTGAAAAAACAGTTTTTTGGAGTTTTTTAAATTTTCGAAAATTTTCAAAATGCATCTTCAAGTGAATATTGAAAATTTTATAAACAAACGCTGATTTAAAAAACAAAGTAAAAAATTTCTTATGTCCAAACGGGCTCCTAGTTTTTTTCTTTCAAAGAAAGTGAGCTCATTATTTGCTAATCAGTCTCCTTTTCCCCCAAATATTCACTTTGTATAATAAGTACCTTAAAATCTAACAAAAGATTCAACTTTTTCTCTACGCTTTCTGTCAATAATAATGCAATGCAATCAACTTATACCACTTACTATCAAATCAAACTTTTCCACTTATTCTCATTGCTTTTATTATTTACCGAGCTCACTAGTTATAACGACATAAAAAAAATTAAAAAAAACATTTGGGAAAGGTAAAGGAGAAAAGGAACCTTGGTTGAATTTTTTTCTAAAAGATGAATAGAATATTTGGCGCTTTCAAAAAGATGAATGGATTTTTTCCTTTATATAGATTCCCACCCTTTTTTAGAGCTCATGATAATGTTATTTAGCTAGCGTTTGGATATAGTATTGGTTGAAACTTGAAAATATGAGTTTTTGAAGATGAGATGAAAAAAAGTTTTTGAAAGTTAAAATTGTGTTTGGACATGTGAAAAGAATTCGAGTAACTTCGAAAACTACTCTAGAACTATTTTTGGAATTTGCAGATTTTATTTTCAAAATCTGCCAAGAAATATTTAAAATTTATAAACAAACATATATTTGAAAACAAAATTTAAAAAAAGTCCCAAATTGTTAGATCAAATGAAAGCTTAATATCCGAAACGTGTCACTATTTTTAGATTCTTGATCTGAAGGTGGAAACCTTTTCGAAGGTATTGTTGGAACAAAATATTTTTTCCTTTTAGTTTCACGTATAAACTCACAAAATTCAATCAACGTTAACTCTATCCAACCGGGCTTTTATTTAGCGAAAACTTCATATACAATTTTTTTTTCAGAATACTTGTTTTCCAGAAATTAGAAAGATACGGTTTTAGTACCTCCAAGATATTATTTCCAATTTATCTATTAATTTCTTTTTGAAATATACCAAATTAACTCTTAAAATATAGTAGATCTTAGGTAATCCAAACGACTACACAACTAACTACAACTTTTCCTTGCATAATTAAAGTACAGGATCTCGTTTCCCCTTTTACTATTCACGGACCAACATGCAAGGGCAGATCTACGTATTCTTATGAGTTTGACCGAACCCAATAGCTTTGATTCAAATTTTATATTTATTTAAAAATTTTATTGATATACAAACTATTAATTAATTTAAATCTCAGTAGCTTAAATGAACTGCAATCTCAAATTCATAAGTTTTAAATTCTGGGTTCACCAACATATCCTCCAAAATTTATAATTTTAATATTCACATAGTACAAGTAGAGGTTGTTATGACTATGTGTATAACTAGCAATAACAACAACAACAACAACAACATATCTAGTATTATCCACACCGTGGGGTCTGGGGAGGGTAGTGTGTACGCAGATTTTACCCTTACCTTGTGAGGATAGAGAGACTGTTTCCAATAGACTCTCGGCTGAGGAAAGCATAAGCACCACATTAATAAAAATATAGACAAGAAGAGACAGTACCACAAAGCCATATAAAAGCAGAATAAAAACAATATGGTAGTAAGGTGATCAACAATAAAAGAAAACAACAGTTAGTCAGAAGAACATACTACCAACTATGTGTATAACTGGATAATGATAAAATGACAATTAGGTGCACAAAATATTTTGTATTTTTGTAAGATTCGAAAAAGGATCGCATTCCAATAGAATATGATGTAATCAGTTTATTCTGATTCAAGTATTAGTGGCTAATTTAATATCTTGAATTCGTAGCCTATAAATCACGCCAAAATAATTTAACATTATTTTAAGACTCCTCTAAGGGTAGAAAATGAAATGTGAAATTCACGAGCTCACTATGACTGACACCTTTCCTCTCACGTGAAATCTTTTACTTGTCTCAGTAATCCACTTTTCCAATCTCACAAACAACAAAACCGATATGAACAGAAAGGAAAAAAAAAGGAAATTAAAGACGTTGTTTTTTCTCTCACTTGAATGAGCAAAAACAATTCAACATTCAACAGAAAATGAATGGCTCCTTATCATGAATGGGTCATCTTGCACTCGTTTATGAGTTAAAATCTATGCACGTGTGCTATAAAATATTTTTACAGAACATTTAAAACCTAACCAGCTACTCACTCTATATATTAAGCACGTACAAATAATTATAAGGAGGGTATTAACTAAATATTTGGGGATAAAATAGAAATTCGTTGAGTACCATAGCTGTAATTTGATTAGTTGCTAAATATACATTTGCATATTTGTCGCTAGGGGTATACGTGGACCGGGTTAGTTTCGGTTTATATCAAAACCAAACCAAACCAACTATATCGGTTTGGATTGGTTCGGTTTTGTCGGATTTTTCGGGTTTTTTGTTACTTAAATATTATTTTAATCTTACTTTGTTAAATTTTTTATAAGTAAATATATGTTTAGTAAAAATATAAAAAATTGACAAACATATTATCTATTAAAATATTTTTATGGGAGAATTTTCTTAGTAACACATAATAGTTATTCTTTTAGTCGTCTGATAATAATGTTTTGTTGATGCACACTTTCAAGGTTAACCGAATTTAGTAATTAAACATAAAAATCAATATGATACCTAAATAATAATAATCACTTCACATTGGAAAAAGATATAAGAATTTAATAGATCTTAACATATGATATGAATATGGAAGAATAAAGAGATTGAGCATTTCAGTAATACTTGATGAGAAAGTGGTCATGCAACTCATTATTTAAGGTTAATAAATATGGAGCACTTCATATACTATTAAATATTATATCCTGCAAGAGAATCCCAAATATTTCTAGATATTTTTAAAGAAAATTCTATATAAAATCTTAAAAGTATATACAAAAATTATATATTTATATGTCGGTTTGGTTCGGATCTTTTTTAGTCAATACCAAATCAAATCAAACCAAATCTAGTCGAACTTTTTAATCAGTTTGATTTGACTTTTTGATTTGATGCGATTTTCCGGTTATGTTTGTATAACCCCTGTTTGTCGCTACAAAGTGAGATGAATGTGTAGGGCGGCTCAACCAATTTTGTTGGCTAAAAATGTAAAAGCTAAACGGGGGCATGCATTAATATCAGACAGGAAAAAGCGAAGGTAGAGATTTCCTCTACTTCCTCTACTTAATGGGGCTAATATATATGTTTAGTATAAATACATGAACATGGAATATAATACAAACAAGTCATTCATTTCTAAACTAATAAAAAGATAATAATAAAAAAAATAGTCCAGTGTACGAAGTATTCCGTATTCACGCAGGGTTCGGGGAAGGGCCGCAGCCCATGGGGTGTGATGTAGGTAGTCTATCCTGATGCAAACATTAATGACTGATTCCACGGCTCGAAATCGTAACCTATTATAAGTCACACAGAGATAACTTTACCGTTGATTCAAGGCTCCCTATATATTGGAGTAGTTTTTTATAGTTGAGTATTTGACGGCCAAAAAGAAATGGGCAAAATACTTGCAAAATACTCAGTTGGTAAAAGCACCTTCACCTACGACCGTTAGGTCCTGGGTTCGAGACACGCTGGAGGAAAAGTGTGGAAACATTATAGATCCTCCTAATTTGGGAGGTTTTTTTTTTTTAAAAAAAAAAAAATTACTTGCAAATTTTAAGGGGAAAAGAGGTCCTTGCAACATAGAAATGGAGAGTAAGCCATCTTTTAAATAGACCACTCAAGATTAGGTAGAGCTAGTTTGGCTTAAAAGGATTTGAACAAAACCAGGTAGCTCATTCATGGTGATAGTAGCACACAGGAAGAACAAAATGAAGCTATTAATATATTGATTCAAGCCAAATTGGAAGTGAAGCAATCTCACAATGACATGAAAATCAATGTCAAGGTGTGTTAAATAAGTGGGTTGGGTTGATTTTGGGCGGGTTAAAATAGACTAAGTCAATAAATGTGTGAGTCATTGACCCGTCCAAAAATTATTTGGACCGAGGTGGACTGGGTCAAGATGAGGTAAAATTTAAATCATAACTCAACCCGACCAATTCTTACCAAGCTTTAATTAATATGTATTATTTTCTTATGAATTGTTTAATTACTAAATTTTTTTATATATATTTTGTTATGGTAATATATAGCATATTAAACAAAACAAAAATTATTTTAAAGATACTTTGGCAAAGTTACTCATGGATTAATTTAGGCTAAAAATCAGCCTAATTTTAGATGAGCTGAGATGAGTTGAGTTAAGATGGACTAAGTTCAATAAATGGGCGAATCAATCTTGGACTGGTTGAGCGGGCCGAGTCATGTTTTTCTGGGCCAATTTTGACACCTTTATCAATGCCTAATTCGGGGGGATTTGCAGTCGTACCCTATATTTGTGCCACCTTTTAATCTGTACCCTATTTTTTAAAATTATTGATTGATAGCCATCTCACCGTAACAATATGACAATTATACCCCTGACATAAGATATAAAACGAACTCCTCCTCTCCTCTCAACAACTTTATAAAAAAATCAGAAACTTGTCCAAATTCATCGTTAGAATCACACTTGCATGAAGTTGTTTCACCTTGAAGCTAAAATTTCACGCTAATGTAGTATGAAGTTGTTTCATGTTGAAACTAAAACTTCATGCTAATATAACATGAAGTTGTTTCACATTGAAGCTAAAATTTCATGCTAATGCATGCTGAAATTATTTATCCTGCAGTCTACAGTTTTGTCATGAATTTTATCTGAAACTTCAGTCTAAACATGCTGAAGTTATTTAGTTCATTTGCTAAAACTTCAGACTAAACATGGTGAAGTTATTTAGTTCATTTGCTAAAATTTCAGACTAAACATGCTTAAGTTATTTAGTTCATTTGCTAAAATTTCAGACTAAATATGCTTAAGTTATTTAGTTCATTTGCTAAAATTTCAGACTAAACATACTTAAGTTTTTGTCTTGTAGTATGTAATTTTCTAATGAGTTTTTGCTAATGCATGCTGAAGTTATTTAGTTCAATTGCTAAAATTTCAGACTAAACATGCTGAATTTTTTTAGTTAATTTGATAAAATTTCAGACTAAACATGCTTAAATTTTTGTCTTGCAGTATGTAATTTTTTAAAGAGTTTTTACTAATGAATACTTAAGTTATTTAGTTCATTTGTTAAAACTTCATACCAAAATATGCTGAAGTTTTGTAACGCAGTTTACAGTTTTGTCCTGAGTTTTATCTGAAATTTCAGTCTAAACAAGCTGAAATTTTTTAGTTTATTTGCTAAAACTTCAGCCTAAATATACTTAAATTTTTGTCCTACAGTTTGTCAATAGTCTTTTATTAAAGAAGGATAAAATCATCTTTTTAAAATATTTTTAACAAAAAAATGAATACGAATACAAATAAAATATAAAATGAATATAAATTAAAAAGAAGCAACCAAATTGGACGTCCAGAACCCTGACTCTCAATTTAGTTTCAAAGATAAGTGCTGTTCTTTCTCTTAAAAGAAATGATTCCACAAGCCGGAAAAATATTAATGCAAACAACAAGAAGAGAGGGCTAAATGATGATATCCTAATCAAGAGTTTGGTAAGGAAAGTTGTCTACCACCTTAGATAGAAAGACCTTTTTTTGGCCAACATTGGAGCATGGTAAGCAAAAAGTACAGGTTTAATGTCAACCGATCAAAAAGATGAATGATGTATCGTACGTTTAATTGATGATTTTCATTACACTTTTGATGGTAATTGGACAGGTGGGTACATGCACAGACAAAAACTAGCACATAGATTTAATAGCACATAGTTTTGAACTATCCCTGTTAGAAATTCGATCAAAATCCACAGTAACCTCGGTCGGTTATTTCGACATATTTTTTATTTTTTGATTGTTTGTGAAATTTAATTGACCAATTGAAATTGATCGGAAAATATCGATTTCGATTGGTCGACTGGCTCTATCGATCACTTGATTTTTGATCGCTACGAATCGATCGATCAGTTTTCGATTGATTTTTGTCAATTATCAATCAATATCGGTCGATTTTGACGATCGATGTTTTTCTTTTTTGGTAGCAATGATTGAAGTTCATGGCTGAATTTACTTCACAAATTATACCACCAAAAGCCACCGATTCCTCTTTCATAGGATTTAGTTAAGATATATATAAGCATTGGTATAGTAAAAAACAACCACACCTTAATCTATGATAAAAATTAAAATAATGTATAAAAATTATAACTAATTTGTATCACAAGTTAAGCTACGTTAATAAAAGGAAAAAGGTTCAAATCTGTTCTTATTGTATGCAATTTAGCTTAAATATATATTTACTTAACCTATTGTATACGGTCAAAATTGATTTCGACCTTCGTATGATTAGTAAAGAGTGGAATATAATGGATCGAATATCATCTTCATAATATCGGGTATGAGATCCATAGCCTGTTACCAAGCTCAAGTTTTGGGGACCAATTAAGTACCGAGCTCGAAGTCAATACCGAGCTCGATTCCAAATCGAACTATGATGTGAGGCGGTGTTATCGAGCTTAAAAGCCAGAGACCGACCAATACAGAGCCAAAGTCAATACCGGGCCCCGAACCAATATCGAGCTCTAAACCTGAAAATCGACCAATACCAAGTCCAATCAAGATCGAGCCAAGAGACAAGAGTTGTTACAGCCGCACTAAGGGAGAGAATCTCTGCAGAAATTAGGGAAAAACTAATCTATCATGGGATCCCCACTATGTATTTTTAATTATATCTAAAGTAGGATCCCTTCACTATAAGAGGGATAATTATTATTTCTGTAAAGGGGCAGATTAAGGCATTGATACACTCTCATATTATTGATATTCACAGAGAAAAATATACTGATATTTATATTGAGAATATTCTCTTGTGAGCTTTATACATTGATTCATCTTGCTTGTTCATAAAATAGCTTTCTATTTCAATTTGGTTGGTATTTCATTCTTCATACAGTCAATACCCAATATATTTCTACTTACTTTTCGATTTGTGCCAAGTTGTACCACGTATCCTTAGAACTACGTATAAATTCAACTCTAACCGTTTTTTGGGTAAACAGTTTGGCGCCCACCGTGGGGCTAAGGATAACAGTGGTTGTTTGGTACGAATCTCTACAAAACACACCATTTTACACTTGCTCTTGGAAGTATCTTTAATTTCATATTGAAAACGACGAATTCTCAATTAATGGCCCTACCTATCGACAACGAAGTTGGCCTCCAAGATGAGAACAATAACTTAACCTCCGGGGGTGGAAGGCCATTCGTCGATCCCGTTGGAGCTCGGGTTGAAGAGCCAATAGACGTCAATTCACATGCGGCCATAGAGGCGAACTAACATTCCGACCCTAAAATAGCATTCATGGTGGAACTCGGTCTGCATCTCAGAATACCCAAAACGCTGAGAAAAACGGAATCAGTTTGCGTATCATCTTCGACATGCTGCAAGCTCAACAAGTAGCAATGGCCCAGTTGCAGAGCCAAACCCAGGCAACGACCAGACTCGAGCCCAGTCTACCCCAAGAAGTCACCCACAAAACGGGACCAGCTATAGTAAGGTCAAATGAGCAAGAATCACGGTCTAATCCCGAAATTGTTAAGATGCTCGAAGAACTGACAAAACGAATAGAGTCAGGAGAAAGGAGGATCGAGGCAAACGACAAAAAAATGGAAATATATAACTCCAGGGTTGATCAGATCCTAGGAGCTCCACCGATAATGAAGGGCTTAGATTCCAAAAAATTCATACAAAAGCCTTCCCCCCCCCCCCCCGAGTCCGGCTCCTAAACTGATCCCAAAGAAGTTTCGCATGCTCGAGATTCCTAAATATAATGGAACGGCCGACCCCAAAGAACATGTCATCTCTTACACATGTGCCATCAAAGGGAACGATCTAGAGGACGATGAGATCGAATCTGTATTATTGAAAAATTTCGGTGAAACCCTGTCAAAGGGAGCAATGATATGGTATCATAATTTACCGTCTAACTCTATTGATTCTTTTGCTATACTTGCAGATTCTTTTGTAAAAGCACATGTTGGGGCCATAAAGATCGAGACCAGGAAGTCGGACCTATTCAAGGTAAGACAAAAGGATAACGAGATGTTAAGAGAATTCATATCTCGTTTCCAAATGGAGCGAATGGATCTACCACCAGTCATAGACGATTGGGTTGTTCAAGCTTTCACTCAAGATCTAAACGAACGAAGCTCGATGTCTCCACGGTGGCTAAAGCATAACATGATCGAGTACCCAGCTATAACTTGGGCCGATGTGCACAATCGGTATCAATCCAAAATAAGAGTCGAAGACGACCAGTTGGGTTATGGGTCCGATGTTAAAAGGGATATCGACCGAGAACCAAGGTCAAGCAAGGAACAATACCGGCCGTATAATAGAGATCGTAGAGGTAGCGAACCTTCACGAAATCCCGTACGAGGCGAAAAGAGAAATGATCGAGGTCAAGGATCCCGGGGGCTGATGAACAGGAATGAATTCGACAAGCATGCCGGACCTAAGGAAGCACCTCGGTTATGGGAGTATAACTTCAGCATCGATGCATCTGCTATCGTATCGGCTGTCAGACACATCAAAGATACTAAATGGCCTCGACCTATGCAGACCGATCTTGTCCAGAGGAATCCCAATTAAATGTGCGAATATCATGGAACTCATGGCCATAGGACGGAAGATTGCAGACAACTAAGAGAGGAGGTAGCTCGGTTATTCAACAAGGGGCACCTTCGAGAATTTTTAAGTGACAGGGCCAAAATTCATTCCAAAAACAGGAATTTCAATAGACAAAACGAACAAGAAGAGTCACAACACATCATCCACATGATCATTGGTGGGATTGATACCCTAGGGGCCGGTGCTTAAACGCACTAAGATGTCGGTTGTAAGAGAAAAGCGATCCCGAATTCAGGATTACATCCCTGAAGGAACCTTGTCCTTTAATAACGAAGACGCAGGAGAAATCATGCAACCACATAACGATGTACTGGTAATATCTGTACTTATGAATAAAACTCAAGTTAAACGTGTGTTAATTGATCCAGGTAGTTCGGCCAACATCATTCGATCGAGGGTTGTAGAGAAACTTGGTCTACAGGACCAGGTCGTGCCCGCAATCTTGGTACTACATGGATTAAATATGGCATGTGAAACTACTAAGGGCGAAATAATCTTGCCAATTAACGGGCCGGAACCATCCAAGAAATGAAATTCCACGTGATTAAAGGTGATATGAGATACAATGCCCTGTTCGGAAGGCTGTGGATCCACAATATGAGGGCTGTACCCTCGACCCTCCACCAGGTTTTGAAGTTCCCAACATCGGAGAGAATCAAAATGGTCTACGGGGAGCAACCGGCCGCAAAAGAAATGTTTGCCTTCGATGAAGTGATTCCGATGTCATCATTATCATCAGCAAAAGGATCGGATTCGAAGGAGGAACGGAATACCAAATAGCAATTACAAACGTCAGCTTCGATCCAATTAGAGAATCAGAAGACTGACGAAGATTATGAACATAGGATCCCTCGATCTTTCGTGGTTCCCGATGATTCCGACGCCACCCAATCAACAATCGAAGAACTGGAGCAAGTCATACTAATCGAATATTTGCCCGAACGAAAGGTATACCTGGGCACGGGGTTAGATCCTGAGCTCAAGAGAAAGCTTATTCAATTTCTTATAGCTAACATAGACTGTTTCGCTTGGTCCCATCTAGACATGACAGGGATCCTACCGGGAATCATCACTCATAAGCTAAGCTTGGACCCAAAATTTCACCTGGTAAAACAAAAAATAAGGCCTCAGTCTGAGGTCAAACACGCCTTCATCAAAGACGGGGTAACCAAACTTCTTAAAATAGGGTCCATTCGGGAAGTAAAATACTCCGAATGGCTAGCAAACGTGGTGGTAGTCCCTAAAAAGGGGAACAAACTTAGAATGTGTATAGATTATAAAGACCTGGATAAAGTATGCCATAAGGACTCTTTTCATTTGCCTAATATCGATCGTATGATCGATACCACGGCCGTCCACGAGACTCTTAGTTTTCTCGATGCCTATTTCGGGTATAACCAAATACAGATGAACCCGGTGGATCAGGAAAAGACTTCATTTTTCACTAAGTACGGGACCTACTATTATAATGTAATGCTATTCGGCCTAAAAAATGTTGGTGCAACTTACCAACGCCTAATAAATAGAATGTTCGAAAAACAAATAGGAAAATCAATGGAGGTTTATATTGATGACATGTTAATTAAATCCCTGCGAGCATAGGACCATTTAAAGCATTTGCAGAAAACTTTCGATATACTAAGGAAGTACAACATGAAGCTCAATCCCGAAAAATGTGCTTTCGGGGTTGGCTCGGGCAAGTTTCTCGGTTTCATGGTGTCCAATCAAGGAATCGAGATTAACCCCGATAAAATTAAAGAAATCGAGGACATCACAGTGGTAGATAATGTAAAGGCCGTGCAAAGGCTAACAGGATGGATAGCCGCCCTAGGACGATTTATTTCAAGATCCTCGGATAGAAGCCATCGATTTTTCTCTTTGCTTAAAAAAGAAAAGCACTTTTTCATGGACTCCGGAATGTCAGCAGGCTTTGGAAAAGATAAAACGGTATCTATCGATCCCTCTGTTGCTTCATTCCCCGAAGGCAGACGAACAACTTTACTTGTATCTACCTGTCTTGGAGGCAGCGGTAAGTGGAGTCCTAATTTGAGATGAGCGAGGTACGCAATTCCATATTTATTATGTCAATCGAACTCTAGGCGAGGCCGAAACTAGATATCCACACTTAGAAAAATTAGCGCTTGCTTTAATAAGTGCCTCTAGGAATTTAAAACCATATTTCCAGTGCCATCCGATACATGTTGTAACAACTTATCCTCTACGAAATATTTTACACAAACTTGAGCTTTGAGGTCGATTGGCCAAATGGGCCATAGAGATCGGCGGGTACAACATCGAGTATCGACCTCGAACCACTATCAAATCCCAAATCTTAGCGGACTTCGTGGTTGACTTTACGTCGGCCTTCGTACCCGAGATCGTAAAGGAATTACTGATAAAATCGGGCACCTCTTCGGGAATCTGTACCCTCTTTACGGATGGTGCCTCGAATGCAAAGGGGTCCGAATTGGGCATCGTACTAAAATCGCCCACAAGTAATATAGTTAGGCAGTCTGTTAAAACTATAAAATTAACTAACAATGAGGCTGAGTATGAGGCAGTGATTGCAGGTATCAAACTAGCTAGAAGCTTGGGAGCCGAGGTCGTGGAGGCTAAATGTGACTCCCTCCTCATGGTAAATCAAGTCAATAGGACTTTTGAAGTTCGATAAGATCGAATACAGAGGTACTTGGATAAATTACAAGTAACTCTACATCGATTCAAAGAATGGACTTTGCAACATATACTTCGAGAGCAGAACTGTGAGGCCATCGCTCTTGCGAACTTAGGTTCATCGGTCGAGGATGGCGAACTCAACTCGGGGACTGTCGTGCAACTCATGAAATAGGTAATCGAAGAAGGTCATGCCGAGATAAACTCCACAAGTCTAACCTGGGATTGGAGAAACAAATATATAGAGTACTTCAAGAACGGGAAACTTCCATTGGATCCAAAGGAATTGAGAGCTCTACGTACAAAATCTACACGGTTCACCTTATCCAATGATGGAACACTGTTTAGAAGGACCTTCGATGGTCCACTGGCATTTGGGACTGGGAGATACCGACTACATCCTACATGAGATTCACGAGGGCACTTGTGGGAATTATTCTGGTGCCGATTCATTAGTCCACAAAATAATCAGAGCATGATATTATTGGATCTATATGGACAAAGATGCAAGGGAGTTCGTTCGAAAATGCGACAAATGTCAAAGACATGCGCCCATGATTCATCAACCCGGGGAACTCCTCCACTCAGTCCTATCTCTATGGCCTTTCATGAAATGGAGAATGGACATCGTCGGCCCCCTCCCATCGGCCCCAGGTAAGGCTCAATTTATTTTGTTTATGACTGATTATTTCTCTAAATGGGTTGAAGCACAAACTTTTGAGAAAGTGAGAGAAAAGGAAGTAATAGACTTCATTTGGGACCATATCATATATCGGTTCGGGATGCCATCCGAGATTGTATGTGAAAATGAAAAGCAATTCATCGGCAGCAAAGTAACTAAATTTCTCGAAGACCACAAAATCAAAAGGATCCTATAAACACCTTATCATCCCAGCGGGAACGGACAGGCCGAATCGACCAACAAAACTATCATCCAAAATCTTAAGAAAAGATTAACCAACGCTAAAGGAAAATGGAGAGAAATATTACCCGAAGTCCTAAGGGCATACCGCACAACATCGAAATCCAGTACCGGAGCAACACCGTTCTCGTTGGTTTACGGCACAAAAGCTCTTATCCCGGTAGAGGTCGGAGAACCTAGCATCAGGTTTTGATATGCAACTAATGAGTCGAATAACGAGACAATGAACAAGAGCCTAGAATTATTGGACGAAAAATGAGAAACAACTCTCGTCCGATTAGCCGCCCAAAAACAGCAGATCAAAAGGTATTATAATCAAAGAACCAAACTTCGATATTTTAAAATCAGGGAGTTAGTGTTAAGGAAAGTCACCCTCAACACCCGAAATCTGAATGAAGGAAAACTGGGTCCAAACTGGGAAGGACTGCATCAGGTTCTCGAAATCGTCAAAAAAAGATCCTACAAGCCCGATGTAATAAACGACAAACAACTACCAAGAAATTGGAACGTGTCGCACCTAAAATGATACTACTGTTAAGGTACGACCCTTCTATGTTCATTTATATTTCGAAATTAACCCTTGCAGGTGTTCGATCAGAAATAGGGATGGATTATCCAACTCGAAGCTTTTAGGCCTGAAAGCACGTGTTGCACTCTTTTTCCCTTAGACCGGTTTTGTCCCAAATGGGTTTTTCGGCATGGTTTTTAATGAGGCAATCATTGATCGTGCTAACTTATAACAATTCAACAGCATCCGAGGCCTCTTTATAATCAACCTCGGATACTGGGGGCATTGCCCTCGAATATATCAAGTTCGATGCAAGGAAGTTACTACATGACAACAAGGTTTCGATAGGAAAAATTATAAGAGCCAAATGGTCAAAATGAACCATGCTCGTGTAGTTTGCTCGATCCCTGGTACAAAACATGAACACATATATAATGATAAAGAGAAATTTCTTCTTTACCGATATCTCATATCTCAGAATCTATCCTCTACTTCGTGATATATTACGCAAACATGCTTAAGGGCTGATCATTACCCCATAAATCGGGGACTGCCAACCGAAAAATCAACGAGATCATTACCTTAGAATATATCAAGTTCGATGCAAGGAAGTTACTACATGACAACAGGGTTTTGATAGGAAATATTGTAAGAGCCAAATGGACAAAATGATCCATGCTCGTGTAGTTTGCTCGATCCCTGGTACAAAACACAAACACATGTATAATGACAAAGAGAAATTTCTTCTTCACCGATATCTCATAACCCATCCTCTACTTCGTGATCTATTACGCAAACAGGCTTAAGGGCTGATCATTACCTCATAAATCGGGGACTGCCAACCGAAAAATCAATGAGATCAAGCCCCCCATAAGCCTACGGGCTATATTACTTCGAGTTCGAGCAATCACTCACTCGACTATAAAGCCTATGGGCTATATTACTTCGAGTTCGAGCTATCCCTAACTCGACTATTAAGCCTACGGGCTACTCTTACTTCGAGTTCGAACAAACACTCACTCGACTACTAAGCCTACGGGCTACATTACTTCGAGTTCGAGCAAATACTCACTTGACTATTAAGCCTAAGGGATACTCTTACTTCGAGTTCGAGCAAGCATTTACTCGACTACTAAGCCTAAGGGCTAATCTTATTTCGAGTTCGAGCAATCACTCACTCGACCATAAAGCCTATGGGTTACAATACTTCAAGTTCGAGTAATCGCTTATTCGACTACTAAGCCTAAGGGCTAATCTTATTTCGAGTTCGAGCAATCACTTACTCGACCATAAAGCCCACGGGCTACATCACTTCGAGTTCGAGCAACACTCACTCGACTATAAAGCCTAAGGGCTACCCCAACTCGAGTTCGAGCAACTATTCTCATTCGGGGACTATCTACGAAGCCCAAGGGCTATCTTATTTCGAGTTCAAGTAAACACTCACTCGACTACTACGACTACGAGCTACATTACTTCGAGTTCGAGCAAGCACTCACTCGAATATTAATCCTAAGGGCTACTCTTACTTCGAGTTCGAGCAAGCACTCACTCGACTACTAAGACTACGAGCTACATTACATCGAGTTCGAGCAATCACTCACTCGACTATTAAGCCTACAGGCTACTCTTACTTCGAGTTCGAGCAAACACTCACTCGACTATTAAGCCTAAGGGCTACTCTTACTTCGAGTTCGAGCAAGCACTCGCTCGACTACTAAGCCTACATGCTATATTACTTCGAGTTCGAGCAAATACTCATTCGACTATTAAGCCTAAGAGATACTCTTACTTCGAGTTCGAGCAAGCACTCACTTGACTACTAAGCCTAAGGGCTAATCTTATTTCGAGTTCAAGCAATCACTCACTTGACCATAAAGCCTACGGGCTACAATACTTCGAGTTCGAGCAATCACTCACTCGGCTACTAAGCCTAAGGGCTAATCTTATTTCGAGTTCGAGAAATCACTCACTCGGCCATAAAACCCACGTGCTACATCACTTCGAGTTCGAGCAACACTCACTCGACTATAAATCCTAAGGGCTACCCCAAATCGAGTTCGAGCAACCATTCTCACTCGGGGACTATCTACGAATCCCAAGAGCTATCTTATTTTGAGTTTGAGTAAACACTCACTCAACTACTAAGCCTACGGGCTACATTACTTCGATTTCGAATAAGAAATCGCTTGACTATTAAGCCTAAGGGCTACTCTTACTTCGAGCTCGAGCTAATACTCACTCGGTTATAAAGACTACAAGGTCCGACTTCAATCAAATTGCCTAAGGCCTCTATCTTATGAAAACTTTCATAAGGCATGAATGAAAAACAATCTTCACAAGGCAGAGAATAAAACAAAGACAAGTCGGGAAAGGAAAAGATCTTTATATAGATAGAAGAGTATTTACAACGTCCGATCAGGGCCCTACACAAAAAATCAAAATGGAAAAAATCCTAAGTTTCCTGGTTATCTTCGGGGGCAGTCTCTTCTCCATCGGGCTCCTCCCCACTCACAGACCCACTCTTGCTCCCATCATCATCATCATTATCATCATCATCATCATTGGAAGCCAAGGCTCCGGCATCGACTTCAAGATCTTTAGCCTTTTTTATCTCTTCAGTAAGATCAAAACCTCAAACATGGATCTCCTCGAGGGTTTCCCTTCGAGATTGGCATTTGGCAAGTTCAGCAACCCAATATGCTCGAGTTTGGGGGATCTCGGCTGCCTTTTTTTCTTGTACTTGAGCGGCTTCAGCATCGGCCCAATAGACGGCCACGAATGCATCCGCCTCGGCCTTGGCTTTTTCGGCTTCAGATTTGGCCTTGGCAAGTACAGAAGCCAACCGAGCCTCGAGCTCCTCTATTTTTCTTGCTTGAACCGAGCTCTTCTCCTTCATGCCTTGAAGTTGACTTTCGGCCGATGATAATTGGGCTCGAGCAGTCTCTTTTTCTGCAGCAAGGCGGTCCATGCCTTCTTTCCACCCCAAGGTCTCCGCCCTTATCGTATCGACCTCCTCACGAAGCAACCCGATCACCTCAAGCTTCTGCTGCAACTGTGAGAACGAAATATTAGCCACCGTTCCCGAATCGAGCCCATGAGTTTTTAAGATTATCATTACCTGCTCAGTCAGGTCGGTCTGATCTTGGTATGCCTTGGCCAACTCGGCTCGGAGATCTTTGATCGCTTCCTCTTTCTGCCCATAAAGAAGTTTGAGGGCATTTCTCTCTTCCGAAAGCCCTCGGAAGTCGGCCTCATGTCGGCTTAGTTTCGTTCGAGACTTGGAAAACTCCTCTTGATGAAGAGCTAAAGCCTATACAAAAAAGAGAAAAAGTTAGGCAGAAAATGGAAAAATATAACATCGACAAAAGGAATCGAGACTTACCCAATTCAGGGTTCGTTGAACCTCGAAGAAAATACCCGACGCGTCAATCGGGCCGGTAACATCCTCAATACTGGTAAACAAATCGCGAAAGGGATCCTCTCCCTCATGGGCCCCATTTACCTCAAGGGTCCCTAAAGCTCGGGCTTCCCGAATCGGCCCTTTCGAAAAAGCAGGGAGAGTAGGCGAGTCACCGATTACTATTGCCCCAAGCAAGTCGCTGGGGGCGTTCTCCTCAGTTCGCAGAGCTTCAGGGCCGTCCCCTTCAAATATACCCACCGTTTTTTGACTTCGGTGGGAGGCATCCTCGATCTCTAACGACTCAGCGACTTTGCCCGAGTCCTTCTCCGACATTCCCTCAGCTCGAGATGGGGCCTCATCAAATGCCATCGGCCCCACTGCCTTTGGGGCATCAATGGTTTTCTTCACTCGGGCCACCAGTATGGACCCGTCATTTTCTTCTTCCTCTTCGTCTTCAACCCTTAGACGCCGAACGGATTCTTCAGTCAAAGGGATGGTGTTCTTCCTTGGCTTATGAGCCGCTTTTGTCTTAAGTGTTGGATCCTCGGAGGTAGAGGCCCTTTTTATTTTGTTGTCCTTCACCAGTTTTGGAATCGGGGCCGAAGTTTCTTCCTCGCCAGACGAGGGCCTCATGACCGCATCTTTGCCCAGGCCTACACACAAGAGAATTAGTTAAGTATAAGAAAGTCATTTCGTTCGAATCATCGAAGGCATGGGGAAGAGGCTTACTATAATTTTTAACCTCCCGATGGCCTTTTGATAAGTCGCGCCACGAGCGCTCGGCATATGTGGAGGTCGAAGCCAGGTCTCGTACCCAGCTCTTAAGGTTAGGAATAACACATGGCATCCAAGAAACCGCTACATCATGGAAAAGGATATAGGTAAGAAACAAAGGAGCAAAACAATATGAGCTAACAGTAGAATTATACTTACGCTTCATGTTCCATTCCTCGGGAAATGGCATCTTAACGACCGGGATTAGGTCCTAAGTCTTCACTCGAACGAACTTGCCCATCCAGCCCCGGTCCTTGTCCTCGTCTATGCTCGAGAACATCACTTTGGTAGCCCGGTGCTGGAGTTTTATTAACTCACCTCGATAGAGGCGGGGGATGTACAACTTAATGAGTTGGTCGAGGGTGAAAGGCATCCCCTCGACTTTGTTCACGAAGAAGCGGATCAAAGTAACGACCCGCCAAAAAGAATGATGGATTTGGCCTAGGGTTACTCGGTATTGGCGACAAAAATCGATGACAACAGGGTCGAGGGGGCCCAGTGTGAAAGGGTAAGTATACACACTTAAAAACCCTTTCACATGGGTAGTAATATCTTCTTCGGGAGCCGGGATTATCACTTATTTGTCCTCCCAATTGCAATCTTTCCTTAACTGTTTAAGATGGCTCTCGGTTATCGAGCACATATACCTCGATACTAGCTCGCATCGACCGGGAACCGGCGAAGCTTTGTCGATCTTAAAATCGGAGGTAAGGACATACCTCCCGGGAACACACTCCTCACGTCGTGGCTCCACCGGCATTTTATTGCCGGCGGGCCGCGAAAAAGAAGCCTTTTCTTTTTGAGGAACGGTTTTTGACGTTTTCGCCATTGGGATTTGAAGATTGAAGATAGAAGAAGATGACGAAGGTTTGGTATTTTAAAGAGATATTTTGCAGTAAAAATCACATATTTACAGATGAAGAACTCAGAAGACGCAAGAAAGAACTTAGAAGATTTGGAAATTGAAGATGTAAAAGTAAAAAATGATAAAAAGAGGAGCTATTTATAGGGTTGGCAATGACGGTTCAATGTCAGCAATGACCGACCATCGTCTGACATGCATTTAATGCCTTGGTTATTGAAACGACGGGACATCTACCACGTACGTCATGGTCGGGCTTGATGTAAACGTCAGTGTATATCGAGTCATACCGCTTGAAAATCATGTCATTTCTCGTCACATTCTTACCGAGAAACGAGGGGACTATCTGTATACTGTCAAAACTGATTTTGACCTTCGTATGATTAGTCAAGATTGGAACATAAAGGATCGAAGGTCATCTTCATAATATCAGGTATGAGATCCGAAGCCAGGTTACCAAGATCAAGTTTCGGGGACCAATTAAGTACCGAGCTCGAAGTCAATACCGAGCTCGATTCCAAATCGAACTATGATGTGAGGTGGTGTTATCGAGCTTAAAAGCCAGAGACCGACCAATACCGAGCCAAAGTCAATACCGGGCCCCGAACCAATATCGAGCTCGAGCCAATATCGAGCTCTAAACCTGGGAATCGATTAATACCAAGTCTGATCAAGATCGAGCCAAGAGACAAGAGCTGTTACAGCCGCACTAAGGGAGAGAATCTCGACGGAAATTAGGGAAAAACTAATCTATCATGGGATCCCCACTATGTATTTTTAATTATATCTAAAGTAGGATCCCTCCACTATAAGAGGGATAGTTATTATTTCTGTAAAAGGGCAGATTAAGGCATTGATACATTCTCATATTATTGATATTCAAAGAGATCAACATATTGATATTTATATTGACATTATCCTCTTGTGAGCTTTATACATTGATTCATCTTGCTTGTTCATAAAATAACTTTCTATTTCAATTTGGTTGGTATTTCATACTTCATACAGGCAATACTCAGTATATTTCTACTTACTTTCTGATTTGTGCCAAGTTGTACCACATATCCTTAGAACTACGTATAAATTCAACTCTATCCATTTTTCGGGTAAACATCTATCGGCTCATAAATGTCCTCAGTGTTAATAAAAACAGCTTATTTATGCCCTTATCACTAATGATTTTTCACTAAGAAAAAATTGGTCTGATTTGGCCGAAATGATGGAAGCCATGTATAGATATCTAAAACTTTGATTATGCAGACATTTTCCACACCCTGTTAGCGTAAATAACTTAATTAAGTCTGATTAGCATTAAAAAGTTAGTAGCTTGGAGTACTAAAATGATATTGTCGGTCTCGCAAATTGATTTTCTTCTTCTTCATTAGCAATCACATTTAATTATTTTTTAAATTTTTTTCTTTCTAAAATATATGAAATGCCGATTTTAGGAGCAAAACCACTTTTTTCTTATTTCAATTTCTTAAACAAATAAAAGATCAAATCCCCTCCTCCCACGGAAAAGACTGCGCTTTCAGGCATTAGGCATTCTGCCCAACATACAGGAAACATACGAAACTCAAAACCCCATGTGAGGTATATTAAACTCCTTAATTACAAGAAATAAATAAAAACCATATGAATACGAAAACATCACAATCGCAAGAACACCCAAATTACAAACTTGACCAAGAAATTAAATAGTGGGGAAAAAAGAAAGAAACGAAAAATTGGACAAACGGATAAACATGGAGAAAAAGAAATTTCAAACGGGATTGAACTGCATGCACTTTCTTCACGTACGTTTTATTTTCAAAATAGTTACTTATATAGGAGTAGTATTTAGTTCATTCACTTTTTCTTTTGGTCTTGGAAATTTACCAAGGAAACTCACGTCTGCTTACTATGCAATAATTCACAAACCACACAGGAGATATTCTATCGCATTAGACAAGTTCAATGCGACGAGTCCTGACCGAAGAGGCTGCTGATGGGAGTAATTGATCCCGAGTCTTCTATGGGGGAAATCACTCACCCAACCCACTCATCTAACCGTTCGAGTGTGTACATGGTAACCTGTTCATTGTGCAATAGCTCGCAAACCACACTAAGCAAATCCGATGCGATGAGCTATGACTGAGGAGACTACTGATGATGAAAATTAATCTCACGTCTCTCACGTGGGAAACCACTCATCCAACTAAAGTCAATCCCGACGGGTGTTAATTCACTTTTCGCATGCAATAAGATTGGTAAAATATTCAAATTTACTACTGTATTAAATTCGGTCAAATAATATAGGGAAACATTTGTTCGAGGATTTCTACGTCTAAACCAATAAGTTGCGTACGTATAGCGAATCTAGGGACCACGATAAGAGATACGTGCCACAATATCCATCATAAGTTTTTCAAAATGTCTCTTTCCTACAAAATCATTGTTTGGTGAAACTGAACCAAAGGACTTCTGCCATTTACGTAGCCAGAGTATGTAAATGCTAAACTTTAATAAAAAGGAATACGACCCACACAGAAGAGCTAAAAAACATTTTAAATATTTATTTTATTATGCATTATGGAGGAACACTATTTTTATTTGTCGAGATCCTTTTTTTTTTTAGCCGATATCCGGTATCCTATTTCCTTTTTATAACCTCAATTTGTCCTTGCCCATGTTTAATTGTTTTCAATGTTTCTTATCATCGGTCTTAATCTTAATTCATCCCTTTTCTTGATTTTGTGTGTAAAGATTTCATTCAAAGAACCAAAATTTAGAAAATTCTGCAGACAATTAGTCTTTCTTTTTATGGACTTTATTAGTTTATGGAGAGGCAAGACACATGATTCCAAATCAATATCTTCTTTCCGCATGAAAAGTAATAAGTTTGCAAGTTTTTCTATTTCGGCTAAGAAAGAAAAATTTCATTTGGGCCCGACCCTATTTGGTATAAATACATAAAAAAATATTATTTTCTGAACTTTTGACACATAAATTCAATCCAAACTCGGGTCTTGAGTGAGGAAGGAATGATGAAATCCTTGTACTTGTGTTCTAAGGAGGTTAAGGAGGAGTTGAAAGAACACAAACACAAGGATTTCATCATTCCTTCCTCACTCAAGACCCGAGTTTGGATCGAATTTATGTGTCAAAAGTCCAAAAAATAATGTATTTCCTTGTATTTATACCAAGTAGGGTCGGACCCAAATGAAATCTCCATTTCCTAGTCGAAATAGGAAAACTTGCAAACTTATTGCTTTTCATGCGTCGCACTGTGCGTAGCAAGGTGCGCAGCATTAGTGTTTTTTCCTGACAAATCACAAAAACCCAGTCTCTGAACCTTGTCAATTTCTGACATAATTTTACCCTGATGCGCCGCACTGTGCGTCTCCCAGTGCCCCGCACTAGTGCATCTCTTCAGCAGTTGCTTCTTCCTTGAATTTTGACGTCCAGAAGTGATCATCAACCCCCGAACACGATCCCGGCTTAATACTTTGGACTTTTACTCAAATTTCAAAACTCCAAATAGCTCGAATTAGTTTCACAACATCTGCATAACTCGGAATCACTCATACAAGACATAAAACACACAATAAATGCAAAACACTAACAATTAAAGCTCAACACAAGTAAAGTACAGTGAATTAAAGTGCAATAAGCGACTAAAACACGTGATTATAGCTTACCATCATTAGTTTTTCTTTTTATGGACTTTATCAGTTTATGGAGAGGCAAGACACACGATTCCAAATTAAATTGATATATAATGGCTTTGCAAGCCTTATCCTGACTTTTTGTTCCTCATTTTTCGAATCCAGTAGTGGAAGCCCCACATTTAGATCATTGTCACCTTATCTTCAATCTCATCAAATATTTCAAAGCAACTCAATCATTTTCAAGAATCTTGTCAACTACCCAATATTCAGATAATTAATCACTGTCTCTAGAGGCGGATCCAGAAATTGAAGGTGACGGGCACACCAGCAAACTGTTCAACCAGTGTCTTCATCGAACTTTAATTTTATGGATTCCAAACAAAAAATATGGCCATTTTTAATATATATAAACACTTATATATTCCAAAATTTTGCCGAGTCCGGTGACCGCTATCCTATAAGTATAGGTCAGCCTTTGCTCACATCTACCTATTTGGCTTAACATGGAGCGCTATAATGTCATGGAATTCATATACGTCTAAACATAGATCTATTTATTTATCTAGTGCTTATTACTTGCTTAAGTACTATTCTCAAATTAAATTAATCGTGTATGATCATTAAGCGGCCACGTTGAAAGATTTTCCTACAGAAAATAGGATATGGATCAAACATAGTAATATAATTGAAAATTAATTCACTCGCTAATTGAGTATGTCTTTACTGGAAACTATATCATGGTTTCAGAACCTAATATATCCTTACAACTATAGCCTAATAGGGATTTAAGACCTTTGTTTTGCATCTTCGAAGAGAGCGAAATGCCAACAAATTAAACACACTTCATTTAGTAATGCTGATTTTGCTTTTTAGTAATATTATTTCAAATTATTGAATTTTAGAACTTCTCTCTTGGTGGTTTTTTATTAATCATAAAGTATATTATCACCACCAAAGATTATGACGGGATAAATATAAGATCATTCAACTCTTAATCAGAGATTTCGATTTTGAGGAATGAAATGAAAAAAATCCGAATAGCTAAGGAGTGCTCTCCTTTAATGAGCCTTACGTAACGCAAATTCACATTATTCGGGGCATCCAAGCAGGTACCGACAACTAGTGGAAAACCAAAAATAATTATCGACTTTCCACCCCAATCTTTGACACTTATAAGATGCCATTAATCTAAGGTTGTCCAATGCGGTAGGCCCATCCCATCCCACTAACAAACAGGATGGGACGGGACGGTTCGTGGATCCTAAGTGGGCCTTTTTTTTAAAAAAATATTTTAATTAATAAAGCATTAGATTTGGCAACGGTTAATTTTTTATAGATAACAACGATTATTTTTTAAAAGTTGACAATGACTAAGTTTTTAAAGTTTGCAACGGCTAATTTTTTGACTTATTTAATAAACAAAAAACTTAATAAATTATAAACTTAGGGGTTAAATTAAAAGTTTGAGGGAGGGGGCTAAAACTGGCCGTTTATAGGCGTTGGCAACACCTAACTTTTCAAAGAATGTCATTGGCCAACCCGTCTTTTTCAAAACAAAAAAACATCACGCGAGCTGGCAGGCCGGAACGGAACGGGACGTTAACGAGCCGGCCCATTGGGACGAAATGGGCAGCTCCTCCCACCCCGTGTCCCATTGACTATGGGCCCAATTTCGTTTAAGAGTAAGTGGATCGGGCCGGGCCGGGCCGGAACCGGAATGGGCCGGGCCAACCCGTCCCGTTGGACAACCATACATTAATCTTACACATGCATGGATAATACTACTACCATTTAACATTTCTTTCCATGTAACAAATTTGTATATGTTTTAATATTTTACTATGCTATAGTGGGATGATTTTACCCTAAACTTTCTCCTGCTCCTTTTGCAAAGTCATCAAGTTCTTGGAATTTCATTTTAGGACAAGTGAGTCCGTGTATAGCTGAAATGTCAATTTCTATTAGAAATTATTTGCGAGCCAATAAGAAGAAGTATTCCAGTGTTGACAGGAACACTACAGCGGTACTAAATTTTTATCCTAAGATTATTTTTACTTATCTATCATACCAAACGACCCCTAAAAGACAAAGTAAGCACTAGTGTACTCCATTTGGCATTTTTCACTTGTCAATCGCATCATATTTTCACAAATTCGTTTAATTTCGACCTTAAAATTTAGCTCATGGTCAAATTTGCAGACCGCTCGAAATTGTTAGGTGCGTGAGCTTTTTCCCTTTTTACGTGGATAAATAAAATACCTTTTAGACCTAGCTCACTTTGCCCTATAGCCCACTAACATCAAGACATATAAATATGACCTATTTTAGGTTAGAAATATAACAAGAGAGAAAACATAAGGGGGCAGCCGTTTTTGAAGCCTTGTGAGAAAAAAAAGAGTTTTCTTTTGCTCCAGAAAATTTCTACTCAGGTTGTCCGCTTCAATTAGCATTTTCTAACTCGTTAACCGTTGGATCGTACTCAAATTTGAATTGGGGGTTCTTAGAATTTAACGGTGGAGATTGGATTTGGATGCCTGTAACTTCGATTTTTGAGGCGTGAACAGTAGCTCATTTTGGGGTGATTTCTCTCCTTTCTTCAATTATTTTGGTGCTATCTTTTATATATTGTTGCTCTTGGTTTGGAACTTTCTTTGTGGCCAATTTAGAGAATATTTGTAACTCTTGTTCATTGATTTATTTGAGCTTTGAGGGCCTTTGGTCCCTGATTTTTACTCTTCATATTGAAGAGGTTTTTCATGTAAATCTTGGTGTCTCGTGTGTTTAAATATTTACCTTGCTATATTTGTGGCGGTTGATATACTTGCTGCCCGTATTACCATTTGTGCCAATTTATTATCTTCTCTTGGTTCAAGCAGATTGGGAAAGTTTGACTTGGGTATTATTCTACTGCTACCTCGTCGTGTACATTGCTTGTGCTTGTTATTTTCTAATAAAGTGGTATCAAAGCTTGTGGTTATATTTGATTGTGTTGATTGTCTATTTGAATGATGGAGGCAAATATGAGCAAGATGGTTTGTTTGAATGACAGTAATTATCACATTTGGAAATGCAAGATAAAAGATCTTTTATTTGTAAAGAAAATACATTTACCTGTGTTTGCTTCCAACAAACCTGAAACTCTATCTGAAGAGGATCGGAAATTTGAGCACTTACAAGTTTGCGGTTATATCAGACAATAGGTTGAAGATAATGTTCATAATCATATTGTTAATGAGACACTTGCTAGAACTTTATGAAAAAAGCTCGAGACACTTTGTGCTTTAAAGACTGGCAATAATAAGTTATTCCTGCTTAAACAATTGATGAATATTCGATACAAAGGTTGCAGCCTTATTTCTGATCATATAAATAATTTCTAGTTTGTCCTAGACCAGTTGTGTGGAATGGGTGTAACATTTGATAAAGAAATACATGGATTTTGGTTGTTAAATACTTTGCCTGACTCTTGGGAAACTCTTCGGGTTTCTTTGACTAATTATGCTCCCAGTGATAGTGTAACTATGAAATATACTAAGAGTGATGTATTAAATGAATATATGAGGAGAAGATCTCAAGCATCGTTTTCTTCAGCTTCACACTCTGATATTTTGGTTACTAGAGACAGGGGGAAAAGTAACTTTAGAGGTCAGAATGATAGAGGCAAAAGTAGAAGCAAGTCGAGGTCCAGGTACAGGAATGTCACATGGGATCATTGTAACAAGAAGGGGCACATCAAGAATTTATATTTCAAGCTTAAGAGAGAAATGAGACAACAAAAGAAAGATGGCGATAATGAAAATCGTGTTGCTACTGTTGATGATGATCTTCTTTTTTTCACGATGAATGTAACGACCTGATCGGTCATTTTATTTTCTAAGTCTCCGTTCCCATAATTAAGACTTTCCGTATATAATTTTATTATTTTATTACTTGCGGGGATGGTTGACATGGGTTTGGAAGGGTTCGAGTTGAAATCAGAACACTTGGTTGCTTAATAGTGGCCTAAGATGGCCAAGTTTGACTTGAGTCAATATTTTAGTAAAAGACCTCAGAACCTGGATTTAACAGTTCCAATAGGTTCGTATGATATTTTGGACTTAGGCGTATGTTCGAATCGGGTTTCGGATAACCCGGGAGCATTTCGGCGCTTAATGTTGAAAGTTGGCATATTGAAGGTTTTCTAGTTCTTTAAATTTGGTTTTGGGTAGACTTTGGTGTTATCGAGGTCCATTTGGAATTTCAAGCCTGAAAATAGTTTCATACAATGATTTATGACTTGTACGCAAAATTTGGTATCATTCAGAGTAGTCTAAGTATGATTCGGCGCGTTCGGAGTAAGTTGAAAAGCTTGAAGTTCATAATTTGATTCAATTAGATTTTGGGGTGCGATTCTTAGTTTTGATATTGTTTTACGTGTTCTGAGAGTTCAAGAAAGTCTGTATTATATTTATGAACTTGTTGGTGCATTTGAACGGGATTCCGGGTGGTTCGGTTGAGTTTCGGACCACCCGGAGCTAAGTCCAAAAATCTGGTGTTGCTGGTTTTGGTTTCCTTCTTCGCGATCGCGGGGTTCCGGTGAGAACGCGCTTGGAGAATATACCCAACCATGGAGGAGCTTCTCCCCATGTTGCTAGAGGGCGAGGCAAAGTATGAGGGAGGGCTCCGGCTCCTGCCAAAGGATAAAGGCGTCCTAGAGTTGCTCCTGTTGTGCCACCAGTGGAGGATCATGTTATTGAGGAGCAGGGCAAGGCATTTGTAGCTGAGTCGGCCCCATCGGATTCCATGTACGCACTAGGATTCTAGGAGGTCATGGGTCGTATGTTACGGTTCATGGACTCTATGTCGCAGCTTGGTTTATTTCCAATGAACCCAACCACATCTCAGGCGGGAGGGGGAGCACAGACCCCTGCCGCTCAGGCTCCAGGGTATGTTGCTTCCGTATATCAGACCCCGGGTGCACTACCCGTGGGTAGGGCTTATCCAGTTATAGCGGCTATACTAGAGCCCAGACCAGTCGCGACCGGCGAGCCGCAGAAGCTATTGGATAGATGGATCAGGCTACATCCTCCTGCCTTTGGCGGTGAGCGACATGAGGACCACCAGTACTTTATTGATCGTTGCAGGGACAGACTACACAACATGAGAGTATTAGAGTCCCACAGGGTGGACTTTACCACCTTTCAGCTAGAGAGCAGGGCCCGTAGATAGTGGCAGTCCTATCTTCTCAACAGACCAGCAGTTTCTCCTCCCTTGACTTGGGACCAGTTCACACGTGTCTTTATGGAGAGATATATCCCACCCTCTCAGAGGGAAGAGTTACAGGGTCAGTTCGAGCAGCTCCAACAGGGTCAAATGTTTATGACAGATTATGAGGTGAGGTTCTTAGAGTTGTCTCGCTATACACTTATGTTACTCCCCACCGATGCAGAGCAAGTGTGGAGGTTTATTGCGTGCTTGCACTATGGTATTCAGGTCACTATGGCCCGACAGATTGAGATGGGGACTCCTTACGAGCAGGTTTGGAGATAGCTCGGAGGATCGAGGGTATTCGTCAGCAAGGCCGAGAGTAGGCACCGAGGGACAAGCGGTCTCGATATTCTGAAGGGTTTAGTGGTGCTCTGTCTAGGGGCAGAGGTCAGTTTGTGAGGGTCCAGTCTAGCAGGCCCACGTATCCAGCATCGCTGCCTTCTCGGGGTACTCCAGTGCGGCCCTATTTCAGTGCCATTCTAGAGTACTCCTATCGTCCACTGGCTATTCAGGGTTCTTCCAGTGGGTGTTCAGGTCCCCAGAGTCAGACTTTGGGTCAGTCATTTTCTGCACCAAGAGGTTGCTTTGTGTGCATGGAGTTTGGTCATGTGAGGAGATTCTGCCCCAGACTTCGGGGCAAGGCAATACAGCAGGGCCAACAGAGCCATCAGCCTATGATTACCGCACCATCCGTCTGTCCGCCTAGAGGTAGAGGCCAGACAGGTGGCGCTCTTGCTAGGTTCTATGCTATTCCAGCTAGAGATGCAGTAGCCTCAGACGCCATGATCATATGTATTATTTCTTTCTGCGGTAGGGATGCTTTGGTACTATTTGATCTAGGGTCTACGTATTCATATGTTTTATCTTTTTTTTTCTCATTTTCTGGGTGTTCCTCGCGAGTCCTTGAGTACTCCTGTATATGTGCCCACGCCAATGGGCGATTCTGTTATTGTGGATCGGATTTACCGGTCCCGTATCGTGACTTTCTATGGTTATGAGACCAGAGCGGATCTTCTGTTGCTCGACATGACCGACTTTGAGGTCATCCTGGGCATAGATTGGTTGTCTCCGTACCATGTCGTCCTTGATTACCACGCCAAGACTATTACCTTGGCGATGCCAGAGTTGCCTAGATTGGAATGGAAGGGTTCATCTATCAGTTCATCTAGCTGGGTTATCTCTTTTTTAAAGGCTCGACATATAGTCGAGAAGGGTTATTTGGCTTATCTGGCTTATGTTTGGGATACTGCTATAGAGACTCCCGCAATTGATTCAGTGCCCGTGGTGCGGAAGTTTGCCGATGTATTTCCTTCTAATTTACCAGGCATGCCACCAGTTCGTGATACCGATTTCAATATTGATTTGGCAACCAGGTACCCATCCTATCTTTATTCCACCGTACCACATGGCTCCGAAAGAGTTGAAGGAGTTGAAAGAATAGCTTGAGGAGTTTCTAGCAGAGGGGTTCATCAGATCAAGTGTGTCGCCTTGGGGTGCACCAGTGTTGTTCGCGAAAAAGAAGGATTAAACTATGCGGGTGTGCATTGATTACCGCCAGTTGAACAAAGTTACCATTAAGAACAAGTACCCGTTGCTGCGTATTGATGATTTATTTGACCAGTTGCAGGGTGCCAGGGTGTTCTCTAAGATCGACTTGATATTGGGGTATCATCAACTGAAGATTCGTGCTTCGGATGTTCCAAAGACGGCTTTCCGGACTAGATATGACCACTATGAGTTTCTATGATGTCCTTCGGCCTGACCAACGCCCCGGCGACATTTATGGATTTGATGAACCTGGTGTTCAGGCCATATATTGAATCATTTGTCATTGTCTTCATTGATGATATATTGATCTACTCGCGTAGCATGGAGGAGCACGAGCAACATTTGAGAGTTGTGCTTCAGACCTTGCGGGAACAGAAGCTATATACTAAGTTCTCTAAGTGCGAGTTCTGGTTACATTTTGTAGCATATTGTATCAGGCGAGGGTATTAAGGTAGATCCCAAGAAGATCGAGGCAGTCCAGAGTTGGCCTCGTCCTACCACAGCGACCGAGATCAGGAGTTTCTTAGAGTTAGCAGGTTATTATCACCGGTTTGTGGATGGCTTCTCATCTATTTCAACACCTTTGACTAGATTGACCCAGAAGGATGCCCCGTTCCGATGGTCCGATGATTGCGAGGCGACCTTTCAGAAGCTCAAGACCGCATTGACTACAACACCGATGTTAGTGTTGCCTTCCAGTTTATGGATGTATACTGTGTATTGCGACGCTTCGCACGTTGGCTTGGGTTTTGTATTGATACAAGAGGGTCGAGTTATTTCATATGCTTCACATCAGCTGAAGCCCCACGAGAAGAATTACCTCGTACATGATTTGGAGTTGGTCGCGATAGTTCATGCTATCAAGATCTAGAGGCACTATCTTTATGGGGTGTCCTGCAAGGTTTACACCGATCATCGCAGCTTGCAACATTTATTCAATTAGAGGGATCTCAATTTGAGGCGGCGCAGGTGGCTTGAGTTACTAAAGGACTATGATATTACAATCATTTATCATTCGGGCAAGGCGAATTTGGTTACGGTTGCCTTAAGTAGAAAGACCGAGAATATGGGTAGTTTGTCCTTCATTTCAGCAGAGGAGAGGTCATTGGCTTTGGACATTCAGTCCTTGGCTAACAGACTTGTGAGGTTGGATATTTCAGAGCCTAGTCGAGTTCGTGCATGTGTCGTCACTCAGTCTACTTTATTTGAGCGGATCAAGGCTCGTTAGTATGATGATCCGCACTTAATAGTTCTTAGAGAGACAGTACTACAGGGTGGTGCCAAGGAGGTTACTATTGGTAAGGATGGTGTTCTGCGACTCCAGGTTCATCTATGTGTTCCTAATGTTGATGGATTAAGGGAGAAGATTCTAGCACACAGTTCTCGGTATTCTATTCATCCAAGTATTATGAAGATGTATCGCGACCTGAGGCAGCATTATTGGCGGCGGCAGATGAAGAAGGACATAGTTGAGTATGTAGCGAGATGCCTAAATTTCCACCGTGTTAAGTATGAGCACCAAAGGCCAGGTGGCCTACTTCAGCAGATGGTTATACCGGAGTGGAAATGGGAGTGCATCACTATGGATTTCGTAGTTTGGTTGCCGCAAACGTTGAGGAAGTTTGATGTTGTTTGGGTCATTGTCGATAGGCTGACCAAGTCGGCACACTTTATCCCAGTGATGACTACGTACTCGTCGGAGAGGTTGGCCTAGATTTACATTCAAGAGATTGTCCGGTTGCATAGTGTGCCTATTTCCATCATTTCAGATAGGGGCCCTCAGTTCACTTCACATTTCTGGAGAGCAGTACAGAGCGAGTTGGGTACATGGGTAGATCTTAGCACAACCTTTCATTCGCAGACTGACAGTCAGTCGGAGCGGATAGTTCAGATCCTGGAGGATATGATCAGAGCATGTGTGATTGACTTCGGAGGATAGTGGGATCGATTCTTGCCTTTGGCTGAGTTTGCTTATAAAAACAATTATCAGTCCAGCATTAAGATGGCTCCATGTGAGGCTCAATATGGTCGGTGATGTCGTTCTCCCATCAGATGGTTTGAGCCCGGTGAGGCTAGGTTATATGGCACCGATTTAGTGAAGGATGCTTTGGAAAAGGTAAAGTTAATTCAGGAGCGGCTTCGCACAGCACAGTCCAGACAAAAGAGTTACGCGGATCAGAAGGCGCGTGATTTATCATTTATGGTGGGTGGAAGGTTATCTTGAAAGTCTCATCGATGAAGGGAATGGTGAGCTTCGGGAAGAAGGGCAAGCTGAGCCCAAGGTTTATTGGTCCATTTAAGGTGTTGAGGCGAGTTGGGGAGGTTGCTTATGAGCTTGCTTTGCTTCCTAGTCTATCGGGAGTTCATCCGATTTTCAATGTGTCTATGCTTCGGAAGTATCATGCTGACAGGTCGCATGTATTAGACTATAGCACGGTTTAGCTAGTTGAGAACCGGGTTGTGAGGAGGAGCCAGTTGCCATTGTTGACAGGCAGGTTCGCCAGTTGAGGTCTAAGAAGATTTCTGCAGTAAAGGTCTAGTGAAGGGATCAACCAATCGAGGAGGACATGTGGAGCAGATATCCACACCTATTCAGCACTCCAGGTTTTATTTTAGACCCGTTCGAGGACGAACGTTTGTTTAAAAGATGGAGAATGTAACGACCCGACCGGTCGTTTTGCCTTCTAGTTCCCCATTTCCTATGCTTTTGCTGTTTTATTACTTGCAGGGATGGTTGACTTGGGTTTGAAAGGATTCGGGTTTAAATTGGAAACTTGGTTCCTTAATAGTGGCCTAAGATGGTCAAGTTTGACTTGAGTCAATATTTTTAGTAAACGACCTCGGAACCGGGATTTGACAGTTCTAATAGGTTTGTATGATAATTTTGGACTTGGGCATATATTCGGATCGGGTTTCGGATGACCCAGGATCATTTCGGCGCTTAATGTTGAAAGTTGGCACATTGAAGGTTTTCTAGTTCTTTAAATTTGTTTTGGGGTAGACTTTGGTGTTATCAAGGTCCGTATGGGATTTCGAGCCTGAGAATAGTTCCGTACAGTGATTTATGACTTGTACGCAAAATTTGGTGTCATTCTGAGTAGTCTAAGTATGATTCGGCACGTTCGGAGTAAGTTGAAAAGCTTGAAGTTCATAATTAGATTCAATTGGGTTTTGGGGTTCCATTCTTATTTTTAATGTTGTTTTACATGTTCCGAGAGTTCTAGCAAGTCCGTATTATGTTTATGGACTTTTTGGTGTATTTGGACGGGGTCCCGTGTGGCTCGGGTGAGTTTCGGACCACCGGAGCTAAGTCTAAAAATCTAGTGTTGCTGGTTCTGGTTTCCTTCTTCGCAATCGTGAGGGTTGCGTCGCTGATATTTGGCTTAAAGTATATATATATTTATATGTATATCGCCTCATATTTTACTCGTGTTTCGTGGATTTTGGATGTGAAATGTATTGAATTATGCTTATCTGTGATGTTTTTATATGTAGGAATCATCCGGAGGCAATAGGGGGCGAAGGGTGCGAGATTAGAACCAAAAAGGAGAAAAGGTTAAAAATGGTGATTTCCAGGGCCACATGCAGTGTGGGGCACTACCTGTGGCGCCATTTCCAGTATGCTTATTTTCCCAGCGCCAGGACCAGCGTCTCATGCTACCCTGGGCGCTGGTGACAAGAAACATCTCCTACGTCTCCCGGGATAAGGTTATTTTGGCCCAAGATCACCCCAACTCGTATAAAAACCAAGTCTAAACCTAATTTGGAGGAGATCTAACGTACTTTTCAGGGAGAACACGTCACCTTGGAGGAGGAGAACATAAACCACGCTTGGAGCAAGGATTCTTAGTTTTTCTTCTCTTCCCTTCCTTTAATCTCATAGTTTATTAGTTCTAGAGTTTTGGGTGCTACATGAATGTTGTAGTTTGAAGCTTGAATTGTTCTTATTATTTTATCATATTGGTCTATTTATTCAATCTTGTGCTTAATTATTTGATTGCTTGATCACCAATTAAATACTATCTACAAATCTAGGATTGAACTCGGAAGAGGGAATTCTAGATTGCATATAAGATTGAGTAAAGTAAGATCTTGAACTCGAGCATCGGGAACGGATTTGCGGTTAGGATAGGAATATATCTAATCGCCTTGATTGGTTACTATACAGGAATTATTAATGCGTTCTTGTTAATTCTAATTCCATAGGAATATAGGCGTTAGGTTAGCTTGAATAGACGAGTAGTACTTCGGGAGAAGGCTACAAGTAATATTAACCCTGTCAATCAATAAACTAGATAAATTAATTAGACAATTTAAGTGAAAAACTCAACGGGATTGTTAGCCAACACATAGCTCTAGAATATTGTGTCTCATTGAATTCGTCTATAATATTGCCAACTAGTTTCCTTTAATACCTTTGTTTGCTACTCTAGATTAGTTGTAATTAAAAAATTACACTTTATAAAATCACTTGTTTAGATTAATTGTCTTAGTTTAATTTAGTAAATAGTTAATCACAAGTCCCTGTGGATACGATATCTGGACTTACGATCCTATATTACTTGTCGACCACGTATACTTGTGTGTGCATTTGGGAGCAACAACTTTTTGGCGCCATTGCCGGGGACTTAGAAATTAACTATTTTACTAGATTAGATTTTTACTTTTTGACTATTCAAGTTTTATTTATTTATTTTATCTTAGTTTAATATTTTATTATCTCTGTTGACATGGCATCTTAGAATGAGAATTGGTCGAATATTGGTTATTCTTATTATAGTGATCCTTATCCATATTGTGGAGGACCACACTTGTGGCAAAATTGTGAATCTCAATCTTATGAGTAGAATATTTGTAATGTGTGTGGTGGTCAAGGTAGCCATTGGGATGGTTGTCCTAATTCTTATTATCCTTCCAAGAGTTCTTATTATGACATTTCTAATAATGTTTATGAGTTTGATAGGAGCAATGAAGTGGAGGATATGGAACGCATTGCCCGTATTATGGACATGATGAGGTAAGTAGCCGAGCAACAAGACGAAATTCACAAAAATACTACCTTAGCAATAAAAGGACCGCAGGCTAGAATGGACGAATTAATGGCCAATTTTCAAGAAGAACCTTAACTCGACGAAGAGAGCGAGATCCCACAAGAAGATAACTTTGAAGAAGCAGATATCGTGAGCCAATCTTGGCTAGAGGAACAAGCTCAACTGGTAAAATTTCATGGGTTTCTACGTAATGGTATTTCAAATATGGCAGAACAACTGATAGACGAAAGAACTGAGCTCAGGCAAGAGATAGACCAATTTGGCTCAGATATCCATGACCTGCTGGCTCAATTGAATAAAAAGGTTGAGGCGTCTGATACCCTACAACCAGTTTTTGTGGATACAGGCCAGCTTGTGGAGTCCAACTATTCGACCACAATATTATTAATGGTGCCAAGGTTGAGGAAGTGTGCAAAAGTGAGGATGTTAAAAGTGAAGCGATTCTAGGGTTGGAGTGCATTGGACCTCATTCTAAACACTTTTCAACAATGTTCTTGGTTGGTGATACGAGAATTGATCCATTCGAGCCTATGGAGGAGTCCATGAATGGGGAACAAGGTGCATATATTCTAAAATTTATGATGCCAAAGAGACAAAATGACATCCCTCACTTAAAGTCCAAGAAGTGCAAGATCAGATATCTATTTCTTGGTTCCTTTATTTTAACACCATCGCCCCAGAAATGTGACAGAAAAATTGATGCAAAATTGGGGGCGCAATTTATATCCTCAAAGTGGAAGGAAAAGTGGTGAAAGTGATGGCATCGTGCCGCGACTATAAATAAGGCGCTTGTTGGGAGGCAATCCAATTCTACTGTTTCTTTTTATTTTGTTTAAATTTTTTTAGTGTTATTTTTGTATTTTTGTAGGAGTAGGAGCATGGAGTCAAAGCCAACAGGAAATGTGCAAAAGTGAACAGGCGGTTGAGACTAAGTGTGAGGTACCCGCACAAAGGATCATACATGGGAGAAGTCTGAGTATCCTATGAGCTGCTAATGCTTCGGCCTTTGGTCTACCAGGGAGTCTCTTTTACCCTGTTATTATTTATTGTATGCATTGAGGACATTGCACAATTTGAAGTGTGGGGTGAGGAGATTATCTGGATGATTTTTTGTGCTATCCTAGCTTAATTGTACTATTCTTTCTTAGTGTAGTGATTTTTGTATTAAAAAAAAGTTAAAAAAACGAAAATTGAAAACAATTCAGAAAATTTTGGACTTTTCCCGACGATGGATTTTGTGGACAGTTTTCTTGAGGGATTAAAGTCCGATTAAAAAAATACCAAAATGAATTTTTTTTAGGATAGTTAGGTAGGATTCCTTGGTTTTTCTTTGGGCGCCGGTTCTTTTCCAAGGGTGTAGCTTGAACCTGGTACTTTATTTTTTTTAAGAGTAAGTTAGGAAGAAACTAAGTTGCTCTGATGTGCCTAGTGACATGTTTGGTGCTGACACATTAGGCTATGACATGTGATCTATCTTCCCGTACATTTGATTTGATTTGTAATGCTTGAGTATAATAAATAGCCTATTATGTGATGCCTTCTCTCGATTGTTTGACTTGTATGCCACATAAAGCAATATTGCTTAAAACTCTCAATTATATATGCTTGTTGGACTTGAGAGTTGAACAGAACCGTCTTGATTGAGTCATGTGCAATGTGTGCGTGAGGATATCGTGATCTTCTGTGCTATCATGTGTAGTCTAGAACTTGCCTCGTGTATTAATCAAAGCGAAATCATTAAGTTGTGCTAGTATAGGAGATGACGTAGGCGTTTCTTGCTTGATCATAGATATGCTTGTCACTTAAAAATAAAATTTTTCGTTGCTAGGCCCTTTGAGCTTATAGACCTTTTTCTTTGGAACCCACATTATAAGCCATATCCCTATATTGTTCTTAACTTGAGATTGTTGAACCTTTACCTCCTAAGGCACTTAGTCGCTAAAAAAATTAAGGTGAGAGATTGGGGATTAGCTTTCGAGTGGAACCATGAAAGGGCCCTTAAGGTACACTAAAGTTGTGAAAAAAGGTCACTAGCCGATGAACCTTAATGTATGGAGTGTGTGTAGAAAAAAAAAGAGAAAAAGAAAAAATATTCAAGAAGGAAAAAAATAATAGCTCAAATAATGTAGAAAAACACACACCTCCTAATCTTACTAATTCGTGCTAGTGAAAATATAGAGGTGCTTAATTGAAAAGAGGGCTATGTTATATATGGTGTATGACAAGTGAATTGGTTGAGAAGAAGATGTGCTCGATTTGTGAGTGTAATGTATTAAAGTACGTAGGAGAGTTAGTCAATATTCCTAAATGTATCCTACATGTCCCTTAGCCTACATTACAACCTTAAAGTCCTAATTGATCCTAGATTTGGCTAACTTAGATTAGTAGATATGTACACTACGGGCAAGCTTATGGTACGGATGCACATGAATTCTTTGTGAGAGTGAGCAAATTTTGTTCAATTGTGTGATGTCTTTAAATTATATTCAAAGTCATACTTGAATGTGTGGATTATTATATATTCATTATTTTGTTTGTTGGTGAGGGCACATGATCTCATGAAGGATTGGTAATGTTGTAAACTTCTATTGTTGTGTGAGTGCGCGAGTGAGGGTGCTTAGTGATAACAAGTCGGCTCTTGAGGTAGGGTGGTTACGGATAGGTTGCTTAAATTGATTGAATTGAAATGATATACTTGGGCATGTTTAAAACGGTAAGAATGTGAAATTTGTATGTTCGTACTTGATTGTCAGTATCGATCATGGTCAAGGGTAGAGAGTATGGTTAAAAAATATTAAAATACTCCTCTCTAGTTGAGATGTGTACATTGTTGGGGTATAGTTGATAGTCCCATTGCTCGACGACGAGCAAGAGTCTAAGTGTGAGGTGTTGATATTTGGCTTAGTGTGTGTGTGTGTGTGTGTGTGTGTGTGTGCGTGTGTGTGTGTGTGTGTATATATATATATATATATATATATATATATATATATATATATATGTATGTATATCACCTCATATTTTACTCGTGTTTCGTAGATTTCGGATGTGAAATGTATTGAAATATGCTTATCTGTGGTGTTTTTATATGTAGGAATCATCCGGAGGCAATATGGGGCGAAGGGTGCGAGATTAGAGCCAAAAAGGAGAAAAAGTTGAAAATGGTGATTTCCAGGGCCACATGCAGCATGGGGCGTTACCTGTGGCGCCATTTCCAGTATGCTTATTTTCCCAGCACCAGGACCAGCGTCCCATGCTACCCTGGGCGCTGGTGACGAGAAACATCTCCTACGTCTCCCGGGATAAGGTTATTTCGGCCCAAGACCACCCCAACTCGTATAAAAAGCAAGTGTAAACCTAATTTGGAGGAGATCTAACGTATTTTTCAGGGAGGACACGTCACTTTGGAGGAGGAGAACATAAACCACGCTTGGAGCAAGGATTCTCAGTTTTCTTCCCTTCCCTTCCTTTAATCTCATAGTTTATTAGTTCTAGAGGTTTGGGTGCTACATAAACGTTGTAGTTTGAAGCTTGAATTGTTCTTATTATTTTATCATATTGGTCTATTTATTCAATCTTATACTTAATTATTTGATTGCTTGATCACCAATTAAATACTATCTACAAATCTAGGATTGAACTTGGGAGAGGAAATTCTAGATTGCATATAAGATTGAGTAGAGCAAGATCTTGAACTCGAGCATCGGGAACGGATTTGCGGTTAGGATAGGAATATATATAATCGCCTTGATTGGTTACTATACAGGAATTATTAATATGTTCTTGTTAATTCTAATTCCATAGGAATATAGGCGTTAGGTTAGCTTGAATAGACGAGTAGTACTTCGGGAGAAGGCTACGAGTAATATTAACCCTGTCAATCAATAAACTAGATAAATTAATTAGACAATTTAAGTGAAAAAATCAATAGGATTTTTAGCCAAACGATAGCTCTAGAATATCGTCTCTCATTGAATTCGTCTTTAATATTGCCAACTTGTTTCCTTTAATCTCTTTGTTTGCTACTCTAGATTAGTTGTAGTTAAAAAATCACACTTTAGAAAATTGCTTGAGTAGATTAATTATCTTAGTTTAATTTAGTAAATAGTTAATCATAAGTCCTTATGGGTACGATATCTGAACTTATAATCCTATATTACTTGTCGATCACGTATACTTGCGTGTGCGTCTGGGAGCAACAGTCGCATTCGAGAAGAAGGAAAATTTGGGGGACTGTGGTTGCTCTTCACGTTCACGAACCTTGCCCGCGTTAACGAAGGTATGGGATATGTGGCCTTCGCGTTCGCGTGAAAGGGCCCGCGTTCACGTAAGGAAAAGGGCCTGGGGGAGGTGAGCTTTATTTCCTCTTTGGTTCATTTCTCTCAACTTGTACCCGATTTTAGAGCTCTTTGAAGAGGGTTTTTCATCTAGCACCTTGAAGTAAGTATTTTCTACACAATATGAATTTAATACATATATTATGGGTAGATTTTAACATAGAAATTATGGAAATTTTAGGATTTTGTTGAAAAACCTAGGTTTTAAAAAAATGGGATTAGACCAGGAAAATGATTATGGAATTGAGTAGAAATTATATATTTGGGTTCGTGAGGTTATGGGTAATATTTATCTTCATAAATTTCCGAAATTCGGGCACGCGGGTGTGGGGGCAAATTTTAGGAATCTTCCAATTTGGGTTGGGTAATTACTCTAATAGCTAAATTATGAATTTTTGAGTATATATTGATTAATTTATAAAATGTTTGGCTATTTTCTGATTGTTCGGCACATACTTGAGGCTATTAAAGTAATTTGTCGACCGAAAAATGAATTTGAGAATGAGGTAAGTCTCTTGTCTAACCTTGTAAGAGAGAATTTACCCTATAGCTGTTTATATTTCTATTTGCTACTAATTGTGGGTGCTACGTACGCACGAAGTGTCGAGAGTCTATGCGTAGCTACAAATCATGCTTATGTCCGGGTAGTTTTAGGACTCTATCATGTAATACTTGTAGTATTTGCACTCTACTTGTTAGTTTAAGTGCTTAAATGATATTGATACTTAATAAAGGATTCGTAAAGACCGAACTTCATTTACTTTGAGTTTTGGCGGGTTACTTGACCGTTAGTAAAAATTGTGTCTCCTTGTGTATTAGTCTTGTAGTAGCCGTTAAATCAGAGTTCGTAGAGTATTCTCTCTTCTTGTGGAGTGGGCCGAACGTTTCAGTAGTTTAATAGATGAATCTATGGTTCACGCCGGTCGACCCTCGGCAGTATACACATTATTCTGGATTGGGCCGTACGAGCTCGCATAAATCGTGCATGATAATGCTCGGAGTTCGATTACACTTGATATTACTTTCATGACTTGAGAAATTATAATTTACTTGATGGCTCGTATTTGTTGAAGTTAGTATGTGTTAGTTGTAGATCTTAATTGACATCTAGTTAAAGAATCACTTATTTACTGTTCATTATCATTATTATTTTTTTGTGTATTCCATGCCTATTTAGAATTTCTGTACTTTATTTATTGGCCCATAGTAAGTGTCGATGTCGACCGTTCGTCACTACTTCTTCGAGGTTAGACTAGATACTTACTGGGTACATGTTGTTTATGTACTCACGATACACTTCTGCACTGACCGTGCAGGATCTGAGGCAGGTGCATCTGGCGATCATCTAAGCGTGTACTGGCGTTACCCCGAGGCTTAGTGGTGAGCTGCTCTCCATGCCCGTCCTGCAGTGCCCTAATTCTCTATTTTGTATTTATGTTCTGTCTATCTTATTCCAGACAGTAGTATAGGAGATTTTATATATTCTACTAGTTGTTCATACACTTGTGACACCGGGTTTTGGGAATATTCTAGTAGACATTTTATGGTTTTGAGTATTAAATTCACGACATTAATATTTTATTATTTTGTGCTTTACTTTACTATAATCTTCTATTAATCATCCTCTTAATAAATAAAATCAACTACTTTAAAAAATTTAAAAAGAATAATTACATGACTAGTTCACTGTTGGCTTGTCTAGCGGCGACGTTGAGCGCCATCACGACCTATAGTGGTAATTAGGTCGTGACAACGAAGATACCATTAATTTTGTTCATGATGAGGCTAGTTGGTTTGTGGATTCAGGTGCCACTTCTCATATCACACGAATACTTTTCTTCTTATACTTCAGGTAATTTTCAAAAGTTAAAAATAGGCAATGATGGTGAGGTTGATGTATTTGGCATTGGTAATGTTTGTTTAAAAACTAACAATGGCTCAAGGTTAATTCTTAACAATATCAAGCATGCTCCAGATGTCCGCCTGAATCTAATCTCTACAGAAAAACTTGATGATGATGGTTATTATAATATTCTTGGTGGTGGCCAGTGGAAGCTTACTAGAGGTTCAATGGTTGTGGCTCGAGGTATCTCACTTGTACAAAATGCATGGCTCCAATTCTATTGACTCGGTCAATTTGGTGGGGAATGATACTTCATCAGAATTATGGTATAGAAGCCTGAGTCATATGAGTGAGAAGGGGATTGATAGTTTGGCTAAGAAGAATTTACTTTCTGGAGTGAAACAAGCAAAGTTAGAGATATGTGTTCATTGCTTAGCCGGAAAACAAAAGAGAGTTTCTTTTTAGAGTCATTCCCCTTCAAGAAAGCTTGATTTGTTGGAATTGGTATATTCTAATTTATGTGGTCCTTTTAAAGTAAGGTCTCATGGTGATGCACTATAGTTTATGACTTTTATTAATGATTATTCTCGTATACTCTGGGTATTTCCTTTGAAGTCCACAGATCAAGTACTTGATGTGTTCAAGAATTTTCAGACCTTGGTTGAGAGGCAGACATGGAAGAAATTAAAATGCATTTGTTTACATAATGGTGGTGAGTATATTGGTTCTTTTGATAATTATTGCAGATCGCAGGGTATTCGGCATCAGAAAACTCCTCCAAAGACTCCTCAATTGAATGGTTTAGCAGAGAGGGTGGATAGAACTTTAGTTGAGAGGGTTATATGTTTGCTTTCAGATGCTAGGATGCCAGACTCCTTTTGGGCAGAAGCACATAATACTGCTGCTTATATTATCAATTTGTCTCCTACTGTTGATTTGGATGGTGATTTCAGTGACAGAGTTTGGTTTAGTAAGAATGTTTCTTCTGATCACTTGAGAGTCTTTGGGTGTAATGCCTTTGTGTATTTTCCTAAGGATGAGAGATCAAAGCTGGATGTTAAAACTAGGCAATATATGTTCATTGGTTATAGTCAAGATGAATTTGGCTATCGTTTCTATGATCTAGTTGAAAAGAAACCTGTTAGAAGCCATGATGTTGTGTTCTTTGATGACCATACAATTGAAGATTTTGAAAAAGCTAAAAAGGTTGATTCTCAAAGCAATGAGAGCTTAGTTGATGTTAATCCAATTCCTGTGACTATTCCACCTGAAGATAATCTTCAAACTAATGATAATCAAGTTTATAATGAAGATGATGATCATGTTTAGAATGACCAGCAAGATCTTGATGCTCCAGTGCAAGATGATGTGGTTGACCAGCAACCAACTACTATTGATGCTCTAGAGAGTTCTCTCAGAAAATCTACTAGAGAGAAAGTACTTTCATCTCGTTATCCTCTATTGATTATGTACTCTTGACTGATGGGGGAGAATTTAAAAGTTTTGAAGAGGCTATGGGTAGTGATGAAAAAGAAAACAGGTTTGATGCTATGAAAGATGAGATGAAATCCTTGCATGATAATCATACCTTTGATTTGGTTAAGATACCTAAAGATAGAAAAGCTTTGAAAAATAGGTGGGTTTTCAGGGTGAAACACGAAGATGGTAACCAGTTCCACAGTACAAGGCTAGATTGGTTGTCAAGGGATTTAATCAAAAAAAGGAGTTGATTTTGATGAAATCTTTTCTCCAGTTGTGAACATGTCGTCCGTTCGGGTTGTTCTAGGCTTGGCTGCAAGTCTAGATTTAGAGGTTGAGCAAATAGATGTTAAAACTGCTTTTCTCCATGGTGACTTAGATGAAGAAATTTATATGGAACAACTAGAAGGTTTTAAAGTCAAGAGAAAAGAGAATTTTGTTTGCAAGTTGAAGAAGAGCTTGTGGCTTGAAACAAGCTCCTAGGCAGTTTGGTTCTTTTATGAGTCAACATGGCTTCAAGAAGACTTTTTCAGACCATTGTATTTTTTTACAAAAATTCTCTAACGATGTCTTTATTATATTATTACTTTATGTTTATGACATGCTTGTTGTTGGTCATAATGCTTGCGGGATTTAAAATTTGAAGCAAAAGTTGAACAAGTCTTTTGCTACGAAAGACTTAGGACCAGCAAGACGATTCTTAGTATGCAGATTGTCTGTGACAGAGAGGCCAAGAAGTTATGGTTATCACAAGAGAAGTATATTCAGAAAATTTGCAAGTTGAACATGGATAAAGCTAAGATTGTAAGTACATCTTTAGCTATTCACTTCAAATTGAGCATGAAGCAATGTCCTTCTAGTAATGATGAGAAGGAAGATATGAAGAAAGTTTCAGATGCTTTAGTTGTTGGCAGTTTGATGTATGCAATGATTTGTACAAGACCAGATATTTCTCACGTTGTTGGTATTGTTAGCCTTTTTCTATCTAATCCAGGAAGAGATCATTGGAATGCAACAAGGTGGATAATGAGATATCTTTGTGGCACTTCTAGTCTAAGTTTGTATTTTGGGACAGGGAAGCCTATTCTTTATGGTTACACTGATTCAGATATGGCAGGTGATGTTGATACTCGCAAGTCAACTTCAGGTTACTTGGTTACCTTTGCTGGGTGAGCTGTGTCTTGGCAATCTAGGTTGCAAAAATGTGTTGCTCTATCTACTACAGAAGTTGAGCTTATTGTTGTTGTTGAAGCTTGTAAGGAGTTGCTCTGGATGAATAGATTTTTGGGGGAATTTGGCTTTGCTCAAGAGAGATATGTGCTTTATTGTGACAGTCAAAGTGTTATTCATCTTGGCAAAAACTCTACATTTCATGGTAGGTCAAAACATATTGATATGAGATATCATTGGATTAGAGATGTGTTGGATTCTAAGTTGCTTAAACTTGAGAAGATTCGCGCCGATGATAATAGTTCGGGTATGTTGACTAAAGCTCTACCAAGAGGGAAGTTTGAAGAGTGTTTCATGATCGATGGGATGGAGGTCTCCTTAACATAGTCGGGAGGGGGAGAATTGTTGGATTTTGGGGATTTTTACTTTTCTATTGGGATAAATAAAATATCTTTTGGATCTAGCCCACTCTTTCCTATAGCCCACTAATATCAAGACATATAAATATGATCTATTTTAAGTTAGAAATATAACAAGAGAGAAAACATAAGGGGGCCGGCGTTTTTGAAGTCTTGTGAGAGAGAAAAGTGTGTTCTTTTGCTCCAGAAAATTTTTGCTCAGGCAGTCCGCTTCAATTAGCGTTATCCGACTCATTAACCGTTGGATCGTACTCAAATTTGAACGGGGAGTTCTTCTGGTTCTTTGATTTCAACGATGGAGATTGGATTTGATGGCTTGTTACTTCAATTTTGGAGGCGTGAACAGTAGCTCATTTTGGGATAATTTCTCTCATTTCTTCAATTGTTTTGGTGCTTTCTTTTATGTATTGTTGCTCTTGATTTGACACTTACTTTGTGACCAATTTAGAGAATATTTGTAACTCTTGTTGATTGATTTAGTGAAGCTTTGAGGTCCTTTGGTCCCGTGATTTTTACTCTTCACATTGAAGAGAGTTTTCACGTAAATCTTGGTGTCTCATATGTTTGATTATTTTTACCTTGCTATATTTATGGTGGTTGATATACTTGTTGCCCATATTACCGTTTGTGCCAATTTATTATCTTCTCTTGATTCAAGTAGATTGAGAAAGTTTAAATTGGGTATTATTCCGCTACTACCTCGTCGTGCATATTGCTTGTGCTTGTTATTTCCCAACAAAGAAGTGTCGGTCAGGGGCGGATTTAGGAGGGCGCAAACGTGTTCACTCGAACCCCCTTCGCCAAAAAATTACACTGCGTATATAAGGAAAAATCTGATTTTTACCTCTATATATTATATTTTGAATTCCCTTCACACAGCCCAAAAGCATGGCTTAGTGGTCAAGGGGTTCAAAACCATTATGAGGTCATTGGTTCTATTCCCATTAGCTACAATCTCTTTAAATTTTTTAACTTATTCCTTTTTTGAACCCTTTTCAAACCAGAGAGATTATATATCGTTAAATGAGACGAGTAAGGCTGTCCAATGAGACGGGACGTCCCGTCCCGCGTCCCATCCCGTCCCGTCCTGTCCCGCTTAATTCTAAACGGGATGGGCCCATGTTAAACGGGATACGGGATGGGATGGGATGGCCATTTCGTCCCGTTTGTCCCATCCCATTTCGTCCCGTCTCGTCCCGTCCCGTCTCGCCTGTCCCGCCTGTCCCGTCCCATCTCGTCCCATCCTGTCCCGTCCCGTCCCGTCCCGCCTGTCCCGCGTCCTATTTTTTGTGCATTATATACAAAAAACTTATAATCCTGCTTTTGAAGGTTTTCCTAAGACCACTGTTAGAAATGATGTTTTTAAATTTCAAACCGAATATCTTCAGTATATTCGTTGTGTATTATTTCACTTAGATTGTAAAGTGCCTATCACATGTGATATAGGTCATAGTCCTAATGGTTGTGATTATTTAACTGTTACATGTCATTGGGTTGATCATCACTAGAACATACAAAAACGTATTATTGGTTATAAATTTATTGATTCAAGATACAATGGAGCATATATTGCAACTATTGTTCTATAAATTGTTTATTTTTATGGACTCATTGATAAAGTTTTAACTATCACCTTAGATAATGCTTTTGCTAAGTGCTAACACAACTACAACAACTAGCTTAATGAAATTATTGCAAAATTAATCCAACTTATGCACCGACCATTAATGAAATGATTGCAAAATTTAAAAAGTATTTTTTTCCTATTCCCCAAGTTTATTTAATTTCTACTATACTTAACCCATCTTTAAAATTAAGAGGTGCAAATGGACTTGTTCGTAAAATTTATGAGAATTTAACATTTCAACAAAATGAACAACCATCTCTCGAAGACTGTCAAGCTAACATATATTCTTATGTTAGATCAATGTTTGATAAATATAAATCTATGGAAACACCAAGTGGTGAAACTAAGGGAAGAAGAAGAATACAATGAGATACTTAGCACCGGGAGCTATGACGGCATGGAACTCATGGAACATCAATCAACATTGCCAATTCAAGAACAATGTCCGAGAGAAATTATAGATAAGTTACAACTTACAACGAAGTTATATAGGAGCTTACAAATATTAGTATGATAATTTGTAATTGGCTACTAAGAGGCCTAGTTCAAATAGAACCCTTCCTAGAAGGTGGCTGCGTAGAGCCGTAGATTAGGTGCTCTTCAAAAGAATTATATTTGTATGTGAGATTTGAAAGTTCTATTAATAAAATAAAAGGCTCTAAGCGTTGAATTGTTTTTATGAATTGTCTTACACTCTTACTTAGTTACTTAGTGGCTTGAAATTATATTAAATAAAATAACTCTATTATAAATTTATAATTACTAGAATATTTCATTACAAGTCTTTTGTTTTAATATTTTATAATTCTCTACTAAGTTTTCTAATTTCCGTTTAATTTTTAAGTTTATTAAATAACTCAAAAAACTAGTTGTTGCAAACTTTAAAAACTTAGTAATTGTCAAAAGAATAACGGTTTCCAAACTCAATGCTTAAATAATTTTTTTTTTAAAACGACACTTAAGGCCCGCGAACCCGTCCCGTCCCATCCCGTCCCGTTCCGTCCCGTCTCGTCCCGTTTGTTAGCGGGACGGGATGGGCCTACCGTCCGTCCCGTCCCATCCCGTCCCGTCCCGTTTGTTAGCGGGACGGGATGGGACTACCGTTTTGTCCCGTTTGTCCCGTCCCGTTTCGTCCCGTTCCGCCACCGTCCCGGCTAAATGTCGTCCCGTCCCGTCCTGTCCCGTTAATTCTGTCCCGTCCCGTCCCATCCCGTCACGTTGGACAGCAATAGAGACGAGTACATGAAAAAGGGAATATTACTTCCTCTTATTAGTGTCTAATCAAATATTCAAAGGGGATTACCCAATTTGCCCATTATTGGCAAAAAGAGCGCATGGTTTTTCAGTTAACTAATCGAGGATCTTCAACTTCAAATAATAGTTGTCTTCTTTTTGGACAATTGGTATGCTTGATAGTTTTCTGCAAAAGGGAATGTGTTTTTTCTACTTTGGTTGTGACAATGACATAACATTTGTGTTACGTACCATTATGTAATAGAAATGATAAAACAAAGGTGATTACGAATCGTTAACCTCTTATGTAAGATGGCCAAAACAAAAATGAGAATATATTGTGTGTATATACTTATACTATCTTTTTCTCTATCAATAAATAACCCATCTAGAGCTCCAACGTTGGAATTATGTGATTCTCACAAGGAAAAAAAAAAAACATAGAACATAATATAAGATCTATTTACTAATGTTGCTCCAATTAAAGATTTTTACACATTATTATTAACAACATTTGCTTTAGTGATACGAATATATATCTTATTAGTTCCTTACTTGTGCGACAACAAATTCTTCTTGAAATGTGACAAGATCGAAGGGAGTATATATACACGTGGAGTTTAAGTTTTATGCACACATCATTGGCTTGGCAGAGCATAGATTACTAGATCGTTTGTCATAACAGACTTGTTATAGTAACCTTAAAGATAAAGCATAACCTGTTATGATCAATTAAATTGAATTAATTATTTAAAAGAAATTCACATTATCACTATATATAACTTAAAATCCATCTCACTCGCGAAGTGTCAGTTCCCTTTTGGAAAATTTTTACGATCCAACAAAGCTACAAAAGTAGTATACTAATGAATGGACAAGCAAGATGCATAAAGTATTTTATATTTATTTACGGTTCGGAAAAGGACTGCACTCCTAGAGGTATGGTATAAAAAGCTTACTCTAATACAAATATTTTAGTGGTTAATTCCACAACTTAAACTCGTATCCTATAGATCACATGAAAACAACATTACCCTTGGTACAAGTTTCGTTCCAGATCAACAAGACAAAGCAATGCATAGCCTTTATTGGTTTGGCATTTTCCAGTTGTAGTGATCAGCACCAAGATTGTAGTGTATGGTGTTTTCAGTAGACACGGTTACCAATACATATGGGATGAATCATCAGTCCGGAATCAAAATATGGTTCTTTTGGATTCAAAAATCAAAATATATGGGAAAAAATTGGTGACCATAATATATATATAGCCCTTTTAAAAGGTGTTATACTTTAACGGCCGTTTGCCCAGTTAAGTATAGCTCCCTTTTAAAATACGCTATATATATAAAGTCCTAACATACCGCGCTATATATATATTATGTGGGCCCACCGATAATTCTTCTAGGGACATAACAATAATTCAACTGGGTATAGCGCCCATATTTAAGGCGCTATACCTCAAATAATTGTACCTCCCAGACTGATTTTTGCCTTATTTGAAGAAGTTAAGGATTTTGTAAAAATTCATTCATAAATATTTTCAAGTCTTCTGAAATATTTCTTCGTTAAGTTATCTTGTATTAAGAAATGCCTGGATGCAATGACGTACCAAGGTGTTATTGTGGCAAACATGCGATTTTGAAGCTATGTTGGTCAAATAGTAATGTGGGGCGCAGACGCTGGATATGTCAACAACTTGTAAGTTATTGTTTTAGAAAAAATATTTGTTAATATTTTTTTATATAAAATGTTAACTAATAGTGTTGTATTATAATCCCCATTGGTAGGATGGAAATCAATGTAGATTTGACGAATGGTATGATGAACGCATTAACCAAGAATACTACAAATCATGTTTGCAGTATGTTTGGAATATGATCGGTAAATACGAACTCCAGATCTTTAAACTACAACGATAAGTTGCGGCAGTGCAGGAGAAACTAAAAGAGGCGGAAGAAGAAAATAATAGGTTGGAAGAGAAATTTAAGTGGTTGAAGCAGAGAATAATGGGCGATAGTGACTAAACAAACACATGGATGTGTTGAGTTAGTATTTTATCTTTATGTTTTCCGTGTCATGTATTTTCATTAGTTGTACCGAATTTAAATTATGTTAAGTTGCTATGTTTGTTTTTGTGTTGTAGTATTAAACTAATTAATAACCCGAGAAATAAGAACACATGCGCATATAATTTAAACCATAAATAATGTTGCTATTACATACTGAATGTCATATGTACAGAAAATAAAAAATGGCAATGTGTCCCACAACCCGTATGCTTTAAAGTATTGGTTGGCCTGAGGCGCATCCCATCCCGCTCGGCTACACTATCAGGATCATCCTCATCACGTCGCCTCTTTATCGGAGGATGCGCTGCAACATGAACGTCAGTAAGGCTGGCAGGCTCGGTAGAAGGGCTCGTCGGTCCAGCAATAACCTACATAATAATAAGATATTTTAATATATGAAATATATATTAGTAATGTACGTGTTAGCTAAAAAAAATTAAATTGTCTTACCATAGTCTAAGCGGGCTCCTAAATATAATCATCCATCTCAGGCATGTCAGTATCGCACAAAGTGGCCTCCGTGACGGCCGAGGATGATGCCTTAAAAAACACTTTAGATATTTATGACTAATCAATGAGATAAAAATAAATATAAATAATAGTAATACAAACTAACCAAATTCTGTGAAAGATCTGCAGCATCCCTCGATGATGAGCCATAATTCAGTCGGCGCCCACTATCCACATCTCGTGTCGGACGATCATCAACAGCCGTCGTTGGCTCTGAAGGACTAGAAAAATACTGATCCCACTCCCGTCGCGTAATGGTCGTGCCCGCGATCAACAATGGAGCTGACGGGGTCACCTGCGAAGTCCCAGGAGTAAGCTGAAGGCTGAATGATGGCATATCTCTAGGAGCATGGTCTGGCTCATGGTGGTCCCAGCTGATCAACTCCAACATCCTTAACAGGTGTCTCAACGCCCCCTTGCTGGGGACCACGTCCTCGCCGACCCCCGCAACCTCGTGGGACACCCCTACCTCTCTGGGCACACCTGCCACGTCGACCACATTCAGGCTCCACTACTGGCCCACGATAGTACTGCTCTGGCACCATATAATCAGCCTCGTATCCTAAGTGCTCATCATCTCGAGCTCGCCTCCATGTCCGGGAAGACAGATCTGTAACCTGACGGCCATACTTGTGCAAAGCGGCCGCTCCCTCGCCGGTATGCTGCTGCATCTGCAGTCCCAACTGGTAGAATAGATGTAGGCCAATAGCCTGCACAATATGTAAAATATTAATTACGGAACGCTAGGTTAACGTTATAAGTAAGTATACCAAATAACATACCATTTCCTCGTGCCTCCCGGTGTATAGAACGTACCGACCGCCAGCGCGATGAACGGGATTCCTGACGAAAAGTCGGGTAACGCTGCGGTACCAGCCCATATACTCATGCTCACCATCCGTCTGGTCAGGTGGAGGGAGGGCAGAATCAGGTCATGCCGCTGGTCCCAAATATCGATCTGCGCCTCTAGCCATGCCACATATGTATGGTCAACCCTGGAACGATCATCCCGCTGGTAATGTGTCCTATGCCAAGCGGACGGTGGAGGTACAAGTTGCGATCGACCAAACTGGAGAAGGACTCGCTCAGTGGCATGATGTTCGACAATATCGAGACACATCAACGGGATGGAAGAGCTCCACATAATTCGGTCGGTCGAGCAATAATCGGGCAAACGAGTTATTAGCTCGTCGCTGTATGGCCTCCAAATGAACTATTAAGTTAAAACATGAACCGTGAGTATACGCAATAAATATAAAGCCAGGCCAAGTAAACTTAAGTATACATTTACTTGTGCGCCCTCCAGTAAATTCAACAAATCCCTGCAATAGGGGATATTGTGCCGAGCCTCGTACTCACGTCTGTATCCCCGCCTATCAACCCACCTCCTAGCTAAAGGGAGAAACGGTAGAGGTGGTGCATGCGGAACGAAGGGTGGTAGAGGTGGCTGCAACTGCAGGAACCACTCCCATGCTCAAACCTAATATACAATGCGGACATAAAATTTAGGGTATATTTTTACTATGTATGTTATAATCAAAAATAACGGACTATGTTTTCACCTGAAGCAGCGGCAAAAATTCGGCAATGTCTCGCTGGGTGACCATGCTCGCCCGGCACATCTGCCTGTATAAGTAACCAAGAACAGCAACACCCCAGCTGTAATCATGTAAATCATCTAGCCGCTCAAGATGATGAAGAAATCTCAAGCTGACTAGGTTTCTCAAAGTGTTCGGGAACAATACCCCTCCAAACATAAGTAACAGCAATAACCTCGTGTACCGGTTAATATGAAGATCCGGTGTATCATCCGTAATGTCCGCATGCATCGCCTCCAGATGCAGCCGGACGGGCGTCAACTGCAGATGACTAGCCCCAACCAATGCATCCACATCCGCTGGCTAGAAACCGGTGAGCCTCTGCAACATCTCCAGGTACTACAATCCCGTATAATTTCTGATGGCATGCGGTAAAGCAACAGGATGTCCATTAACCGGCAGCCCATACAGAACCTCCACATCCTGAAGCGTGATAGTAGCCTCGCCAATGGGTAAATGGAATGTGTGCGTCTCTGGTCGCCACCGCTCTATCAAAGCCATGATCAACGACCAATCCAGTTGCAGCCGGCCGATCTCAATAATCCTATAGAAACCCGTATCCTAAAGGCGTCTGACTATACGGGGATAGAGATGGTGGGCCCTAAGAAAGTTTCACATATCGTCTACTCTTCTAGCACGGAACGTCTGGGCCAATAACTGCCCCTACCATATGTACGAAGACTTATGCTCGGCATGTAGCAACAGTAGCTCTAGCGAGGCAGGTCCGGGATGCACAGACGGAACCTCCATGACGACTACTGTAAATTGAACAATATTAATTAAAGTATTTTTCTTTTTCATTGCATAACATCTTTAAATATATTGCAATACCTTTAATATTAAAATTTATTTGATAATTTTACTATATTGTTAATTAGGTTGTACATTTTCAATATTATAATTTTATATTTTATATGTTACTTTAATATTATATATGTTAGTTTACTATTTTATATGTTTGTTTATTATTTAATATGTTTGTTTCTTATTTTATATGTTAGTTTATTACTCACCTATTTTTTACTATAATAAAATTAAATAATTAATTTTCATAACTATACAAGATTTAATTATTAAATATCCATATAACAATACTTAGTTTGAGTCCAAATGAATCATATTTTGATTCCGAACTCGACATTTGAGGCCGAGTAGTACCAAGATATCCAATGTTCTTGTGTTCATGATGAGAAAATTTCCCCGATTTATCACTTAACAGGTCTGTTATTTTATATGTTAGTTTATTAATGTATATGTTAGTTTATTATTTTATATGTTAGTTTTATTATTTTATATGTTTGTTTGTTACTCACTTATTTTTTACTATAATAAAATTAAATAATTAATTTTCGTAACTATACAGGATTTAATTATTAAATATTCATATAACAATACTTAGTTTGACAAATATTCTTGTTTTCTCATGTTATTTTCTTACGTTTGTTGACTAGAATTGGAGAGAGTTTGTATTTGAACTATCAGCTTTTTTGACATATTTTGGGTTTAACATATACTTAAATGATTAATTTCAATAATTACAAAGATACTACACTAAAGGGCACTACATTTTACTATGCTAAAAGGGCACTACATTACATATACAAGCACTACATTAGGCCACAAGATACCACTACAGCGAACTAAAGTAACAATTTATCTATTTTACTAGTCTTTTAGCAAATAAATAATCTAAATCGGATAAAAATAACAAATTAAATATCACAAAACAATCACGAAAATACATATACCTAAGTAAAAAGTAACTAATTAATTTGTTTTAACAACTAATAATAATTTTTTTATTTTACTAATTTTTTTTTAGCACACTAATACTACAGTTCGGATAAAAAATAATAAATTAATTAAATCGCAAAACAATCACAAAATAACATAGAGCACATTAAAAATAACTAATATGCATTTTTTATACATGAGTTTTAATAAAAACTAAGTCGGAATACCTCGATTTAAAGTTTTTAGAAAGTTGAAGATGTGGTGATTTGGAGCCGAAACGAGCAACCCACTACGAGATAATGCCTTAGCTAGGATGTGGGACCGAGAATCTATACTTTTTGTGGGACCAATGGGCTCCACTCGAGCTTTTTTTCCTTAACAATGGGGGGACCGCTGTTTTGTTTTGTTTAAGGGGGAGGGAGCGTTTCTGGTTTGGTGGGGAAGGGGAGTGTATGGGTTTTTATGTGGGTATAGCGCCTTATATTAAGACGCTATACTATATCGTCTTAATATAAGACGCTATACCTTCACGCTTATTTCAGGTTCAAATATAACGCATTTTAAAAGGGCGCTATACTTAACTGAGCAAACGGTCGTTAAGATATAACGCCTTTTAAAATGGCGTTATATATATTATGGTCGTCAGTTTTTTTTTTCCACACATTTTGAATCTTTGAGTCCAAAAGAACCACATTTTGATTCCAGGATTATGAATCATTGAATCATGAGAGTACACATTTTTGCTCTTATTGGTGTCTAATCAATAATGCGAAGGGGTAACCAATTTCTCCATTATTGGCATGAAGAACATATGATTTCTAAAGTTAGGCTTATACAATTGGAATGGTTGAAGTTCTTTTGACGAAAGGGGGTCTTCTTTTTTTTCCTATTTGGGTTATGAAAATGATGTAACATAGTATTGAAATGATATAATTTAAATATGGAAGAAGAATAACATAATTCTCCTCTAATCAGCATAAATCTTGAATAAAAAATCTAAGTGATACAGAGTAAAACTAAACCTATTAGTCTACTGAAATTCCGTCATTGTATGGGCCAAAAATTACCATACTTATATGCGAGCCTAAACGATATTAAGAAAGCCTTCAAAGGCCGCCATGTGTTATCAATCTGTTTACAACGAAGGACGAATACGAGGTCGAGGACAAGTACCCTCCTTAACAGAACAGTAACGACTAGTTTTAGAGATAAACTTTAAAGAGAATATTCTAGCGAATATTCTTGGGATCTGTACTATTAGGGTTTTGTAGGTGTTCCCTTATAAATAGAAAGACATATAGTTATAGAGGGGGATTGCAGAGGCGGATGCAGTGTGGTAATTACGGGTTCAATTGAACCCATAACTTTCGACGCAGAGTAGAAATTTATGTGTCAAAATTTATTAAAATTGCAAAAATAATAGATTTGAACCCATAACTTTAAAAATATAATGGGTTTAATGTTAAAAATCTTAAAAGTTGAACCCGTAGAGTTTAAATCCTGGATCCGCATCTAGGGATTGACATTTTCTTGCTTTATTACATACATACAAAATATACCTTTTCTCTCACGATCCAAGGAGAATTCGAATGTTCAAAGACTCATCAATCATTTATCATTGCCACGAAGAATATTACAGAATCTCACCCTTTTTCGGTTATCTCACTTGCATATATTTACATAAATACCATTATTTATCGTTTATTACTATTAATGCTATTCTCTTTATTCTTGGGCCATTGAATATTGTCTACTGTTACACATTTATTGCTAAGAAAACTTAACCGGAGACATTTGGCTAAGAAACTAGTTAAACGATCTTATATTGGCTTAAGACTAACTCTATTCTATTCGAAAATCTAATTGTTTAAACCTAGATCTAGATTTTGGGTCAAACTGTCATATACTAGCCTTTAATTTTTTTTAAGGGGTCGTCTGATGGGGAACAAGTTATTCCGAGATTAAAATATGAGAATTAATAATAACGGGATTATTTAGTTAATATATTTTTATTTGAAGATATTTGGTTCATTGGACTAAAAATGAGATATACCGTGTGTCATATAAATATGTGTTTGGTATATACTAGATAAGTTGGGATAAACTATTATTTTCGATTTTAACTTTGCATTGTTTAAAAGACTTTGGGGAAAGAGTCTTGGAGAAAGGCATCTTTGTCAATTTAGTATTCTCGAGATTAATTAATCCCAAGATTATTATCCCACCCTCAATGTGGGGTAAAATAATACCCAATTGTAGGATTAATTAATCGTGGGAATAGCTAATTCCGGATTCAAAAATTTCAACCAAACGCGGGATAAAATAATCCCGCATCTAATCTCGTAAATATTATCCCTTATCGAGCATATCAAATGACCCCTAAGTAGAGATTTCATCCTTTCCGATTTGATTAACGCTCTGTGTTTATGAAGACTAAGTTTGATCAATGTTTGGAGTTAAATGGGACATACATTGGGAGTAAACTTGATAGACAAGAATATATAAGGTTCAAAATATCATCAATGGGTAATAAGCAAATTTTTAATCACATGGGCTATAAGTTATTCTTTTTTTCAAATGATAGCACAAGCTGAAAAAAATAGGGAAATGTTCTAATAAAGATTTAGGTGGGGAAAGTTGTGTGGTTGTCTACCACTTAGAGTAGAAAGGATGAACCATTTTTGCTGGCCAACACAAGATATGAGCATTAATTCTTAGCATAAAGTACAACATTTAGGTCTTCCAAAAGGTATCCTTTTAATTGATGATCTATTGATTTCTGTTACAGACTTTGGTGGAGTTAGTTGGGTAGTTACATGTACATTGATTTTAATAGCACATAGTTTTGTACTCTAGCTGAATTTATTCCACAAATTCTCGCACAAAAAAGTCACCAATTCTTCGATGTGTAATATTTTCACTAACTTGATTAATCTAGTTTCGCATTGAGTAGACCATTAAAGGAAGTATAAGTTCTCCTTGCCAAAACGTTTTCTATTTCCGTCTCGCACTCGAAAATTTTAGATGAGAGTGAAGAAATTTCAATGACATGATCACAGTTAACGAACTTGCATCTCTAGGAGAAAGTTAAGTTCATAATCTTTTCATTTTAACTGAGAGCTTTGATTAGATTATCTTATTAAGTCTGTTTGGACAACAATAGTACTCTCTGCCTCCCAAATAATGTATATTTTTTGTTTATAAATCATACTATTTATTTTTTCAAAGTCAACTCTTTTTCTACCTTTTTCGATGCCTATTTATTTTGACAAGGCAAAACCACTTTTACGCTATGGAAATTTAATATTGTAATGGTTTCTCTAGTTCCTACATTGTCAAATCTTGAGTGTATAGGCTCTCCTCTTATAAGAGAAAATGACATTGTATAGCTGCTTATAAGAGAAAATGACATTGTATAGCTGCTTATAAGAGAAAATGACATTGTATAGCTGCTGTAGAAATAATAGTCGAAAAATATAAAAAATTTGTATATTTTATATATATATATATATATATATATATATATATATATTATGTATGTTATATAAAAAATTATACAAATTTTATACACTTTAAGAAAATATGTAAATAGTTTCTGGCGCGGGCTAAAAGTGATAATACCCCTTCATATAATGGCAAACTAGACCAGAATTTCCGCTAATATTTATCAACATTTTGATGGTCCTTTGATTAACAGTTTAAATAAATTAAATTGCCAAGATAAATAAATAAGGATTACAAATGTTGCAATATTCAGTTTTGTAGCTAGTTCAAACAATTAAACAAGATGCTCTAAAATTAACATATCACTACTAGTATCTTGCTTTGCTTCATTATTTGGAGAAAGGGATCTTTGCTTTTCACCACATCTCCAAAATCACACATCAAAGGGAAAAAATAGCTAAAATTGCTCTACATGAGAACTTGAACTTGCACTATTGCTGTATTGCCATCTTTGAGAAAAAAAACCTTCATGTCTCTGTCTGGAAATCTTACCTTCCACTTTAAAATTGACAGGTTTATCCATATACTCAAATATTCATTCATCGTTTTGCGTGTTCTGGTCGTCATCACCTTCAACATGATATTGTTTGACAGCAACAAATATTTTCTCAGGTACCAAGGGTCCATCTTCATGATCTACTAATTTAGTTTCCCATCTCAGTCCTGCTGCAATTTTCCTAACCTTGTTCAATACTTCAACTCCATCTCGAAGAATGACCGACCCTTCAGGCCGCAGAACACGGTCCATTTCTAGAAGAATATCTTCAAATTCACACCTGTTTACAATAATATAGCTTTGAGATTTTGATATCTTCTACGTAATATATATATCCGATTTTCATAGATAGCTAGCTATAGATCCCTCTCAAATATATAAGAATCAGAGCATAGATCCATTTCTTTAAAGAAGAGTTGAAGAATGCTTACTTGTCCTGATACAAAGTGAACAAGCGATTAGCATGAAGGAGGTCATACGTCCTCGGGTACGTGGAGAAGCCTTCACACCTGAAAGGAGAAGAAAATCGAAATTAATCCAAGAGTTTCAGAAGCAATATTCTAGACTGTTCCCGGTGTAAAACAGTAACAGAAGAATGACAATTGACAAAGGATCTCCTTTCATACATGCAAGTAACAATAGATTGTGAATGTTTCATTTGAATCCTAGATGCTATAGGTTTTCAGTAAATAAAAGGGAAGATCTTCCCGATTTCTTGATAATTGTGGTAGGTGAATAGGCCGAATGCCCATTTAAGTAAACCAGCAAAATTCTTTACCATTTGCCAAAAAAAAGAGTTTAGTTGATAAGAAACCATTAGCAATGCGTACCAGTCATGGTATATCCCAATCAAGCCCCTCTCATATACGACACCAAGAGTGTTTTCAGCAATAGTTGGCACAACATTCATCACCCACAGCTTAGGAGAGTCCAGTGCTGCAGCAAATCCTCCAAGTCCGGCATTCATATCCATTATGTTGTGGTATCTCGTGGTGCCGAGTAGGCTAACGATCCTCTTGTAAGAAGTGACATGTTTCTTCCAAAGCTTATTATCCTCTTGATAAGACTCAATTGTCACCCCAGGAACCATTTCATTGGCTACACGTGGCGGAACTGCAAAGAGCCTAGCAGGAAACTTCTTCAATTCCCCTCCAGCTACTTCATCAGAATTCTGGACCTCAGGATAGGGGGTTATGCATGTGTCCATTTTTTTGTACCTGAATCACCATTTTATAAAGAGTGGAAAAAATAACCACAAATTGATACTTACATAATGGAACAACAATCTAGCATTCAGTATTTTTGGTGATAAATCAAATGACCAAAGGTAATGTCATAGTCATGACTCATACTCATGAGTGGCTCCCTATTCTTCATTCAACTATCGCACGCTCTAATTACCTCTGATTTACACTTTTGTGAAATTTCTAATTTAACTTCGTGCCAAGTGAAACGGAAAGACCCACCAATAACTGTATATCTTCACTAATGTCAAAGGGGAGTCTTGCTTAACTGGTAAAGTTGTTGCCATGTGATCAGGAGGTCACAGGTTCGAGCAGTGGAAACAGCCTCTGGCAGAAATGCAGGGTAAGGCTGCGTACAATAGACCTTTGTGGTCCGGCCCTTCCCCGGGCCCCGCGCATAGTGGGAGCTTAATGCACCGGGGTGCCCTCTCTTTTTTTTTTTTTTTTTTTTTTTAAAATGTTGTTGGTTGGATACTATAACCTGAATTTTGTCAAAGCAGAAAGTCACATCGAAGGAACTTGAAGTTCTTTTATTTAGTACTTCAACAGACATCAACATACTGGCTTTCAAACAGCTCTTTTAAAATATACGATCTAGAAAGATAAAAGGTTTGCCCAGTTGCTACAGAAAGCAATTATTTTCTCTAAATCAAACTACTTTATATGTGCAGCATGGTCCCTGAAGCCGTGTTCCAGTTAATATTACTACAGGAAATTGAAAGTAGAAACTTGAGTTGCAACTCTTGTGAGCAAACCACATTGAAACTAGGGCGACAAACAGTTAGGATTCAAAAGCGACAAATTATCTTGTACCTTTCACAACAAAAACACACTAAAGAGGGTCTCAGGACTATGAAAAAGGGTAATTTAACAAGTAGGACTCAGTTAACTTACCAGACATTATCAGTATCCTTTGTTTGACATACGTTGGCAGATTTCCTTCTGCTGCATGATTTTCCATTTATTTTTTTCCTCCATATAGCTACATCACCTTTTTCATATTTCTTCTCCCAGCAAAGAAGCTCAGCAAAATCTTCAATCCTCTTTTGCTCAGCTTTCACATCCGCAATTGTCCTGTTCCAGACTCTGTGATAGGTCTTCCAATTAAGTGGAGGACCAGACAGTATCCAGTATCCACCAGGTCTCAAAACTCGATCGACTTCCATCATGTACATACCCTCTGCACATACAAGCCAACTATCAGCAAGCTAGAAATTTCACCCTTGAAAGTTAAATTCATCGCTGGCAATTTTAATTTTCTCAGGATAAGCTAAAGTCACAATCACTACTTAGAATTATTAACATACAGCACCTATTTTTATTCACTACATGATTCCAACAAGGATCTTTCCTCTTACACAGAGGATTTTACAGTTCGAATGGAAATCTTTTATGCTATAGACTCATTCCAAATCCAAATCTTTTTCCCTATGACTTGATCTCCAGTGCACAAATGCATTTCTCCTATTTGGAAGTTCCAACGGTATTAGATGTCTCCTTTCCAAAGGTGTTGTTATTAGAACTCCCAATGCTCCGGAAAGCACTTGAAGATCAATACAAAAGGCAAGTACAACATGAAAAATATTTAATTAAGGTGAGAATCTTAGAAAAGTTCTTAATTATCACTAACTTTTGTAGTATTTATCCACGACAATCCTCTTAAATGGTTAAATCCACCTTCACATTTATCATTTATGTACCAAAGCAGGTTGAGGTCTTAAATTGGATCTTGCAAGTACCTGTCATTTTAACATCTATGTGTTTATTCCTCTCTAAACACTTACTAATTGGAATTAATAGTCCAATAATTCATGCATTCTAAGATATAACATTTCAACATTTTATTTATAGCATATAGGAACCACAAATTTATCAATACTAGTTACAAACATAAAATGTCCTCCAATTTTAAGCGTGACTCACATCCAAAGACTCTGACATCATTTGTGTAAAGAATGAAATATATTACACCAAATAATACAGTCCAAAACTTCGCAGCAACATCAGAACTTCTTTTTTAAAAGCTTAGAAGGCTAATGCTTTTCTTTTTAATAAATAAACAGTTGCATCAATATACACGAAGATGATACTTTAGAGTTAGCGGACAAAGGCTTATCTTCCCTATGGCAGTCAACGCATATTTTCAGAGTCATCAGCACCTATACCTTGTTTCCGATTTTTCCTTCTTTTTCTTTTTGACAAGTACTGTTTCCAATTTTATGTTTCCAAAAGGTTCCACAGATCTTAAGCCCATCTAATAAGATAGATAAAGAAGATAGGCCTATATCAGAAAGTTCGGTAAGCTTGTTAAACTATATCTTGTGCATATTACCGTTTGATGCCCAGGGAATGAGACAGCGAGAACAATGAGACATGTCAAATGCTCTTGATGGGTATGGAAGGTGTATGGAACCAAACACTCCAATAACAGCAGGTACACCTCGCTCCAATGCAAATTGCACTTGTGCTTCATGATTGTCCTTAGGTGCAAATGACATTGCCAGAATATTTCTCTTCAGCAAGTAAGCACCCCAGCTTGCAACCTTATCACATGATATGTGAATGCAATAAGTTGTCTATTATCGATACTTCAAAAAAGCATGATATTTGATGAATAATAACAAGCATTAATGCAGTGAGAAACCCTTTTCCTGTAGAATGTGATTACTTAAAAACAGGAAAAGACTCAACAACAGCACGAGAAGAACTTGCAGATATTCCTGGCAGTAATCTTGCCTTTTCCAAGTGAGATAGACTATTTATTAGTTTTGAATTTTTAAACCTGAAAGCAAGATTTTACAAGGTATATCAAAAGATGGTGAAGGACAGACTACTTTTTTATGACCTGTATGTTATATTAGACTCCAAAATTTTTAAAGATTCGCTGTATTAAATCAATTGGGATAGTATCCTTCCCAGCAACTTATCAGGGAAAAAATGTATTCTCACAGGTAAATGGGAAGTGTTAAGATAGTCAATTCAATGACCTCAGTGATTAAATATCCCATTTAGGCTTTCAATACCATAACCACTATAAATAGCACTGTTACAAGTAAATGTGAATTAGTCAAGTAACAATATGTTAATAGAGGTTTTAAAAGATGTCTTATCGTCAAAGAACACAGTGATCCTCGTATTGCAGTTTTGCTCATTGACAAAAACTTGTTTAACATGTGCATGAAACTTGTTTAGCACATGAATCGCGTAAACTCTCCTCTTTCCTTATATAAAATGTAACCATCGAAGATAATCAGCATCATGGAAGCTTTTTTAATGGAATAACTCGTAAACTGTAAGGGAAAGGAGGAAAAAAGGAAAATAGAATATACCCCGCAACCAGTGTCAAGAGCAGTTCTTATCATGCCACTTTTAATTGGAACCACAGATGCAAGTTCATCAATATATGCGTCTGCTCCTTTAGGAAACATTGTACCTCCTCCTGGAAATTTGAAAACGTTTCCCTGAAACTGTACCCAGTTCTGGACCGCCTTCTCAACTGTCAAGTGTTTGTAAGGAACATTAGCATAGTAGGCATAATCACGGCTTTTCGGCCATGGAAATGGAGTTGTGTATCCTTTGGGTGCTAGAATCAAACAACGAAGCTTTTCATCATCTGGAGGGCAATGCCTTTCTCTATATATCATATTTTCCCGTGGGAACGTCATTGCTCGGTCTTGTTCTTGGCAGGGAGTGTAGTCAGTGTATTTAGCCTCACATGACTTGAATACTTTAGTTTTTGGTTCTGAAGATTCAATCATTTCTACATAATTATGGTGTGATTCGAAATCCAGAGTGGATGGTGGAAAGATATTGCAGTCAGCAGTTTGCTCGGTCACTGCTAGTGCTAATTTATCTCCCTTACCGGACCCACTCTTCTGCCAAACTCCTATTAGATAAAAGAAACAGCAAAGACCAATTACAATCAATATAGAGATCGGTCGTCGTGTTCTGTTGCTTGGTGCATGATACTTGGACGCCATTATGTGCTCACGGCAGCACCAGAAGTTCCCTGTAGCATCAAGAAGTTAGAATTTCGAGCAATTGCCAGGATGCAAAAGATACTCTTCTTCTAAAAGTAAGTTTCATATAATCATCTCAAGCCAGGAGAAACAGTAGCTTCATATCCACTAAGTCTCATGATACAGGCAACTCATTGGTTCTTGACAGTTGAACAGTAACAGTTCGACTGAAATTCTCAAAGGACAACTCAAAGAGACCTAATATAATCTAATTGCACAAAAGGATGAATTAGTAATAGGTATTCACAGATATTCAAGATTTAATCTTTATATTAGAACATAAATGCTTCTTTAACTTCCTCACTTTACTTCGTGAGCAGTACACCAGCCGGTGGGCTGACTACTCACACTGAAGTAGAGATTTCATCAAAGAACTCAGAAAATACTACATTACCATAAAACTGACTTCTGATTGAAAAACAAAAAATAAGAAAAAGAGAAAATTTAACAAAAAGATCTTTTTACCAACAGCTTAGGAGACAAAACGGTAGTGCATCAAGTGATTAACGTATCCAAATAATTAACTGAATTCTCTAAATAAGGAATCACCAGACACAGATCTTGCAAAACTGAAAGTAGACCTTTTCAAAGAAAATCATACCCATTGATCTACAAAGTTAAAGAAAACAAAAGGGTACACAGAAAAATGAAAACTTGATCAAATAACGAGAACTCAGTGTCTTCATACTAGGACAGAAATCTTTTTTTAACTATTCACTTTACTTCATATAACACCTCCCTTGGGACAAATATTCACAATGAAGTTAATGTATTATCAAAGAACTCAGTACAGACTAAATCACTACAATTCTGACTTCTGCTTGAAAAACATAAAAAATAAAAAAAGGTGAAAAAAGAGAAAATCTAACAACATAAAGCAGAAAGTGCATCAAGCAATTAACATACTTTGATAATGAACTGAATTCTCTGAAACAAGAAACCACAAATACAGATCTCGGAATATTCAAAAGAAAATCATACTCATTGATCCACAGACTTAAAGAAAACAAAAGGGTACACAAGAAAGATGAAAACTTTATCAAATAACAAGAAATTGAAACAATAAAGTTTGAATCACAGCTACACAGAGACCAAAACCAATGCAGCAAAGTACAAAAACATTGAAATAAACTAAAAATAGATCAAAACTTTAGTTTATTACCTAGAAAGAGAGCTCCTCAGTTCTCACTTGACGAGTGAGAGATCTGACGCTAAGATTTTTTTAAAGATTAGAAGGGAACTGAAAGCAGCAGCCTACACATACTCTGCTATAAATGCACTGTATTTTCAAAAGGAAAAAAAAAGATAGATTTTTTAAAGTGAAGATGAATCAATGGAGTAGATCAGAAGTAGAAGTAATAGTTAAAGATCAGAATTGGGAACTTTTCAATTGAACTTTTTGAGCAGTAAAAATTGAATAGCTTGGCCAGACTCCCAACTGGTGTGGATTATATGGGTAGTGTGAAAAGATAGGGAGACCGCGTTAGGACTCTTGTTCTTTTTATTTTTATTTTTTCTTTTGTTATAATGTGCAAGTAGGAATCATATTTTCAGCCAAGTGGATAATTGAAAAAGGACCAAGTTCATTTTTTTTTCTTTTTCAATATTTTTTACTTTTAACGGAAGAGAATGCAAAATGTTAATGAATTATTTGTAAATTATTCTTTAATTTTTTAATTAGATAAAATATTTAAGCTCGAAATATTTTCTCTCCACTTTTAGACATAGGAATTTGATAATTTTTGTACCCATGTTCAATTTAAGGTTATGTTTTGCCCTTAACTTTTACCAATAAGTCAGATTGTTTGAACGCCATAAGCGCATAATTCTTAAGTTGCAACTTTCTCTTTACCTTTCAAACTTGATTTGGTAGCACAAATATTTTACATATTTAGTTTTATTTCAAGTAATTTGTGAAAAAATAACACAACATACAACAATATAGGAATCTATTTTCCCATATATAAAAATAAGAGGTATTGACTCATCTGTCTACATCGTATCCCATCTGGTTTTTCAAAAGATCTAGTAATACCATTTTATAAGTAGGGAAGGACAATTATTATGACAATTTTGTCTATGCCTGGAATAGATTCACAAATGAAGATGGCTTAATTAACGTGACCGACAACAATTTTTTGTTTATTTCTATAAATAGACTGTTGGATTTTCCGTAGCTAACTCTAATACTCCCTCCGTCTCATATTAATAGTCATGGTTACTAAAAATAATTGTCTCAAATTATTTGTTATTTTAGAAGTTCAAGACAAATTTGAGTGTTTTTTTCCTTTTTACCCTTAGTAATAATTGTTCTTGAAGATAGAGATAACACATAAATAGACTAAATATTCAATGAAGAGAGAATATAAGTTAAGACATAAATAAGGGTAGAATAGTCTAGTCCCTTTCCTAATTCATTTTTCTTAAGGGGCGTGTAAAAGAGAAACATGACACATAACATGAGACGGAGGGAGTAATAATATTCTGATACTCATATATCTTATTGGGAAAAGGGCCAAATATACCCCTCTACTTTGGTATATTGTTCATATTTATCCTCCTTTAAACTATGGGGTCATGTTTACCCTTACCGTTAGCCAAACTTTTTAAAAATACCACCCACCTAACGGAAATCTCCAGATTAATAAAATAATCATTTTTAAAAAATCCATTAACCCAAACCCGTTAAACCCATTATTTAAAAATACGGAACCTAGATTTTTGAGACGTCTTAACACATTTTATTCATTTAGAGAGACCGTGAATGATGGTGGAAGTAGGATAAGTAAGAGCTTATATTTTTGGTTATTAGTTGTTCATGGTGGTATTGGGATGTCAATGTTATCACTTTCGGTTATTTTTTTGGGTGGTTGTAATATGCCATCCCTTTGTCTAATGTAATACACACTTGACAATTAGTTTGTATGTTGGTAACAACTAATATATACTTTAATAATACTTGTATTTGATTAATACATTAAGTTAGTGTACTTAGGTTGTTAAGTTTGCTTTACAACTTGTTGGTATACTTTCTTTCATTCTTGATGAATTTTTCGGACTGTAGCTTGATATTAAATTGAATCTCCTCTAATTATTTTTTAATTTTAATTTGTTCATTATAAGTTCAGTTGTTACTAAGAATTACGAGTATCCCATCCTATATCTTGGAATCTAACTTTGGTTCTTAAGGGGTGATTTGGCGATAATTACTTATTGCCCAAATGCTTAAAGCAGAAAAAAAAAAATATGGTGTATGAATATTCATCAATAAAGGCTCACTGTTGGAGTAAGAAATACTTCGGTAGCTGCGTTAAGACTTCAGAATTGCCAACCTAATAAGATGTTGTAAACATTCAAGTCATGGTGGAAAGAAAATCATGATGAATACTTGGTACAGTTCGACATGGTGGGAAAAAAACAAAGAGAGAAGCTAAAAGAAAAAAAAATTTGGAAAAGGTAGAATATAATAAACATACAATAAGGATATTAAAAGAATTGGGACTCAATGTATAAATGAATATATGGTTGTCGGTATTTTTATGTCTTTCACTTCTTGAATTCAACAAGTGACTATGTAGGAGACGACTAATATGTAAGAAAGAAGTGCAGTAAATAAAAGCGGTTTAACGGGTTTTTAAAAAGGTATTTTATTAATCTGGTGGCTTTCCGTTAGATGGAGGGTAATTTTAAGAAATTTGGCTAACGGTAAGGGTAAATATGACCCCATAGCATAATGGGATAGATGTGAACAATATACCAAAGTAGAGGGGTATATTTAACCCTTTTCCCTATCTTATTAGATCTGGATGCTTAGATGGAACCCGAGTTTATGCTCTAAAAAAATGAAATGGTAACATGATTAATAAAACTAAAACTATGAGCTAAGAAAAGCAAAACTTTTTCCCACTTGAAATAAAAGTTATGCAACAAAAAGGTACAACTTAAAAGAATTTAAGGTAGATCTGCATAATGCAGCATGTTACTTTGGAGGAATAAAGAATTTAGTAGGAAGATTACTTTAGATTCCCTTCTCCATTTATAGTTAACTAATCTATATTTTCAAATTTCAATACACTAATCTTAAGCAAACATCAAGATATATTAAGGTCAGTTCATTAATTACATCCAAATGTGTTGAAATAAAATCACATGAAGGGTACGCGTAAAAGACATTAATGATTGACCTAGGTGGAGTGAGAATTTAAATGAAAAAATAGAAAGGCAATACTGATAATGGACCATTGGGGGACCGATCTGAAGATGACATACTATCAAGTGCCATTGCGTTAGTAATTCTCACACTCTACCGACACTATTCAGTCCCATAGAGTCATTATTTTCAGTATATTTTGACTTGTATTTGGCTCTCAAGCCAATTTTCCAATTTCATTGCGGATATTCCTCTTATGACTTGACAATGCCATTTTCTTTTACAATCCTAAAAGGACTTTGACAGCAGTATCACGAGTCGAGCTGGCTGGCAAAATTGTCCATCAAATTCAAGGTACATTTTGGGATGTGTATGAAGAAAGCATCATATTATATAAGCATAAAGCAAACACAATTCGACAGAAACGTGACATAAAGAAAGTACATTTAGAATATGAAGCTCCCACATCTACACTCCGTCCTCAAACCCCACTTGTGGGATCGTACTGGGTATGTTGTTTTTGTAGTATGAAGCTCCCACATGAATTCCATCATAGCCAAAATTGTTGCGTTTCTGTTGCACACTAATGTGGTTAACGCCAGACTAATAATTAGATTTACAAGGTGCTATTCTGAAACGTGTATCATGGACCTAAGAGTACAACACTGGGAACTGCATTTTGCCAATAAAAGTACTACTATACAACAATTTAAAACAAGCAAACAAGAGTGTAGGATAAAGCTCAGCAATTCACAGGCTCCTCGACCTTCAATAGCCAGTTTCTTTGCTGAGGGGAGAGATTTGCATGTTCATCTCTCACTAGCCTGCTTTCCTGCGCTTTCTTCCTCTTACCCGAAGAGCTTAAAGAACCCTCAACTACAAAAACAGAAAGATTAAAGTCAAATTCAAGAAATAAGGAAAGAGAGAGAGGGGAACAAACAATAAAGAGTTTTATTGCTAAAAGAAATCTGGAATGGGTACTCATCCTATTGTTGTCTTATATTCTTTCTTTTTCCCCTAAAACGTGGTAAAAGAGCTTAGCAAGGCAGGGCATAGACCTCATTCAAAGTGCCTGTTCTTTGTCTATAAATTTCGGCGTCTTAAATTGTCATATAGGGATATTATGGAGAACAAAAAAAGTTTAGAAAGGAAGCACTAGATTGAAGTAACCATTATAAGAGTCTCACCCAAAGTCGAATAAAAACCTAGGAAGTGAAGCTATACAGATTTATAGGAAGAGTGTCCCTCATCGGTGGGATTTGAGCTCCTTGGTCTCCTTATATGGTCTTGAGCAATCCTCACCTCATAAGCTAGCTTTTGGAGTTGAATTAGCCCCAAGGTCCATTTATCATGAGGCAGTATCACACCTCCAGAACATTGCTTCATGATGTAGTTAACTATTTATGAGAGTGCAAAAGGAGTCTCAAACTTACTTCGTAAGTACTTGCTATCAAAAATCTCTTACTCAATCTATTACTCTCTTTTTCTTATAAGGACTCAATCTATTACTCTCGTTAATGCACTGGCTTGAAAACTTTCTTCCCAAATTCCCCACTGATCTTTTGTAACACAGGTTACATTTACAGCCTCTGGTGATAGACTGCCTCTAATGCATCGTAAAATGTTATTTGGGCTCTCAGACTCAATGTCTCAAAACTGATAAGACATTAAACCACTTACCATACTGCTGCAATTAAATTTTTTACAAAAACTTTAGTAAGAGAAAAAGTCAAAAAGAAAGAAACCAATTAACAATTTTACCACATCATAAGTGGTGTTCACCGTTCAGCGCGATAAAACCTGTTTTCTTAATAGTAAATTCCAACTGCTAGACAGGAGAAGAAGTGTTTCTAAGAGACATCCATAGGAGCAAACATTCCTATTATGTGTTTCTATCAAAAAGGACATTTCAACGTGAAACTGTGTGAACTTTGCTCCATGGATCAAGTTTTAAATACAAATGTCGTTGCAGTTAACTAATTGACTTTTAGCTGGAAAAAGAACCAGTAACTGCTTAGAAAGAACATGTTAGCCAAAAGGTGAATTGATCAACAACAGCAAGTGTTTAACTCAAGACTAAGGCAGTAAAATGGCTTCCATACCTTGCCATTCCCATACCACTTTACTTTCACCTTTGACCATCTTAGGGTATCTCTCTAGACGAGAATCTTCTTGAACCAACTGCTCAACCTACAAAACATAGATATAGAAAAGATAGAACCTTCTACTATCTTGTTTTTTCCAATCAAGAACCATATACTATTTTGTTACTCTGAAAGCATTTCAACTAGGCATAGGAAAAGTAGGAAGCACAGTATCATCCCTGAACCAAAAAATGTAGAAAAAAAGAAGGGAGGACATTAGCACCTTTTTCCATAACATTGGATCCTTCCTTTCCTTCGGTGAAAGAAGATGATCCCGCAACAGTGATGCCACCACCCAAGGTTCATGCTTGCCCGTCATACTTCTTGCACTCACTGCCTTCTCTTCAAGTACATCACAAGCCTATCATATTCAAGTAGTATAGCCAGTCACAAGTTTGACACTGAGAGCAAACAATGTCACAGGATAGATTCTCCAAGGAAAGAAAACGATGTTAAATACCTCATTATATATCTGTTCAGCTCTAACTGACAAGTAGTACCTCCAACGGAGTTTTAACAGCATGAAAATGCTACCCAGGAGCTGTAAATTCCAATATTGTCAACAAGGTTTAGATGGTTATAATATAAGCTTCCAAAGGCTGCTCTTACTGTGGAGTACCAATGCACAAGCTGGAACCAATAGCAAAGCATGCTCAAAAAGCCACTGCTGGATGCGACAGGAAACTGGTGTATAATGTTGGACCAGCAAAGCTGGACACTTCAACTCTTCCATTCTAGACAAAAGATGTAAAAACATTAATGAAAACGAATATGATATATTTTCATCTGCTTGTTACAAAATAATGGTTAATATAACAGAAATCAGTAGAGCATACCCTTGATCATTCAGTCTTCTCTCCAAAACCTTGCCAAGAGCCTCCATGGCTCGTTGCATGGCATGAGCATAAACAGCCTTGTTCAAGCCATACTCATCCATTATTTTAGATTTATTCACTTTTTCCCACAATTGGTTACTTTGAACCTAAGGCAAGCGTCAAATTATGGAGAATATTAATTCAGTAGCTTAATAATACAGAAGACATCTTGAAGATCTCTTTTTTGTATGTGCGTGTGTGTGTGTAAGAGAGAGGGGAGGGGGGGTAATACACAAGATTCAAAAGCAACACACCCAAATATTGCCAGCGCCTGTGCATGAAAATTGAGCATATTCTTCACAGAGAAGACCTTCTACTGACTTTGACTGCACATACGTAAATTACATAATTGAGTAAGCATTCAAAACCCAAACTTAATCAACACTGCACGTTTATAACTGAAAAAGGTAAATAGGTATCACTCACGAGCTTCTTAGCTGCTTCATTTATATTTGAATCTTCAACACATAAGTTCCCGAGCCTCCGGTAGCCATGCGCACACTCTAATTTGCCTTCATGGCATACTCCATTAAGTGGACAAGGCTCACACAAGTCTAAAGCCAAGAGGAATAATTAAAACCCAACAACGCTATTGATCTCAAAGAATATCGAAAAAGTTGGAAGTTATTTAAGAAGCTGTCAGCACTGCACAACATAATGTTCTGCAGCTTCTCTTCTCCAAAATGAAGAGGATCACACAATTTTGAAATGTTGTAAGAATAAGCAAATGCAAAACAGAAATACATAGAAATAACATATAATAAACCGCATATTTGATTAGGAAGCTTTTACCCGTGTTCCACAAAAAATTGCAAAAGAAGATAACATCCAGCTGTTTTCCCGTTTAGAACCAAAATAACAATTTTAACCTGTGGTATTTACCCTTCTCCAGCTATATGATATGGATACAAGAAACTGAACAACAGATGCTCTCATTATGTGGGATAGATATTCTGGATACTCATTAAGATGCAGAGAGATCTTAGTAGTGCGTTGATTAAGTTTCTGTCCGGTAAAACAACAACAAATCCCGTGAAATCCCACAAGTGGGGTTTGGGGAGGGTAGTGTATATGCAGACCTACTCCTACCTCAGGGAGATAAAGAGGTTGTCTCCGAAAGACCCTCGGCTCGAGATTAAGAATAGAAACAAGGAAATATCACCAACAAAGGCCTGAAAAATGATACCAATAATGTATGAAATGGAAAAAATTGATGGAAGAGAGCAATAGCGAAAGCAATAGCAACAAGCAGTAACAATGACAAGATACCAGAAAACTGAAGCAGAAGATAGTAAGAAAACAACCATAATACTAGCAATTTAAGAACGACAAGATACTAACAGACTGACCCTAATAAATCGGTACAACTGAGAAAAACATCTGACTACCTACTACCTTTCTACCCTAATTCTCGACCTTCACATCTTTCCTTCAACCATGTCCTCGGAAGCTGAAGGCGCGTCATGTGCTGCCTGATCACCTTTTCCCAATACTTCTTATGTCACCCTCTACCTCTTCTCATACCTGCCAAGGTCAACCGTTCACACCTCCTTACTGGGGCATCTAAGCTTCTTCTTCTCACATGCCCAAACCATCTAAGTCTCGCTTCTCGCATCTTGTCCTCCATGGGAGTCACACCCACCTTCATCCGAATATCCTTATTTCTAATCTTATCTAACCTAGTGTACTCGTACATCCATCTCAACATCCTCATTTCAGCTACGTTCATCTTCTGGATATGGAAGTTCTTGACTGGCCAACACTCTAACCCATACAACATAGTCAGTCTAACCACCGCTTTGTAAAACTGACCTTTAAGTTTTTGTGGCACATTCTTGTCACACAAGACGCCGGATGCTAACCTCCATTTCATCCACCCCGCCCCAATACGGTGTGTGACATTCTCATTAATCTCCCCATTCTTTTGGATAACTGACCCAAGATACTTGAAAGTTCCTCTCTTAGGGATGACTTGTAAGTCAAGCCTGACGTCCATATCCGCTCCCCCCGTCACGTCGTTGAACTTGCACTCCAAGTATTCTGTCTTAGTCCTGCTCAACTTGAAACCTTTACACTCTCGGGTCTGTCTCAAAACTTTCAACTTTTTGTTGACACCGCCTTGCGTCTCATCAATCAGTACTATATCATCAATATATAACATACACCATGATACCTCCCCTTGAATATGATGCGTCAGTGCGTCCATCGCCAATGCAAATAAGAATGGGTTGAGCGCAGATCCTTGTAGTAACCATATCCCAACCGGTAAATGATCTGAGTCTCCTCCCACTGTGCTCACCCGAGTATTAGCTCCATCATACATGTCCTTGATCACCCTAGTGTATGCTATAGGAACACCTTTAGCCTCCAAACATCTCCAAAGAACCTCCCTAGGGACCTTGTCGTACACTTTCTCTAGGTCAATAAATATCATATGCAAATCCTTCTTCATTTCCATGTACTGTTCCATCAACCTTCTAACAAGATGAATGGCTTAGGTGAACGTCCCGACATGAAACCGAACTGATTCTCGAATACAGACACAGACACACAGTCCTCCTTACCCTCGCTTACTCCACCTTCTCCCAAACTTTCATAGTATGACTAAGCAACTTGATACCCCTATAGTTGTTACAATTTTGGATATCACCTTTGTTCCTGATTAAGTTTTTGTGTGGTGATATGCAAGATTGACAACTTCAACAAACAGTTGTCAGAAATGATATACAAAATTTCTTTCGCTGGAGGAGATCAAAAAATAGTTAAAAGGGCAAAGAAATTACGAGGAAGAAGCATTTCTGGTGATCTTCTGCTTCTTTTCTCTGCAAAGAGGAATCTTGCAGAGGAAAACAGATGATCATGTGCTGATCTCCCACTATTAACAAATTATGACAGTTTTATCTTTCTTTTAACCTCCTTGTTAAGAGTGTTTTCCAATAAGTATTAAAAATATACTAGATAATTGGGGTCATTCTGCAATCTGCATAATGGTATATTTGACACAAAGACATAGTGTATCACAAGATAATGTATTGAATCATTTGAATAACTCTATGATGTGATAAACATTACATTTTCCACATGATATACTAATAAAGCTGAAGTATATCAGAATTCAGAACCACCTAGCATTTTCTTAACCTCTAAACCTCTTATGACATACAAGCCCATACCTTAGCTTCCCTTGTCTTTAATGTTAAAATTCCAATCCCATCATTCGGAGTAATAAGCTTTTCAAAACAAGAGCAGGTCATGAGCTGCTTTAGTTAAAAAATCCAGTCCAGTAACTTGGTTTTTCTTCTAATCAATATTTTATGGATTATGCTCCTCAATTTAAGGTGTAAATATGACTTTCCATCCAAATTATAAAGTTTGGGGATTAAAGATAGGAGTACTTTTCTAGCAAAAGCTTGCCCCTTTCTTAGTCTCCAACAGATTGAATTCTTCTGGCCTTACAACTTCCTTATTTAGCCATAGCTTAAGAGAACACTAACGTAATTATTCAACATTTACTATGACATCTAAAACGTTATATTAAAAAGTTCAACTTTTTGAATAATTTGATAATTTCAAAATGGCCGAAAGCTGTGAAAGTAGTACAAAAAGCAGTATGATAAATCGGGAAGGAGGAAGTAATTGTTATAATCAGGTTTTGATACCCTAACATGTTGATTATAAAAAAAACAATTGAGAATATAACATTAGAAAAAAATAGCAAATTTACTAGAAGAACAAAATGGACTAACCGGAGAGAGATTCATCGAAGTCGGGATTGCTATCGCAAAAAGGTTTCGGCTGGTGATTGAGAAATGTGAAGACGTAGTTGCAGGCAAATGCGACGGCGGAGGCAACAAAGACGACGGCGAGGAGCCGTGAGAACTCTGATTTAGAGGAAGGGAAGAAGTTCGAGGAAGGTTCTAGAGGAATATCGATGGATGATGCAGAAGGACGAGAAGAAGAAGAAGAAGAAGAAGGAGTTTTGTACTTGGTGGGTTTAGGGTTAGGGCTAAGAGAGGAGGGCGATCTAGGGGGCCGTGTTCGAGGTGTGGAAGCCATTGATGATCAGTGAGGGATCTGTGGAAATTGGGTGCAAATTCTAGTTCTATTCTAGGAAAATAAAAGGGAATAGTAGCATTGTGTTATAACATAACTTTTATATATATATATATATATATATATATTATAAAATAAAAATTGTAAAGTAAAAACAAGTATAGATAGAAACTGATATATTATTCAAATTTCAAACTTATGTATATAATGAACTGAAAACTCTTCTATTTTATAGAAGAAATGAAGTAGCTGCGAGGTTTTTCGTGAAGCAGCTGCAAGGCTTTTCTTTAACTGCTTGTAAGCTGTCTGCATGAGCTGCTTGCAACCTCCCTGTTTAATAAGAAGTTGCTGCAAATTATTTCATTGAGCTGCTTGCAACCTGCCTGCATCAGCTGCTTGTAGATAAATTTCAACAGAGTACTAAATGGATAATCTTCTTCAGGAAAATTATCTATAGCGGAGTAATAAATAAACATACACAATATAAGTATTTTCATAACACTCCCCCTTGGATATTCATTAAAAGGTATTGTGCCTCGTTAAAACCTTACTAGGAAAAACCCAGTGGAAAATATCCTAGTGAAAGAAAAAGAGTACACATATTTAGTAATACGCATTTCTAGCTGCCTCATTAAAAACCTTATAAGGAAAACCCTGTGGGAAAAAACCTTAGTAAGGAAAAAAGAGTACATCGCGTATTTTACCCCCTAATGAAAACCTTGTTCCAAATATTTGAGTCTCCGCATTCCAATCTTGTATACCATCTTCTCAAAAGTTGAAGCTGGCAAAGATTTAGTGAATAAATCTATCGGATTGTCACTTGAACGGATTTGCTGCATATCAATGTCACCATTTTTCTGAAGATCGTGTGTGTAGAATAATTTTGGTGAAATGTGCTTCGTTCTATCTCCTTTTATAAATCCTCCCTTCAATTGGGCTATGCATGCAGCATTGTCTTCGTATAAAATTGTGGATCTTTTATCACACTCCAAACCACATTTTTCTTAAATAAAATGAATCACTAATCTCAACCATACGCATTCCCTACTTGCTTCATGAATAGCTATTATCTCAGCATGATTTGAAGAAGTAGCAACAATTGACTGCTTTGTGGAGCGCCATGATATGACTGTACCTCCATATGTAAACACGTACCCCGTTTGAGATCGAGCTTTATGGGGATCAGATAAATAACGTGCATCTGCATAACCAACAAGATCTGCACTACCTTTGTTAGCATAAAACAAACTCATATCAAGAGTTCCCTTTAATTATCGCAAAATATGCTTAATCCCATTTCAATGTCTCCGAGTAGGAGAAGAGCTATATCTTGCTAGTAAATTAACAGAAAATGCTATGTCAGGCCTTGTAGCATTAGCAAGATACATAAGTGCACCAATTGCACTGAGATAGAGTGTTTCAGGACCAAGGAGTTCCTCATCCTCTTCTTGAGGTCGGAACGGGTCCTTATTCACTTCAAGTGATCGAACAACCATTGGTGTACTCAATGGGTGCGCTTTGTCCATGTAAAAGCGTTTTAAGACCCTTTTTGTATAGGCATATTGATGTATAAAGATCCCGTTTGCTAAATGTTCAATTTACAATCCAAGACAAAGTTTTATTTTTCCAAGATCTTTCATCTCAAATTCTTTTTTAAGATATTCAATTGCCTTCTGGAGCTCTTCTGGAGTTCCAACAAGATTTATATCATCAATATAAACAGCAAGTATAACAAATTCTGATGTCATTTTCTTTATAAAAATACATAGACAAATAACATTATTTATGTAACCCTCTTTCAGTAAATATTCACTAAGGCGATTATACCACATGCGTCTAGATTGCTTTAAACCGTACAAAGATCTTTGTAATCTGATTGAATACATTTTTCGAGATTTCGAATATGCTTCAGGCATTTTAAATCCTTCAGGGATTTTCATGTAAATATCATTATCAAGTGACCCGTACAGATAAGTTGTAACCACGTCCATCATATGTATTTCAAGTCTTTCACGTAAGGCTAAACTGATGAGATATCGAAATGTTATTTCTTCATAATCGACTTCAGGTCGTTGTGAGAATCCTTGTGCGACAAGGCGAGCCTTGTATCTTTCAACTTCATTTTGGTCATTCCTTTTTCGCACAAAAACCCATTTATGACCAACTGGTTTTACACCACCAGGTGTTTGGACTACTGGTCCAAAGACCTCTCTTTTAGCAAGTGCATTCAATTCTGATTGAATTGCCCCTTTGCCATTTTGGCCAATCAGATCTTTGTTGACATTCTTCGACAGATCGGGGTTCACAATCCTCACTATCTTGCATAATGCTAAGTGTAACATTATATGCAAAAATATTATCTATCATTATTTCAGATCGATTTAAATTAATCTCATCACCAATAGAACTTATTAAAAGTTTCGCACTCACTTGAGTCTCGGGTTCATTGATTTCTTCAGGAATCTCAGAACTAATCAGATCTTGGGTCTCTTCAGGAGATCCCTTCATAATATCATTTTGATCATTTGTCGATTTTCTTTTTCTAGGATTTCGATCCTTAGAACCCAAAGGCCTACCACGCTTCAGGCGTGCTTTAGGTTCACTAGTTCTTATGCTAGTAGATGGTCCTGCTTGGACATCAATTCGTATAGGCACATTCTCTGCAGGGATATGTGACTTAGTTATCCTCTTCAAATCAGTAAACGCGTCTAGCATTTGATTTGCTATATTTTATAAATGCATGATCTTCTGGACCTCCTGATTACATATAGGGATACGTGGATCAAAATGAGATAATGATGAAACTTTTCACACAATTTCTCTTTTGATTTCCTTTTTCTCTCCCCCTAATTGTGGAAAATTTATTTCATCAAATCGACAATCTGCAAATCGAGCAGTAAATAAATCTCCCGTCAATGGTTCAAGATAGCGAATAATAGAGGGTGATTCAAACCCAATATATATTCCTAACCTTCTTTGGGGGCCCATCTTACTGCGCTGTGGTGGTGCTACTGGCACATATACAGCACATTCAAAAATTCGTAGATGGGCAATATTTGGTTCATAACCAAAAACTAATTGTAACGGAGAATATTTATTATAATGTGTTGGTCTGAGACGGATAAGTGATGCTGCGTGCAAGATAGCATGGCCCCAAATAGTAGTGGGCAATTTTGTTTTCATAAGTAGTGGTCTTGCTATCAATTGCAGCCTTTTAATAAATAACTCTACAATGCCATTTTGAGTATGAACATAAGCTACAGGATGTTCAATTTTTATTCCAACTGATAGACAGTAATTATCAAAAGTTTGAGATGAGAATTCTCCAGCATTATCAAGGTGAATAACCTTTATAGGATAATCTGGGAATTGTGCCCTTAATCGAATTATTTGGGCTAATAACTTTGCAAACGCCAGGTTGCGAGATGATAGTAGGCAAACATGAGACCATCTTGAAGATGCATCTATTAGAACCATAAAATACCTAAACAGCCCACTTGGTGGGTGAATAGGTCCACATATATCCCCATGTATATGTTCTAAAAAGGTAGGAGACTCAATGCCAACCTTCATTGATGATGGTCTAGTGATCATTTTGCCTTGATAACAAGCATCACAAGAAAATTCATCATTTGTAAGAATCTTCAGGTTCTTTAATGGATGCCCACTCGAATTTTCAGTAATTCGTCTCATCATTATTGATCCACGATGGCCCAAACGGCCATGCCAAAGCACAAAAGTATTTGAATCAGTTAACTTCTGGTTTACGATAGAGTGTGCTTCAACTGTACTAATCTTTGAATAGTATAAGCCAGAAGATAAAGTTGGTAACTTTTCCACAATGCATTTCTGGCCAGAAATATTTTTTGTAATACAAAGATATTCTACGTTCATTTCATCTATTGTCTCAACATGATACCCATTTCGGCGGATATCTATAAAACTCAACAAATTTCTTCGGGACTTGGAGGAGAATAATGCATTGTCTATAATAAGTTTTGTTCCCTTAGACAGAAATACAATAGCTCTTCCGGAGCCTTCAATCAAACTTATATTACCAGAAATTGTAGAAATATTTACTTTTTCCTTATGCAAATAAGAAAAGTATTTCTGATCTTTGAATATGGCATGAGTTGTTCCACTATCAATTACACAAATATCTTCATGATTGGTCTTTGATCCAAACATAATTTGAGAATTATCCATATTCTTCAAAATGACATAAACAAAATAAATATGATAGTAAACATTATTATCAAAACATAACTTTTATTTATGTACAACAATTACATAACCATACTATCTACTACAAACAACAAAAATTAAAATATTTACATTTCTATAGATTCACTACCGATCACACGACTTGTTTCTTCTTCTGGGAATGCAAAATAATCAGCTACATCCAAATGCATGAAGTCTAAATTATCTTCAGAAATAAAATTTGCTTCAGCATTTTTCTCTGTCTTCTTCAGGGAGGCTTGATACAGCTCAACCAGGTGCTTTGGCATATGATATGTACGTGACCAGTGCCCTTTTCCTCCACATCTATAGTATGCATTTTCTGGCTTTGCTTCTTGTACCGCGTCATGCTTTTGTTCCTTCCTTTTCCACTGCTGGTGGTGAGGAGGGTTCTTTGGTGCATTGTTATTACCACGATTAGAGTTTTCTCCCCGACCACGGCCATGACCACGACTGGGGCCACGTCCTCTTCCACGCTTAGCTTGGTGGAAGTTCGTCTCATTCACTTCAGGGAATGGACAAGAACCAGTAGGTCGACTTTTATGGTTTTTCATTAACAGCCCATTATGTTGCTCGGCTACAAGAAGATGTGAGATAAGTTTAGAATACTTTTTAAATCCCATCTCTCGATATTGCTACTGCAGGAACATATTCGAGGCATGAAAAGTGGTGAAAGTTTTCTCCAACATATCATGATCAGTAATATTATCACCACATAGTTTCAATTGGGAAATAATTCTGAACATAGCAGAATTATACTCACTGATAGATTTAAAATCTTGTAGCCTTAGATGAGTCCAATCATAACGTGCCTGTGGAAGAACGACCATCTTCAGGTGGTCATATCTATCTTTCAAATTATTCCACAGTATGACTGAATCTTTAATAGTAAGATATTCTATTTTCAGGCCCTCATCAAGGTGATGGCGTAGGAATATCATTGCTTTGGCACGGTCTTGGTTTGATGCCTGATTTTTATCTTTGATGGTGTCTGCTAGACCCATCGCATCAAGATGAATTTCGGCATCAAACACCCAAGACATGTAGCTTTTGCCCGATATATCCAGGGCTACAAACTCAAGTTTAGAAAGATTTGACATTATTTAGAAAAAGAAAGTTCGTACCTCTGATACTTTCAAAGTATTTTCTCGAGATGGCAGAGTCTCGTACTGATAACGTGTTATTAAATAAAAACTGTAAAGTAAAGACAAGTATAGATAGAAACTGATATATTATTCAAACTTCAAACTTATGTACATAATGAACTGAAAACTCCTCTATTTTATAGAAGAAAGGAAGCAACTGCGAGGCTTTTCGGGAAGCAGCTGCAAGGCTTTTCTTTAGCTGCTTGTAAGTTGTCTGCATGAGCTGCTTGCAACCTGCCTGTTTAATAAGAAGCTGCTGCAAATCATTTCATTGAGCTGCTTGCAACCTGCCTGCATCAGCTACTTGTAGATAAACTTCAACATCGTACTAAATAGATAATCTTCTTCAGGAAGATTATCTATAGCGGAGTAATAAATGAACATACAATATATATATATATATATATATATATATATATATATATATATATATATATATATATATATATATATATATATATATGCTCTTCTCCGTTATATCTGTAACTCACACAACTCTAATACTTGTGGAGTTATGATTGTAACTCCATAAATTCTCTCATCATTTTTTTCTCAAATGCTTGATGACATGTTAAATACATATTTTATAATAGTGAGTCTTCACTTTTCATGCCTATATAAATGTGTTATAATAGATAGTAAAAGACACACAATTAAAGAAGAAATAAGAATACCATCTCTCTTTCTCTCTATTTCTTTTAGCTTGTTTTTCCTTGTTCTATATTGTTACTTTGAACTATATTTTATAACACGTTATCAACACGATTCTCTAACCAATTTTATATATATATATATATATATATATATATATATATATATATCTACAAAATTTGTCCTACATCCGAAAAGGTTACAATCAGAAGCCATACATATCATCTCATGGTTAGATATAAAGAGAAACTACATATGGTAAGTAATGAAACGTAAGAAGGTATGATTATCTTATACTTGTCATTCCTCTAATATTCTGTACGCACACAACTTCGTACTACGCTTGTATTGCATAAGCACGTATTAATATAGCATATTTTATATCACATGAGTGGAACTTAATTTCCGAAGACCTATATGTGGAAATCATAGTAGCAATTAATTGTTGATATGTTGCAAGTATCTTTAAGTAAGCCTCATACTAACGGGGCTTTTAAATTTGGTAATTAACGATTAAGAAAGAGAGATTTGACAAAATAAAAATAAAAGTATTGGTTAGGATTGAGTTCTGCTCATTTATACTCAAATCAATATTCGAAATAAGAGTTTAAATGCATATTTTTAGTTCTGCTTGTTGTATACATTTGAATATGATCAAAGTTTATTCTTTATAAGTAAGCAACCAAAGAAACTTTTTTTTCATTATATTTAAAAAAAAATTGTATAATTTATCAGTGATAACATAATTTTGTAGTATGCTTTTATTCCGTAAGGCTAGTGTGTTAATTTGGTATTTTATTAACAGTGTATGTTTTAAATTATATGTGTGAAGATATTAATTGTGTTGTGAATTGTAATGAAAATATACATACTTTCATTATATAGGAACAACAACAATACTTTGTGTGCATTTTGTTTTTCACAACATTCTTGCAACTACCTTACACTTATTTACGTATTTTATTGTTTATAGTAAATATGTTAGTGACTTTTTTTTTATATCTCAACACTCATCCTCCCACACTTGGTTTCCCGTCTCATTAGAAATTTAGAACTCAAGGATACAATGGTACGAGCCTATAGAACAAATTTTCTTTAACAACGCAATTTGTTGAGCAACTCAAGAAGTGCAACATCTACCACGACCCAATTTCCCTTCCGTGTGACGTCGTGACGGCACCTAGTCTCTACAACTAGGTAAGCCTAATATTTTTGCGGAATAATAAAATAAAAATATAAATTTAACTAACTATTCAAAAATAATAGAACAATCCCAAAATCCGAAACATCGTGAATCACAAACTACAGGAGGAAAATCTAGTCTCTCTATACATCAGAGTCTATCAAAAGAAAATACATAAGATAATAGACATGGGGAAGAGTAGAAGGGGACTCAGAGGTCTGCGAACGCGGCAGATATACCTTGAAGTCTCCAAAGTTGTCCCAGCTCACTGATAGTGCGGCTGATAAGGAGCACCTGGATATGTACATGAAAAACATGTGCAGAAGAATAGCATGAGTACACCACAATCGGTACCCAGTAAGTATCAAGCCTAACCTCGGTAGAGTAGTGACGAGGTCAGGTCCGGGGCCTACTGGAATATGATAATAAAGCAAGGCAAAAATAAAATATCACAGTAAAATAAAGACTGAAATTTAACAAGAAAGAACTCATAGAAGGTAACAGCTCAATACACAGAGATAACAACAGGGGATCTCCCGAGATACCGTCTCGTAGTCCCAAACGTAAATTTGCAGGGGGATCTCTCGAAATACCGTTCAGTAGTCCCAAATTAAATATGCAAGATATGGGGATCTCCCGAAATACCGTTCCGTAGTCCCAAAGTAAATATGCAGTACAAGGGATCTCCCGGAATATCGTTCCGTAGTCCCAAAGTAAATATGCAGTACAGGGGGATCTCCTGAAATACCGTTTCGTAGTCCCAAGGAAGAAGCAGGAAATTCACTAAGCATGCTGCACAGAGTTCACATAAGCAATTAAGACACGTAGACATGCTGTATTAGACTAAACACGATACCTACACATATTGAAATAACTCAATTCAGAATGAAAATAGATTAATACTCATTAAAATGGTATAACTCAAAATAAAAGGAAAATATGTTGCTGCTCAGTAAGAAAATTGAGTTTTTCCAAAACTAGCCCATGTACGCACTCGTCACCTCACGTACACGACGCTCACATATCACAATAGTTCCAAATCTTAAGGGTATTTTTCCTACACAAAGTTAGGCAAGCCACTTACCTCGAGTCAAGCTCAATCAATCCGTAAGAATACCTTTCCTCGATTGTCCGACTCTGAATAGCCCAAATCTAACCAAACATAATTGCATATCATAAATACAACTATAATAGACTAATCTAATTAATGAAATCAAGATTTTAATAAAAATTCCGAAAGTCGTCCTAAAAAGTCGACTCGGGCCCATATCTCAGAATCGGGTAAAAGTCACAAAATTCAAAAGCCCATTCCCTCACGAGTCTAACCATATCAAATTTACAAAAATCCGACACCAAATGGCCTTCAAATTCACAAATCAAAATTTTCAAATCCCTAGCCTCCAACTCCCAATTTTCACCTTAAATACACACTAACTAGGTGAGAGAATAAATGGGGAAGTAAGATTATTGATAAAAAAAAATAAGCACAAGGGACTTACCTCAAGAAATCCCTCAAAAATGCTCTCAAGAAATCGCTAAACCCGAGCTCAAAATGTTGAAAATGAGCAAAAATCGTGAACCTTTGCATTTAAGTGTTCTGTCTAGACATCTCGCACCTGCGGACTCTCTGTCGCATCTACGACTATCGCAGGTGCGGAAATGCATCGCATCTTCGGCTCCCCTTCGCACCTGCGCCCAACTGCCCGCATCTGCGACTCTCGCAGGTGCGAGAAAATATTCGCACATGCGGTTCCTTCCCAACTCCTTCTTGGCCGCATCTGCGGCTCCTCCTTCGCACATGCGATCCCGCACCTGCGGTCTCCCCTCCGCAAATGCGACAACACCAGAAATCAGAAAATCTTCAGCAACTAGCCTAAGTCCAAATTCAGTCCGTTAAGCATCCAAAACACACTCGAGACCCGCGGGACTTCAACCAAACATACCAACAAGTCCTAAATCACCATACAAACTTAGTCGAGCCCTCAAACCACATCAAACAACGCTAAAATGACAAATCACCCTCTGATTCAAACTTAATGAACTTGAAACTATAAACTTCTACAACCGATGCCGAAACCTATCAAATCACGTCCGATTGACCTCAAATTTTGCATACAAGTCATAATTAACATTATAGACCTACTCCAACTTCCTAAATCGGAATCCGACCCCGTTATCAAAATTTTCACTACCGGTCCAATTCAAGCCTAAATAAGCTACGTACCTCCAAAATAAAATCCGGACACGCTCCTAAATCCAAAATCACCTAACGGAGCTAATGGAACCAACGAAACTCCATTCCGAAGTTATCTTCACACTGTTACGACAATGGTCAAAATCCTAAGACTTAAGCTTTCGTTTAGGGACTAAGTGTCCCAAATCACTCCAAAATCCAAAACAAAACCTCCCGGCAAGTCACAATAGCAGAAAAAGATATGAGAGAAGCATCAAAATAGGGGATTGGGGATATTACTCTCAAAACGACCAGCCGGATCGTTACAATATCTATGTTCATCTTGAAAGGGAATCGCAAGGTGCTGTCATGTCAAGCCCCAAGGTTCATTCTACTGTTGTAAAATGTATGCCATTTACACATCTTGGTAGGGGGTCTTCTTGCAACGATCTTTGTTTCTTCGGGAATGGTGCCAGTTAATTGGTGTATAGGCCATCTCGGTCCAGTTTAGAATTTACCTCTATTTTGAATCCCGTTTCCTTGTTAGCTTTATGTAAAGCACAAGTATTTGAAGTTGTGTTGGTATGATAAATGCCTTCAAGTCCTAGCACACAATGAGGGTGGTGCACCATGATAATAAGATTTTGGGTTAGAGTCCTAATGCCTTATGGCTTAACATATTTTTATAAGGGTAAGACACTGGGTTTGAGTCCTAATGCACCATATTGATGATATAATGATGACTAAGGTAAAATAATGTGCTTTGGATAAAAATCTCGTCCCATTGGATATGCTCCATTCCCTGAAGTGAACATGGTAGCATGGTATAATAAGTCTAAATGAAGACAAGTGGTTGATGAATGAACATTGGTGTGACAAATGAAAAAATAATAATAGTCATCATTATGATAATTATAAAAGGGAGAACAATAATGGTTCTCAAAATATATCCTTCAAAAGGTAAAAATAATGTTTACCATCAAATTGGTATGAAAAATAATAAAGCACGTTGCTGATTATGATCCATTCCTTGAATGGAATGTGACTTGTGATAAGCATTGAGATTGCAGACCCATTCCTAAAGGTGAATGTGGCAAAAGGTTATAAAAGTAATGAATAAAGACATGTAATGCATGATTGGATGAATACCACACAACTCACTCCAAGGGAGGTTTGAGTGAAATAAAGAGAATAAATATTATTGTGTCACGTCCCAAAATCTAACTAGTCGTGATGGCACCTAACCCACCCTGCTAGGTAAGCCAATTATCAACTATCCAATTCCATTAACAATTATTAAATCAGTTTAAGTAAAGAAAAATCTCAATCTTATACATTCCCCAAGAATTGGTAGTACAAATCATGAGCTTCTAAGAATAGAGTATACAAAGCTGGTATGAAATAAATACATCATCTGTTTGAAAAGTACATAAATAGAGTTTAATGAATCTAAGGCTACCATGAAGAAGAGACAGCTATAATAGGAACACAGGTACATCTTCAAATCCGGCAACCATCGAGTACAGCAACAACAATAACCAACATCTGCACGCAATGTGCAGAAGTGTAGTATCAGTACAACCGACCCCATGTACCGAGTAAGTAACAAACCTAACCTTAGGTTGAAAGCAGTGACGAAATTTTACCAAGGTCGGGTCCAAAACCAATAGTCCACCACAATCCATAACAACGTAAAGCAAATAATACAAGAAGTAATTTAGAGGTAAAATGCTTAGCTAAATCATGATTTTCAAAAATAGTTCTTCCTTTCAAGTACATCAGTGAAATCCAAAATCGTTTACCGAAGTTGCCAAAAATATCAATAAGTTTGAAAATAATAATTTTTCCAAAATTATTTCAATAATAAATGACATATTTCATTTTTTTTCCAGATAACCCGTGTAAAAATAAATGCATCACTATGCCCATCTGTCAACATGTGCGAGAAAATAATGAATGATGTGATACTGTACAACATGAGAAAAATACATCTCTATTCCTGTATGTCATGTGTGCATGCCAATGAGATGCAACTCAGTGATAAAATCATAAACGGCCTCTCGGGCATACCTCACAATCACTCGTATATAGCCCCTCGGGCTTACCTCACAATAAATCGTAAACAGCCCCTCAGGCATACCTCACCATCTCTCAAGCCTCCCAGTCACTCAACACTCGGCACTCGCACTCAGTAGGTACCTGCGCTCACTAGGGGGGGTGTACAGACTCCGGAGGGGATCCTTCAGCTCAAGCGCTATAATTTGCACGAATAACTCACGTGCTGCACGAACAACTCGCGTGTTATAATAAAGCCTATAAGGCGTGCTGCAGGCGGGAACCCCCGATCCACATAATAGTAATAATATATATAAAGCCAATATGGCCTGCTGTGGCCTACCGAGCTTAAGATGCAGTCTAAACCTGGCCTCAAGTCCTCCAGACTGGCCCATCACCAAAACACAGAATACACATCTCGTACATCATCTCTGAAATCACAAGCCGGTGATACACAGCTAATACCGAGCACTCATGGTCACATACGAATGCGTTGAAGGAATTCAAAGAGTTATATTTCAAGATTAATCAATTCCGCACGATAAAGAAAGAAAGATGGGAAATTATTCTAAATGCCCTGTAGCCTCTCGAAGATAAGTATGGACGTCATCATACCGATCCGCAAGATTCAACTAGATACTTACTCATGACTTATAGAACCTATAAACCTACGGCTATGATACCAACTTATCACGACCTAAAATCCAACTAGTCGTGATGGCACCTAATCCACCCCCCTAGGTAAGCCAATTATCAACTATCTGATTCCAGTAATAATTATTAAAGCAGTTTAAGTAAAGAAAAATCTCAATCTTATACATTCCCCAAGAACTGGTAGTACAAATCACGAGCTTCTAAGAATAGAGTATACAAAGCTGGTATGAAATAAATATATCATCTGTTTGAAAAGTACATAAACAGAGTTTTATGAATCTAAGGCTACCATGAATAAGAGGCATCTACAATAGGAACGCAGGTACATCTTCAAATCCGGCAACCATCGAGTAAAGCAACAACAACAGCCAACATCTGCATGCAATGTGCAGAAGTGTAGTATCAGTACAACCGACCCTATGTACTGAGTAAGTAATAAACCTAACCTTAGGTTGAAAGCAGTGACGAGCCTTTACCAAGGTCGGGTCCAAAATTAATAGTCCACCACAGTCCATAACAACGTAAAACAAATAATACAAGAAGTAATTTAGAGGTAAAATGCTCAGCTAAATCATGATTTTCAAAAATCGTTCTTCCTTTCAAGTACATCAGTGAAACCCAAAATCGTTTACCGAAGTTGCCAAAAATATGAATAAGTTTGAAAATAATAATTTTCCCAAAATACTTTCAATAATAAATGAGATATTTCATTTTTTTTTCAGATAACCCGTGTAAAAACAAATGCATCACTATGCCCATCTGTCAACATGTGTAAGAAAATCATGAATGATGTGATGCTGTACAATATGAGAAAAATACATCTCTATGCATGTATGTCATGTGTGCATGCCATTGCGATGCAACTCAGTGATAAAATCATAAACGGCCCCTCGGGCATACCTCACAATCACTCGTATATAGCCCCTCGGGCTTACCTCACAATCACTCGTAAATAACCCATCGGGCATACCTCACCATCTCTCATGCCTCCCAGTCACTCAGCACTCGGCACTCGCACTCAGTAGGTACCTGCGCTCACTAGGGGTGTGTACAGACTCTGAAGGGGCTCCTTCATCCCAAGTGCTGGACAACTCACGTACTTTATGGACAACTCACATGCTAAAATAAAGCCCATAAGGCCTGCTGCAGGTGGGCAACCCCGATCCACATAATAGTAATAATATATATAAAGCCAACATGGCATGCTGCGACGTGTAGCCCGATCCCAAATATATCCTCACAATCATGCCCTCGGCCTCCCTCAGTCATCAATCTCTCCAGTCTCTCTCTCATGGGTTCACAATGTCATGAAAATAGCCCAAAAATGATGATATTATGTATCAACAAATAACAACAGAGACTGAGATATGATATGTAATGAAATGAATATGACTGGGTATGAATTTTCAATTTAAAACAAATAATTCACAACAATATGACCTATGTGGGTCACAATAATACTGGCACATAGCCTCAACATGATTTTTTATATGATTCTCAACTCAATTTCTATATCACATGGTGAAAACACGGATATCAACAAAATAGGGCCACTACTCAGTGCCATGGAAACAACAGAATCCCAATTTACATGGTGCACGCCCACACGCCCGTCACCTAGCATGTGCGTAACCTCAATACAAATTACATAACACGTATTTCGGGGTTTCATACCCTCAGCTCCAAGATTAGAAGAGTTACTTACCTCGAACAAGCCAAATCCAATACCGAGCAAACTGTACAATACTCCAAAAATTCTATTCTGCGCGTATCAACATCCATACGCCTTCCTATCTCCTCAATTCAAGCCAAACGACTCGTATCTATTCAAACAACGTGCAAATTAATCACAACTTACTCTAATGCTTACAATTTAACAATTTACAAAAATTCACAACTCTGCTGGAAAAATTGATAGTGGGGTCCACGTCTCGAAATTCAAAAAACATACAAAATCCGAACACCCATTCCGATACGAGTCCAACCATACAAAAATTATCAAATTCCGATATCGGATTGACCGTTAAATCTTCATTTTATATTTTTGGAAGATTTTATAAAAATCTATTTTTTCTTCCCTAAATTCACGAATTCATGATGTAAATGAATATGGAATCATGAAATATAATCAATATAGGATAAGGAACACTTACCCCAATGTTTATCCGTAAAAATCACCCAAACTTCGCCTAAACCGAGCTCCATAAACTCAAAAAGTGAGTAAAAATGGCAAGAACCCCGTTTTATAGACCCTCGCTGTATCGGGCACCACATGTAGCGTGGGGCGCTGCCTGTGGTTCAGTTTCCAGTATCCAAAAATTCCCATCACCAGGGCTAGCGCCCCATGCTACCCTGGGCGCTCGCGGCGACGGAAAATCATTTCCGACACAGAAATAGGCATAACTCTCTCATACGATGTACGAATTCAACGATTCTTTTTGCTATGGCTTCGTAATTTCAATACGGATCTGAAACTTCAATCAAAACTAAATTTGGAGCTCATTTTCTTAATGTAATACCACGTATTCGTGAAGAATCGACATCGAACATTCCAGGTTCGATGCCGAAACATAGCAAATCAATCCGGAATGAACTCAAATTTTGCGTACAAGTCATAAATGACATAACAAAGCTATTTCAATTTCCAAAATATGATTCCAACCTTGATATCAAAAAGTCAACTCCCCGGTCAAACTTTCAAACTTTAAATTTTCTATTTCCGCCATTTCAAGCCGAATTTAACTATGAACTTCAAAATGAATATCCGGACGCACTCCTAAGTCCAAAATCACCATACAGAGCTATTGGAACCATCAAAACTCTATTCCGGAGTCGTTTGCACAAAAATTCAAATCGGTCAACTATTTTCATTTAAGCTTCCAACATAAAATTTATTCTTCCGAACTAATCTTGAAATACCTAAAAATCAGAACCGGCGATTCACACACGTCATAGTACATCATATGAAGCTATTCAAGACTTCAAATAATACAAAGGAGAGTAATTACTCAAAATGACAAGTCGGATCATTACATTCTCCCCCTACTTAAACATACGTTCGTCCTCGAACGTGCCAAGAGTTGTTTCCAAGCCATCAAATCACTATTCCACATTACCACGCACATACCCGGGGTCCACCCTATTCCATATAGGCCTGACAACACAACATAATTGAAAATTACTAATTCAGCCTTTTCCCATTAACCTTGGAATCCTATTTCCAACATCCAAAAAAAAATTCTTTTCAAGGCCCGAATCTCACATCTATACATTGTATGAGTCTTAATAAGTTGTATTACGCCTTAACCATACCCCATATATAATCACATAACATACTACACAACTCGCATACTCACAACACCATTTTCGACCACAGTAAGTACTCAAAACCAACCCGGTAATAGTATTAAACCACATATCAAACAAAACCTTGTTCTCAAAACCTTCGTACACTGCTGATAATTAAAGAAACAAGTGGAATCTCTTAACCACTTATAAGATCAACTAGTCATGGAGCTCTCTCGCCCCAACCAGAACCATAATCACTTTCTAAGCCGACTTTCAATATTATCTTCTCGAATATACCGTAATCAAACTGATAGTATCCATTCTAGGTCCAATGACCTTATATTATCAAACACAACTATTCCACATACACACCACACCAATATATATCAAGCCAAAAACTGTGCAACTTGTGCACCCAAAAATGGAAAAATATCTCAAAGAAGAGAACCGCTTCATAAGTTCAGCTAGCACCACCACAACCTAATATTTACAACCAACTCCCCAAATTTCGTGAAAAGGATAACCGTAGGCATATGTACACAATTCCTCAAATATGTTGCGCACGTAATTTTTATCATATAGGAAGGAAAGCAATGAAATCCAATAAATTATCAAAGAAATAAAATTCCCACACACGGCACAGACAACTCATGTGCCAATAATATGAATCGCCCGGCATGGTCACATGCCTCCAGTCCCAGCATATCATACACGAGCAATTAAACAAGTACACTTGTATAAGATAATAAAATAAGATTCTCATGCTCTTGGACTGGTATAAATAACACGCCATAGTGTAAGCATGTGCAAAGTCTGCTATCACACTTCAAATTAGCAATTTAACGCAGAAATAGTAATTACCCCATTTATTCAGGGAATTAGCCTCTTGTAACCTCAAGTGTAGCCCAGATAGTTCTCAACAAAGGTAAGAACACGAGAAACGTTATAACTTTATGCTTAACAGTCAACTCTAGGCATATCATAGCCTAAGCATTCTTCCGAGTATGAATACTTGCCCTGATTCTCGCACATGGTCTCAAACCTCACTTATATATGCACTTGTAGCGCGTAGATGTCCCAAATAATTAACGCAACTAGTGCCTCCACTGGATTTAAATAAAATACTCACTTCAAATAGGTCACCACCTTGAAATAATATGCTTCTGAGAACTCCCAGTCTCCAAATTCATAGGACGCATGAATCATCATAACTGATCCCAACTCTAGCATTTGAATGACTAACACATCTCTTATGCACAATCATCCCACGAGGAATTCTTCCTAAACTTTTCCATGCCATATAGCAATAACTAGAATATCAACAGTCTATCAACTAGGTGAGTACCGCAATACCGATGAACATCCGTAAGTCAAAACACTATGTGCCTTCTGAAATGCGCACCCTTCTCAGGAATTACCGAGGAGTTATAACATTCACCTAAATATCTAAAATTGACCATGCTGTCCCAAATTCTTGACCTTCCCTTCAAGACTGAATTGCTAACTTGTAGATGTAAATCTTAATCCCACACAACACACCACATATATCATGCTATCATGTGACAAGCACAAAAATCTCATTATGAACTCTAAGTCACCAGCAAATTACATACCTGGTTAGTTAGAAAACTTTCTCTTGCTTCCTTCCAGGAGGAAATTACAATACACAACATGTTCCCCACACCGGAAAAAAAATATCTGGTTCCATGGTAGAAACCATCAAGAATACTTTGAAATCCATTTGCACATAACCAAGCCATTAGAGTTGAATCTCCCTAACTCTACCAAGCCACGCAGGTCACCAAACCCAAGAATAATGCCACCAAAATATCTGTAAAGTCTCACTTCATTATAATTACCGAGGAACCGATCATACCATTACCATACTGGTCCAGCCTACTACCCAGTCATTTTATTTTCTTCGAGTTTCTTCTGAATTATCCTCAAGTTATCACTTCTCCTTGTCAGAACACTACGATCCTTACCCAAAGCTCACTACAAGACATCCTAACATAAAACCACATCGCCCTAAGGCCCATAAGTCGTTGTATTCTTCTTAAGCACCCCCATAAATACCACAACCGAGACACCCACTTTGAAAATACCTTATTTTAGTCTAAAGCCGCTTCCTTCACCTTCCTAATACCAAAATATAAAATCCATAATGATATAAAAAAAATGCCACAAGTCTCGATACCATCCAACTTAAATCTCAGATACTAGTCATATATAAATCTTCCAAAAATTCTCAGTTGCTACATATTAATCTTGAATCCATTAGAAATTTCTCGAGAGTCATCCACTCTGCTCAAATCTCAATTGCACCGCCCAAACGGGCCGAACTGCCTATGCTCAATTAGTACAACAACACCCCCAAGAAGTAACTATGCCTTAACACAATCGAGCAAATTAATACACCGTGCACACCACATTCGTAACGAATAACAACTCAACTCATTCCGTAATTTTCATATGCTCATAAAGTGGAATCTGACCCGTATCCAGGAATTTCCTTACACGATTCATCCTCGAACTCAACCTATGCAAGTCATAATTAATCCACAAGTACGCCTCGGACCAAAACCTATACAACACATAATCGTGCAATCAAATCGTAGAGAACAGATTCCCCCACTTGGCTCAAAGCCATAAAACAAAGCATTCCATAACTCACAATATCCATACTCTATTACTACCATAATACTGTAGTCAGTTCAATGATTTGTTTTTCTCAAGCTCATGCCACACCAACCATAAAATACTTCAATTATCCACTAAGCTTGCATTTATTCCTCTTGACAGTCAAGTCAACTTTCTTAACCAGATTCAAATTCAAATCTCAACACGTACACCCCGCTGGCGGAAAAGAAAGTCTCCACACAACATCATAATGACCGCACATCCGTAGTTTACCTCGCAGGTGATACCCACCTGCTTAGCTTCAAACTGACATCTCTCCAAAACCTTTCACAACCACAACTACTACGCCATCACTTAATCTTCCTAGGTCTAAACTCGCCACAAGATATGAAAAATCTACTTCATTACACATTTAAACAACATGAAAAATCTCTCAACACACTCATAACCCGAGACTATACGTCATATCAAGACAAAAACCAAGCACCCAATAGTCTTTTTCACATCCCAAACAAACTCATCTCGTCATATTCAAACTATCTGGACACATCCCGCAGTCACATCATACTCATCATATGGTCATTCCACCGCTCATCGAGCCACAAATTAGACTCATAGGGACACTACCGGACGTATAAGTCCAAATGTACAAGTTCACACAACTGAAGCTACCGAGCTTAAGATGCAGTCTAAACCTGGCCTCAAGTCCTCCAGACTGGCCCATCACCAAAACACAGAATACACATCTCATACATCATCCCTGAAATCACAAGCCGGCGATACACAGCTGATACCAAGCGCTCATGGTCACATACAAATGCGTTGAAGAAATTCAAAGAGTTATATTTCAAGCTTAATCAATTCCGCACGATAAAGAAAGAAAGATGGGAAATTATTCTAAATGCCCTGTAGCCTCCCGAAGATAAGTATAGACGTCATCATACCGATCCGCAAGATTCAACTAGATACTTGCTCATGACTTGTAGAACCTATGAACCTAGGGCTATGATACCAACTTGTCACGACCCAAAATCCAACTAGTTGTGATGGCACCTAATCCACCCCCCTAGGTAAGCCAATTATCAACTATCCAATTCCAGTAACAATTATTAAAGCAGTTTAAGTAAAGAAAAATCTCAATCTTATACATTCCCCAAGAACTGGTAGTATAAATTACGAGCTTCTAAGAATAGAGTATACAAAGCTGGTATGAAATAAATACATCATCTGTTTGAAAAGTATATAAACAGAGTTTTATGAATCTAAGACTACCATGAATAAGAGGCATCTACAATAGGAACGCATGTACATCTTCAAATCTGGCAATCATCAAGTACAGCAACAACAACAGCCAACATCTGCACGCAATGTGCAGAAGTGTAGTATCAGTACAACCGACCCCATATACTGAGTAAGTAATAAACCTAACCTTAGGTTGAAAGCAGTGACGAGCCTTTACCAAGGCCGGGTCCAAAATCAATAGTCCACCACAATCCATAACAACGTAAAACAAATAATACAAGAAGTAATTCAGAGGTAACATGCTCAGCTAAATCATGATTTTCAAAAATCGTTTTTCCTTTCAAGTACATCAGTGAAACCCAAAATCGTTTACCGAAGTTGCCAAAAATATCAATAAGTTTGAAAATAATAATTTTCCCAAAATTCTTTCAATAATAAATGACATATTTCATTTTTTTTCCAGATAACCCGTGTTAAAACAAATGCATCACTATGCCCATCTGTCAATATGTGTGAGAAAATCATGAATGATGTGATACTGTACAACATGAGAAAAATACATCTCTATGCATGTATGTCATGTGTGCATGCAAATGCGATGCAACTCAGTGATAACCCCTCGGGCATACCTCACAATCACTCGTATATAGCCCCTCGGGCTTACCTCACAATAAATCGTAAACAGCCCCTCAGGCATACCTCACCATCTCTCAAGCCTCCCAGTCACTCAACACTCGGCACGCGCACTCAATAGGTACCTGCGCTCACTAGGGGGTGTACAGACTCCGGAGGGGCTCCTTCAGCTCAAGTGCTATAATCTGCACGGATAACTCACGTGCTGCACGAACAACTCACGTGCTATAATAAAGCCTATAAGGCGTGCTGCAGGCGGAAAACCCCGATCCACATAATAGTAATAATATATATAAAGCCAACATGGCCTGCTGTGGCGTGCAACCCGATCCCAAAAGTATCCTCACAATCAGGCCCTCGGCCTCCCTCAGTCATCAATATCTCTAGTCTCTCTCTCATGGGCTCACAATGTCATGAGAATAGCCCAAAATGATGATATGATGTATCAACAAATAACAACAGAGACTGAGATATGATATGTAATGAAATGAATATGACTGAGTATGAACTTTTAATTTAAAACAAATAATTCAGAGTAATATGACCTTTGTGGGTCCCAATAATACTGGCATATAGCCTCAATATGATTTTTTATATGATTCTCAACTCAATTTCTTTATCACATGGTAAAAATACAGATATCAACAAAATAGGGCCACTATTCAGTGCCATGGAAACAACAAAGTCCCAATTCACATGGTGCACGCCCACAGTCCATCACCCTCAACACATATTACATAACACATATTTCGGAGTTTTATACCCTCAGCTCCAAGATTAGAAGAGTTACTTACCTCGAACAAGCCAAATCCAATACCGAGCAAGATGTACAATACTCCAGAAATTCCATTCCGCGTGTATCAACCTCCATACGCCTTCCTATCTCCTCAATTCAATCCAAACGACTCGTATCTATTCAAACAACGTGCAAATTAATCACAACTTACTCTAATGCTTACAATTTAACAATTTACAAAAAATTCTAACTCCGCTCGAAAAATCGATAGTGGGGTACACGTCTCGAAATCCGACGAACATAAAATCTGAACGCCCGTTCTGATACGAGTCCAACCATACAAAAATTATCAAATTCCGACATCGGATTGACCTTCAAATCTTCATTTTACATTTTTGGAAGATTTTATAAAAATCTAATTTTTCTTCCTTAAATTCACGGATTCATGATGTAAATGAATATGGAATCATGAAATATAATCAATATAGGATAAGGAACACTTACCCCAATGTTTATCCGTGAAAATCGCCCAAATTGCGCCTAAACCGAGCTCCATAAACTCAAAAAATGAGTAAAAATGGCAAGAACCTCGTTTTATAGACCCTCAGTTGTTTCGGGCGCCACAGGTAGCATGGGGCGCTGCCTGTGGTTCAGTTTCCAATATCCCAAAATTTTCTGCGCTAAGGCTAGTGCCCCACGCTATCCTGGGCGCTCGCGGCGACGAAAAATTGTTCCCGACACAGAAATAGGCATAACTCTCTCATACGATGTACGAATTCAACGATTCTTTTTGTTGTGAATCAGTAATTTCAATACGGATCTGAAGCTTCAATCAAAACTGAATTTGGATGTCATTTTCTTAATGTGATACCATGTATTCGTGAAGAATCGACATCGAACATTCCAGGTTCGATGCCAAACATAGCAAATCAATCCGGAATGAACTCAAATTTTGCGTACAAGTCATAAATGACATAACAAAGCTATTCCAATTTCCAAAATATGATTCCAATCTTGATATCAAAAAGTCAACTCCCCGGTCAAACTTCCAAACTTTAAATTTTCTATTTCCGCCATTTCAAGCCGAATTTAACTATGAACTTCAAAATGAATATCCGGACGCACTCCTAAGTCCAAAATCACCATACAGAGCTATTGGAACCATCAAAACTCTATTCCGGAGTCGTTTGCACAAAAATTCAAATTGGTCAACTATTTTCATTTAAGCTTCTAACATGAAATTTATTCTTACGAACTAATCCCGAAACACATAAAAATCAAAACCGGCGATTCACACACATCATAGTATATCATATGAAGCTTTTCAAGACTTCAAATAGTATAAAGGAGAGCAATTACTCAAAACGACAAGTCGGGTCGTTACCTATTGTGTGGTTATATGAATATGTCATTGGTCGCGTACATGTGATACATATTTTGGCATGCCTTATAAAAGTTATTAAAGGCAAAATTAAAGGAATAAATGATTTTGCCTATGATAATTTTGACCATGATAATTTATTATGATATGATTTTATGTGTGAAAGAGATATTCACTATATGGATCGTGTGACAAAAGATCTTGTAGTACAAAATCAATTAAAAGCTCTGAAAGAGCTAATTTGTTACTACTCGTATGCGTGAAATAGTTCACGATATTGATATTGTATTAAGTAAGTCTCAAAAGAAACTTTTTGAGTTTCAAATATATTAGTCAAAGTGATTGGCATATTGAGACTATAACTGAAAGGAAGATTGATTATATTCATATTACTTTAATCATACCGGGTAAACATAAAAAGTCTCCAGATTTTCCTTCTATTTGTACTACACAAGTATAAGCATGATGATGGAATCATATGCCACAAGTAAACTAGATATTTACTAAAACAAATATTAATTGGCATGACCGATTGGCCATCCCGATTCAATTATGATACGGAAATTAATTGAGAATTCACATATATTGAAGAAATAGAAGATTCTTTAAGAATTCTCTCGCGCTGCTTATTCTCATGATATAGCAATTAGACAATTAAGGTTGAGATTGAATCCCTTGCCATGTGGACCGTTTACTATTATATAATTTTAATAGATGCATCTATTATATGGTCACATATGCATTTGTTATCAACTCGTAGTTTGACTTTTGCAAGGTGCTTGCTCAAATTATTAGAGCACGTATATTGAAGAAATAGAATTCACGTATATTGAAGAAATAGAAGATTTTTCAAGAATTCTCTTGTGCTGCTTATTCTCATAATATACCAATTAAGGTTGAGATTGAGTCCCTTGATTTCTCGAACGAATAAAAGGTGATAAATATATGGGCCCAATCACCTGCCATGTGTACCGTTTACTATTATATGATTTTAATAGATGCATCTATTGTATGGTCAATATGCATTTGTTATCAACTTGTAGTTTGACTTTTGCAAGGTTGCTTTCTCAAATTATTAGAGCACAATTCTAGAATATAAATTATGGTGATTTATCTTGATAATGCTGGTTTAAATCCAAGTAGGTTTAGCAGAAATTGTATGCCTCCAATTATAGCTAAATCATTGGTTATGAGAACAAAACTCCCAAACGAAATTTGATATGAGATGTATTATTTAATATACAACAACACTTGTACGCATTTAGCCAAGTTATAAAAATTTCTCCCTATCACAATCGGTTCAGGGTCAGGAACCAAATTATTTCTATATAGAAATATGGATGTGTTATATGGTTTAATTATGCCACCACAATGCACAAAGATGAGTTCCCAAAAAAGGTTGGGAAATGTGTTGGTGATCTAATTATTAGGGGGAGAAAACGGGTGGCTAAGAAAGTGATACGTGGAATGAATTATTATGAATATACATAGATCCTCGTACAAGAAAATATGAACGTGAAGTTCAAGTGATAATTAATTTGCAAATTATTGTCAGGCGCATTTGCTGACCCAAAGCTAAATGTCATATTTCAGATGCTAATGCTCCAAATAGAATAAAGTCCACGAGGGACAGAGTCTATGGCACGCAAGAAGTGTAACAGACCAATCGGTTCCAAAGATAAAACTCCTTGAAGAAGGAGAGGAGCAAATGCTAAAGATGGTCATACTAAGGAGCCAAGTTCTCTATAAGAGCACCACGATTTAACACTTTATATGACCTTATGGGAGAGGCTCAGGTACCTAAAACTATTGAGATCTCGGTAAGTTATGTCTTTATTGAGTGATGATGGAACCGATGCAAAATGATCGTCGACAATTTTGTTAATATAATTTTGCGCTCAATATTATTAATATTGACGAGGATCTTGAGCTCAAATCTGTCATGAAATTTGGATAGATAAACGATTGGCCAAATGAATAATACGCAATAAAAATTGACTTCACCTGAAAAATGTGAAGTTGGACGGATAGTCCCAACACCTGAAAGTATAAAGCCAGTTGAGGTATAAATGTGTTCTTGTGTGAAAACAAAGTCAAGTCGATAGACATTAAGACGACTTGTGTCACAAGAAGATTTGTAAATATCCTGACATTGATTATATAGAGACATGTTCTCATGTGGTGGATGTAGTCATTTCAGGTTTTAATCTGGCAACACATGAAAAACTTGATATGCGTATAATGGAAATCATAGAAGGATTTAAATTGTTCTGAAACATATTAAGGTTTCCAAGAAATTTATTAAATAAAGCTTCAACAAATCCTTATGCGAATTAGAGCAGTAATCACATACATAATTTGTTTTTGTGTCTATTGCAATTGGTGCACTAATGTATCTTGCTAGAACCATGAGTATAACAGTATGCTAGTGAGATATAATTTTATTCCTATATGAAGATATTGGAATACTAGGAATCATTGATATAGGTTTGTTTATTCTAACAAATATTGTCAAGGTTTTGTTGGTTATGCAAATGCATGCATTTTTTGAAGTTCGTTCTTCAAACAATCTATTTGTATGTGAGGGTACTGCCATAGTATGCTTTCACAGGACTGTCAATTATTGGTTCAAGTCATGCCAAGATATGAACAATTGATAAATCAAGTACCTCAATACACAATAGATGTATGGCAATTGGCCTACAAATTGAACATGTAACAGATGAATTTTTTTTCCATCAATCAACATACATTGAAAAAGTTTTAAAGCGATTGTACATGAATTATGCACATCCATTGAGTACCCAAATGGTTGTGAGATCGCTTCACATAAATAAATATCTATTTCGACCTCAAGAAAATGATGAAGAGCTCGTTGGTGATAAAACTCCATACCTTAGTGCAATTGGGCCACTGATGTATCTTGCCAACAATACCCGGCCAGATATTACTTTTTGTCACGACCCAAATTCCTGCCACATGCATCGTGATGTCACCTAGTCTCTAAGACTAGGTAAGCCGATTTTAATTATATTTTTGAAGCCTTTTTAAAAAAAAAATAGAAACTAACAGCGGAACTAATTACAAATATAGCAACATTGTCAAGACTGGTAGTACTGAGTCACGAACTCTAACTGAATACATGGAATGATCACGAGGACCGAATATACAATAATGTTTGATTAAAAATTAACAGTACAATGAAATGAAAAGACTCCAAGGGACTGCGACGACCAAGCAGCTTTACCTTGAATCCTTGCAATCTCACTTTAACTCTGTCCGAGTCCGATAGCTCCAATACCTGACTCTGCACAAAAATGTGCAGAAGTGTAGTATGAGTACACCACGGTCGGTACCCAGTAAGTATCAAGACTAACCTCAGTGAAGTAGAGACGAGATACAATCAAGACACTCACTAGTCAAATAACCTGTGCAATATAGCAGTATACAATAGTACTGGAAAACCACTAGCAATAATAACAACACACTCAACCAATGATATAACAACAACGCAACAAGAACATCATTATTATTGCTTAGGCGAATAAGGAATACAAGTACAATCAATAAGTCAAGTCATTCAAATATAAACCATTCACATATTATTCTTTAAGTTAAATATCTTTCAAGTATACTTCTTTTGAATAATTATCTTTCGAATATACTTCTTTCAAATAAATATATTTTCGAGTAAAAGTCAACATGTGACACCTCATTTCACAATCATAAAAATTACGGGTCTTAGCCCACTTTTATATTTTTCACGGTACCTCGTACCCATATTTTTATCACCATCACACGACAACTCACGTGTCAATAATAAAACCATCATAATTTTTACCCGACACCTCATGCTCATATTATTTTCATAACTATACGGACACGTGCAGAAATATCAATGTATATAAGATCCGCAAGATCAATTTATTTTCAATAAAGTAAGGTTAAAATCTTTAAAACAAGTAAAAAATTAACAAAAAGATAAGTTTATTTTAGAAATCGTTTGAGTGAGGAAAAATGACATTTCCATTTAAAATAAAGCATCAGATAAACTACTGATTTGTATATAAAATTTATTAAATTAAACATACTAGAAATTTTCTTTTATTTAAAACAACTCAATCATCAAAAACAAGTAAAACCCAAAAATACATATCCTCAAAGTCTCGTACGAAAAAGTCAAGGTCAATACAATACATCAAGAAATACAAATCATTTAATATTAAGTCAAATAATACATCACGAAAAACATAAGAATTTACAAATTATGAAAAAAAAAATAGCCAAAGACATGTGCAACCATAGAGAAATATCAACAAAAGGGTACTCCCAAGGTACCGCCTCGTAGACCCAAATCATAAATAAATTTACAATCTTTCCTTATATCACCGCGGAAGCCTTCACATATTATTCTTTTAAAAATAATTTTTTCCGAAATAGCATCCCGTGTTGTAGCCACCCTTATCACACCGCATGACTTCTAGTAGTTCCCCTACTAGCCACGCGTTTCAAGCCATCCTTATCTCACCGCATGCTTTTCAACACCCTGACCTTATATCACCGTATGACTTCTAGTAGTTCCCCTACTAGCCAAGCGTTTCAAGCCACCCTTATTTCACCGTATGTGTATCAATATCACAATATTTCACAAATCGCACCTCAAGTTCCCAAATATCACAGCATAATACAACTTGCACCTCAAGTGCTCACATATCACAACGTATCACAAATTATACATCAAGTGCTCAGATCTTACAACATATCATAAATTGCACATCAAGTGCTCAAATATTACAACATATAACAAATTGCACATCAAGTGCTCAAAAATTACAACTTGCCACAGAAATCAACAACACAATATTTTTCCACAATAAGGTGCCACGACTCGATCATAATGTGCACAACATCTTAACAAAATGTTCGGGAGTGAACAACTCAACCGAATATTATTTCACAATTTGGCACTTTGCCTCAATATGATTCACGGCCTTTATAATTTAATACCAAATTTTCAACAACGTAAACTGAAAAGTAATTCATCTTATTAACTAAATTTTCCATTTAAACTATTTGTAGGTAAAAATAATAATGAAAGTGTTTTTCATAAAAATGGCAACTCAAACAAACACAGAGTTCACATAAAAGTCAAGTGGCAATCACTCCAAATTATCATATAAAAACAACCTCGGCAAACAAAGAATGAGGCATGACAAATAAGGGATTTAATAAGTTACAACAATTTTCCAACTTAGTACTTAAGGGCGTCTACGAATTTCAACCGATATAATTTGCACGTATAAACCAAGTACGTACTCGTCACCTCGCGTACATGGTTTTCAATTACACAATTTTCACATAAGACTCAATGCCTAAGGGGTAATTCCCCAACTCGAGGTTAGGCAAGATACTTACCTCGTTTTACAACCAATTTCAAGATTCCAACAAACCTTTGCCTCGCGAATTCGTGTCCGAAATAGACAAATCTAGTCACAAACAATTCAATATACTCAACACGAATCGTAGGAATTAATTTCATATGAAAATACAAATTTTCCAACAAAATCCGAAATTTAACTTAAAAATTGCTCGTGGGACCAACATCTTGGAATCCGACGAAACTCACAAAATCCGATAACCCATTCAATTACGAGTTCACCCATACTAATTTTATCAAATTCCGATATCGGATTGACCTTCAAATCTTCATTTTACATTTTTGGAAGATTTTACAAAAACCTGATTTTTCTTCCATAAATTCACGGATTCATGATGTAAATGAGTATGGAATAATGGAATTTAATCAATATAGGATAATGAATACTTACCCCAATGCTTACCCATGAAAATCGCCTAAACCGAGCTCCCAAACTCTATTTTTGTCAAAAATAGTAGAAAACCCCCATTTATAGGGCCTCAACTGTTTCGGGCGCCACAGGTAGCGTGGGGCACTGCCTGTGGTGCTATTTACAGTACCTTTAAACATTCCAGCGCCAGAGCTAGCGCCCCACGGTACCCTAGGCGATGACGGCAACGAAAAATTCTTCCTGACACGGAAATGGGCATAACTTTTTCATACGATGTCCAAATTCGACGATTCGTTTTGCTATGGCTCTAAAATTTCAATACGGATCTAATTCTTCAATCAAAACTGAATTTGGAGCTCATTTGCTTAATGTTATACCACGTATTTTTGAAGAATCGATGTCGAAATATCCTAGGCTTGATGTCGAAACATAGCAAATCAAGTCCAATTGACCTCAAATTTTGCACACAAATCATAATACATCATATGAAGCTATTCAAGACTTCAAATAGTCGAAAGGAGAGTAATAACTCAAATCGAAAAATCGGGTTGTTATATTCTCCCCCACATAAACATACGTTCGTCCTCGAACGTGCCAAGCGTTGTTTTCCAAGCCATCAAATCACTATTCCATCTTACCGCGCACATACCCGGGGGTGATCCCACGTCACCCTATTCAACATAAGCCCGACAACACCATCTCAATTGAGATTATTTCTTTTATCCATATTTGTAAACCTTAAGAGTAAATTGTTTATACTCCAAACATTTTTAAAAGGCCTGGTTTTCACATCAAAGCACGGTATTAGTCTCAACTGGCTATAGCAACTCGTGCCTACGCACACATCAACTTTCTTGATAGTGTTGAGGTACTTCAAAATTTTTTCGGGGTGTTACATTTCCCCCGCTTAGGATCATTCGCCTTCAAACACATAATATAACTTATCTATTCTTTTGCAAATCTCACTCCCCCAAATTTTACTAACTCCCAATTGTTTTCAGAAATTTCGGCAGAGTCTCCCCTGTAATTGGGCCTATCCACCTGCCAGAGTAACACCAAAATAACTCCTAACAACACCTCCACAACCCAACAAAACACCACAAGGTATATATCCATAACACTAATCTCAGCATTACAAGCATTGCATTAACATAATGATATCAGAACATGAAGCACATCATATGTATGCTCATCACCACATCTCTGGTCTTAAAAGATGTTCATAATTAATTCCAGCATCATCAATTAATCTCATATTAACCAACACCTCATTTCAATTTTCACAACACTGACAACAGAATGTGAGGCATGAAGACCTCATAACTATTTACCCAACTTAACGAGTCACATTTAAAGCCACCTGGGCACTCACCTCGTAGGCTAAAACTCAATAATTATAGCACAATTATGGCACAGAAACATATAAAAGAATTATCACATAAGCCTATCAGGCATAACTCCATATTAGTATCATAGTACAAATTTAACTTCACAAAAGGAGAATTTAACTCATAAATATTTCACCACAAGGACCTCGTCCTTATATAACTTCCACCGCAGCTTGTATCCCGGTTTAAATATTTCACATCATATAAAAATGCGAGGATCTCGTCCTCAACTCCGAATCACAAGTATTTTGCACATTGTACCAACTGAAATTTTTAATTTCTTTTCTTTCTTCTTTTCAATAAATTTTGTAAATAATTTTCACAACACATAATGAACCCCCATACCGGTAGGGCATATAATTCATAAAATTGAAATTAAATATTCCGAAATCACATCAAAACCCACTGTAGTGAGTAATAAAATTTATTTTTGGACTTATAGTCCTCAATGGTGCCCAAAAATAAAATGTTAGATATGGGCTAACATCATGAAACCTCCCAACAAGGATAAACATATAAGTGGTTCACAAAATTACGATGCTCACCCATAAGCGGAGCATAATAGGAGGACTCACCTCAATATTCAGAACCGAATCAAATTAAGGAGAATTATCCTTTTATAACAAATCGGGATCATACCTGTAATGACACCATCTGGTGTATCGACCTCAGCCAAATCATAGTGATTATATCAACGGGTCGGGCCTCCAACTCTTAGGCGCCCTCTACCCGTCTTTCCTCCACCCCTAACTGGCTGTGTATGTGGGGTGAGGTAGTAGCTGCACTAGGGCCCATAGTCTGAGTGTTCTGATAAAATTCACCCCTCCCGAGTCTGGGATAATCTCTCATAATGTGCCTAGTGTCACCACACTCATAACAGTCCCTCTGAGGTCGACTACTGGTACTGAGCCCGTGTCCGATAACTGGAATAAGCACTGTAATAATCTCGTGTCGGTGGTGCACTATAAGAACTTACTGGAGCACCCCGAGTAATCTGACGTGCGGACTGAGCTGACCGACTATTCGAGCCTCCGCTATAATGGGTCCTAGCTGAAGAGTAAAATTCACTGAACCCTCCAGATCTTCGAGACCTTTTGGTCTCCTTAGACTCCCTTTACTCACCTAAAACACACTCAATCTTCCTTACAATCTCCACTACTTGTTGAAATGGATTATCAGTTTGCAACTCTCGAGCCTGTATATTTTAATATCATAATCGAGACCCTCAATAAATCTGCGGACCCGTTCTCTGACTGTAGGAACCAAGATAGGTGCATGACGGGCTAACTCACTGAACTTGATAGCATATTATGACACTGTCATAAGGCCCTGACGCAACCATTCAAACTCTGTGCGCCACGCATCTCGGAGTGTCTGGGGAACAAATTCTTTCAAGAACATTTCCGAAAATTGAGCCCAAGTTGGTGGTGTTGCATCGGCTGGTCTACCTTCTTCATAGATTTGCCACCACTGATACGTTGCGCTGAGAGTTGAAATATAGTAAAGGCAACTCCGTTCATTTCCACAAAACCCATGGTGCGGAGAATACAGTGATAATTTTCTCGAAATCCTTGGGCATCCTCTGTAGCTATGCCACTGAAAGTAGCTGGACTATACCTCTTAAACCTTTCAATTCTCTTTTGTTATTCTTCTGATGCCCCTGACCTGACCTCAGGCTGAACCAGAATAACAGGTTGTACCGGTACTACACGTGAAACCTGACCAATGTGAACCTGTTGCTCTGGAGTTGTGGTAGGAGTCTGAGGTACTCCCCCAATCCGCAAAATATTCGGTGCAATAGAGATTAATCCCGCCTGAGTTAATGTACCAAACATACTCAGGAACTGTGCTAAAGTCTCCTGAAGTCCGGGGGTAACAACATGTTCTTTTGGTACATGTCTCCCAACTGGAGCTACTGGTGGCTCCTCAACTGTTGTTTTGACAGGTGCTCTAGTCGCGACACGTGCCCTTCCTCGGCCTCTACCTCTTGCGGCTCTAGCAGTATGCGCGGGTGTCAGCTCAGCTGACCCGGTAGCATGTGTCCTCACCATCAGTGAGGGACTAGAGATACAAAGGCTCAAATTTCAAATTCAACAAATTCCACACGACATGAATGAAAGAAGTGGAGATTTCCTAACAGTTCTGTAGCCTCTCGAAGATAAGTACAAACATCTTCATACTGATCCGCAAGACTCTACTAGACTCGTTCGTGACTCGTAGAACCTATGAACCTAGAGCTCTGATACCAACTTATCACGACCCAAAATCCCGCCACATGCGTCTTGATGGCACCTAGTCTCTAAGACTAGGTAAGCCGATTTCAATTACATTTTTGAAGCCATTTTAAAAAAATAGAAACTAATAGCGAAAATAATTACAAATATAGCAACTTTCCCAAGACTGGTAGTACTGAGTCACGAACTCTAACTGAATACATGGAATGATCACGAGGACCGAATATATAATAATGTTTGATTAAAAATTAACAGTACAATGAAATGAAAAGACTCTAAGGGACTACGACGACCAAGCAGCTCTACCTTGAATCCTTGCGATCTCACTTTAACTCTGTTCGAGTCTGATAGCTCCAATACCTGACTTTGCACAAAAATGTACAAAAGTGTAGTATGAGTACACCACAGTCGGTACCCAGTAAGTATCAAGACTAACCTCAGTGGAGTAGAGATGAGGTACAGTCAAGACACTCACTAGTCAAATAACCTGTGCAATATAGCAGTATACAATAGTACTGGAAAACAACTAGCAATAATAACAACAAACCCAACTAGTGATATAACAACAACGCAACAAGAACATCATAATTATTGCTCAGGCGAATAAGGAATACAAGTACAATCAATAAGTCAAGTCCTTCAAATATAAATCCTTCACATATTATTCTTTAAGTTAAATATCTTTCAACTATACTTCTTTTGAATAATTATCTTTCGAATATACTTCTTTCAAATAAATATATTTTCAAGTAAAAGTCACCATGTGACACCTCATTTCACAATCATAAAAATTAGGGGTCTCAACCCACTTTCATATTTTTCATGGCACCTCGTGCCCATATTTCTATCACCATCACACGGACAACTCACGTGTCAATAATAAAATCATCATATTTTTTACCCGGCACCTCATGCCTATATTACTTTCATAACTGCACGGACAACTCAGGTGCCAAAATATTAATATATATAAGATCCGTAGGATCAATTTATTTTCAATAAAGTAAGGTTAAAATCTTTAAATCAAGTAAGTAATCAACAAAAAGATAAGTTTATTTTAGAAATCATTTGAGTGAGGAAAAATGACATTTTCATTTAAAATAAAGCATCAGATAAACTACTGATTTGAATATAAAATTTATTAAATTAAACATACTAGAAATTTTCTTTTATTTAAAACAACTCAATCATCAAAAACAAGTACAACCCAAAAATACAAATCCTCAAAATCTCGTACGAAAAAGTCAAGGTCAACACAATACATCAAGAAATATAAATCACTTAATATTAAGTCATATCAACAATAGGGTACTCCCGAGGTACCGCCTCGTAGTCCCAAATCATAAATAAATTCACAATCTTTCCTTATATCACCGCGAAAGCCTTCACATATTATTCTTTTAAAAATTATTTTTTCTGAAATAGCATCCCGCGTTTTAGCCACCCTTATCACACCGCATGACTTCTAGTAGTTACTCTACTAGCCACGCGTTTCAAGCCACCCTTATCTCACCGCATGAGTTTCAACACCTTGACCTTATATCACCGCATGACTTCTAGTAGTTACCCTACTAGCCAAGCGCTTCAAGTCACTCTTATCTCACCACATGCGTATCAATATCACAATATTTCACAAATCGCACCTCAAGTTCCCAAATATCACAGCATAATACAACTTGCACCTCAAGTGCTCACATATCACAACATATCATAAATTGCACATCAGGTGCTCAAATCTTACAACATATCACAAATTGCACATCAAGTGCTCAAATATTACAACTTGCCACAGAAATCAACAACACAATATTTTTCCACAATAAGGAGCCACAACTCGATCATAATGTGTACAACATCTTAACAAAATGTTCGGGACTGAACAACTCAACCGAATAATATTTCACAATTTGGCACTTTGCCTCAATATGGTTCACGACCTTTATAATTTAATACCAAATTTTCAACAACGTAAAATGAAAAGTAATTCATTTTATTAACTAAATTTTTCATTTAAATTATTTGTAGGTAAAATCAATAATAAAGTATTTTCCATAAAAATGGCAACTCAAACAAACACAGAGTTCACATAAAAGTCAAGTGGCAATCACACCAAATTATCATATAAAAAAAATCTCGGCATACAAAGAATGAGGCATGACAAATAAGGGATTTAATAAGTTACAATAATTTTCCAACTTAATACTTAAGGGCGTCTACGAATTTCAACCGACATAATTTGCACATATAAACCAAGTACGTACTCGTCACCTCGCGTACATGGTTTTCAATTATATAATTTTCACATAAGACTCAATGCCTAAGGGATAATTCCCCCACTCGAGGTTAGGCAAGATATTTACCTCGTTTCACAACCAATTTCAAGATTCATATAAACCTTTGCCTCACGAATTCGTGTCTGAAATCTTCAAATCTAGTCAGAAACAATTCAATATACTCAACAAAAATCGTAGGAATTAATTCCATATGAAAATAAAAATTTTCCAACAAAATCCGAAATTTAGCTCAAAAATAGCCTATGGGACCCACGTCTCGGAATTCGACGAAACTCACAAAATCAGATAACCCATTCAATTACGAGTTCACCCATACCAATTTTATCAAATTCTGATATCAGATTGACCTTCAAAACTTCATTTTATATTTTTGGAAGATTTTACAAAAAAACTGATTTTTCTTGCATATATTCACGGATTCATGATGTAAATGAGTATGGAATCATGAAATATAATCAATATAGGATAAGGAACACTTACCCCAATGTTTACCCATGAAAATCGCCCAAACTGAGCTCCCCAACTCTATTTTTGTTAAAAATGATAGAAAACCTCCGTTTATAGGGCCTTAGCTATTTCGGGTGCCACATTTAGCGTGGGGCGCTATTTATAGTACCTTTAAACATCCCAGCGCCAGGGTTAGCGCCCCACGCTACCCTGGGCGCCGACGGCGACGGAAAATTATTTCTGACACGGAAATGGGCATAACTTTCTTATACGATGTCCGAATTCGACGATTCTTTTTGCTATGGCTCCAAATTTTCAATACGGATCTAATGCGTCAATCAAAACTGAATTTGGAGTGCATTTACTTAATGTGATTTCACGTATTCTTGAAGAATCGATGTCGAAATATCCTAGGTTTGATGCCGAAACATAGCAAATCAAGTCCAATTGACCTCAAACTTTGCACACAAATTATAATACATCATATAAAGCTATTCAAGACTTCAAATAGTAAAAAGGAGAGTAATAACTCAAATCGACAAGTCGGGTTGTTACACTTTTGCAGTAAGCTTATTAGTAAAGTTCATCTCTTCCCCAACAAGAAGACATTGGAATCGTTAAGCATATATTTAGATATCTTCGGGGAACTCTAGATATGTGATTGTTTTATTCTAATGAATTCAAGCCAGAAATAATTGGTTATGCTGATGCATGTTATTTATATGACCTACACAAGGCTCGATCTCAAACTGGCTATGTGTTTACATGTGGAGGCACAGCAATATCTTGGTGATTGAGTAAGCAATCAACCGTGGCTACTTCATCTAATCATGCTGAGATAATTATTCATGAAGTAAGTCGAGAATGTGTATGATTAAGGTCTATAATACATATTATTCGAGACAAATGTGGTTTGAAATGTGGCAAACTATTCATAATTTTGTATGAAGATAGTACATCATGCATAACCCAATTGAAGGGAGGATTCATAAAAGGAGATAGGACAAAACACATTTCACCAAAATTATTTTTGACACATGATCTTCAAAAGAATGGTGATATCAATGTGCAACAGATCCGTTCAAGTAATAATATGGCTGATTTGTTCACCAAATCTCTACTGACGTCAACCTTCCAGAAATTAGTGTACAAGATTGGGATGCAAAGGCTCAAGGATGTGAATTGATACTCTCATCAAGAGGAGTTAATACGCGTTATACTCTTTTTCCCTTACAAGGTTTTGTCCCATTGGGCTTTCCTTGCAATGTTTTTAACGAGACAACCAAAAGACGTATTTCTAAATATGTGTACTCTTTTTCCTTCACTAGAATTTTTTTTCCTATAAGGTTTTTTCCTAATAAGATTTTAACGAGACACATTATCTATGGACATCCAAGGGGGAGTGTTACAAGAAAAATTAAATTATGGTGGATGTCTATTCTTCTCCATTATCTCCATAACTCACACTACTCTAATACATGTGGAGTTATGATTGTAACTCCATAACCTCCCCCATGATCTTCCTCTCAAATGCTCAATGACATGTTCAGTGACATATTTTACAATAATGATTCTTCACTTTTCATGCATATATAAAGCTCTGTAATAGATAGGAAAAGATACACAATTGAAGAAGAAATAAGAATCTCTTCTCTCTTTCTCTCTATATCTCTTAGCTTGTTTTTCCTTGTTCTATATTGTTACTTTGAACTATATTTTATAACACATTGAGTGTTTTTTTTTCCTCTTGTTTTTCCCCAACTTTAAGCATTTGATTTTTTAATTTATAATTAAAGTTTTAAAACTTGTAAATAATGAACTAATCCTTCTATTTTTCTTACTAAGTAGCATTAGTGTACGCGCGTTGCGCGTGTTTCCGTCTCATTGTATAATTGTTGTAAAAAGTATTAAATAGATATTATTTTAAAATTTTTGTTTGCATTATAAATAAAAATGTAATTACGCTCCTGAAAATATTAAATTGTAGATCCTATATAACTAACTTGATAACAAAAGAAATAATAAATTTTGAGATTCATATTTAAATGTTCAGCGTTTAAATAATTTTACATGCTTGTGTACTCTCCTTGAGTAAACTTTTATGTCTTCTCTTTAGTGCTGATCTCATGAAAAATATTTCTCATCACGATAAGCATCCTAAATGTTACGTGTATGGATTTATTTTCAATGGGTATAATTTATATAAAGTAAAATATTAGTCGATTTTAAAGTATTAAGTATTAGGACTTCCTACCTAGTTTAATAAAATTTAATAAATAAATTTTTAGTTGATTCTAAAGTTTTAAATATTATTAAAGTAACTTAATAACACTATTGTCCAATGTGAAAGCTATTTTTTATAAAGTAAAAAAAGTTAAAACAGTAGATTACTAGTAGAAGATAGTCTAAAGAAATTAAAAAAACAGAGATTTATAATTACCTATTCAGAGAAATCAAAAGGTTTAGACGGAAGTGGTGTAACTGGACTATTTATAGAGCCATTAATTAGGTGATTAAACACCTCTAAGTATAATTAATTGTGTCTTGTTAGTTTGACCAAAAAATCTGGTTGGTCTTCGAAAGGATTTAAATTGTGAGGAAGATTTTCAATCCCATGAACTTTTTACAAAAGTTAATAAGAGGGGCGTGAATTCTCATAGGAATCAATTTGAGTGGTTAAAAGCAAAAACAATTCTCCTGAAGACGAAATCTAAGTTGACTTGAAAGGGGTATTCGTAATAAAAATAAAAGAAAATATATTAATTGTACCTATATAAGGACTTATTAATAAGAAAATATTTAATAACTAAAATTTTAGTTAGTTTTAAAGTCCTAAATATTAAATAAATAATATAATTACGATTTTGTCCAACTTAAAATTAATTTATAAGGGTAAAAAAGGCGAACGATATTTCGCTAAGGGTTTTCGTGCTTTTAATATAATATATAGATATTAGGCTTCCAGTAAAGATATGATATGCACTTAATCCTTACATCACACAATGTACTAAGCTCCCGTTTGACTATAGATTTTGGTTTCATTTAAAAAAAAATGAAAACATTATTTGTTTATGAAATATGATCATGTTTTGGGGGAAAAAAATAAAAAAAATTCAAGATCCCAATAATTGGTTTAGGGCAGCTTTTCAGTGAAATATTTCCTTCCAACTCACAAAACTTCAACTTTTCTTCAAATAAAATGCATATCCAAATACAAATTCAACTTTCAACAATTATTTTTTCATACAACTTCAAAAACTCTTTTTTTCAAGTTTCAATCAAATGTATGTCCAAACGCTAGCTAAATACTCTAAGTAGGGGTGTTCAAATGAAACCGAAAAACCGATCCGAACCGGTAAACCGAGTCAAACAGACTTAATAAACCGATAATCACTCGGTTTGATTTTGTTTGGATTTAAAATTTTAAAAATCGATAATATTTGGTTTGGTTTGGTGTATATATATATATATATATATATTGAATCTTCTCTATCTTTTTTATAATTTTGGCTCATCCCAAGTCCAATACTAATCAAATAAGTAGAGAAGAAAACCCCTAGCCCAATTGTCCCTTGCCCATTTAAGTTTAAGATAAAATAGAATTCTATTTTTAGAGGTAATTAGAAAAGTCAAAACCCTAGTTAAAAAGTAAATTGTCAATATCATATCAACTTAAGCCAAAGTTAGTCGCAATTTTCAGCAAAGGAACAATACTATTTCAAATTCTTCTTAGTTCTTGTCGTCAATAATGGCAATCCCGGTAACAACTATTACTCCAATTTTGACTTTTCAATATATTTTTCAATGTGTTTGCGACAAAGGAAAAAACAGAGAAATTAGTTAATTTGTTTTTTAATTTGATTGTAGCTATTATCCGCTAAATTAGCTATTTACTTACTTTCCACCCCTTCTCTGATTCTTTCTGCTTTAGAAATAAATTTTGGCTTTTGTTTGGCAAAATTTTTAGCAACTACGTATCTTGTGAATTTTTGTTCCATTTCAATTTCTACTCATTCTATGTCTTTGAAATTTCATGAGCAAGTACTCTTTTTTAAGTTTGATTTGCTCTCTTCTATTGCTATCCAAACTAACTAAAATTTGTGACTTTTTTCAGATGGAAACTGAAAATACTCCAAAAGAGGTGGAACCAGTAGAGATAATCAACAAAGTCTCTCCAACGACATTGTTGAAACCTGAGCTTAATGCTAACAACACCCCTTCCTAATCCTCCTAAGAAGCATAAAAGAACAACTCCTTGTGACCCTGATTGTAGCCTTGTGAGTAGTGGTAGGGAACATTTGAAGTTTGAAAGCACTTTTCCAAATATCTTGATAAATGGGGTATGCCTAGGGCGAAATGCAACTACTGTTCTAAACATTTTGCTTCTGAAAGTAAGAATGGAACTTCGACAAAATGGAAGCATTTAAATAAGGTTTTTCCTAAATTCCCCTTTAGAATTATTAACAGAAAGCAATCAACACTCAGGCCAATTAGAAAAGGGCAACAAGCATATAACACATGTACTTTAGAAAAGATTGTGTTTAATGTTAATCAGATTAGGAAAGCCATTGCTGAGTTTGTCATTATCGAAGAACAACCTTTTAAAGTTGTTGAAGGAGATGGTTTTAAGAGATTAATGGCAGTTGCTTTGCCTAATTTCTAATTACCTTCTCGTCTGACTATTGCTAGGCAATGTTTGAAAATATATCAAGAAGAGAAAGAAAAGCTTAAAAGGCTTATTCAGAATCAACGTGTATGTCTTACTAGTGATACATGGACATCACTTCAAAATTTAACTTATATGGTTATTACTGCTCATTGGATTGATGATGATTGGAATTTAAAAAAGAAAATTCTCAACTTTTTTCAAATATCAGATCATAAAGGTGAGACAATGGCTAAGGGGATTGAAGCATGCTTGTTAGACTGTGGGATTGAGAACATATTTATGGTGATCCTAGATAATGCAATTGCTAATAATGCTGCAATTAAACACTTGAAAAGAAGGATTGAGGATTGGAAAGGAGGCATCTTAGGAAATGAGTTCTTACATGTTAGATACAATGCTCATATTCTAAATTTAATCGTGAAAGAAGGGCTAATTGAACAAAATGAGTCCATTTCTCGAGTAAGAAATGCTGTCAAATATGTTAAGTCCTCAACTGGAAGGTTTGATTCTTTTAAGTCATTTGTTGAGAAGGCAAAGATTGATACTCATAGTCTTTTGACTTTAGATGTTGAGACTAGGTGGAACTCTACATATATGATGCTAGATATAGTTGTAAAGTTTGAAAATGCATTTTCAAGAATTTATGATGATGATCATAAGTACCTCAAATATTGTTTAGAGACGAATAGTATGGGAGGACATCCATCTATAGATGATTGGAAGAATGTTAAAGTTTTTATTAAGTTCCTTGAGATATTCTACCAGGTCACTTTGAAATTCTCAGGAATTTCATATTTACTTCCAGTTCTTTTTTCCATGAGATCTTTAATCTTCAGAATTTTATTCAAAAATATTCTCACAGTGAAGATTCTATTTTGAGTGGCATGGCTGAGAAGATGAAGGTTAAATATAAAAAATATTGGGGTATTTTTGAGAGTATAAATGTCACGACCCCAAATTCCCTCCGTAGGATGTCGTGATGACACCTAGTCTCTAAGACTAGGTAAGCCTATCAATGCGGAATAATAATAAATATCTGAAATAAATAAACTACAATTCAAACAATTTCAACTCCCAAAACCCGGTAGAAATAAGTCACAAGCTTCTAAGAATTTATTCTCAATGTCTCTATATGTCAAGGTCTAAATAAAATATAAGGAAGCAACATAAAATGATAGAAGGGGACTCCGGAGTCTGCGGACGCTGGCAGATATACCTCGAAGTCTCCGTGCGCATGTAACTCACTGACGTCTAGGCTAGTAAAATGTACCTGGATCTGCACAAAAAGATATGCAGAAGCGTAGTATGAGTACACCACAACGGTACCCAGTAAGTGCCAAGCCTAACCTCAGTAGAGTAGTGACGAGGTCAGGTGAGGCCCTACTGGAATATAATAATGGCATGATAAAATGTTTATCAATGTAGTAAAAATAAAATGAAATTGGAAATGAATCAAATAGTATGTCACGTTTAATGACATCAAATAATTACAAATAATATCTCGTGGAATCAAAACAGAATTTTCTTCAACTTTATGAAAATCACAACAATTAATCGAAAGCAACTATGGCCATAAATCAATATCAACAAGGGCACTCCCGAGGTACCGCCTCGTAGTCCCAAATCATAAATAAATTCACAATATCTCATTTTCTTATATCACCGCGGGAGCCTTAACAATTTATTTAAAGAAAATATTTTTTTTCAAAATAGCATCCCGCGTTTTAGCCACCCTTATCACCACATGACTTCTAGTAGTTCTCTTACTAGCCACGCGTATCAAGCCACCCTTATCTCACCGCATGCGTTTCAACCCCCAGACCTTATACCACCGCATGCGTATCAATATCACAATTTGCACCTCAAGTGCTCAAATAATTTAACTTGCCAAAATAATTCAACAATAATATTTTTCCACAATAAAGAGCTCACGGCTCATGCCAAAATAAATCATCAATAATAGTTTTTCACAATAAAGAGCTCACGGCTCCCTCACAATGAGTATAAAAATATTCAGGAGTAAATAATTTAGAAAAATAATATTTCAAAATCTTTACTACGTTGCTTCAATATCAAGTTTAAAAATGTCAAATACTTCATATTAATAATATTTAATTTAAAGAAAATCAACCTTCAAATAATGCACAGAATAAAAGAAACCAAGTTTCAACTAAACAGGTAAAATAATTAGTAAGAAAAGATCAAACAAATTTAAAGTATATATCTCAGATCAATGATGAAGAATATAACAAGATAAAATAATTTAATAAATGCGCAACAGTGATCTACACAATTTAAAAATATAATCTTTCATAATTTAGCCCGTGTACACACTCGTCACCTCGTGCACACGACTTTCAACACATTTCAATAATCACATCAATACCAATCCTAGGGAAAATTTCCCCCACACAAGGTTAGACAAGTCACTTACCTAGACTTGCTCCAATTTAACCAAGTATTATGCTTTTTCCTCGAATTTCCGACTCCGATCGACTCGTATCTAGTCATAATTAATTCGATACAGTCAACAAAAATTATAGTAATCAATTTCATAAGAAAATATTATATTTTCATTAAAATCTGAAATTAGCTCAAAATTTGCCCGTGGGGCCCACATCACGGAATCCGGCAAAACTTATAAAATCCGATAACCCATTCAATTACGAGTCCACCCATACTAATTTTACCAAAATCCGACAACAACTCGACCTCCAAATCTTAAATTTTTGTTTTTGGAAGATTTTGCAAATATCTTGATTTCTTCCATTTAAATCCGAAATAAATAATGAATATAACCATGGATTTATGAAATATAATCACATTTGGATATAGGACACTTACCCAAGTTGAAGTCTTGAAGAAATCCTCAAAATCACCCAAGAACCGTGCTCCAAAACGAAATGAAGGAAATGACCATTTTTGGTCCTTAAGTTTCTGCCCCAAAAACACTATTCCGGTCGCTAAAAGTTCAATCCCGTCGCTAAAAGTGTCACATCTGGTCGCTAAAGGTGCACACCGGGACTATTTACACCAGCAGTTTTATTTCACTAAAAAGGCTCTAACTCCATCATACGAACTCGGAATTCGACGATTCTTGTTCCTATGAGTCACAAATAAAACTACGAACCCATTCGTTCAATCGAAACTCAATTCGGAGCTCATTTGCTCAATGTGATACCAATTTCGCTCGTTAAACAATTAACTCATATTTCGCGCTTAAAACTCAATCGCGACTTGATAAAATTAGACCAAACTTTTCAGATCACTCCTATAATTCATTATCAAAATGTCAAAAGTCTCAAAATCTAATTTTGTTCTCTAGAACTAAAAATGGACTTTTGGATCATTACATGCTTATGTTGAAAACATCAAACTCTTCTTCGATATCCTGTAGTGTATCAATCATAACTTCTTGTACTCAACTCCAACTGTCAAACGGTTTAAAGTTCTGCAAACTAGATACAAAGTACTACAACTTTTATGTTTTTCTCATCGCCCAACTCCTTATAGATTGCGAGATATAAGCTCCCAAAGTCAGCCCAGTGCAGCAAAAATTTCTGGCGATGCACACTGCTGTAGCCAAAATCTGCAGTACCAGTTTCAGTCAATCGATCATAACATTTTGTATAAATGTCTGAATGATTAATGGTTTATCATTCTGGAAACTAGAATCAAAGGGCTACAACTTTTATGTTTTGATAATGTTCAGATTCCATATATATTTCGAGATATAAGCTTCCAAAGTCAGCTCTGTGATTGCACCGGTTGCTGTCCAAAAATAGCTTCTGCAGCAGAAATATTCCAGCAGTTCCTTTTTGTCCGAAATCCATTATGTTAACCTTCCGAAATCCACCTGAGGCCCTCGGGACCTTAACCAAATATACCAACATGTCCCAAAATATAATATGAACTTAGTTGAGGCTTCAAACCATGCCAAACAACGCCGAAATTACGAATCGCACATCGAATCGAATTATGAGTTTTCAAATCTTCCAACTTCTATATTTTGCGCCGAAACATATCAAATCAATTCCGATTGACCTCAAATTTTGTACACAAGTCATAAATGACATAACTGAGCTATGAAAATTTTCAGAATCGAATTTCGACCCCAATATCAAAAAGTCAACCCCTCGGTCATACTTCTCAAAAATTCAACTTTCGGCATTTCAAGCCTAATTCCACTACGGACTTCCAAATAAAATTTCGATCACTCTCCTAAGTCCAAAATCACCATACGGAGCTGTTGGAATCATCAAAATTCTATTCCAGAGTCATTTGCATATAATTCGACATCCGGTCACTATTTGAACTTAAACTTTAAATTTTTTATCAAAATTCCATATCTCGGGCTAGGTACCTCGGAATTTGATTCCGGGCATACGCCTAAGTCCCAAATAACGATACGGACCTACCGGAATTATTAAAACACTTATCCGAGTCTGTTTGCTCAAAATATTGACCAAAGTCAACATACTTGAGTTTTAAAGCTCTAATTCACATTTTAATCCATTTTTCACCTGAAAACTTTTTCGAAATTTTTTTATGGACTACACACTCAAGTCGAGTAATGCTAAATAGTGCTTAGATCACATAATTAATCATTAAATTTAAAGATGACATTTTGGGTCATCATATTCTCCACCTCTAAAACAAACGTTCGTCCTCGAACGGAGTTAGAAAAAGTACCTGAGCTGGTGAATAAGTGTGGATAACAGCTGCGTAAATCATTCTCGACCTCCCAAGTCGCCTCCTCGACTGGATGACCCCTCCACTGAACCTTTACAGAAGCAATGTTCTTTGACCTCAGCTTTCGAACCTGCCTATCTAAAATAGCCACTGGTTCCTCAACATAAGATAGATCCTTGTCCAACTGAACCGAACTGAAGTCTAACACATGAGACAGATCGCCGTGATATTTTCGAAGCATAGAAACATGGAATACCGGATGAACCGCAGAAAGACTAGGTGGTAGTGCAAGTCTGTAAGCCACCTCTCCAACTCTCTCAAGAATCTCAAAAGGCCCAATATACCTAGGGCTCAACTTGCCCTTCTTCCCGAACCTCATCACACCCTTCATAGGCGAAACCCGGAGCAATACCCGCTCACCAACCATGAATGCAACATCACGAACCTTCCGATACGCATAACTCTTCTGTCTAGATTGGGCTGTACGAAGTCGATCCTGAATCAACTTAACCTTTTCCAAGGCATCCTGAACCAAGTCTGTACCCAAAAGTCTAGCCTCACCTGGTTCGAACCAACCCACTGGAGACCACCGCCGCCTACCATACAAGGCCTCATACGGAGCCGTCTGGGTGCTTGACTGGTAACTGTTGTTGTAAGCAAACTCCGCAAGTGGTAAGAACTGATCCCAAGCACCCCCAAAATCTATCACACACGCACGAAGCATATCCCCTAGTATCTGAATAGTGCGTTCGAACTGCTCGTCCGTCTGAGGGTAAAATATTGTACTGAACTCTACCCGAGTACCCAACTCACGTTGTACTGCCCTCTAGAACCGTGATGTAAACTGTGTACCCCGGTTAGAGATGATAGATACCGGTATGCCGTGAAATCTGACAATCTCGCGAATATAGATTCGAGCCAACTGCTCGGAAGAGTAGGTAGTCATCATAGGATTGCAATGAGCTGACTTGGTCAATCTATCCACAATCACCCAAGCTGCATTGAACTTTCTCTGAGTTCGTGAGAGCCCAACAACGAAATCCATAGTGATCCTCTCCCATTTCCATTCTGGAATCACTAACTTCTGAAGCAATCCACTAGGTCGTTGATACTCATATTTCACTTGTTGACAATTTAGACATCGAGCTACATACTCCAATATGTCTTTCTTCATCTTCCTCCACCAATAATATTGCCTCAAGTCCTGCTACATCTTCGCAGCACCCGGATGTATGGAGTACCGCAAATTATCAGCCTCCTGGAGAATCAATTCACGAAAACCATCTACATTAGGCACACATAGCCTGCCATGCATCCGTAATACACCGTCATCTCCAATTGCGACTTATTTGGCATCATCGTGCTGAACTGTATCCTTAAGGACCAGCAAATAGGGGTCATCATACTGACGCTCCCTGATACGATCATAAAGAGAAGGCTGAGAAACCACACAAGCCAAAACTCGACTCGGCTCGAAAATATCCAATCTGACAAACTGGTTGGCCAAGGCCTGAATATCCAAGGCCAAAGGCCTCTTTGCTACCGGTAAATATGCTAAGCTGCCCAAACTCTTCACCTTACGACTCAAGGCATCAGACACTACATTGGCCTTCCCAGGATGATAGAGAATGGTGATGTCATAATCCTTAAGCAACTCCAACCACCTCTGCTGCCGCAAATTAAGATCATTATGTTTAAATAGATGCTATAGACTTCGGTGATCGGTGTAGACCTCACAATGGACACCGTACTAATAATGCCACCAAATCTTCAAGGCATGAACAATAGCTGCTAACTCAAGGTCATGGACCGAAATTGTTTTTTTATTTATTATTTTTTTTTGTACCTTTAACTGTCTAGACGCGTAGGCAATCACCCTACCGTCTTGCATCAACATCGCACCGAGATCAATACGCGACGCGTCACAATACACAGTATAAGACCTTGAACATGTAAGTAATACCAACGCTTGTGTCGGAGTCAAAGTGATCTTGAGCTTCTGAAAGCTTAACTCAAACTCGTCTGACCCTGTAAATGGGGCACCCTCTTGGATCAATTTGGTCTTAATAGTTGTTCATAATCAATTACAGAATCGTCATTTAACCTCATGTTAACAAAAATCTCGTTGCAAACCTTCACAATACTGATAACTAAATAAGAGGCATGAAGACTTCATAATTATTTACCCGAATTAACGAGTCACATTTAACGCCACCTAGGCGGGCACCTACCTCGTAGGTTACAAATTAATAATTACAACATGAATTTGACAACTATGCACAGAGAATTTCATATAAGAATTTTCAAATAAGCCTAACAAGCATGACTCCCTATTAGTACTATAGTACAAATTTAATTTCACAAGGGAGAACTTAAACACAAGAATTTTTCTCACAAGGATCTCGTCCTTATATAACTTTCACCGCAGCTCGTAGCCCGGTTTAAACATATCAATTTATATAAAAATGTGAGGATCTCGTCCTCAGTTCTGAATCACAAGTAATATGCACATCGTGCCAATTGAAAATTTCTATTTTCTCCTTTTAAATAATTTCGGTTACACCAAATCACAACACATAATGAACCCCACACCGGTAGGGCATATAATTCATAATTTGTAATTAATTATTCGGAATTTACATAAAAATTTACCGAAATGAGTAACAGAAAGCCACATTTAGCCTCGCAGCTCTTATTAGTGACCAACACGAAATGATAGGCGTAGTTATCTCCATAAAATCTCCCAACAGGGGTAAACACATAAGTAGATTATAGAATTATGAAGCTCACTCATAAGTGGAGCACAATAGGAAGACTCGTTTCGATATTGAGAACCGAATCAACTTAAGGAAATTATTCCTTTATATTAAATCGAGGTCGTACCTGCAACGACACCATCTGATGTAGCGACCTCCGCCATACCGTAAAACAAATATATCAACGGCTGGGTCTCCACCTCTAGGACGCCTTTTACTCGTCTGTCCTCCAACCCCTAACTGGTCGTGTGGGTGGTGTAGTAACTGCAATGGGGCACGTGGCCTGAGTGCTTTGATGAAATAAGTCTCTCTTAAGTTTGGGAAATTTTTCTCCTGATGTTCCAGTATCACCGTATTCATAATAACCCCTTTGCGGGTTAGGCTGCTCATATTGAGTTTGTGCCAGATAACTGGAATAACCAATGTAGGAACTCATGTCGGTGGTGCATTAAAAGAACTTAGTGGAGCATCCCGAGTAATCCGATGTGTGGACTGGGCTGGACGACTGCCTGAGCCAAGTGGGCGGTGTTGCATTGGCTGGTCTGCCCTCTTCATAGGCTTACCACGAACACTGGTGGAGAATTATCTCTCCCAAGGCAAATTTCTTCTTTTGTTATGCTGACTCAACACTGTTGAGCTGACCCATTTCTTAACATACTCTTTGATTCTTCTTTGGGGTAACCCTTACCCCTATTTATACACAACGATCACAAAAGTAGAGCTCCATACAGACAAATCTTGGCACGAACCACATAGTCCAGAATCTCGTCAACAACTATACTTACTCCGAAGCACTCCAAAATCCGCAACTGTGATGTCCACGCTGAGTAGACCTTCTATAAATTTAGAGTTGTTTCTATAACTCCTTTGGTATTGAAGTATAGGATTATTAAGGAGGAGGACATACCGCAAGTCCCAACCTTATCCTCTACGAAATCTCAGGCCTTAAACATGTGTAAATTTTAGGGAACCTTTCAGTACCACATATATACATTTCAGGCCCAAAACTGATATAATACATAACCCCACAATCCACCCATTGATAGTGGACGGCGTGAAGTCATAGGTCACAATGTCCGATGATCCACAATAATAACCTTCACAGCTCGTATAAATCAACCAGACGCCAATGTTCATTGCACCCCGCACATGATTCACTAGGTGATCTCTCAATACGCCCACATCTTCAGTCGAAACCACACGTTAAGGCAATGTTTGAGCATCTCTGGCTCCCTCGTAGTCCATCTGTAGCATCACGAACCGTCGACGCACAGCTGATATTGAGTGCGCAATGTCATACACGAGTGGATACAAAGGAATATGAGATATATGTTTCAAGCTAAATCAATGTCGCACGATAAGGAATCAAAGAAGTGAATATTTTCCTAACAGTTCCATAGCCTCCCGAAGATAAGTACAGACGTCTCTGTACCGATCCACAAGACTCTACTAAACCTGCTTGTGACTCATAACACCTATGAACCTAGTGCTCTGATACCAACTTATCACGACCCCAAATTCCCTCCGTAGGATGTCATGATGGCACCTAGTCTCTAAGACTAGGTAAGCCTATCAATGCGGAATAATAATAAATATCTGAAATAAATAAACTACAATTCAAACAATTTCAACTCCCAAAACCCGGTGGAAATAAGTCACAAGCTTCTAAGAATTTATTCTCAATGTCTCTATATGTCAAGGTCTAAATAAAATATAAGGAAGCAACATAAAATGATAGAAGGGGACTCCGGAGTCTGCGGACGCTGTCAGATATACCTCGAAGTCTCCGTGCGCATGTAACTCACTGACGTCTAGGCTAGTAAAATATACCTGGATCTGCATAAAAAGATGTGCAGAAGCGTAGTATGAGTATACCACAGCGGTACCCAGTAAGTGCCAAGCCTAACCTCGGTAGAGTAGTGACGAGGTCAGGTGAGGCCCTACTGGAATATAATAATGGCATGGTAAAATGTTTATCAATGTAGTAAAAATAAAATGACATTGGAAATGAATCAAATAGTATGTCACGTTTAATGACATCAAATAATTACAAATAATATCTCGTGGAATCAAAACAGAATTTTCTTCAACTTTATGAAAATCACAACAATTAATCGAAAGCAACTATGGCCATAAATCAATATCAACAAGGGCACTCCCGAGGTACCGCCTCGTAGTCACAAATCATAAATAAATTCACAATATCTCATTTTCTTATATCACCGCGGGAGCCTTCACAATTTATTTAAAAAAATATTTTTTCCCGAAATAGCATCCCGCGTTTTAGCCACCCTTATCACACCGCATGACTTCTAGTAGTTTCCCTACTAGCCACGCGTATCAAGCTACCCTTATCTCACCGCATGCGTTTCAACACTCAGACCTTATACCATCGCATGCGTATCAATATCACAATTTGCATCTCAAGTGGTCAAATAATTTAACTTGCCAAAATAATTCAATAATAATATTTTTTCACAATAAAGAGCTCACGGCTCATGCCAAAATAAATCATCAATAATAGTTTTCCACAATAAAGAGCTCACGGCTCCCTCACAATGAGTATAAAAATATTCAGGAGTAAATAATTTAGGAAAATAATATTTCAAAATCTTTACTACGTTGCTTCAATATCAAGTTTAAAAATGTCAAATACTTCATATTAATAATATTTAATTTAAAGAAAATCAACCTTCAAATAATGCACAGAATAAAAGAAACCAAGTTTCAACTAAACAGGTAAAACAATTAGTAAGAAAAGATCAAACAAATTTGAAGTATATATCTCACATCAATGATGAAGAATATAACAAGATAAAATAATTTAATAAATGCGCAACAGTGATCTACACAATTTAAAAATATAATCTTTCGCAATTTAACCCGTGTACACACTCGTCACCTCGTGCACACGACTTTCAACATATTTTAATAATCACATCAATACCAATCCTAGGGGAAATTTCTCCCACACAAGGTTAGACAAGTCACTTACCTCGACTTGCTCCAATTTAACCAAGTATTATGCTTTTTCCTCGAATTTCCGACTCCGATCGACTCGTATCTAGTCATAATTAATTCGATACAGTCAACAAAAATTATAGTAATCAATTTCATAAGAAAATATTACATTTTCATTAAAATCTGAAATTAGCTCAAAATTTGCCGTGGGGCCCACATCTCGGAATCCGGCGAAACTTATAAAATCCGACAACCCATTCAATTACGAGTCCACCCATACCAATTTTACCAAAATCCGATAACAACTCGACCTCCAAATCTTAAATTTTCGTTTTTGGAAGATTTTTCAAAAATCTTGATTTCTTCCATTTAAATCCGAAATAAATGATGAATATGACCATGGGTTTATGAAATATAATCACATTTGGATATAGGACACTTACCCAAGTTGAAGTCTTGAAGAAATCCTCAAAATCGCCCAAGAACCGTGCTCCAAAACTCCAAAACGAAATGAAGGAAATGACCATTTTTGGTCCTTAAGTTTCTGTCCCAAAAACACTATTCCGTTCGCTAAAAGTCCAATCTCGTCGCTAAAAGTATCACATCTGGTCGCTAAAGGTGCACACCAGGACTATTTACACCAGCAGTTTTATTTCACTAAAAAGGCTCTAACTCCATCATACGAACTCGGAATTCGACGATTCTTGTTCCTATGAGTCACAAATAAAACTACGAACCCATTCGTTCAATCGAAACTCAATTCGGAGCTCATTTGCTCAATGTGATACCAATTTCGCTCGTTAAACAATTAACTCATATTTCGCGCTTAAAACTCAATCGCGACTTGATAAAATTAGACCAAACTTTTCAGATCACTCCTATAATTCATTATCAAAATGTCAAAAGTCTCAAAATCTAATTTTGATCTCTAGAACTAAAAATGGACTTTTGGATCATTACATGCTTATGTTGAAAATATCAAACTCTTCTTCGACATCCTGTAGTGTATCAATCATAACTTCTTGTACTCAACTCCAACTGTCAAACGGTTTAAAGTTCTGCAAACTAGATACAAAGTACTACAACTTTTATGTTTTTCTCATCGCCCAACTCCTTATATATTGCGAGATATAAGCTCCCAAAATCAGCCCTATGCAGCAGAAATTTCTGGCGATGCACACTGCTGTAGCCAAAATCTGCAGTACCAGCTTCAGTCAATCGATCATAACATTTTGTATAAATGTCTGAATGATTAATGGTTTATCATTCTGGAAACTAAAATCAAAGGGATACAACTTTCATGTTTTGATAATGTTCAGATTCCTTATAGATTTCGAGATATAAGCTTCCAAAATTAGCTCTGCGATTGCACCGATTGCTGTCCAAAAATAGCTTCTGCAGCAGAAATATTCCAGCAGTTCCTTTTTGTCCGAAATCCATTCCGTTAACCTTCCGAAATCCACCCGAGGCCCTCGGGACCTTAACCAAATATACCAACATGTCCCAAAATACAATATGAACTTAGTTGAGGCTTCAAACCATGCCAAACAACGCCGAAATTACGAATCGCGCATCGAATCGAATTATGAGTTTTCAAATCTTCCAACTTCTATATTTTGCGCCGAAACATATCAAATCAATTCCGATTGACCTCAAATTTTGCACACAAGTCATAAATGACATAACTGAGCTATAAAAATTTTCAGAATCGGATTTCGACCCAGATATCAAAAAGTCAACCCCTCGGTCAAACTTCTCAAAAATTCAACTTTCGACATTTCAAGCCTAATTCCACTACGGACTTTCAAATAAAATTCCGATCACGCTACTAAGTCCAAAATTACCATACGGAGCTGTTGGAATCATCAAAATTCTATTCTGGGGTCATTTACACATAATTCGATATCCGATCACTATTTGAACTTAAACTTTAAATTTTTTATCAAAATTCCATATCTCGGGCTAGGGACCTCGGAATGTGATTTCGGGCATACACCTAAGTCCCAAATAACGATACGGACCTACCGGAACTATTAAAACACTTATCCGAGTCTATTTTCCCAAAATATTGACCAAAGTCAACACAGTTGAGTTTTAAAGCTCTAATTTACATTTTAATCCATTTTTCACCTGAAAATTTTTTCGAAAATCTTTTACGGACTGCACACTCAAGTCGAGTAATGGTAAATAGTGCTTAGATCACATAATTAATCATTAAATTTAAAGATGATATTTTGGATCATCACAATAAACAAGTTATTATTTGTTGATGTTGTTTTGGATCCGCGATATAAGTTGAAGTATGTGAAATTTCTTTTCAACAAGTCTTATGGTAGTTTGGAGGGAGACCAACAATCCAAAAAGGTGATGGATACTTTGACTCGCTTGTATGGCCATTACAAGAGTTCTTTTTGTGAGACTTCTAGTGACAGAACTGGTGGTCAAACGGGCTTGATGGATGAAATTGATGTCCTCGACAGTGACGAGGTGTGACAATCACAATGGGAGAAATATTTGATGAACTTGTTCAATTTGATGTAACTTCTATTAAGGATATTGCGCACTTTGGCAGTAAATTTTCAATTTTGATATTGTTTTAATTGAGATTCACTTTGTAAGGTATTTGGATTCTTATTTCACTGTAGTTATTTTCTACGGAATGAGAACGACAATAGCATGATATCAAGCTGGTTTTGGTATCAATGTTTACAGTTCTATGTTACGGCTACATTTGATTGCTTGATGATGACTTATGGGTTGAGGCTTCATGATTGTTTAGATGTTATGCTCGCTTGTTTTGGTTTTCTACTTAATAATTTTCTATTATGAAATGTTAGTATTCTAAATTTTGGTTTTTGTTGCAGACTTGCAAAAGATAATGCTTCCTTTTTTTCACATTAATATATATGAAGTTTCTGCCTGCTTGATTAATCTAAGAAAAAAAGCTCCGTGTTTAAAAAACATTGCCTAATTGGTGAGCTATTTGTAGTTGTCGGAGATGACAACAATTTAGTTACATTCTCCTTACATTTTGCTTTCCTATATCTCGTTTTTATTTTTTAATCTCACTTATATCAATTTATTTGCATTATAAACTATATCTTTAAAAACCGCAAAAATCGAACCAAACCGATAAAACTGATAAAATTGAAACCGATAAAATTTATGGTTTGGTTTGGTTTGAATATTGAAAAAATCGTTTTAGTTGGTTTGATTTAGTTTTAAGCAAAAAACGAGCTAAACCGAACCATGAACACCCCTAACTCTAAGCTTATTTTTAGTTAGCTAATCGTAGTTCTTGCGGAATAAGGTTCATTAAAAGAGAAGAAACGTTTTGTCGAAGGAATATTTTACCAATCACTTTTTAGTGGTAAAATAAGGTTGATTTTCTTGTAAGCAAATGGGTATTGAGTTTGTAATTTTATTATTATACCTTTTAAATTATATGGTACATGTCATATACATAAAGTAGTATTTAAGATGACTAATAATACATAAAATTCATACAAAAATCGGGTAACTTCTACTAGTACTGTTTGCATCACAATTTTGCTTTGCATTGGGCTCTTGGAAGATTCAGTTCATAATCATTGTTTTTACGCAATAGGAAAATTAATTATTGCCGGCTTAATATAGGTCAATCCAACACATTGTTATCAATTATTCTAATATATAATAAGTGAAAGTTTTCATACAACGAAAGGCATTTTCGAAATACTGTTACTGCCTCCGTTCAAATTTATTTGAACATTTTGAATGAGTACGGAGTTTAAGAAAAAATAAAGATTTTTCGAATTTGTAGTACTAAACAATTTAAAAAGAGCCCAAAATATTTGTGTGGTTATAAAATTTTCTCATTAAGGATAGAATTGTAAGTTAAATTAAAATTATTTTTAAATTTAGAAAGACGTTATTATTTTTAAAACGACAAAAAAAAAAAATAGGAAGCAATTTAGTATTCAATTACAGCCCTTTATTTCTCTCTTAACATGTGTTTCAGCTTTCAATGTACAGTGAGACATTGGTTTCAACCTCCCCCCACCCCCCACCCCCCCCAAATTACCACCGATTTGTCCATTACCAATCTCACCTCCATCTCTATAAACAACCATGGTTGAAGGCTTGAAGCTCTATATCTCTACAACGACAGTGGGCGTTCATCTTTATCTAACTTTACTATTTTCTTTCTTTCCCTCAATATGTAGACTTCACTATACTATTTTTCATCAATTTGATACCAATAGCAACGAAAACCCTTTTTTCTCCTCAAGGTTCCACCCTCAGAACTTCATCAAAAACAAAAAAAATTGTCTTTCTTTTTCCGCTTCCAGTACTCTTGCTAGCATTGGGAATTCTGTAAGTTTTTCTCCGTTTCTGTTATGTTGTTTGGTTGATTTGGGAATAAATGATAATTTCAGATTAGTTTTTTTGTGTGTATGTTTTGGGTAATAGTATATTAACTCTCAAGTTTTTCGTCCTTACAAGTTTTTAATGCATGTTTTGGGTTATACAAGTGTAGATATGCTCTCAACTGGGTTTGTTGTGAAAGGCTTTTTTTGTTTTGGTTATGACTTTTCTTGCTTTGAATGAATACTTATATACTAATTTATGAATTTCTAAATATTTTTATTACTTTGAGCTAGAGTAAGCGCATTTGATACATGCATGTTCTGTTTAGGGACTAGATTTAATAGAAAATTGAATTATTCTAGATGGTCTATAACGTTTCTATACTTTTGTCTGATTCACATATTTTGTCTAGGCAGTTAATATCAAATCGCTTTGGTGGTAACACCATCCCTACTAAACCAGAAAATGAAGTTCAAAGTGAGCTGTTGTCTTTTTTATATGGTGTAGTATTTTCTGAACAAGATGAATCTTGGCTTAAATTAACAAGTCCATCGTTTGGCCACTGTTCCGATCCACTTAAGATAGAAACAATTCATATCACTATCACTGAGTGGCATACCGGATTTAGGTTGATTTTGATTCTGATATTTTATCTTTGTGCAAGTCGGGTTAGAGTTTTGTTTCACAATTAAGGTATTGAATGTTCACACATCTATGTATTGCTTGTTGATACCTCTTTTTACTTTGATTCACATGTCACTACTAATAAACGGGGAAAATCGACCGCCAAAACCGACCGATGTTGGTCGGTAATTGGCAAAAATCGACCAAAAACTGACCGAATCGTGGCGGTTGGTAATCGTAACGTCGGTAGAGCTAACCGACCGACTTTGGTCGGTATTTTCTGACCAATTTCGGTCGGTCAATTAAATTAAAAAAAAAAAAATTGCCGAAAAAATCGACCGAAGTTGGTCGGTTTTTTCCGACCAAAGTCGGTCGGTATTTTAATTATGTAATTAAAAAATACACAATCTGGGAATCGAACCGGGGTTTGTATTGTGGCAGGATACTATTCTACCACTAGACCATTGGTGCATTTTGTTTTAAGACTGTCTTTTATTTCATTTATACTCTTTAATTGTATTTTCGCAGGACAATAACCGACCGATGTCGGTCGGTTTTATTAAAAAATAAAATTACCGACCGAATTCGGTCGGTTTTTTAAAATGACCGGCCGAATTAACCGACCGATTTTGGTCGGTTTTTTTAATATTAATTTTAATTTATTTTAAATGAAAAACCGACCAAAGTTGGTCGGTTTCTTGAAAAATAAATTTCGCGGGACTCAAAAATTAGTTTCTTGCATTTTTGCGCCAAAGAAAACCGACCAAAGTTGGTCGATTTCGTAAAAAAAAAAAAAAAATTTTGAAAATCCGGGCTTTTTTTTGACCGACCAAAATCAGTTGATCGACCTCGGTCGGTTTTTGCCGAATTTCTATTAGTGTGTCATCTGTTTTATTCCGCAACTTCATAATTTACGGCAGGTTGTTGAGGTCCGAGCTTAAAACTTTTGAGAATGTCACCATGGAATTGGGATAACTTGAAGTTACTCCTGCCAAATAACTAAGCCTTGTTGTATGATAGCCATCAATGTATATTCTTTTGCATTTGTGCTTGAAACGATCCTACCGGTCGTTTTGAGCATCCGTACTTCGCTCGATAGTTTGTGGACATGAGTAGCTCCGTATGATGTATTATGACTTGTGTGAATTGTCGGTTTGGGTTTTCAGGTTATTCAGAATCGATTTGGAAGAATGAATTTCACGATTAGAACTTTAAGTTGGAAGAGTTGATTAAGTTTGACTTTTGTGAATTTGACTCCGGAACAGAGTTTTGATGGTTCCGTTAGGCCCGGATGGTGATTTTGGACTTGAGCGTATGCCCGAATTTGCATTTGGATATTTCTAGAAGGATTCAGCGCTAATTGGCGAAATTTAAAAATTTGAAGGCTTGGAAAGTTCACAAGTTTGACCGGGAGTTGACTTTGATGATATCGAATTCCAATTGTGGTTCTGGTAATTGGAATAGCTTCGTTATATTATTTGGGACTTGTGTGCAAAGTTTGAGTTCATTTTGGGTTGATTTGATATGTTTCGGCGCAAGTTTTGTAGGTTGAAAGTTCAAAGTTCATTTAAGTTCGAATTGAGGTGCAATCATCGTTTCGATGTTGTTACACAGGATTTGGGGCTTCGAGTAGGTCCGCGTTATGTTATAGAACTTGTTGGTATATTTAGACGGGGTCCCGAGTGGCTCGGAGGAGATTCTGACGAGGTTCAGATTGTTTGGATCAATTTTTGTTAAGGCTGGTTTTTTAGCAGTCCTAATGCGATCACACCCGCGGTATGTTGGGCGCAGGTGCGACGTCGCACAAGCGAGGCACTGGCCGCAGAAGCGGCAAGGCCGGATCAGGGCAGTGTCGCAGGTGCGAGGTTATTTTCCGCACCTGCGTGATCGCAGATATGGTGCTAGGAACGTGGAGGCGATGGCAGCGCAGAAGCGCATTTTTAACTCGCACCCGCATGATCGCAAAAATGGACTTTCTGCCGCAGATGCGAGGGTAGGCTACCAGTGGTCATTCGCAGGAGCGAAACTCTCGTCGCAAAAGCGGCTAAGTGGGTCGCAGATGCGATGATACCTGGGCAAAAGCTATATATCGAGGGCTTGGCTATTTTATTCACATTTTGATTTGGGGAGCTCGGATTTGAGCGATTTTGGAGGCAAATTTCATCACAAGGATCGTGGTTAGTGTTCTATACTCGGTTTTGATTATATTTCGTGAATCTATCTTCGTTTTTGGTAATTGGACTATGAATTTTAAGAGAAATTGAGGGTTTGTCTAAAGTCTCATAGAGAGATTTTTTTAGCTTTGAACGTCGATTTGGAGTCGGATTTGACTGAAACTAGTATAGTTTGACTCGTAATTTAATAGGTTATCGAATTTTGTAAGTTTTACCGGGTTTCGAGGTGGGGGCCCGGGTTTGACTTTTGGTTGATTTTGGGCTTTTGATTAGAGGTTCGACTTTTATCGATTAAGTTTGTTTTCTTTGGCTTTATTTTATGTATTCGAGTTACTTTTGGCTAGTTTCGAGCCGTTCGGAGGTCGGTACATGTTTGGAGCATCGTTTGATTTATTCGGTGTTGAATTTGGCTTGTTCGAGGTAAATAATACTTTTAAACTTGGTGCTGAGGGTATGAAACCCCGAATTACGTGCTATGTGATTGATGTTGAGGTGACGCGCATGATAGATGACGGGCGTGTGGGCGTGTACAGAGTGAATTGTGATTTAGTCAATTCCATGGAACTGTATAGTTGAATCATCTTATTGTTATATATATATTCCCCATATGTTAGAGAAATTGAGCTGCAGGTCATGTTAGAAATCATGCTTAGGCTATATGTTGGTAATGTTGGAACCTACAGAGGTCACATTACATGTTGAATTATTTGCTTAATTTTGCAACCACGCACTCAGTCACAACTATTATTTGCATTTCATATCTCAGTCTCCGTTGTCATTTATTTATACATTATATCATCATTGTTTGGATTGATTATCACGATTATTGTGAGCCCAAGAGACTGGAGAGATTGATGACTGAGTGAGGCCGAGGTCCTGATTGTGAGGATATTTATGGGATTGGGTTACATGCCGCAAAATATTTATTTGATTATGCCATGATTGGCCTATTATAGCGCTTGGGCTGGAATTGCCCCTCCGGAGTGTACACATCCACAGTGAGCACATGTACCTACTGAGTGCGAGTGCAAGTGCCAAGAGCGAGTGCCGAGTGAGTGGGAGGACTGAGTGAGTGGAAGGACTGAGTGAATTGATACTCTGAGGGTATGTATATAGTTTACTTCAGTGTGTTGTATTGCATTCAACATGCACACTTGACATACGGGCATAGAGACGTATTTTTCTCATGCTGTACGGTATCACGTCATTCATGACTTCTCATACACAGTGATATGTAGGCATAGAGATGTACTTTCCTCGTGCCATTTGATAATGAAATATTTATCTGTTGAAACATTTTGGAAAAAACCACGGTTTTACAAACTTACTCATATTTTGGTGCTTTCGGTAAAAGATTTGGATTTTGCTGTTATACTTGAAAAGTATGCCTATTTTTCCGAAATTTTGAACATGCTGAGCACTATATCTCTAAGTTACTTGTTTTAGCACTTTCATTATGTTGTTATGAAATGTTGTTGGCTATTGGTGTGGGACACCGACCTTTGTTCTAGCTCGTCACTACTTTCAACCTAGGGTTAAGTTTGTTACTTATTGAGTACATGTGGTCGGTTGTACTCATACTACACTTCTGCACCTTGCGTGCTAATGTTGGATGCTGATGTTGCTGCGTAGGGCGGAAGCTAGATTTGAAGACGTACCTGCGTTCTAGTTATGACTATCACTTGTCCTTGGTAGCATTAGATTCAAATTCTGTTCATTTACATTTCAACCAGATGTTGTAATTATTTCAATTTAGTTTTGTAAAAATCTAAATCTTAGAAGCTCATGATTTGTACTACGAGTTCTTGAGAAATTCTTGTATATAAGAAGTTGTATTATCATTTCCTCTCTTGATCAATCTCATTAAATTGGATAGTTGTTAGTTGGCTTACCTAGCGGGTTGTGTTAAGTGCCATCACGACTAGATGAATTTTGGGTCGTGACAAGTTGGTATCAGAGCCCTAGGTTCATATGTTCTACAAGTCATGAGCAAGTGTCTAGTAGAGTCTTGCGGATCGGTATTATGACGTCCATGCCTATTTTCTAGAGGTTGTAGGGAATTTAGGATAAATTTTCCATCTTTCTTTCCCTATTGTGCGACATTGATTCAGCTTGAAGCGTAACTCTTTGAATTCTTTCCACGCATTCGTATGCGCATGTGAGCGCTCAGTATCAGCTGTGCATCGACTACTTGTGATTCCATGGATGAAGTGCGAGATGTGATTTCGGTACGCTAATGAGAGCCAGTCTGAAGGACTTGAGGTCGGGTTTTGACTGTAGCTTAAGCACGGGGATTTCAGTTGTGTGAGCACGTGCTTTTGGATTAATAAGTCCGGTAGTGTCCCTATTAGTGGAATTGGTGGCTCGAGGAGTGGTTGGATGGCTATATGATGAGTATAATGTGAATGCGGGATGTGTTTAGCCGGATTGAATGTAACGAGAAGAGTTTGCTTGAGATGTAAAAAGGATTATTGGGTGCTTGATTTCTGTCTTGATGTGACGTATAGTCTCAAGTTATGAGTGTGTTGAAAGATTTTTCATGTTGTTTAATTGTGGAACGAAGTGGATTTTCATGTCTTGTTGATGAGTTCAGACTCAGGAAGATTAGGTAATTGTGTAGTAGTTGTGGTTGTGGTTGTGAAAGAGTATAGCGAGATCGTCAGTTTGAGACTAAACATGTGGGTTATCACATGCGTGGTAATCTACGGGTGTGTGATCCTTACGATGTTGTGTGGAGGCCTTCTTTTCTACCAATGGGTTATAGTTGTGCAATTTGAGTTTGGATAAGTTGTAATAGTTGACCTGGCCGTCACGAGGATGAATGCGAGATTTGCAGATGATTTGAGGTATTAGATGGTTTGTGTTACATGATCTTATGAAAGGTTGAGTTTAATTTCGATGTGGGATTATGGCAGTAATAAAGTATGTGCATTGTGAGTTATCGAGTGTTTTGTTCTATGGTTGTGAGCCAAGTGGGGGAGTCTACTATCGACGATGTGATTGCATGGTTATGTGTTGTGTTGGTTTCAGTTTGAGGTATACTGTGAATCAGTTATGACTTGCAGAGACTAGTTTTGAGGATGACTTAAGCAAGGAATTTCTGGATACGGGTTATATTATACTTTATGGGTATATGGAAATCATGGGATGATTTGAGTTGTTACTCGTGACGGATGTAGTGCGCATGGAGTAGAAATTTGCTCGATTGCGCTAAGGCGGGGTTACTTCTTTGGGGTGTGGTTGTGCTAATTGAGCATAGGTCATTTGGCCCATTTGGTCGGTGCAATTGAGATTTGAGCAGAGTGAATGACTCTCGAGAATGTTCTAATGTATTCAAGATTTATATGTAGCAATTGAGAATTTTGCGGATTTGTATATAGCTAAAATATGATATTTAAGTTGGATGGTATCGAGAATTGTGGTATTTCTATATCATTATGGATTCTACATTTGAGTATCAGGAAGGTGAGGGAAACGACTTTAGATTCACAAAAGGTCTCTTCAAAGTGAGTGTCTTGGTTGTGGTACTTTTGGGGTGCTTAAGAGGGGATACATCGGCTTATGGGCCTTAGGGCGGTGTGGTTTTATGCTAGGATCTCTTATGGCGAGCTTTGGGAGTAAGGATCGGGCTGTCCTCGCAAGGAGAAGTATCAACTTTAGGGTAATTTGGAAGGAGCTCAGAGAAATAGGATAGTTTAGTAGTAGGTTGGATCAGCACAGTAATGGATATGATCGGTTCTTTGGGTACTTATGATGTAGTGAGTTTCTACATGTGTTTTGTGGCAATGCTCTTGGGTTTTTGGCGACCTGCGTGGCTTGTTTAAGTTTCAGGGATTTAGTTATGATGGCTTAGCTATGTGTAAATGGTTTCAATGAGTTTCGATGGTTTCTACCACGGTTTGAGATGGATAGTTTCTACCGACATAGGGAGCATGTTGCGTATCGTGATATTCTCCGGATGGGATCAATGAAAGGTTTCTGACTGATCGGGTATGTGTTCTGCTGGTGACTCAGAGTTGATTATGAGATTCTTCTACTTTTCATATGATGGCATGATGGATGTGGTACATTGTGTGGGATTAAGATTTGCATGTGCAAGGTCACAAGTTAGTTTGGAAGGGAAGGTCATGAATTCTTAGACAACATGGACGGTTTCAAATGTCTAGATGAATGCTATTACTACTTAGTATTGTCTGAGAAGGGTGCATATTTTAGAAGGCGCACTTACGGACGCTTCATTGGTATTGCGGTACTCGCCTGGTTGATCGACTGCTGATATTCAGATTTTGCTATGTGGCACGGAAGAATTATAGAATTCCTCGTGGAATGATCGTGTGTGAAAGATGTGTTAGACATTTGGGCGGTGGATTTGGGATCAGATATGGTGATTTATGTGTTCTATGGATTTAGAGATTGGGAGTTCTCAGAAGCAGATTGTTTTGTGATTGTGGGCTGTGAAGATGCGGCCAAAGCTAGCCAGCTGATAGCATATGTTATGGTTCAGTCATTGTGGACTTTTAGAGGGTTATTTATCTATGTGTGGATGACCAGGGTTGATTTGGGGGCCCATTGGTAGGCCTAATGAGGATGTATATTCTACACCGGGTCGGATTTATTGGCTCAGAACTGTTAGTGTTGAGAGGTGTGTCGTTCACTCAGAGTTGAGCTTATTCATGTTCTGATATAATCTATGTGTTACTCTTCTATGCTACTAAGGGTTGTGATTTGTTGGATATATGCACACATGGTGCGGTTCTGTTTGGGCCCGGTAGCGGAATTTGAGCGACATGGTTATGGGGTGTTAAATGGTTGATTGCGCCTTGGTTATGGTCTTTCCGGGCTGTGGTATATGGTGTTATTTGCTTCTCCATGGTTATAGTCATACATTTGTGTACTGGTGTCGAATTGCTTATGGTTGTTGATTTTGAACATTGGGGATCGAGGTATTTCATATGGATCGGTGTTTGGATGGGTCACGTATTACTACTGTGTTATGATGAGACATGATACTTTATGTTAGACTCGTGCGTTTTGGCTCTACTATGTGTGACGGATATTTATTTGTGGTGGTACTTGTTGAGTTTACGGGACAATTCTCTCATTTGAGTCATTTTCCATTTTGGGTACATTTGAATTGTTGCTTATTGGTGCACTAATTGAACATGTTATGATTCTAAGTTGTATTGGTGTGGCATGTCAGTAGGGAGGCTGTATTTGATAAGATGAGGTCGTCGAACCTAGAATGGGTGCTATCGGATCTGATTGCAGTATATTTGGAAGGATAATATCAGAAGTCGACTTAGAAATTGGCTATAGTTCTGGTCGAAGGAGGGAGAGTTCCATGACTTGTTGATCTGACAAGTGGTTACGAGTTTCTGTGTGTTTCTTTCATCATCGGCAGTGTACGAAGGTCTTAGAATGAGATTTTAGTTGATATGAGGTTTGTTATCGGTGTCGAGTTGGTTGTCGAGCAGCTATTGAGGTCTGAAGTTATTGCTATGAGTATTTGAGTTATGTGGTATATCATGTAATTGTGTCTTGGGTTATAGTTATAGCTTGATGCAGCTTGTTCAGACTTATACAGTATGTGGATGCGAGATTCGAGTCTTATAGGTAATTCCGGATGTTGGAAATTAGATCCCAAGGTTTAAGGGCTAAGGTTGAATTAAAGATCTTCTGTTAGGTGGTGTAGTACGGCTTATATGGATTAAGGTGACATGGGATCACCCCCGGGTATGTGTATGGTAAGGTTACACAGTGATTGATGGCTTTGGAACAACTCATGGCACGTTCGATGATGAACGTATGTTTAAGTGGGGGAGAATGTAACGACCCGACCGATCGTTTTGAGCATCCACACTTCACTCGGTAGTTTGAGGGCATGGGTAGCTCCGTATGATGTATTATGACTTGTGTGAATCGCCGGTTTGGCTTTTCAGGTTATTCAAAATCGATTTGGAAGAATGAATTTCATGATTGAAACTTTAAGTTGGAAGAGTTAATTAAGTTTGACTTTTGTGAATTTGACCTCGAGACGGAGTTTTGATGGTTCCATTAGGTCCGAATGATGATTTTGGACTTGGGCGTATGCCCGGATTTGCATTTGGATATTTCTAGAAGGATTCGACGCTAATTGGCGAAAGTTAGAAATTTGAAGGCTTGAAAAGTTTATAAGTTTGACCAGAAATTGACTTTGATGATATCAGGTTCGGATTATGGTTCCGGGAATTGGAATAGCTTCGTTATGACATTTGGGACTTGTGTGAACAATTTGAGTTCATTCCGGGTTGATTTGATATGTTTAGGCACGAGTTTTGGATGTTGAAAGTTCAAAGTACATTTAAGTTCGAATTGAGGTACGGTTCGTCATTTCGATATTGTTACATGGGATTTGGGGCCTCAAGTAGGTCCGCGTTATGTTATAGGACTTTTTGGTATATTCAGACGGGGTCCCAAGTGGCTCAGAGGAGTTTCGGACGAGGTTCAGAGTCGTTTGATCAATTTTTGTTAAGGTTGGTTTTTTAGCAGTCCTGGTGTGATAGCACCTGCGGAATATTGGGCGCAAGTGCAACGTCGCACAAGCGAGGCAGTGGCCGCAGAAGTGTCAAGGCAGGATCAGGGCAGTGTCGCAGGTGCGATGTTATTTTTCGCACCTGCGTGATCGTAGATACGGTGCTGGGAACGCGGAGGTGATGGCAGCGTAGAAATGCATTTTTAACTCGCACCTGCGTGATCGTAGAAGCCGACTTTCTGTCACAGGTGCGAGGGCAGGCTACTAGTGGTCATTCATAGGAGCGAAACTTTCGCCGCAAAAGCGGCTAAGTGGGTCGCAGATGCGACGATACTTGGGCAGAAGCTATATATCGAGGGCTTGGCTATTTTATTCACATTTTGAGTTAGGGAGCTCGGATTTGAGCGATATTTGGGGCAAATTTCATCACAAGGATTGGGGTAATTGTTCTGTACTCGATTTTGATTATATTTCATGAATCTATCTTTGTTTATGGTAATTGGACTATGAATTTAAAGAGAAATTTTGGGGGGGGGGGGGGTGTCTAAAGTCTCAGAGAGTGAATTTTTGAGTTTTGAATGTCGATCTGTAGTCGCTTTTGACTGAAACTAGTATAGTTGGACTCGTAATTTAATGGGTTGTCGGATTTTGTAAGTTTCACTGGGTTCCGAGGAGCGGGCTCGGGTTTGAATTTTTGGTCGATTTTGGGCTTTTGATTAGAGGTTCGACTTTTATCGATTGGGTTTGTTTGCTTTGGCATTATTTGATGTATTCGAGTTACTTTTGGCTAGTTTCGAGCCGTTCGGAGGTTGGTAAGCGCGGGATGGTATTTTTGGAGCATCATTTGGCTTGCTCGGTGTTGGATTTGGCTTGTTCGAGGTAAGTAACACTTCTAAACTTGGTGCTGAGGGTATGAAACCCCGAATTACATGCTATGTGATTGATGTTGAGGTGACGTGCGTATGGGCGTGCACCGAGTGAATTATAATTTAGTCAATTCCTTGGAATTGTATAGTTGAATCATCTTGCTGTTATCTGTATATTCCCCATATGGTAGAGAAATTGAGCTGCAAGTAATGTTAGAAATCATGCTTAGGCTATATGTTGGTACTGTTGGGACCCACAGAGGTCACATTACATGTTGAATTATTTGCTTAATTTGAAATCACGCACTCAGTCACAACTATTATTTGCATATTATATCTCAGTCTCTGTTGCCATTTATTTATACATTATATCATTATTATTTGGGCTGATTATCACGATTCTTGTGAGCCCGAGAGACTAGAGAGATTGATAACTGAGTGAGGCCGAAGACCTGATTGTGAGAATATTTATGGAATCGGGTTGCACGCCGCAACATGTTTATTTGATTCATGCCATGCTTGGCCTATTATAGCGCTTAGGCTGGAATTGCCCCTCCGGAGCCTGCACATTCACAATGAGCGCATGTACCTACTGAGTGCGAGTGCGAGTGCCGAGTGATTGGGAGGACTGAGTGACTGGGAGGACTGAGTGAATTGATACTCTGAGGGTATGCATACAGTTTACTTCAGTGCGTTGTATTGCATTCGACATGCACACTTGACATACGGGCATAGAGACGCATTTTTCTCATGCTATACGGTATCACGTCATTCATGACTTCTCATACACAGTGACATGTAGGCATAGAGATGTACTTTCCTCATGCCATTTGATAATGAAATATTTATCTGTTGAAACGGTTTGGGAAAAACCACGATTTTACAAACTTACTCATATTTTGGTGCTTTCGGTAAAAGATTTAGGTTTTACTGTTATACTTGAAAAGCATGCTTATCTTTCCGGAATTTTTAACATGCTGAGCACTATATCTCTAAGTTACTTATTTTAGCACTTTCATTATGTTGTTATGAACTGTTGTTGGCTATTGGTGTGGGACTCCGACCTTTGTTCTAGCTCATCACTACTTTTAACCTAGGGTTAAGTTTGTTACTTATTGAGTACATGGGGTCGGTTGTACTCATACTACACTTCTGCACCTTGCGTGCAAATATTGGATGCTGATGTTTCTGTGTAGGGCAGAAGCTGGATTTGAAGACGTACCTGCGTTCCAGTTATGACTATCACTTGTCCTTGGTAGCATTAGATTCAAATTCTATTCATTTACATTTTAAACAGATGTTGTAATTATTTCAATTCAGTCATTGGGAAATTCTTGTATAAAAGCAGTTGTATTATCATTTTCTCTCTTGCTCAATTTCATTAAATTGGATAGTTGTTAGTTGGCTTACCTAGCGGGTTGGGTTAGGTGCCATCACGACTAGATAGATTTTGGATCGTGACAGTGCTTTATGTGATATTTAAATTCAACCAAAAATATGTTGTTAGTTATTTTGAGAAAAGGTATTTTGTTACATGTATGGGTGCAGCATTTTGGCACAGGCAGTAGAAATTGCTATATCGACTGCTTGTGTGATTGCAAAGGTCTCAAATTGTCTGTTAATATAGTTACTCTTTTTTCACCTTTATTTAGCTTTGTAATGATGCAAATTTCTTATTAATAGATTAAAATATGCAATGAATTTAAATATTTTAATACATGACATTTCCAAATAACTTTTATCCCTTTACTTGGCATTTAATGGGTGAACAATTTTGAATGCATGCGCATGTTTTTGAAAGTCAGTTAGTTACTCAAGGGGAAATGGTACACTACTTTGACTGTAACAAGTAGTTTTCTCACTTTATTTTCACATAATTAAACTATGAATGATTTCTCGTGCTGCTTCTTCTAATAGTGTTCATCATATGCTGTGAAAAACTAAGCTAGCCAAAGGCTGCATTCTTTAACCAAAAATTAATAACTGTTGGACTATTTGGGTGTTTTGCCTCAGTTAATGATCCTTCCTTTTTTCTTGTTTAACTTTGGCATAATTGAGTTGTAAGCTCTTCTAGCTGACCTTTAGTGTATTATAGTAATATTTTCTAATTATTTAATCTTTCACCCGCATGAAAATTTGGCAACCATATTGATATTTGAATTTAGGTCACATGTTTACACATTTTCTATTGTTGATATTTTTTTGCATACATCTTTTTACTGGTTGTATTTGTGTATGGTCAAAACCGATTCTCAGTCATAAAGACCGATCGAGACAATGACGTTTCAATCGAAAGATATCCACATGACAAGCTCGGACGAATTCCGAAGTAGGGACGTCGAGCTTCGAGCTATGAGACCAATCAACGGCAAAACTCGATATCATTATCAAGCCCGTGTCCGAATCGGACTACAGGACAACACCGATCGACACAGGCCCCGAATATTGATGCCCCAAGGCAGAACCGAGCTCGAACCAAGACTGGGGGTTCGATCTAACACCGAGCTCGAGCCAGTGCCAAGCTCGCAGGCAAGAGCCGTTACAACCGCACCGAGGGAGAGAATCTTGGCGAGAATCAAGGAAGAGACAAACCATCATGGGTCCTCCACTATATGTATTATTTTATTATGTTGTTATAGATAAAACAGTGACCATCTACTATAAAAAGGGAGATAGACTGCAATAGACGCAGGCCCTCCAAGATACATTAAGATTTCATTGCGCTTGTTTTTCTAAATCATTCAGTCTTCCCGTCCATCATTCCCATTTTATAGCAAAAATACCTCTATTGTCATTTTGTATCAAAGGAATTTACATACCCTTAGAACCATATCTAAATTTAACGTTATTCGATTTTTCGGGTAAACAGTTTGGCGCCCACCGTGTGGCTAAGGGTACACAGTGATTGTTTGATATAAATCTACAGTACACTCCAGCTTACAACTTCAAATCAGCAATGGCTCTACCTATCGACCTCGAAGCCGGCCTTCAAGATGAAACCAACAACTTGGCGCCCGGGGCCGGGAGGCTACCTGACGACGGCAACGAGGCTCGAATCGAAGAACCCAAAATTCGAGCTGAAGTACTATTGGATATCAATTCACAAATAGCTCTAGAAGCGAATCAGCGTTCTGAACCGGAAAGAAGCATTCAGGGCGGTGCTCGACCCATAGCCCGAGACACCTACAACACGGGGGAAATCGAGGTCAGTTTGCGTATGATTTTTGAAATGTTACAAGCCCAACAAGCAGCGATTGCTCAGTTGCAGAGCCGAACTCATATGCAAAGCGGGCCGAACTCCAATCCGCTTCTTCGAGAAGTCACCCCCAGAACGGAGCCCGCCATAGTGAAATCAAACGAGCAGGAATCGGGGACCGCTCCTGAAATTGCTAAATTGCTCGAGGAACTCACAAAACGAGTCGAAGCCAACGACAAAAAAGTGAAAACGTATAACGCTAGGGTCGATCAAATCTCGGGGGCTCCGCCAATGATAAAAGGGCTCGATTCGAAAAAATTCATACAAAAGCCTTTTTCCTCGAGCGCGACCCCAAAACCAATCCCCAAAAAATTCCGTATGCCCGAAATTCCCAAATATAACGGTACGACCGATCCTAACGAACACGTCACCTCCTACACATATGCTATCAAAGGCAACGATTTGGAGGATGATGAGATCGAATCCGTGTTGTTGAAAAGGTTCGGAGAGACCCTTGCAAAGGGAGCAATGATCTGGTATCACAACTTACCACCAAATTACATTAATTTTTTTGCCATGTTAGCAGATTCGTTCGTAAAAGCACATGCTGGTGCCATAAAGGTTGCAACAAGGAAATCAGACCTCTTCAAAGTAAAACAAAGGGGTAACGAAATGCTGAGGGAATTCGTATCCCGGTCACAGACGATTGGGCCGTACAAGCTTTCACCCAAGGACTGAACGGGCTAAGTTCGACAGCATCACGTCAGCTGAAACAAAATTTGATCGAGTACCCAGCAATAACTTGGGCAGATGTAGACAACCGGTACCAATCAAAAATCAGGGTCGAAGATGATCAATTGGGAGCCCCGTATGAGCCCGTACGTCAGAACCACACAACCACTAAAAATCAGAGGGAAATCAACAGAGAACAAAGGTCTAACAGAGACCGATACCAACCATATGACACAGATCAGATGAACAATGGTTCAGCACGTGATACGGTTCGGAACAACCGAAGGACTGATCGGGGGCAAAATTCTCGGGGACTTATGAGCAAGAGCGGCTTTGATAAATATGCCGATCCTATAGAAGTCCCTTGATTATCGGAGTATAACTTCAACATTGATACATCCGCCATCATATCGGCCATCGAACGCATCAAAGACACCAGATGGCCTCGACCCATGCAGACCGATCCTGCCCAAAGGAATCCCAATCAAATGTGCGAATATCATGGCACCCATGGCCACAGAACAGAAGATTGCAGGCAACTAAGAGAGGAAGCGACCCTCTTATTTAATAAAGGACACCTTCGGGAATTTCTGAGTGATAGGGAGAAGAACCATTTTAGAAACAAGAAATTCGGCAAGCAAAACAAGCCAGAAGAACCGCAACACGTCATTCACATGATCATCGGCGGTGTCGATGCCCCTCAGGGACCGATGCTTAAACGCACTAAAACATCGATTGTGAGGGAAAAGCGATCTCGAACTCAAGATTATACACCCATAGGGACTTTGTCCTTCAGTGATGAAGATACAGAGGGAATCATCCAGCCCCATAAGGATGCATTGGTAATATCCGTATTCATGAATAAAACTAATATTAAGCGTGTTAATTGATCCAGGTAGCTCGGCCAATATCATCAGATCGAGGGTCGTAGAACAGCTCGACCTACAAGATCAGGTCGTACCCGCAACTCTGGTTCTAAACGGATTCAATATGGCATGTGAAACCACCAAAGGCGAGATAACCCTACCGATAAACGTGGTGGGAACCATCCAAGAAATAAAGTTTCACGTGATCGAAGGTGATATGAGATATAACGCCCTTTTCGGAAGGCCGTGGATCCACAACATGAGAGCCGTACCCTAGACCCTACACCAGGTCCTCAAATTCCCAACATCGGGAGGTGTCAAAATAGTGTACAGAGAACAACCGGCCGCAAAGGAAATGTTCTCCGTCGAAGAAGCAAAATCAATATCCTCGTCTTCACCGATAAAATGATTAGGTTCAGAAGGAGACACAATCGGAGAGCAGAGAGCCAAATAGCAATCACAGACATCGGCTTCGACCCAACCAGGTAAGCAGAACATTGAAGAAGATGATGATGATCGATGGATCCCTCGATCCTTCATAACCCCCGATGATTTCGATGCCACCAAATCAACAATTGAGGAACTGGAGCAAATCATACTGATCGAACACTGGCCCAAACGAAAGGTATACTTGGGAACGGGTTTGAGCCCCGAACTCAGGAAGAAACTCATTTAATTTCTTATCAATAACATCGACTATTTTGCCTGGTCCCATCTAGATATATCAGGGATCCCGCCAGACATAACGGCGCACCAACTAAGCTTGAACCCTAGGTTCAGACTGGTTAAGAAAAAAAGAAGGCCCCAATCTGAGGAAAAGCATGCATTCATAAAGAACGAGGTAACCAAACTTCTCAAGATAGGGTCCATTCGGGAGGTAAAATACCCCGAACGGCTAGCCAATGTGGTTGTAGTACCTAAAAAGGGGAACAAACTTAGAATGTGTGTGGACTATAAGGATTTGAATAAAGCATGCCCCAAAGATTCCTTTCCACTACCCAACATCAATCGCATGATCGATGCCACGGCCGGCCACGAGATCCTCACCTTTCTCGATGCCTATTCCGGGTATAATCAAATTTAGATGAACCCGGACGACCGGGAAAAGACTTCATTTGTGACCCGATATGGAACATATTGTTATAACGTAATGCACTTGAGCTAAAAAATGCAGGAGCTACTTATCAACGCCTAATAAACAGAATTTTCGAAGAACAAATAGGTAAAACAATGGAAGTCTATATTGATGACATGCTAGTTAAGTCCCTGCGCGCAGAGGACCATTTGGCCCATTTGCAGGAAACATTTGAGATTCTAAGGAAATACAACATGAAGCTCAACCCCCAAAAATGTGCTTTCGGGGTCGGTTAGGGCAAGTTCCTTGGCTTCATAGTGTCAAATCGGGGAATTGATATCAACCCCGACAAAATCAAGGCAGCGTGAAAGCTGTACAAAGGTTAACGGGAAGAATTGCAGCCTTAGGCCGGTTCATTTCAAGATCATCATATCGAAGTCACAAATTTTTCTCCCTACTCAAAAAGAAGAACGACTTCGCCTGGACACCGGAATGCCAACAAGCGTTACAGGAATTGAAACGATATCTATCGAGCCCACCATTGCTTCACACTCCAAAAATCGGCGAAAAACTATACTTGTACTTGGCGGTATCGAAAGTCGCCGTAAGCAGTGTCCTAGTTCGAGAAGAGCAAGGTACGCAATTTCCCGTTTATTGCGTAAGTCAGACCTTAGGAGAAGCGAAAACTAGATATCCGCACTAAGAAAAATTGGCACTTGCGTTGGTAAGCGCATCTAGAAAGTTAAGGCCGTACTTTCAATGTCACCCCATAAGCGTATTAACCACCTGCCCACTCCGTAATATTTTATATAGGCCCGAACTATCAGGCCGATTGGCCAAATGGGCCATCGAACCCAGTGGGTAGGATATCGAATATCAACCCCGTATGGCCATCAAGTCTCAAATTTTAGCAGAATTCATGGCCGACTTCACGCCAACCCTTATACCCGAAGTTGAAAAGGAACTCCTTTTGAAATCAGGTATATTGTCCGGGGTATGGATCCTTTTTACGGACGGTGCTTCGAATATAAAGGGGTCCGGGTTAGGCATAGTTTTGAAACCCCCCACGGGAAAAATTATTAGGCAAGCTATTAAAACTATCAGGTTAACTAACAACGAGGCCGAGTATGAAGCCATGATTGCAGGTCTCGAACTAGCTAGAAACTTGGGAGCAGAAGTCATTGAGGCGCATTGTGACTCTTTGCTTGTGGTGAGTCAAGTAAACAAAACCTTCGAAGTCCGAGAAGGTAGGATGCAAAGGTATTTGGACAAACTGCTTATCACTTTACACCATTTCAAACAATGGACCCTACGGCATGTTCCACGAGAACGGAATAATGAGGCCGATGCTCTTGCAAATTTGGGATCGTCGGTCGAGGTAGATGATTTGAGCTCGGGGACTGTCGTTCAACTTTCAAGATCGGTAATCGAAGATGGGCACGCCAAAATAAATTCAACTAGCTTAACATGGGATTGGAGAAACAAGTATATTGAGTACATAAAGAACGGAAAGCTCCCTTCAGACCCTAAAGATTCCAGGGCCCTACAGACTAAAGCTGCTCGATTTATGTTGGCTGCGGACGGAACACTATATCGAAGAACATTCGATGGACCGATGGCGGTATGCGTGGGTCCGGGAGATACCAATTACATCCTCCGGGAAGTACACGAGGGCACTTGTGGCAATCACTCTGGTGCCGACACATTAGTTCGAAAAGTGATCAGAGCGGGGTATTATTGGATCGATATGGGCAAAGATGCGAAAGCATTTGTTCGTAAATGTGATAAATGTCAAAGGTTTGCGCCAATGATCCATCAACCCAGAGAGCAACTTCACTCAGTCCTATCCCCATGGCCATTCATGAAATGGGGAATGGACATCGTTGGCCCTCTGCCATCGACCCCAGGTAAAGCCAAATTTATTTTATTTATGACTGACTATTTTTCTAAATGGGTTGAAGTGCAAGCGTTCGAGAAAAAAGAGAGAAAGAAGTTATAGACTTTATTTGGGATCATATCATATGCTGATTCGGGATACCCGCCGAAATAGTATGCGACAATGGGAAGCAATTCGTTGGCAGCAAAATCACAAAATTCTTCGAAGATCACAAAATAAGAAGGATATTATCAACACCATACCATCCCAGTGGGAACGGTCAGGCCGAATTAATGAACAAGACTATTCTTCAAAACCTGAAGAAGAGATTGAACGACGCGAAAGGAAAATGGAGAGAAATCATGCCCGAAGTCCTTTGGGCATACCGAACAACGTCAAAATCCAGTATGGGGGCGACCCCATTCTCCCTAGTATATGGTTCCGAAGCATTGATACCAGTCGAAGTCGGTGAACCTAGTCCCATATATCAATTCATGACGGAAGAATCAAATAACGAGGCTATGAACACCAGCCTTGAATTATCGGACGAAGGACGAGAAGCTGCCCTCAACCGATTGGCCGCCCAAAAGCAACGAATCGAAAGGTATTATACTCGAAGAACTAAACTTTGCCATTTCAAGCCCGGGGACTTAGTGTTAAGAAAAGTCACCATCAATACTCGGAATCCAAACGAAGAAAAATTAGGACCAAATTGGGAAGGACCATACCAGGTGCTCGAGAACGTTGGAAAAGGATCATACAGGCTCGGCATCATAAACGGCAAATAGCTATCAAGCAGTTGGAATGTATCACATCTAAAACGGTACTACTGCTAAGGTACGACCTTTCCATATTCATCTAACTAACCCGTGCAGAAGTCCGACAAGAGCTGAAGAAGATCTTTCGCTTAAAAGTACGCGTTGCACTCTTTTTTCCTTAGACCGATTTTCTCCAAAATAGGTTTTTCGGCAAGGTTTTTAATGAGGCAACCATCGATCGTGCTGCACTTTTAATAATATCCGAGGCCTCTTTCCATCGACCTCGAATACCGGGGGGGAGGGGGGATCAGGGCCCTCAAATACATCGAATTCAGATGCAAGAAAGTCATCTCACAACAATAGGGTTCCAACAGGAAAAATTGTAAGAGCCAAATGGTCAAAATGAACCATGCTCATATATATTGGCCCAAACATAAACACATGTGCAATGACTTGAGATTTATTTAGCAACTAGAATTAAGATTCACTCGACCATTAAGCCTACGTGCTACTTTCATTCCGAGTTCGAGCAAGCACTCACTCGACCATTAAGCCTACGGGCTACTTTCATTCCGAGTTCGAAATAATCACTCGAATATTAAGTCTACGGGCTACTGTTATTCCGAGTTTGAGCAAGCACTCACTCGACCATTAAGCCTACGAGCTACTTTCATTCCGAGTTCTAAATAATCACTTGAATATTAAGCCTACGAGCTACTGTTATTCCGAGTTCGAGCAAGCACTCACTCGACCATTAAACCTACGGGCTACTTTCATTCCGAGTTCGAAATAATCACTCGAATATTAAGCCTACGGGCTACTGTTATTCCGAGTTCGAGCAAGCACTCACTCGACCATTAAGCCTACGGGCTACCTTTATCTCGAGTTCGAAATACTCACTCGACCATTGCGCCTACGGGCCACATTATCTCGAGTTCGAAAATTGACTATTAAGCCTACGGGCCGCATTATCTCGAGTTCGAAACATTCACTCGACTATTAAGCCTACGGGCTACTGTTATTCCGAGTTTGAGCAAGCACTCACTCGATCATTGCGCCTACGGGCTACGATATTTCAAGGTTGGAACAATCATTCGACTATTAAGCCTACGGGCTACCTTTCTCTCGAGTTTGAAACACTCACTCAACCATTGCGCCTACGGGCCATATTATCTCGAGTTCGAAACATTCACTCGACTATTAAGCCTACGGGCTACTGTTATTCCAAGTTCGAGCAAGCACTCACTCGACCATTACGCCTACGGGCTACAATATTTCAAGTTCAAAACATTCACTCGACGGCTAATAAGCTACTTTTTACATTAACTCAACCATTACATTACACCTACGAATTATGTTCCTTCAAAGTTTGAATCATCGACTCAACAAACAAACCCAGGGGCTACAAATCTGATCGATCAGAGAGACTACAAGGTCAACATTCGATTAAAAGTCTTCACAAAACAAAAACAAGTCGACCTCGTTACACATATATATACAAAAATTGCCGACGTGATTAATTTACAAACATAAAGAATTAGAAACTAAGCTTTCTGGTCGAGATCATCCCCGTCCTCAGATCCGCTTTTGCTACCATCATCATCATCATCATCAGAAACCAAGGCTTCAGCTTCCGCTTCGAGCTCTTTTGCCTTTTTTACCTCTTCGGTAAGGTCGAAACCTCGAGCATGTATCTCCTTGAGGGTCTCCCTCTGAGACCTACACTTAGAAAGTTCGGCAACCCAATGAGCTCGAGTATCGGTGGTCTTTGCCGCTTCTCGGGCCTCCATCTGAGCAGCCTCAACATCAGCCCGATATACAGCAATGGATTTATCCGCCAAGACTTTCGACGACTCAACTACGCCTTAGCCTCGGCAAGTCGTGTTTCAAGCTCCTCGATCTTCTTAGCTTGAACTGACCCCTTTTGCTTGACACTTCAAAGTTGAATGTCGGCCTATAATAATTTTGTTAAGATAGTTTCTTTTTCCGCTGCCAGGCGGTCGAGGGTCTCCTTCCACTGATTGCATTCAGCTCGGATTTGATCGACTTCTTCTCCAAGTAACCCGATCTTTTCAATCTTTTGCTGCAACTGAGACAACGAAGGGTTAACTTCCACGGTTGAGTCAGACCTATACTTTAACAAAACGAGGCTCACCTGCTTATCGAGCTCTACCCCTTCTTCACGGACCTTAGCCAAATCCACTTGGAGGTCCTTTATAGCCTTGTCATTTTGTCTGCAAAGAAGCCGCAGGGCATTTCTCTCACCTGAGACCTTCCGGAGCTCGGCCTCACACTGGCTAAGATCGACTCGAAACCTACTAATGGCCTACACAGTAAGAAACACGAGTCAAGTATAGAAAAGAACAAAGAAACCAAGTATGGAAGAATCATTACCCGAGTAATGAAATGCTGAGCCTCCTCTAATAAAAGAGAAGCATCACCGATATCGGAACCATAATCGACTCCAGTAAAATAATCCCTAAAATGATCCCCTGCACCAGAGCCTGCACCGATATCGGGAGTCTTCAACTCTCGAGCTTCCTTCAACGCCTCCTCAGAAAAAGATGGAAGAGAAGGCAAATGACCCATTGTCATAGCCCCGAGCAAATCACTCGGAGTACTCCGGTAGAGACTCAGGTCTTCGGAAACAACCCCGTCAGGCACAGCCGCCATCGGCTCGGGAGCTCTGGCAACCTCGATGGCCTCCGTAGATCGGGCTACCAAAGCCGAGGAGCTATTTTCTTCTTCTTCTTCTTCTCTCAGTCGTTGGACCGAGTCAATCGAAAGGGCAATTGCTTTTCTCCTCACCCTTCGAGTTTTGGGCTTGGGGTCCTCTGACCGAGAGGAAGCTCTTCGCTCCTTATCTTCCCCCTGTTTAGGGACTAGGGACTTGTTTCCTTCTTCACCGCTCGAAGGCCTCAAAGCGGCATCCCTGGTTACGCCTGCACAAAAGGAAATCGGTAACGAATAGAACGCAAAGAATACTTCGAAGGAAACAAGAAGCAAACCTCACTATGGTTCTTGGCCTCCCATCTGCCTTTTGCCAAATTACGCCAAGCGCGCTCGGCGTAAGAGGAGGTCGAGGCTAACTTCCGAACCCAATCCTCGAGGTCAGGCACCGCTTGTGGAATCCAAGGGGCAACTAAACATCAGGGAAAGACATCAGAAAAAATCGAAAAAGGACATGAAAAGTGAACAAAAATCACTTACGATCAAAATTCCATTCTTCAGGGAATGACATCTTCTCCTCTGGAATGAGATCACGGGTCCTCACTCGAATATAACGACCCATCCAACCTCGATCCCTGTCTTTATCGATGCTCGACATCAAAGCCTTCGATGCCCGACGATGAAGTCTAATTAGTCCTCGAAAGATCTGAGGCTGATACAGTTGTATGAGGTGGTTCAGAGAAAAATCCAACCCCTCGGCTTTGATAGAGAAGAAGTGCATAAGATCACTATACGCCATAAAGAGGGATGAATTTGGCCAAGGGTGACTTGATACCTTTTGCAGAAATCGATAATCACCGGGTCGACGGGTCCCAGTGTGAAGGGATAAGTATAAATACTTAAAAACCCCTCCACGTAAGTGGTAATACTCTCATCGGAAGATGGAATTTGCAACACGACCTCGGAACCCCAGTTGCAGTCTTTTCTGACGGCCTCGAGGTGATCCTCCGTTATAGAGCACGTATACATCGATACGTGTTCACATCGACCCGGAATGGAGGAAGGATTCTCTACCTTAAAATCGGTTTTCAAAATGCACGGGCCAGGAACATAGTCATGAACTGACGGCTCCACCGGCGCCTTATCATCAGACGGCCGTGAGGAAGAAGCTTTCTCCTTCTGAGGTATGGTTTTGGAAGTTTTCGCCATTGATATGAAAGGAAAGAGTGCAAAGGAAGGTGAAGAAATATACAGCACCAAAATTCTGGTATGGGCGGCCTCGTAGCAGCGAAATAGAGAGGATAAATAAGAAAGTTTGGAAGAAGAGAAGGCGCAAAAGTGGTAAAGGTTGTATGGAATGACTATTTATAGACTAAGGCACGACGGTTCGGTATCAGCGGTGGCCGTCCACCGTCTGACACACATTAAATGCTTCGGTAAAACCGAGCCGATGGGACAGCTATCACATACGTCAAGATCGGGTTCGATAGAAACGTCAGCATAAATTTGATCGAGCCGCAGGGACATCATATCGTTCCTCGCCACATCCTTTCTGAGAAACGAGGGGACTATCTGTGTACGATCAAAACCGATTCTCAGTCATAAAGACCGGTCGAGACAATGACGTTTCAATCGAAGGAAATCCACATGACAAGCTCGAACGAATTCCGATGTAGGGACGTCGAGCTTCGAGCTATGAGACCAATCAACGGCAAAACTCGATATCATTATCGAGCCCGTGTCCGAATCGGATTACGGGGCAAGACCGATCGACACAGGCCCCGAATATTGATGCCCCAAGGCAGAACCGAGCTCGAACCAAGACTGGGGGTTCGATCTAACATCGAGCTCGAGCCAGTGCCAAGCTCGCAGGCAAGAGCCGTTACAACCGCACCGAGGGAGAGAATCTTGGCGAGAATCAAGAAAGAGACAAACCATCATGGGTCCTCCACTATATGTATTATTTTATTATGTTGTTATAGATAAAGCAGTGACCCTCTACTATAAAAAGGGGGATAGACTGCAATAGACGCAGGTCCTCCAAGATACATTAAGATTTCATTGTGCTTGTTTTTCTAACTCATTTCAGTCTTCCCGTCCATCATTCCTATTTTATAGCAAAAATACATGTATTGTCATTTTGTATCAAAGAAATTTGCATACCCTTAGAACCATATCTAAATTTAACGTTATCCGATTTTTCGGGTAAACAGTATTGGTAGTGGAAGAGGTTAGATATTAGAATATGTGCTCTCTGGTTTGCTTACAACTGAATTCTTGTTTATGCCCGTGCGCAATGTATTTTTTCTCTTTTATGGGGGTTTATGAGAAGTGGGATGGAATACCTACTGTCGCTGCTTACAAATATGGTGATTAGGTTCTTAAGGCATACTCAAGTGCAACTTATGACAAATAAAGGTTAGTAAAAGAAGAGCATATATATTTGAAAGAAATGCTTGATTTTGTCTATTATGTACACAGACGTTTCTATTTACTACAACAATCTTAGTAAGGAAAAGAATCTAGGTCGAAGGACCACGAATTATGATGTTTGAAGCCACGCAAAATGTTGCATTTTTAACACTGACGAGCACAAAATACAACATAAAATTGATGCTCGCTAGCCAAAAATAGTATAGTATGATTATCGTCTCCACAAAAATTGAATTTAAATAATGCTCTAGTAATTCCTGGTTTGACTGCTATTCAGGATGATCAAAATTTGATTGGAATGATTATGAACTAGGATTAACTACTAAAGTAAAGTAATTGACAATTAACTGCAAATAACTAGAAAATAGCAGAGTTGGTTTCTTATCAATGTGAGAAATAAGGGTTTTGATGTGATAGGTGCAAGGTTGTTATTCTAGATATGATATTGTTATATTTCACTCTTGAGGTTCTATCGATTCTCACAAATTCAATAGGTGATTAGCTTATACTTCCGATTCAGACTTCTCTCGATTAAATCTAAATCTTTCAAATAAACTAATGTAAAGTGCGGTGAAACTTGCAAGAATCTATGGTAGGAATGATCTAAGAGAAACTTCTCGCGAATATTTCTCAATCTTAATTTAAATTGTAACTCAATAAGCTCTTTCGATTACTTCAAACAATCACCAAAATAAATCAAGGCATACGCTGCAATAATATTCAATAAGATGTTTCTCTTTCGATTAAACACTATAAAGAATAAAATCACAACTATATTAACGCTCCTCCAATAAATTCAATCAATTAAACAGTAGTCAAATCCATAAACAACAACCAAGTCACTAAATCATATCAAACCCTAAGGTAAACTACTCCATAATTATGGAGGAAATCATCACAAATATAATTAAAGAGTGAAAAAGTATCAATCTAACGTTACAATCCAAACTTCCGTATTGAATTGATGGAAAGATGATGAAATCATGTGTCTTGTAACCTCTAATGCTCTCACAAAACTTTCAAGGTCAAAAATTCATTCAAAAATATATTTTCGGTATATTTATACCAAGTAGGAATATGCCCCGATAAAACTATCCTCTCTGAGTCATAATAGAATTAATTTGGCGAAAAATTGGACAGGCGTGCCGCACTGGGCAACACGCCGTGCGTCACATTGGTGGGGATTTTCAGAAATTTGGAAAATTTCACTCTGCTGCCGTTTTCTCTTGCCGCGTCGCACTACGCGACGCAAAATACGTCACACCATTGTATTGTTTTTGTTACCTTATGCTATTGCTTTTGCAATTTTAAATCTAAAGCTCAATTCTTTGTAATTCTTGCCTAACTCTCACTTATCTCATTTCTTTTCTAATTCTTTGTGTTTGTCTTCTTTAGCTTGTCTCTTCCATGATGATTTTTCCATTAGCAGGTCTCATTAGTCACGTTGGATTGCACAAGGTGCTAAGTACTAATTCTATCTCTTTGTTATTTTCTTCTTCTTTTTTATATGATTACTCAGTTTTCGACCTTTGAATTCGATCCCAACTTAACTCTTGGACTTCTGCTCAGAGTTCAAAGTCCCATTATATTCATTTTAGCTCTAAATATACACCTTAGCTCGGAATCACAACCTACACAACATAAATCACGTTATGAGTATAAATTATTCATATTTTAGCTCAAACACAAATAAAGTTTAGCGAATAATAAGTGTAATGTAGCCAAAAATTCATATTTCTGGCCTACCATCAACACCCCACACTTAGACCATTGCTCATCTTCGAGCAATCAAACTATATTTCAAATAAGAGTGATTTTTGTATGCAACTCTTCTAACTCATCATGCCAAGAATATTTAAAACAGATAAAGTACCATGCCAAAACATCCTAGCCTCAAAATTTGACTCAAAAGCACCAATTATTTAAAACTCGCTCAATTACTCTAACACAAAGATCAAAGTCATTACCTTTCCGTCACAAATCATGTGCCCTCACACCAAAAATAGAGAGTAGTTCCACTCACAATAAAATTCAAGTACAAATAGGAACTCAAGATAGAAAAAATTCACTCACTCTCAGAAATAAAATTCATATGCCACAGAAGACGTACCATAGGCTTGCCCATAGTGTAATACTCTACTAATTATGCTCATTCAGTCATGGATCAAGTAAGACTTAATTTGGTTGTAATGTAGGCTACAGGACGGGTGGAATACATTTGGATATAGTAACTATACCTCCCTCGCGGGCGATCCATCGTAGAAGTGAGACCGCGTTTGCACGTGTTTCTCCGCTTCTGTGGACCACTGGCCAAATGCCCCAAGCTGATTCTACGGCCAAAATCACGCATCTGCGGGCTAGCACCTGCGGCCAAAAGCTCGCGGGTGTGGGCACACTAGAACTCGTGCACCAGCAGCCCTTTTGTATTCTAATTCAATCCGCGCATTGCCCGGATTGAACACGAGGCCTCGTCCAAACATACCAACAAGTTTATAAACATAAAATGGACTAGCTCGCACCCTCGGAATGCGGAAAACAACATTAAAACTAATAATTGCAACCCAAAACCAATAGAATCAACTTATGAACTTCAAGTTCTTCCAACTTACTCCGAACGCGCCGAATCATACTTAAATTATTTGGAATGGCACCAAATTTTGCGTGCAAGTCTTAAATCACCATGCGGAACTATTCTAAGGCTCGGAATCCCAATTGGACCTCGATAACACCAAATCCTACTTCAAACCAAATTTAAAGGACTTTAAAACTTTCAATGTGCCAACTTCCAATATTAAGTGCTGAAACGCTACCGAGTCATCCAAAATCCGATCTGAATATATGCCCAAGTCCCAAATCATCATATGAACCTATTGGAACCGTCAAATCCCGGTTCCGAGGTCATTTACTCAAAATATTGACTCAAGTTAAACTTAGCCCTATTTAGCCAACCTTAAGGAACCAAGTGTTCCGATTTCAACTTGAACCCTTCCAAATCCCGAACTAACCATCCCCGTAAGTCATAAAATAGTAAAAGCACATACAGAGAGTTTTATTTAGGGAAACGGGGATCTAGAAAGTAAAACAACCGGTCTGGTAACATTGGGCACCGTTACAGCCCATAGTAGAATTTAGGTCGTGACAATTTTCATGAAGATGCATGGATTAATCATGTAAAAGAATGCAAGAACAAGTTAAGGATGATCCTACAAGAACAATTCACCGCTCAAAAAGAGGTCAAGAAAGAAAGAAAAAAGCGGGTCTTACAGATATCTCCAGATGACAATGGCCTAATGAGCTCCATAAATAATCCCAAGGAGCGAAAACGAGGAATGAATTCAGAATTGGGGATTGAGTTCATAAGTTCTCAAAAACGAAAAACATTCAGGGAAGTTTCCTTTACCTTTTAATTTTTACTTGTGCGTCATGGGGACATGCCACAATTTAAAGTATGGGGTGGGGATGTAGATATGTATATGTGTATTTTTTCCTCTTATATTTGTGGTTTGCCGTCATTTTTTTTCTAAAAAGTTAGATTTTTCCTGTAACGACCTGACCAATCATTTTAATTTCTAGATCCCCATTTAAGACTCATCGTATATGCTTCTATTATTTTATGACTTGTGGGGACGGTTAGTTCTGGATTTGGAAGGGTTCGGGTTGAAATCGGAACACTTAGTTCCTTAATATTAGCTTTTAAGGGGTAAGTTTGACTTTGGTCAATATTTCTAGTAGACGATCTCGGAACTGGGTTTAGACGGTCCCAATAGGTTTGTATCATAATTTTAGACTTGGGCGTATGTTCGGATCGGGTTTTGGATGACCCGGGAGCGTTTCGGCGCATAAAGTTGAAAGTTGGTTTATTGAGGGTTTTAAACTTCTTTAAATTTTGTTTGGAGTAGGTTTTGGTGTTTTCGAGGTCCTTTTGGGATTCCGAGCCTGGAAATAGTTCCGTATGGTGATTGAAGACTTGCAAGCAATATTTGGTACCATTCCGAGTAGTTTAGGTATGATTCAGCGCGTTCGGAGCAAGTTGGAAGAACTTGAAGTTCATAAGTTGATTCGATTTGGTTTGGGGTGTGATTCTTAGTTTTGGTGTTATTTTCCGCGTTCCGAGGGTTCGATCAAGTCTGTCTCATGTATACAAACTTGTTGGTGTGTTTGGGCAAGGCCCCGGGGGCCTCGGGGGCCTTGGGTGTTAATCGGACGATACGCGGACCAAGTTGGAGTTGGAGAAAGCTGCTGGTGCACTTGAGCTTCTGGTACATTTGCACCTGCAAAAGGTTGGCTGTAGGTGCGGCACCGCAGAAGCGTGTGGTTGGCCGCAGGTGCGCATTTGGGCTGAGTCCGCAGATGCGGACATGGAGGGCGCAGAAGCGGGAATGGGCACAGGTGCGGCTCATATGCCGCAGGAAAGGGCGCGTAGAAGCGAGCCGTTCTTCCGTAGATGCGGATTTAGGCCAGCTAAGGGAGGATCGCATCTGCGATGAACCTTCCGTAGAAGGAAAAAAACCATTAGGCAGAACCTTCATTTAAGTCGGGACTTTAAACATTTTGGGTTCATTTATTGCATTCCTTGGGCGATTTTTGGAGCTCTTAGAGAGGGGTTTTCATTAGATATTTGAGGTAAGAAATTTCAATCCAATGTAAGTTAAATACATAGATTATGGGTAGATTCTAACATGTAAAATTTTGAGAATTTTTGGGTTTATATGAAAAATCTAGGTTTTGATATAAATGGGATTTAACCACGAAAATGGTTATTGAATTTGGTGAAAATTATATATTTGAGTTCGTGAGGTTATGGGTAATAAATTTCTTCGAAAATTTTCAGAATCCGGGCACCTGGGCCCGGAGGTGAATTTTAGGAATCTTCCAATAAGGGCTGGGTAATTACTCTAATAGTTAGAATATGAACTTTCGAACACGTATTGATTAATTTATATAACATTTGACTAGTTTTGGATTGTTCGACACTAAATTGAGTCTCTAGAGTGAATTTGAGGCTGGAGAACGAGTTTTGAGACAAGGTAAGTCTCTTGTCTAACCTTGTAAGAGGGAATTTACCCCATAGGTAATTTATATTATTATTTGCATCTAATTGTGGGGACTACGTACGCCCGAGGTGACAAGAGTCTATGCGTAGCTACTAATTATGCTTATGTCCGGGTAGTTTAGGACCCAAATCATGAAATACTTATAATGTTTGCACCCTACCTATTAATTTAAGTGCCTAAATTATATTGGAACTTGATATAGGAATTGTAAAAGACCTAATTTCACTTACTTTAGCTTTGGCGGGTTACTTGACCATTAATAGAAATTGTGCTTTTTTGTATATTAGCCTTGTAATAACTTTTAAATTGGATGTTCATAAAGTATCCTCTATTCTTGTGGAACAGGCCGAACGCCTCGGCAATAGATAGATGCATCTATGGTGCGTGCCGCATAACCCTCGGTAGTGTACACATTATTCTGGATCGGATTGTACGACTTTGGCATAATCGTGAGTGATAATACTCGGAGCTTAATTGTATTTGATATTATTTTATGGCCTGGGAGATTAGAAATATCGATATATATGATAGAAACTGACTTGGGATTTACCATTTGTGGAAGAATTATTTATTTTCTACTTGTTATTGAGATACTATTATTATTTACATAAACCGTGCATATCTAGAATTTCTCTATTTTTATTTTTTATCCCATAGTAAGTATCGATGTCGAACCATCGTCACTACTTCTTCGAGGTTAGACTAGCTACTTACTGGGTATATGTTGTTTATGTACTCACGCTACACTTCTGCACTAACCGTGCAGGATCTGAGGCAGGTGCATTTGGCAGTCTTACTCGCGCACACCCCCGTTACCCTGATGCCTAGTGGTGAGCTACTTCCTGAGTCGTCCTGCAGCACCTAGAATCTCTCTTTTGCACTCATTTTCTATCTATTTTATTTTAGACAGTAGTTAGAGTTTTGTATAATCTACTAGTTGCTCATACACTTGTGACACTAGGTCTTGGCATATATATTAGTAGACTTTATGATTTTGGAGTACTTATATCACTATGGTTGCCACTCAGTTGTCTTCGTTTTATTTATTAATTTTTTTACTCCTTAATTTCTTAATAAATAGAATTTAATTACTTGAAAAGTTATTAAAAAGAGAAATAACATGGATTAATTCACCGTTGGCTTGCCCAACGGCGATGTTGGGCGCCATCACGGCCTATAAGGGAAATTGGGTTGTGACAACATGGTATCAGAGCACTAGGTTCACATAAGTCTCACAAGTTATGAGCAGGCCTAATAGAGTATTGCGGATCGGTGCGGAAACGTTCGTACTTATCTTCGAGAGGTTATAGGGTGTCAGGAAACTACTCTTTCTTTATCTCCTATCGTGTAGTTGATGTTGTGCTAAGTATATTTCTCTTATTATCTCACAGATGGTGAGAACGCGAGCGGCAGATGTACCCGATCAAGAAGGAGCTGCTCCCCTTGTTGCTAGAGGCCAAGGCAGAGGCCGAGGGAGGGCTTCAACTCGTGGTAGAGGACGAGGACGTCCTAGAGTTGCTCCAGTTATGCCACCAGTGGATCCAATAGAAGATCCTATTATTGAAGAGCAGGGCGAGGTGCCTGCAGCAGAGCCAGCCTCAGAGGATTTCAGGTCCGCACAGGGATTCCAGGAGGTCATGGGTCGTATGCTGCAGTTCATGGATTCTATGACTCAGGTTGGTTTATTTCTAGCAGACCCAGCCATATCTCAGGTGGGAGGGGGAGCACAGACCCTTACCGCTCAGGCTGCAGAGCATTCTGTTGTCGCATATCAGACCCCGGTCGCACTACCCGTGGGCGGAGTTCAGCCAATGGCAGCAGCTATACATGAGCCCAGACTAGCTGCAGTCGGCGATCCACAGAAGCTATTGGAAAGATGGACCAAGCTTCATCCTCCTGTCTTTGGCGGTTAGCGGCATGAGGACCCCCAGGATTTTATTGATCAGTGCAGGGACAGACTGCACAACATAAGGATATTGGAGTCCCACGGGGTGGACTTTACCACCTTTCAGCTGGAGGGCAGGGCCCGTAGGTGGTGGCTTTCATATCTCCTCGGCAGACCAGCAGATTCTCCTCGCATGATTTGGGATTGCTTTACCCGTATTTTTCTGGATAGGTATATTCCGCTCACTCAGAGGGAAGAGTTGCGGTTTCAATTCGAGTAGCTCCAGCAGGTCAGATGTCGGTGACCGACTATGAGGCGAGATTCTCTGAGTTGTCTCGCTATGCACTTATGATACTTCCTACCGATGCAGAGAGAGTGTGGAGGTTTGTTGCATGTTTGCACTCTGGTATTCAGACCACTATGGCTGAGAGGTTGAGATGGGGACTTCTTACGAGCTAATTGTGGAGATAACTCGGAGGATCGAGGGTGTACGACAGCGTAGCCGGGAGCAGGCGACGAGGGATAAGCCGTTTTGATATTCTGGAGAGATCATAGGTGCCCTGACTGGGGGCAGAGGTCAGACTAATAGGCCCACATATCCAACACTGCCTCCTCATCGGGCTGCTCCAGTGCGACCTTATTTCAGCGCCATGCCAGAGAGTTCCTACCGCCCACCAGCTATTCAAGGTTCCTCTAGTGGGTATTCAGGCCAACAGGGTCAGGCTTCAGGTCAGCAGTCCACCGTACCGAGAGGTTGTTTCGAGTGCGAGGATCTTAGTCATGTGCAAAGGTTCTACCCCAGGCTTCGGGGCAAGGCATGCAGCAGGGTCAGAAGCCTATGATTACAGCACCAGCTGCCCCACCAACCGTCCGGCAGCCTAGAGGCAGAGGGCAGGTGGGTAGGGGTCATCCTAGAGGTGAAGGTCAGTCAGGTGGCGCTCATGCCAGATTCTATGGCTTTCCAGACTGACCAGATGCACTAGCCTCAGATACCGTGATCACATGCATTATTTTTATATGTGGTAGGGATGCTTCAGTACTATTTGATCCAGGGTCTACATATTCATATGTTTCATCTCTGTTTGCTCATTTCTCGGGTGTCCCCCGCGAGTCCTTGGGTACTCCTATTTATGTGTCCACTCCAATGGGCGATTTTGTTGTTGTGGATTGGGTCTACCGGTCCTGTATCATGACTTTATGTGGCTCTGAGACTAAAGCAGATCTTCTGTTGCTTGATATTACCAACTTAGAGGTCATCCTGGACATGGACTGGTTGTCTCCATATCACGCCATCCTTGATTGCCATGCCAAGACTGTTACTTTGGCGATGCCAGAGTTGCCTAGATTGGAGTGTAAGGGTTCGTCTATCAGTGCATCTAGTAGGGTTATTTCTTTTCTTAAGGCTCGACACATGGTCGAAAAGGGCTGTTTGGCTTATCTAGCCTATTTTCGGGATACTACCACAAAGACTCCGACGATTGATTCAGTGCCTGTAGTCTGGGAGTTCTCCGATGTGTTTCCTTCGGACCTTCCAGGCATGCCACCAGATCGTGATATCTATTTCCGTATTGATTTGGCTCTAGGTACCCAGCCTATATCTATTCCACCGTACCGCATGGCTCCGAAAGAGTTGAAGGAACAGCTTGAGAAGTTGCTAGCAAAGGGGTTCGTCAGACCTAGTGTGTCGCCTTGGGGTGCGCCGGTATTATTGTGAAGAAGAAAGATGGGACTATGCGGATGTGCATTGATTACCGCCAATTGATCAAAGTTACCATTAAGAACAAATATATATTTCCACGTATTAGTGATTTGTTTGACCAGTTGCAGGGTGCTAGAGTGTTCTCTAAGATTGACTTGAGATCGGGGTAACATCAGTTAAAAATTCGGGATTCGGATATTCCGAAGACGACTTTCCGGACTAGATATGGCTATTATGAGTTTCTAGTGATGTCCTTCGGTTTGACTAACGCCCCGACGACATTTATGGATTTGATGAACCGGGTGTTCAGGCCATATATTGATTCGTTTTTCATTGTCTTCATTGATGACATTTTGATCTACTCGCGTAGCATGGAGGAGCACAAGCAGCATTTGAGAGTGGTGCTTCAGAACTTGCGAGAACAAAAGCTATATGCTAAGTTCTCCCAGTGTGAGTTTTGGTTGGATTCTGTAGCATTCTTGGGGAATATTATATCAGGCAAGGGTATTAAGGTAGATCCCAGGAAGATCGAGGCAGTTTAGAGTTAGCCTTGTCCTACCACGGCGACTGAGATCAGGAGCTTCTTGGGGTTAGCAGGTTATTATCGCCGGTTTGTGGAGGGCTTCTCATCTATTGCAGCACCTTTGACTAGATTGACCCAAAAGGGTGCTCCGTTTCGATCGTCCGATGAGTGTGAGGTAAGCTTTCAGAAGCTCAAGACCGCATTGACTTCAGCACCGGTGTTGGTTTTGCCTTCCGGTTCCGGGATGTATATTGTGTATTGTGACGCTTCACGCGTTGGTTTATGTTGTGTATTAATGCAGGAGGGGCGAGTTATTGCATATTCTCCACGACAGCCGAAGCCCCACGAGAAGAATTACCCTATACACGATTTGGAGTTGGCAGCGATTATTCATGCTCTTAAGATCTGGAGGCATTATCTTTATGGGGCGTCATGTAAGGTTTACACCGATCATCGCAGCTTGCAGCATTTGTTCAAGCACAAGGATCTCAATTTAAGGAAGCACAGGTGGCTTGAGTTACTAAAAGATTATGATATTACCATCCGTTATCATCCGGGCAAGGCGAATGTAGTTGCGGATGCCTTGAGCAGAAAGGCGGAGAGTATCGATAGTTTGGCATTCATTTCAGCAGAGAAGAGGCCACTGGATTTGGATATTCAGTCCTTGGCTAATAGACTTGTGAGGTTGGATATTTCAAAGCCCAGCCGAGTTATTGCATGCGTCGTCGCCCAATCTTCACTATTTGAGCAGATCAAGGCTAGTCAGTTTGATGATCCGCACTTATTGGTTCTCAGAGGGACGGTACTACGGGGTGGTTCCAAAGAGGTTACTATCATGGAGGATGGTGTCCTGCGACTCCAGGGTCCCCTATGTGTCCCTAATGTTGATGGATTGAGGGAAACGATTCTAGAAGAGGCACACAATTCTCGATATTCTATTCACCCAGGTGCTATGAAGATGTATCGCGACCTAAGGCAACATTATTGGTGGCGGCGGATAAAGAACGACATAGTTGAGTTTGTAGCGAGGTGCCTTAATTGCCAGCAGGTTAAGTATGAGCATCAGAGGCCATGTGGCCTACTCCAGCAGATGGTTATACTTGAGTTGAAATGGGAGTGCATTACTATGGATTTCATAGTTGGGTTGCCGCGGAATTTGCAGAAGTTTGATGCAGCTTGGGTCATTGTCGACAGGTTGACCAAGTCGGCACACTTCATTCCGGTAGTGACCACGTATTCTTCAGAGAGATTGGCCCATATTTACATTCAGGAGATTGTTCGGTTGAACGGTGTTCATGTCTCCATTATATCAGACAGAGGCCCTCAGTTTACTTCGCATTTTTGTAGGGCAGTACAGAGTAAGTTGGGGACCCGGGTAGAGCTCAGCATAGCCTTTTATCCGCAGACTGATGGATAGTCGGAGCGGACAGTTCAAATCTTGGAGGATATGCTCAGAGCATGTGTGATTGACTTCGGAGGGCATTGGGATTGATTCTTGCCTTTGGCCGAGTTTGCTTACAACAATATTTATCAGTCCAGCATCGAGATGGCTCAATTTGAGGCTTTTATATCGTCGGCGATGTCGTTCGCCCATCGGATAGTTTGAGCCCGGTGATGCTAAGTTATATGGTGCTGATTTAGTGAAGGATACCTTGGAAAAGGTAAAGTTGATTCAGGAGCAACTTCGCACAACACAGTCCAGACAGAAGAGTTACGCGGACCAGAAGGCGCGTGATTTATCATTTATGGTGGGCGAGAAGGTTCTCTTGAATGTCTCGCCGATGAAGGGAATCATGAGGTTCGGGAAGAAGGGCAAGTTGAGTCCAAAGTTCATAGACCCATTTGAGGTGTTGAGACGAGTTGGGGAGGTTGCTTATGAGCTTGTTTTGCTTTCCAGTCTATCTGGAGTTCATCTGGTTTTCCATATGTCTATGATCCGAAGGTATCATGCCGACAGGTCGCATGTGTTAGACTTCAGCACGGTTCAGCTAGATTAGATCCTGGGTTATGAGGAGGAGCCAATTGCCATTGTTGAAAGGCAGGTTCGCCAACTGAGGTCCAAGAAGATTTATGCGGTAAAGGTTCAATGGAGGGACCAACCAGTCGAGTAGGCGACTTGGGAGACCGAGGAGGACATGTGGAGCAGATATCCACACCTATTCAGCACTCCAGGTATGATTCTAGACCCGTTCGAGAACGAATATTTGTTTAAGAGATGGAGAATGTAACGACCCGACCGGTTGTTTTGCTTTCTAGATCCCTGTTCCCCTAAATAAGACTCCCTATATGTGCTTTTACTATTTTATGACTTGCGGGGGCAGTTAGTTCGGGATTTGGAAGGGTTCGAGTTGAAATCGGAACACTTAGTTCCTTAATATTGGCTTTAAAGGGGTAAGTTTGACTTTGGTCAATATTTCTAGTAGACGATCTCGAAACCGGGTTTAGACGGTCCCAATAGGTTTGTATGATGATTTTGGACTTGGGAGTATGTTCGGATCGGGTTTTGGATGACCCAGGAGCGTTTCGGCGCATAAAGTTGAAAGTTGGTTTATTGAGGGTTTGAAAGTTCTTTAAATTTGGTTTGGAGTAGGTTTTGGTGTTATCGAGGTTCCTTTGGGATTCCGAGCCTGGAAATAGTTCTGTATGGTGATTTAAGACTTGCACGCAATATTTGGTACTATTCTGAGTAGTTTAGGTATGATTCGGCGCGTTCAGAGTAATTGGAAGAACTTGAAGTTCATAAGTTGATTCGATTTGGTTTGGGGTGTGATTCTTAGTTTTGGTGTTGTTTTCCGCGTTCCGAGGATTTGATCAAGTCCGTCTCATATTTACGAACTTGTTGGTGTGTTTGGGCGAGGCCCCGAGGGCCTCAAGTGTTAATCGGACGATGCGGGGACCAAGTTGGACTTGGAGAAAGCTATTGGTGCACCTAGGCTTCTGGTGCATTCGCACCTGCGAAGGGTTGGCCGCAGGTGCGGCACCGCAGAAGCGTGTGGTTGGCTGCAGGTGCGCATTTGGGCTGCGTATGCTGAGTCCGCAGATGCGGACATGGAGGGCGCAGATGCACAACCGCTGAAGCGGTCAGGGGACCATAGAAGCGGGAATGGACACAGGTGCAACTCGTACACCGCAAGAGCGGGCGCGTAGAAGCTAGCCGTTCTTACGCAGATGCGGATTTAGGCCAGCTAAGAGAGGACCGCATCTGCGATGAACCTTCCACAGAAGCGGAAAAACCGCTGGGCAGAACCTTCATTTAAGTCGGGACTTTAGACATTTTGTGTTCATTTATTGCATTCCTTGGGCGATTTTTGGAGCTCTTAGAGAGGGGTTTTCACTAGCTATTTGAAGTAAGAAATTTCTATCCAATATAAGTTAAATACATAGATTATGGGTAAAATTTTGAGAATTTTTGGGTTTAGATGAAAAACCTAGGTTTTGATAAAAATGAAATTTATCAACGAAAATGGTTATGGAATTTGGTGAAAATTATATATTTGAGTTCGTGAGGTTATGGGTACCAAATTTTATTGAAAATTTACGGAATCCGGGCACCTTGGCCCGAGGGTGAATTTTAGGAATCTTTTAATAGTGGTTGGGTAATTATTCTAATAGTTAGAATACGAACTTTCGAACATGTATTGATTAATTTATATAACATTTAACTAGTTTTGGATTGTTCTGCACCAAGTTGAGGCTCTAGAGTGAATTTGAGGCCGGAGAGCGAGCTTTGAGACAATGTAAGTCTCTTGTCTAACCTTGTAAGAGGGAATTTACCCCATAGGTGATTTATATTATTATTTGCGTCTAATTGTGGGGGCTACGTACGCACAAGGTGACGAGAGTCCGTGTGTAGCTACTAATTATTTTTATGTTCAGGTATTTTAGTACCCAAATCATGAAATACTTGTAATAACTTGATACAAGAATTGTAAAAGACCGAATTTCACTTACTTGAGTTTTGGCGGGTTACTTGACCGTTAATAGAAATTGTAATTCTTTGTGTATTAGTCTTGTAATAACTTTTAAATCGGATGTTCATAATGTATCCTCTCTTCTTTTGGAGCGGGCCGAACACCTCGGCAGTAGATAGATGCATCTATGGTTCGTGCCGCACGACCCTTGGCAGTGTACACATTATTCTGAATCGGGACATACGACCTCGACATAATCGTGCGTGATAATACTCAGAGATTAATTATATTTGATATTATTTTATGGCCTGAGATATTCGAAATATATATATATGACAAAAACTGACTTGGGATTTACCATTTGTGGAAGAATTATTTATTTTCTGCTTGTTATTGAGATATTATTATTATTTACATAAACTATGTTCATCTAGAATTTCTGTATTTTTATTGTTAGCCCACAGTAAGTGTCGATGTCGAACCCTCGTCACTACTTCTTCGAGGTAAGAGTAGATACTTACCGGGTACACGTTGTTTATGTACTCACGCTACACTTCTGCACTAACCATACAGGATCTGAGTCAGGTGCATCCGGCAGTCTTACCGGCGCGCACCCCCGTTACCTTGAGGCCTAGTAGTGAACTGCTTCCTGAGCCGTCCTACAGCACCTAGAGTCTCTCTTTTTCACTTATTTTCTGTCTATTTTATTTCAGACAATAGTTAGAGTTTTGTATAATCTACTAGTTGCTCATACACTTGTGACACCAGGTCTTGGCACACATACTAGTGGACTTTATAGTTTTGGAGTACTTATATCACTATGGTTGCCACTCAGTTGTCTTCGTTTTATTTATTAAATTTTTTACTCCTTAATTTCTTAATAAATAGAATTTAATTACTTGGAAAGTTATTAAAAAGAGAAATAACATGGATTAATTCACGGTTGGTTTACCTAGAGGCGACGTTGTGCGCCATCATGGCCTATAAGGGAAATTGGGTCGTGACATTTTCTGACGATGGATCTCCTCAACCGTTTTCTTAAGGGATTAAAGAAAAAAAACAAAAAAAAAATCAAAAATGTGTCTTTTATTTTATTTTCTTAGATAGTGTAACAATCTCCCCTTGATTTTTCTTTGTGCCGTGATTCTTTTTCAAGAGTTTTACTTGAATCAGGTGTAGATAATTATTTTGTAAGAATAAAGAATCTTGTGTTGTGTGCTAGATAGAAGCAATTTTTCTTGACTTTGTTGTGACTTGAGAGCAGGGAGTGCTTTGTGTAACACCTAGGCTCATCTCTTGGCTCGTGTATTGTAATGCCTTAAAATGTTTGATTTTGACTTGCTTAACTGGTTTGACTAGAGAGTCGGGATATATCCGGTCCTAAGTGAGTTATATGCCAATGCGTGCGAGGTTCTTGTTGATATTCTATGCATATCAGTTGATGTCTATAACTTGCCCCGTATGTTTGCGAAGCGAAATATCAGTCTTGTTCAGTCTAGGAAGTGATATAGGCATTTCTTTATTGAGCCAATTATATGCTTGTGACCTGCCTAATTATTGTGTATCTTACTTAGCCCCGTTGAGCATGTATTTCTATTTTCTTTGGCAACTACATTACAAGTCTGACTCCTTTGTTTGAATTAACTATCTGTTTGAACCTTTTACCTCTTTCGAGTACTTGAAATTATTATGAGCTTGTTAAAAGCAAAGTAGACGTATGATTGGATTTTTGAGTGGAACTACAAAAAATAAAGAAAGGTGCACTGTTTGAAATTCTGTGAGAGCCACCTATAAAGAATTGAAAGAAAGTAAAAAGATAAAGTTGCTTGAAAAAAAAATAAACAGAACTTTGAAAAGAAAAAAAGAGTTGCATATGTATTAGAAAGAAAAAAATTGATTCATTGCTAATGGTAGTTCTCATCTTGTTTGTGCTTAAAGAAATTGAGAGCTTGATGCTATTATGTTCTGAAGGTTGGGGTTTGGTTCAACATAAGTGTGGGGTTTGAATAAATGTATTAAAGTTCTCCACAGATGCGGCCCAGGGACTGCAGATGCGAAAGTCCTGCTGGGCAGAACCTTCATTTAAGTCGGGACTCAAACATTTTGGGTTCATTTATTGCATTCCTTGGGCGATTTTTGGAGCTCTTAGAGAGGGGTTTTCACTAGCTATTTGAGGTAAGTAATTTCTATCCCAATGTAAGTTAAATATATAGAATATGCATAGATTTTAACATGAATTTTTTTGAAAATTATGGGTTTAGATGAATAACCCTAGGTTTTGATAAAAATGAGATTTACCCACGAAAATGGTTATGGGATTGAGTGAAAATTATATATTTGAGTTCCTGAGTTTATGGGTAACAACTTTCTTCGAAAAATTCCGGAATCCGAGCACGTGGGCCCTGGGATGAATTTTAGGAATCCTTCAATTGGAGTCGGGTAATCACTCTAATAGTTAGAATATAAATTTTTGAACATGTATTGATTAATTTATACTACCTCCATTCCAGTTTATGTGAACCTATTTCTTTTTTGGTCCGTTCCAAAAAGAATGACCCCTTTCTAAATTTGGAAATAATTTTACTTAAACTTACAATTGTACCCTTAATGAAAAGCTTTTATAACCACACAAATACTCCGGGGCCCTTTTTGAATTGTTTAAGACCACAAATTTCAAAATTCTTCATTTTTTCTTTAACTCTGTGCCCAGTCAAACAGGTTTACATAAATTGGAATGTAGGGAGTATAATATTTGACTAGTTTTGGATTGTTCGGCACCAAGTTTAGGCTTTGTGGGAGCAATGTACGCACGAAGTGACGAGAATCAGTGCGTAGCTACTATTTATGCTTATGTCCGGGTAGTTTAGGACCCAAATCATGAATTACTTATAATATTTGCACCATACTTATTAATTTAAGTGCCTAAATTATGTTAGAACTTGTTAGAGGAAATTGTAAAAGACCGAATTTTACTTACTTGAATATTTAGCGGATTACTTGACCGTTAATGAAAATTGTATTACATAGTGTATTAGCCTTGTTGTAACGTTTAAGTAGAGTGCTTATAAAGTATCCTCTCTTCTTGTGGAGCGAGCCGAACGCCTAGGCAATAGATAGATGCATCTATGATTCGTGTCGCACGACCCTCGGCAGTGTACACGTTATTCTGGATCAGGCCATATGATCTCGGCATAAATCGTGCTTAATAATACTTAGAGCCTAATTATACTTGATATTATTTTATGGCTTGTGAGGTTTTGATTATTAATGATAGGAAATCGACTTGAAAATTTCTAAATGTAAAAGAATTATTCATTCATGCTTGTTATTGAGTTGTTATTATTATTCACATAACTCATGCCTATTTAGAATTTCTGTATTATTATTGTTAGCCCATAGTAAGTGTCGATGTGGATCCATCGTCACTACTTCTTCGAGGTTAGACTAGATACTTACTGGGTACATGTTGTTTATATACTCATGCTACACTTCTGCACTAACCGTGCAGGATCTGAGGCAGGTGCATCTGGCGGTCCTACCAGCGCGCATCACAGATATCCCGAGGCCTAGTGGTGAGCTACTTCTTGAGCCGCTCTGCAACCCCTAGAGTCTCGCTTTTATATTTTATATTCTATCTACTTTATTTCAGACAATAGTTAGAATTTTGTATATTCTACTAGTTGCTTATACACTTATGATACCAGGTCTTGGCACACACACTAGTAGACTTTATGATTTTGGAGCACTTGTATCACTATGATTTTCACTCAGTTTTCTCCATTTTATTTATTGAATTTTCCACCCTTAAGTGCTTATTAAATGGAATTTAATTACTTGAAAATGTATTAAATGAGAAATAACATGGTTTGTCTAGGGGTAGAAGTCAGTTTGGGAGGGGTCAGTCTAGCAGGCCTAAATATCCAGCATTGACGCCTTCTCGGGGTGCTCCAGTGTGGCCCTACTTCAGTGCCATGTAAGATAGCTCCTACTGCCCACCAGCTATTCAAGGTTCCTCTAGTGGGTATTCCGGCCATCAGGGTAAAACTTAAGGTTAGCAATCCACCATTCCAAAGGGTTATTATGAGTGCGGGGATCCTGGCCACATGAAAAAGTTTTGTCCCAGACTTCGGGGCAAGGCAGTACAAAAATCTTAAAAAATAAAATCCGCATGATTAAGGTTAGAATAAGAAAACCAATAAGAAAGGTCATGTGAATATTCCTCTGGTATGTCCAAGACCAATTCTTTCTTATTCTCTTCTACTAAAGGTTGTAAATGTGAAAAGGCAGACGGGGGTTTAAACTCTTCTTCCATTGTTTCACACTCAATCAAAGCCTTATTTTCAATCATCTCAATTAAATTAGAGTCCTCTTGTAGAGTGTAAAGCTCTCTCTCTGTAGATGCTCATCCTCTTGGATAGGCTCATTCTCATAAGGTATCTCCTCCATATATTCACTATCATAATGCAATGAGCTTTCTAAAAGTATACTTACTATTTGACTCACTTGCATTGTTAGGTTCTTAATGGCTTTATCATTTTGTATAAATCTTTCTTCAACACGATTCATAAACTTATACATAAGCTCTTCTAAACTACCATTCTCCTCTTGAGGTGGTTGTCTAACTTCGCTTTTATTCCAGACATAATAAGGGTATTCATCCCAACCAGAGTTAAGATTGTGCCCATATGAAACCCCATACCTGTACGGACTAGAAATAAAGTGAGATTGTTCAAAAGACGAACCATAAGAAGAATACTTACCTACTTGACATACAATCTACAGATGATTTTCAGTACATTTAAAACAAATAGCAGAGTTATGATAATGTTCAGCTACTAGCTCAGTAACCGTTTTCTTAGGCTAGTTGTGCTCCATCTTCACAATATTTAGAGTTCAATAGCAAGAATAATTCTTCAAACTTTCACCCTAGTACTTGTTAGATGCTACAAAAAAAATCTAAAAGAGAAGTTACTAATAAAAAAAAACAAATAAAAATAAAAAAATTGAAAAATAATAAGGAAAAAAACTATTCCGAAATTAGCACCAAAAATTATTTTGAACACTATTGATTGCCAATCCCAGGCAATGGCACCAAAATTTGACGAGTGCAAAACACAACACAAAATTGATGCTCGCTAGCCAAAGATAGTATAATATGATTATCATCTCCACAGGGATTGGATTTAAAGTCCGTTTTGATGGGCTTATTTTAAGTGACTTTTAAGCCAAAATAGCTTTTAAGCCATAAGTTAATAATTCTAACTTTTAACTTTTGGCTTATTTTTGTTATTTTAGCTTAAAAACAAGTGTTTAAAAATACTTTTTAACTCTATCCAAACACTATAAAATAGCTTAAAAGTTATTTTGGCTTAAAAGCACTTAAATAAGCCAATCCAGACAGGCTCTTAAATAATGCTCTAGTAATTCCTGGTTTGACTGCTATTCAGGATGATCAAAATTTGATTGGAATGATTTTGAACTATGATTAACTACTAAAGTAAAGCAATTGACAATTGACTACAAAGAACTAGAGATTAGCAGAGTTGGTTTCTTATCAATGTGAGAAATAAGGGTTTTGATATGATAGGTGCAAGGTTGTTATTATGGATATGATACTGTTATATTTCACTCTTGAGGTTCTATCGATTCTCACGAATTCAATAGGTGATTAGCTTATACTTCCGATTCAGACTCCTCTCTCTATTAAATCTAAAACTTTTAAATAAACTAAAGTGAAGTGCGGTAAAACTTGCAAGAATCTATTGGTAGGAATGATCTAAAAGAAATTCTCACGAATATTTCTCAATATTAATTTAAACTGTAACTCAATAAGCTCTCTCAATTACTTCAAAGAATCACCAAAATAAACCAAGGCATACGTTGTAATAATATTCAATAAAATGTTCCTCTTTTGATTAAACATTATAAATAATAAAATCACAACTATATTAAAGCTCCTCCAATAAATTCAATCAATTAAACAGTAGTAAAATCCATAAACAATAACTAAGTCACCAAATCATGTCAAACCCTAAGGTAAACTACTCCATAATTATAGAGGAAGTCATCACAAATATAACTAAAGAGTGAGAAAGCATCAATCTAACGTTACAATCCAAACTCCCGTACTGAATTGATGGAAAGATGATGAAATCCTCTGTCTTGTAGCCTCCAATGCTCTCCTAAAGTTTCCAAGGTCAAAAGTTCCTTCAAAAATATATTTTCGGTGTATTTATATCAAGTAGGAATGGGTCCGGACAAAACTACCCTCTCTAAGCTGAAATAGAATTAATTTGACGAAAAATTACACAGGCGCGCTGCACTGGTCGACGCGCTGTGCGTCACATTAGTGGGGATTTCCAGAAACTTGGAAAATTTCACTCTGCTGCTGTTTTCTCTTGACGAGTCAGCACTACGTGATGCACAATGCGTCGCACCACTGTAGTGTTTCTGCTGCCTTATGCTATTGCTTTTGCAATTTTAAATCCAAAGCTCAATTCTTTGTGATTCTTGCTTAACTCTCACTTATCTTATTCCTTTTCTAATTCTTTGTGTTTTTCTTCTTTAGCTTCTGTCTCTTGCATGATGATTTTTCCATTGGCAGGTCTCATTAGCCACGTTGGATTGCACAAGGTGCTAAGTACTATTTCAATCTCTTTATTATTTTTTTCTTCTTTTTTATATGCATACTCAATTTTCGACCTCCAAATTCGATCTCAGCTTAATCTTTGAACGTTTGCTCAGACTTCAAAATCCCATTATATTCATTTCAGCTCTAAAAATATGCCTTAGCTCGGAATCACAACCTACACAATATAAATCACGTTGTGAGTATAAATTATCCATATTTTTGCTCAAACACAACTAAAGTTTACCGAATAATTGGTGTAATGTAGCCAAAAAATCGTATTTCTAGCCTGCCATCAAACACCTGTTTGTACATGTTAACAAAGCTACGATCATACAACTAATTTCTTTTTCCATTTTGTTTCTCTTCCACTTGAATAACTATCGTGAATACATATGATACTATACAATAGTGACTACTTTTCAAAACAAAGAACATATTATGTAATGCATCCATGTTTCAGAACATCAAATTTGGCGTTGGAATGTTGGCCCATACTCATGTTACAATTGCTATTATTGGTTTATCGGGTTAGATTGTTGATTAAAGCTCTTATGTCTATTACCTGCTACTCTCTCTCGTTTCCTACAATCGCAATTTAAGCAGTGAAGTTCATACATAACTTTTTTTCTCTTTCTGTTTAACCTGCTGATTACCGAAAAAAGTTATGTAATTATAAGGACCATTGGTTTTCAAACTACCAAGAGACCAACTTATCAAAAAAAAAAAAAAAAAAAAAGAAGAAGAAGCCATGAGGCCAAAGTATTCTTTTACTAGAACACCAGAGTCAAGTCTTAGGAAGCCAATCTGCCAAAATAAATGAAACAGTTTAACATGCATAAGAAAGCATAGTTTAATTATGGCACCTCCCTTAATGTTACCAGCATTCTATTGAATGTTGTGGTCTAGAAGAGCAACAACTTATGGTGGAATATAATACCTGTAATTATGGTCAATATTTTGCCTAATGGAGTCCATCTCACATAAGTATAAGTATATTTGCAAAGTGTAGACTTTGTTGGCAATATTCTTTGGGACCTAATAATATTGCATTTTGTGGTGGACATCATTTGCACAAGTTGCATCTCTTTTTTTACACCTAAGAGGCCAAAACTTTTTTGACCTATAAAAAGGAAGGCCATTAGTTCATTTTAGACATACCAACAAGACTTGAGTCTTCATTTCTTGTTTCTTCCTTTCCTCCTTTATTAAGAGTATTTTGTACGAAAGTTAGTGTTGGGAAGCACTTGTGTGAATTCTTTCTTTAGAGTGATCTTGTGAGGTTATTCTCTTAGGGTATTTGGGATTAATTAGAGTGTTTACTGTAATTTTGTACTCTCTTTTGTACTCTTATTGCTATAGTGAAATTGCTCATCTCCGCTTATGAACGTAGCTCACTTTGACCGAACCTCGTTAAATTTGTGTCCTGTTTATATGCTTTAATTGTTGTTGTTATCAACTTTCATTGTCTTTGTTATTGTCATTATACCGTTGTTTGGTTAAATTTTGTACTACCCGGGTTTCCGATTCTAATAAATTGATATCAGAGCCGGATCTAACCGGGTTTGTTTCAATAGCCAATATGACTTTAACAAAGACTTATGTTGAGAAATTTGACCGAAGTGCAAACTTCGAAATGTGGCAATTAAAGATGGAAGCTATCCTAATTCAGGATGACTTAGACTTGGCATTGCAAGAAAAGGAGAAGAAGCTGGATAAAATGACGGACGAGGAGTTTGCCATCATAGATAAAAAGGCAAAATCAAGTATCATCGTAAATCTCTTAAATGAGGTTTTACGTGAAGTTTCTGTAGAAACCACGGCCAAAGGCATGTGAAAAAAATTAAAAAACTTATATATGAAGAGGACGGTGGAAAATAGACTTTACCTGAAGCAAAAGCTTTATACAATTCGTATGGGTGAAGGTACCTCTATTTTCTCTCATCTTGACACCTTCGATTCTATTCTTATGGATTTGAGTAATATAGATGCTGAAATTAAAGATGAGGATCAAGCCGTATTACTGCTTTGTTCTCTACCCCCATCTTTTAAGCATATAAGAGATACTATGCTTTATGCAAAGGATAATATCTCTTATAAGGATATTAAATCTATCTTAAAATCAAAAGAACAAATAGATAGTGATATTACTGGGGAAACTAGTGGAACTCAAGCAAAAGTTAGCTTGTTTGTTAGGGGCAAATCCCACTCCATATCCAGATACAATAATTTAGAGGGTCGCTATTGTCACAAAAAATGTCACATTATCTCTGAATGCTATAAACTGAAAAATAAAGAAAAGCATAAAGAAAGAAAAAATGAGCACAAAAATACTGATACCACCGAAGCTAGTGTAGCAACTGATGAGATTGAGGAAACTATATTTTTAGCAACTGAAACTAGTTTCTGATTAAACAATGAGTGGATTTTAAATTTCAGTTGTTCATATCATATGTGTCCTAGCAAAGACTTATTTTCTACATATGATTCAGTTGCAGGTGGAGTTGTCCAATTGGATAACAATGTTACTTGTAACGTTATTGGCAAAGGTACATGTCACACCCCTTTTTTTCACCTCACTAACTCTCTTAAAAATAGATAAAAGTGGTTTAAAAGCTCAAAAGGGTTTTCAATTTGAAAGTGAAAAAATTGATTATTTAAAAGGGATTCTCTCAGTGTCACCACTTGGCATATAACCTCGGTATGCCAAGTCACCATTTAAAAGCAATTTTCTCTTAAAAACATATTTGACTCTAAACCAGTTTATACTAGAGATTCTAGATAAGGGGGTTCATTTGACTCGGGGAGAAAGTGTTAGGCATTCCCCGAGTCCCGTGAAAGTCACGATTGCGTACTTGATCTAATTGGCTTTAAAGAATATTCTAATTAAAGCAAAACACACAAAAGCAAAATAAACACAAAAGAGGTTCGAGGTTGTCCCCGGCTAAATAAAAGAAAGTAAAATAAGAGGAAAATACTAAAGTCTATGATATGATCACTCCACGATGTCCGTCACGGCCTCCAGATACATTCACTTCGGGGCATTCCCCTGATAAAATATTTATAAAGTTTATGAGGCATTCCCCTGAATTTAAACTAAAGGGAACGACCTCTCACCTCGAACAAAAGAAAAGACCTAAAGTTTGCCTACCCGAGTGTTGACGGCCTAAACATGCTACTAGCGAATTAATTAAACAAAGTAATAAAACGATTAAGGCTAGTTGTTATGCCAGATTCATAGTTAAAGTCCAACTCTAACTTTTAATGTCATTGCCGGATGATCCAATTGACTCAAACAATGAGGTTTAACCACCGACCATACTAATCAATTCAATATGATCCAAACAGAATAATTTCGTATCCTAATTACAAAACCACTGAATTCAAACATCAACTTCACTTAGTCTTAAAGTTACATTCAAGCTCTAAATCAACTAATTACAAATATGAATGAAACGAAATCTAAAGAAAATTGCAAACCCGTGTGAAATTCATATCAATAGAGTGCATTCAGGGAAGATAACACAAATTCATTCACACAATAACAAACAATAACAGATTTAAGGCACAAGAGTTAGAAATGGACCTTTACTGGATCTATTAGTCAAAGAGATAAGAGAGAACCTCAGGAGTGAAAGCTCTTTGACTCTGAAAATATTTTAAGACAGGAAACCTTGGACGGCAACAACCTCGATGGGACCTCGCCGGAGAAACTCAAATTCGCCGACGAACTCGAACTCTACTCGATCCAGAGGACACCGAAGCTCAAAGAGCAGACCAGAACTTTACGTTCGGATATTTTTGAGTTGTGCAATATAATTTTTAGTCTTGCTGCTCTGGTTTTGTAGGGATAAAGGGGAACAAAATATGGTTACGGTATTTAGGTGATTCACGAGGGAGAGAGGGTTAAGAATCGATGGTTATGGGTGAAACAATGGTGGGTGTTAGTGAATTCACATGGTATTAGACTAAAGAAAATGAAGAATGATGTAGTCTCATGGAGAAAACGATTGGTAAGGATTGGGCGAGCTAGGGCGCTAGGGATTTCTCCTCATTTTTTTTCCTCTGTCCGTGTTCTCTCGATGGCTGCTTTAGAATGGAGGAGTTAGGTCTCTCTAGGGTTAGTTCTAGCGTATTATATCTGATGGGGTATGTGGGCTGAGGGAATAAGCCGTCCACTTTAGGCCGTTTTGGCCAGATTTGTGCTTAAAATGGGCCTAATTAACCAAAAATTTATCCACCTCACATCAACTCTTGCCTATTAAATAAAAAATAAAGATAAAATTCTACCAAAATATTAATTAGCCCTACTTAAGTAGAAATAACTATTAAAATAAAACTAACCGTTAAAACAAAAATATTTTTGGTATTTTTTCAAATATCATACTAAAAATAAAAATAGGATTAGATTAAAATCATCGCAAAATTAAAATAATACTTCTACCAAAAATACTAATATTCTTGAAAAAGATATGTAATGAGGTAAAAAAACAAAGTAAAACTATTTTTTTGTGTTTTCGAATTTTATGTTCTACTATTAGATTAAAAGTGAAAAATAGGCTAAATCCTATCAAATTAAAAATAAGTAAATATTTTAAAAATACTACTTTTAAAAATTGCACGGGTCAAAAATTACGTGCTTACACTACAATTCAGATCAGAATGCACGATGGTGTGGTGAGAACTCTGACCGATGTTAGATATGTTTCTAAGTTGAAGAAAAATCTCATATCTTTGGGTACTTTAGAATCTCTTGGGTGCAAATTCACTAGTGAAGGTGAAGTTCTGAAAATTTTTCAAGGTGCTCTTGTGATCATGAAAGCACGCAGATTTGGTTCGTTGTATACTTTATTGGGCTCCACTATTATAGGCCCTACTACAGTTTCGATATCAGACAACTTGTCTGATTTTGATGGCATTAAATTTTAACATATGCCCATTGGGGCTTTTGCGGAGAAGGTGGAGCAAATTTACTATATCAGCCAAAATTAGGCCAATGTGGAGATTTATAATTATAGCCAATATTTTGGCTAATGGAGTTCATCTCACATAAGTATAAGTATATTTGCAAAGTGTAGACTTTGTTGGCAATATTCTTTGGGACCTAATAATATTGCATTTTGTGGTGGACATATAAAAGGGACCTATAAAAGGGAAGGCCATTAGTTCATTTTAGACACACCAACAAGACTTGAGTCTTCATTTCTTGTTTCTTCCTTTCCTCCTTTATTAAGAGTGTTTTGTACGAGAGTTAGTGTTGGGAAGCACTTGTGTGAACCCTTTCTTTAGAGTGATCTTGTGAGGTTATTCTCTTAGGGTATTGGGTATTAATTAGAATGTTTACTCTAATTTTGTACTCTCTTTTGTACTCTTATTGCTATAGTGAAATTGCTCCTCTCCGCTTATGGACGTAGGTCACTTTGACCGAACCACGTTAAATTTGTGTCCTGTTTATATGCTTTATTTGTTGTTGTTATCAACTTCCATTGTCTTTGTTATTATCATTATACCGTTGTTAGGCTAAATTTCGCACTATCCGGGTTCCCGATTCTAACTATATAATCATCATTGGTTGAGTCGTAACCCAACCCAACCCATAGAGTGGTTCCAGCTCACATATTTCCTCATTTAAATCAAGTGAAGAATTGAGAAGTCGTCTTAACTCATTGATAGTAGGGTTCCAAAGATATGTATCAAACAAATCAGATAAATCTAACAGCAGGTTAAGACTCACGCAGAACAAACCATTAACAGGCGAGCAATGAACAGTGGCGGATATAAAACTTTTCTTTTCATTATCGCTAGCATAGTTAGGTCTCAGGTAAAATACCAAAAGAAGATCCTTCAAACCTAATGTACTTCTTCAATTACTTTTGGTTCCTGCGTCTTTTGTCACGTCAGCTCTGAATCTGTATAATTTAGCTCTGAATCTGTATAATTTAAGGAAATATCATTTTTCCCTGAATCTTTATGATTTTACGATAAAGCCAGTTGAAAGCGGCACCGCCCAAAAGATAGCCACACAATTACCAAGAAATCCTTTATCAAGCCATCGAAATGACCAAAATGTCCCTATGCAAACAGGGATGTCAACAAAGACCTCCCTGCTTCACCTGCTTTTACCGTGCTTCTTATACCGGAGAATATAATCAACGCCATAAGCCGTGTGTCATGGCATGACTCATTGACCAGCAATTGCCTTTTTCATTTTTCTCCATTTTTGGGGTTTTTCTATTATATTTTACCCATTTACCTCATTAAATTAACCAACAAAAGCCACCGATTAACTTTTTAAATAAACCATTTCTATTTCCTTCGTTTATAATGGCAGTCCATCAATTTCAACCAAAACGTTTCTTTTTCGTTTCATTAACTATGGTAATTTCGAACACTAATCTCTCCTCTCTTGTAACGACCTAACCAGTCGTTTTGTTTTCTAGAACCCTATTCCCCTAAATAAGATTCTCCATATGTGTGTTTACTATTTCATGACTGTGGGGATGGTTGGTTCGAGTTTGAAGGGTTTAGGTTGAAATCGTAACATTTAGTTCCTTAATATTGGCTTAAAAGGGGTTGAGTTTGACTTGAGTCAATATTTTGAATAAACGACATCGGAACCGAGATTTGACGGTCCCAATAGATTCATATGATAATTTTGGACTTTGGCGTATGTCCGGATCGGGTTTTGGATGACACGCGAGCGTTTCAGCGCTTAATATTGAAAGTCGGTGCATTTAAGGTTTTCAAGTTCTTTAAATTTGGTTTGAAGAAGGATTTGGTGTTATCGAGGTCCGTTTGGGATTCCGAACCTAGGAATAGTTCTGTATGGTGATTTAAGACTTGCACGCAAAATTTGGCGTCATTCCGAGTTGATTTGATAGGAATTGGACGCGCGGAAGTGTTTTTTTAGAAGTTTTGAATTTCATGATTTGATTCATGCGTTTTGGTGTCTGATTCATGATTTTAGATGTTATTTCGGTGTTTCGATCGTGAGAGTGAGTTCGTATGATATTTTTAGACTTGTGTGGACGTTTGGTATGGAGCCCTGAGGGCTCGAGTGAGTTTCGGGTGCGTTCGAAGGGTTGGAAGGACTTCAATTTTCTGATTTTTTTGCTGGTGCCTCAGGTATTGCAAATGCGAAGTTCCATTCGCATTTGCGAGGAACCCTTCACATTTGCGAAGTTGGGAAGGCACTGAGGATTTTGCATTTGCGAAGATCCTTCCGCTTTTGCGAACTATCTCTCTTCACATTTGCGAAGTTCTTGGTCGCATTTGCAACCATGGTAGAGATGGACATCCTTCGCATTTGCGAACTAGATGTCGCAAATGTGACATCTGCGACATGTGCAAGAGCCTTTTTATTTCGGGACTTAGCTCATTTCCCACTTGGTCTTAGGCGATTTTTTAGAGCATTTGTGGGGTGTTTTCATCAACATCAAGAGGTAAGTGATCTCCATCAATTCTTTAGCTAAATATGCGGGTCAGGGGTAGATTTAACATGGAAAATGGTAAAATTAAAGGGATTTTGAGGAAAACCTAGAGTTTTTGGTAAAAATAGGATTTAACCACGAAATGATTATGGAATCGGATGAAAATTATATATTTGAGTTCGTGAGGTTATGGGTAATAATTATCTTCGAAAAATTTCAGAATCCGGGCACGTGGGCCCGAGAGTAAATTTTAGGAATCTTCCAATTTGGGTTGGGTAATTATCTTATAGTTAAATTATGAACTTTTGAACATGTATTGACTAATTTATATAATATTTGACTAGTTTCGAATTGTTCGGCACCGAGTTGAGGCTTTAGAACGAATTTGTGGGCCGAAAGTGAGCCTAATAACGAGGTAAGTCTCTTGCCTAACCTTGTAAAAGGGAACTCATCCCCTTAGGTGTATTTTGTTGTGAGTTTTTTGTGTGGGAAGCTACGTACACACTAGGTGACGAGAGTCCGTGCGTAGCTAGATTTCATGAGATGTCTGGGTAGTCTTAGATTTAGATCATGCTTTAATTGTACTATCACATTTGTTATGTATATTAATTATCCTGAATAGGACTGAGACTAGAGACGTTAAAGTTGAGAAACTTCCAATTTAGAATTCTTATTTTGGGGAAGAATTGATGGATATTTAATATCTCTGAGAAATCCATGTCCTCTCGTGTCGCAAGTATTTCCGCGAGCGAGGTAAACTTCTTTATTCTCATGGGAACGGGTCGTTCGTCTCGTCAGTGTAATAGATGTATCTATGGTTCGTGCCGTTCGACCCTCGCCGGTGCACACAGTATATATATTTTTGGATCGGGCCGTACGACCTCGGCATAAATCGTGTGTGATAATACTCGGAACCGGATTATACTTGATATTATTTCATGGCTTGTGAAGTTATAATTTACTTAATGATAGAAATTGAATTGGGATTAGTAGATGTTGGCTAGAGAAATTCTTGGAATTTATTATCAATAAGGAACCATTTATTCTCTACTTGTTATTGTATTATTATTATTATTATTATTATTATTATTATTATTATTATTATTATTATTATTATTATTATTATTATTATTATTATTATTATCACATTCCATACATGTCTATAATTCTTGTATTTTATTATTGGCCCATAGTAAGTGTCGAAGTCGATCCCTTGTCACTACTTCTTCGAGATTAAACTGGATACTTACTGGGTACATGTTGTTTATGTACTGACGCTATATTTCTGCACTAATCGTGCAGGATCTGAGGTAGGTGCATCTGGTAGATATCCCGGCGCGCACCCCTGATATCCCTAGACTTAGTGGTGAGCTGCTTCCGAGTCCGTTCTGCAGCACCTGAAGTTCGTTCTGCAACACCTGAAATCTCTCTTTTGTATTTCCTTTCTGTCTACTCTACTTCACACAGTAGTTTAGTATTTTGTATATTCTACTAGTAGCTCGTACACTTGTGACACCAGGTCTTGAAATTATACTAGTAAACATTTGATGATTTTGAGTATTTATTTTATCACACTTGTCCTTATAATTGCTCACACTTTTTTTTAATTAAATTTCTCATGTTATGAAATATACATTTGGTCCAAAAAATTAATCAATCAATCATTTGACTGAAGCCGTAGCCGTAGCCGTAGCCGTAGCCGAAGCCGAGCGAGCGACGACGACGGCGCGAGGCTTGCCTTCTTCTTAACTCTTTAAGAGCTAGAAGAAGTGCAATTGTATATATACCCATCAAAACCTTTTCCTCTTCCAATATGGGACAATGTCCCTTTGTCAAGGAGGGTTCCTTTGTCAAGGAGGGAAACTCAAATATTTTTGATTTTCCTCCATTTCTCATTCAGCCTCTTTTAAGCTACATTTAAGCTTAAAACCCCAGCAGAACCTACAGAAGATTAAGGGTCAAAAAAATAATGGTTAAAATTGAAAGCATACTAACGTTCATCACATCATTGAATAGCAAATTAAGGAGAACGCGAAAAGTAACAGCAATAGCAAAAAAGCACAATTCGGTTGCACCATCGCTCCTTTAATAGATTTGGAAAAGGTGTGAGCACCTAATTTTTTATTATATTTGAATTTTTACCACCTTTTACTATATAAATATTTTTACAAATTTAATATATATTTTTTTAGATTTTTTACATCTTTTTTACTATAGAGTAAGAATTTAAAATAAATTAAAAGGTCAAATTATTACTATTAGTATTATTTTTATTTTTTATCTTTATTTTAAAATAAAGTAAATTAAAAAAACGAAAAAATTAAAAAAAAATAATTTTCGGATGGAAATAAAATAATAGGAAAATTAAAAGTATGGAATAAAAAATTAAAAGTAAAAGTAGGTGGAAATTATTATTTTTTTAAAGTAAAAAAGGTGGGAAATTAAAAAATAAAAGTAAAGGAAAGTGGGAAATTATTATTTTTTTAAAAAATAAAAAAAAGGGAGGTGAGAATTGAGAGAAATTTTTGTTCTTCTACGCTAAGGGAATTTCTACTCGTGTCATTCTTTCTTCCTCTTTCTTTCGCAAAATCCAGCAATTCATCACCCCGTTTAAGACTCGAAAATGCCCCAAATTCAAGCCTAAAAATATATTTGAAGTATCCTAATAAACGTAACAAGGTTCCGACTTTGCCTCTCCGTCTTTGTCGAGGTCACCACGGTCCTGAGAATAAAGTTGATTCGCTAGAGGAATGTGAAGAACAATGAAAGTGAGTTTGGTTCCAATTCTTAGGAAAGAAAGCATATTTGGGCCTACAGAGCTGGCCCAACTCCGAAACTCCGTTACTATTAGCCCATTCATGACTTGCAATGAAGATAATTCTCTTAATTGTAATAATAGCAAAGTATTACATTTTTCCATAATAAAAATAATTCCATAACCTATGGCGCTTTTAATTAATCTATCGTGATTATGTACACGTTCGCATGATATGATTACGATTCCCGAAAAATAAAATCAAAGTAGGCGTTCACGCGACTTTGGCCAAAACAATCTTGATAATTAATAAAGCGTGATTAATTGTGTACACATACGCGTGACATAATTTTAAGCGCCCCAAAATAAAACGGATTTACGCACACGTGATCCGTTTTAAAGATTAAATCCATAATGTCATAATTAAAAGCGAGTAAAAAGGTAATACATTGGTTTAAAAATGAGTAATTAAATAATTTAATTAAGCCAAGTATGATTAAAGCGACTGTGCTAAAACCACAGAACTCGGGAGTGCCTCACACCTTCTCCCGGGTTAACAGAATTCCTTACCCTGTCTTCTGTGTTCGCGGACCAAAAAAAATTGAGTCAACTTCCTTAATTTGGGATTCTAAAATAAACCGGTGACTTGGGACACCATAACAATTATTCCAAGTGGCGACTCTAAACTAAACTAAATAATCCCATTTCGATTAATATCACTTTAATTGAAAAAACTCCCTATCCCTCGGGCAAAAGGAGGTGTGACAGCTCTGGCGACTCTGCTAGGGAAAAGAACCCAGAACTTCTGTTTCAGGGTTTAGAATTCGAGCTTGTAATGTGATCTATACTTGGCTCTCTTGATTGTTGATATTGCTATATTTGTGGGCCTAATGTGCTAATTACCGCTCATTTGCCGCTTTGATATTATTTGAACTATATAAACTGCCCTCTTACGCCCCCTTTCTGAGTCTTCTGAATTTATGGTATACACGTGCGCGTGGCCCACTTTTTTGTTAGAGGGCATACCAAATAGAACGAGGCTGGATCAGTAACTAGGCCGGGTAGACTTTCGTACTCCCGGTACGTTGCCCCCACCTCGGCTCAAGTTGTCCGCTTGGGTAAGTCAGGTCTAAAACCCTCCCCCCAAGGATTTTAAACCTAGAATAACATAGGATTTTAAACCTAGAATAACATAGCCTCATGCGGGATCCCTAGTTAGAACGTTTGTTTGCATCACGTGCATTTGACTTTGGGGACTCAACACAGGGGTTGGGTCCGTCTTGGACAGTGTACCCGATAATTACAAGACCATCCTGATGCATCTTATGTGCTACATGTACATTATGTTTGATTCGGTTTGTGCATGTTGACCAGCTTCTAAAACATAAAAATAAGAATTGAGAGAAAACGAGAAGGAAGAAAATCGGAGAGAGAAAATTTACCCGATTTTTAAAAAATCTCGGTATTTGAAAATCCAAAGACCCTGTCAAATATTTACCCCAAAACGATTATTACAAAATAAGATTAAACTTTTCCCAAAAAATAAAAGTGTCATCCCTTACCGAACTATGCTGGCGCGATTATCACCGGATGTGAGATACGTAGGTAAACCTCATCGGTTCCGGCCCCAATTTTTAAAAATTCAAAAATATTTTCATTTAATTCCTTCTTTAGAAGTCTTTCCTTAGAAAATCCCAAAAATAAAAAAATTAAAACTAAAAATATTTTCTTTCTTTTTAGAAGTACTTTATTCGAAAAATAAAATAAAATCAAAATCCCAAAATATATTTTTTTTTCTTCTTTAGAAGTCTTTCTTCGGAAAAAATAAAATAAAAATCTAAATTCAAAAAAAAAATTCTTTCTTATTTATAAGTCTTTCTTTTCAAAAATTCTCAAAAAAAAAACATAAAAACAAATATATTAAAAAAATCAAAATCCGAAAATATTTTCTTTACTCTTAAAAAAGTTTTTCTTTCAAAAATTCTCCTCCAATAAAATAAAATCAAAACTCAAAAATATGTTCCTTGTAAAAAGTTTTCGTGGTCTATTTTGTGTATGAGTAAAAAATAAATAAAGAAAAAAAGGGTTAGTTTGTTTACTTTATTCCTGATCTTCCCTGAACTACATAATGATCTGATTCATACGGCGTCATAATACATAGGCAATCCCTATCGGATTCGATCATAGCAATAAACAAATTGAGTGAAAAAATAAACCAAAAAAAAAAAGAAAAATAAATTGAGTGAAAAAGAAAGAAAAGAGTGACAGAAAAACAAAGAGAGAAAAACAACAAAAAGAGAAAGAAAAAAGAAATCTAGATATGTAAAAAAAAAATCAAAAACAAATTCAAAAAAAAAGAGCCTCCCCGGAAGGAATCAGCTCACCCTTGTTGGTGAATCATACTCGAGCTTGTTCCAAAAGCTAGTCACGCTAGGTCTACTACAGCCAGTAGCCTCGAACTGGCCAAACCCTGAGTCCCCCTCGCACCGGGCTAATTCTATATATGAATACAACTCTGGAGCAGTGGGACATGATACTGAAGATTGTTGGACTCTAAAACGAGCAGCGGTAGACCTCATCAAAGTCCTGACGATAGTGCTTAGGGATGAAGAGGACCCTAATATGATGAACAATCCTCTGCCTACTCATACTTATGGGCCAGTAGTCGGAATGATTTGTGAAGATGAGCAATTTGATCCGGCATTAAAGGCTATTGCAGCCATTGCCAAGATAGAAGAAAAGCCAAAAAACGGTCGTCAAGCCTGAAACTTCCCCATCAGACGGGATTCTCGGTAGCCAGTCTTGCTATCCTTTCTGTATCTGGATTATCTCAGGGTGTGATTCGGATATTTTACTTTATTGTCTTACTTTCCGATGTAAACCCTTCTATCTTTAATATTAAAAAAGTAATCAAATGAAATTGATATTTCATTGTCCAGGATTATTTCTTTCCTTAATCTTGTGACTTTTCTTATTTTCTTTTCAGTTCTGTTATATGCAGATTTCAATAATATGACATGCTTGCGGACTTCATGCCCAGATCCTAAAACGCTGTCAGACTTCAAAATAATGAATCAAGAATTAGAATTCAATGAAGATAGGTTTAAGGAAATAAAACAAAGAATCGGAATAGCTAAAGGAAAATTGGCTCCATATTGGAAAGATCCATACACGGTAACCAGAGTACTGCCAAAAAAGAGCGTTGTACCTCAGCAACATCGAAGGAAACATCCCAGAAACAACTATCAACGCAGGTGCAGTCAAAAGGTACTATGTTTGATCCTTTATATAACATTAATGTTCTCCGATTGGGATGAAGAAGGCTTTCTTTCGAACTATCCAAGTACTATAAACCCTTTGCAAACCCTTTGAGATGGTTTCCTTTTCTTTGATTACCCTCTTTGGAATTTGAAAAAAAAAATGAAAAAAAAAAGACAAAAAAAAAAAAAGAAAAAAAAAAGACAAAGAAAGAAAACAAAACAAAAACCAAAAACAAAGTTATATTGAACTACGTTTGACTTGATTCCGAAAGGATACGTAGGTAGCCTCTCTCTGGGGTTCAGTCACACCAAAATAAGAATCCACATTCCCAAAAAAAAACTGAAACTGGGGCAGATGTTACAATGGTTCGACGATGGTTTCGCCTTAAAGAGTTCCAAAGTTATAATTCAATCCAAATCCTTTTTACCCAAATCCTTTTCAAGTCCTTCCGATCAATCAACGAGAATTTTCAAGAATTGGAGGATACAGTTACTTGGATCTGATACAACCAAATGTGAGAAATAAAATGAGAGAGTCTTATTAGTGAAAGTTCTCATGGGCACCGTAAGGCAATGTTGAGTAAAGAAACTAAAATAAAAGAGTCTTGTTAGTGAAAACCCGCAAAGGGCCACTATAAGGCGATGGTGAGAAGAGAAATGAGAGAGATTAGCTGGTAAAAAGGGGCACTACTGATTGAAAAAAGGATCTTCACAGCCATTGGTATTGACAGTCCTGGGCAAGGTTTCTCGGTTTCGAGGCAAACATTGTGATGAATTTCTAAGAGTCGGACGGTTTACACAGATCAGGCATCCAGTCCAAAAGGCATGTCATGTTCATTGAAGTCTGCATGTACTCCAGATAAGTCCTTCTTTCCTTCCCCCGAAAGGGATACCTCTTTTCTAAATTCATTATCCATTCCATTGTTTGTTTCTCTTTGAATCCCTTTCGGTCTAACTATGTTCCAAAACTAAGGCAAAGAAGGGATAGCAAGACTGATTTACAGGGCTTTTGTTTGATACAAGCTAATATTCAAGAGGAACCCATCCTTGGCAGGGGCATCAAGTCAACCCCGATTGGCCATGGTGGCTGATGCTTTGAAATCAAAAACTCTCAAAAGGAGGAAATCAACTTGAAAGTGCCTACAAGAAAAAAAGAAGTTAAATAGGTTAAGTCCCAAGTGGCTAACTGTTTTGGCAAAGTTTGAAAGCCAAAGGTTCCCCAATGCTCTGAAATTGAAAGTTTTGGAGGAAAGAAGTCGAAAGTGAAATTTCACAAAGGCAAAATAAAGTTGAAAAGGTTAAGTTCCATGCGACCAACCATCATGTAAAAGTTTGAAAAGTCAAAGGCTCTCTGGGGCCAGAAATGCAAGTGGTATTAACGAAACATCTAGTGACAAGTTGAAATCATCATCAAAATAAGATGGGCACAAAGCCAAGCTGCCAAATACACCAAGGCCACAAACCGACCACCACTTTTAAAACTCACAATTTTTCTTTGTTTGCAGTAGGAACAAAGTAGTGCAGAATGGCGACTCCTAAAAGACGAATGTCACCAAAGGTAAGTTTTCTCAAAATCTCCACTTTCCTTTATTTTTAGCTTGAATCACTACTGTTTATACCTCTCATTTTCGTAGCTTAACCCAGGTAGAACCTTTTCGCCTAGGGGGATCCAGCTCATAGTTCTGGGTAGAAGTACTCTTCGCCCAGGATATTTTACATAGCTTAACCCAGGTAGAACCTTTTCGCCTAGGGGGATCCAGCTCATAGTTCCGGGTAGAAGTACTCTTCGCCCAGGTTTGTTTTTCGTAGCTTAACCCAGGTAGAACCTTTTCGCCTAGGGGGATCCAGCTCATAGTTCCGGGTAGAAGTACTCTTCGCCCAAGCTATTTTTCGTAGCTTAATCCAGGTAGAACATTTTCTCCTAGGGGGATCCAGCTCATTATTTTCGGGTAGAAGTACTCTTCGCCCAGGCTGTTTTTCGTAGCTTAACACAGGTAGAACCTTTTATCCTAGAGGGATCCAGCTCATAGTTCCGGGTAGAAGTACTCTTCGCCCAAGTTATTTTTCGTAGCTTAACCCAGGTAGAACTTTTTTGCCTAGGGGGATCCAGCTCATAGTTCCGGGTAGAAGTACTCTTCGCTCAGGATGTTTTACGTAGCTTAACCCAGGTAGAAACTTTTCGCCTAGGGGGATCCGGCTCATATTCCGGGTAGAAGTACTCTTCACCCAGGCTCGCTTTCGCAGTTTAACCTAGATATAACCTTTTTGCCTAGGGAATTCATTTTCATTTCAGTAATACAGGGCACCAACCCCTGGTTACATTTCTTTTCCGTAATACAGGGTGTCATCCCCTGGTTACATTTTCTTTCAGTAATATAGGACGACATCCCATGACTACATTTTTTTCAGTAATACAGGGTACCAACCTCCTGGTTACATTCTTTTTCCGTAATACAAGCTACCAACCCCTGGTTACATTTCCTTACCAGTATCAGGGTACACAAATCCCTAGTCATTTTTTCAATATAGGGTCTCAATTCCCTAGTTTTTTTCATTTTAGATATAGGGTCTCAATTCTCTAGTCTCTATTTTTTTTAGACTACACCATTCCCGACCTTTTATTGCTTTCAATAAAGAAGTAGTTTAGAATTTTGTTACAATAACTCACGAAGATTTCCTAGTGCAAATTGGGGCAGAAAAATTTCGTTCGTTTGTTTGTTTTGGTGTCTGAGTAGGTTTTACCTCGAGGCACAGGGTTCGAGATGACCAAAAGAAGAAGTCTCAATTCAGAATAAAAGAAAAGAAAAAATTGGTGAATCCAAAATGCAAAAGCAGTTGAAAAGATGTGGAATGCTCAAGACATGACTGAAGCCACAAGCATTGGGGTCCTGTTTTGATTAGAAGAAGCTATAGAACAATGAAACTAGCACCTACAGCTAGCAAGAATCAAGGTTTAGATCAGAGTCTGCATGAAGAATCAGTCAAGACTCAAGATCAAGTTTCAGAAGACTCATAGATATGAATCTCGTAACTCATAGCTGATAGGCTCGTTTAGTTTCTTTTTTATAATAGCAAGACCGCAGACCGGAGCCTCGACAGAACCTCACTCGACTCCTCAACTCATCATTCCACCATTATCCTTGAACTACACGTGACCTGATTCCCCTATAACCCGGGATATGTAGGTTGTCCAAAACCAGGACTCGGTTGCACCCTATCTTTTATTTCTTTTCCTTTTGAATAACGGTTTGGTCAAAAATTAGTCATATGGCTCACCTAATCTTTTCCTGAAAACTCTTCATGTTTCCAAGCAAAGAGGGGCAGCTGTGAGCACCTAATTCTTGACTATATTTGAATTTTTACCACCTTTTACTATGTAAATATTTTTAAAATTTTAATATATATTTTTTTAGATTTGTTACATTTTTTAATATAGGGTAAGAATTTGAAATAAATTAAAAGGTCAAATTATTACTATTAGTATTATTTTTATTTTAAAATAAAATAAATTAAAAAAACAAAAAAATTAAATATTTTTTTAATTTTCGGATAGAAATAAAATAATAAGAAAATTAAAAGTATGGAATAAAAAATTAAAAGTAAAAGTAGGTGGAAATTATTATTTTTTAAAAAAGTAAAAAAGGTGAGAAATTAAAAAATAAAAATAAAGGAAAGTGGGGAATTTTTTTTTTTTTTTTAAAAAGAAAAAAAAAAGGAGGAGAGAATTGAGAGAAGTTTTTGTTCTATAGTTAAGGCAATTTCTACCCGTGTCATTCTTTCTTTCGCAAAATCCAGCAATTCATCACCCCGTTTAAGACTCGAAAATTTCCCCAATTCAAGCCTAAAATCACATTTGAAGTATCCAAATAAACGTAACAAGGTTCCGACTTTGCCTCTCCGTCTTCGTCGAGGTCACCACGGTCGTGAGAATAAAGTTGATTCGCTAGAGGGATGTGAAGAATAATGGAAAGTGGGTTTGGTTCTAATTCTTAGGAAAGAAAGCATATTTGGTCCTATAGAGCTGGCCCAACTCCGAAACTCCGCTACTATTAGCCCATTCATGACTTGCAATGAAGATAATTCTCTTAATTGTAATAATAGCAAAGTAATACACTTTTCCATAATAATAATAATAATTTCCATAACCTATGGCGCTTTTAATTAATCTATCGTGATTATGTACACGTTCGCGTGACATAATTACGATTCCTGAAAAATAAAATCAAAGTAGGCGTTCACGCGACTTTGGCCAAAACAATCTTGATAATTAATAAAGCGTGATTAATTGTGTACTCGTACGCGTGACATATTTTTAAGCGTCCCAAAATAAAACGGATTTACGCACACATGATCCGTTTCAAAGATTAAATCCATAACGCCATAATTAAAAGCGAGTAAAAAGGTAAATGTACATAGGTTTAAAAACGAGTAATTAAATAATTTAATTAAGCCAAGTATGATTAAAGCGACTGTGCTAAAATCACAGAACTCGGGAGTGCTTCACACCTTCTCCCGGGTTAACAGAATTCCTTATCCGGTCTTCTGTGTTCGCGGACCAAAAAAAAATATAGTCAACTTCTTCAATTTGGGATTCTAAAATAAACCGGTGACTTGGGACACCATAACAATTATTCCAAGTGGCGACTCTAAACTAAACTAAATAATCTCATTTCGATTAATGTCACTTTAATTGGAAAAACTCTCTATCCCTCGGGAAAAAGGAGGTGTGACAAAAGGTACACTCTTTTTCTATTTCTGTGTTTTATGGTATATACACTGAGCAAAAGATACTCTTTTCACCAATTATCACATTTTGGCAATTTCTGAGTTGGCTTAAGTTGGATTTCTCAAAACCAAAAATATACATTTGTGCCCGATAAAGATTGATTTTTTGCTATTAGAATTGTCTGTGAAATAGTTGAATAATTGATTGTAAGCATAATTATTATCACTGATAATTTCTTATTCAAATTCTTCTGTAGTCCCGATTTAGCTTTCCTTTGAAACATTTTTTGCCAGGTCGGCAACTATCATGTCGTATATTATAAACCGTGCAATATGGTTAATCTAGAGCAGTGATTGAACGAATGGCACTTTTTACTCCTTTCATACTTATTTTATCTGACATTTGTAGAGTATTTTGTTAAATTAAAGTCACTGTTTGTTCTTTTGAACATCTCGGATGTCATCCGAATTGGAATTCAATTAGTTGACAATCAAGTGGTAACTTAAGGGGAAAAAAGACTGGTAATGTTTTTAAATAGATCAAAAATTAAAAAGTCTATTTATTCTGAAATTTTTGATCCATAATATCTGCTTCAAATATAATATTCTTCACTTTTTGCTCTCTTGATATTTTTAATAAGGAAAACGATGTTGGACTGTGTTTTCACTACATGTCGTTACCAAAATTTCAAGCTTTTGGTGACTTGGCTTCACTTTCTTCTAGATTCGATTCCAAATTGGAAGAGAATCATTTTTTTGGGGTAATTGGAGCAAAATATCAACCTCTATCATCATTAGTTGGTAATGTCTTCTTTCTCCGCTCTTTTTTTTTTTAGTAGATTTTTTGTGTCGAGATCTACTTTTAATTAATTATTTTCTGTTCTATTGGAGTTCTGCATATGACTGCATTAATTTTTATTCTTTGTGGGTGGCCGACGAGGAGAGTTTCGACTCGCATTTCCTAACTTATATTTTCCTTTGTGGTGTCGTCGTTGGATACTTCTCTTTCACTACATCATTCTCAGCTTCTTGTGTTCGAAGGCATCAGATTATGATGCCATATAATGCTAACCCTAAATATTATGAGCCAATCTTCAATATTTCTTTAGTTTTTTCTGTATTTCCTGTGGACGTTCAAAGAATCTTTTTGTTTGTTGGCGTATGAAGCAAATAATTTAGCCTTTGAAATTAATTTTTCAATAAATTATGCAGTCTATTTCATAATCATGTTGTATAATCCTGGTCCATAGCTTCCTAGATAGTGAATTTGCACTGAAGTTCATTTGAACCGGAGTTTTCCATCTTTTGTTTCCCTTTATATTTTTTTTTCATGAGTCTTGCTTTTTCTCGTAGAACTGTATTCTTCATACTGCTCAATTGCCTCTTCTGCAACATTCCAAAGAAAATTTTGGGAAGATGTGAGTGAAGTTTACCAAGCAGAACGTATAGAATGCAAATTTAATTTGGAAGAGTTTGATGAATGACCACAAAAGTCATATTTCAAATAGTAGTTCAAAGTCACGCTTAATGTAAGAATGGAATTCCAAGATCAATGGTCAGAAAATTGGCTTGTATTGGGAAGCAATGTTACATGCTTTCTTTTATTCTACTTGCTTGGGTAAAAATATGTTTGGAGCATACGTTACTTTGATCTTAGCAATGAGGGCTACATATTACTACAAGACTAATATCATATACTCCCTCCGTTCACTTTTACTTGACACGTTTTGACTTTTCACGTCCCTTAATAAATAATAAATGAAGTGCATAATTTACCGTGATACCCATATTAATTGATGCATATTTTATTGGATTGAGAAAATGATTTGAAATGAGTAATAAATACTGTGGGTATAACAAGAAAAAAAAAAGTATCTTCTCTTGATATGCGTAAAGTGACAAGTAAAAATGAAAATCTATTTTTAGTATAAATGCCAAGTAAAAGTGAACGAATGGAGTACAAGGTTTAGGGATGAAACAGAAGCAAATGAGAAGGAATATAGGGAAGATTTATGATGTTGAAAAATGAGTATTTTTCTTCTCTTTCTGCACCTTGAAAACTGTAGGTTGTCTTGTGAACATCTGGAATGAGCTATAGCTGGAAAGTATTCAATTCTACATCTAATTTCTTAAATCTCACTTTCAGTGTTCTTTTGCATTTCATTTAGGGTGTGTTTGGTATAACGGAAAATATTTTTCGTAGAAAATATTTTCTTGGAAAACAAGTAGTAATCTTATTCATATTTCGGTGTTTGGTACGCATAAACTTCCAAACATATAAACCTTTGAACTCATAATTTTAGAACTTATAAAATTTCAAACATGTAAACCGAAAGATGAAAAAACTAAAACTGAAAATATATTTTTTTTAAAAAAAAATCGAGGGGGAGAGGGGAGGGGTAGTAGGGTGGGTGGTGACAAAAAAAAACTGAAATTTAAAAAAACAAAAGCCTTTTCTGAGAGAGAGGTGGGGTGGGTAGGCATGGGATGGAGTTAGGTGGGTAGGTGTGGGTTGGTGAGGGTAGGGAATAGGACGGGGAAGGTTGAGAAGGAGTTTTGGAAAATATTTTCCCTTCTCTTGATAAGAAAAATATTTTCCTCCAATTGGAGGAAAATGAGTACATAAGGAAAATATTTTTCAAAATATTTAAACCAACCAAACATGAAAAAATTGGATTGGAAAATATTTTCCGAAAAATATGTTCTTTCGTACCAAACACACCCTTAGAGTCCTCTAAATTTGTTTCTATTAAGTTTTGCTGGTACAAATTTGTTTTCAAATATAGTGTAACTCTTCTTTTTTGTTTTCCGAGACTACAGTGTACGAGTGTTCGTATATTCATTTACAACAATATTTCTTTCTAAAATTTTACATGGAATCAATACACGGCTGTGCATGAATCGGATAGATTTTAGGAATTCGGATTCTAGAAAATGCAATCCGAATTCGATTGGAATTAATATCGGATCGGATCGGATTTTTGAATTTCGGATCAGATTATTATGCCTCAAAGTTTCAAACTCATATGTATATTTTCTTTGTAAAATAGGCAGTACAGTAAGAAAAATTCATGTTTATACAATTATGAGAGTACTATGGTGCCAATAGAGCTAAATCCATCAATTTTAAAGGTAATAACTTGGAGAAAAATGTAAAGAAAGTACTAATTATCCGAATTAAAGTTTAGAATTTATACATGCCCTAATAATTTCGGATTTCGGATCGGATCGTATTAAAATTATACCAATCCGAATCCGATACGAAATCCGAAATTTTAATAAACACAATCTGAAATCTGATCCAATCCGAAATCCAAAATCCAAAATTGAACGGATCAGTTCGGATTTCGGATATTCGATCCAAATGAACAGCCCTAATACACAACCATGAGAATGCTACAATATTCAATAACTAATGTATACCATTTTCGAGTTTAGGCTTCGACGACTGTTTTACTGATATTTGTTAAATATTTTTGGTTATATTGTGATTTTTTTACCTAACAGGAGAAAATATTTATATTGTATAAAATGCATGGAAATCGTACCTCTTCTATCTCGATTAAGTTTATAACACGATCATATGACAAATTTACTAATTTTTGTAATGACCGCGCGAAGTGCGGAGAATTTCACTAGTTCTCTTACTAATATTTGGCTTCTAGTACAGATGTGACATGCACTTAATCCTTACATCACACAATGTACTAAGCTCCCGTTTGGCTATCGATTTTGGTTTTATTTTTTCAAAAAAAAAAATTATAAACATTGTTTGTTTATGAAATATGATCATGTTTTGGGAAAAAAAATTCAAAAATTTTCAAGTTCCCAATAACTGGTTTAGGGCGATTTTTGGGTGAAATTTTTTATTTCACTCACAAAACTTTAACTTTTATTCAAATAAAATACATGTCCAAATATAACTTCAACTTTCAAAAATTATTTTTCCGCACAATTTCTAAAACTCTTTTTTTAAGATTCAACTTTACATTGAATTTAATAATTAAACCTATCGGTTTGGATGTGGAAAGAAAAAGGAACCTACAGTTTTTTGGTGATTTTTGACAGTAAACACTTGCGATGAACTGAAGATGAATTACCTTTTAACGAGAAGTTTAGATGAAAATTATTAAGTAGATCAAGAGCAATTGGTTGGTTAATTTATGTAGATTTTACAATTCGCGTCATTAACTTGAAATGAGAATTGAGCTGTAGAGCTAGTGAATGTCTTGCAAATTGATGGAGCAGTGTTACATTCTCAGTACACTATTTCACTCTGAAAGAAATAAAGGTACTCTCTCCGGTTTATAATAAGTAATTTTTTTTGGTTGTTTTCACACAGATTAAGAAATTCACCTTTTAATATTAATTAGCAATGAAATTGACCATATTAACCTTTACCATCTCTTCACATAAACACTCCTAACACATACTCCAGCACTATTTACTCCAAAGGTAATGTAGGAAAAAAATAATTAATTCATTCTTAAAATCTGAAAAAATCACTTATTTTGGACCATAAAAAAAAGGTCAAAAAATCACTTATTGTGGACGGGAGGGAGTAAAAGTTTTCAATTGTTTTTTTAACTCATTTGACCGTCCCAATGAAGGGAATAGGAATCATTGGTAACATACCAAAACTATCAACATTCCTAACCTACTATTCTTCATCAACCATGAGACTCTTCCTTCAAACAGAAAAATTAAGGTAAAAGATTTTAACTTCTTTTACCCCTCTGACTGACCAAATAAAAATTCTCAATTTCATTACGCGAAAATAAAAAGATAAGGAAAGATTTGTCATGCTGGACGGTTTCATAAGGTTCAAGTCTCCAAATACTGATATTGATTTGAAACCTCATTTTCTTGCTGCAATTATTTGTTCTCTAATTTCTCTCCATTCTCCACCAAAATTAGCAACCTCCAAAGGATTCTATAACAAAAGGTTGCATCTTAAGGGCCATTTGATTCCAAGAATGATTATGATGATTTATCAACTATTTTTCCCTGGATTAAAACATCATTGAGTTTCTTCAGTCATGAACAGAAATTCTGTCATGAAATTCTTCTCACAAATGGAATACAATTTCCAATTACACAACCGAAATTTCAATCAAAAAAAAAATTTATCCTGCAAGAACTATCAAACATCAAATGTAGCTCGCGCAGTAATTGTTGACTTGTCACAACCAATAATTTACAGACAGCAATATTTCTATCTACAAAACATAACAAGACTCAGACAATGACCATGTTGACAAGAATGGGAAGTTGAGGTTCCATATTCTGTTGCACGCAAATAGAGCAGGAAGCGTAAGACCAATTTCAAAGCATACTATATCCGTCCTCTTCATTCATCCCAAGATAACACAAAATGGACAGTACAAGCACGAAAAAGGATGAGAGCTCCAACGCCATGGCTCCCCAACCGATTACACCAGCATGCTTTAAGATAATCGGAATTGCAATGCTGCCAACGGTGGACGCTCCAGTCAAGAACTTAGTCGCATTTAGCCAACTGTTAATCAAGTCATTTAAAAGCAAATATGAGGCCTGGTCCTTGAGAAGAAGTGCTTTTATTTAAGATTTACTAATTATCGCATGATGTGCGTAAGAACAAGCCTCACCCGCTTCCAGATTCAGAGTACAGACTGGAAGTATCTGAACCAGCAAAGAACATCAAAGGCATTGGTAGAATGACATACATTATAACTACAGCAACAAAAACCAACAATAGTCAGGATCCATGATAGTTTACAGAGCATTTTTAACTCAGATATTTAAAAACAACAGATTTCACATGTTATGTCTTCTAAATGTTCAAGATCTCAAAGCTAAGCACAAAATTATGTAATATCTAAACTACACACCCCAACTAAACAGAAAGGAAATTTCCTTCTGAGACAGTTGAATCATTTTATATGGCCATCCTAAAAGCAGAGTTTCCAAATTTGCGTATTGACAGGGAGTAAGAGTGAATGGATGATCTAGTTTAAATTTGCACAAGTGGATGACTGGGAGTAAGAGCAAATGGATGATCTAGTTTAACCCAAGATTTATGATTTCAAAACACCTGTCAACATTGGCCACCAGTTATTGTACAAAGCACATGCCTGCAACACAATACAAGGAAAGCCAGATCAGGACAAATGACTACAATAAGAGAGAAAAGAGATCCTATAAACATAGGATATTAAAGGACAATGGGGCAGACCAGAATTTGCATTACAATGCCTCCAGATACTAACATTGCTAAACAAGCTAGCTTCCCTGTGTGCAAGCATTCTCTGAGATAACGTGGCATGTCCGTCATTATCTTGCCCACTTCATACAAGAGAACGGCTGCAGTACAGATTTTCAGCACAGTTTCAGAATTAGGATTTTCAGACCATATGATGTGGGTCATAAATAGTTTGAGCAATTAAAAATAACAGAAACAAAAAAAAAAAGGAATGAAGCAAACTAAACATTTATGCCACGACATTACACATCCAATACATCTTTTCTTTCATGTAGGGCAATATGAGGATAAAACCTTTTTGGCAGAATTGTTATTGATGACCACAGTCCTCTGTTCCCTAAGATACACTCTCTTTCAAAGTTAAAAACTCCACACAGTTGCTTCAGTAGGCCATGAACTAGGCAGTATTACTCATAATGGATTGAAACACAATTTTATGCCAATAAATACATCCAAAAAGAGTAGTGTTTACTCTGGAGAAGAGAATTTGCACTCCAGAGTTTCTACATATGCCTTTGCTAATTAGAGGATAATTCCTCCACTAGATGCGTTTTACTTCAGAGCTAACCTTCCATGCTCCAAGAAGTTGCCCCTATGTCCATCTCCAGAGCATAAAGCAAGAGAAAAGAGCATTTGAAAGAATTGAACAAGCCTCAGAGCCACTGAAACCATACCCATGCCCATGTCCCCTATCTGTTTTCTTTTACTCTCTTTGACATATTAGGATCAAAGTGGCAATTTCTGCTCTTTTTTCCTTTTCAAAAACTTCATTAAGCAAAAGAGATGAGATCCAAAGTATAAAAAGAAAAAGCAAAAATTTTTGGTTTACATTCTTAAATTTGTGATTTTTTCAGGTAATATGTCTTTATTGGATATCGCCATATCGGTGTCAGTTTAATGTTAATATATAAGCTTCTAATTATCCTTAAACTTGAGTTTTCCCCCTAGACTTATTGAGAGACAGCGAGAAACTTGACTAGGAATACATTTGCTAAGTTACACAGATTGTTAGACCTACAAGTGGTGACGTCTCTCCATATTGAGCTATCTTTTAGGATATGCTCAGAGTTAGAGATACTTCATTTACATACAAATGCAAGAACGTCAGTTGTCCATTTAGGATCTCATCATCCTACTTCGACATCCAAAAAAATAGAGATAAATGATCTCCTTCCTGTTCTTATATTTTAAGAACCTCGAAAAGATTCCAACTTTAGTAGACTTTAATCAACAAGCACGAGGACTAAACGTTTCTATTCAATCACTTTAATTCTCCATTAATCCTACATTTCTTCATTGATGCAGTAAACCTTTAATATCATTATTTTTATTTTTTATTTTTTATTTTTTATCACAGTGATATCAGGGTACAGCTTCTCCCACTTCAGCTGGGTGAATAAAATTTAAGAAAAAGTATAAAACCAATTTAAAAAAAGCCTTAAACTTTGGCAGATAAATTAGTTAGAGCAGATCCTCAATTTCAACACTAAACTTCTAGTCCTGTTCTAAAGAATGCCCGTAAAGATTCAAATATAATTAGCGATCACAAAGATTCTGAAAATATATAGAACAAATTAATTGCACTAAAATTAATGAGAAATGTAACTTTACGATAGAAAATGATGGATTGGGGGATACCGATCACTGATGAACTAATATTCTAGGGTTCCGATTGCCGGCGGCGTTTGATTGGACAAGATTCAACTGTATTTTTCGCCGGAGAGCTGAGCCGCGACAAAGATGTTGATATTGAGCCTTGTCTGTAATATTTCTGATTTTTTATAAGGCGATAATAAACTATTTTGTTTGCTGAAAAGCCATTATTATTAGGGAAATTACCACTTGCTTGTCATTTTGTGAAATGGAAAGTGCGCGCGGGCAAATGTAATTTGTTAGGCTATTAAATCACTGTTCAATAATGATTTGAAATTGGTGCCAGATAAGCAAAGTTGATGGCAAAATAAAATTACTTTTTTTATGTTTTTATTTTTCACCTGGTATTCAGTATATGTTCTGGATCACATATAATTCAGATTCATTACTTTTGAGGTAAAATGCTTCTGACTTTAATTTCAAGGTTCAAACATCGGGTTAAAAGCAAAAGGGTATCTCTATAAACTTTTGGTGATACTAAAATAAAATTCCATTAACTTTTGACATGCATACGTAGAAGTAGTGACCTACTTATAAAAATATGGATAGTCGTTGTACATTTTCAACCACTTTCTTTGTCGCGCTTTTAAATTTTCATTTAAATAAGCATAACTTATACTAGTAATTTCCCTTAAGGTATTCTGCATCTGAGCCCAACAAAACCCTGGGCTTTGACTCGCTTTGCTTTTTCCTTCCGAAAATTTTTCATAAAATATTATAATTTAGAGTCTACTAATTATAGTTTGTCTAATTATTATTTGTACTTAATGTTTAACTGTTACCAATATATATTACTTGTATTCAGAAGAACAACGAATACAGTTTGTGTCTACTATATTCGTTGCGAAAACAACAAAGGCAACGACAACAGTAAAATCCTACCAGTGGGGTCTGGGGAGGGTAGAGTGTACTCATACCTTACCCCTACCCGGAGGGGTAGAGAGGCTGTTTCCGGAAGACCCACGGCTCAAAGACAATAGATCCGTAATAACAACATAAACCAAAAAAAATAAAATAAGCTACGTGAGAGACAACAAATAAATGAAAAAGTAATAACATAAATAATATGCAAAAGTGTGAAACACAACATAAACCGCTGGCGGTGCTAGACAAAACGAAAAAATAACAAAGGCGAAATATAAAAATACAAATAAAATAAAATTATTTGAACTCAAGAACTCCGTTTATTAAACAAGCACTCTAACCAACTGAGCTGCGAGAGCCTGTTGCTCTCTTATTTCAGTTAAAAAATATTGATCTTTTATTTCATGAATTTGCTATAAAATTCAATATAAACAGGAATGGTAAATTTGTCGCGTAATACATTCTTTAACGAAGAAATTTCTGATTAAAAGTGATAAAGAACATATTAAAGGGGGTAAAAGTCATAGATCCAACTATCCGACTACACTTATTAATTAATGTTAATGAAAGACAATTGAATCACAATTTAAAGGGGGTAAAAGAAAAAGGGAAAAAGCAAACCAAAAAGCAGCATCAACTGAAACACAGTGCTCTCAGCTCAGAAAAGGATGAACGAAAAGCAGCAATCACTTCTGCTCGAATCCGCCGCTCGTTTCCCTCCTCCCAAAGGTCCAATCTTTCTCCAAATGGGTTTCTCAATTTCCCTTTTTTTAAGGAAAAAGCAATAAGAATCACTAATTTGTCATAAAGATCAAATTTTGTTTTTTGGTATCCAAATGAAAAGAGGTTCTTAGGATGGTGATTAATTGATTGTTAATCAATTTTCTTTGAAATGTATGAACTTTATGAGTCTGAATAGAGAAAAAATGTAAAGCTGGGGATCAAGGTTTTAGTTGATTGATTTATATATAGCAGGCCTTAGCTAATACGGGATTGACGTGTAATTGTGACTGTTGATTGATTTTCTTTTGAAATTTATGAATCAAAATGAGTCCAAGTAGATGCAGAGTGGATACAATTGGTTCACAAAAACCGACCCAACTAGTTTGGGATCAATTTGTAGTTGATTGATTATTGCTTGATTTATATAGCAGGCGTTAACTAGTTTGGGATTGAGGCATAATTGATTGATTGGTGACTGATTTTCGTTGAAATGTGTGAACCAAAATGAGTCCAAGTAGATGCAGACGGGATACGAATGATTCATAGAAACCGATACAACTAGGTCAGGATCGTGATGCAGTTGATTAATTCTTTGAAAATGTATAAACAGGGGTGAAGCTGTCTTATGGGACAGCTGGTTTCAGAGCTGATGCATCATTGCTGGAATCGACGGTATTCAGGGTTGGGATATTGGCGGCGTTAAGGTCGTTGAAGACTGGGTCAGTGATAGGTTTGATGATCACTGCATCACACAACAAAGTAGCAGACAATGGAATCAAAGTGGCAGACCCAAGTGGTGGAATGTTGACTCAGGATTGGGAGCCTTTCTCTGATGCCATTGCTAATGCCCCTGATCCCCATTCCCTCCTTCAGGTTTCAATCCTCTCGTTTTTTTAAAACACATATACTACGTATGCAAATATATGTGAATATGTATTTGTCTGTCAAATTTTCAAAAAAATGGAAAAGAAAAAGCTTTCATTTTTATAGTACTCTTGCGATCTTGTTCAAGTGGAAAGAATGCAGGTTAATGGGATAAATCTGGAAAATTTGAAGATTATCTATTTACAATATGGGCGTTAATAGAGCAGAATGAATGCTACTAGCTTGCGACGGAGACATAACTGATTAAATGATTGATCTTTCTTTACTATATACTGATTACGAAAGAGTGCATTAATTCACATATATCCTGGTATATCACAGCAATTACAATGCACAGCTGCTGCAACATAAGCCAATTAGAGGGTTTGAGAAATATGATTATATTACTGAAGTACGGGAATAGAAAAGATAAGGATGTTCTGGGTGAAAGGGCTGCTAGGAAGAGAAAGAAGGGAAAATGTAAACTGATAAAAGGGGATCATAAAAGGAAACTGGATGTTTTGATAAAAAAAATCCTTGATTACACTTAGCTGAGGGCAAAACAACTACGTATAGCAACTTTCACTTACTTCCATATGGAAGCTTTGCTTGATTGGCACAAACTCATTTTAGTATTTAAGTGAGTACAATATGATGTTATTACATAAATGAACTCATGTTCTATCAGTCCTGCTACTGTCTTTGTGTGGAAATATATTTTCTCTTTCTCTTTTATGTTGTGGTTGTGATTGCCAAAAGTCTCAAGCTTGCAGTTGAAATTGACCAACAAGATACGTAGAAAGGTTGGAAATCCCTAGAACATGTGGAGTTAATCTGAATAGGATAGGCATGGCTTGCATATTTTTCCATGCAGATTGAAGAGTGGGAAATGGTTTTGGGACATGAAAATATGGTTAGAACAAGTCTGAATAGAAGGATCGCACTTTTACGATAATGGGCAAGCAACGGGGTGTTACTGTTAGTACGATGACTATTCTTTCTTCTCTTCTGATAAATTTCTTAGAGAGTTAGCTATCAATATCTTTAGAGAGGTAGCTGCTACATACCACTTGCACACAAATTGAAGAATGGAAACCAGAGAATAAGTGTACAAAGAAGAGTATGACTGGCAAATGAAACAAATGTAGGACTTCTCTTGTAACCAGTCTTTGTAATTTTTTTCGATAGGTTGAACTACGCGTAATTAGTATTGGTAAGATGGATAAGGGGGCGGGGGTATTGTCCTATATTGGAAAAGAAGATCAACATTAAGAATATAATGTGATTCTGGACTGTTGCTATTGATTGAGACCCCAATAAGTAGTTTTGGTATTACTGCATGAATGTGATTTACTAGTGTGCTTATAAAGTGTTTTAGCTATGCTGATAAAGTAGTTTGACATTTACAAATGTCAATAAAGATTTGACTTTATCTTCTCTGTTTTCGCTTCTGCCTATAATCCTTTGCATCAAGTGATGGATTAGTATTCCGTCAATTTGCTAAGTTCTGATTCATTATATCTTGTTCTGGGAACAGCTAATAACTGAATTTGTGAAGAAAGAAGAAATTGGCTTTGAAGGAAGACAGCTAGCGGAGGTGTTATTAGGAAGAGACACAAGGCCTAGTGGAGAGGCTCTCCTTGAGGCTGCCAAACAAGTAGGTCTTTTGCATAGCTTCTATGGACATTGTTCACATTTCTTTAATCCAGTGTCTATCTGCTTCACTGCAGTTAAATTCAGGTGGAACTCGAGCTGCTATAGGCTCTGACTTTGTACACCATATTGCTTTACACTCCTCTGCTGCTTATCTAGAATCCTTTTCATCTAATCCCATTGTCTAGTTTACCTTTAACAATAAAAAAATCCATTGTCTAGTTTAGGTTTAATAATTCTCTTCTCTTTTCTGTGTCTTTTGATTACCCTTATAACTCCTGTTGGCCTTCTGATTCATGCATGAACTTGCAGAATAGAAGTGCCAAAGGAACCTCCTAGTTAGATAGACCAGCATGATTTGCAGTTCAGTTGTATTTATTGGTAGCAAATAAATGTCTATTGAAGGGAATCACTTCAATCATTGGAGCAATTGGCACTGACATGGGAGTGGTTACAACACCACAACTGCATTGGATGGTTCGAGCACGAAATAGAGGCCTGGAGGCATCTGAATCTTGTTATTTTCACCAGCTTTCAACCTCTTTCAGGTCACATTAAGTAGACAATTTCTTGAAGCCTTTAAATTTAGTTGAGATATGTTTTAATAGAAATGCTACTGACTTTTTTAGGTGTTTGATGGATTTAAAGCCCGAGGAAATCAGCAAGAATGGCAACGATGCTACATTGGTGGTGGATGGGGCAGATGGTGTTGGTGGGGAAAAGCTTGAACAGTTTAAGAAGATGTTGACGGGGTTGTGTATTGAAGTTCGTAACAGGGGAGATGGTATACTTAATGAAGGTGTTGGTGCTGACTATGTGCAAAAAGAGAAGGTTGCTCCACGTAGCTTTGGTAGTGCCGATGCTGGGCTAAGGTTAAACATCTTCTTGTCCATTCCTTAATCTAGAAAAGTTTCTGTTGAACATTGTCTAACTGCAGTGTTTGGGTATTGTGAGTTTAATGCTGCATAAATATAATATGATATTCACTAGATCTAATATTCATTTGGATGAACGTGCAGCTACTTTTAAATATAAAGCAGAAAAGAGGAAATCTGATTATATCCTATGCCATTTCTCTCATTGGTGATAATGGTTTAGTTTAACTTGTTTTCAGTCATATGGATTTGTTAGGATCTCTCTTATACCTGTTTAGTGCACTTCTCTTGTCTTTCTTGGCCCTACTTAGGATGCTATATGCGTGTAGGAGTTACTAACCTGATAAGGCTTCTTAGATTGCACTTATGTGTGTTTCAGTATACATTTCGATGGAAAACTGACTGATAATTTAAGATCATATTTCTTGCATAAATTAGTGTATCAATTGTTTCCAAGAAGCATCACTTTTAGGAAGATTTTCAGTAAGAAGATTGTTTATCATATGCTCATATCTAGTCAGAGCGGATACATGTTATGGTTAGTATCATCTGTTGATGTGGTAATCTTACTATCTTTCCAGTAACTGATCAAAATCCTCAGCTTCCATGGTGAAGAGAAGTGGTAATTAATTACTTCAATACTCCTAGTGGTTCAGGTGTGCCAGTTTGGATGGGGATGCTGATCGGCTAGTCTATTTCTCAGTTCTGTCGAAGAAGAACAACAACATTGAACTCGTTGATGGGGATAAGATATTGTCTTTGTTTGCTTTATTTATCAAGGAGCAACTAAGTATTTTGAACGAGGGTGAAGGAAAGAAAGGAAATGACTCTTATCAAGCACGTCTAGGTGTTGTGCAGACAGCTTATGCGAATGGCGCATCAACTGATTACCTGAACGAGATGGGTCTAGAAGTTGTGCTTACCCCAACAGGAGTCAAATACTTGCATGAAAAAGCTGCTGAATTCGATATTGGCATATATTTTGAGGCGAATGGGCATGGAACTATCTTGTTTTCAGAAGCTTTCCTATGCTGGCTGGAGACTAGTCACAAGACGCTTTTATCAACGTCAGAAGGTCTAACCCAATCTCCTCCTCTGTTGCTGTTGTGGCCATTGACCGTCTATTTTTTACCACTTATTTTATCTATCTGTTACTTATTTTAGGTTCAGCGAAACAAAAGGCTGCTTCAAGACTTTTGGCTGTCAGTCAGTTGATTAATCAGGCAGTGGGAGATGCGTTAAGTGGGCTGCTTCTGGTGGAGGTTATCCTGAAATACATGGGATGGTCCATACATAGATGGAATGAGCTTTATCATGATCTACCCAGCAGACAACTAAAGGTCAGACTCTTGCACTTTGAGTTTCGTCACATGGTCTGCATAGTTTTTTAGAGATATGCAACTAATAACTGCTTTAACTCCGAATCCATTGAATAGAGACTTCAGTTTTGCTGTTTAATTCAGTTGATTAATCAGGCTGTGGGAGGATGCTTTAGTAGACTGCTTCAAGTCAGTGCCTTATCTCCACACTCGGGCTAAATTAAAAACTGAGAGAAGGAAAGTAAACAAAGAAGGAGAAGAAAACAGAACTTATCAGTCATACAACAAAAAGGTAGAAGAAAACAAAGAGAGAAATTCAGCTTATGCAGTAGCTCAAGTGAGTTACATCACATTCAGAATTAAATAATCAAAATAGACCCAGGTTCAGGGAAGCTCTGAGAAGCTAGTGATGTACTCTCACTATAAGTGGATGACTGCAATAAAGAAATCTAAACTTCAACTTTCTAGTTTGCTGCTAATGCAACTAGTTGACCTCTTCCCAAAAGGAAGAATCAACTTTACTTTTAAATGCACGTGTAAGTTCTCCAAGATTTTCTTTTCGGTGTGTTTTATCCATCATTTTGGAGTTGAATGTGATCTTGAATAAGTCTCTTTGTAGTTCATCTCATTTCAAAGAAATTACACTTTTAAGATAAGTGCTTCAATTCCAAGATCCTCCTATTTTCAGGTAAAGGTCGTTGACAGAACTGCAGTTCTCACAGCAAATGCGGAGACAGTGGCTGTTCAGCCTATTGGTATTCAAGAAGCCATAAATGCTGAAATAGGTAATTCCATCAACTTGCACACCATGTTCAGTAGTTAGTGCCAATCAAGCTTCGATTTTGTTCTCTTTGGTGAACTTAGTAGGTCGTCTGATTTTGGTAGCTGAAATCACCGGTCCATTGAATGCTCTCTCTCTCTCTCTCTCTCTCTCTCTCTCTCGTGGTTGTAGCCGGGATGATTATCTTCTATGGTTTCCTCATGCACAAAAGTCATGTTTGCAGCCTCCATAACCATGTAAAACTTAAATAATCAGCCTTTGAAAGTTAAAATGAACCGAGTATTTGTTGCAAGTGGCTTATCCTGATCAACCATATCAATTTGTGCAAATTTATGTCATTGAATGATCCCTAATTAGCTACTAAAACTGTATTTCTTATTTTATCCAGCAAAGTACCCCCGAGGCAGATGTTTTATTAGACCATCTGGGACAGAGGACGTTATAAGAGTATATGCTGAAGCAACCAGCCAGGATGCTGCAGATGCACTAGCCTCTTCAGTGGCGAAACTTGTAGATCAGTATCTCGGTTTTGGCAGTTCTTGATTAACTTACTAACGAAGTAGTAGTCAAAATTTGAGACTTTTAACTACTTTTTAGCAGATTTAATACTGAATATTGTGACAACAAATCATTGCCTTCTGTTTATTTTGGCTATAAGGAGAGGCGAACTTCTTTAGCTCTTTGTTTGGACGTTTTGGATCATTCCTTGAGTCCTTTCTTTGTAGAATTGTCGGAAAAACTTGGGGAACAACGTTTATTTTTTTTTGCTGAAGAGACATTGGAAACATTGAAGCTAATAATTATGTACCTCAGCATATGCCACAACTGCTTTTGATAATATTATTTGTTTCCATTTATGTGACTTGCTCAAACCAAGTATATACATTTTCCATTTTTGTGACTTGCTCAAACCACACAATCTGGAGTGATAAAAACCATTATAAGCCGATAATATATTAACCACAGTTAGTGATAAAGGAGCATATGATAGAAACATGTCATGTGTTCGTTAGTTTGGTATAAACGTCCAATGTCGGTAGATTCTTTGTGTTACAATGCACCCAATGTTTGGTTGGCAGTTGGGTTATCTTTTTATTTCCTAACATCACCTTTAGTTTTGAATTCCTCCCAAACGACAACTTTTTCACTTGAGGATCTTGTCTGGTGGAATGACAATCCTGTATTATGAACAATGGCCATAAACATTTTTTTTTTGTTTTTGAGAAAGGTAACAGATTAGCCATAAACATATACTAGTATTTACAACAATGATATAACCAAAAGATAATCTCATAGTAATCTAGATCAGAAAGAGAATCACTCCCTCCCTAAACCCTTGTCGCGAATATAAAACTTTTTATTATTTAAATTTTACGAGTGACATCATTAGTGAGGTATCTATATGAATTTGGTTCTATTATCTAAGATCAACAATATCTAACAATATCTTAGGAGAGACTAAATTATTTATAAAAGAAACTATTAACAACTGATGTTAGGCCAAAATTCTATACTTTTAGCACATTACTCGCCCTATATTTTGTTGGTTTAAGTGAGTTATTGTGCGACAATTGCGCTAAATTGTGTTGTTCTATGTGTAGAAACATCGGAATGAATCATCGATGTTATGATAATTTTTTTTTTTTACTTCTAAAAGGCCCCAAATTAAAAATTGGCTTTAGGACACCAATCTTCTTGGCCGCCCCTGTCCAGATGGCATCTAATAATAATGAGTTGAAATCTATCTTTCAAATATCTCCAGCACTAAAGGAGCCATCTTAGTTAAAAATTACAAATCCACTATCAACAGGATTAGCACAACTCCTTCGGGGCTTACCTTTTCAGCCTCTGTAATGCAACTTTACCTATTACTTATTTGAACAAAAGTTTGAAAACATCCATATACAGTGATGCTTCTCCCATAGGGATAGCAGCAGCAAAATACTCCTCCCAATTAAGAGAAGACAATAAAAACTTTCTTCCCCTTCTTTCTATTTCTCTAACACAGTAGAGAATGTGTTAGAGAAGATTCATGACCATACATTGCATTAAAATATACTCTGCTTTTGATTAATGTTCACATATTACTAAATAACAATTTGTACACACATCATTCTGAAATCAAAATTGTATCAAGCATGCAAACACAGGAAATCAAGGAGTTATAGCTAGTTATTCGCCAGACTCAAAACTCTGACAGTACAAAGAACCACTTGGGAAACCATGGAAACCAAGGAAAGCCCCCATTGTGTTGCAAAACACATTATCAGAGTATATATGGTAGAATCATTATCATGTCCTACAAAAGAAAATTTGCAAAACACTCTGAATCTTTTTTTTTTTTTTAATAAGGAAAAAACACTCTGAATCTTGTCACAAGAAAAAGCATCTTTAGATAAGCCTTTACAAACTATAAGCACAGCCAACTCAGAAAAGGGCTTACTACGAAAACTCAAATGGCCCAGATAAATTGTGAATATCGTTCAAGAAATCGTAAGCTTATAAGAATATTTCAACATACAGCACATCTGCACTTGGCTGCACCAAATTTCTTCAGTCTAACGCCAGCAGAAACTCTGCCATACTTCTTGAAACAAGACAGACAGGAAAGAAGCAAAAAAGAGCCACGTGAATACATTGCCTTTTGGTCTCAGATAGCTCTTTTTTTGATTGCTCTTATCGTCCATTCAAATGCTCTTATAAGATAACAATCCTGTTCAAAAGTAGTAGCATTTGTCTTCTGCGTTCAGCCCACTATCAAGTAATTGGGATAGACTGTATAAATCATCTTAGTAAGAAATTTCTTCTTATTTTTTCATGAGGTCTCAGGTTCATATCTGAACGGAGGCAAAACCAAAAAACACTAGGTGACTTGTTCACCTCTGCCTAAGCATTGGGGGCAGATTTACTCTGTAATTATGAGAGGTAGCGGGTACCAGGTGAATAGTCACAAGATGGCCTGGACACCATGTCATTGAAAATATTAGACCATTTTAGTTAGAACATCTATCAACTATGCATCAATCCCGAATTAATAGGGTTGGCTGTATAAATCATCTGTATCCATTCTGCGTTATTCGAGCTCAATCTATTCTAATATTAAATAAAATGGCGTTTCCTAAAACTAAAAGTTCTACACAACAGATAAATTCAAAAATCAAAATCATTAACCAAACACACATAGAAACAGAACACCAACATAAAATGCACTGAAAATCTACAATCTTAACATGAATTTAGCAACTAAATTAGAGTTTTTCATTAACCATGCTCAGTAAATTACACAAAAACAAGAAAAAAGCCCTTTTTTCAATGTCCTCAAGTGAAAAAAACAACAAGTCTTCCTCACAAGTTCCATACAAGCTCTTTCTTACCCCAATTCAGAAAACCACGCGAAATTGTGGTGCGTTAGACCCAGTCGCCGGTAAAATCTCCCAACGGCAGGGCTCAAGCTCATCAGAAACAGGACAATATCCAGCAAGTGTAACCTTATCAACAGAAGCAGTCACTGACCCGAACTCGAAAACAGTTATATCCGCCGGCGGTAGATTTGGCCGGGAAACCTCAACGGCTCCGTTCATGCCCGGAACCTCCGGCTTGCCGGATGAGATTTGGGGTTTCGGGTCGGGTTTCTGGGTGGTTTTAGGAGTTTCCTTTTTGTCGCCCTTCCACCATGATAGAATCCCCATGGCTATTCGCTACAAAAGGGTTTTACTGCACTTCGTTATGCGGATAATCGGATTTCTTCGATATTTATAATGTGACCCCCGGTTTTTTTATTGAGTGCTTTTGACAATATCCATTTTTGCACCAAATCACGAATTTTAATTATTATAAAGGCTATAAAAAATAAGAATACACATTATAAATAACTTAAGTGATAAAAATTGGCGGAATACCTAAAAATCTCCCTAAACTTGATACGGATTATTAGTTACACCTCTAAACTATTCGTGGTCTTAATTACCCCATGAACTTGGCCTTTTGAGAGCCATTACCTCCCTGGACGCTGATGTGGCAAAGAGTGTGGGTGTACTCTCTTTTAAGCGTGTGAGAGTGAAGAAAAAATAAAAAATCAGCTTACAAGTAGATTATTTTTTAACTTTTAATTGCATATAGTCATATATAATGATTTATTTGTTACAACTATGTATTTCTTCTTGCTTCATCTTGACATATAATGTGGACTTTACTCTAACTTTTATTCCTTTTAATTTCTTCTATAGATATAATGTCTATTTGTTCCAACTGCATATTTATTTATTTATTTATTTTTGGGAGGGGGGTGTAATTTGTAAAAGTTTGTTTGGAACCCCATCATTTTAGCTAAATAGAAAACTTTTAGCAAAAATAATGGAGTACTAGTTGTGTATTTTCTTTTATTTATTTTTTAGATATAATAACTATTTATTTTAATTGTGTATTTTTATTTTCGAGTCAAATCAGTAAAAAAATGGCTACAACTCCATTATTTTTTACCAAATAAAAAAGTATAGCCAAAATAATGAACTTGCAATCGTATATTCTTTATATTTCTTCTCTTGATGCAATGGCTATTTATTTTAACTATGTATTTTTACTCTTTTCCAGTAATATCCGTAAAAAAAAAAATATTTTTAAAGCTCCATAATTTAGAGCTATATAAAAAATTATAATCAAAATAATAAAAATCAAACTATGTATTTTTATATCTTTTTAGAAGCCTTGACTATTTGATTCAATTGTATAAATCTTTATGTTCAGGTCTAATTCAAAAATAATAACTAAAACTTTATTATTTTTAGCCAAATAAAAAAAATAGCCTAAATAATGTAGTTCTAACCAAGTTTCATTATAAATATTATTAGAAAAAGATTATCTAAAAAAGTAACACGCTTAAAAATGTATAAAATATATTTTATTTTTTAAAAAATGCCACATGGACAGGAAAATCCAAGTGGAAGGCGAGTGCATGCCACTTTCTTAGGATGAGATCGTCCAAGGGGGTAATAGCTATCGAATAACCAAGTATATGGGGGTAATTAAGACCACAGATAGTTTAAGGATGTAATCAATAATACATGCCAAGTTTAGGGGGATTTTAAAGTATTTTGCCATAAAAATTTATAAGCAAGACACATTTTTTATAACTATTGAGTTGATACAAACATTGGAGGCTCGCTTCAGGGGTTTTGTGTAATAAGAAGGTGCGTGCCACCAAGACACAAAGGTAAGTTTTATAGAGTAGTGGTTAGACCGATTATGTTGTATGGGGCGGAGTGTTGGCCGGTCAAGAAATACCTATATATAGCAGATGAAAGTAGCAGAAATGAGGATGCTGAGATGGATGTGTAGTCATATCAAGGGAGATAATATTAGGATTGAAATTATTTGCGATAAGGTGGGAGTGGCCATCGTGGAGGATAAGATGCGGGAACTAGAGTGAGATTGTACGGGCATGTGAAGATGAGGCGTATAGAGCCCCCGGTGAGGAGGTGTGAGAGGTTAACCATAGTGAGGCTAAGGAGAGGTAGACCTATTAAGTATTGGGGAGAGGTAATTAGGCATGACATGTCGCAACTTCAACTTACTGAGGACATGACCCTTGATAGGAGGGTGTGTAGGTTGAAAATTAAGGTAGAAGGTTAATAGATAGGCTGTAAGTGTCTCATTTTAATATCGGTAGGATTGGTATTAATCTCTTATTTTCATACCTTCTTATCCATAGGTTTCTTTGACTATATGTTGATCCTTTCGCTTCGATTATTTTATCATTCTGTCATCTTATCACCTTATCTTGTTGATGTTACTAAGTGTTGTGTCTGCTTCTTTTATTTTTACTTTTACCTTGAACCGGGGGTCTATTGGAAATAACCTCTTTATTTTCACAAGGTAGGGGTAAGGTCTGCGTACATTCTACCCCTCCCAGACTTCATTTTGTGAGATTATACTGGATTTGTTGTTGTTGTTGAGTTGATACAAATGTGAACAAGTGTTTTTTTGATAGCATGGTTTGACAATTCAATAAATATAAATAGAGTGGTCGTGAATTCTTTTATTAATATCCTTCATTTTGTGATTAATAGCTGTTGGGAAAAATTATGAAAAAACTAGTAAGAAATTTCGTTGGAGGTGTCTTCATGACATTTATTGATAATTTCCTACAAACTTGACATGATTCCAAAGTGGCCTTCTCGCGAATTTAGACCACTCCGCTTTCTCCTTTGGTGAAGCCCTTTTGTGGCTTAAGGGTTTAAATATTAATGAAATGATGATTGAATTCGATTGTCAAAAGATTCTCACTGCTCTTAATTTAATACCACCTATTTGTCTGAATTTGGTATTGTTATTGGGATTATTTTTCTTTAAAAAATCAATTCCATGACTTTGTCCTTCCATATTTAATTACTTAGTATTCAACTGCTATATTTTTTTATATTACCTTTACTGAATTTAATTATAGTTTAACACTTCTATAGAATAGTCAAAGTCAACTTAATATTTAATTAGCCTAATATTTTTCAAACTCCTCGGCCCTGGAACATATAAACTAACCCTCCTTTCCTCCATAATAGAGAAACAAACCCTTCTGCCTCCCTTCAACCTAAACTTTCTTTTTCAGTTCTCTGAATCTCTTTCAAATTTGATAGTCTGATTAGGCGACGGCGACTGAATTTAAGACTCTCCTTCAAATATTGATGTTTGTATTTTAATGCTAAATTATCATAGTCATTAAGTATTCAAAGAGTTGCACCCGGAACTTTAAAGCTGGAAATTGGCATACTAAAGACAGTGGTGCCCCCGTCCCTCTGACTGCAACATTGACATTACATTGTTTCAAGAGGAAGTGATGACGGAGTTTGCTACAATTTTGAGGGATGATCAAGGCTAGTTTATTAAAGGTCTTCAAGTCATTTGTCTGGGTTTTTGCATGCTCATAATACTGAAGCTTTTCGTGGCTTAAGGGCTTAAATATTAACAAGGTGATAGTTAAATTCGATTATCAAAAGTTTTTTACTGCTCTTAAATCAATATTACCTATTTGTTTGAATTTGGTAGTTTTATTGGGATTATTTTTCTTTAATAAATCAATATCATGCCTTGTCCTTCCATTGGACTAGCTAGGATGCTAATAAGGCAGCTTACTTTCTTGTTCGAATAGCTTGTCTAGCTTCTGGTTTTTGTTTTGATGCTTCTCATCTATTTGACTACACTATTGAATGAACATTTGTTGCACTCAAAAAAGAAGAAGAAAATCAGACTTGCGCAAAAATAAAAAAAATTTGTTCGATCGAGTTTGTTTAAACATAACGCGATGAACCCCCTACTCTTTGCAGCTCCAAGCTGGTACACCTACGCTGCCAACAAACCAGAAGATAAAATGCCTGCATTCATATTCCTATTCTTTCTTTCTTTCTTGTTCTTTCCCTTTGTAAAGGAAAACATGACTCTTTTTCCTTATATTGAACCCTGAAGTTTTTATCCTTACTTTTTGTTTATTTCGTCGCTACAACATTACCTCCAATTATTGCCCCAGGACTTTGGTTAAGCGCATGTCACGTGTTCCAATCCCACCGCATACAAAAGTCTGATATTTAAGTGGAGAATAGTAAAAGGACAAGTTTATTATCCATGGGTTTCGAACCGTGAGTCAATGGCCATCGGTGATTTCTCGATTGTCAAAATATAAAACAATATTACCTCAAACTCCAGATAGACGCATGCTCTAGAAGGTTTAGAGGATGCTATATTCCTTTAAATAGACCCCCTCTTTCACTAGAATAAATAAGCACATTAATCTACTTCACCTCTTTCAAAATCAGCAAACGATTATATTATCCATTTATTTAAACTACTACTCAACATGTAAAAGAAGCAAAGTTGGAGCATAATCGGAAAGTTAAATCACATTTACTTTTCTGCAACAAGCTGACTATACGCTAGTTGTAATAGATCCGCAAGGGAGAAGAAGGCTAAGCTGCCCCTCTGTTGTCTCGCACACCAAGCAAAAAGAGATTCATCAGTCGGCTGGGGAACCGGAATCTAAGCATACCAAGACTCAGGATAAGGAATGGTAAGGCATCTAAGAATAAGGCAGGTAGACCCATACTCAGGCAAGAAAGAAAGTCTCTTACAGAAAAGGCAGGAAGAAGAGGCCCTCGCTCTACAGGAAACCTAATAGAATGGGCTACTTCTTAAGGTGGAATGGACCACTTATCATAGAAGAATCTTTCTTACATCGATTACTGATTATACGGACAAGGCAAGTCAAAGCAAAGCCGATGCACCTGATACGACTAAAAAAGAGAGCAATGGTCCGAAACCCCAAGCAATTGACTAGGAGAGGATCATCGGGAATGGACTGAGGGCCTACCAACCCTTTCTTAATCTAAGGCATCTACCCCTGGCAGAAAAGAAGACGGAAAGAAAGCCGATTGATACCTTAGCTTTGAACCAGCTTCTTCAATCCTGCTGCTCTTCTCCCTCTATATAGCGCGGGTAGCTTGCTTCCAAGCCACTGGCCGGAACCAGATAAGGAACAAGAGAGAGAAGCAGCTCAATTTCAAAGGTTAGGAGCGATAGCCACTCGTGCAGAAGGAGATGTTTGGGAGAAAAGTCCCATCTCATGGTGCTTTTGTTAGGAGTTCACCTCTCGGGTATATTTTATATGGAATACCATACCATGTAATGTTTGCACAAGTAACGTATTCTAGCAATTACCAAGAAAATCACCTAAAAGAGTGAAATTGTAACCTTTAACAGTTTGATACGTCAAAGCATTTTGATTCCAAGCATCACACAGTACCAAGATCAACTATTTGATCCAATGTCAAGAAATAATCCTTAGTAAATTGCAACTCAAAATTGAGACGAACAACCCATGCTTAGCAAGTTAGCATATCCACAGTAAACTCAATCGCCACAGAGTGGTAATAATGTATTTATTCATATAAAAGATTGTCAAGTTACATATTTCAAAGAACATATAACTCAGTAACTTTCTAAGTGGACAACTGGTTGCTTATCAATTGCTTCTTCAACTAATAACAATGCCAAAAAAGTAGTGTTCTTAATTCTTCAAGAAATAAGTAAGTAGTCTTTATACGAAAATTTGTTACCTCTTCAATAAAGCTGAAAATTTACCTATAATGAGGTTCAAGTCAATAACTGATCTTATGCCCCCTAAGCTTCAGCATTAGCAGACTTAGAACTTCTAAAATCCTTCTTCAACACAGTCATTCTTTTCATACAAGCTGCTTTACTCCTCCCAGGCACAGCAGCTGCAATTTTCTCCCACCTCATTGCCACGTCCTTCGGAAATGTCTTCAATGCATTAAGCAAAGCCAAATCCTCCCCACTAGTCCACCCACTCTCCACCACCTTCTTCACCTCCACATTCTCAGAATCATCCTCATTTCCACTCTCACTTCTCTTATCCACTGCTTTCCTATCCTTCAAGAACCTCTGATACGAATCCTCATCGCTCATTTTCTTCTCGCCTAATTCTTTAGCTTTCTTGATCACATTTTCCACTCTGTATCTCCCATTAAACCCCTCCGCTATTGCCTCCCACCGCCCCGGTTTCCCCACCGGATGCTTCCCCATCATCTTCCTCAACAACTCCTCATCCCCTTCGCTCCACTCGCTCGACCCATTAATTTTCTCCAAATTCGCAACCGACCCATTAATTTTAACCGAATTTGCTACCGACCCATTAATTTTCTCCGAATTCGCAACCGACCCATTAACTTTCTCCGGCAGTACTGGCTCAAAGTCAACGACTTTCTTGGTGGGTCGGTTGGATCTTCTGTTGGGTTTTTTGGCATCGGGTTCGGAATCAGAAAGTTCGTCTTTCGGCGGATCTTGGATGGGAGGTCCGAGTCCGACCCGGATGTCACCGGCAGTGACGGAAAGTGGGGCAAAAGGGCCGATAAGGAGGGAAAGAGAGAGCCAAATGAGAAGGGATCCGAAGGGTTCAATGGTGAAATAGAGGAAAGAGAGAGCGAAGAAGAGGAGGGAAAGAGATATAGAGATGATGATTCCGGGTCGGCATAGAGACCGCGTTGGGGTTTCCGGATCGGAATTGGATTGCTGTAATGGCTTGGATTGGAGGAGGAATCTGGGTCTGGAATCTTCGTCTAGGAACTCCATTGTCAAAGGCAAGACCGGTGCCTGAAAGAAGTACGACCTGATGTTTACTTTTCTCTTTCGTATTTCATACTACCAAATTTGTGCTAAAATAAGTATAACATATACACTTGAGATAATGAACGTGCCAAAAAATGTTACTATGTACTAATATAATGTAACCCAATTTCCCCAAAATAAATAAGTACCAACTGTATCATGCTCGCTAGAATTAATTACCTAAATATGAATTTGGGATGTAGGTTTAATCCGATTATACAGTTAGTAAAATTTTTATTAGGAGCTTAAAAATAATTAGGTTATACATTTTCTTTTCTCCAAATAATTTTTTTTTCTTTACATATTCCTTTTATTTTGTTGGGACTATAAATCTGAGTTATGGTTAGTTTTACACTTATAGGCATGTGAATTATAGAAAGACCCAATGTATCTCATTAAGTTGGTCAAATTAATTTCGAAGATCAATTTCATACACTTTTATAAGTATAAGAATTATATAGTAAAGAATGTTGTTGCTCAATTTACAAATTTCCAAAAAAAAAAAATTACTACAAATTGGCTCTAATTGTTTGCTTGTCGTGGGGTACTAAAGTAGGTGAGTTAGTAGTAGTATTTTTATTTAAGGTATTTTTACAAGAGTGGGTTGCTCTAGTGGTGAGCACCCTTCACTTCCAATCAAGAGGTTATGAGTTCGAGTTACCTCAAGAGCAAGATGGAGAGTTCTTGAAGGGAGGGAGCCGAGGGTCTATCGGAAACAGCCTCTTTACCTCAGGGTAGGGGTAAGGTCTGCGTACACACTACCCTCCCCAGACCCCACTAGTAAAATTATATTGGGTTGTTGTTGTGTTTGTTGTTGTTGTTGTTGTTGTTGTGTTTGTCGTCGTATGATATTAGCAACGCAACTGTAGGTAGAAGCTGAGTTTCTTCTTGCCATATGGCTAATTAAAGTTGTGTATTATTTGCCTGCAGATTACTGAACTACGAAGGGAACTTGGAGCAACGATAAAATTATTTTTGTGTGACCTATAAGTTACTGGTTCGAACCGTAGAAGTAGTAATTAATGCTTGCATTAGATTAGGCTGTCTCCATCACACTCTTTGCGGTACGATCCTTTCTTAGACCGTACGTGAATGCAAAATACTTTGTGCACCGGGTTGTCATGATATCACTTAACTACTTGTAAGCACTCTAAGGCCATAAGCTGTGTAACTAATGTGTCCTAGGCAGGGCAGTGTTAGTGGCGGGTTCAATTGAACTCATAACTTTTGAAACGAAGTAAAAATTTACATGTAATTATTCATTAAAATTACAAAAATAGTAGATATGAACCTATAACTTTAAAAATATAATGAGTTCAATGTAAAAAATCTTAAAAGTTGGAACCCATCCATTTTAAATCCTTAATCGGTCCTAGGTACAAGTTTACATAAATGCTTCCACGGTATATGTACAGTTCTAATTCAAGAATATAAAAGTATAAACAATTGAACATCATAAGAAATTGGAAGCCGGAGGTTCTGCTGGAATTTAGATAGAGTAATTAAGATAGTTCTGGCATGCGAATTTCTGATACTTATATTATATAGTTACTTGTCATATTATGGTTTGAGTCTCCAGATCTCTCCATTGTCATGATGTAGATCAGTACCCTTGATTTTTATCCCTTAAAAAGAACAAGAAAAGAAGTTAAATTTAGATCCTTTAAAAGTATCTTAACTTTATATTCTTGAATTTATTTCAGTATCAGTCCAAGAGTGATTGTTATCATTTTCTTTTTGGGTTCCAAAAATATTACTCCTTACAGCTTTGCTCAAACGAATTAAAGAAATATACTTATACATTTTAAATATCACAACAGGAACGAATTAGGATCAGAATTTTAAATTATCAATAGAACTTTACCTTCTTGTTTACCCTTTAAAAATGGATAATAATTAAATTTATACGTAGTTTTAAGGATATGTGGATTAATTCAATATAAGTGATCAATGACGTTACATTAGCGGATTAAAGATAAAATAAATAATCAAACCAGTTGTGATGTTAAGTCCGAGCTCGGATATGAGCTTAATGATTATTTTGCCCTCGACTCGGAACCAAAAATGTACGAAGAGCTATGAGCGAAAATAAGAACTTTGAATAACTTGGAAGGAGAGAAAACAAATCTATATTGCCTTGACGTGCGTGTTACAATGTGTCCATTCAAAAAACAAATACCCCATTTATATTATAGGAGAGTTTTACCCCTAGTACAATTCTAAGAAAGGTAAAAAATCTTCTTTTTCGTTAATTACTGATCCGCTACCGATACGAGCCGAGATCTGTGCCGTGATATCCGATGGGATGCGGATATCGCAAACCTCTGTTGGTCGTGGGTAACCGTTATCGTGTCTTCCGAAGTCTCGGAGCTCGTTTCGGGATCGGAGAAGTAATGTCTTATCAAGCCCGGTGGCGACCACTTCGTTCGGACCTTAAGATGAGGCGTTACCGGCTTTGATTCTGACCCCATATAATTGTGCCTTTTCTTCTTTTGACCCCGTATAGGTTACCACCGATTTTATCCGTATATAGATAGTCCCCTAATTTCTCTGAGAGTAGGTTTGCCAAAATGATGTGAAGCGATAGATGTTCCCCGGTTCCTTCCTTCGTACGTTACAACCGAAATGACTAAGAAGCCGAAACGTCCCATCAGTCATGTTGTTCTGACTTCGTACAAGTGTCAATCATCGGCTGGCTGCTCTCGAATGCGAAACATCGCATACTGCCCCTATAAAAGCTTTTACTCTTTGCTCTTTTTCCATTTTTCGATCCAAGCTTCCACCTTCGAATTTTCTAGCTGTTACCAACTCTTTCAAACCTTCATATCTTCATCTTTAATCTTCAAATCTTCATATATGTTCTTAGGTTCTTACCCAGATCTTTATCCTACCTTCAAATCTTCATACTTTTCTCTTCAGCCTTCAAACTTGTTCCTTCAAACCTTCATAATTTTTCTTTAAGTTTTTAAACTTTCTCAGATAGTAATGGTTAAAACTTCCAAATCAATTCCTCAACAAATTGCCTCTTCGTTTTCTCACCCGGCCACAGGTATCGAGGTGACCGCTCCTGAACTGGTTGTTCACGAGACGGTTGCTCCCGAGGTGGTTGCCGCTGAATCGGCCCAGAGCCCCCCATGAAGGGCTTTATTCCTGGGGGATGCTCGACCTTAGATGACTTCAAAGTCGAGAAGGCCACATCCAAACAAGACCGAGGTGAAAGGTGTCACGCCCCAAAACCGAGGAGCGCGACCGACGCTCAACCGAGTAAACCCAGCTGAGCAAGCCTTTTAGATTTCATTCTACCCAAACTCATCTATGAATAAAGAGGAGATGTACTCCATTAATCAAACACTGAAAAACTTTTATTAACAATTTCCTTTTCATTCTCGTTAGCAGCTTCATTCGTAATTTCCAAAATATTACGAGCTTATAGAATTAATGAAAAATATGATTTTCAAATACCAACATTTCTAGTTCAATTCCCAACATCAACTATAATCCACAACCTGTCTACGGAGCCTCTAAGTATAATAGAAGAGTAATATAAGAATGCCGGCAACAAGGCGCCGGCCATACCTCAAAACGTAGTACATGAGAAACAAATACATGACCCCGAAATGAAGTGGGGCTCACCAAATCAGCTGAAAAGAGTGTACTGCTATCATTGATCAATGCCGCATGTTGTAGAACCACCTGCATCCATTAAAGATGCAGCGCCCCGACAAAAGGCACGTTAGTACTATCGAATAGCACTAGTATGTATAGCTAAAAGTCCTCTTTCAAAATAGAATGCCCATATACGAAAAGGCAATACATAGACATAGCAAGTCACAATTAACAATATCTAAATGTCCAGTTAAAACATAATAATTTTCAAAATACGAACCTCATATACAATTTTTGGTTGGGAGATCATCAGTACCGATATTCCACCATCTTTGTTAGCACGGAGTCCGATCACGCCCGAACGGCTAGGCCATCTCCCCACGGACAATGTGGTTTGACAGGTGATGCGAAAGAAAGTTGTTACCAAGAGTAGTACCACCATGTGTGCAACATGGAGTCCAATCTCCACCCGATCAGCTAGGCCACCTTCCCACATATGTCGTGTGGGTTGACTTTTCCAATCCACGAAGGTTTTCCAGTTTCATCCCAATTAAGGGGAATAATATCACAATTTCATCCCAAATAAGGGGAATAATCACAATCCACCCCTACACTGGCACATGTAGTTTCAGGTGTGGGCCTTATGACCCACCCTTCGTTGGTTTTGCTAATGATGCTCCCAAAAATATTTTTGATTTGATTTGCACACAAAGGTAACATAAATACAATTGTACTTACCTCAACATTTTCACATTGTATAAATTCTCATTAGTATTTCCAGTCATTAACAACGACAATATTTCCTTGGCACATTGGGCCATTCACAAGATTCTTTATTCCTGGCACGATGGCCGTATTTGATAGTCCACACTTTCACCTCTTTTAATTTCAAATATCACCATCAAATATCAGCATATAGAATATTTCAGAAATCATATACTTCAAATCCATTTGTAATGGCAACTTTAAACACAAATGGTTTCTTCCTAAATAATGAGGCATACCAACCAACAATAGAAACACACATGAAAAATCATAAACAATCAATACACCATTTACTCTTGCAATACTCTTTCCCATAAATGACAATGTACAATTTCAACACATGAGTATATAGAACTCGAATCACACTGAATATATTTATAAAGCAAAGCATTAGTTAAAGCATCCACTTATGGGTATGAATTGAGTACAAAAACTTTTAGGCAATTCTATTTTCGAAATCGTTTTTAAAAAATTGAGTCGAGGCTCATTTCATATTCTTTATCGCATCCTCTCAAATCATTTGCACTACTAGTCTTAATCATAACTTAAATTCTTGGCACGTTAGCCACACTCTATATCCCCAATTCACTTATTTCACTTCCAACCATCTTTATAGATCATCAACAATAAGAAATTTCCAATCAAGACTTTAGGTACACATATGAGCAATTATGAGTCTTAAGCATATCGAGTTTTTCTCACCCAATTGGTATACTAGTTCTCATTTAAAATACGACTCAAAGACACAACATTTTAATACGCAAACCATACTTTGAATCTATCTTTTGACATAAGGCTCATTCGGAATAAACAAGTTTATAGGGAATAACCCGGAATATAGAAGTTAGGAATCTTAAGCCAACCATACTTGGAACTTACGGGAACATCATGGAATTCAATTCCAAGAGATAAAGTTTAGCCAACATACCTTATTTTGAGCTTTCCTTAAATTACTACGACATTCCGAAAATTCTAGCAACTTCAATCTATTTAGAAACATAACAAAAATAAACCATAATTAGGAAGATGAACATGGTTTTAGCTCATTTGAGCATATTATCAAACATTAGGTGTGCATAAAGGTTTCAAGGTCCTTTTATGGAGGATTCCATCATCCCCCAACCCAATATTTATTATTTTTAGCTCAACAATCTTCCTACACCCTTTGATAACACATGCATGTAAAATAAACAACTCTCATGCCCAAAAATCATACTCTCAATCAACCATCCTCTACCCAAATCCGAAATTGAAAACTAAGATATGGAACGTTACCTCTTGAATGAAGAACCTGAGGGATTTCTTGTTAGATTTCAAGGCTTGGAAAAGATCTTGATGAACAAAGCACTTGAGCTTCTTCCTCTCTCTAGAACACTCTCACTTCTCTCTAAAAATATCAGATTTTTGCTCCAAAATGAGCTTCAAGGGTTATTTATCGAAGTTGGGTCCGGTTATAACAATAGAAGAATGGATACTCCGAAATTCCGGACCAGGCTACAGACCTGGCCTCGCTAGGCTAAAGCCTGGTCTTAGCATGCTACAGGCCTGGCCTTGCCAGGCTAAAGCCTGGTCTTAGCGCGCTACAGGCCTGGCCTCGCTAGGCTAAAGCCTGGTCTTACACCTGGCCTTGCAATGCACTGTTCAACCCAAAAACTCTGAAAAAATAATATATTAGCCTACCTTGGCACCACAAAACCTTAAAATACTTAGTGAAAGTTTCCGTGGCCTTACATTCTCCCTCGCTTAGGATCATTCATCCTTGAATGAGAAGTAAAGTGTGCCCCAAACGCTTAACATAATTTATCTCTTTTCTTACACACCTCAAACTCCCAAATTTTGACTAACTTCCAAACTTTTCAGAAATTTCGGCTGAGTTTCCTTTGTAATTCGGCCTATCCACCTGCCAGAGAATCATAAAAAACCAATCCTAACAACATATACATAATCTAATGAAGCAACATAATATGAAACAACACCAACCGTGGCCTTATAAGCAATACATCACAGGAAAGGAACACCCTTAGCATAAATTGTTAGCAACGATTACATAGATATTCAAACAAATGAGGGTACTCCTTCTTCATTTCTTCTTCGGCCTCCCAAGTGGCCTCTTCAACCTGCCGATTTCGCCATAACACTTTCATAGATTCAATATCTTTATTTCTTAGCTTTCGTACTTGCCTATCAAGAATAGAAACTAGAATTTTTTCATAAGTCAATTTCTCATTAATCTCAATAGTTTCAACCGGAACAATGAGTGTCGGATCTCCAACTACTTTCTTCAACATAGACACATGAAACATCAGGTGTACTAATGACATCTCAGGTGGTAGCTTGAGCTTGTATGCCACCTCACCGATCCTCTAGATAATTTTGTACGGTCCGACATACCTCGGACTCAATTTTGCTTTCTTACCAAATCGCATTACGCCCTTCATGGGGGAAACTTTCAAGAATACCCAATCATCTTCTTTGAACTCCAAATCCCTACGACGAGCATCCGAATAGGATTTCTGATGAATCTGAGCAGTCTTCAACTGCTCCTTAGTGATTTTAACTTTTTCCATAGCCTGATGCTCTGCTTTCCCAATTTTGAACCACCCAATGGGAGATCTACATCTCCTACCATATAAAGCCTCGAACGGTGCCACCTGAATGCTAGCATAATAGCTATTGTTGTATGAAAATTCTATGAGTGGTAAATGATCATTCCAACTACCTTTGAAGTCTAGAACGCAAGCACACAATATATCCTCAAGCGTCTGAATAGTCCGCTCTGTCTGTCCGTCAGTCTGCGGGTGAAAGGCTGTACTAAGATTCACCTGAGTACCCAAACCTTGCTGAAATTTCTTCCAAAAATTAGTAGTAAAATTGTGCTCCCCGATCAGAAATGATCGAAACTGGGGTGCCATGCAACCTGACTATTTTTTTGATATACAATTGAGCATATTGTTTCTCTGTATCGGTAGCCTTAATCGGCAAAAAATGTGCTGATTTTGTGAGTCGATCTACAATCACCCAAATTGAGTCAAACTTATGAGGAGTACTAAGTAATCTTACCACAAAGTCCATATTAGTCATTTCCCATTTCTACATTTAAATTTCTATGTTCTGTGCCAACAATGGATCGTTTTATTGCTTCTACTTGACTTCCACAACAAGTGATGATTCAACACGATTTTGTACAATTACACCTCCTTCATTAGAGTCCGCAAAACGAACTCCCAAACTAGCCAATCGATGGACTTCCTTGGCCAATGGCCTTTGATATGCCTCCAAGTATGCTAAACTACCCATGGATTTCTTGATAAGGGCATCTACCACAACATTAGCCTTTCCCGGATGATATAGAATATCAATGTCATAGTCCTTCCGTAACTCAAGCCATATTCTCTACCTTAGATTAAATTTCTTCTATTTGCAAATGTATTGAAGGATCTTTTGGTCCGTGAATATGTCCACCTAGACCCCATACAAATAATGACGCAAAATCTTTAATTGTCAAAATCACAGCCGCAAGTTCTAAGTCATGTGTTGGATTGTTTTTCTCATGATTCTTGAGTTTCCTTGAAGCATAAATGATCGTCTTGCCACATTGCATCATTAGTGGGACATCTATATCACATTTCTCTTTCATATGACCTCTTAGGAATTGAGTTCTACAAAAATTTCCTTGATATGGTTACAATCTTATTAGTACTTGCAACTTGCTTTTCCTAAATTTCTCAACAAAAGACATTACTAGGTCAGTTTTCTTATAGGACCATCTATTTCAAATGAATAACATCTACTAGCTTGCGTGCATACCCTGATAATATCAACCTGCATGGCATTTCCTCAAATGTGAAGTAACATCATGCTCATACCTTTCTTAGCCACCCTCTTTCCTCCTTATAAGTCTTATAGGATTTTAAGAAACCACTCTACTTCCCTCGTGAACATTCTCACAATCCCTCTTTACTGCTAAACACTTCCCAAAACACATATCAACACCTTTCATATATATTCACTTCAACAAAAGTCATTGGCCCGAACATGGCCTTTTCTGAAACTTGAGATCCTCCTAAATTCTTCAACGATGACTTCTTATTTTCATTATAAATGTAGGACTTAGTCCATCAGATTCCATCCTTGATGAGTAACTCACCTTATTCCCCGTATTGTAGTCACCAATAGTGTTTACCGGTATTGCAGTCGAAGAGCTATCATGTTAAACATGTTTGGTTCGTAACAAATGTTCATCCTCTCTCAATCTGTTTCGAACATTTCCCTTTTTGACCTTAATTCTTAGTTGACAGCCTTATTGTGCCACACACTTGTCTGCTTCTCATGAACTCGTAGTATCATTGTGCCTGGTTTGTTGAGTTTATCACACCACCACTTCATCACCAGCAGTCTCACTTTCCAATGTAATATGTAGACGTGAACTCTCTCTAAATATTTTAGTTGATATTTAGTTTTACTCAAGTCGGCTGCATTACAATTGATCCTTTATATTTTCTATTAATGCTTGTGCTCTAGGCGAGTCCACCATTCTGATATGAACTATTTTGCGATAACCATGACCATCTCAATTTATAGATTTTTTTCTTCCAATTCTTTTTGACTCATTCCTCCTAGTTAGTGAGTAGCTATGTGCTCTTCCATACGTTACGTGGTCTTTTCCCTTGGGAATTCATCTTGCTCGCTTCTCGACTCTTGTTGGGATATTTGTGGGAAAGTGTATTCATCCATGTATCACATAACACTTCCTTGCTTGTAAGATTCTTAAGAGACTCTCCATAAAGTCCATATTCACTCTTGGGTTATTATAACATCACATTTATCTCTCTTACTGGTTATGTCTTTCTTAAAGCCTTTGAACTTTAGCGAAATCGCAAATCCGTGATTAACTCATTCTAAGAACTCGCAAGCCTTTCACATTTGATACTTCATTGGGTTCCATTGTCCCTAACTCTCTAACAAGTATAAAAACCTTTTGCAAACCTTACTCTTAGTTTCTAGTATCGTTGACCTTGTCATGTATATTGCCATGTATAAAGAATTTACATTTCTTAACCTTCCCCATTATATTTGTACTAGTGGTTTATCTTTTGCATTTCCTTTTAGAGAATCACGTTATCCTTTACCACTTTTCTGGATTACACATGTCTTCAACAAAATATCCAAACATCATAGATACATGGCTCTACTCTTATTTTATTGCACTTAAGTAGCCTCACCATGGACCTTCCCTCCCCACTTGGGGTGAATGTTTCACATTTCGACACAAGTCTTGAATTTAGCAATTTGAGGGACACATATTTCACATCTCTAGTCCTCTTGTATATGATTGACTATTAGGGAGATTTAAGTCCCCATGGTATTAACTTCATAAGTTCTCTACTCTTATTCAGCCACATAGGCTTGGGATCCAAATCCCTCGTGTCAATATCCTTTTTGGAGTGTAACACAACTTCACACATTCCTGGGATTTTTATAACATTGATAGTGCTAGGGTCTTCTCATTGTGGCTTCAATTGACTCTCCTTTCATAACTTTTTGTCTCATGTGAGAGACCTATACATTTATCATTACTCTCCAGGCCATGCCTTTCATATATCATGTGCCTATGTAGCAAATTTACATCTTAGAATCATACACATGGTTCCCACACTATCCACTTGTACTAGTTAAGCTTAGGTCTCATTTATCACGTCAATGCCTCTTTGGAGGTGGGTAATCACTTCTAGCACTCTTCTCATATAAAGTATGCTCATGGTATTATATACTTGTCTCATATGGCCATACCATTCATTCAACATGATACATGTGCCATCTCTTAAATATTCAGGCCTTTACCCATTCGTCATGTCAAATGACAACATTACTTGGAATAAACCAAAAGAACATTTAAACTTACCTTGAACTCAACGCACAAGTTGGAGGAACAACAATTTCACAATCAGTTTCATTACACGATTCAGAATATCAAAGAAGGGTATTATTCCTAAATGTCCAAGTAGCCTCCAACTTATAGATGTGGTCGACAACACACCGATAAGAAGGACTCTACTAGACACGGCTCCGAGACATCCTAAGCACGTTAAAATCTTATGCTTTGATACCAAGTTGTCAAGCCCCAAAATCGAGGAGCGCGACCGACGCTCAACTGAGTAAACCCGACTGAGCAAGCCTTTTAGATTTCATTCTACCCAAACTCATCTATGAATAAAGAGGATATGTACTCCATTAATCAAACACTGAAAGATTTTATTAACAACTTCATTTTAATTCTCGTTAGCAGCTTCATTCGTAATTTTCAAAATATTACGAGCTTATAAAATTAACGAAAAATATTATTTTCAAATACCAACATTTGTAGTTCAATTCTCAACATCAACCATAACCTACAACCTATCTACGGAGCCTCTAAGTATAATAGAAGAGTAATATATGAATGCCGGCAATAAGGCCCCGGCTATACCTCAAAACACAGTACATGAGAAACAAATACATGACCCGAAATGAAGTAGGGATCACCAAATCAGCTGAAAAGAGTGTATTGCTATCACTGATCAATGCCGCCTATTGTAGAACCACATGCATCCATTAAAGATGCAGCGCCCCCGGCAAAAGGGAAGTTAGTACTATCGAATAACACTAGTATGTATAGCTAAAAGTCCTCTTTCAAAATAGAATGCCCATATACAAAAAAGCAACACATAGACACAACAAGTCACAATCTACAATATCCAAATGTCCAGTTAAAACATAATAATTTTCAAAATACGAACTCTATATACAATTTTTGGTTGAGAGATCATCAGCACCGATATTCCACCGTCTTTGTTAGCACGGAGTCCGATCACGCCTGATCGGCTAGGCCATCTCCCCACGAATAATGTGGTTTGACAGGCGATGCGAAAGAAAGTTGTTACTAAGAGTAGTACTACCATGTGCACAACATGTATTCCGATCTCCCAATTAAGGGTTGACTTTTCCAATCCACGGAGGTTTTCCAGTTTTATCCCAATTAAGGGGAATAATATCACAATTTCATCCCAAATAAGGGGAATAATCACAATCCACCCCTACACCGGCACATGTAGTTTCAGGTATGGGCCTTATGACCCACCCTTCCTCGGTTTTGCTAATGATGCTCCCAAAAACATTTTTGATTTTATTTGCACACACAGGTAACATAAATACAATTGTACTTACCTCAACATTTTTACATTGTATAAATTCTCATTAGTATTTCCAGTCATTCACAACGACAATATTTCCTTGGCACATTGGGCCATTCACAAGATTCTTTATTCCTGGCACGATGGCCGTATTTGATATTCCACACTTTCACCTCTTTCAATTTCAAAGATCATCATCAAATACCAATATATAGAATATTTCAGAAATCATATACTTCAAATCCATTTGTAATGGCAACTTTAAACATAAATGGGTTCTTCCCAAAGAATGAGGCATACCAACCAATAATAGAAACACACATGAAAAATCATAAATAATCAATACACCATTTACTCTTGCAATACTCTTCCCCATAAATGACAATGTACAATTTCAACACATGAGTATATAAAACTCGAATCACACTGAATATATTTATAAAGCAAAGCATTAGTTAAAGCAACCACTAATGGGCATGAATTGAGTACAAAAGATTTTAGGCAATTCTATTTTCGAAATCGTTTTTAAACAATTGAGTCGAGGCTCATTTCATATTCTTTATCGCATCCTCTCAAATCATTAGCACTACTAGTTTCAATCATAACTTAAATTCTTGGCACATTAGCCACACTCTATATCCCCAATTCACTTATTTCACTTCCAACCATCTTTATAGATTATCAACAATAAGAAATTTCTAATCAATACTTTAGGTACACATATGAGCAATTATGAGACTTAAGCATATCGAGTTTTTCTCACCCAATTGGTATACTAGTTGTCATTTAAAATACGACTCAAAGCCATAACATTTTAATATGCAAACCATACTTTGAACATCTATCTTTCGACATAAGGCTCATTAGGAATAAACAAGTTTATAGGGAATAACCCGGAATATAGAAGTTAGGAATCTTAAGCCAACCATACTTAGAAATTACGGGAACATCATGGAACTCAATTCCAAGAGTGAAAGTTTAACCAACATACCTTGTTTTGAGCCTTCCTTAAATTACTACGACGTTCTAAAAATTCTAGCAACTTCAATCTATTTAGAAACATAGAAAAAGTAAACCATAATTAGGAAGATGAACATGGTTTTAGCTCATTTGAGTATATTATCAAACGCTAGGTGTGCATCAAGGTTTCAAGGTCCTTTGATGGAGGATTCCATCATCCCCCAACACAATCTTTACCATTTTTAGCTCAACAATATTCCTACACCCTTTGATAACACATGCATGTAAAATAAACAACTCTCATGCCCAAAAATCATACTCTCAATCAACCATCTTCTACCAAAATCCGAAATTAAAAACTAAGGTATGGAACCTTACCTCTTAAATGAAGAACTTGAGGGATTTCTTATTGGATTTCAAGGCTTGGACAAGATCTTGATGAAAAAAGCACTTGAGCTTCTTCCTCTCTCTAGAACACTCTTACTTCTCTATAAAAATATCAAAAATTTGCTCCAAAATGAGCTTCAAGGATTATTTATCGAAGTTGGGTCGGGTTATATCAATAGAAGAATGGATACTCCAAAATTACAGACCGGGCTACAGGCCTGGCCTCGCTAGGCTAAAGCCTGGTATTAGCGTGCTACATGCCTGGCCTCGCCAGGATAAAGCCTGGTCTTAGCACCCTACAGCCAGGCTAAAGCCTGGTCTTACACCTGGCCTCGCAAGATCAAAATATTTCAACTCTCCAATGCACTGTTCAACCCAAAAACTCCAAATATACATTATATTAGCTACCTTGGCACCACAAAACCTTAAATTACTTAGTGAAATTTTTCCGGGGCCTTACTAAGGGGCATCGAGGTATATATGCTCTGTCACCGAAGATACCCTTCCAATTATCCGAGAATACTGTAACTAGGGAGGTAAGGACATGGTAGTCCCTGGGCCTGATGACGACATCACCACTCACGTGAATGGGTATTTAAGTGTTTATACTTATCCCTTCACACTAGGCCCGGTAGACCCAGTTATTTTGGACTTTTGCAAAAGATACGAGGTGTGCCTTGGGAAAATCCACACGTCTCCTTGGAGGATCGTGATCCTCCTCCGTTACTTTATGAATAACACCAAGTTTCGTCGGTTCACCCTCGACCATCTGCTCCGTTTATACAGTCCCCGAATTATTTGAGGGGGACTAATCAAGCTCACTCGCCGGGCCAGCAAGGCCCCCTTTTTGAGCATCGACGAGGACTGAGATCGAGGTTGGTAGGGGCGCTTCATTCGAGTGAAGACTGAAGATTTAGTCCCTTCCGAGTTTCTGTCATTCCTTAAGAAGTGGAATGCAACTTGTAAGTGTACGTTTTCCTTAAGTGTCGAGTTTTCTTTGTTCCCCTTCTCACCGTTAGTATTTGTGACCGTGCAGCTGTTGCTCGGGTTCCCAATGCAGTCCCCTGACTCAAGGAGTGGAGAGAAGGCATCTACAAGCAGATGTCGTATTTGGAGCGCTCGTGGGGCAAGCTTTTGAAGGGCCGATGGGAGACCCGTTTACATGGTAAGGTTCTTCTTAGAATACTTAATATTATGCCCGAACATACATAACGTTGATCCTTCCTCTTTCCTTTGCAGGTTTGCCTAAGAACACAGAACTTAGGCCGTTAAAAGAGGGCAAAGATGTGTCCCTGTCCATTAATACCTCTATTACGGGACAGCCTGGGGCTGCCGCGGAAGAAAAGAAAAAGAGGAAAAGAAAATACTCGGGCTCGGAGGGGTCCGAGGTGAAGATAAAAAAGAGGTCGGCTACTTGGTCCCACAAGCCCGAGAAGAATATTGGGTCCCGAGTACCGGACTCCAATTTTCTTTACTCGCTTAGGGATGGGCAATAAGAACATGATATCTTTGCTGCCCACGGATCGACCTTTGCCGAGGAGCAGGCGACAAATGAGGGGAGGGGTCATGAGGCCGACCTTCCGCCGATCCGAGAGGTCGAGATGGGGACGGGGATTGAGACCTCCCGAAAAGCCGCTTTTGTACCAAAAGAGCGACCGATGTGATAAACATCATGGAGATGCCCTCCCACACCGAATCCCTGCTCGAAGAGGCCCAAGCGGGCAAAGAAAAATCAACTGAAGAGGCAGAAGGGGCAGAAGACCCTCTCCATTCTTTCTTCAAAGGAATGGATACGTCTACATTGGAAGATTTTTTTAGGCTGGTCCACCTGGAGATATCGAAGAAGAATGTGCCTTAGGGAGCTGATGAGCCGAGCACGAGCCTAAGATTGGTGAAGCAGTTCCTTGTGCCCAGTGCGAACCTCGAGCATAAAAGGATGGTCGTTATCACAGTCCCGAAAGGTGCCCGGGTCCTATCCGCTCTGGTAGGCATAGCCAGCTACCTCTGATGCCCGTTAACCAAGGAGGACCAATCAAATATGAACGAGGTGGGAAAGTTGGGTCTCTTCAACGTGGCACAACATGCATTGAACCGGGTAAGGTTCTATATTCTTCAAACTCCCCTTATGAACCACTTAAAGTTTCCCTTTGACGATTCTTACTCAGTTCTCTTTTTTACAGGCTTCAGTTCTTCACCATGAGAGCTTCCTTCGGTATCGCTTATAAATCACCCAAAAAAAGGACATGTTCAAGCTCCTTAATGAGAAACAGGACAGGGCCATCAAGGGTCTTAAGGCCGAGCTAGAAAGGGCTTAGAAGGAGGCTTTGATCGTGAGGCGGGAATATATTAACCTGGTTGAAAAGTTAAAGGTCTTTGAAGTTAAAAACGAGGAGCTAGTCGTGGTGACTAACAACACAACCTCGCAGGTCCAATAGAAGATCGACCTGATTTACCAACTCCGAGATGAGATGAACGAGGTCCAAGCCATGGTTGATGGGTGGAAAAGCAAACTGAACCTTCTGGCTTCGGAGAAGGAAACTTCCAAGTGAAGCTGGCATCAGTAGAGGTCCAACTCCGGTTGGCGAAGGAGAAAGTTGAGAAGTGGTCTCAGCTGAACGACGATCTCCGAGCACAGCTGAGCTTGGCTGTCACAGAGAGGGACGCCCTCCGTAGAGAATACGAGGCAGTGAAGTCCAAATTGGGTACAACCTCCGCCAATGCCGATGAAAATGTGGCCCAATACAATGCCTATGTGGAGGTAGCCAAAGTCCTCTTGAAGGAAAAGGCCGAATATATGAGGCAGCTTTCCCGCATAGAGACCCTCGAGGAGATCCATGCCTGAGGCTTTGACCTGACAGTTGAGATCGAAGAAGCCAAATAATCTGAAGCCGAGGCGAAGAAGCTTTATGAGCCCGAAAACGCTGAAGGCTCTAAGGGTTTAGAAAGATCCGAAGGCTCCGACGGTTCTGGTGAAGAGTCGGGCCCTGGTGAAGATCAAGCGCAGATGCCTTAGTACTTTTTTGGTTTTTATCTTATGTACATTTTTGTTTATTTTGAGGCCGTTTTTCTTTGGCCTTTGTATGTATATTCTGGAATATATTAAATTTTCCCTTTTTGGCAATTCCGAGTCTTTACTTTTTTAGCATCTTTTAATAATTACTATTTTTGCAATGTTCCTAATGCCTTAGCATAGAATCCAACGTAGTTATAGGGCGTCCATTTTTTCAGAAGTTCGAACGGAGCCTGACTTCGATGCAACCTTGTTTGCTCGAGGCTTTTAAAAACTTGGTGCGATCGGAATTTGTTTTCAATATGCTTAAGTGATTTTAGACGGTGCTTTTGCCGAGGATAGCCTTTTAGCAAGTTTTGAATTTTTATAAAGGTTTTTTTATATTACGAGCTTCGGACGTCTCCAAGCAATATTTTGGGCGGCCGTAGACTTTTGTTTTTGGGCACCGTCCAATAGGTTTGGGCCCCCCAGGATCTAGTAGCCCGGTTCATCCGAACCTTTTTCAGATGATAGTCCCCGAGTAGGGGTAGCCCATGGGTTTGAAAGTTCCCGAGTAGGGGTAGCCCTTGGTATCGACAGTCCCCAAGTTAGGGTAGCCCTTGGGTTTGATAGTCCTCGAGTAGGGGTAGCCCTTGGGCTCTTAGGATCCGGGGATTTAAGAGGCAAGAAAATGTATAATAGAAAGGCAGAACTTTCTTTCATTTCAATGTGTAAAGTACATGATAAACATTTGTATCATGGTTAAGGTGGGCTACGTGGGCATAGTTCTTACGACCGTTTGGTCCTTACAATGCATCCTAACTGCCGAGCCTTAGCTACTCAAGTATGAAGTGTCCTTCCTTCCTTGCTAAGAACCTTAATCCGGGGATGATGGTACCCAGTATTCGAGGTCGAGCTTGAGAGGGCTCGGATATTGTTGATGCACAATGAACACCCATTGACTCCGATTTGAGACCGGCCTTCGAATCTAAGTTAGCACATTTTACTATTGCCTCATTAAAAACCTTGCCGAAAAACCCATTTTGGGATCAAACCGGTTCAAGGGAAAAAGAGCGCAACACGTTCTTTCCTGCTTCAAGTTTTTACGAGCCTTTGCCGATAATTCTGATGACTCGATATGGTCCTTCCCAATTCGGTCTCAGCTTCCCTTCATTCGGGTTTCAGGTGTGTAGTGTTACTTTTCTTAACACTAAGTCCCCGATCTTGAAGTATCGGAGGTTGGCTCTTCGGTTATAATATCTTTCTATCCGCTATTTCTGGGCAACCAACCAGACCAACGCGACCTCATTCCTTTCATCCAATATCTCCATGCTCGTGTTCATGGCCCCACCGTTTGACTCTTTGATCGCATATTAGAACCAAAGGCTCGGTTCTCCCACTTCGAGTAGTATTAAGGCCTTGACACCATATACCAATGAAAACGGGGTGGCCCCGGTACTAGACTTCAAAGTTGTACGGTATGCCCACAAGACTTCGCGAAGGATGTCCTTCCAGTTCCCTTTGGCATCGGTCAACCTCTTTTTCAAGTTTTGGATAATGGTTTTGTTTGTAGATTCTTCTTGTCCGTTCCCACTAGGGTGATTGGGTGTTGATAGTATCTTTTTAATCTTGTGGTCTTCGAAAAACTTGTTGACCTTGCTGCCAATGAATTGCTTCCCATTATCATATCTCATTTCGGCTGGTATCCCGAATTGGCATATTATGTGGTCCCAAATGAAGTCAATGACTTCTTTTTCTCGGACTTTCTCGAACGCTTGAGCTTCGACCCATTTAGAAAAATAATCGTTCATAAATAGTATGAATTGAGCCTTACCAGGTGCCCACGCTAGGGGACCGACGATGTTCATTCCCCACTTCATGAATGACCATGAGGACAAAACTGAATGTAGTGTCTCTCGGTGCGTGTCTCTGACAACCATCGCATCTTCGTACAAATTCGTTCGCATATTTCTCCATGTCGATCCAGTAATAGCCAGCTCTAACTAGTTTTCGAACCAAAGATTCCGCCCCTAAATGGTTTCCGCAAGTTCCTTCGTGAAATTCTCTCAAGACATATTCGGTATCTCCCGGCCCCAAGCATATGGCGAGCGGGCCATCGAATGTTCTTCTGAACAGAGTCCCTTCGTATAAGCTAAACCTGGCCGCCTTCATGTGCAGAGCTCTTGATTCTTTAGGATCCGAGGGAAACTTCCAGTCTTCAAATAATCTATGTATTTGTTCCTCCAATCCCAACTTAAACTTGTTGAGTTTACTTTGGCATGGCCTTCTTCTACCACTGACTTCATGAGTTGTATGAGTGTTCCCGAACTGAATTCATCATCATCAACCGATGATCCCACGTTATCTAAGGCATCGGCCTCGCTATTTTGATCTCAGGGCACGTGTTACATGGTCCATTCCTTGAATTGAAGCAGCGTTACCTGCAATTTGTCTAAATACCTTCGCATCCGTTCCTCTTTTACATCAAACGTCCCATTGACTTGATTTACCATAAGGAGGGAATCACACTTAGCTTCGACCACCTCGGCCCCAAGCATCACGACCCAAATCCACATGACTGGCACCCGACACACTATCTGACCTGACCAAAGCAACCCATAAGATGCACCCAAACCATATTCATGAAAACCAATTTTACTACAGAAGCTCTTTTAAAAGTTTATATATTTTCAAGTTAAATCATGGAACAATTTTCCAATTCAAAATCATACATGAAGCGTCTCATAATCAGAACAATGAGACTAAGTAAAATAATTATCTTTTCATGTATGTCGCGTACAACCCTATTACAACAACTTTTCACAACTATCTATAGAGCCTCTATACCAAGGAATAGAACTACACTTGGGCTAATGCCCGACTAACATAAATTAAGAAAATAACATGATAGCTACCATGAAATAGGAGTGGTGCCTCACCATATACCTCAGGGAGAGCGTCATCGTAGCCCTGTCTACATGCCACGTATCATACCCCATACTAAAACATGTAAATTAAGTGGGGGGCCCTAAGAGCTGAGTACATCACATCGGCACTCAATAAGTGTCATAAACTCTCTATAACTCAAGTTCCCGGGACACGATTTTACAAACACTATGCAACCAATATTGGACATAAAGTGATAAACAGTGATACAAACCATGCTCTTTATCATTTCAAATAAAAGACAACTTAAATGTATGCCATGATATAAAGTTTTAGAACGTCTCTATCAAACCAAGATTTTAATAGAAATTACATAAAACCATTTCAATCTCATTAAGTCATTGAAATCATTTTCGGCTCCTTAGGCCTAAACATAAGAAAGTTCTCTTTTACCTTTCACCGAGAGTACTATACCGACATGGACATAATGAACAACTACTTGGTAATCATCGTAGCAACAAGTATTTGACCCTACTTGTCTGGGCGGCTTCCCGTAGCGCCGTACGAGTCGACTTAACCTCATTACTTTAAGTAATGATCATCTGCCCTCTCAATGGGGGACTTTATCCCACAAACCTAGGTTTTGCCTTAGAATGTGTTCTTACACCGGCACGTGTAGTTTCATGGTAACGAACTTAACATTCGAACCAATCTCAATGGTCTCCACTAGTAACTCCCAAAATATTTGACATATCAAAAATAGATTCATAGCATAATTGCCTCAAAGGATCTATTTTATCAAATCATGATTTTCATAGATAATCCAAACCATTTGAACAAAATCAAATGAATAACTTTTTCATGTTAAAGCCTTTAGCAATTAACATCAATCTAAAGATACAACAAGTGCTTCCTTTGTTTAAAATTTTAAAATATAAACTTTTTCATGAAAACATATATTTAGCACTCAAGCATTTTGTACTCTTATCAACAAATAAGTTTTAATAAAACTTATAAGAATTTCTTTAAGTGTCATTTTTCCAACAAGTTTTTATAAAATTACATGGCACTTCATAAGCAACAATTTAGAAACACATGGTGACATCTTTCCCGCTTGTCCCCACAAGTATGGATGCACATTTACAAATAATATAATGTATAAACTTAAGTCATGCTTTTAAAGGGAATCCCTCAAGAAGAGAAAGTCTTATTCAACTTGCCTCAAACTTCAAGCTCCAAAAATACTACAATGCTCCAATTGGTTAAAATGTCCAAATATCGTCCACAATTCAATATCTACCATTAGATATCCCGACTACATCAAAACAAATACTAAAAGATTCATAAATATCCATTTAGGCTTCACAATTCGGCAACAAGCCTCCAACCATCTCAAATTATCCAATAGGCTCACCCATTATCCTATTCAATTCCATTCCTATGATTTAATACTCATTTGGAGTCATTAATAACACTACGTTAATTACCCAATATCATCAAGTCAATATTCATTGTCTTCTCCAATAAAACTCTAGGTTCAAGAACATCCATTTCAAGAACTAGTGTTGTATCTTATCCAAATGGTGATTCCCAATTCAGTTCGTTCATCAATTAAGTTATCAAGTCTATTGGAATCATTAGAAACTCAAAACAATTCCATTTATATCAATTCATTACTATACATCTTCTTCTTTACCCAAAATGGCATTCTCAAGACCCACGCTTAAGGTTCATACAATATCCCATTACAACTTTAAATAAAACTCATAAACATGCCATTCATACTCCAATATGACATATATATGAAGCTCAAGTGAAGGGATTACCTCTTGGTAGAAGAATCTCACTTTTCCTCTTTTTGGTGTTCTTGAAGATTCAACCTATTTTCTATGGATTTGATCCATAATAATGTTAGTGTTATCACTAAATGATTTTATACAATTATCCTTATACCAAAATAACTTACCTTGAAGTGTATCCATGGTGGAAGAGCTTCTCATTCTCTCTAGAAATCCATTCCAAGTTGAAGAACTAACATTTCTCTCTCTGAACCCCTTATTTCTACACTTTAAAAATGGGTTTGATAGGTGCGTACCCCCCTGCGTAGGCTACACACAAAGGCTACGCAGAGTGGCCTGTCATTCCTCTTCAATTGGCAACTTCTGGATTTTCTTACGCACGGTGCGTAGGCTACGCTACTATGCCGCGTAGGCTACGCAAGACTCGCGTAGCTGTTCTGCTACCCTTTAGTAAAAAGCTCATAACGTTTTGTAGAAATCTCTAAATGACAAACATTTTGAAGCATTAAAAACTAGACACATATAACGTTCATTTGATAGGTCATACACTATATAAGACTTCATATCTTGAGAGTTATGCGCGTTTGAAGTTAAGTCTTGTGCGAACTCACTTGAAACTTAACCCCATCATATAATTTCCAACTTGACTTAGCCTTAGGGCCCTTCTTAGACCATAAACCATTCTTAATGCACCTCATATATATATATATATTATCAGGATGAATTGATACCCTTCATATTATTAGTCCTTTCCATACCCGAATTACGATAATTAGCACCCGTCAATCTTTTTAATGGTCTTAAAACACTTCGAAATTGGGTGTTACATTCTCCCCCACTTAAGAACATTTGTCCTCGAATGTTTTGCAAGTCATTACTTGGAAAAGTATTATCCCCCTTTCACCTTAACCATCATTCTTAATTATTACTTACTTCATATGGATCTTAGATTTTCTTCCAAAGTTTTAACTTCCTTAAGGCCCCAAAAATTTGGCTAACTCTCTAAATTCTTAAAATTATCAACATAGTATCGCCTGTAACTGAGACTATCCAAAAACATTCAACCTGTCTAGAACAAGCCCCCATATGGGCAATTTTAACATAATTCAACAACCAAATATCTTTATATAATAGGGTGTCTATGCCCCTACACGGCCGCACATATATGCTCAATGTACAACAACAAACTATCTAGGACCCGCACAACCACACATACGTCCTCAACGTCTAACAATAAAATATCTAAGCCCTCACGTGGCTGCACATATACCAAAATTACATTAAATAATTCTTTACTAAGGTTAAACAGATAATTATATGCATTTTGGCTTAATTGGATCTTCAATTTTATCGATTTGGGTTTGTTCGTGGTCACATATTAGTTTCTTGGTGTTCTTGGATTTGGGAGATTTGTTTGATTCGGTTATCTCCCATTTCGTCGGGTTTCCCTCCATCTCTTCATTTTCCTCGCTGGAATATTCTTCTCGGAAAACCTATTCTCTACCGTTGACTCTACTCTTTTCTTTAATTTTATTTTGTTTTGGTTCCCATTTTAACCATAAAGCTTTTTCCATTATTTGACTGTACCCCCTTTGTCCTAAATCGATTTTATTTTTCAGAAATTTACCTTAAAAAGTTTTACGAAAACAAAACATGATTTAGAGAATGTTTTCAAACTACATTAACACGTCTTCTCCATAAAGTTATTTGCAAAATCTATTTTTCCCAAAATTGCTATTTGGGTTTTTCTTGGCATACCTCTGTTCTTCCTCCCTTTTCCCCTTTTGGTTCTCCCATTCTGTTTTTGTAGGTATTCATTACTGGATCAGAGCGTGCAGCGGACGTCAAAATCGGTTGGAGGAAGCGGGAAGTTGACTAAGGTTACCACGACAGCGCGACCTTGATATTTATGATAGGTTTCACACTAATCGGGAGTTGGTACCTCATATTTTTTGTTTAATAACTATGTATTCCCTTGTTAGTATCCACTTAGTTTGCATTAGTTTAAGCCTAATTCTTGATTGATTATAATTATTTAGTGCATCTACCTAGATATTTTTCTTGCTAGTAACTGTTTAGGGATTTATAGACTGTAATTTGGTTTCTTAGTAGCTGGTCTATTGGCCTACTTTTAGATATCTACTGTTATTACTAGTTTAATTATTGCTTGTCTGTTTGTCTTGTACGAACACATTTCTAGAAGTTAGAGTTGTAAGTGTTAGACTTGCCTTCTTTAGTTTAATCCTTTGTCCATTTTAGCCACAGTTCTAGCGTAAATTGTCGTATAGTGGCTAGGGTGACTGATGGTGAAATAAGGTCATGCCCTCGGGTGGGGCAAAGGGGGAGGGGGGAAAGGGGGCAAGGGAGTCTCTAGGCTGAGAGTGGGGTCCTGGAACATAGGAACTTTGACTAGTGACAAAGCGCATGAGTTGGGGGGAAAGTTGTTGGCTATGGGAGTATGGTGGAACAGTGGGGATGCGAGTTGTATATGGACCACGACAGCGGAGTGTATTAGAGTAGCTACGAGAGAAGTGTTAGAGGTCTCGAAGGAATTCTCTAGCGGCCACAATAGTGATTGGTGGAGTGAGGAGGTACAAGAGAAATTAGAAGCGAAGCATGAGACATACTTTACGCTTATAGAGAGCATGAATGAGGAGGCGAAGAGGGTGATAGGGACATTGTGCTGGGTGACTTGGAGCACTCCGAGATTGTAACGACCCGACTTGTCGTTTTAAGAATTAACGCTCCATTTAGTGACTTAAGGTCTTGATCAGCTTCGCAATATGTATTATGATCCGCGGGTGTGGTCAAGTTTGATTTACTAAAGATTCGAAATTAAATTAAAAGAACAATCCTTATTTAGAATCTTAAATGGAAAGAGATGACCGGAGAGTTGACTTTTGAGCAAATGACTCCAGAACAGAATTTTGATGATGTCAATAGCTTCGTATGGTGATTGTGGACTAAGGAGCGTGTCCGAAAAATTATTTGGAGGTCTGTAGTGGAATTAGGCTTGAAATGGCGGAAGATGATTTTTTGCAAAGTTTGACCGGGGGGTTGACTTTTTGATATTAGGGCCGGAATCCGATTCTGGAAATTGGAATAGCTTCGTTATATCAATTATGACTTGTGTGCAAAATTTGAAGTCATTTCGGATTGATTTCATACGTTTCGGCTTAAAATATAGAAGTTGGAAGATTCGAAAACTCATAATTCGATTTGATGTGCGATTCGTAATTTCAGTGTTGTTTGACGTTGTATGAAGTCTCGACTAAGTTCGTATTGTATTTTGGGACATGTTGGTATAATTGGTTAAGGTCCCGAGGGCCTCGGGTGGATTTCTAAAGGTAAACGGAATGGATTGCGGACAAAGAGGGTTGCTGGAAATTTCTGTTGCAGAGCTGCTCGCCAAAATTTCTGGTGCGTGAAGCCAACATTTGAAGCTTATATCTCGCAATCTATAAAGAATCTAAAAATATTTAAAACATCAAAGTTGTAGCTCTTTGATTCTAGTTTCCATAAAATTAACCATTAATCATTTGAACATTTGTACATAAAGGTATGATCGATTGAATGAAGGCTGGTGCAAGCAAGTTCTGGTGTGGACTTTTAGTGACGGAAAATGGGCTTTTAGTGATGGATAAGCAGAAACTTAAGGACCAAAAATTGTCATTTCCTTCATTTCATTTTGGATATTTGGAACACGGTTCTTGGGCGATTTTTGGGCAATTTTCACGGGAAAACATTGGGGTAAGTGTTCCTTATCCTATATTGATTATATTTCATGATTCCATACTCATTTACATCATGAATACGTGAATTTATGGAAGAAAAATTAAGATTTTTGCAAAATCTTTCAAAAACTAAAATTTAAGATTTGGAGGTCAAGTTGTTATCGGAATTTAATAAAATTGGTATGGTTGAACTCGTATCGGAATGTGTGTTCAAATTTCGTAAAAATTATGTCGGGTTTCGATAGGCGGGCCCCACGTTTATTTTTATTGACTTTTTAGAATAAATTTTCAAGTCGACGTTTTATTATCCGGAATTATTTCCGATGAATTTTAATGGAGTTATATAATTAATTTGGATAGATTTGAGCTGTCCGGAGGTCAATTCAAGCAAGAAGGCAATTTTAGAATATCAGCCTAACTTCAAAAAGGTAAGTGTCTTGCTTAACTTCGAGTGGGGGAATTACCCCTTAGGCATCGAGTCTTATGTGCCATTTGTGAAATGTGAAAAGCCATGTACGCGAGGTGACAAATACGTACTCGGGCTTATATGTGCAAAGTTTATTGAGTTAAAGTCTTGGACATATTGTGTAGTAAATTGGATAATTGTTGGTATATATTTAATCATCTAATTGCCATGCCTCAAATCACAATTATTGAACTTGGTTTTATATGACAATTCGATGTAATTATTACTTGTATAATTATGTGATTTCCGTGAGTTTTATGGTTTGATATTTCTTGGAATTTGATTTCATTATGAATTTTCCCTATGCAAATAATTAATTAAGCAAGCTTAAGAAGAAGTGTTAATATAATTATCTAAATTTGGATTAATGAAGGTGTTCCCTATGTTGATTATTTTTCTATCTCTATTGATTATTTTTGAGTTTTTATATACATTGTGTGGAGCCTTGGGCTATTTGTTGTGAAATTAATTAATTTTCTTATATCCTTGGAATTGGTTGTGGCCATTGGGGAAGTTTTGATGATTTGATTTTTGTTACGTTACCGTGATAATATTTCGTGTAAATTGTTGTGTTAATTGAGTTATCATTTTGAGGATATAAGGGTGGCATCTCACTGTTGATATTATGTGGGCATAAGGGAGGGATTTAACTGTTAATATGTGTGTTGGGGTATTGCTGGGCGGAGCGATAAGGGTGGCTATATGAGCAATAAGGGTGGCTATTGATATTGTCAGAGCGGAGGGATAAGGGAGGCTATTATAGGAGTGATAAGGGTAGCTATAGGAGAGATAATGGTGGCTATTGTCAGGGATGATATGTGATGATGTGGGGTTGTTGCGTTGAAAATTTTTATGTGATGTTGTGATTTTTATTGTGTTTATTTTTATATATTGTGTAATTGGTCTTGTTGTTGGTAAATTAGTAATAGTCTGATTAATATTGAAAATGGGGTATGTAGCCATTGCCAGGCGGATTATGATATGAAATGTGGGCACGAGGTGTCTTGAGTAAATAATGATGATATTTGCATGTGAATTGTCCGTGCAGTTATGATAGGAAATGAGGGCACGAGGATGAAGTGTCACATGGTGACTTTTTAATTAAAAGAATTATATTCAAAATATTTATTTGGAAGGATTTTTATTCAAAAATATTTATTTGAAAGAATTACATTCGAAAGGTATTTATTTGAAGAAATTATATTTGAAAGAGATTTATTTAAAGGAAGTATATTTGAAAGATATTTATTTGAAGGAATTATATTTGAAAGAGATTTATTCGGAAGAATTATATGTGAAAGATATTTATTTGAAATACTTGATTTAATTAAGTGTACTTATATTTATAAATTGTTGAGTGTTATTAATGTTGTTCTTGTTGCACTTATTGTTATTTGTTTCCTATTATTTTGTATATCTTATTGCACATGCTATTAGACTAGTGAGTGTCTTGATTATACCTCCTCTCTACTCTACTGAGGTTAGTCTTGATACTTACTGGGTACCGACCGTGGTGTACTCATACTACACTTCTGCATATTTTTGTGCAGAGCCCGGTATTGGAGCTATCGGACTCAGACAAAGTTAAAGTGTGATCGCAAGGATTCAAGGTAGAGCTTCTTGGTCGTCGTAGTCCCTTGAAATGTTTTCATTTTATTGTATTGTTAATTATTAATCAAACAGTATTGAGTATTCGATCCTTGAGATCATTTCATGTATTCAGTTAGAGTTCGTGACTCAGTAGTACCAGTCTTGGGAGGTTGTTATAATCATATTTGTTCCGATGTTGGTTTTGATTATCTATTTAATGCAAATTCAATAAAAAAAAATGGCTTCGAAATTAATGGAAATCAGCTTACCTAGTCTTAGAGACTAGGTGCCATTACGACGCATGTGGTGGGATTTTGGGTCGTAACAAGTTGGTATCAGAGCTCTAGGTTCATAGGTTCTACGAGTCACGAACGAGTCTAGTAGAGTCTTGTCGATCGGTACGGAGATGTCTGTACTTATCTTTGAGAGTCTACAGAACGGTTAGGAAATTTCCACTTCTTGCATTCTTGTCGTATGGAATTTGTTGGATATAAAATTTGAGCCTTTGTATCTTTATTCTCTCACAAATGGTGAGGACACGTGCTACCGGGTCAACGGAGTAGATACCCGCGCATACTGCTAGGGCCGCAAGAGGCCGGGGTCGAGGTAGAGGCCGAGGAAGGGCACGTGCCGCGATTAGAGCACCTGTCAGAACAGCAGTTGGGGAGCTGCTAGTAGTTCCAGTTGGGGGACAGGTACCAGAAGCACTTGTTGTTACCCCCGGACTTCAGGAGACTTTAGCACAGTTCCTGAGTATGTTTGGTACATTAACTCAGGCGAGATTGATCTCTGTTGCACCAAATATTTCGTAGATTGGGGGAGTAGCTCAGACTCCTACCACAACTCCAGAGCAGTAGGTTCACGTTGGTCAGGTTTCGGGCGTAATTCCAGTATAACCTATTATTCCGGTTCGGCTTGAGGTCAGGTGAGAGGCATCAGAAGAAGAACAAAAGAGACTTGAGAGGTTTAAGAGGTATAGTTCACCTACTTTCAGTGGCACAACTACAGAGTATGCCCAAGTATTTCTAGAAAATTTTTAGCGTATTCTCCGCACCATGAGTATTGTGGAAGTGAGTGGAGTTATCTTTACTATATTTCAACTGTCAGGCGCAGTGTATCAGTGGTGGAAAATCTATGAAGAAGGTAGACCAGCCGATGCAACACTACTAACTTGGGCCTAATTTTCGGAAATGTTGTTGAAAGAGTTTGTTCCCTAGACTCTCCGAGATGCGTGGCACACAGAGTTTGAATGGTTGCGTCAAGGCACTATGACAGTGTCAGAATATGCTATCAGGTTCAGTGAGTTAGCCCATCATACACCTATCTTGGTTCCTACAGTCAGAGAACGGGTCCGCAGATTCATTGAGGGGCTCGATTATGATATTAAAATATGCATGTCTCGAGAGTTGCAAACTAATACTCCATTTCAACAAGTAGTGGAGATTGCAAGGAAGATTAAGGGTGTTGTAGGCGGGGAAAGGGAGTCTAAGGAGGCCAAAAGGTCTCGAAGATCTGGAAGGTTCAGTGGATTTTACTCTTCAGCTAGGACCCATTATATCGGAGGCTCGAGCAGTCGGCCAGCTCAGTCCGCATATTAGGTTACTCGGAGTGCTCCAGTAAGTTCTTACAATGCATCCCCGACACGAGATTTTTATAGTGGTTATTCCAGTTATCCAGCACAGACTCAGTACGAGCAATCGCGGCCTCAGAGGGGTTGTTATGAGTGTGGTTATACTAGGCACATTATGAGAGACTGTCCCATAATTGGGAGGGGTGGATTTTCTAAGAACACTCAGACTATGGGCCCCAGTTCAACTAATACTCCACGGGCACAGCCAGTTAGGGGTGGAGGACAGGGAGGTAGAGGGCACCTAAGAGGTGGAGACCCGACCCGTTGATATAATCGCTATGATTTGGCTGAGGCCGATACACTAGATGATGTCGTTACAGGTACAATCCCGATTTGTTATAAAAGGATATTTTCCCTTAATTTGATTCAGTTCTAAATATTGAGGTGAGTCCTCTTATTATGCTCCGCTTATGGGTGAGCTTCGTAATTTTGTGACCCACTTATATGTTTATCCCTGGTTGGAGATTTGAAGATGTGATCCCATATCTGTCATTTTTATTTTTGTTCACCATTGAGGGCTATAAGTCCAAAAGTAAATTTTTATTATTCATTACATTAGGTTTGATGTGTTTCGGAATAATTGTTTCCAATTTTATGAATTTTTATGCCCTATCGGTATGAGGGTTCATTATGTGTTATGAAAAATGTTACGAAATTTATTTAAAAGAAGAAAGAAAGGAAATTTAAATTTCAGTTAGCACAATGTGCAAAATACTTGTGATTCGAAGTTGAGGACGAGATCCTCGTATTTTTATATGATGTGAAATAGTTAAACCGGTCTACGAGCTGCGGTGGAAGTTATATAAGGATGAGGTCCTTGTGGTGAAATATTTATGAGTTTAAATTCTCCCTTGGTGAAGTTTAATGTATACTATAGTACTAATAGGGAGTTATGCCTGATAGGCTTGTGTGATAATTCTTTTATGTATTTATGTGCCATAATTGTGCTGTAATCATTGAGTTTTAGCCTACGAGGTGAGTGCCCAGGTGGCGTTAAAAGTGACTCGTTAAGTCGGGTAAATAGTTATGAGGTCTTTATGCCTCACATTTTTCTATTAGTATTGTGAAAAATTCGAAACGAGGTTTTTGTTAATATGAAGTTAAATGGGCGATGTTGTAATCGATTATGAACAACTATTAAGACTAGAGATGTGGTGATGGGCATACATATGATGTGCTTCATGTCCTGATATCATTATGATAATACAGTACTTGTAATATTGAGATTTGTGTTATTGATATGTACATTGTGGTGCTTTGTTGGGTTATGGATGTGTTGTTAGGAGTTGTTTTTGTGTTACTCTACCAAGTAGATACGCCCAATTACAGGGGAGACTCTGCCAAAATTTCTAAAAAATTTGGGAGTTAGTAAGAATTTGGGGGATTGAGACGTGCAAAAGAAGGGATAAGTTATGTTATGTGTTTGAGGGTGAATGATCCTAAGCAAGGGAGAATGTGACACCCCAGAAAAAAAGAAAAAACTTTGAAGTACTTCAACACTATCAAGAAAGTTGATGTGTGCGTAGGCACGAGTTTTTATAGTTAGTTGAGACTAATACCATGTGTTATTGTGAAAATCAGGCCTTTTGAGAATGTTTGGAGTAAAAGAAATTGGTCTTAAAGTTTACAAATATGGATAAGAGAAATAATCTTAATTGAGATGGTGTTGTCGGGCTTATCTCAAATGCGGTAACGTGGGATCAACCGTGAGTATACGTGTAAAAGTAAAATCATCAATTTGGTAACCTCGAAATAATTCTTAGTACGTTCGAGGATGATCGTTTGTTTAAGAGGTGGAGAATGTAACAACCCGACTTGCCGTTTTAAGAATTAATTCCCCGTTCAGTGACTTAAGGTCTCGAGCAGCTTTGCAATATGTATTATGACCCACAGGTGTGGTCAGGTTTGATTTACTGAAGATTCGGAATTAAATTAAAAGAATAATCCTTATTTAGAAGCTTAAATGGAAAGAGTTAACTAGAGAGTTGACGTTTGAGCAAACGACTCCGGAATGGAATTTTGATGATGTCAATAGCTCTGTATGGTGATTATGGACTTAGGAGAGTGTCCGAAAAATTATTTGTAGGTCTGTAATGGATTTAGGCTTGAAATGGCGAAAGATGAATTTTTGGGATGTTTGACCGAGGGGTTGACTTTTTGATATCGGGGCCGGAATCCGATTCTGGAAATTGAAATAACTTCTTTATGTAAATTATGACTTGTATTCAAAATTGTAAGTCATTCCGGATTGATTTGATACGTTTCGGCGCAAAATATAGAAGTTGGAAGATTTGAAAATTCATAATTCGATTCGATGCACGATTCGTAATTTCAGTGTTGTTTGACGTGGTATGAAGCCTCGACTAAGTTTGTATTGTATTTTAGGACGTTTTGGTATAATTGGTTAAGGTCCCGATGGCCTCAGGTGGATTTCGGAAGGTAAACGGAATGGATTTCAGACAAAGAGGGTTGCTGGAAATTTCTGTTGCAGAGCTGTTCGCCAGAAATTTCTGGTGCACGGAGCCGATTTAAGAAGCTTATATCTTGCAATCTATAAGGAATATGATAATATTTAAAACATCAAAGTTGTAGAACTTTGATTATTGTTTTCAGAAAGTTAAACCATTCATTATTTGGACATTTGTACAGAAAGTTATGATGGATTGAATGAAGGCTGGTAGAGCAGTTTCGCCAGAAATTTCTGATGCATGGAGCTGACTTTGGAAGCTTATATCTCGCAATTAATAAGGAATTGAACAATTATAAAAACATGAAAGTTATAGTCTTTTGTTCTAGTATCCAGAAAGTTAAACCATTCATCATTTGAATATTTGTACATAAAGTTATGATCGATTGAATGAAGGTTGGTGCAAGCAAGTTCAGGTGTGGAATTTTAGTGATGGATGGGCAGAAACTTAAGGGTCAAAAATAGACATTTTCTTCATTTCGTTCTGGATTTTTGGAGCACGGTTCTTGGGCGATTTTTACGGGAATACATTGGGGTAAGTGTTCCTTATCCTATATTGATTATATTTCATGATTCCATACTCATTTACATCATGAATCCGTGAAGTTATGGAAGAAAAATCAAGATTTTTGCAAAATCTTCCAAAAACGAAAATTTAAGATTTGGAGGTCGATTTGTTATCTGAATTTGATAAAATCGGTATGGTTGAACTCTTATCAGAATGGGTGTTAGGATTTCGTCAAAATTATGTCGGGTTCCGAGAGGCGAGCCCCGCGTTGACTTTTGTTGACTTTTTAGAATACATTTTCAAGTTGACGTTTTATTATCCGGAATTATTTCTGATGAATTTTAATGAAGTTATACAATTAATTTGGATATATTTGAGTTGTCTGGAGGTCAATTCAAGCAAGAAGGCTATTTTTAAATATCGACCTAACTTTAAAAAGGTAAGTGTCTTGCTTAACCTCGAGTGGGGGAATTACCCCTTAGGCATCAAGTCTTATGTGCCATTTGTGAAATGTGAAAAGCCGTGTATGCGAGGTGACAAGTACGTACTCGGGCTTATATGTGCAAAATTTATTGAGTTAAAGTCTCGGGCATATTGTGTAGTAAATTGAATAATTGTTAGTATATATTTAATCATCTAATTGTCATGCCTCAAATCACAATTATTGAACTTGTTTTTATATGATAATTCAATGTAATTATTACATGTATAGTTATGTGATTTACGTGAGTTTGATAGTTTGATATTTCTTAGAATTTGATTTCATTATGAATGTTTTCTATGCAAATAATTAATTAAGCAAGCTTAATAATAAGTGTTAATATAATTATCTAAATTTGGTTTAATGAAGGTGTGCCCTATGTTGATTATTTTTCTATCTCTATTGATTGTTTTTTAGGTTTTATATACATTGTGTGGAGCCTTAGGCTATTGCCGGCATTAGGCCTTGTGTATTGTGTTTGAGGTATAGCCGGGCCTTATTGCCGGCATTATCATAATACTCTTATATATCTATTAGAGGCTTCGTAGACATAGCGTGGGTTGTATATTGGTATTAGGGAAGTCAAACTTGCTATGTTGTGTTTGAATTACTATTTCCACTTCAGACTATGAAAAATGTGTGTGCAATTTGAGACTTTAAATTGAAGTAACTAATGGAAAGAAATTGGTATTGCAGACTTGATCACTTTACTGTTTGACTAACGGAATATGTATTATCTTTATTCATGGATGAGTTTGGGTAGAAGGATATCTAATAGGCTTGCTTGGCCGGGTTCACTCAGTTGAGCGCCGGTCACGCTCCCCGAGTTTGGGGCGTGACACTTCTAGCCGCAACTCATGTTGCCAAGTATCATCTCTTCTTGTCCTTACAACAACAACAAAGTTAGCATATCACTTTTAGTGCCCAATTTACTTTAAAAAAATCCCTTTCTAGCAATTTACCCTTCAGTCCATTCTCAAATATATTTAAATACAATTGTCTCAGGCTATACCCGTATAACTTTCATATAACTTTCCATAATATACACTATTCTAACAATGCTAAATGTAAGAAACACGCAATCTATCTTCATGTCCTCATCATAACATAAAATTTATTTCTGACTATAGTTAATATCACACATTCACGTCATCATGCCTCGTGCAATTAATATTACCTCCTTGTTTTCCCATTATTCAATGGATTGTACTTGTGGGTACTCAATCAATCGTATGATAATCGCCTTCATATCTTGAGGTGTCTTTTATCTTGTTGTAGTAGATAACATGTTAGGATTCGTGTGGCATCACTACGTAGCCTTGGATCACTTGTAACTCATCAACTTCACACGTGTACCGTTATCGTTTGCAAGCTCTTGAGTTTTAATCTACATATGCAATATTCATAATCCGCATGAAGTTCCAATTTGGCCTGATACATCACTTCAAATATTTATTCCTCTTAAACCTTAAGGTTCCATCAAAATAACAAGTTAACAACTCCCTTTGACACATGTTGCAACAAATCGGCCAGTCGTTTTGAGTGTATTAGCCCCGACCCCCTATTTATTTCTTTCTCTGTGTTATACTCTGGTTACGTGACTTGCTGGGAGGTTTGGTTTTTTGGTTTCGGAGTGAAATGGGACACATAGTTCCTAAACTAGAAGTTTAAGTCGTAGTAGTTGACTATAGTTTGACTTGAGTGAATACAACTCCGGAATGGAGTTTTGACGATTCCAGTAGCTCTGTAGGGTATCTTTGGTCTTAGGAGAGTGTCCGGATGTTGGTTTGGAGGTTCATAGGTCATTTCGGCATTAATTGGCGAAAGTTGGAAATTGGTGGAATTTTGGGAAGTTTGACCAGGAGTAGATTTTTTTATATCGGGGTCGGATTTTGATTCCAGAAGTTGGAATAAGTCCAAATTGTCATTTAGGACTTGTGTGCAAAGTTTGAGGTCAATCGGACTTGATTTGATAGGTTTCGGCATCAGATGTGGAAGTTCGAAGTTAAAAGGTTCATTAGGCTTGAATCGATGCGCAATTTGTGGTTTTAGCATTGTTTGATGTTATTTGAAGGCTTGACTGAGTTTGTATGATATTTTAGAAATTGTTGGTATTTTTGATTGAGGTCCCGGGGGCCTCGGGTGTGCTTCGGACCGTGATTGGATCACATTTTGGACTTGTGCAATTGATGAAGCTCCCAGCTTCTGGTGTCATCACACCTGCGGTGGGATTGGCCGCAGGTGCGGACTCATGCAAGTGAGCTTTGAGTCGCAGATGCGAAGCTGGCCTTGACCATTAGTGGTCGCAGAAGTGGGAATTTATTCGCAAAAGCGCCTTCGCTCTTGCGATGGCAGGTGCGCAGAAGCGCCAGTGGTCGCATGCGGAACATTACATCGGCAAAAACGGGCTCGCAGGCACGAGCCATTGACGGCAGAAGCGGAACCCCTGGACTTAAGTGTATTCCGCACCTGCGATGGTTTTTCCGTAGGTGCGGCATCGCAAAAGCGCTTCTTGGGCCGTAAATACGGAAAGTGCTGGGCAGAGAGGTTATAATCGAGGGTTCCGTGATTTTCTTCATTTTGAACATTTCAAGCTCGAGATTAGGCGATTTTTGAGAGAGATTTCGAAGGTATTCTTGAGGTAAGTCAGTTGTTGTTATTTTTACTCAATAATTATGTTTCCCCATTGATTTTCCCACCTAGATTGTGTAGTTTTGAGGTGTAATTTTGGAGTTTTAGACTAGGGGTTTGGAGAGTTTAAATTGGGGATTTGAGTGACGATTTGGTGGCGGATTTTGGTAAATTTGGTATGGTTGGAATCATGGTTGAATGTGCTTCCATATTTTGTGACTTTTATTGGGTTCCGAGACGTGGGCCCGGATCGACTTTTTGGAGCGATTTTTCAATTCTTAGCTAAAATTATTATTTAATTATTTAAATTAGTTTCCTATAGTTATATTTATAGTATGAAATTATTTTGGCTAGATTCGAGCCGTTCGGAGTTGGAAAATCGAGGGAAGGGCCTTCTAATTGATTGATTGAGCGTGGTTTGAGGTAAGTGACTTGTCTAACCTTGTGTAGGAGAAAATTCTCCTTAGGATTTGGTACTGTTGTGACAATTTGTGATATGTGAGGGTCGTGTACGCGAAGTGACAAGTGCGTACACGGGCCCAGTTTTAGCTAAGTAGTTTCCTTTTATGCCTTAACTAAGTTACCTTAGCATGTATAGTCATCATGTTTAGCCTAAATTTACATGTCTATTTGTCTTACCTATTATTGCAGCTTGTACTAAATGTTTGGTTGAATTTCCTGCTTTTCTTGATTCTGTAATCTTTATTAAACCGTAGGATTCTTTACTTGAAATTTCTATCTTTGAAATATCATTGTTTCAGTTGTTAAGTTTTAGTTTTTGTGATTTTGTCGAGGTGATTGGTTGTTGTTATGGCACGATGTTTCTGCCTTGCGGTTGTTATTGTGGCATGAGGTTTCTATTGTGCAGTTGTTATTGTGGCATGAGTTTCCTATCATGCGGTTGTTATTGTGGCACAAGGTTTCTATCATGCGGTTGTTATTGTGGCACGAGGTTTCTGCCATGTAGTTGTTATTGTGGCATGAGGTTTCTGTCGTGCGGTTGTTATTGTTGCATGAGGTTTCTGTTGTGCGGTTGTTATTGTTTGCACGAGGTTTCTGCCGTGCCGTTGTAATTATTGATATGCATGGGTGGTATAAGGAAAGATTGTGAGATATTTACTTTTAGGACTACGAGGTGGTACCTCGGGAGTGCCCCTGTTGATATTCTTTATTTGCTACATTGTTTGTTGTTGTTTTACTTAACTTGTAAGATTCATGCTCCCTTTCGTGTTGTATTTGCTTTCTTTGATTTCGTGTTGTTACCTTCCGTAAATTCTTATTATTTCACTTCCCTGTCCTTTTACTTTATCATTATACCTTTTGCCTGGTTTCTTATTACCCCTAGTAGGGCCCTGACTTGACCTCGTCACTACTCTACCAAGATTAGGCTTGGTACTTACTGGGTACCGTTGTGGTGTACTCATACTACGCTTCTATACATATTTTGTGCAGATCCAGGTATAATTTATCAGCCTCGGTGTTAGTGTGTGGGGTGACTTGCTTATCAGAGACTTTAAGGTACACTTGCCCGCGTCCGCAGGCCTCGAAGTCCCCTTCTATTCCGTCTTTTTCTTGTTTCTTATGTTATAGTTAGAGAGTGATGTACATGATTTTACAACATTGTATCTATAGCTTGTGACATATTTCTTACTGGGTTTTGGGAGTTGTACTTATATTGAGCTGTAGTTTTCATTTTATTCAGTTGATGCTTCGAGATTTAAAGTTGTTATTTCAGTTATTCACATGTTGTTAGGCTTACCTAGTCTTAGAGACTAGGTGCCGTCACGACATCCTACGGAGGAAAGTTGGGGTCGAGACACATGTAGAGGTGCTTTGGAGCTTACCTTCAGAAATTCTTAATTCCCTCCATTCAAAAGGACAAAATAAGGCTTATACCAATTAGACAAACTCAAGGTTATTATTCCACATCACTTCACCTCCTTCGGCAACTTATTCACTTCTTGAAATCTTCTAAGGTTACACTTTTTGTGCATATCATGCATTAACACTTTTTCACTTACCCATTGTTCACATACCTCAGTGTGCATCACTGAAGATTGACTTTTATTTGTATCACATTTGACATATGTGAGGTATTTAAAGTTCACCTACCCCCCCCCCCTTTGTGCATATGACATACTTTAAATACTCTCAACTTGTGCCCCCACGTGGCACTTTATTTCTTGTAAGTTACATCATCACATGAGCCACTACTATGAGAAGACCTTACCAAGTCGAGAGTCTCCCAATCTCTTGTGAGACTAAGGGTCATCTCTTGCGTTTTGCCTTGTTTACTTTTCTAAAATTCACGAAGGTTTCCTTACATCCGCTTTTCTAATAGATATTTTTGGTCATTCTTGGTATTATCCCAAATAGATCCTCATCCTTATGATTTACAAGGTGCTCGGTACGAACTTGATTGATTCACATTCTCTTACCAATTCGATTCTTGTCATTCCTCGACATCACATCATGGTAAATTAAGGTATTACCTTCCCATTTATCTTGTAACCATTGTGTTTCCTTTTTATTTATTTATTCATTTGTTGTACTAGTAAACAGTGATTGTCACAACAAATAGCTGTCTCAATACCTTGATCTATAATTTACAACATTCCTATATAGGCATTACCCAGTTTTTTCAACCTTCAGTACAAACTTTTGTGAGTTCTGACACAATTCTAACAGAACCAACTAACATTGTCACCTCATTTTATTTTCCATGAGTTCTTAGAATTCGACTTTTGATTCTTGTTCACCACAGTTGTGCATCTTGACTGTATCAATTTTAAATATGTTCTCAACCTTAACCCATCGATTAATTCTTTAATGGATAGTCCGATCCTTCCCAACTATTTTTCAAGCAGCACGTGTAATATCTTGAACCTTGAGCTTTGTGATCGTCACTTCTGTATCTACCACGTCAGGTAGTCAATATGCCCGAGAACCATATCTTTCACTTTAGGCACGATGCATGATCTAGAGTAAGAAAAAGTGAAACTCCCTAAGTATCCTTGTAGCCTCCCTGATATAAGTGCGGCCGGCAACACACTGATAAGAGGGACTCTACTTGACACGACTCCATAGATTTTCTAGGATTCGACTTAGAACCTAGTGCTCTGATACAAAGTTTGTCACGACCCAAATCCACATAATCGACACCCGACACACTATCTGACCAGAGCGAACCAACCCGTATGATGCACCCAAACCATATGCATGAAAACCAATTTAACTGCGGAAGCTCTTTGAGAGTTTTATATATTTTCAAGTTAAATCATGGAACAATTTTCCAATTCAAAATCATACATGAAGCCTCTCATAATCATAACAATGAGACTAAGTAATATAATTAACTTTTCATGTATGTCACGTACAACCCCATTACTACAACTTTTCACAACTATCTATGGAGCCTCTATAGCAAGGAATATAACTACACTTGGGCTAATCCCCGACTAACATAAATTAAGAAAATAACATGATAGCTACCACGAAATAGGAGTGGTGCCTCACCATATACCTCAAGGAGAGAGTCATCCTAGCCCTGCCTGCATGCCACGTATCATACCTCATCTTGCAACACATAGAGTAAGTGAGGCCCTGGAGAGGGGCCCCTAAGGGCTGAGTACACTACATCGGTACTCAATAAGTGTCATAGACTCTCTCTAACTCAAGTTCTTGGGATAAGATTTTACAAAAACTATGCAACCAATATTGGACATAAAGTGATAAACAATTATATAAACCATGCTCTTTGTCATTTCAAATAAAAGACAAGTGAAATGTAAGTCATGCTATAAAGTTTTAGAACGTCTTTATCAACCCAAGATTTTAATAGAAATCACATAAAACCATTTCAATCTCATTAAGTCATTGAAATTATTTTCGGCTCCTTAGGCCTAAACATAAGAAAGTTCTCTTTTACCTTTCACCGGGAGTACTATACCGAGACCGACATAATGAACAACTACTTGGTAATCATCGTAGCAACAAGTATTTGACCCTACTTATCTGGGCGGCTTCCCGTAATGTCGTACGAGTCGACTTAACCTCATTACTTTAAGTAATGATCAACTGCCCTCTCAATGGGGGGGTCTTTATCCCACAAACCTCGGCTCTGCCTTGGAATGTGTCCCTACACCGGCACGTGTAGTTTCATGGTAACAAACTCAACATTCGAACCAGTCTCGGTGGTCTCCACTAGTAACTCCCCAAATATTTGACATATCAAAAATAGATTCATAGCATAATTGCCTCACGGGATCTATTTTTATCAAATCATAATTTTCATAGCCAATCCAAACCATGTGAACAAAATCAAATGAATAACATTTTTCATGTTAAAGCCTTTAGCAATTAACATCAATCTAAAGATACAACAAGTGTTTTCTTTGTTGAAATTTCAAAAGATAAACTTTTTCATGAAAACATATATTTAGCACTCAAGCATTTTGTACTCTTATCAACAAATAAGTTTTAATAAAACTTATAAGAATTTCTTTAAGTGTCATTTTGCCAACAAGTTTTGAAAACAAGACAACAACAACAACAACAACTACCCAGTATAAACCCACAAGTGGGGTCTGGGGAAGGTAGGATTTACACAGCCTTATCCCTACCCTGGAAGGGCAGAGAGACTGTTTCTGATAGACCCTCGGATAAAAAAGGTAAAAGAAGCCCTGATAGCAAGTAATTGCAAGACAAATAATTAGAAAACAAGATTTTTATAAAATTACATGACACTTCATAAGAAGCAATTTAGAAACACATGGAGACATCTTTCCCGCTTGTCCCCACAAGTACGGATGCACATTTACAAATAATACAATGTATCAACTCAAGTCATGCTTTTAAAGAGAATCCCTCAAGAAGAGTAAGTCTTAATAAACTTACCTCAAACTTCAAACTCCAAAAATACTACAATGATCCAATTGATTAAAATATCCAAATATCTCCCACAATTCAATATCTACCATTAGATATCCCGACTACATCAAAATAAATACGAAAAGATTTATAAATATCTATTTAGGCTTCACAATTCAGCAACAAGCCTTCAACGATCCCAAATTATCCAATAGGCTCACCCATTAGCCTATTCAATTACATTCTTATGATTTAATACTCATTTGGAGTCATTAATAACACTACGTTAATTACCCAATATCATCAAGTCAATATTCATTGTCTTCTCCAATAAAACTCTAAGTTCAAGAACATCCATTTCAAGAACTAGTGTTGTATCTTATCCAAATGGTGATTCCCAATTCAATTCATTCATAAATTAAGTTATCAAGTCTATTGGAATCATTAGAAACTCAAAACAATTCCATTTATATCAATTCATTACTATACATCTTCTTCTTTACCCAAAATGGCATTCTCAAGTCCCACCCTTAGGGTTCATATAATATCCTATTAAATCTTCAAATAAATTTCATATATATGCTACCCATACTCCAATATTACATATATATTAAGCTTAAGTGAAGGGATTACATCTTGGTGGAGCAATCTCACTTTTCCTCTTTTTGGTGTTCTTGAAGATTCAACCCATTTCCTATGAATTTGATCCATAATAATGTTAGTGTTATCACTAAATGATGTTATACAAACATCCCTATACCAAAATAACTTACCTTGAAGTGTATTCATGGTGGAAGAGCTCCTCCTTCTGTCTAGAAATCCATTCCAAGTTGAAGAACTGACTATTTCTCTCTCTAAATCCCTTATTTTTACACTTTAAAAATGGGTTTGATGGGTGTGTAGCCTCCTGCATAGGCTATGCATAAAGGCTACGTAGGATGGCCTGCCATTCCTCTTCAATTGGCAGCTGCTGGATTTGCCTATGCACGGTGTGTAGGCTACGCTACTATGCTGCGTAGGCTACGCTACTATACCTTTCATTTTACAGGTCATAAACCATATAAAACTACATATCTTGAGAGTTATACTCGTTTGAAGTTTGGTCTTGTGCGAAATCAGTTGAAACTTAACCCCATCATATAATTTCCAACTTGACTTAGCCATAGGGATCTTCTTAGACCATAAACCATTCTTAATGCACCTCATATATATATTATCATGATCAATTGATATCATTCATATTATTAGTCCTTTTCATACTCGAATTATGATAATTAGCACCCGTCAATCTTCTTAATGGTCTTAAAACACTTCAAAATATTTTGGGGTGTTACACCAAGGCTTTTAGCCAATTTGAGACCTGCAATCACAGCCTCATACTCGGCCTCGTTGTTTGTCAATTTCACAGTTCTAATAGATTGCCTAACTATATTACCCGTAGGTTGTTTCAGCACGATGCCGAGCTCGAACCCCTTTGCGTTCGAAGCATTGTCCATAAAGAGGGTCCAAACTCCTGAGGTAATCTTCGAGGTTAACAATAGTTCCCTTTCCACTTCGATTGTTAAGGCCGGCGTAAAGTCGCCTACGAAGTCTGCCAAAATTTGTAATTTGATGGTAGTTCGGGGCCGATACTCGATTTCATACCCACTAATTTAGACTATGCATTTGGTCAACCGGCTTGAGAGCTCGGGTTTGTGCATGATGTTCCTAAGTGGGTAAGAGGTTACAACACATATGGGGTGGCATTTGAAGTATGGTTTTAACTTTCTGGAGGTGCTTTGCAAAGCGAGCGCCAATTTTCTAGGTGAGGATACCTTGTTTTGGCCTTGCCTAGAGTTTTACTAACATAGTAAACAGGAAATTGCGTACCTTCCTCTTCCCGGATTAAGACTACACTGACCGCCACCTCGGATACCGCCAAGTAAAGGTACAACTGCTCATCCGCCTTCGAAGTATGGAGTAGGGGTGGACTCGAAAGGTACCGTTTGAGTTATTCCAAAGCTTGTTGGCACTCCGGGGTCCAAGAAAAGTTCTTCTTCTTTTTCAATAGTGAGAAGAACTGATGGCTTTTGTCTGAGGACCTCAATATGAACCGGCCCAGGACGTCTATACGCTCGGTTAGCCTTTGAACGACCTTGACACTGTCCACCATGGTGATGTCTTCTATAGCTTGGATTTTATCGAGATTGATCTCGATCCCCAGTTGGACACCATGAACCTGAGAAATTTTCCGGATCTGACCCCGAATGCGCATTTTTTCGGGTTCAGCTTCATATTGTATCTCCTCAATATGTCAAGGTTTCTTGTAAATATTTCAAATGGCCCTCTACTCACAGGGACTTGACTAACATTCGTCAGTATAAACCTCCATTGATTTTTCTATTTGTTCTTTGAACATCTGGTTTACTAGGTGTTGATAAGTGGCTCCGGTATTTTTACCCCAAACGGCATTACGTTGCAGCAATAGGTGTCGAATTTAGTGATAAAAGAAGTATTTTCTTGATTTCCCGGGTCCATATGGATTTGGTTGTACCCGGAATAGGCATCGAGAAAGATGAGTATCTCGTGCCTGATCGTCGCATCGATCATGCGATCGATGTTAGGAAATGGAAAAGAGTCCTTAGGACATGCCTCGTTCAAGTCTTTGTAATCTATGCACATTCTTAATTTATTTCCTTTTTAGGCACTACCACTACGTTAGCTAACCAGTCCGGGAATTTAACTTCCCGAATGGAGCCTATTTTAATGAGTTTAGCTACCTCATCTTTGATGAATGCATGTATGACTTCGGACTAAAGCCTCATATTCTGTTTAACCGGGTGGAACTTTGTATCCAAACTCAACTTATGAGTGTTTATCACCGACGGGATCCCTATCATATCAAGATGGGACCAAGAAAAACAATTTATGATAGCTATAAGAAATTTAATGAGTTTTTTCCAGAGCTCGGGAGTTATCCTCGTGCCCAGGTATACCTTCTGATCGGACAAATGTTCGATCAATATGACTTGCTCCAGCTCCTCGACCGTCGATTTGGTGGCATCAGAATCATCATGGGTGATGAATAACCTAGGGACTCTATAATCATCATCCTCTCCTGCTCCCTGCTCCTCTAGTTCGATCGGGGCCGGTATCGGTGATTGCTATTTAATTTCTTCCTTCCTAATCAGCTTCGTGTTTTTTGATGTCGAGAGCACGGGCACCGGGATCACCTCATCGACTGTAAACATTTCTTTTGCTATTGGTTGCTCTCCGTAAACCGTCTTGATTCTTCCCGGTGTGGGGAACTTCAGTGTCTGGTGTAATGTCGAGGGTACTACCCTCATGTTGTGAACCCAAGGCCTTCCGAATAAGGCGTTATAGCTCATGTCCCCTTCGATCACGTAGAATTTGGTATTCTAAATCATCTCGACGGTATTTACTGGTAAATTTATTTCTTCTTTGGTAATTTCGCATACCATGTTAAATCTGTTCAACACCCGGACTGCCATCACTATTTGATCTTGTAGCCCCAACTGTTCTACGACCCTCGATCTGATGATGTTGGCCGAGCTTCCCGGATAAATCAACACACGCTTGACTCAGTATTTGCTTATAAGTATGGATATTACCATTGCGTCATTATGAGGCTACAGGATGCCTTCGGCATCTTCGTCGCTGAATGAAATGACTCCCTCCAGGATATAATCTCGGGTGCGCTTCTCCCTCGTGATGGATAGTTTTGTGCGCTTTATCACGGGCCCTTGAGGGACATCGACCCATCCAATGATCATGTTGATGACGTGTTGAGGTTCTTTTTGGTCAGCCTGTTTGTTGGAGTCCCTGTTCCTAAAGTGGTTTTTGACTCGATCACTCAAGAATTCCCGAAGATGCTCATTATTAAATAATCGTGCGACTTCTTCCCTTAGTTGCCGACAGTCCTCAGTCTTGTAGCTATGAGTGTCATGATACTTACACATCAGGTTAGGGTCTCTCTGGGTAGGGTCAGATTGCAATGGTCGAGGCCACTTGGTCTCATTGATGCATCCAATGGAAGATACGATGCTTGTTGCGTCAACGTTGAAGTTATACTCTGACAATCTTGGAGGTTCCCTCCCCCCGAGCTACCTGTCGAAACCACTTTTTCTCATTAGACCTCGGTTATTGGTTCCCCAATCGCTTCTCTTTTCATTTCTTATAGAGTTTCCCCCGGACCCATTCCCCCTTCGATCTGCATTGTATGGTTGGTATCGATCTCTGATTGACGATTCTCTTAGGCATGTCATCGGTTCTTATGGGATAAATGGAACTAGAAGGGGCTACGAGTTGGTCATCCTCGACTCTGATTTTTGACTGGTACATGTTGTGGATGTCGACTAAAATAACCGTAGGGTATTCTACCAAGTTTTGTTTCAACTGCTGCAAAGCCAAGGAGCTTAGGTGGTTGAGTCCCTGAGTAAATGCCTGAACAGCCCAATCGTCTGCAACCGAAGGCAGGTCAATTTGTTCCATTTGAAACCTCAACACGAACTCCCTCAGCATCTCGTTGTCCTTTTGCTTAACCTTGAAAAGGTATGATTTTCTGGCCTCGACCTTGATGACCCCGGCAAGAGCCTTCACAAAAACATCTACGAGCATAGCAAACGAATCAATGGAATTTGGGGGCAAGTTCTGGTACCATATCATCGCTCCTTTTGACAGAGTTTCCCCAAACTTCTTTATAACATTGACTCAATTTCGTCGTCCTCCAAGTCGTTGCCTTTGATGGCGCATGTGTAGGAGGTCACATACTCATTTGGATCTGTGGTTCTGTTATATTTTGGAATATCAGGCATACGAAACCTCTTCGGGATTGGTTTCGGTGTCGCGCTCGGAGGGAAAGGATTTTGGACAAATTTCTTGGAGTCAGGGTCCTTCAATATTGACGGCACTCCTGGGATTCGATCAACTCAGGAATTATATGTCGCTACCTTCTTGTCGTTTGCCTCAATTTTATTTTCACCAAATTCCACTCGTTTCGTTAATACCTATAGCATTATCATTACTTCAGGGCTGACACCTGACTTAGCTTCGCCCGGCCTTTCGGTGATTTGCTCATTTCTTCTGGTGTTTTCCTGGGGCGGTTCGGGCTGAACTCTGCTGGGGACATGGATTTTGTTTTGTAGCTCCGCTATCGCCTCCTGCTGAGCCTGCAATATTTCGAAGATCAATCGTAGACTAACCTCGTCGCCTTCGCCTTCGGGTGCTCCTAGAGCCGTTGGTCGGGCTCCTCCACGAATGTTGTTTTCGTGGTCAGTAGGAAGGTTGGCGTCGATGGCCACATATGAGTTAGCATCGACTAGATCTACGACTGGGACCCCATTGGGATCAGCAGAGTCACCTCTTTGCTAGGCACTATATTCTTGTTTTCGTCATCATGGCCAGACCCATCCTCAACGTTCAAGTGAGCGGACTAAGAATTTTACATTTTTAACCTAAAGTGAAATTGAGACCTTAAAGAACAAGTGTAAAATAGAGTGTGTTATGGAGATTTGTATCAAACCACCACTATTATCCTTAGCCCCCATGGTGGGCGCCAAATTGTTTACCCTTAAAAATGGATAACAATTGAATTTCTACGTGGTTTTAAGGATATGTGCGTAGACGGTTAAAATTTCATTAAATCTAAATCCATAAAAGATTTAAATTTTACCATAAATTAAATATATATTAGTCCAAATAAATATCATGGAATAATATAATTGGGTCAATTATTTAAATCCAATTAAATTAATTTAAATAAAGGTCCAATATACCATTGGGCTAGCCCATTCTTCTATCAAATGGATCAGCCCATAAGCCTTAAGCCCAATAACGCGCTAGGGTTTTCTTGGAGACTACTCCACCCCACACCTATATAAAGGGGTCAAAGGAGAAGGCTAAGACACAAGCAAGTAAGCAGAAGGAAAGGCTGAAGAAGCTCTGAAGAATAGCATCAAGGTATCTATCCCCATCTACAATCTTTATCTGTGGTCAAATCCCAAAGGCGAATGCAATCATAAGCGGGAGGCATCAAATCATCCGTTCGTGATAACCCAACAACAAATCCTGGTTCGTGACGACCTTCAAAGTGTTCGTGACGCACCATAAATCTGAAATCCGTGAAGTTCAAGATCAAGCTCTCATGCTCTTGAACCATCGTTCGTGAGGAGAAGAATCAGAGTACTACATCTATTTAGATTCGAGATATTCTAGATATTATAACTCCATCACTTGAAATTGAATATAATATTTGTCACTATATTTCTTGTCTTGATTATTATTTTTTAGGAACGAAATTTAGTTCTTATAAATTTTGGCACCCCCGACGGGACCATCACTACCTCTCATCTCTTCTCTTCGAAGTTCAAGGATACCAAGATGACCTCAATGAAAATCAACCCTAGATCTAAGTCCAAAAGTGGATTGAAAGTTGCCATGGAGATTGTTGGCCAAATCAAAAGAAGCAAAGCCGAGATGTTAGGACAATAAATGCTTGAAGTGTCGTCCACAAATCATGTGTTTGGTTCATCTTCTCAAAAGAAGTAAGATCCTCCATGTACATGCTAGAAGAAGGGAACAACATCGTTGAGGTAGTCGAACGAACATTGGCGCGATTCATCCTTTCAAAAGAATGCCATCACCAGTTCAATAATCCCTTCATGTAGAAAGATGATGAAGTCTTGAGCAATGAATTTTCTCCAATCTCTCCTCGTGTCACTCCAAAATCTTCTCTCTATCCAAGTGATGATCCATACCATTATTCGTCCTCTGCGCTGGTCATGCAAATGATGATGATTGAAGCTTCAACCATATAAGAACAACTTGTAAATTTGACAAAAGCAGTTGAAGGCCTGACAAAATACATGAAATATCAAGATGATAAACTTTCCAAGTTAATGAATAAGGTGGAGAGTATGACGGAGGAAGAATCAATCCAAGCACCTATGAAGCTTCGAGAAATTCAAGAGAAAGGAGAGTCCTCTGCAAAGCTAGCAACAATAACCAAAGAGCTCCAAGTCTCTTCTGATGGACAGATTCATGTTGAGCAATTGAAGGACTTCTTCATAGGGGCCATCAAAGATAAAATCGAGCCTTCGCCTAAATATTTCCTTACATACGCAAAGCCGTACACACAAAGGATTGATAACTTGAAGATGCCAAGTGGATATCAACCTCTTAAGCTTTAACAATTCGATGGTAAAGGGAATCCCAAGCAACATGTTGCACACATCGTCGAGACGTGCAATGATGATGGAACTTATGATGATAACCTTATCAAGCAATTTGTTCGATCTCTCAAAGGAAATACTTTCGATTGGTACATAGATCTTAAACCTAGTTCCATTGATAGTTTGGAGCAACTCGAGCAAAGATTCCTCAATCGCTTCTATAGCACAAGGCGTATTGTGAGCATGATTGAACTTACAAATGCCTGCCAACAGAAGGAGGAGCCAGTTATCGAGTTCATCAATCGCTGGAGGAGTTTAAGCCTTAACTGCAAAGATTGTCTTAGCGAAATATTTGGCATCGAAATGTGCATCCAAGGTATGCATTGGGTCCTTCGCTACATCTTGCAAGGAATAACACCTAAAACTTTTGAAGAGTTGGCCACCCGTGCACATGATATAGAATTGAGTATGGCTACACATGGAGATCAAAGGTTGTCTGTCTTTGAAACTCACAACGAAAAACAAGTAGACGATGCCAAGAATGAGGGAAAGTATTCATCCGAAACTAAAATCGAAGAGTCCATGCATGTTGCAATTCTCCTTGATGCATGAGTGTAAACTGCAAGTCGCAATGCTCCTTGACGCATGAGCCTAAACTACAAGTTGCAATGCTCCTTGATGCATGAGTCTAAACTGCAAGTCGCAATGCTTCTTGATGCATGAGCCTAAACTGCATGTCAAAGCACTCCTCAACGTACGAGCATAAACTACTAGTTATGATGCTCTTTGACACATGAGCATAACTGTATGCCACGAAGCTTCTCAAATTCAAGTTGTCTTCAAGATATAAAGCTCCTCAAATTTGAGCAAAGTCTTCGGGACGTAAAAATCCTCAAATTTAAGCAAAGTCTTCATGTTGAAAAATTCACCAAAATTGAGCGAAGTCTTCAAAGTTGAAAAGCTCTTCTAATTCAAGCAAAGTCTTCAAGTTATAAAACTCCTCAAATTTGAGCAAAGTCTTCAAGATGAAAAAGCTCTTCAAATTTGAGCACAGTCTTTAAATCACAAAGCTCTTCAAATTCGAGCAAGATCTTCTGCGTTCTAAGCTTTGGAATAAAGACTTTCGTGATGGTGCCTTTCACACACATAAAAAGAAAATTCAAAGATGAGTTTGTGAAAACTTTGAGGATGGAACGATTTGCCATCATAATATACTTACATCAATTTCTTCATAGTAAATGGGTCTTGGTCAATCAAGGGGGTCTTTTTACCACGCCTAGGAGCATAATCTTCTCGCTCAAGTTATATCTTACAGCCAAAAAGAAAGGATGCTTCATGAGTTTTTTTAGAAGGTGCAAAGAGAAGTTGTTCTATGCCAAATCATAAAGGTTGAGGCACTCCATGTGATTCCCCCCACAAGCTTGAAAGATGAGGTAGGATGTGTAGTTTCTCTCCATTGATAAAAATGAAAAAAAAAGTTGCTCCAAGTGCCCCTCTTACAAAGCTGCAAAGGAGAGATGTGCCACATACTTGCTAGCCAAAGTTGGAAAGAGCTACTCCAAGTATCAATCTCCCCAAGCCGCAAAAATGAGATGCACATGTACTTGCTCTACAAATGTCGTAAGGAGGGGTATGCTCTTAGTTGTCTCCGCCAAAAATACTAGAAAGATGGATGCACCAAGTAGTTTCTCGTCAATCACGTGGACATCACCACTGTCTTCTTGGTCTGATACAAGACCGTTTGCACTCCTTCAAAATCTGTAAAAAGGAACAAAAAATGCAGTTCACAGTGCTTGTCGCACGATGCTTCAAGTCGACATTTTGCCATACGCCTCAACTCGTTATGGTGGAAGCGGTGTCAATCGCATGAAACTTTTGGTTCTAATTTCTTGAGCGGTGCTAATGTCACGGATCTTTAACTCAGCAAGTATCGGTGTCAACGACACGACGCTTCAATGCGGATGGATGGTGAACATTGTGACATGCACTTCTCTGCCAAATCTTGATGGATCGTAAGCTTCATGCACCTTTTCGCCTACAAAGAAAAGGAGAGTGCCAATCATCAACTTCTTCTCATGATGCGGATTGGAGAACTCGTCATGTATATTTTCTCCAAACCTGCAAAAAAAAAAAAAAAGGAAAAAGAAGTATGCTACCCGAACAATCCTCTTGATTTCAGCGCTTGATTCAAAGATTTGTTGCGACTGGATCAAAAAGGGTAGAACTTTGAGTTTTATGCATGTTATAGATCTCAGAGTCTTCTTTCGAATGCCACAAACGGCTCATGATCTAGACACTCTTGTCTTGAGATATGAAATTTACGGCGAGAGTGCGCAAAGCTGTAAGCTGAACGGGCCAGACATGTAGATCAACTTAAGAGCTTAAGTACAGCCAATCTAGAACGACTTTGGCTATGAATTTATGATATGTTACGGTCCTATGAGTCTAGTTTCAGTATAATTAAACGGCTTGTAATTTGGGATCTCCTACAATGAGATCTGAATTGTTTGCCACAGACGTACAAAGCTGACAGCTCCAGGTAGCTTCTGCAACCAACAAAAAACGTGAATAACTTTTTCAAAAAAAGAAGCAAGAAAAAGAGAATAGCAAAAAAGCAAAATGGAAGCCCAAGCCCTTTCTTGAGAGAACGTTAACTCCTCGTATTAGTTAATGTGGATACTGTAACAATAAGCCATATGAAGTTTTGATGAGAAAAGTTTGGAGGAACACCTGCTATTTAAAGTTATGTTAAGCCGGTTGTGCTTTCATTAACGTGCAGGAATTTTCCTTTCAAGGGAAAGGAAATTCCTTGTGTGTTAGAAAGTCTTACATGGTAAAGGAAAAGTTTTGAGACAACTGCTCAAAAGGGCACCACAACAAGAGTTTGATTTGAGTTAAAAGAAAACTATTTTTCTTGGTTCAAAGTCAAGAAATTTCCTACCATATCTAGCAGTCTCATATTTGTCCAACTTGGAATGGATTTAACCTTGGTTATTACTTTATTAAATCCATACTTCGTAAGTAAATATATGGAATCTCCTTCCTTTTGGAAGAAGTTAGAGGATCTATCTTATCGCAGAGGGTCTAAGTGTTATATTTTGACCAAATTACTAAACATGGTTGAGAAAAATATTCTATTTAGAGACTCTAAATTTCACGGATACTTAAGTCTCGTCTTCAAAATTTCTCATTATCTGTATCCCGACGGTTAAAATTTTATTAAATTTAAATTTATAAAAGATTTAAATTTTACCATAAATTAAATATATATTAGTCCAAATAAATATCATGGACTAATATAATTGGGTCAATTATTTAAATCCAATTAAATTAATTTAAATAAAGGTTTAATATACAACTGGGCTAGCCCATTCTTCCATCAAATGGATTGGCCCATAAGCTTTAAGCCCAATAACGCACTAGGGTTTTCTTGGATACTACTCCACCCCACACCTATATAAAGGGGTCAAAGGAGAAGGCTAAGACATAAGCAAGTAAGCAGAAGGAAAGGGTGAAAAAGCTCTGAATAATAGAATCAAGGTCTCCATCCCCATCTGTAATCTTCGTCTGTGGTCAAATCTCAAAGGCGAACGTAAATCATAAGCGGGCGTCATCAAATCTTCCGTTCGTGATAACCCAACAACAAATCCTGGTTCGTGACGACCTTCAAATTGTTCGTGACGCACCACAAATCTGAAATCCGTCAAGTTCAAGATAAAGCTCTCAAGCTCCTGAACCATCGTTCATGAGGAGAAGAATCAGAGGACTACATCTATTTTGATTCGAGATATTTTAGAGATTGTAACCCCATCACTTGAAATTAAATATAATATTTATTGCTATATTTCTTGTCTTGATTATTATTTTTCAGGAACGAAATTTAGTTGTTACATGTAGATTAATTCAATACAAATGATCATGACGTTAGATAAGCGGATTAAAGATAAAATAAATAATCAAACCAGTTGTGATGTTCGATCCGGGCTCGGATCTTAGATTAACGATTATTCTGCCCTCGACTCGGAGCCAAAAATGTACGAAGAGTTATGAGCGAAAATAAGAACTTTGAATAATTTGGAAGCATAGAAAACAAATCTATATTTTTTTTTATATGCGTATTATAATGTGTCCGTTCAATAAAAACTACATCCTCCCTTTATATAGTAGTAGAGTTTCACCCCTAGTACAATTCTAAGAAAGGTAAAGAATCTTCTTTTTAGTTAATTATCGATCCGCTGCCGATACGGGCCGAGATCTGCGCCGTGATATCCGATGGAGTGCAGATATCGCGGCCCTTTGTTGGTCGTGGGTAACCATTATCGTGTCTTCCGAGGTCTCGGAGCTCGTTTCGGGATCAGAGAAGTAATGTCTTATCAATCCCGGTGACACCACTCCTTTCAGACCTTAATACGAGGTGTTCCGGCTTTAATTCCAACCCCATATAATCGTGCCTTTGCTTCTTTTGACCCTGTATAGGTTACCCTAGTTTTACCCGTATACGCTTCTACTATTCTACTTCCCGACAACAGAAAACTCAAGGTATAGCTTAATATATTTTTCAACAAATATTGAACGAACTTATATTTATATTGTTTATGTTACTCCTAATACCCATGTACGTTTGAAACAAGGGAATGAGGTATATATATATATATATATATATATATATATATATATGCTCCGTATATAAGAACTAACATTAATAGGAAGAAATTTTCCTCATCCGTTGTAGTATTCCAATAACTAGAACCAAGGAATTTGTCTTGAAAAAGTGACACGCAGATGAGAAATGAATACCTTATTTGTCAATTGTCATGGCGCTAATGTCATCCTCTCTTCCCGTTGCTGAATAGATAAATACAAAGTCGAATTTTGAAACATTTTGACATTTTCATGGTGTTTTTCATGAAGAGAATATTCAATATCATTTAAATTTTCAATCAAAATCCACTCACAAAGGCTATTGCTAACACTATATATACCTGAATATAGGAAGCATTAATTACACAACTTATAACATTAGAGCTTAAAGTCAAATAATACAACTTTGGCCATGGCAAGAAAATATTTAGCTCCTACTGCCGTTGCCTTTATAATTTTGATACTCATCATTTCTCCATTTTGTTGTAATCTTTGTGAAGCCCATGATCATGTCTTCTCCGTCGATACGACAGAAAAAATCTCAAATGAAAATACTACTACGCTGCTGCTACTACTACTACCAACTCGCCTGCTTTCGTACCCATGGCAAGTGAAAAAACCAGCCATAGTACAAAAAATGTTACAGAAGAAGAGATACGGAACAGAAGTTTGCTAGTGTTTGGATTTGGGGATTGCAGCTGTAATCTATGCTTTCCTCGAAGTTGTAGTTGTCGTCTTTGTGCTTACCAACTTTGCTGCCTCGGGAAAAAGTAAAACACAAAAAACACGTCGATTCACAATTTAAGTATCACGCATAGAAATTAAAGAGCTGAGCCTGAAATATATATTTATTTATAATTCAAAAGCCATGGGACAACAGACTCTTGTTTCATGGCTCCTAAGTTATACAAAATATTTAGTATCTCTTGTTTTTTTTGGGCAACTTTATTTCATATGGTCCTATATTGTTAGAGCAAGAGACGTTGCTATGTAGTGTGTAAGCTCTCCAATATTTGTCAATCTTGATGAGGATACAAACTGTAACGTTATATTGCTTAATTTCGCGCAATGTGTCTTGCATTTAAAAAGAATTATGATATAGTTTGGTAAATTCCTTTTTTTACCTTCTATTTGACAGTATCATAGAATTCAGCATCGATCTTAAATATTAACTTAGGAGTTGTCACCTAATCGTCTAAAGAAAAGCAGAAAGTTAAATATGAATGATTTAAATATTTAAATTAAAGAATAAATTAAATTAACTAGCTGAGAATTGATTGCTTCTTATGGGTGAGAGATAATATATGGTCTTGATTTCCCCAATTGTTAAATTGATTAACTTTTTTTTGCTTCTAATTAACTTCATTTTAGTTTCATGCAATTAATTTAGGTCCTCTTCTAATTGATGGAATCTTTCAATCACTACCAACTCTTCCTGATCGAGCATAATTATGGATTTAGAAAATGCCTAACTAAATTGATTACGAGAATCATTTGTTTACCCCAAAAATAAATAATAATTAAATTGCGGTTTAAAGAATACGTACGTGATTTAATTCAATATGAATAATTAAGAATAACAGATAGATGAAGTAAAGACAAAATAAACGATAAAACTAATTGCAATATGATGGCCAAGTCTGATCTTAGATTGAATAGTGATATTCGTCCTTGATCGGACCCTCGATGCAAGCTCGGTCGTGAGCAAAGAAAGGAACAAAAAAGTAATGCCTTGAATAGTAGCTAGAAGATAAAAATATATTTTCTTATTACCTTGAATTGCGTGTCACACTAAAGAAAAACTTCTCATTTATATAGTAGGAGAATTTCAGTCCTAGTATAAGTTTAAAAGAGGTAAAAATCTTCTTTTTCGGTAATTGTTGATCCATAATTGATACTGAATGAGATTCGCGCCGTTATATCCGGTTGAGGGCGAGTATTACAGCCCCATATCCGTCATGCATAACCGCCCACCTCGTCTCCCGAGGTCTAGAAGTTATACTCGGTCTGGGATGCGTCACTTTACCATGTCTGATGTCGGATATATCGTTCATTCTTCCTGGGTCTCGATATGAGGGGTCTCTGGCCTCGATTACAATTTCGCGGATCCGTGCTCTCCCTTCGTTCTCTCATCGGGGAATCGGGGTAGACATTGCCCCCGATTTTACCCAACAGATAGTCCCCTTATTTTTCGTAGGGTATATTTATCGAAGCGACGAGAATAAGTGAACCCCGGTTCCTTCCTTCGTACGCTACAATCGAGTTGATGGGTGATCGCGTCCAAATGCACACTTCGTAAAAGGTATGAAACGGTCGTGTGTAATTATACTAACCCAACGAAGAGTTAGGGTCGAATCCACGGGGAGCTAGATGGGAGTTAGGGGGTATATATTCTAATACGTGAAATTGAATTATCTTAATTTGCACTTCCACAAAAAAAAAATGTTTCTATTTCTAATTTTATACTAAAGTTTGCAGAATAAAGAAATAAGACTAGGATAGTTGTTTTTGATATTTTTCAAATTGGTAAAAGCCTAGAGTATTGTCCATTACCTAGGTTTTTGCCTAATGCGATAGAGACCTTAATGCTTGTTTTGTTCATTGGGGTGTAGTATAGATATAAACTCTCAATTACTTACTCAATACCTCTCGGTCAGAGAGTATTTTTGCCCAATTTGGCTTTCTCAAGACCAAATGGGTATCACATAAAACAATTGATAAAAAGCTCAAGTCGGGTTATTACTATCTCTAGGTTAAACCCTTTAATTGGGTTAATCAATCTCTCGATTGACCCAATTTCTTGTTAGCCAAGTTTTCATAGACTAAGTCTTTCTTTCTCAAGTAGAGACTAAGTCAAATAGGCATGAACTAATGTTTGCAACCATTAATTCCACAAATTAAAGCATAAACTAGGCTAAATAACAAACACGCAATCATAAACAAGCACTAATTTAATTACCCATAAGGTTAACACACTAGGATTGGGTCACAACTGTAGTAGAAATCTAGCTAATCATGCTTGGGTTTGAAGAAAAAGAAGAAGATATACTAATTAAACTCATAATGTAAGCTTAAACTAATAAAATCTATTGTAAAATATACCAAAATATAGTAAACTTCTAAATGAAACAAAGAAAAAGTGCTACAGTACTTGTTGATGTCAAACCTTGACCTAATTTTGTGAAACTCTTCTATTTATACAAATCTGAAAATCTTAGACAAAAAGACCCCTCGGGAGGTTCTGCGGCCGTACAATTCCATGTGCGGTACGCAGATGTCTCCATCTTGCATTAGCTGCTATTCCGCGACCGCACAATTCTGAATTGCGGCTACGAGGCAATATTTCTATGGTCTGTAGATTTAGCAATGCGGCCGCAAGGCACATTTTTGCTATCCGCAAGGCACAAATATTGTGCGGACCACAATTCGAGGAACTCTAGACTTGGATTTTTGTCAACTCTCTGATCTTGGATCCGAACCCAGCTGTTACGCCGCACAATTCATATGCGGTCCGCAATTTGCTTAGAAGTCTGCTGAGTTTTTATTCCTTGATTGCGGCCGCAGATGGAATTCTGCGGACTGCACATTATAAGCTTTTGTGTCTTTTATTGCCTTGTGTTTAGACTACTCCTTTTTTAGTCAAATTTCTTCTCAGGAGTCCAACATCTAGCATTCTTGCAATTTTGCACATTTTATTAGTTCCGAGAACACAAGTCAATGCTTTTAGAATAAAACAAAAGCTAAAAGGCGCTGATAAGTAGTCAAAATCTTCACTTATCAATGGGTCAACGAAACATCCCATCAGTCGCGTTGTTCTGACTTCAGACACGTGTCAGCCGCCGGTCGACTGTCCTTGAATGTGAAACATCACACAATGATTGTCCTTCATCTATAAGAACTCTGACCCCTTTTTCACTTCTCCGCTTTCCTATTTCAGAGCTCTTTGATTTACCCTCAAATTCTACACTTACCTTTAACCTCTTCAAATCTTCAAACATTGCCCATTTGATTTTCATATCTTCATTCTCAAATTTTCATACTTTCTCTTTGAATATTCACCCCAGACCATTATATCTTCATCCCATCTTCAAATCTTCATATATTTTCTTCAAACCTTCATATTTTCCAGAATCCGATGGAAAATATTTCCAAATTTTTGACTCAGCAAATCGCTCATTCATCTTCTAACTCGGCCACAGATGCCGAGGTCGCCCAGGAGCCTCCCTTGAGGAGCTTCATCCCCAGAGGTTGCTCTATTGAGAATGACTTCAACATCGAGAAGTCTTCCAGTCAACATGACCGAGGCGATAGAGCATGGAGGTATATATGCTCCGTTACTGAGGATACACTCCCCACAGTTCGGGTAGACTGTAATTGGGAGGGCAAGGGGGTGGTCATCTCTAGGCCCAATGAAGACATCACCACTCACGTGGAGGGGTACCTAAGTGTTTACACTTACCCCTTCATGCTCGCCTCAGTAGACCCCATAGTCCTCGACTTCTGCAAAAGGTACAAGGTCTGCCTTGGGCAGATTCACCCATCCTTTTGGAGGATAGTAATCCTCCTCCGCCACTTCGTAAACATTACTGAAGCACCTCGGTTCACCCTCGACCATCTACTTCATCTCTACAGTCTCTGAATCTTTCGAGGGGGGTTGATCAAGCTCATTCTCCGAGCATGTAAAGCTTCGTTCTCGAGCATCGATGAGGATCAAGATCGAGGTTGGCAGGGGAGGTTCGTTCGAGTGAAAATTGAAGACCTCATTCCTCCCAAATTTCTATCGTTCCCTGAAAAGTGGAACGCATCTCGTAAGTCTTTTCCTTCTTGGGTATTTGGCACTCTCTTTTATTATTTTCCTAATTGCTTGTGTTTACCGTTGTGCAGCGGTTGTCCAGGTTCCTAATGCAGTCCCCCGCTTCAAGGAGTGGATCGAGGGGATATGCAAAAAAATGTCATACTTCGAGCGCCCATGGCGCCAGATCTCGAAGACAAGTGGGAGACCCATTCTTATGGTGAGGCTTTCTCCTGAATAATTACACTCACACACTTGATCTTTATTTCGCTAAGTCTTCTTCTTTCTCACAGGTTTGCCCAAGACCACCGAGCTCAGGCCATTGGACAAGGGCCCGTCTGTGCTCGCCGAACCCTCCACTTCGGCACAGCCCGTGACTGCCTCAAAGAAGAAGAAGAAGAAGAAGAAGAAGAAAAAGAAGAAGAGGAAGTCCTCGGGCTCCCTGGATGCCGAAGTAAAGAAGAAGAGGGTGGTCGTTCGGGTCTGGAAAAGCAACAAAAAGAGCACCAAGTCCATGTTACCAGATTCTCATTCCCTCTACCAGCTCAGGGATTACCCCGAAGATGACGACCTTGAGTTCATTGCTCACGAGTTGACTATCAATGAGGGGGAGCAGGCGATAACCGAAAAGGGTGGCCAAGAGGTTGATCCCCCTCTAGCTCGGGAACTAGAGGGAGAGTCGGAGGCCAAGGACTCCCGAGAAGCAGCTCCTGCCCCGAAGGAGGTGGATGGTGTCATCGACATTGCGGAGACAGCGTCCCACACTAAGTGCATGTTCTAAAAGGCTCAAGTTGATAAAGATAAATGAAACGAGACGTCACCGGTCCCAGATGACGCCCTCAACATGTTTTTTGACGGCATGGACATGACTGCGTTAAAGAACTACTCCGGGCTTGGTCACTTAGAGGTCCCAAAAAATGATGTGCCATCGGGAGCGGGCTAGCCAAGCTCGAGCCCGAAACTAGTATGGTAGTTACCTGCCCCGAGTGTGGATCCTGACCGTAAGAGAATAGTCATTCTTACTATCCCAGTGGATGCTCGGGCATTGTCCTCTCCGGTGAGTGTGGCCAGCTACCTTCGTTTCCTGGTGATCGAGGAGGACCAGGCAAAATTGAACGAAGTAGGCACATCAAGCCTCTTCAACGAGGCGCAACAGGCACTGAACCGGGTAAGACGTCTATACTTTGTGGATTTTTTCTTAGCATTTTCTAATGACCTCATTATTTTTTAGGCTTTAGTGCTTCATCATGATAGCTTCCTTCGGTCTCGCTTGGAAATCGGTAAGCTCGAGTTCGAGATCAAAGAACAGATACGGAAGAAGGACATGTATAGGGCTCTTAGTGAACAACAAGACTAGGCTCTTAAGGATCTCCCAACTCTCCGGGCCGAGCTGGAATAGGCTCAAAAGGAGGCCTCGTCTTTGAAATTGGAGCATGCCGATCTGGTCGAGAAGGTAAGGATCTTCGAGGCTAAAAATAAGGAACTAATCGTGATGCCTAACAACGCAACTTTGCAGGTCCAAGAGAATATAGACTTGATCGATCACCTTTCGTCTGAGATGGATGAGGTCAAGGCCGCAGCCGAGGCTTCAGAAAAAGAGGCTACAAAAGAGGAGCTGGCATCGGTCAAGGACCAGCTTCTGGTTGCAAAGGATAAGGACGACAAGTGGTCTCAGCTAAATGATGAACTCCGAGTACAGCTAAACTCGGTCGTCACGAAACAAGATGCCTTCCGCCAGGAATACACTGCGCTGAGGTCCAAATTGGAGGCAACTTTGATCGATTCCTCCGATGCTGAGGATATGCTGGCCTAGTATAAGGTTGATGTGGAGATAGACGATGCAGGCTTAAAGACGAAGACTGAATATGTAAAGTGGTTATACCGGAGAGAGACCCTCTAGGAGATTCACACCCGAGGTTTTGACCTGTCGGCAGAGATTGAAGAAGCCAAGAGAGTCAAGGCAGAGGCAAAGAACTCTATGAGCCTCAGGGTCCCGAAGGCTCCGAAGGTTCCAAGGGTTCCGACAGTTCTGGTGATGAGTCGAGCCCTGGTAAAGGCCAGGCGTAGATACCTTAGCTCTTTTTTGGTTTTCCCTTGTATTTTCTTTTATGTTCATTTTGAGGTCATTTTGTCGTGCCTTTGTAAATAATTTTTGAAATATATAAAAAAATTCCCTTTGGCAATACCAAATCTTTACTTTTTAGCATCTCTTTGCAATTTTTTATTTGCGTATCATTCGTAATGCCTTAGCATAGAATCAAACGTAATCTAGAGTATCTGTTCTTCGGAGGCCCGGATGGGGCCCGATTTCGATGGCAACTCTAGATTACTCGTGGCTTCGATAAAATCGAAGGCCTTTAATATGGTTAAGTGTCTTAGATGATGTTTTTGCCGAGGGTAACCTTTTAATGGGTTTTGATTATACGTAAGGGTCTTACATTCTGAGTACGACTTCGGACGTCTTCGAGCCATTTTTAGGGTGGCTGTAACCTTTCGTATTCGAGCACTAAGCTTGATGCCTTCAGGGTTTGATAGCCCGGGTCGTCCGAATGTTTTATCGGATGACAGTCCCCTAGTAGGGGTAGCCCGTGGGTTCCCCGAGTAGAGGTAGCCCATGGGATTTAGGATCTTGGATCGAAGAATCAAAATGCGTAGTAATATAGTATAAGGGAAGCAGAGATTCCTTTCATTATTTTATATGTTGGGTACATGATCGAAGGCGCATAAGCCTTGTGTCGTGGATAGAGTGGGATAGATGGGCATGGTTCGCATGACCATTTGACCCTTATAATGAATCCTATCCATCAAGCCTTGGCTTTTGACATATACATTTTTCCCTTGCTAAAGATTTTAATCTAGGGGTAATGGCCCCCAATATTCGAGGCCGAACTTGTGAGGGCTCGGATACTGTTGATTCAGTGCAAACGATCATCAATTCCAGTTTAAGGACGATCTTCAAAACTAATGTAGCATGTTTTACTGTTGCCTCATTAAAATCCTTGCCGAAAACCTGCTTCGGAACAAAATCGGTTCAAGGGTATAAGAGTACAACACGTGCTTTCAGACCTAATAATCACATTCGTCCTTGGCCGAGTACCTGCATATGTTAGTCTATAATGTAACTAAATTAAAAAGGAATTAAGTTCGTACCTTAGCAGTAATACCGCTTTAAGTGTGCGACATTCTAATTGTTCAGTAGTTGTACACCATTTCCTGATTCGAGTTTATATGAGCCTTTGTCGGTTATTCTGATGACTCGATACGGTTCTTCACCATTCGGGCGCAGTTTCCCTTTGTTTGGTTTTCCTGGTGTGTAGTATTACCTTTCTCAATACCAAGTCCCCGACTTGAAAATGTCGGAGGTTGGCTCTTCGATTGTAGTACCTCCTTACTCGTTGCTTCTGGGCGGCCAACCAGACCAGGGCAACTTCCCGCCTTTCGTCTAATAATTCCAGGCTCGTGGTCTTGGCCTCACCGTTTAACTCTTCGATAGCATATTGGAACCTGAGGCTCGGTTCCCCTACCTTGACTAGTATTAAGGCTTCTGCTCCGTAGACCAGAGAGAATGGGGTAGCCCCGATACCTGACTTCGAAGTTGTACGATATGCCCACAGGACTTCGGGCACGATTTCCTTCCATTTCCCTTACGAACCAGTCAACCTCTTTTTCAAGTTTTGGAGTATAGTTTGTCATCGATTCCGCCTGCCCGTTTCCACTAGGGTGGTAAGGTATTGATAGTATCTTTTTGATCTTTTGGTCTTCGAAAAACTTACTTACCTTGCTGCCAATGAATTATTTTCTGTTGTCGCAAATGATCTCGGCCGGCATCTCAAATCGACAGATTATGTGATCCCAGATGAAGTTGATGACTTCTTTCTCCCGGACCTTCTCGAACGCCTGAGCCTCGACCGATTTGGAAAGATAATCGTTCATGAATATTATGTACTAGACTTTTTCGGGCACCCATGGCAAGGGACCGACAATGTCCATTCCCACTTCATAAATGGCCATGGTGACAGGACTGGGTGGTGCATCTCTCCCGGTTGATGAATCATCGGGGTGTGTCTTTGGCACGCGTTGCATTTTTCCACGAAGTCTTTCGCATCCTTCTCCATTTCATTCCAGTAGTAGCCGGCTCTGATTAGCTTCCAAACTAAGGATTCTTCCCCCGAATGGTACCCGCAGGTGCCCTCGTGAACTTCTCTCATGGCGTAATTGGTTTCTCCCGGACCTAAGAATCTAGCAAGTAGGTCGAAAAAGGATCTCTTGAACAATGCCCAGTCGAGTAAGCTAAATCTAGCAGCTTTGGTGCGCAGGGCTATCGATTCCTTGGGATCCAATGGCAATTTTCCTGTCTTTGGGTAGTCAATGTATTTGATTCTCCGTTTCCAAGTCAAACTTGTCGAGTTTACTTCGGCATGACCCTTTTCTACCACTGAGTTCATCAGTTGCACCACTTCCCCCAAGTTGAATTCATCGGAGTCAACAGACGATCCCAAGTTAGCTAGTGCATCGGCCTCACTTTTTTGATCTTAGGGTATATGCTGTAGAGTCCATTCCTTGTATTGGTACAGGGTTACCTGTAATTTATCCAAGTACCTCCTCATACGTTCCTCTTTTAATTCTAACGTTCCGTTAACTTGTTTTACGATAAGGAGAGAGTCCCATTTAGCTTCGATCACTTCGGCCCCGAGGCTCTTAGCCAGTTCTAGACATGCAATTATGGCTTCATACTCGGCTTCATTGTTATTCAATTTTATAGTTCTAATAGACTGTATAACTACACTTACCGTGGGTGGTTTTGACACGATACTGAGCCCGAACCCGTTCACATTGGAGGCACCGTCTGTGACTAGGGTCCAGATTCCCGAATTAACCCCCGAAGTGAGCAGTAATTTTTTTTCGACTTCAGGTATCAAGGCCGGCGTAAAGTCGGCCACAAAATCTGCCAAAATATGAGATTTTATGGCAGTTCGGGGTCGGTACTTGATATCGTACCCGCTAATCTCCACGGCTCATTTAACTAGTTGGCCCGAGAGCTCGATTTTATGCATGATATTCCTCAGTGGGTAAGATATTACAATACATATGGGGTGGCATTGAAAGTACGGTATTAGTTTCTAGGAAGTGCTTAGCAAGGAGACCGCTAACTTTTCTAGGTGAGGATACCTTGTTTCGGCATCGTCTAGGGTTCTACTAACATAATAAATAGGATATTGTGCACCTTATTCCTCCCGAACTAAGACACCACTTAGCTCCACCTCGAAAATGGGGGCTCGATAGGTATCGCTTGAGTTCTTCCAAATCTTCCTGGCATTCCAGAGTTCAAGAAAAAATATTTTTCTTTTTCAATAGGGAGAAGAATTGATGGCTCTTGTCCAACGACCTCGAGATGAACTGGCCTAATGCGACTATACGCTTAGTCAGTCTTTGAACCACCTTGACGTTGTCAACTACGGTGATGTCCTCTATGGCCTTTATTTTCGCGGGGTTGATCTCTATCCCCCGATTTGATACCATGAACCCGAAGAATTTTCCCGAGCCAACCCCAAATGCAAAATTCTCCAGGTTTAGCTTCATGTTGTACTTCCTTAGTATGTCAAAGATTTCCTGCAAATGTTTTAAATGGTCCTATACTCGTAGGGACTTGACCAACATATCGTCAATATAAACTTCCATTGATTTCCCTATATGTTCTTTGAACATCCATCTTACTAGGCATTGGTAGGTGGCACCGGTGTTCTTTAATCCGAATGGCAATATGTTATAGCAGTAGGTGCCGAATTTTGTTATGAAAGAAGTCTTTTCTTGATCGTCCGGGTACATACGAATTTGGTTGTACCCGGAGTAGGCGTCGAGAAAACTGAGTATCTCGTGCCCGGTGGTCGCGTCAATCATTCGATCGATGTTAGGCAAAGGGAAAGAATAATTTGGGCATGATTTGTTTAGATATTTATAACCCACACACATCCTTAGTTTATTTCCTATTTTAGGTACTACCACTACGTTAGCTAACCAATTTGGGTATTTAACTTTCCGGATGGATCCTATTTTTAGAAGTTTGGATACCTCATCCTTTATGAATGCATGTTTGATCTCGAACTGTGGCCTTCTCTTCTGCTTAACCGGATGGAACTTCGGGTCCAAACTCATCTTCTGAGTAGTAACCTCCGGTGGGATCCCTTTCATGTCAAGATGGGACCAAGCGAAACAATCAGTGTTAGCTTTAAGAAAATAAATAAGGTTTTTCCTGAGCTCGGAGGTTAACCTCATGCCCAGGTATACTTTTCGATCTAGTAAATGCTCGATTAATATAACTTGCTCAAACTTTTCAACTATTAATTTGCTGGCGTCGGTGTCATCGGGAGCTATGAATGATCCCGGGACGCTGTAATCGTCCTCATCATGCGCTCCTTATCTTCCTATTTCTTCTGTTCGGCTGAGGCCGGCATCAATGATTCTATTTAATCTCTTATTTCTTGATCGGTTCCGCGCTCCTCAATGTTGAAACCGGGGGCACCGGTATCACTTCGTCGAAAACAAACATCTCCCTTGCGGTCGGTTGTTCTTCGTAGACCATTTTGACTCCCCCTGGCCGGTTAGTCTCTTTGATGCGCCCTATGGCCGACATGAGGCTTGCAGTGTATACGTTAAAGTTATATTCCGATAATCTTGGTGCCTCCCTACTCCCGAGCAGCTTATCGAACCTGTTCTTGCTCATCAAGCCCCAACCACTAGGCCCTCGATCGCTTCTCTTCTCGTTCCTTACTTGGTGACGCCCGAATTCATTTCCCCTTCGATCCGCATTGTATGGTTGATATCGATATGGGACTAGTCTTGGATCCTGATCAATGGCTCTCTTAGATCTATCATCAGTCCTGATGGGGTAAATATGTCCAAAAGGGGTCGCGAGTTGGTCGTCCTCGACCCTTATCTTCAACGGGTACCTGTTGAGGATGTCGGCCTAGATTACCGTAGGGTATTCCACTAAATTTTGTTTTAGTTGTTGAGAGGACACGGAACTTCGGGGGTTGAGCCCCTAAGTAAATTCCTGAATGGACCAATCATCTGCAACGGGTGATAGGTTCATCCACTCCATCTAGAATCTTGACATGAACTCCCTGAGCATCTCGTTATCCCTTTGTTTGATCTTGAAAACATCTGACTTTCTGGTCTCGACCTTGAAGACTCTGGCATGGGCCTTTACGAAATAAATTGCAAGCATAGCAAATGAGTCAGTAGAATTTGGAAGCTAGTTATGATACCATATCATTTCTCCATTGGACAAAGTTTTCCCAAATTTTTTCAGCAACATCGACTCGTTCTCATCATCTTCCAAATCGTTCCCTTTGATCGCGCATGTATAGGAGGTCACATGCTCATTAGGAACTGTAGTCCCATTATATTTGGGAATGTAGAGCATACGAAACCTCTTTGAGATCGGCTTTGGTGCCGCGCTCGGAGGAAGGGGCTTCTGGATAAAACTTTTGGAGTCTGGTCCCTTCAATATCGGGGGCGCTCCTGGGATCTGATCGACCCTGGAGTTGTATGTTTCCACCTTCTTGTCGTTGGCCTCAATCTTTTTCTCGCCCGACTCTACCTATTTTGTCAAAGGCTTCGAGCATCTTCATTACCACTGAAGTTACCCCGGGCTCGACTTCACTCGGTCTTTCAATAATTTGTTCATCTTTTCGAGTGCTTTCCCGGGATTATTTGGGCTCGACCTCCTTGTTGGGGGTGTGGTTTTGATTCTACATATGTGCTATTGCCACTTGTTGAGCCTACAACATTTTGAAAATCAGTCATAGGCTCACCCCATCACCTTCATTTTCGGATGCTTTTCGAGCTGTTGGTCGTGGTTCGCCACGAACACTATTTTCGGGATCAGTTGAAAAATTGATGTTGATGGCCACCTGTGAGTTAGCATCGACCGGGTCGGCGGCTGGGATACCGTTTGGATCAGCAGGAAGCACATTATTACTGGGCACCACATTATTATTTTAGCCGTGATGGCCTTACTCAGCATCAACGTTTAAGTGAGTAGACTGAGAGTTGACATTTTTAGGCTGACCTATAATTAAGATTTCAAAGAACAAGCGTAAAATAGGGTGTGTTATGGAGATTCGTACCAAATCACCACTATTTTTCTTAGCCCCACGGGGGGCGCCAAACTGTTTACCCAAAAATGAGTAACAATTAAATTTGTATGCGGTTTAAAGGATACGTGATTTAATTCAATACGAATAATTAAGAATAACAGATAGATGAATTAAATACAAAATAAACAATCAAACCAATTGCAATACGATGGCCAAGCCTGGTCTTAGATTGAACATTGAAATTCGTCCTCGATCGGGCCCTCGATGCAAGCTCGGTCGTGAGCAAAGAAAGGAACAAACAAGTAATGCCTTGAACAGTAGCTAGAAGACAAAAATGAATTTTCTTGTTTCTTTGAATTGTGTGTCACAATGTGTCAGAAAAAATTTCTTTTTATATAGTAGGAGAATTTCAGTCATGATACAAGTCTAGAAGAGGTAAAAATCTTCTTTTACCGGTAATTGTTGATCCATAATCGATATTGAACGAGATTCGCGCCGTAATATTCGGTTGATGGCGAGTATTACGGCCCCCTATCCGTCATGCATAACCATCCACAGCGTCTCCCGAGGTCTAGAAGTTATACTCGGCCCGGGGTACGTCGCTTTACCATGTCCGATGTCGGACATATTGTTCATTCTTCCTGGGTCTCGATATGAGGAGTCTCTTGCCTTGATTACAATCTCGCGGATCCATGCTCCCCCTTCGTTCTCTCATCAGGCCCCGATTTTAACCGTACACATGATTATTTATCGCTAAACTCAATCTAAAATCCAATTAAAAAATTCATCTGCCAATTGCTTAACTACACCTATGTATGTATACGGCATATCGTTATATTAAGTATGTTTGAGCTATTAGAATTAGATGCATGATTTTATAAGCCGAGTCGGTAACCAAAATGATGCAAGAAAATAATTGGTGGAAAAAATGAACATTAATAAGTCGCACATACAAGATACGAGTTGTTGTTTCTCCTTATTTCCTTTTCATTCTCTCTTCCCCTCTTAGCCAACTGCTTCTACATATTTCCAGAGGCAGATTCATGATTTAAACTCTATGGGTTCAGCCTTTAAGATTTTTAGCATTGAACTTATTATATTTTTAAAGTTATGAATTCAAATCTATTATTTGTTACAATTTTAGTAGATTTTATACATAAATTTGCTCCGCATACAAAGTTATGGGTTCAGGTGAACCTGTCACATATATACTACATACGCCCCTACATATTTCCTCCTATCTATTTCATCTTTTGATAAGCGCATTTGTCCGAAAGACAAAATTTGAGAATTAAACATCATTTGGTTGGAGAATAAGTTATCCTATCAGTTAGACGTACTTCTTTTAATTTGAATTTCCATTGTAAAATTCTTCGCTCCGCTGCTAGAAAAAATTCGTGAGACAATTGAAGATATATGTGCAACAACTAATTTTCTTTTCTTAGAAAATGCAAAACAAGATCTACACAAAAAGTGAAGATTGGAGGTGTCTTCCAAAATAGATGCGAAATAAAAGCAAAGGAAACATATATCGCACACACATATATATTGGGCGATACTCTTTATTTAATTAGTTACACATAGATGATGTCTCCTTTCAGATCAACCGAATATGGAAGATTTGATTCCATAGCCTGCAGAGCTAGACTCCATCATAATTTTTTTCAAGAGAAAGAAAAAATAACACAAACAACAACAAAAATAACAACAGACAGATAATGAAATTATATGCCTATGGCAGCGGCGCGACCAACATATTGTCCACAGGTCTTTGAAAAATTCCAACATGCGCTACATAACATACTAGCAGAGCAATCATCATGCGTTTCACAAGTTTTCCCACAAGTTGGATCTTGAAATAGTTTGGCTGCAAATGGCAGTACATCTTTAGGTTTTGGTAAGTCTCGTTGAGCCATCACATTTTGGGCTGCAAATCATAATTAAGTTCAAAATCGAAGTTAGTAAAAATATACTATAATACAAAGATACAAACATATAAAACACAGATACATACATGTCAAACGATATGATCTATTTTTACAATATTGTACGTAGGAGGATAAAGTAATTAGTTACCAGCAATAAGCACAAGGAGAGTGGTGAAAAGGATAGCAAGTTTTCCAGCCATATTTTAATACTACTAGTTTATGATTTTGAAATTGATAAGAGTAATTAGTATGAGGGCAGTATTTATAGACTTTCTTCAAGAGATTTGGCACTACTGCTACTTCTTAGTATTGCTATTATTATATTACAAGAGTACATAATCTTATTTTTAATAGTATCCCTAGAATTACTTGTAAAAGTGATGGTATGAACTGAAGTTCTAAGATAAGTATCAACAATATTTATGCATATTATTTTTAAAATCATATTGTAGAGTTTTTATTACTTCTCCTATGGGGCGTTCTACTTAGATTTCTTAACGCTGCTAATATTTAGCTTATATAATTGATTTTTCTGCTTTGCTTTATGACTTTAAGCATAAGGATATGTATCAAGCGGTTATTCCTATATTGAAGGACATTGTGTAATAATAAAAAAATTCAATTCCACCTACCATTCTCGGATCTTGACTCACAAAGTGTCAAGTTTGGTTGATCAATGCAACTCCATGTGAAGAAATCCGTACTTATGGGATCGTGTAACTTTAATAAATACTAGGTGTTCTTTCTATACTCGTGTTACTTTTAACATAACATGCTTACTGTTACGCGGTCCCTTCCTGAAGTTTCTTGAAAAGAAGACGTAAGGCTAAGCAATTGATGTTAGTGCGGTTGCTATGCGCCAACTGAGGTCCTCGCCGTACGCTAGACTAGATTGTCAGTGCCGTACGGGAAAACCAATGTCGTGAGCAATTGAGCAGCGGAAAATGAGCAATTGATAATGAAAGCTGATGATTGTATTAATGATGATGATGAAATCTATTACAAGATGCAATGCGGTGTCGGGGGGAAGAGACACCAGTACAGAGAATTGTTTGAATGCTTTGGGCCCCCTTAATAATGCTTAAAAAAAATAAACCAAAGTTACATGAGTTGACCTAAGAAAGTTGTAGAAGCACACTGAAAATGAATGAAGTAAAATTACTCTATAATTACAATGAAAAGGACTTAGTCTTCTATGGAAGCAAGTCCGATGGCAGCAACTTTGTCTTGAGCATCATGGTCTGCGCGCGCATTGTTGTTGGCGCGCGCGGCACTATTTGGATCTGCCAGCGGCTGGGCGCTAGTGCTTGGTATTGGGTCTGCGCGCGGGGCATTGTCTGTGCGTGCGGCGCTATTGGCAACATGATAGTTTGTGCGCGCGGCATTATCGGTGCGTGCGGCACTGATGACATTGGCCAGCCGCTGGGCGCTGGCACTGATTATCGGTGGGGTGACAGAGGCGCATGTGCGCTTGTCACTTGGCACTGCCGAGACCACGGGGCAGACCGTGGCGCTAGGCGTTGGGAGGCTTGCAGGGATGCCATGGGGCGCGTCCAAGGGGTCATGGGTCGATGATGGAAAGCAGCCCATGACATTCTCCCCTACCTGAGTTGGCGACGTCCTCGGAGCCTTACCTGCCGGATGATGATGATTGGTCAGACTCTTGTTGGCTGGGAGGTCTGTTCCCCTCGGTGTTGTGAGATGTCTTTTTAAATGATTTTCCAGGTATTTCTGAAATGGCCTGAGGCGGCTGACATGGAAGACTGGATGGATTTTCCACCAGGCTGGTGTGTTCAGCTGGTATGTGGATTTCCCTATGCGCATTTCAATGGAAAAAGGCCCGATGTAGCTTTGCAATAAGCGAGGATCTTGGGTCCTCTTTGCAAATAAGTTCCGCCTCGGGGTTCTTACCATCACTTTGTCCCCTGCTTAATGTTGGGCAAAGCGAAGATTTTGTTCGGCATACCTCGTTGCCCTGTCTTGGGCTTTGACAAGATAGTTCTGCACTATCTTCAAGGTTTGCTCCCATTTTATCGAGAAACTGGCAGCTCGATGAGATGTTGGCACGTTTGGTGCATTCATATTCTGTGGGAGTAGCGGTTGTTGTCCAGTAACAATTTCAAAAGCGCTTTTGTTTGTATTGGCGCACTTTTGTGAATTGAAACACAGTTGAGCATCATCCAGAAGCTTCACCCAATGTGTTTGTGACCTAGTTGCAAATTGGCGGAGATATTCCTCCAGCATGTCATTGAACCTATCTGTTTGATCATATGTTTGTTGATGATGATGGCTTGAGTTGTAACTCAATTTGGATCCGAGGCAACTGAAGAGTTGGGTCCAAAATTGCTAGTGAAGCGTGGGTCGCAGTTACTAATGATGTTGCTGGGCATACCCCAATGTTTGACAACATGAGAGAAGAAGAGTCGAGCTGTATCTTCTGCCAATATGTTCTGTGGGGTTGCGATGAAGGTAGCATACTTGGAAAATTGGTCTACTACCACCATGATGGTTGCATGATTTCCGACATTGGATAATCCTGTGATGAAATTCAGGGAAATGCTTTCCCAAGGTCTCTGTGGGACAGGCAGCGGCTCCAAGAGTCCCGTTTGTGCTGAGTGATCCTACTTGTCCTTTTGGAATGCTTGACAAGTCTTCACACAATGAGGGGCGCCAGGAGTTGTTGGCCGCTGATGATGTGATGTTTAATTGATGATGTTGAGGACAGCCGGAACCGTAGGTTCACGTCTGTTGGTTCCCTTCTTTGACTGCATGGCCGAGATGTTTCCAGCGGCCATCTTTATGGGTATGCATGGTATGGTGCGGTGTTGGCCCCATTATCTCCCATCATTAGGAGCATGTTGGCATATGGTACCGAGATGGTGTTTGTTTGCCTGAGGAATTCCAATCCCACTATCAGTTCGAAGTCATCGACAATAGCTATTCGTAGGTCGAATATTCCCTTGAATGGGCCAAGCTTCATTGGCACTTCTTTGGCTATTCCACTCACTGACTGAGATGGAGAGTTGATAGCCTTGACACGACCCTTGCATTTTTGCACTGCTAGACCGAGGCATTGCACCTGAGTTGAGGCCAGGTAGTTGTGGCTAGCACCTGTGTCTATCAATGCCCGAATAGGTATGCCGTTTACTTTCATGTCAACGAACATTAAGGTCCTCTTTTGTGATGTGGGAGGCCTCTCGTCCGCCTTTCCTTTCCCTTTCTTATCGATTGGGAATGCATTCTTCTTGGGGTTTCCAGCACTGGTTCCCGCCAAGGTATCATGAATGGAGCTAACAAATGCGTTAAAGGCCCCTACTTGTTCTGCGCCGACTGAGTCGTCCTGATCTGACTCATCATCGTCAACAGTTTGTTGAGCATTGATTTGGGTATTAGGGCATTGATTGTTCCAATGTTCCCCGCCGCAATGACGGCATTCTGATGGGGTCTTTCTCCCCTGATTATTGTTGACTGATGCAGCATTGTTGCTGCTTGAGGAAGGAGTCTTAGATTTGGATGCACCTCGATCTCCCCTGTTTCTGTTGGGGCCACCGTTGCTAGGTTCCCCGGACAGGCGGTTGGGGCCTGTCCTTCTGAGTTTCCAACTGATAATCCTCAAGGCACTGTGCAACTTGAATAGCCTTTGGCAGGGTATCTACCCATTGTCTTTGCAGTTCCATACGAGCATAAGGTTTCAAACCTTCTATGAATGCGAACAGTTTGTCTTTGTCCCCCATATCCTGTATGTTTAGCATGAGTGTAGAGAATTCACGCACGTAGTCCCGCACCAACCTGGTGTGGCGGAGTTCACGCAACTTTCTCCGTGCATTATATTCCATATTTTCGGGGAAGAACTGCAGGCGTATGGCGGCCTTCAGTTCTGCCCATGTTTGGAGAGTATCTTCACCGGCCCTGATGACTTCGTATTTGCCTCGCCACCAGAGTTTTGCATCACCTTGAAGATACATGGCAGCAGTTGCTACTTTCTTGGATTCCTCCAACTGTCCAACAGCATCAAAGTATTGTTCGATGTCGAAGATGAAGTTTTCCTTCTTTAGCATCCCGGGCTCCGTTGTATGGTTTGGGCTCCGGAATTTTCAACTTTTGTGGCATGGGGGCGATGTTTATGGCACCCCTGATTTGGTTTTCACCTCCTTTGAGCAGGCTTTGAAGGGCAGCATTGACAACATTGAGGTGGCCTTTCAAGTTGTCTATGATTTGTTGCATGACAGTCAGTCTGTCTGCCTCTAGTTCCCGATGGGCTAAATCCTCGGCACGCTCCTATTGGAGGTCCTCGAATTTGCCATGAATTTTGGTTGCCTCAACGGCAGCCGTTTACCAGTCTTCCTTAGAGTCTCGACTGATGTTTGCTATGTCAATTTTTGCCTACCGCATTCTGCGGTCCAGGCCGTCCAACCTTTGCACAAGGCTGGATTTTAGATCATGCAACGTATCCACGATGGGCTGTAATGCGTCAACCATCTCTTCTAGGGTCGTGATGCGATCCCTGTAATTCACCATGGTCAGAAATGGTGATGATGATGGCAGTGAGTTCCCTCATCCGATGTCGAGCCTAGGCTCTGATACCAACCGTTACGCGGCGTCTTCCTGAAGTTCCTTTGAAGGGCGACGTAAGGCTAAGCAACCGATGTCTGTGTGGTTGTTATGCGCCAACTAAGGTCATCGCCGTACACTAGACTAGATTGTCAGTGTCGTACAGGAAAACCAATGTCGTGAGCAATTGAGGAGCGGAAAATGAGCAATTTATGATGAAAGTTGATGATTGTATTGATGATGATGAAAGCTATTACAAGATGCAATGCGGTGTCGGGGGGGAGAGACACCAGTACAGAGAATTGTTTGAATGTTTGAATGCTTTGGTCCCCCTTAATAATGCTTAAAAAAAATAAACCAAAGTTACATGAGTTGACCTAAGAAAGCTGTAGAAGCACATTGAAAATGAATGAAGTAAAACTACTATATAATTATAATGAAAAGGACTTAGTCTTCTAGGGAAGCAAGTCCGATGGCAGCAACTTTATCTTGAGCATGAGGGTGTGCGCGCGCATTGTTGTTGGCCCGCGCGGCACTATTTGGATCTGCCAGCGGCTGGGTGCTGGTGCTTGGCATTGGGTCTGCGCGCGGAGCATTGTCTGTGCGTGCGGCGCTATTGGCAACATGATGGTTTGTGCCCGCAGCATTGTCGGTGCGCGCGACACTGATGGAATTCTCCAGCCGCTAGGCGCTGGCACTGATTATCGGTGGGGCGACAGAGGCGCATGCGCGCTTGTCACTTGGCGCTGCCGAGACCACGAGGTCGATCGTGACACTAGGCGTTGGGAGGCTTACCAGGACGCCATGGGGCGCGTCCAAGGGGTAATGGGTCGATGATGGAAAGCAGCCCATGATATTACATTTGTATTAAACATATAAACTTTATTCTGATTTTGTTATCCCATGTTTTTGATGTGTGTGGGGGTAGGTTAAAATGCAATTAAACTTACTTCTGACAATTTCAGTTGAATGCGCAACGAGGCGGACGCAGCCTAATAGTTACGGGTTCAATTGAATTCATAACTTTCGACGCGGAGTAAAAATTTGTATGTAAAAATTTATTAAAATTGCAAAAATAATAGATATGAACCCATAACTTTAAAAATATAATAGGTTCAATGTTAAAAATCTTAAAATTGAACCCATATGATTTAAATTCTGGATCTGCCTCTATGCGCAACAAAGCTTATTGTCGTTTTGTGGGATCAATCCTACTCAAGTTCTCACTGACGAAATAAGATTTCAGTGATTCCGTCTCGTATTTTATACTATAAAACTAGGATTTTGTTACAAAATTGGTAGCGGCATTAACTAACACCTATAATCGTATAAATACAATTTCAAATTTTAATGTAGATTTAGTATCCTAATCTCATAAGCAAACGACCCCGGAGTATTTTTACCACCTAAAATATGATCAAGTGAATTCATATTTTCGAGACGGGAGATGCGATTCACACCATTTAAAGGGGAACTTTCATAAATGACTATTCTGTTGTATTCAATTTATTGTATTTATTTTTAGTTGTTTTACATTGTATTTAATTTGGTTGTATTCAAACAATAAAAATTTAAAAAATATAGGGATCTACCACAAAAATTAATCTTCGATTTGCATTGAAAAATACAGGATACACTCAAATTCGAGTGTATCTGTACAGAAGGCCAAGCAAAACACTATATACATTATATTAAAACTAAAAAGTGAAGACGAACAAAAATCCGGCCAGATCTGAGAATACTATCATATTGTATCTACCAAAATCCGGTCAGATGAACAAAAATTCGCCCATAATGCGTATTTTATTGTATTTAATTCGGCCACAAGAAATAAAATAAATTCAAATTTGGGAAATACACTGAGATCTGAGAAATCCGATCGGTTGGCCATGGATTCCAGCCAGAGATCGGCGGCAGTGGAAGTAATGACGAGACCGATCTGGATTGAAAAATTTGAGGTACTAAAATGAGAAATTTTCATAGCGGGTGAGAAAGGGAAAGCACAAAGGAGATAAAAAAAACAAAAAAGAAGGTTAGACAGCAGTGTTACGGCAAGTGAGGCCAGTGGTACTTTTCCGACTAGATTGTATCACCAGAGATAAAGAGTTTAAGGTCGATGGGGGAGGCGGCTAGATTATAGTAGGAAGATGAAAGTAGAAAGAGAGGAAAAGGTTACTTTAGGGAACTATGTATTATAATTAATTTAAAATATATTTATTTATGATAAATATAGTGTATAATTGAATTATACCATATAAAATTTTCTAGTTTAGTTTTAAATGAAACTCCGTTATTTCTTCCGATTATTCTTGGGAAACTTTTAAGAGGTTGGTGGAACATCAAATTAGAGAAAGAAAATGACCTCTGGTTCCGTTTTACTGGTCATTACTTTGAACAAATAATAAATGACTGACTTAACCCAAGAATGAATAACCAATTATTTATTGAAAGAGATAATTAACTCTGTAGTTTCCGAAGCAACTGAATATTACAATAAGTTAGATATTCGGAGATTGTTTGAAAGGATTAAAAAACAATCAATTTTTAATTTCTCGGAGCATGATGCACGGATTCTGTGCACGTTATCTTAAACGAATCAGAAGATTTTATATTGTTTCGATTCCCGGGAATCTCCTAAAACTTTTACTCATTGGAATCGTTTAACACGTTTTATTGTTATTTTAAGATAGGAAATTTGTTTATTGTTATAAGAAAAATCAAATTATGGTGTATGTCTACTCTTCCTTCATGATTTTCTCAAATACTTAATGACATATTCAATGACATATTTTTATGCTTAATGACATATTCAATGACAAATTTTTCTTCATTTTTCATGTCTATATAAAAGCCTTGTAATAGATAAAAAAATACACACAATTGAAGAAGAAAATCTCTTCCTTCTCTCTATCTCCATTTCTTGTTCATGTTTAAATAAATTGCTTTTATTTCATAACATGTCATGTTCATGTTTTACTAAGTTACTTTTATTTTATAACACGTTATCAGCACGATGTCCTAATCAATTGAGTTACTTATATCTACAAAATTATCCTACATCATAAAAGGCATGTTCCTGCCGTGCCTAATATTCATCTTGAAGAGATAAGCTTTTCTTTCTCATTTAGCAATTTCAAAGAATGGTATCAAACATAACTGAACTAACAATAAGGTTGAGGAGACCAGTACACTGTGATAAGGCATATAATGTTAATGCTAAGATACGTTTCTAATCCTTATTAATTAATTCATTTTCTTATTCGTTTTTCTCATAGGTTCTTTATTTGTTATGGAAGTTTCCAATGCTAAGTATTTTCTTCTTACAAATCCATTCATATTCTTAAGTGTTTTACTTTATAAAGGAAAATACTTAAATGTAAACTAATTACTACTCCATGTTTTACTTATTTTATTTTGTTGCATTATCAATATCCATTTCAATGAACGAGTTTCTAATATTTGTTGTAAGTTTCGTATGATCTCTTTCATCTCGTATCCTGTTTATATAGATCTTATTATAAGAATCAGAAGTATATAATGATGCAGCCAAGAGTTACGTACTAAACCAAAGACCAAATGAAGTACAAGAAATTGGGGAGCTACTACAGCTTTTGCAAAGTCATTTGAGGAACTTTGGTTCCTTAGTTTTAAAAAAAAGCATGAACCTTATATAAAGTTTCCCTTAAATGAACGTTTTCCTAAAAAATATATGCTTGACCACCATACGCTATTCTGACTTTTGAAAAGGTAATGTGAGGTAAGTTTATCTCGGGGAATTTTAATAGCACAACTAGCATACGTTATTGATAAATAAATATACGATCCAAATGAAAAAATATTTTGAATTAGCATTGGCCGATCAAAACTTTTAATTCTCGTATATTGAAAAATTGAGTGAGTTTGTATCTCTGCAACCCAATTTTTTATTATTTGTACGCGATATTCTTAGTACACTCCATTAAATTTTAAAAAAAAAAGGGTTTGGTTTCTTGTGACTTAAAATACATAACTGCTCCTATTTTATAATTGATGTGGGAGGCAACAAGATGGTAGAGTCATTCCAGTATTGACTTTTTAAATAATGTTAAAAATATTGTCAATGATTTTTCAATTAAAGGTTCTGCTATATCTCTTTGTTTTTCTAGAGAGCATAATACTTAGTTTCCATAAAAGTGCATGGTAACTAGTAGTACTATATTATTCTATTTGATACATTATTATTTTTTAATGTTCTAGTCATATCACTTTCATCTTGAAGTAAGCTTATTGCAGCAAAGACCACATGTGAATTTTCAATATTATTTTGTATTTTCATATATCTGTTTGACACTAATTACTTAGCTGATTTGAGTAAACGAAAGTCTATTGTTGAGAATTATATCCAAATGACATTATGAATAGTTTAACTCAAGAGGTAAATATTGCCTTCACAATAATAATAATAATAATAATAATAATAATAATAGTTCTTCAAAATGTGAAGGCAATGTTTACCATCAAATTGGTATGCAAAATAATAAAGCATGTCGTCGATTATGATACATTCATTGAAGAGAATATGACTTGTGATAAGCATTGAGAATGCAGACCCATTCCTAAAGGTGAATGTTGTAATATGTGATAAAAGTAATGAATAAAGACATGCAATGCATGATTGTATGAATACCACACAACTCACCTCTAAGGGAGGTTTGAGTGAAATAAAGAGAATAAATATTATTGTGTGGTTACATGAATATGTCATTGGTCGCGTACATGTGATACGCCAAAAAATATTTTGTTGTGCCTTCTCCATGAAAGAGATATTTACTATATGAATGGTGTTATTCACGACATTGATATTGTAAAGTCTCAAAAGAAACTTTTTGAGTTTCAAATGTATGAGTCAAAGTGGTTGGCATATTGAGATTATAAATGAAAGAAATATTGAATATTTTCATATTTCTATAATCATAACGGATAAATATGAAAGATTACCCGATTTTCTTTTTATTTGTACTACACAAATATAAGCATGATGATGGAATCATATGTCACAAGTAAACTAGAGGTTACTAAAATAAATATTAGTTGGCATGACCGGTTGACCATCTCGGTTCAATTATAATGCGAAAAATTAATTGAGAATTATATTGACATATATTGAAGAAATATAAGATTTTTCAAGAATTCTCTTGTGCTGCATATTCTCATGATCTATCAGTTAAAGTTGGGATTGAATCCTTTGATTTCTGAACTAATAAAAGGTGATAAATATATAGGTCCAGTCACCTGCCATGTCGACCGTTTACTATTATATGATTTTAATAGATGCATCTATTCTTTGGTCACATGTGCATTTGTTATCAACTTGCAGTTTGGTTTTTGCAAGATTGATTGCTCAAATTATTAGAGCACAGTTCCAAAATATAAATTATGATTATTTATCTTGATAATACTGGTTTAAATCCAAGTTGGTTTAGCAGAAATTATATGCCTCCAATTATAGCCAAACCATTAGTTATGAGAACAAAATTGCCAAAATAAAATTTGGTATGTGATGTATTATTTAATATACAACAACACTTGTACGCATCTAGCCAAATTAAGATAAGTTCTCCCTATCACAATCGGTTCAGGGTCAGGAACCAAATAATTTCCATCTAGAAATATGAATGTGCTATATGATTTAATTATTCCAGCACAATGTACAAAGATGGATCCCCAAATAAGGCTAGGGATATGTGTCAGTGATCCCAACAATAGGGGGAGAAAATGGACAGCTGAAAAAGTAATGCATGTAATGAATTATTATGAGTACATCTAGATCCTTGTATGAGAAAATGTGAACTTGAAGTTCAAGAGATAATTCATTTGCAAAATATTGCCAGACGTATTTACTGACCCAAAGTTAAATATCATATCCAGCTGCTAATGCTCCAAATGAAATAAAGTTCATAACGAATAGAGTCTATGGCATGCATGAAGCATAATAGACTAATCGGTTCCAAAGATAAAACTCCTTGAAAAAGGAGATGAGCAAATGTTCAAGATGGTCATAATAAGGAGGCAAGTGCTCTAAAAGAGCACCATGACATAACACTTAATAAGACCTCATGGGAAAGGCTCAGATACCTGAAAATAATAAGATAAAGAGATCTCAATAAGTTATGTCTTTATTGGGTAATAGTAGAACCGATATAAAATGATCGTCGACGATATTGTTAGTATAATGTAGCGCTCAATATTATTAATATTGATGAGGATCTTGAGCTCAAATCTATCATGAAATTTGAATAGATAAATGATTGGTCAAATGAAAAATACGCAATAAAAATTAATTTCACCTGAAAAATATGAAGTTGGACGGATAGTCCCAACACCTGAAAGTATAAAGCCAGTGGAGGTATTGTGCGGGGAAAAAAAGGCAAGTCGATAAACATAAAGACGACTTGTGTCACAAAAAAATTTGTAAATATCCTGGCATTGATTATATAGAGACATGTTCTCCTGTGGTGGATGTCGTCATTTCAGGTTTTAATGTGGCAATACAAGATAAACGTGATATGCGTATAATAGAAATCATTGAAGGATTTAAATTGTTCTGAAGCATATTAAGGTTTCCAAAAAAATTATTAAATAAAGTTTCAAAAATCCTTATACGGATTGAAACAATCAGGGCGCATGTGGTATAGTCGCCTGAGTGAGTGCCTGTTGAAAGAAGGGTACATGAAGGATTCAATTTGTCCTTGTATCTTTATAAAAAGATCTGGATTTAAATTTGTTATAATCACCATGTATGTTGATTATGTTGATGATTTAAATATCATTGAAACTCCTAGGGAGCTTCCTAAAGCAGTAGACTATTTAAAGAATGAATTTGAAATGAAAGATCTTGGAAAGACAGAATTTTGTCTTGGTCTACAAATTAAGTATATGAAAGATAGAATTTTTTTTCCATCAATCAGCATACACTAAAATAATTTTAAATTGATTATATATGGATAAAGCACATCCATTCCGACCTCATGAAAATAATGAAGAGTTTATTGGTCCCGAAGTACCATATCTTAGTGCAATTGGAGCACTAATATATCTTTCTAACATTACAAGGTCTGACATAACTTTTTCAGTTAATGTCTTAACAAGATATAGCTCTGCTCCTACAAGGAGACATTGGAATGGAATCAAACACATATTGTGGTATCTAAAATGGAATACTGATATGAGATTATTTTATGGCAATGATTGTAGTCCCGATCTTGTTGGTTATGCCGATGCTGGGTATTTATATGATCCACACAAGGCTCGATCTCAAACAGGCTATGTGTTTACATATGGAGGCACTGCCATATCTTGGAGATCGGCTAAGCAATCAATCGTGGATACTTTATCTAATCATGTTGAGATAATTGTTATTCATGAAGCAAGTCGAGAATATGTATGGTTGAGGTATATAATACACCTTATTCGAGACAAATGTGGTTTGAAGTGTGACAAACTACCCACAATTTTATATGAAGATAATGCAACATGCATAGCCCAATTGAAGGGAGGATTTATAAAGAGGATAGGACAAAGCAAATTTCACCAAAGTTATTTTTCACACATGATCTTCAAAAGAATGGTGATATCAATGTATAACAGATCCGTTCAAGTGATAATATGGCTAATCTGTTCACCAAATCTCTACCGACGTCAACCTTCAAGAAACTAGTGTACAAGATTTGGATGCGAAGGTTCAAGGATGTGAATTGATGCTCTCATCAGGGGGAGTTAATACGCGTTGTACTCTTTTTCCCATACAAGGTTTTGTCCCACTGGGTTTTTCTTGCAAGGTTTTTAACGAGGCAACCAAAAGACGGATTTCTAAACATGTGTACTCTTTTTTCTTCACTAGAATTTTTTTTCCCATAGGGTTTTTTCCTAATAAGGTTTTAACGAGGCACATTATCTATGGACATCCAAGGGGGAGTGTTATAAGAAAAATTAAATTATGGTGGATGTCTACTCTTCCTCCATGATCTTCTCAAATGCTTAATGACATATTCAATGACATATTTCTATGCTTAATGACATATTCAATGACATATTTTTTTTCACTTTTCATGCCTATATAAAGGCCTTGTAATAGATAAGAAAATACACACAATTGAAGAAGAAAATCTCTTCCTTCTCTCTATCTCCATTTCTTGTTCATGTTTTACTAAATTGCTTTTATTTCATAACATGTCTTGTTCATGTTTTACTAAGTTGCTTTTATTTTATAACATTTATAATTTTTTCCTTTTACTTGTTCATCTTAGCAAATAAGAGAGATTTATTATTTGCTTCCAATGTTAACTTATCATTAAGCAACCACACTTCCCAATCATTGCCTTGTTAATAGGATTTTAATTATCATTAATAAGGGTATTTTAATAAAATAAAATCTCAAGAGATGATATCTTAAAGGAAGTGTCGGGTCTATACTAGACTAGTAAAAGGAAATGAAGGGCGTATATTTAAGGTATCTTCGACAAAAATATGAAATATATGTGTAATTGAATAATTACATGTTACTGGGACTGATCGAGGAAATAAGTTCGTTTACCCTAAAAACGGATAACAATTAAATTTGTACGCGGTTTTAAGGATACGTGGATTGATTCAACACAAATAATTAAGAATGTTAGATAAACGAATTAAAGATAAAATGAATAAACAGACCAATTGTGACGTTAAGGTCGAGCTCGGATTTAAGCTGAACAATAGTTTTGTCCTCGACCAAGCCCTCGATTTAAAGTCAAATATATATAAAGAACAGTGATTAAAATAAGAACTTTTCAATAGCTAGAAAGCAAAGAAATAAGTTTGTATTGCCTTGATATGCGTGTTGCAATGTCTTCATTGAATAAAAAGTTTCCCTTTTGTATAGTAGGAGAGTTTCATCCCTAGTACAATTCTAAAAACGGTAAAAATCTTCCTTTCTCGTCAATTATTGATACACTACCGACATCGGGCGAGAATCGCACTGTGATATCTGGTTAAGTGAGGATATTACAGCCATTTGTTAGTCGTGTGAAACCGTTTTTATTGCTTTTCGAGGTCTTGGAGTTCGTTCTGGGTTCGGGGAGTGTTGTCTCGACATGCCTAGTAGCGAGTACCGGGTTGCAGCCTTGATTCAAATAATTCTCAGATTCGGTCTCGATCTCATACATTCATACTCTTACTTTGTTTGACTTACCGGGAAGTCGGGGTGTGCACTAACCCCGAGTTCACCCGTATACAGATAGTCCCCACGTTTCTCATAGAGTAGATTCACCGAAACAATGGAAAACGATATATGAACCCCGATTCCTTCCTTTGTACGTTACAACCGAGATGATGAATAAGCCGAAATGTCCCATCAGTCGCGTCATTTTGACTTCGGACATGTGTCCATCATCGGTTGGTCGCCTCTGAATGTGAAACGCCACGTATTAATGGCATTTTCTCCTATAAAAGCTTCGAACTTTTGTACTTCTTCTACTTTCTGATCCAAGCTTTTTTCTTTGAATTCTCTAACCTATCAACTCTTTCAAATCTTCATAATTATTCTTAGGTTTTTACCCAGATATTCATCCTACTTTCAAACCATCAAACTATTTTCTTCAACTTTCATACTTGTTCCTTCAAACCTTTTTACTTTTCCTTCAAATCTTCATACTTTCCAGATCACGATGGCTAAGACTTCCAAATCAGTTCCTCAGCAGGCTGCCTCTTCATCTTCCCACCCATCCACAAATGCCGAGTGGTTTTTCCCTAAGGTGGCTACTCCAAAAGAAGCCCCACAACCCCCAATGAAAAGTTTTATACTCGGGGGTTATTCAATCGGGGACGACTTCAAGGTCGAGAAGGCCTAAGCCAAACAAGACCGAGGTAAAGGAGCATGGAGATACATATGCTCCACTACCGAAAATATCATTCCCATAGTCTGATAGGACTGTAAATGGGAAGGCAACGACGTGGTAGTTCCCAAACCTAAGGACGATATCACTACCCATGTGGAGGGGTATTTAAGTATTTACACTTACCCCTTCATGTTGGGCCCGGTAGAACCAGTAGTTATAGCCTTTTGTAAAAGGTACGAGGTGTGCCTCGGTCAAATCCACTCGTCTCTTTAGAGGATCATGATCCTCCTACATTATTTTGTGAACAACGTCGAATCTCCTTGATTCACCCTTGACCACCTACTCCGTTTGTACAATCCCCGAATTTTCTGAGGGAGACATATCAAGCTCGTTCGCTAGGCCAGCAAGGCTCCCTTTTCAAGCAACGATGAGTATCAAGACCGAGGCTGACATGGGTGCTTTTTTCGGGTAAAAATTGAAAATCTGACCCCTCCCGAGTTCCAACCATTTCCCGAGAAGTGGAATGCATCTCGTAAGTGTAGTCTTTCCTTAAGTGCCAATTTTCCTTTATTTCCTTTCTCATCATCTGTATTTGTGGTCGTGCGGCTGTTGCCCAGGTTCCCAATGTTGTCCCCCGGCTCAAGGAGTGGATCGAAGGAATCTGCAAGCAGATGTCATACTTTGAGCGAGCGTGGTGCAAACTTTCGAAGGGCAGATGTGAGGCTTGTTCTCATAGTAAGGCTTTCATATGAATAGTTATTACTATACCCCAAACTTACATAATTCTGACCTTTTCTCTTTCCTTCGCACATTTGCCTAAGGCCGAGGAATTTAGGTCACTGGAAGGGGACAAGGATGCGTCCTTATCCGTTGATCCCTCCATGACAGGACAGCCCGGAGTAGTCGCAGGAGAGAAGAAAAGTAAATGAAAGCCATCGGGCTCCCCCCGGGTCCCGAGGTGAAGCCAAAAAGAGGGCAGCTTCCCGGGCTCGTAAGCCCAAGAAGAATACTAAGTCCTGAGTACCGAACTCTGACTCACTTCGTCGGCTCAGGAATGTGACGAGCGCAAAATACAACACAAAATTATTGCTCGCTAATCAAAGATAATATAGATTAATTATCGTCTCCACAGTGATTAGATTTAAACAGTGTTCGAATAATCTCCAGTTGATTACTATCCATGAAAATTAACACTTGATTTGATGACTATTACTATGATTAACTACTAAAAATATTAAGCAAATAACAATTGATCAGAAAAAACAGTAGATAAGCAATGAAGAAATATCAATGAGAGGGATAAGGGTATTTGACTAGATTGGTGAAAGATAACTGACTCGGGATCCACTTCTTCAGTTAATTCACTCTATAATATGGTTGATTCTCACGAAATCAACCAATAATCAAACTATACTTGAGATTAATGTTCCTTTTTCGATTAAACATAAATTTCAGTAACTAATATAATTGAAGCACGGTAAACAATTGCAATAATAAAATGATAGTTATAATCTAAAGGGTAACTTCTAACGAATATTCCTCTATTTTCTAGTTCGATTAAAAATTCAAGACTCTTTCGATTACCTATTTGAATCACGAATTTAAACTAGAGCATAGGATGTGAAAATATTCAATATCAAACTCCTCTTTCAATTAAGCAAAATAATAAATAACTCCACAAGACAAATTAAAGCTCCTTCAATTAATTCTAACAATTATCAAAAAATGAATCCCTAATCAAGTTATCGATACACCGTATATATCAACACCCTAATGGAAATTACTCCATAGCAATGGAGTAAGACATCTCAATAAGGTTCAAAAACAAAAAAAACATCAATTTTAATGATTCGATATAAACTCCTGTATTGCATCGATTGTAGGTTAAAATATTGATGAATTCTTGAGTCTTTTTGCCTTGGTTAGTTCTCCAATCTTTTATAGGTCAAAAGTCCCCTCAAAATCGTGTTTTGCTGTATTTATACCATGTAAAAACAAACCCGGTCGAACCTACCCTTTCCTAGCCGAAGTAGGAAACTACTCTGTAAATTTTGTACAGTCGCATCGCGCTAGTGAAGAAATCTAGAGAGGTGAAACTCTGTCAGGCAGCAACAATTACACAGCGGTGTCACGCGTCACGGCGCCCCATGCGGCGCGAGTGTGAGGTTTTCTCATAGTAAATTGTTTTGTTCATTTTTTAACATCCGGACTTGGTCCTCGACCCCCAAAAGTGATCCCGGCTAAATTTCTTGGGCTTCTACTCAGACTTTAAAGCTTCAACTTGTTCGATTTCTCTCCAAATTACCTAAATAGCTCGGAATCATTTCCTACAAGGCATAAAACAAGTAATAAGTATAATTCACTATCATTTAAGCTCGAACACACGTAAAATGCAATAATAAGAGTGCAATACTATGACTAAAATACGGGTTTCTAGCCTACCATCAACACCCCACACTTAGATCATTGCTCGTCCTCGAGCGATCAAACTATACTTCACATAGGTATGACCTTTTCATTAAACAACTTCCTTAACACATCATTCCAAGAATATTTAAAATAAACTAAACACCATGTCATAACATCCTAACCTCAAGACTCGACTCAAAAGCACCACGCGTTTTTCACAACCTGTTCACTTACTCTAACACAGAGGTCAACGACTTTGTCTTACCTTCACGAGTTACATGCCCTCACACAAACAATAGAGAGTAGTTCCACACATAATAAAATTCAAGAACAATTAGGAACACAAGATAGAAAGAATTCACTCACTCTCAGAAATACAATTCATGCGCCACAGAAAATGTACCATAAGCTTGCTCGTAGTGTAATACTTTACTAATTGAGATAATTCAGTAAAAGATAAAGTAGGACTTTATTTTGGTTGTAATGCAGGCTGAGGGACGAGTAGGATACATATGGATATAGTGGCCACACCTCCCTGAGAACTTTAACACATATACATTAACAATTGTACCTCACACTTGTGTTGACCCAAACCCCAACCTTCACACATAATAGCATCAAGCTCTCAATATCTTTAGGCACAATCGAGATGAGAACTACCACTAGAAAGGAATCAATTAAATTTCTTTCTAGTAAATACACAACCTTTTTTTTTTATTTTCAAAGTTCTAATTTTTTTCAAGCAATTCATTTTTTTTTCAATTCCCTACAAGTGGCTCTCACAAATTTCAAACAGTGCACCTTTCTCAATTTTTCTCAGTTCCACCCAAAACTCATCCATACATGTATTTAACTTTTAACAAGCTCATAACAAATTCAAATGCTCACAAGAGGCAACAGGTTCAAACAAAAAGTCAATTCAAACAAAGGGGTCAGTCTTGTCTTGTAGTGTGGTTGCCAAAGAAATAGTTTTACATGCTCAAAAGGGCTAACTAGGATACACAACAATTAGGCGGGTCACAGACATATAATTGTCTTAATAAAGAAATGCATGTATCACTTCCTAGACCGAACAAGACTACTATTTCGCTTTTCACACACACGGGGCAAGTTCCGGACATCACTTAAATACTCAGAATATCAACAAAATCCGCACTCGCACATTGGCACATAACTCACTTAGGATCAGATAATTCATGACTCTTTAGTCAAAGTAGTTTAGCAAAGTTACGATCAACCAATTTAAGGCACTTATCTAAAAGTCCATAACTGAGCCTAGGCGTCACAACTAAGGCACTCACCACTCTCAAGGCATATGCATTCAAGGGAAAAGAACCGCATCACAAATAAAAATCAAGGGGTGGTTACTAAACTACCTATGAAAGTTAGAATAAAAAAAATTAAAAAACATATTTTTGGATTTTCAAAATTTTTATTTTTTTTGTATTTTTCTCGTTCAACTTCAAATCCCTCAAGAATCCAGTCGACGAAATACATTGTCGGAAAGAGTCGAAACTAAACAATTAATTACTAACTATTACAAGCTGATAGAATTCAGAGTTACGATTGCAAACCATATTTTCTAAGAAAGCAAGAAACAAATCAAACAAAATCAACTGGCAAATAAAAAATAAGTACAAATACAATCAAATAGGAGCACCCCTAATCAAAATAGTAAAACAAGAGTGAAAAGGTAACTCCCTGGGGACCATGGCCTACTCCTAATCAACACCCTCAAAGGTGCGCATGTACTCTTCATCATCAGAGGGAATAGAGTTTGCGTCCTCTTCCGATGGCATCTGTGCTCCATCGGCCAAGCCCAACCACTGTTGAGTGACCGCGGAGAGGGGATGGTCCTCCTGCAGCTCTACTAAGTCAACCTCCCATCCCCTAGAAACGCGAAGGCGCATGTGAACAAACAACAACTACAGTATCTACTCAACACGAATAAATCTCTGATCTACAAGAAAAACAGCAATGAGGGTGTCTATCATAGTTGTGACATAAAAAGTCTTAAGAGGACGCATAACCGGAATCGGCTTGTCATAATGGTACTCCTCCTCCACATGGTGTGTCCTCAGAAGCCGCGTAATCATACTCGAGAAATACAGGTGGCGGGCCCCAAGTGGTCGTACTCGAGACATGTGCTCAAGCATAATCTTACTCACATCAAACTTCATCCGTGTCAAGATAGCATAGATGAGACACACCTTCAACCGGGTCAGTATCATTCTGGGTAGGCATGATCAATTCCCCCTCTGTAAGATATCGTGATGGCACCTAGTCTCTACGCCTAGGTAAGCCTAACACAATACGGAAACAAAATGGAAGTAAAACTTAACAACTAACTGCAACAGATAACTAAATAACTTGTAACAATGTTGCTCGGCATGTACAATAACCAACACTCTAGTAATACACAGTATTCCCAAAATCTGGAATCATCATAAGTCACAAGTTACAGAAGGAAACTAGTATCTCTATACACCAGAGTCTAATAAAAGAAGTGCAGAAGGTAATTGACATATGGGAGAATAGAGGGGGACTCTGAGGTCTACGGACGTGACAAATGTACCTTGAAGTCTTTGTACAGCAGCAAACACTCTCAGCTAATAGCGGGGCTGATAAGAAGCACCTGGATCTGCACACAAAATATATGTAGAAGAGTAGCATGAGTACACCACAACGATACCCAGTAAGTGCCAAGCCTAAACTCAGTAGAGAAGTGACGATGTCAGGTTAGGGCCCACTGGTATATAACAAATAAAGCATGCGAATAAAACAAAAGTAAAACACAGCAAAATAACAGCACAACACACAAAATTAAACATCAGGGGATCTCCCGAGATACCGTCTCGTAGTCCCAAAGTAAATATGTAAAGATATCTCCCGAGGTACCGCCTAGTAGTCTCAAAGGTAAATGTGCAGGGCGAACTCCTGAGGTACCGCCTCGTAGTCTCAAAAGTAAATATGCAGGAAAAACTCCCGAGGTAACGCCTTGTAGTCTCAGAAGTAAATATACAGGGAGAACTCATGCGGTACCGCCTCGTAGTCTCAAAAGTAAATATGCAGGAAGAACTCCCGAGGTTCCGCCTCGTAGTCTCAAAAGTAGACACAGCTCAAACTGATACACAATAGTTAAGGCTAATAAAGGTCAAGGAGAAGCAGGAAATCAACTAGGCATGTTGCACATAGTTCAAATAAGCAGTTAAAGCACGTAGACATGCGATATTAGGCTAAAATGATAACTACACATGCTTGTATAACTCAATTAAGATGAAAATAGGTTACTACTCAGTAAAAATTGGATTTTTCAATAGATGGAACGTGTATGCACTCGTCACCTTATGTACACAGTGCTCACATATCACAACAGTACCAAATCCTAAGGGGGTTTCCCCCACACAATGTTAGGAAAGCCACTTATCTTAAATCTTGCTCAATCAACCGATAAGGATGCCTTTCCCTCGATTTTCCGACTCTGAATGGACCAAATCTAGCCAAAAGCAATTACATATCATGAATACAATTACGAGAAACTAATATAAATAATAAATCTATGACTTTAGCAAAGAATCGAAAATTCGACCAAAACGTTAACCCAGGCCCACTTCACAGAATCAGAAACAAAGTCACAAAATACTAACACCCACTCGACCACGAGTTCACCCATACAAAAATTTCGAATATCCAACATCAACTCGACCCTCAAGTCCTCAAATCAAACTCTCCAAATCCTTAGCCTCAAACTCCCAAATTCCACCTTAAATACACACTAACTAGGGGGAAACATAAATGGGTAAGCAAGATTATTGATCAAAAATAAGCACAAGGAACATACTCAAGAAATCCCTCGAAAATGTTCTCAATAAATCGCCAAACCCGAGCTCAAAATGTTTTAAATGAGCAAACATTGCGAACCCTTGTATTTAAGTGTTCTGTCCAGCATTTCCGCTTCTGCGGCCACTTAGTCTCATCTGCGGCATCGCAGAAGCGACAACATTACCGCATCTTTGGTTCCTTCGCTCATATGGTCGACTCTCCCGCACATTTGGAACTCCCGCGTATGCGGTCTAAATCCCGCTTCGGTGGCCCTAACACCGCACTAAGACCACTGGACAATTCCCCTAGCCCTGCACCTGCGCCCCATTGCTCGCACCTGCGGTCAGCCTTGCACAGGTGCGAATACATGAGAACCAACCCAGCACAAGAAAATCTTCTAAGTCTAAAAATGACCCGTTAACCATCCGAAACTCACCCGAGGCCCCCGGGACCTCAACAAAATATACCAACATGTCCTAAAACATCACACAAACCTAGTCTAGCCTTTAAATCGTATCAAACAACGCTAAAACACGAATTACATATCGATTCAAGCCTAATGAACTTCAAAGTTTCAAACTTCCACAACTGATGCCGAAACTTATCGGCCATCATGGACCAAGATCCAAACGGATCAATCTTGTTGGGAGGTACTGCCCAAGGAAAGGAAAAGGTTACTTTCGGTTCAGGAATAATAAATAAAATGGAAACAAGATAAAATCTTATATCAAAACGAATCCGATTGAACTCAAATTTTGTACACAAGTCATATTCGACATTTTGGACCTACTCCAACTTCTGGAATCGGAATCCAACCCCAATATCAAAAAGTCCACTTCCGATCAAACTTCCCCAAAATTTAACTTTTGCCATTTCAAGCCTAATTCAGCTACCGAGCTCTAATTCACAATCCAGACACTCTCCTAAGTCTAAAATCACCCAACAGAGCTAACAGAACTGACGAAACTCTATTCTAGAGTCGTCTTTACATAGTTCCGACTACAGTTAAAATCCTAAAACTTAAGCTTCCATTTTAGGGAACAAGTGTCCTAAATCACTCTGAAACCACAACAAAATCTCCTGACAAGTCACATAAGCAGAAAAGATACAGGGGAAGCAGTAAATAGGGGATCAGGGCTAATACACTCAAAACGATCGGTCAGGTCGTTACAGTATATCGCGATTATTTTAGGCGCTATACATCAATATTTTCCTTATTTAATGAGTTTCAGGAGGATTTTGTAAAAATCCATTCAGAATCCTTCAAGTCTTCAGAAATATTTGTTCGTTTAGTTATTTTGTATTTTGTCATAATGTCTGAAGAGTAAAGAATTAGGGTTTCATTATATTGGGGGTCAGATTGTGGTGGAATAACTTAATACACTATAGTTGTCCTCCACAATGTCATGTTAAGTTTCCACTTACAATGGAGTACGATACATTGGTATCATTATTATGTCAAAAAAATTAGTGTGAGCAAATATTCGGTGAATATTAAAGTAACTGGAAGATACATGTATTTTGTTACTCCGCAAGGGGATTCTTGTTATGCTGAGTTTAACATCGAAGACGATGAAACTGTAAGAGATATTTTGAGGACTCTGGATGAACATTTGGAATATCTTGGATAAAAATGTTGGAAATGTACGTCAAGGCTGAAGACGTTCACAATAATGAGGTTCCGCAAAGTAGGGATATCCCCCAATCATAGGGTGGTTATTTTGGAGCAGTTTTAGCCAAACAGGTTCTTGGTGAAAGAGTTTGGCATAATCTAAACTTATCTCCACGGGCGAATGAGGAGCGAGAAAATAATTTCTCCCCTAGTTTACATAATCCACAAGCCGAGTCATAAACTTCAATTTTCCTTTATGTTACGATGGTTATTTTTATGTAATGAATTTGTATTAACACTCATATATTCCACAGGGAGTACCGGTCAGATATGAAATTTACAAGTTATGAACTAACGCCTAATTGGAATATGCCTGATTTTGGTGTGTTGGATCATGGTGGTCCATCCGGAAGTCATCATCAACACGATAATGTCCATCATGAGATGTCAACACATTATGATTTGTAGGTGAAGTGATAAATCTATATGTAAAGTTTAGATAAATTTGAGAAACTCATTATTTTATTGGTTAGTGAAAACAAGCAACTTGAAGGTCTTGTCCTTACTCAATTGCCCAAAGACGACATATTTAATTAGGACATGGCAGATGCATATAGTCGGGGAGAGAATAGTTATTATGACAATAATGCTAATAAGTATGGATATGACACACCCTTCCCTGATGAGGGTGATAAGGAGGAGGAAGAGAATGTTGAACCTGATTTGACGATGGAGCATGCTTCACCTCCCGTTAGACCAAGAGTGTACGAATCTCACGTGTTGTTTCATTCAAGGGAGATTCCCTACCTTGATCATTTTTCAAGTATGCCATATGTGGATGCCCTCACAAGGGATCTTGATGAAATTCGGACAGTAATGTGGGATGAATCTAAAGCAACGATGTTGTCAAAAGGCATGCTTTTTGCTGATAAAGCGCGCCTAAGCAAGGCGGTGCAAATGTACAGCATAAAAGAGTGTCGTGAGATCGTGGTTCATGAGTCATCTCTGGATATATATAAGGTTATTTGTCATAGATGGTTTATGGTGAGCCGCTGCAACATCTCCAGGTACTGCAATCTCATATATTCTCTCAGAGCATACGGGTAAGCTACAGGATGTCCATCAAGCGACAACCCATATAGAACCTCCACGTCCTAAAGCATGATAGTAGACTTGCCAATGGGTAAATTAAACGTTTGCGTCTTCGGTCGCCACCGCTTTATCAAATCCATTATCAATGACTAGTCCAACTGTAACCGACCGATCTCTATGATCCTATAGAAACTCGTATCCTGAAGGCGTCTAACTATACGTGGATGGAGTGGGTGGGCCCTAAGAAAGTACCACATATTGTCTACTCATTTAGCGCAAACGTTTTGGGCCAAACACTGCCCCTCCCATATGTACGAAGACTTATGCCCGACCTGTAGCAACAGTAGCTCTAGCGATGCAGGTCCAGGATGCACAGGCGGAACCTCCCTCACGAATACTGTAAATTGAACAATATTAATTAAAGTATTTTTCTTTTTCATTGCTTAACATATTTAAATATATTGCAATATCTTTAATATTAAAATTTATTTGATATTTTTACTATATTGTTAATTAGGTTGATATATTTTCTATATTATAATTTTATATGTTAGTTTATTATTTTATATGTTACTTTAATATTATATATGTTACTTTACTATTTTATATGCTTGTTTATTATTTAATATGTTTGTTTCTTATTTTATATGTTACTTTATTATTTTATATACTAGTTTATTATTTTATATATTTGTTTGTTACTCACCTATTTTTTACTATAATAAAATTAAATAATTAATTTTCATAACTATACAAGATTTAATTATTAAATATTCATGTAACAATACATTAGTTTGACAACTATTGTTGCTTTCTAATGTTATTTTCTTATGTTTGTTGACTAGAATTCGAGAGAGTATGTGTTTGAACGATCAATATTTTTTAAATATTTTTGGGTTTAACAGATAATTAAATGATTAATTCCAATAGCTACAAAGATACTACGCTAAAGGGCACTACATTTTACTACGCTAAAAGGAACTACATTACAAATACGAGCACTACATTCAAATTACGGGCACAAGATACTACTATAGGGAACTAAAGTCACATATTTATAAATGTACAACAATAACATCTAAATAAGATTAAATATTCCTAAAATAATAATTTATCTATTTTACTAGTCTTTTAGCAAATAACTAATCGAAACCGGATAAAAGTAACAAATTAATTTAATCACAAAACAAGCACGAAAAAATATATACCAAAGTAAAAATTAACTAATTAATATTTTTGTAACAACTAATTACAATTTCTCTATTTTACTAATTTTTTTATCGGGCTAATAATATAATCCGAATAAAAAATAACAAATTAATTAAATCGCAAAACAATCACGAAATAACATGAGATAAGGTAAGAAAAACTAATAGGAATTTTTATACATGAGGTTTAACAAAAAAAATAAGTCGGAATACCTCGATTTAAAATTTTTGGAAAGTTGAAGATTTTGTGATTTGGAGCCGAAACAAGCAACCCACTGCGAGATAACACCTTAGATACGATGTGGGACCGAGAATCTACCCGAGTTTTTATTCGTTAAAAATGGGGAGGATCGCTGGTTTTGGAGTTTTTTAATGGGGGGGACGTTCTGTTTTAGAGGGAAGGAGATGGCTCGTTTATTTATGTAGGTATAGCGCCCTTATTTATTGCGATATACTATAGCGCGGTAAATAAGGGCGCTATACCTTCCCGCCCAATTAAGTTCAAATATATCGTGGTATTTCACCGCGGTTTGGCCGTTAAGGTATAGCGCGGTGATATACCGCACTATACATACTATGTTCCCCAATTTGTTTTCCACACATTTTGGTTCATTGAGTCCAAAAGAACCACACTTTGGTTCCGGACTCGCCACAACACTTAAAACAAAAATAAGACCAAATGGGGTAACTACCCCACACTTATGTTATTGGCAAGTTCACAAGTACAATGTATACCAGGGGCCCAGACGACCCCTTAAAAGCACGCCACTCGTATTCAACAACCCATCGAACCACCAACATAACATTACAACAACATAACCATAGACTATACTAGTATAAAATATAAAATTAAGAAGCTAAACTAGTGACCAAGAAAATAAAAATAAGAAGTTATACTAATTTACTAATGACAAAATTAAAAGGTACAATACAACACTACACAAGCACATAGCATGAATCGGGCGCCCCAATTAGCACCTAGCAACATATTAGCATAGGGTGGTCAATCGATTTGCACTCGAGGCTAACACGTTAAAGTTTCACTACATACGAACATGACCTCCCACCGCACACTTATCATATAGCATCACATCTCACAAAGCACTTTCCTTCAAAATTAGTAACACTACACAATTTTATGTCACTAAGGCATTGCAACAAACACATTGTGGGCATACCTTTCACCATTTTATTTCAATTCTCAGTAGGTTAGAATCACAATACAACCACATCAAATACACCACTCACCACAACCACAACATCATCACATCTTCACAATCGCACAAAGTGCACAAAAGTTATACAAAACTTCACCAATTGTCGGCCACATGGCACCCCCACCAAGTTTCAACACAAGTTAATTCCAACACCATAAAAACACACCAACAATTATCCAAAATTATAAGAACAATGAACATACCACAAGTTTAGCACCATTTTAGGCCATAATAAGCAAAGAAACTAAAAAATATTAGCACAACTACAACTAGTTAGGGTTTGGTTCAAAATAAACTAAAAGTACATAAAGACTACAATTAAACACTTAACGAAAAGAGAAGACATGCATGGAAGACTTACCTTGAAGATGAATGGAGATGAGAGGATGAAGGATTTGAGGAAGAAAGGGGATTGGAGTTAGAGAGAGAGAGAGAGAGAGAGAGAGAGTAGTTGGAGATGAAGTAAAATGAAAGAATGGGGAAATGAAGGGAGGGGGTCAAGATGTAAGAGTACTGGGCGTGGGTGTTTCTTTTCAAATTAATAAAACCAATTTTAAATTAATGGCCTAATGTTTTACATTGTCGCGTCGCGGGGTGCAGCGCCCCATGTCGCGCGGTAGTGTAGAAATTCAGATACTATGTTTCTGTAAGAGTCGAGCCTAATGTCATAGCGCGGCACCCCATGCATCGCGCTAGGCCCAATTTCTCAGAGTTCCGGCGATTTTTTCATTTTAGGCCAAGGGTGGAACCCCGACTCTATTATGTACGATTTTATGTTCAACTTATACTTGCCCAAACAAGTACTAAAATTCCTAAACTCTAATAATCCTGCACTGCAATTATCTAACTATTCTACAAAAGCACAAAAAATGGATAGAAGTAGAACTGAGTTACAGTTGTCAGCTTGACGTCGTCACTTAAGCTCATTTTATCACGATGCTAGACGATTGCTTGTCAAATACTCCAACAAGGTACGGTTTCAACCTGTGACCATTCACCTTAAAGCTTTCATTCCCTTCTTCATCTTGTATTTGAATGGCGTCATACAGTGAAACGTGTTTTACTACATACTGACATGTCCATCTTGATTTGAATTTTCCGAGGAGCAACCTAAGTATACTATTGTATAGTAATACTTTTTCCCCTTCATGAAACTCATTTGGCTTAATCAGACGATCATGCCACCTTTTTGTCTTTTTCTTGAAAATTTGCACATTTACATACGCGTCCAGTCTAAACACCTCAAATTCGTTCATATGCGCCAACATATGTTCACCTGCAAGACTAAGATCAAGATTAAGCATCTTAACTACCCAATAAAATTTATGTTCTATCTCAACATGTAAGTGGCACGATTTTTGATACACTAGTTTGAATGGTGAAGTCCTTATGATTATTTTGAACGCAGTTCTATACACCCATATAGCTTCATCCAACATTACAGATCAATTCTTACGAGAAGCACTAACTATATTTTCAAGAATTCATTTAAGTTAATGGTTAGCCACTTCAACTTTTCCACTAGTTTGGGCATGATACGGGGTTCCTCTTTTATGTGTGACCCCATACTTAGACAACAATGCAGTGAACTACTTGTTCACAAACTGCGACCTATAGTCACTGATAATCACTTGAGGTGTCCCAAAGCAGGTAAATATGTTCTTTCATAAGAACTCACACACCACCCGAGCATCATTGGTCCTAGTAGGGATTGCTTCAACCCATTTAGAGACGTAGTCAATGTCTAAAAGGATATACTCATATGAATGAGATTATGGGAATGGTCCCATGAAGTCAATGCCCCAACGTCAAAAATTTCACATACCAGAATGGAGTTTAGTGGCATCTTATCCCTCTTACTAATGTTACCTATCCTTTGACACTTGTCACACACAACTATATATGCCTGTGTGTCTTTTTACAAAGTAGGCCAATAGAAATCAGCTTCCACGACCTTTGTTGCAGTGCAATTTCCACCATAGTGTCCTCCAGTTGCTCCATCATGGAAATGAGAAATAATGCTTGCCATCTTTCCTTTATGCACACACCTTCGAATTATACCATCTGCACATAGTTTAAACAAGAAAGGGTTATTCCAAAAACAACTTTTTACCTCACCTTGAACCTTCTTTATTTGATCATAAAAGAGGTCACGAGGCAACCATCCACTAGCCAAAAACTTGGCTACATCTGCATACCAAGGCGGCCTTTCAGAGACTGCATCAATGGAGAAAATATTTTCATCACGAAACTCTTCTCTTACGTCAACTGTTTCAATCGGAGGTCGCTCAAGTTGAGATAGATGATCGGCGACTTGATTTTTCTGAGCCCTTCATATCTTTGATCTCCAAGTCAAATGTTTGGATCAATAACACCCACCACATCAGACGCGGCTTTCACTCCTTCTTACTCAACATGTATTTCAAGGCTGAGTGATCAATGTGTACAATCACTTTACTCCCCACTTGGTATGATCTAAACTTGTCAAAGGCAAATACCACATCAAATAACTCTTTCTCAGTAGTGGCATAGTTGACTTGAGCATTATTTAGTGTCCTTCTTGCATAATAAATGGGCCTAAACATCTTAAATTTTCTTTAACCCAGAACTACTCCCACAGCTACATCACTAGTATCACATATTATCTTCAATGGCTGGCTCATATAAGGTGTCACCATAATAGGAGAACTCACTGTAATGACCCGTCTGGTTGTTTTGAGAGTAATAGCCCCGACCCTTTTTCTACTTATGTGACTTGCCGGGATGTTTTGTTTTTGGTTTCGGAGTGTTTTGGGACACGTAGTCCCTAAAACGGAAGCTTAAATCTTAGGTTTTTTACTATAATCATAACTATGTAAAGACGACTTCGGAATGGATTTATATCTGTTCCTTTAGCTCCGTTAGTTGATTTAGGACTTAGGGGCGTGTCCGGATTGTATTTTGGAGGTCTGTAGCTCATTTACGGTTGAAATGGCAAAAGTCGAATTTTTGGATATTTTCACCGGTAGTGAACTTTTTTATATCGGGGTAGGATTCCAATTCCAAAAGTTAGAGTAGGTCCTTAATGTCTAATATTACTTGTGTACAAATATTGGGATCAATAGGAAGTGGTTTGGTTGGTTTCGGCATCGTTGTCGAATTTGGAAGTTTCAAGTTCTTTAAGTTTGAATCAGAGGATGATTTATAATTTTAGTGTTGTTTGATGTTATTTGAGGGCTCGACCAAGTTCGTATGGTGTTTTATGACTTGTTGGTATGTTTGGTTGAGGTCTCGGGGGCCTCGAGTGAATTTCGGATGGTTAACGGATTGAATTCGGACTTAGAAGAAAAATCTGAAAGTTCTACAATCTGCTGTAATCGAACCTGCGCAAGGTTGCCCGCAGGTGCGAGAAATATGGAGCAGAAGAGAAGTTGGGTAGATTGGTCAGGGGTCACAGGTGCGTGGAAAAGGCCACATCTGCGATGCCCGCAGATGCACAAGGCTGACCGCAAGTGCGAAGTGAGACCGTAGAAGCGGACAGGATTCCGTAGGTGCGGCCCCTTCATCGTAGGTGTGGAGGCAGAGGGGGATAAGTAGTTTGCGTAGAAGCGCTCATTTTTTCGCACAAGCGCACGCGCATGTGCGAGCCCAGGCTCCACAGGTGCGGAAATGCCTCTGTAGTGTTTAAAACCGAAGGGCTTCATGATTTTTGTCAATTTGGACTTTGCAAACTCGGTTTAGGGCGCTTTTTGAGAGTATCTTCGAGAGATTTCTTGAGGTAAGTCCCTTGTGCTTATTTTTTATCAATAATCTTGCTTCCCCATTTATTTTTTCACTTAGTTAGTGTGTATTTATGGTGGAATTTGGGTGTTGAGACTAGTTTTTTGGAGAGTTTTATTTGAGGTCTTGAAGGACCATTTGGTGTCGGATTTTAGTAAATTTGATATAGTTAGACTCGTGAGTGAATGAGTGTTCATATTTTGTGACTTTTACTCTATTCTGAGACATGGGCTCGGATCGACATTTTAGGGCGAATTTCGGAATTTTTGTTAAAGTATTGATTTCATTAATTAGATGAGTCTATTATAGTTGTATTTATGATATGCAATTGTTTTGGCTAGACTTGGGCCATTCGGAGCCGTATATTTGTGGAAAGAACATTGCTATCGATTGATTGAGCTTGGTTTGAAGTAAGTGGCTTTCCTAATCTTGTGATATGTGAGCGCCGTGTACGTGAGGTGACGATTAATTACACTGGCTATTTGTTAAAAAACCCTGATTTATGTTACTGAGTAGTAATCTGTTTTGCCATTAAATTGAGTTATACCGTTTAAAAGAGTATTAGCCTATTTTTATTCTTAATTGAGTTATTCCAATATGTGTAGTTATCATGTTTAGTCTAATATCGCATGTCTACGTGCTTTAATTGCTTATTTGAACTCTATGAAGCATACCTAGTTGATTTTCCTGATTTTCCTTGTCCTTTCTCAATATAACTGTAGAAATCTTGATGTTAACTATTGTATTACCGGTTTGAGTTGTGTGTTTACTTTGAGGCTACGAGACGGTTCCTCGGGAGTTCTCCCTGCATATTTACTTTTGAGACTACGAGGCGGTTCCTCGGGGGTTCTCCCTGCATATTTACTTTTGAGACTACGAGGCGGTTCCTTGGGAGTTCTCCTTGCATATTTACCTTTGAGACTACGAGGCAGTTCCTCGGGAGTTCTCCCTACACATTCACTTTTGAGACTACGAGGTGGTACCTCGGGAGTTCTCCATGTACATTTACTTTTGAGACTACGAGGCAGTTCCTCGGAAGATCTCCCTGCATATTTACTTTTGGGACTACGAGACGGTATCTCGAGAGCTCCTCTATTGTTATCACATTGTTCTCGTGTTGTTGTTTCTCTGTGAATTCTTGTTGTTACTTCTCCGTTTTACGTTATTTTATTACATCATCGGTATTTTTATTATATCCCAGTACGGCTTGGTCCTGACCTCGTCACTACTCTACCAAGGTTAGGTTTGGCACTTACTAGGTACTGTTGCGTTGTACTCATGCCACTCTTTTGTACATGTTTTGTGTGCATATCTATATGCTTCTTATCAGCCTCGCTATTAGCTGAGAGTGTTTGCTGCTGTACAGAGAGTTCAAGGTACATCTGCCGCATCCGTAGACCTCGGAGTCCCCCTCTATTCTCTCATATGTCATTACTTTCAGTACTTCTTTTATTAGACTCTGGTGTATAGAGATATTAGTTTCCTTTTGTATCTTGTGACTCATGATTTTCCGGGTTTTGGGAAGACTGTGTATTTATTGAGTATTGATTATCGTACATTCCGAGCGACATTATTACTAGTTATTCAGTTATCCACTGCTTTTAGTTGCCAAGTTTTATTTTCATTTGTTATTTTCCGTAATTTGTTAGGTTTACCTCGTCGTAGAGACTAGGTGCCATCACGATATTATACGGAGGGAGTTTGGGTCATGACAAGTTGGTATCAGAGCTCTAGGTTCATAGATGTCGTGAGTCACAAGCAAGTTTAGTAGAGTCTCGCGGATCGGTACAGAGATATTTGTTGTTATCTTCGGGAGGCTATGGAACTGTTAGGAAAATTCCACTTCTTTGATTCCTTGTCATGCAAAATTACTGACTTTAAAATTCTAAACTTCTGTATTATATTCTCTCACTGATGGTGAGGACACGTACAGGCGGATCTGATGACCAGGCATTGGCGCCCCCTTCTAGAGCCGCGAGAGGTCGGGGCTAGGGTAGAGGCCGAGGACGTCCATGCAGTGCAGCCAGAGCACCCGCACGAGCTGCTCCTGAGGATCCCCCAGTAGCTCTAACTGGAGGGCCGACACCTGACACCTGGTGCTGCACCATTCCTCCATGAAACCCTAACCCAGTTTCTGAGCATGTTCAGCACGTTAGCTCAGGCCGGATTGATTCCACTTGTTCCTACCACATCTCAGGCTGGGGGAGGAGCACAGACTCCCGTCGTCGATACTCCAGAGCAGCAGGTTCATGCCGACCAGGTTCTAAAGATTATACTGATGCAACTGGTAGCTCCAGTTCAGTACGAGACTAGGACAACCGCTTCTGAGGTGGAGCAGCTCATACTTGAGAGGTACAAGAAGTACCACCCACCTACCTTCAACGGATTGGCTACAAATGACGCTCAAGGTTTTCTGGAGGAGTGTCATCGTATTCTTCGTACTATGGGCGTAGCAGTGATGAGTGGGGTTTCTTTTACCACCTTCCAGCTTAGAGGAGCAGCCTATCAGTGGTGGCGTGCTTGTGGGTTGGGTAGTCCAGATGAGGCAGCTTCACTTACATGGACTCAGTTCTCGGATATGTTTTTGAGAGAGTATGTCCCTCAGAGCCTCAGGGACAAATGTTGCGCAGAGTTTGAGTAGTTGCGCTAGGGTGCTATGACTATGTCAGAGTATGCATTCCGCTTTAGTGATTTGACCCTACATGTACCGTCCTTGGTTTCCACAGTTCGAGAGAGGGTTCGACGGTTTATTGAAGGACTCCACCCCAGTATCCGGATTAGTATGGCTAGGGAGTTGGAGAAGGATATTTCTTATCAGCAGGTTGTAAGTATTGCCAAGAGATTAGAGGGCATGCTTGCTCGGGATAGAGAGGAGAGGGAGGCCAAGAGTTCTCGAGAGTTTGGCACTTACAGCGATACTCGTGCCCCAGCTGCAGTTCGCCATGGTAGGGGTTATGTGAGTCACCCCGTTCATTCAGCTCTTCCAGTCGCCAGTGGTATTCTGGTCTCTTCTAGGCCCCATGAGCCTTATTATGCACCGCTAGTATCTAGTGTGCCTCCTGCTCGGAGTGCTTTTAGTGGCCATTCCAGCACACATGGCCTGAGCCGTTCACAGCAGTCATGCTCTCTGAGAGCTTGTTTTAAGTGTGGCGACACTCGCCATATGGTGAGGGATTTTCCCAAATTTAGGAGGGGTGCACCTCCACAGACTTCTCAGGCTATGATTCCAGCATCAGCTACCGCCCCACCTACTCAGCCAGCTCGAGGTGGAGATCGGGGAGGTCGAGATCACCCTAGAGGGGGAGGTCAGGCCAGATATTATGCTCTTTCAGCTCGTACAGAGGTAGTTGCTTCCAACTTTGTCATTATAGGTATTGTTCCGGTCTGTCGTAGAGATGTGTCAGTATTATTTGACTCAGGCTCTACATATTCCTATGTGTCATCTTATTTTGCCCCGTATTTAGGCCTATCTCGGGATTCTTTGAGTTCCTATGCTTATGTGTCAACTCCTATAGGAAATTCTCTAATTATGGACCGCGTGTATCGGTCGAGTTTGATTGCTCTTAATGGTTTTGAGGCCATAGCCGATTTATTATTACTCAGCATGGTAGACTTTGATGTTATCTTAGGCATGGATTGGTTGTCGCCCCACTATGCTATTCTTGATTGTCACGCTAAGACCGTGACGCTGGACATGCCAAGATTACCACGATTAGAGTGGAGAGGTGCCTTAGAGTATACTCCCAGCAGAGTTATTTCAATTCTTAAAGCTCAACAAATGGTTAAGAAGGGGTATGACGCGCATCTAGCTTATGTGAGAGATGTCAGTATTGATACCATTACAGTTGAGTCAGTCCCAGTAGTGAGGGATTTTCTAGAAGTATTTCCAACTGATTTTCCGGGCATGCCACCCAGCAGAGATATTGACTTTGGCATTGATTTGTTGCGGAGAACTCAGCCCATCTTTATTCCTCCATATCGTGTGGTTCCTCTTGAATTGAAGGAGTTGAAGAAGCAGTTACAGGAGTTGCTTGATAAGGGATTCATTCGGCCTAGTGTGTCACCTTGGGGTGCTCCTGTCTTATTTACGAAGAAGAAGGATGGTTCTATGCAGATGTGTATTGATTACCGCCAGTTGAACAAAGTTACAGCGAAGAACATGTCCATTGCCTCGCATTGATGACTTATTTGATCAGTTGCAGGGTGCCAGAGTGTTTTCCAAGATTGACTTGCGTTCAGTCTATCATCAGTTGAAGATTCTGGAGCCAGATATCCCGAAGACTGCTTTCAGGACTCGGAACTGTCACTACGAGTTCCTTGTGATGTCATTTGGGTTGACCAATACCCCAGCAGCTTTTATGCACTTGATGCACAGTGTGTTCCACCCTTATCTTGACTCATTCATAGTTGTGTTGATTGACATCATTCTGGTGTACTCCCGGACTCGGGAGGATCATGAGCAGCACCTGATGACTATGCTTCAGACCCTGAGAGAAAAGAAGTTATATGCAAAATTCTCAAAGTGTGAGTTTTGGCTAGAATTAGTGGCATTCTTGGGTCATGTAGTATCGAGTGATGGGATCCAGGTGGATCCAAAAACGATTGAAGTAGTGTAGAGTTGTCCTAGACCGTCCTCAGCTACGGAGATTCGGAGTTTTCTTGGTTTGGCGAGGTATTACCGTCGTTTTGTAGAGAGATTATCATCTATTGCAGCACCTATGACTAGGCTGACCCAGAAGGGTGCTCCGTTCAGGTGGGCAGAGGAGTAAGATCTTTCAAAATCTCAAGACATATTTGACTACAGCCCAATATTGATATTACCTTCCTGTTCGAGGTCTTATACAGTATATTGTAATGCGTCGCGGATTGGTTTCAGCGCGGTGTTGATGCAGGATGGTAGGGTGATTGCCTACACGTCCAGACAACTAAAGGTACATGAGAAGAACTATCCTATCCACGACCTTGAGTTAGAACCTACTGTTCATGCCTTGAAGATTTGGTGGCACTATTTGTACGGTGTCCCTAGTGAGATCTACATTGATCACCGGAGTTTTTAGCATCTGTTTAAACAGAATGATCTTAACTTGCGTTAGAGTAGGTGGTTGGAACTACTTACGGATTATGATATCACCATTTTGTACCATCCCGAGAAGGCCAATATGGTGGCCGATGCTTTGAGTCATCGGGCAGAGAGTTTGGGGAGTTTGGCATATCTACCAGCAGCAGAAAGGCCATTAGCGTTGGATGTTCAGGCCTTAGCCAGCCAGTTTGTGATATTGGATATTTCTAAGGCGAGTTGAGTATTGTCTTGTGTGGTCTCTCGGTCTTCTCTTTATGATCGTATCATGGAGCGTCAGTATGATGACACTCATCTTCTTGTCCTTAAGGATACGGTCTAGCACAGTGATGCTAAGGAGGTCACTATTGGGGATGATGGTGCATTAAGGATGCATGGAAGGTTATGTGTGCCCAATGTAGATGGTTTGCAAGAGTTGATTCTTAAGGAGGCTCACAATTCGCGTTACTCCATTCATCCGGGTGTTGCGAAGATGTATCAGGACTTGAGGTAGCATTACTGGTGGAGGAGGATGAAGAAAGACATGGTGGAGTATATGGCTCGCTGTCTAAATTACCAGCATGTGAAGCATGAGCATCAGTGGCCAGGTGGGTTGCTTCAGAAGTTAGAGATTCCGGAGTGGAAATGGGAGTGGATCACTATGAATTTTGTTATTGGACTCCCACAGACTCAGCGGAGGTTTGATGCAGTCTGGGTGATTGTGGATAGGCTGACAAGTCAGCTCATTTTATTCATGTGATGACTACCTATTCTTACGAGCAGTTGGCTCGAATGTATATCCGCGAGATTGTCAGGCTTCATGGCGTACCGGTATCTATGATCTCTGACCGAGGTACGCAGTTTACACCACGGTTCAGGAGGGTTGTACAGCAAGAGTTGGATACTCGGGTTGAGTTGAGCAAAGTGTTTCACCCTCAACCAGACCGGCAGTCCGAGCGCATTATTCAGATACTAGAGGATATGCTTCGCGCTTGTGTGATAGATTTTGGGGGTGCTTGGGATCAATTCTTGCCACTTGCGGAGTTTACCTACAATATTAGTTATCAGTCGAGCATTCAGATGGCACCAGATAAGGCATTATATGGTAGTCGGTGTCGGTCTCTAGTGGGTTGGTTTGATCCAAGTGAGGCTAGATTATTGGGTACAGGCTTGGTTCAGGATTCTCTGGAGAAGGTTAAGGTAATTCAGGATCGACTTCGCACAGTCCAGTCCTGACAGAAGAGTTATGCGGATCGGAAGGTTCGTGATGTTGCATCCATGGTTGGAGAGAGAGTCTTGCTCCGGGTTTCACCTATGAATGGTGTTAGGAGGTTCGAAAAGAAGGGAAAACTGAGACCAAGGTTTATTAGCCCATTCGAGGTATTGCGGCGTGTTGTGGTGGTTTCTTATGGGCTTACCTTGCCTCCCAGTCTAGCAGGAGTTCATCCGGTGTTCCATGTTTCTATGCTCTGGAAGTAACACGGCGATCGTCTCATGTGCTGGATTTCAGCTCAATCCAGTTGGACAAGGATCAATATTATGTTGAGGAGTCAGTGGATATTTTGGACAGGTGGGTTCAAAAGCTGAGATCAAAGAACATTGCTTCCGTGAAGGTTCAGTGGAGGGGTCATCCGGTCGAGGAGGCGACTTGGGAGACCGAGCGGGATATGCGCAACCGTTATCCTCATATTTTTACCGCTTCAAGTATGTCTTTATCCTTGTTCGAGGACGAAGGATTGTTTTAAGAGGGGAAGGATGTATCGACTCGGCCGGTCATTTTTAGAGTAATATCCCCGACCCCCTATTTTCTGCTTTCCCCGTACCTTTCTTTACTTATGTGACTTGCTGGGAGGTTTTGGTTTTAGTTTCAGAGTGTTTTTGGACACGTAGTCCCTCAAACGGAAGCTTAAGTCTTAGAATTTTTACTATAGTCAGAACTATGTAAAGACAACTCCGGAATGGGGTTCCTTTGGTTATGTTAGCTCTGTTGGCTGATTTTGGACTAAGGGGCGTGTCCGGATTGTATTTTGGGGGTCTGTAACACATTTAGGCTTGAAATGGCGAAAGTTGATTTTTTGAGATTTTGACAGGTAGTTGACTTTTTGACTTTTCGTATGGTGTTTAGGACTTTTTGATATGTTTGGTTGAGGTACCGGGGGCATCGGGTGAGTTTCGGATGGTTAACGGATTGAATTCGGACTTAGAAGGAAAATCTGAAAGTTCTGCCATCTGCTGTAATGGAACATGCGCAAGGTTGCCCGCAGTTGCGAACAATATGGGACAGAAGCGGAGTTGGGTGGATTGGTCAGGGGTCAAAAGTGCGTGGAAAAGGCCGCATTCGCAATGCCCGCAGATGCGCAAGGCTGACCGCAGGTGCGAAGTGAGAACGTAGAAGCGGACAGGATTCCGCAGGCGCGCAAGTGCGGCCCCTGCATCGCAGGTGCGGAGGCAGAGGGGAATAAGTGATTTGCGCAGAAGCGCTCATTTTTGTGCACAAGTGCACGCGCATGTGCAAGACCAGGCTTCGCAGGTGCGAAAATTCCTGGACAGTGTTTAAAACCGAAGGGCTTCGTGATTTTTGTCATTTTGGACTTTGCAAAATCAGTTTAGGGCGATTTTTGAGAGCATTTTTGAGCGATTTCTTCAAGTAAGTCTCTTGTGCTTATTTTTTATCAATAATTTTGCTTCCTCATTTATTTTTCCACTTAGTTAGTATGTATTTAAGGCGAAATTTGGGAGTTGAGACTAAGGATATGGAGAGTTTGATTTGCAGATTTGAAGGACCATTTGGTGTCGGATTTTAGAAAATTTGATATGGTTAGACTCGTGAGTGAATGAGTGTTCATATTTTTTTACTTTTACCTACTTTCGAGACGTGGGCCCAGGTTGACATTTTAGGGTGAATTTCAAATTTTTTGTTAAAGTATTGATTTCATTAATTAGATGAGTCTATTATAGTTGTATTTATGATAAGCAATTATTTTTTGCTAGACTTGGTCCATTCGGAGCTAGATATTCGTGGAAAGAGCATTGCTATCGATTGTTTGAGTTTGGTTTGAGGTAAGTGGCTTGCTTAACCTTGTGTGAAGGAAATCCCCTTAGGATTTGGTACTGTTGTGATATGTGAGCGCCGTGTACGTGAGGTTACGAGTACGTACACACGATATTTATTGTAAAAACCCGATTTATTTTACTGAGTAGTAATATGTTTTTCCTTTAAATTGAGTTATACCGTTTAAATGAGTATTAGACTATTTTTATTCTTAATTGAGTTATTCTAATATGTGTAGTTATCCTGTTTAGTCTAATATCGCATGTCTACGTGCTTTAATTGCTTATTTTAACTGTATGAAGCATGTCTAGTTGATTTTCCTGCTTTTCCTTGTCCTTTATCAGTATAACTGTAGAAATCTTGTTATTAACTATTATATTACCGATTTGAGCTGTGTGTTTACTTTGAGGCTACGAGGCGGTTCCTCAGTAGTTCTCCCTGCATATTTACTTTTGAGACTAAGAGGCGGTTGCTCGAGAGTTCTCCCTGCATATTTACTTTTGAGACTACGAGGCGGTTACTCGGGAGTTCTCCCTGAATATTTACTTTTGAGACTACGAGGAGGTTCCTTGAGAGTTCTCCCTATACATTTACTTTTGAGACTACGAGGCGGTACCTCGGGGTTCTACATGTACATTTACTTTTGTGACTACGAGGCGGTTCCTCGGGAGATGTCCCTGCACATTTACTTTTGGGACTAAGAGATGGTATCTCGAGAGCTCCCCTATTGTAATCACATTGTTCTTGTGTTGTTGTTTCTCTGTGAATTTTTTATGTTAATTCTCTGTTTTACTTCATTCTATTATATCATCGGTATTGTTATTATATCCCATTAGGGCCCGGACCGGACCTCGTCACTACTCTACCGAGGTTAGGCTTGGCACTTACTGGGTACCGTTGTGGTGTACTCATGCTACTCTTCTGCACATGTTTTGTGTGTAGATCCAGGTACTTCTTATCAGCCCCGCTATTAGCTAAGTGTGTTTGTTGTTGTACGGAGACTTCAAGGTACATATGTCGCGTCTGCAGACCTCGGAGTCCCCCTCTATTCTCTCTTATGCCATTACCTTACATACTTCTTTTATTAGACTCTGGTGTATAGAGATATTAGTTTCCTTCTGTAGCTTGTGACTAATGTTATTCCGGGTTTTGAGAAGACTATGTATTTATAGAGTATTGGTTATCGTACATGTCGAGGAGCAGTGTAATTGTCTGTAATATTTTAGGCTTACCTAGTCGTAGAGACTAGATGTCGTCACGACGTTATACGGAGGGAGTTTGGGTATTGACACTCACTAGCTTTTCCTTTATCAATTTGAATTCTCTTATGCACTCCACATTAAAAACAAACTTCACATATTTCGCTAGTAATGCAGTCAACGGCTTGGTAACGCTGAAAAAGTTTTTGATGAACCTCTTAAAGAACTCAACATGTCCCAATAAACTCCTTAAGCTCTTCACAAAAGTCGGTGGAGGGAGCCTAGCAATTACATCAACATTAGCTCTATCAAACTTCAATTCTATGTACAGTTAAGAACCAAGTGAATGGCTTCACAACGTTCAAGCACGAGCTCTAAATTCTTCAAGAAATTCTCAAAGTCATCACCAAAGAGAGTGAAATCATCCATGAATACTTCTAGACACTTCTCGTTTAAATCAGAGAATATAGATATCATGCACCTCTGAAAACTGGCAGGTGCATTACATAACCCAAACGGCATCCTTCTGTAAGCAAAAATACCTGACGGGCAAGTGAATGTGGTCTTCTCAACATCTTCTAGGGCAATGGGTATCTCATTGTAGCCTGAGTACCCATCCAAGAAGTAGTAGCATCCATGTCCAGTCACTTTCTCGATCATTTGGTCAATAAAGTGGAGTGGGAAGTCGTCTTTCCTTATTACATCATTCAGTCTTCTATAATCAATGCACATTCTCCACCCAGTGACTGTTCTTGTGGGTATTAACGCATTGTCTTCATTTTTCACCACTGTTATGCCTCCCTTCTTAGGTATAACTTGCACTGGACTAATCCACAGGCTATCATAGATGGGGAAAATCACTCCCGCAACTAGCAATTTGATGATCTCCTTGTGAACTACCTCCTCCAAATTTTTGTTTAGTTTGTATTGGGGCTACACCACTGACTTGATATTTTCTTCCAACAGAATATTGTGCATGCAAATTGCTGGACTAATTCCTTGAATATCATCTATACTCCAGCCAATTGCCTTCTTGTGCTTTTTCAGCAGCTTCACCAGCTTTAGCTCCTGTATATCTGTCAAGTCAGTAGAAATAATCACAGGACAATTGTTAGTTTCAAGAAAAACATATTTCAAGTGATTGGGGAGGACTTTCAATTCCACATTAGGATTAGAAGCCTCCTCTTTTAGTTCCTCCTCATCAACCACTTGATCCTCAGTTTCAAGAGCTTCACCCTCTTTCTTTAATTCAGTATCTCCATCATCCACTGTGCTAGACTAAGTAATACACCTTTCTAGAGTATCACCCACAAGCTTGTCAAACTTGTATTTTTCAGCCAATTCTCCAACAACGTCTAACTTGAAGCACGAGTAGGCAGACGACTCATAACTGGGGTATTTCATCATCCTCTTCATCTGGAACACCAATTTTCCATTGCCCACTCTAAGCATAAGTTACTCCTTATAGATATCAAGGATAGCTCTGCCTATACATAAAAATGGCCTCCCTAGAATTAGAGGCACTTCCTTGTTCACATTCATATCCACCACAATAAAGTCTACGGGGAACACAAACATGTCCACCTGCACTAGAATATCCTCAATGATTCCCTCAAGTAGAATGGTGGTCTGGTCAGCTAGTTGTAGGAACACTGGTATTGATTTAATCACTCCAAGCTCACATTCTAGTTTCTTGAATATAGACAGGGGCATTAGATTTATAGACTCACCAGAATCACAGAGGGCCTTGTCGAATTTCTCACTCCCCAACGCGTATGGTATGGTGAAGCTTCCTGGGTCCCCACACTTTTGGGGAATTTTATTTTGTAATATGGCACTGCGGTGGAATTCAACTTGACCACTGTTGTCTTCTCCAATTTTCTCTTGCTAGACAAGATTTTCTTTAAGAACTTTGTATAAGCAAGCATCTGAGTGACTACCTCGGTGAAGTTCATATAGAGTTGTTTGAGCATCTCCGAGAATCGCCCAAAACATTTTACATTTTTTTCCCGCTTCATCTTTTAAGGGAATGGTAGAGCTGGCATATGTCTACTTTCTTCATTCTTCTTTTATACCCCCACTATATCTCGCATTTCTATTCTTCACCTTTTTTTCTCTGTTGGTGTCTATGTCTACTTGTTCATCACCTTGGGTCGAGCTTTTACCAGTAGGTCAACCAATGTTTTGCAACTTCTCAGAGATACAACTTTGATTATTTCCTTTGGGTTCTATGCAGTGTCAGAGGGTAAAGTCCCAGGAACTCACTTAGATAACAAATTTTCAATCTATACCAATTGTCTTTCTAAATTCCGGATGGTCGTCCCCTACCCTTTCCTAGCCGAAGTAGGAAACTACTATGTAAATTATGTACAGCCATGTCGCGCCTCGCGGCGCCCCATACGGCACGGCTGTGAGGTTTCTCAAAGTAAATCATTTCATTCACTTTTTGACATTCGGACTTGGTCCTCGACCCCCGAACGTGATTCCGTCTTACTTTTTTTGGCTTCTACTCAGACTTCAAAGCTCCAACATATTTGATTTTGCTTCAAATTACCTAAATAGCTCGGAATCATTTCTTACAAGGCATAAAACACGTAATAAGTATAATTCATTATCATTTCCTATGACTAAAATACAGTTTTCTAGCCTACCATCATGATGAGTCTATAGAATATGACATCTTTATCGCCTAAGGATCGACCCATGTCGGGGAGCATGCGACAATCGAGGAAAGGATCCACAAAGCCGGTCCACTTCCAACTCGAGAGGGTGAAATAGAGACGGGGGTTATGACCTTCCGATAAGTCGTTTCTATTCCGAAGGAGGTGATCAGTATGATAGACATCATCGAGATGCCCTCCTATACCGAGTCCATGCTTGAAGAGTCCCAAGAGGGCCAGGGAAAGTCAAATTAAGGGGTTCATGGTGAAGACAACCCTCCCCACACCTTCTTCTATGACATGGACCTGTCCACTTTGGAAGATTTTTTTGGGTTGGGCAACCTGCAGATCCCGAAGAAGGGCTTGTCCTCAAACACTCGAGGGTCGAGTTCAAGACCAAAACTTGTGAAGCAGTTTCCCGCACCGATCATGGACCCCATCCGTAAGAGAACAGTCATTCTTACGGTCTCGGGGGATGCTCGAGTTCTATCTGCTCCAGTAGGCATAGCCAGCTACCTCTAATGCCTAGTGACTGAGGAGGACATGAAAAGATGAATGAGGGGGGCACATTGAATCTCTTCAATGAGGCACAGCAGGCGTTGAACCGGGTAAGACATCAACACTTTCACACTCTATCGTGAATTCCGCTTAAGTTTTGGTATCTCTTATTGTTTTCGTTGTTTTGTAGGCCCGGTACTTCACCATGAGAGCTTTCTCTGGTGTCAATTTAAAATCAGCTAGATCGACTTTATGCCCAAAGACCAGGTCCGGAGTAAGGACATGTACAGGCTTCCCAATAAGCAACAGGACGGGATCATCAAGGACCTTCAGGCCGAGATGGACAGGACTCAAAAGGAAGCTTCGACCTTGAAGCGGGAACATGTCGACCTAGTTGAAAAGGTAAAGGTCTTTGTAGTTAAAAATAAGTAACTAGTCGGGGTGACTAACAACACAACCTCGCATGTCAACAGAAGATCGACCTGATCGACTAGCTCCGAGCTGATATGAATGAGGTCTGGACCATGGCCGACGGGTGGAAAATCAAAATGAACATGCTGGCTTCGGAGAAGGAAACTGCTAAGGCAAATCTGGCATCGGTTGAGAACCAACTCTGGGTAGCAAAGGACAAAGCAAACAAATGGTCTCAGCTAAATGATGATCTCTGAGCATAGCTGAGCTTGATCATTACAGAGCGTAAAGCCCTTTGTAGAGAATCTGAGAATGCAAAGTCCAAATTGGACACAACCTCCAAAGATGCTGAAGAAATGGTAATCTAATACAATGTTGATGTGGAGGCAGCCAATACCCGCATGAAGGCAAAGGTTGAATATATGAAGCGGTTGTACCAAAGAGAGACCCTCGAAGAGATTCATGCCCGAGGTTTTGAACTGTCGGCTGAGATCAAGGAAGCCAAAATCTCGAGGCTGAGGTGAAAGAGCTTTAATAGCCTAAATATGTTAAAGGCTCGATATAATTTTGTTTGCTCGAGGCTTTGAAAACTCGGTGTGACCGGAAGTTTTTTCAAGATCCTTAAGTGATTTTAGATGATGTTTTTGCCGAAGATAACGCTTTAGTAGGTTTCAAGTTCTAATAAAGGCCTTACTTTCTAATTACGGGCTTCGGGCGTCTCCGAGCCATTTTTAGGGAGGTCATAGCCTTTTTGTATTTAGGCACCACCTAATAGGTTTGGAGCCTCCGAGATTTGGTAGCTCGGGTTGTCCGAACTTTCTTCAGACGACAGTCCACGAATAGGGGTAGCCCTTGGGCTCGATATTCCTCGAGTAGGGGTAGCCCATGGGCTCTTAGATCAGGAATTTAAGAGGCAAGAAAATGTGTAATAGCAAGGCTGAACTTTCTTTCATTTCTCAGTGTGTAAAGTACATGATCGAAAGCGCATAAAAACTTGTATCACGACTGGGGTGGACTATGTGATCACGGTTCATACGACTGTTTGGCCCTTAGAGTGAATCCGAACCACCAAGCCTTAGCTTCTAGCATACAAAGTTTTTCCTTTTTCCTTGCTTAAAACCTTAATCCGAGGGTAATGGCCCTCAGTAGTCGAGATCAAGCTTGAGAGGGCTTAGATACTGTTTACATGAAGTGAAAGTTCATTGACTTTGGTTTGATACCGGTCTTCGAATCTAAGTTAGCACGTTTTACTATTGCCTTGTTAAAAACCTTGCCAAAAAACCATTTTGGGACAAAACCGGTTCCAGGAAAAAGAGTGCAAAGTGTGCTTTCAGACCTAATGGCCACATCCATCCTTGGCTATTGCCTGCAAGTGTTAGTCTAATTCATAACATAATTAAAGAGCAATTAAGATCGTACCTTAGCAGTAGTACCATTGTAAGTGTGTCATGTTCCAGTTGTTCGGTAATTGTACACTGTTTCCTGCTTTGAGTTGTATAAGCCTTTGTAGGTAATTCCGATGACTCAAAATAGTCCTTCCCAATTTGGTCCTAGCTACCCCTTATTCTAGTTCTGGGTGTGTAATGTTACTTCCTTCAACACCAAGTCCACGATCTCGAAGTGTCAGAGGTTGGTTTTCCGGTTGTAGTATTTTTCTATCCGCTGCTTCTAGGCGGCCAACCGGACTATGGCGACCTCACGCATTTCATCCAATAGCTCCAGGATCGTGATCCTGACCTCGCCATTTGAGTCTTCGGTCACATATTGGAACCTGCGGATAGGTTCTCCCATTTCGACTGATATTAAGGCTTCGGCCCGTAGACCAACAAAAATAAAGTGGCCCCGATACTAGATTTTAATATCATACGATATGCCCACAGGACTTCGGGCATGCTTTCCTTCCATTTCCCTTTGGCATCGGTCAACCTTTTTTTAAGATTTTGAAATTTGGTCTTGTTTGTCGATTACGCATGTTTGTTACCACCAGGGTGGTAAGGTGTTGATAGTATCTTCTTAATCTTGTGATCTTCGAAACAATTATTTACCTTGGTGCCGATGAATCATTTCCCATTATTGCACACGAACTCGGTCGATATCCCAAATCGACGTATTATGTGGTCCCAGATGAAGTCGATGGCTTCTTTCTCCTAGACCTTTTCGAATACTTGAGCCTCGACCAATTTGGAAACATAATCAGTCATGAATAGTGTAAATTGAGCTTTACCGGGTGCCCACAGTAGGGGGCGACGATATCCATTCCCCACTTCATAAACAGACACGGGGACAGGACCGAATGGAGTAGGTCTCCCGGTTGATGGATCATCGGTGCGTGTCTCTGCAGTCGTTGCATTTTCGTACTAAGTTCTTCGTATCTTTCTCCATTTTGGTCCAATAATAGGTGGCCCAGATTAATTTCCGCACCAAAGCTTCTGCCCCCGAATGGTTTCCGCAAGTGCCTTCATGAACTTCTCTCAAGGCGTATTCGGTATCTCCCGGTCCCAAGCATCTGGCTAGCGAGCCATCGAACGTTATCCTAAATCTGGCAGCCTTGGTGTGCAGGGCTCTAGATTCTTTGGGATCTGAGGTCAATTTCCTAGTCTTCAAGTAGTCTATGTATTTGTTCCTCTAATCCTAGGTTAAACTTGATGAGTTTACTTCGGCCTGACCTTATTCTATCACCGAATTCATGAGTTGTATGATTGTTCCCGAACTGATCATCATCATCAACCGATGGCCCCAATTTAGCCAGAGCATCGTCCTCGCTGTTCTGATCTCGGGGAACGTGTTGTAGGGTCCATTCCTTGAATTGATACAGCGCTACCTGTAACTTATATAAATACCTTCGCATTTGTTCCTCTTTCACTTCGAACGTCACATTGACTTGATTGACCAAGATAAGGGAATCACATTTAGCTTTGATCACCTCGGCCCTAAGGCTTTTAGCCAATTCGAGACCTGCAATCATGGCCTCATACTCGGCCTCATTGTTAGTGAATTTTATAATTATAATAGACTACCTAACTACATTCCCCGTAGGTGGTTTCTACACGATACCAAGCCCGAACCCCTTTACGTTCAAGCCACCGTCCGTAAAAAGGATCCAAATTCTCGAGGTAGTCCCCAAGGTCAGCAATAATTCCCTTAAGACTTTGTGCACTAAGGCCAGCGTAATGTCGGCCACAAAATCTACCAAAATTTGAGATTTTTATGGCGGTTTGGGGTCGATACACGATATCGTACCCGCTAATTTTGACGGCCCATTTGGCCAACCGGCCCGAGATCTTGGGTTTCTGCATGATGTTCCTCAGTGGGTAAGAGGTTACGATAGATATGGGGTGGCATTGAAAGCTTGTTGAGGATACCTTGTTTTGGCCTCGCCTAGAGTTCTACTGAGATAGTAAATAGGAAATTGCGTACCTTCCTCTTCCCGGACCAAGACTCTACTTATCGCCAGCTCAGAAACCGCCAAGTAAAGGTACAGTTGTTCATCCACCTTCGGAGTGTGGAGCAGGGGCAGACTCAAAAGGTACCATTTGAGTTCTTCCAAAGCTTGTTGTCATTCCGGAGTCCATGAAAAGTTATTCTTCTTCAATAGTTAGAAGAACTGATGGTTTTTGTCTGAGGACCTTGATATGAACCGGCCCAGGGCAGTTATATGCTCGGACCTTGATTGTCCACCACGGTGATGTCTTCTATGGCTTTGATTTTGTCGGGATTGATCTAGATTCTTCGATTATATACCATGAACCCAAGGAATTTTTAGGATCTATCCCCGAATGCGCACATTTCTAGGTCCAGCTTCATATTGTATTTCTTCAATATGTCAAAGGTTTCCTGCAACTGTTTCAAATGGTCCTCTACTCGCAGGGACTTGACTAACATGTCATCAATATAAACTTCCATTTATTTTCCTATTTGTTCTTCGAATATCCGGTTTACTAGGCACTGATAGGTGGCACCTACGTTCTTTAATCTGAATGACATCATATTATAACAATATGTGCTGAATTTAGTGATAAAGAAAGTCTTTTCTTGATCGCCCGGGTTGGTTGTACCCGGAATAGACATCAAGAAAACTGAGTGTCTCATGTCCATCTATCGCGTCAATCATCCGATCGATGTTAGGTAAAGGAAAAGAATCCTTAAGGCATGCCTTGTTCAGATCTTTATAATCCACACACATTAATAACTTATTTCCTTTTTAGGTAATACCACTACGTTAGCTAACTAGTCCGGGTATTTAACTTCCCAAATGGACCCTATTTTAAGGTGTTTAGATACCTCATCCTTGATGAATGTATGTTTGACCTCGGACTGCGGTCTCCTTTTCTGCTTAATCGGATGAAACATCGGGTCCAAGCTCAGTTTTTGAGTGATTACCTCCGGTGGGATTTGTGTCATGTCGAGATAGGACCAAGCGAAACAATCTATGTTATCTATATAAATTCAGTGAGTTTATTCCTAAGCTCAGAAATTAACCTCGTGCCCATGTATACCTTCCGATCGGGTAAGTGTTCGATCAATACAACATGCTCCAACTTATCGACCGTTGATTGGTGCCATCGGAATCATCAGGAGTTATGAACGATCTAGAAACTCTATAATCATCATTTTTGCCTACTCTTCATCCTTATGGTTCGGTCGGTACCGGTATCGGTGATTGATATTTAATTTCTTCCTTCTTGGTCTACTCCGTGTTCTTTGATATTGAGACCATGGGCACTAGTATCACCTCGTAGACTACGAACATTTCCTTTGCGGTCGGCTGCTCTCTGTAGAGCGTCGTGAATCCTCTCGGCGTAGGGAATGTCAGTGCCTGGTGTAGGGTTGAGGGTACTACCCTCATGTTATGAACCCATGGCCTTCTGAATAGTGTGTTGTGCCTCATGTCCCCTTCGATCACGTCGAAAATTTTGTATCTTGGATCGTCCCGGCGGTATTCCCTGGCAGGGTTATTTCTCCTTTAGTAGTTTCACACGCCATGCTAAATCTGTTCAACACTCAGACCGTCGGCACTATTTGGTCTTGTAACCCCAACTGCTCTACAACCATCAATCTGATGATGTTGGTCGAGCTGACTAGATCAATCAACAAACGTTTAACTTAAGATTTATTGATAAGTATGGATATCACCAGTGCATCATTATGAGGTTGTATGATGCCCTCAGCATCCTCGTCACTGAACGAAATGGTTCCTTCCGGGACGTAATCTCGGGTGCATTTTTTCCCTCGTGATAGATACTTTAGTTTGCATTATCATTGGCCCATGGGGGACATCAACCTCTCCAATGATCATGTTGATGGAATGCTGAGGTTCTTCTTGTTTGGTTTGTTTGTTGGAGTCCCTATTCCTGAAGTGGTTTTTGGATCGATCACTCAGAAATTCTCGGAGATACCAGTTATTAAATAACCGGGCAACTTATTCTCTTAATTGTCGGTACTCCTCGGTCCTATGGCCATGAGTGCCATGATATTTACACATCAGGTTAGGGTCTCTCTGGGTAGGGTCGGACTACAATGGTCGAGGCCACTTGGTTTCCTTGATGCGCCCAATGGCCGATACGATGATGGTTGCATCAATGTTGAAGTTATACTCTGATAATATTGGTGCTTCCCTTTCCTCGAGCGGCCTGTCGAAACCATTTTTTCTCATCAAACCTCGGCTATTAGGCCCTCGATCGCTTCTCTTTTCGTTCCTTGTAGAGTTGTGTCCGGATCCGTTTCCCCTTCGATTTGTGTTGTACGGTTGGTACCGGTCTCGGACTGGCCTTGATTCATGATATACGACTCTCTTAGACATGTCGTCGATTCTAACGAGATAAATGGACCGAGGAGAGGCCCCGAGTTGGTCGTCTTCGACTCTGATTTTTGATTGGTACCTATTGTGCACGTCGGCCCAAGTTACCGTCGGGTACTCTACCAAATTTTATGATAGCTGCTGCGAAGTAAGGGAGCTTCATGGTTTAATCCCTTAAGTGAATTATTGAACAGCCCAATCATTTGCAACTGGAGGCAAGTCCGTCTGTTCTATTTGAAACCTTGATACAAACTCTCTCAGCACCTCGTTGTCTCTTTGCTTAACCTTAAAAAGGTCCGATTTTCTAGTCTCGACCTTGATGGCCCCGGCATGAGCCTTCACAAAAGCATATGTGAGCATAGCGAATGAGTCAATGGAATTTGGGGGTAAGTTGTGGTACCATATCATTGCTTCTTTTGACATAGTTTTCCCGAACTTCTTTAGCAACACCGACTCGATTTCATCGTCTTCCAAGTCGTTGCCTTTGATGGCGCATGTGTAGGAGGTCATATGCCCATTCAGATCCGTGGTTCCATTATATTTTGGAATATTGGGAATATGAAACCTTTATGGGATTGGCTTTAGTGTTGCGCTCGGAGGGAAAGGCTTTTGGACAAATTTCTTGGAATCTGTTCCTTTCAATATCGGGGGTGCTCCTTGGATTTGATTGACCCTGGAATTATATGACTCCACCTTCTTGTCGTTTGCCTCAATTTTCTTTTCACCTGATTCCACTCGGTTCGTTAATGCTTCAAGCATTTTCATTACTTCGGGACTGACACCGAACTCAACTTCGCCCGGTCTTTCGATGATCTGCTCATTTCTTCAGGTATTTTCCCGTGATGTTTCGGGATCAACTCTTCTAGGGGCGCAACTTTGATTTTGCAGTTGTGCTATCACCGCATGTTGAGCCTGCAACATTTCGAAGATTAACCGTAAGCTGACCACATCTCGTTTGCCTTAGAGCACTTCTCAAGTCGTTGGTTAGGCTCATCCGTGAACGTTGTTCTCGGGATCAGTAGGCAAGTTGGCATCGATGGCCACCTACGAGTTACCATCGACTAGGTCTGCAATGGGATTCCATTGGGATCAGTAGGGGCACCTCATTTCTAGGCCCCTGATTGTTGTTTTCACTATGTTGACAAGACTCAATCTCAACATTCAAGTGAGTAGACTGAGAATTTGATATTTTTAAGCTGACCTGAAATTGAGACCTTAAAGAACAAGTGTAAAATAGAGTATGTTATAGAGATTTGAATCAAACCACCACTACTATCCTTAGCCCCACAGTGGGAGCCAAACTGTTTACCCTCAAAACGGATAACAATTGAATTTGTACGTGATTTTAAGGATATGTGGATTGATTCAACACAAGTAATCATGTATACGGGTGAACTCGGGGATAGTGCACACCCCGACTTCGCGGTAAGTCAAACAAAGTAAGAGTATGAATGTATGGGATCGAGACCGAATTTGGGAACTCTTTGAATCAAGGCTGGAATGGGGTACTCACCACTGGGCCTGACGAGACAACACTCCCCGAACCCAGAACGAACTCCAAGACCTCGGAAAGCACTACAAATGGTTGCACACGACTAACAGAGGGCCGTAATTTCCTCGCCCAACCGGATATCACGGCACGGATCTCGCCTGCTGTCGGTAGTGTATCGATAATTGACGAGAAATGATAATTTTTACCTTTTTCAGAATTGTACTAGGGATGAAACTCTCCTACTATATAAAGGGAAAGCTTTTTAATTCAATGGAGACATTGCAACACGCATATCGAGGCAATACAAACTTATTTTTCTATTTTCTAGCTATTGAAAAGTTATTATTTTAATCATTGTTCTTTATATACATTTGGCTTCGAATCGAGGGCCCGACCGAGGACAAAACTATTGTTCAGCTTAAATCTGAGCCCGGCCTTAACGTCACAACTGGTATGTTTATTCATTTTATCTTTAATTCGTTTATTTAACATTCTTGATTACTTGTGTTGAATCAATTCAAGCATCCTTAAAACCGCGTACAAATTCAATTCTTATCCGTTTTGGGGGTAAATAATTTTGAAACGGGGTACTCACCCCTGGGCCTGATGAGACAACACTCCTCGAACCCAGAACGAGTTACAAGACCTCGGAAAACACTACAAACGGTTGCACACGACTAACAAAGGGTCGTAATATCCGCACCCAAACTGATATCACGGTGCAAATCTCGCATGATATCGGTAGTGTATTAGTAATTGATGAGAGATGAGGATTTTCCCCCCTTTTTTTAGATTTATACTAGGGATGAAACTCTCATACTATAAAAAGGGGAAACTTTTTAATTCAATGGAGACATTGCAACACACATATCAAGGCAATACAAACTTATTTATCTGCTTTCTAGCTATTGAAAAGTTCGTATTTTAATCACTACTCTTTATATACATTTGACTTCGAATCGAGGGCCAGGTCGAGGACAAAATTATTGTTTAGCTTAAATCTGAGCCCGACCTTAACTTTACAACTGGTATGTTTATTCATTTTATCTTTAATTCGTTTATCATTTCATATTATCACTTACAATTTAAACAGGGGGAAATGACTCTATAAAAATCTCCTAAAATAAGAGAAGTTTTTTGGTTTTTGATAAAATCGTGTTTATTAGACTTACTAGAGGATGATACTGCTATTTGGAATAAAGCTTCAATTGACAAGCTTTTATGGAACCTTTGCTGGAAGAAAGATAAGTTTTAGGTATCGTGGATACATACATACTATGGAAAAGATACACGTACACAAGTACTTAGCATATGATTGTAGTTGTTTGTGTTGTTCAAGTCTCAATTTTTCAATGATCTGTACGTAAATAATGACTTATTTGGTAATAGAATTTCTTTAATTACCAAAAAAAAAAAATTCTGTTTGTTAGCCATGAGAAAGCATATGTGCTTTTATCTGACATTTCTATGTAAATACAGCAATTCAAGTGAACACATGATTTTGATTTTGAGTACATATTTATATGTATAAGCAGACAAAATGACGACAAAAATGATCTTTTTATATTCGGGAACAAGTTCAAACATCAATAGTGAAATTATTTTAGTTTGCAACACATTTCTCTTTATTTACCAAAGTTGTGTCTTTATGTGCATCTCTAAAATCGTAACCAGAGAGAATTGGTTAATCAGTGTTATACAAATTAAAATCGTATACACTTCATGAGCCAAATGAAAAAAGTAAACTAATTACTTGAAAGTAATTGAAAAAAGTAAACCACTTCACAAGCATATTAACCAATTTCTTGAAGGACAAAGAAGAAAAACTGGTAGAAATAATATTATAAGATGATAAAATGATTATTAGTCTGTTGGCCAATTTTATTTTATTTTTGCCAAAAGTGCTTTTGGCCAAAAATTGAGGTGTTTGGCTAAATTTTTAGAAAGAAAAAAATGCTTTTGAGGAGAAGCAAAAGGAGATTTTGAGAAGCAGAAAAATATAGCTTCTCTCCAAAAGTATTTTTCTGAGATATATTTTTTGAAAAAAATACACTTAGAAACAGTTTTCAAAAGCTTGGTCAAACACTAATTACTGCTCAAAAGTACTTTTTAAATTAATTAGTCAAACACAGACCGATTCTCGCCTAAAGCATTATTTTTTTTAAAGCAATGCTCAAAATAAGTAGTTTTTAGAAGCTTGGTCAAACATGGTATATAACTAAGTCAAAAATCAATTAAAATCTCGACTCTTGGATTTGTTATTGTACACGTGGCCAATGTCCAGTAATACATTGAAAATTGCTGGATGAAACACTACTGGAGTCGGCAGGGGATTATTTTCCCTGAAATATATATCCACTTTTTGGATATACATTTCAACTAAAATCTCAAGATTCTTTAATGAAATTTTAAGAAACTTGCGTATTAATTATCACAACTTTGCAACATTTAGTAAAATGAAGGGGAAATAAAAGTATATCGCGCACACACTATATTCTTTTATTTAATAAAAGAACACATTACTCTCCTATCATATCAACAATGGAAGATTTGATTCCTCAGCTTGTAAATTAGGTTACAGCTCATACTAATATAGCAATCTTCGTTTCGCCCCACAGTTTCCACCTTGAGATAGTTTGGCTGCAAATGGTAGTAAATCCTTAGGTAGATCTCGTAAGGCCATCATATGAATTTTCGTGGAGCAAAATGGATTAGCTGCAAATCATAATTAATATATCCAAAATCGAATTTAGAAAAAAAAATTATAATACAAAAGACACACAAAATATTTTTAAAAATCATTCATGTTAAAATAAGTTACCAGCAATAAGCACAAGGAGAGTGGTGAAAAGGATAGCAAGTTTTCCAGACATGTTAATACTTCTAGTTTTAGACTTTGAGGTTGATAAGAGTAATTAGTATAAGGGCGGTAATTTATAGACTTTTTTCAAGATATTTCGCAAGTGCTACTACTACTATTATTTTATTGAAAGAGTACATAATCCTCTTTTTAATAGTACTCCTGAAATTAGATGCGATCCAGAATCGAAAGCTAATGAATTCAAATTTATCCTTAATTAATTATATCGTTAAAATTATTGATTTAAATTTTAATAAATTTATATATATATATTTATACTGCATATCAAAAGTTATGAATTCACACGAATTCATAATAGAAAAATTACGTCCGCACTGCTTAGAATTACAGTGATGGAGTGAAGTTCCATTGATAAATATCAGAATCATTTACGATGAACTCCATGCGAAGAAACCCACACTTGTCGGATCTTGCCTCACGAAATGTGGTATTCAATGTTAAATCAACACATATTCAATGGAACGGGAGAGACACATTTTGGATTGTACCTCTCCATCTCATCCATCTTTTGTCTATAAATTTAGAGGTTTGGTCTCATTTTTTAGATATGGAAAATTTGAATTTTTCTCCCCTCTTTCCTACATTGTTGCATTCTTTTTTAAATAAACATAAGTGTCAAGTGTGATTTGATTTGTTTGTTGAGTTCGCTGAAGTTATATGATTTGAAGTGCCGTTATCACAGAATAGTTATTTCGTTCTATCCTAGGAGGAATTAATCTGTATACCTTGTGCAACAGTAAGGAGATTAAATTTCTTAAGGACACACTGTGAATTCAGTGGGCTAGGATTTAATTTTGTTCTTCCTATGCATTTCTGTTTCTCTTTTACTTTACATGATTTTCTGATTTTGAACACAGATTACCAACACTCTTTCTCTGTCTGTTTCATATTATGTGTCGTGTTTCTCTCTTACACGCCCATTAAGAAATATTAATTAGGAAGAGATTAGACTATTCTACCCTTATTTATGTCTTAAGATATAATCTCTCTTAATTGAATATTTATTCTATTTATGTGTTATCTCTATCTTCAAGAACAATTATTACTAAGGGTAAAAAATAAATTAAAAAACAATCAATTTTGTCTTGAACTTCTAAAATGACAAATAATTTGAGACAACTATTTTTAGTAATCATGACTATTAATATGAGACGGTGGCGGTATTATATTACTCTCTCCATCTCATATTAACATTTGGTTACTAAAAATAGTTGTTTCAAATTATTTGTCATTTTAGAAATTCAAGACAAAATTAAATATTTTATTCTTTTGTACCCTTAGTAATAATTATTCTTGAAAATATAAATAACACATAAAAATATAATAAATATTCAATTAACAGAGATGAGAGTAATTATTATGCTAATTTTAGTGTGAATGACGAGATAGTTAATTAAGCTGCTATTTCCATTGTCTCTGTTTTCTCAATTTCTTACTTGGACGACTGACATATGTCCACTTTCAATTCTGGCATTAACCTCGGAATATTGAAATCGATTTTGCAAACAAAAAAAAAAACTGCTTTTCAACCAAACTGCTCGGCAGAAAAAATATGGTATAGTTTTAATTATTGCAAAAATTCAAAAACTTCTTTGGTGGAGTTGTGTTGAAACACAAATTTGCATATATTTATGCAAACACTGGCTTTTCAAATTTGTTTTTTGAAGCAAAAGCTATTATCTTGTCGTGGTGTTCCTGTCATCCTCTTTCCTGTAAGCTACATAACTATAAAGTTGAAGATTTGCGAACCTTTAGGCATTTTGATTGTAATTTACATGAAAGGAATATATTCAATATCATTTGAATTTTCAATAAACCCCCTCCCCTCGTAATTGCTCACATTATAGAGAAAATGCATAAGTTGCCCTTTAAATTTGTCCTGAAAAGTCATTTACACACTTTAACTTTACGGACGACACTATCACATTTGAAGCTACTCATGTTTTATTTAGTTAGTTAACTCTGTAGGCAGATTACAAAACTTTTGCCATGGGAAGAAAAATCTCAACTCTTGCAGCACTAGTCTTGCTAATTTTCATACTCATTATTCTCCTTTTTGTTGTAATCTCTAACAAAACAACAACAACAACTACTACTACTTCTAGCTTTATTTGCTTTCCCCCTGCCTGCAATTGTCTGCCTCGGCAGAAATTAAAGAACTCAATAACATACAATATATATGTGTTTGTAATTTCAGATGAGATGAGGATACCAACTATTATTATTTTGCTTTAGCAATGTTGGCATTTCAAACTTTTATGGTAATTTATGCATATTAATTCTCTTTTTCTGTTTAATAATCTACTTGTGTTACGTTCAAATTAATATGTCTTCATAAATAATTCAGCTTCCATCTTGTTATAGAAAGATAAATGAGCATGTTAGTTGAGCAGCAAATTTTCCTTTATATGTAGTTCCTACACTTTAATAAAATGTATGAATTGGACTATTGTCGAAAAATATTGCACCTTATTAATTTTGATGTCTGAAAACTAAGAAATGACCAAGAAGAAGAATAATAGCCTGTTTGCCTGTTTTGCACTTCTCAAGAGGCCAAAAGTATTTTTTTTCTCAAATACATTTTTTTTCCCTAACTTGAGGTATTTGGCCAAGCTTTTTTGGAGGGAAAAAAAGTATTTTTCGGAAGAAACAGAATCAGTTTCTGAGAAACAGAAAAAAGTAGTTTCTTCCCAAAAGCAGAATCAGTTTTGACTTTTCTTCTTACCAAAAATACCCTTAACAAAATATAGTATATACCAAAATAACCGTTAAACCTAATACTTAGGATATTGATGTATAAATATTTCTTATTATTTTTAGGATAGCTTTCTAATATATAGTGACTTTAGGGGTGAATGATTTTTAATATATTTAACTTATATTAAAAGAATTAAGTACTTTTAAATTTTATTTTCATATTTTACTTAAATAAAATAAAAAGATTTAATTATTGCATGTAATAACAAAATTTTAAGATTATTTATTTACTTATAATATTAACTATTAAGTAAATTTATTCATGTCATTATTCGTAATTTGATACTTAAAAGCGCTTTCTGAAAAGCTTGACCAAACACTCAAAAGTGTTTTTCATAGTCATTAGCCAAAAACAAATTATTTCTCTCCAAAGGTACTATTTTCAAAAATACTTTTGAAAAAAGTACTTTTCAAAATAAGTTGATTTCTCCAGCTTGGCCAAACAGGTTATAAGTCTCAGAGAGCATCAGTGTTATTTCCAATTTTCACTTGAAGATGAATTTTGAAATTTTTCGAAAATTTTAAAAACTCTAAAATGCTGTTTTTCAAAATTTTCACTCAGATCACTCACAAAAATTCAAAAATAACCCAAAATTATATTCATGTCCAAACACAACTCTAATTCTCAAATACCATTAAAAAAAAAAATCACTTTTTCTGAAATTTTACAATTCTTATGTCCAAACGCCCACTCAGTGTTCCATTTAATCTTTTGTCTTCTCTAATTGACATTGTAACCATATCAAGAAATGCATATATTAAACTTACGTCCAGAATCTGCAGATTATATATATTGCATATTGACTCTCAAACGGAGCAACTAGAACTTCAATGGCATAACTCTATGTTAACCCCTAAAACTGGAAACTGGGCACCCTATTCCAATTGCAGAAACACTGAGAAGAAGTTATGAGAGATCAATCTGATAAGTTCATAAAATGAGATCATAGTATGAAATGTTTGTTTTACTCGTAAGCATATGTTTTGCCTGATCTAGTGACACTGCAAATTGCTAATAGTGGAAAATTAAGAACGTCGAGAAGTGGAGCATGCTGATTAGAAAGGATTCGGATAGACAGTTTACACTATCAGGTCACCAAAGATGACCGACTATAGGTAACCGTGGTCATAATAAGTGGGATTAGTAACCTGAATTAACCTGCTACAACAGGTTAAAGTACATTACACTGATAGTGTGTATATGCAAGTCAAAATATTTATGTATACTATCACATTTTGAGGCTTATCCATTTAAAGTATCAAGCATGTGTGGTTGTGTCTGTTTGGTCGCACCTTATCATCTTTTCTTTGAGAGAAAATGACTTTGATGGACTCAAAAACCTCATCAACAGGTTTTCCAGCATCAACCTGGATATTCAGACACAAGTCATGAGCAGTTGCTACTAAAATAATTCCATCTTATTCACAGTCAATATCTAACAATTTTTCACTACCCACCACCCTAAAGAACACTAGAATAAGATTTCAAATATACCTTCTTAACTTTTCCCTTTGATTCATAATATTGAACTGCAGGGAGAGTTGACTCCATGAAAACTTTAAATCGCTTCCTTATTGTCTCAATGTTATCATCTTCTCTTCCCTGCAAATAGACAGTACCCAGTATTAAGTGGAAAAATCTTTCATAGCATAGCAATCAGACTGAACAATATATACCTCATTTCTTGTTAGCAAGCGCCTCTCCATTTCATCTTGTGGACAATCTAGATAAAGGACAAACTCAGGATCCATTTTTGTCTACATAGAAATCCCAAAACGACATATTTCAAATATAAGCATATCGGTGTGTTTCTGACTTCGTTAGAACCAATTGGATAATAATCTTACAAGATTCTCAAATGTTTTAACATTCTCTTCATTCCGGGGAAAGCCGTCAATAAGGAATTTGTCGCTATCCATTCCCCGCATGGCTTGTTGTAGAAGCCTCACTGTTACATCTGAAGGAACAAGCTTCCCCTCCTTCATAATTTTCTGAATCATAGAGCTGTAATAAACAGAATGAAAGAATAAAGACACTGTTGTGATATTTAAAATTCTTACCTAACAGAACTGTAAGCCTACAAAGCGGATACTATGATCTTTTGGTAAGTTCCATTCCAAGTAATACAATAGAGGACCTCCCAGAGGAAACTAATTGCATTGAATATACTCTAGGAGCATATCAGTTCACATTATAAGGTAAGAACTATGGAATTATCGAGAATTTGAAATGGTTGTTGAATAACATACCCAGTTTCAGAACCAGAATTGATTTCTTGACGTAGAAGCTCACCAACACTAAGATGAGTGTAGCCAAACTGTTGTGCTATTCTTTTGCATTGCGTGCCTTTACCACTCCCTGGACCACCTGTAAAATGAATAATAATAATTTGGAAATATCAATAAGGAGACGAGGAAGTTAAAAGTTTAAAAAGAGAGATAAAAAGAAACTGCAATATCACATGCTCTAACACAGGCAAATATCATAAGTATTCCTTGTGCTCAGGGACGTATTAGCTAGCATGGTATTTACGATTTACAAGATTGATCCTGGAAAGGTATAAGCACGCTCAAGCACGTTCAGAAAAAGGTTCTAGAGACTTAAATATATTAAATAATTATTCAAGAACTTGGTTTCAAGTCTGTTGCCAATATCTATTCCTTCAACCAACACCATTAAAATCCATTGTCCTGCTGCTGACTAAGCACTTGAATAAACATAGACGGATGCAGTATTTAAGCTCTATGGGTTCAACCCTAAAGGTTTTTTGCCATGAACCTATTGTATTTTTAAATTATGGGTTCAAACCTACTACTTATTACAATTTTTTGTAAAGTTTTACACATTAATTTGTGCTTTGCATCGAAAGTACTGGGTTCAGTTGAACCCGGTGTTGTAACTCTACATCTGCCTCTGTGAATAAACCTTAATCAAGAGACGGATCCAGGATTTAGACTAGGCGGATTCAACCTTAAAGGTGTTACAAATGCAACTATGAAGGGAGAAAAACATATACAGTTCAACATTTTCCTGAACTTCAGGTAAGTTCTCTATACATTACCATCCTAACAAAAGGCATTTAATAGGTCAATTTCACTTCTCTGGGAGGCATTTCGTGACTTATGCTTTTTTTTATTACTGCTAAACTTTGTCCTTTTTCTTCCTTTTGCGCTGGTGCTCGTGTATTTGGGCATGTGGAAGCCACGAAGAAAGTATGTCACCTCCAATCTTTAACACTTTCCATCAGGTAAACTTGGCAAAGTTGCATTTTTCATGATAAAACAAGAATACTAAATGCAGTTTAAATTTCATGAAAAGAAATACTAAATGCAGTGGACGTGATTAAAACATGCAGTGCAATTAAAGGAATTATGGAAGTCCCTTACCTATAACAAAAACAATTTTGACCATCTTCTGCTTTCCTGAGCCTCTATAACCTTCCTGCAAAAACGAGATATACCAATCAGATGATCAAGAAACAATACTAAATTATTTTTGCAACATTATAAGGTAGTAGGTCTAGTATCGTGATCACTTTCTTCAGTCCGTTTCTTCCTGAAACATGGAATCACACCACCTAAGTCAATGGTTCAATTCAAAAACTTAAAAGAGAACTATCAGAGCAAGACCGTATTACCTTAGTTGACAAAAACCATTGAATAACAATCAGATCAATGATAGATGCAATTTAAAACTCCAATCCTCATCGAACACAGAATGAAGAGAATTTACTTAATTGATAAAGCTAGCATACATAAGTAGTCATACAAAACCAGGGCAATTACCAAACAAACTTTGAATTTCTGAACTAGAAACACTCATGTTGAACAAGATTACGAACCAGGCCATGCCTTACCATGAAGAGTTCATGTGCACTCAGCAGTGAGCATGACATATCATGCAAAATGAAAAGCCCTAAAATAGGATTTTCTGAGAGATCCCAAAATTATGCTTCCACGGTTCAAACGCATTCAATATATGAAAAACTTTATTTCTAAGATTATAACTACTCAATAACTATTGAATTCTTGGTCACAAGCTTCAAATGTTCTTGACTGAAATAGTGAGTAATTATTTCAGTTTGCAATTCATTTCTCGTATTTACCAGTTATTTTCTTTAAATATCTAATTAAAAAAAAACAAGAATTGATTAGTTACTGTTATAAAAACCAATTACTATGATATATTGAGCATGGTTTCATGATCTCACTGAAAAAGCAAATCTCACAAGCAAATGAACTAATTACTTGAAGGGCAGAGAAGAAAGACAGTAAGAAGTAAGATTAAGATGAACCTTGAGATGAATACTTATAACTAAGTCAAAATCACATATGCCAATGATATTGGGAAAACACCAAAGAAACTTCTCCCCACCTTGCGTGACTCCATCTTGGATTGCCCGAAGAACGAAAACGTTTAGTTGGTATATGTGCCTACAATATGCAGCAGTTACATTCATTGTTTCCATCAATATTCCCTTGAATTCCCTTATGCTAAAAATATATATAAATAAAAATTACAATATCGAACGTGAAACCTCCTGTTTGTAAAGCTTAACAAACTAAAAACTTTAAAATTGACCAACAATTCCACCAGATAAGGGAATCATACAGATCATACCAGTTTTTCATCTCAAACAAGAAGTTTAGTAATTGCAAAACTTGATCCTAATCCTACTTAAAAGCAGGCCAGGAGTATCATTAAATAATAATATTCATCTTCATATCAATTGTTTGAAGTTAGGGTAACGTCTGCGTACATACTAACCTCCCTAAGCCCACTGGGACTGGGTTTGTTGTTGTTGCATCTTCATATCATTGCTCAATGATTCATCTAAGACTAGGAGACAGCATAATAGTACTATTTATTTCACTTATTCAATAAATTATGCATGCCCCTTTTATCTAACCCGTTAAATTTTCCAAGAATTACACTTAAAAACAATAAATTAGGTTTCCTGAAATGATGATCAAGTCAAAGTTCACAAATTTGTATAAAAGAACGAGAATTTGACATAAATAATGAAAAACTAAAAGAAACCAAGCAAATTATATGGACATATCAGCATAGAGAAAAAGAAAAGTTTTGAGTGGGGAAAGGAGGTACCTTGGCTTGGGCAATACTGCAAAAACATTTGAGGCAGTTGAAGTAAGAACAGAACATATATGTAAGAGAAAGACCCGGGAGAATGGGAATAATTCTCAGTTTCTGTGTCAGCTTTTTGGCTTTGATTTATTTAATTCCTATGAAAAAGGAATTTTATTCTCCTAAAAATGGATTCGTTTTGGGTGGGAAATGGAAACTTCCAGTGTATAGGTGTCTCGCTTGACACCGTGACATGCCAACAATTTTTGCAACTAATACACTACGTTTAAATGATTATGAATTTAACTTTTATACAATACTAGTATTCATACCCGCATTGCGCGAAGAATATTAAATATAATTTTCATTAAAAAAAATTACTTAAAAACTACGATGCAAAGAAGTATGTAAATAATATTATTTTATGAACATTTAAATACAATGGATATTCATACATTCAAGTCTATTCAAATTCTACTATTTTTCTTGAATTAAAATTTTGTTACTTAAGTACTTGAAGAAATTGAAAAAAATCAGGATAAAGTTTGTATTTAAAATATTTAAAAATATTTATCATCTTTTTTATTTTCTTCATAAAATAGTAGATATTATTATTATATAAATCCGTCAACTGATAAATATTTGTGCAACAATATAAAATAGATGAGTAACAATATAATTAATAGGGAGGCGAGTGGCATGTGGACAATGACGGCGAACTGTATTAGGGAAGCTGCGAGGGAGGTGTTAGAGGTTTCAAAGGGTTACTCTAGTGGGCATAGAGGGAACTGGTGGTGGATGAAAAGGTTCAAGAAAAAGTGGAGACTAAGTGTCACGACCCGAAATTTTCCACCGACAGGACCGTGATGGCGCCTAATATTTCACTTGTTAGGCAAGCCAACGTTAGAGAATCATTAAACCAATTTCTTATTCTCATTCAGTAATTAACAATAATTAACTAAGATGAAATATGATAAGTGCGGAATATCATAAAACTGTATTAATTACTACCACCCGAATCTGGAATCATAATTCATGAGCATCCTAGAATTTACTACAAGTAATAGTGTGGAAGAAATACAATTGTCTGAATGAAAGAAACAGTAGAATAGAAAAGATAGACGGGAACTTCAAGATCTGTGAATGCCGACAAATCTACCTTAAGTCTCCGGACAACGGACCAATAGCAAAATTTCGATCAACCCGAACCGGTATCAAAATCTACACAGAAAGTGCAGAGTGCAGTATCAGTACAACCGACCCCATGTACTGGTAAGTGTCGGGCCTAACCTCGACGAAGTAGTGACGAGACTAAGACAAGGCACCTATAAATCAACCTATACAATTTAACAGTGTATATACAAATAACAGAAATAAAGAACTAAACAGAAAATGTCAGGAGGGGAACATGCTGAGAGGAATACGAGATAAAGAAATACAAATGATAACCGGAGCAGCCAACATACCATGAATCAACACGAATAGTGAATACAGTAAAGGAAAAATGTACGGCATCACCCTTCGTGTTTTTACTCTCAATCTCACCAATAAATCAATAGAAACGGCACGGCATCACCCTTTGTGCATTAACTCTCATATCATGGCACGTCATCACCCTTTGTACTTTTATACTCACAATATGGCACGGCATCACCCTTCGTGCTTTTACACTCACAATATGGCACGGCGTCACCCTTCGTGCATTAACACTCACAATATAGCACGGCATCACCCTTCGTGCATTAACTCTCTTATCATGGCACGGCATCACCCTTCGTGCATTAATTCTCTCCCTTACCATAATGTAATGCATAAATGATATCAGGGAGATGGAATAACAAGTACAAACCTTACTTCAACATTTGGTTCCACAATATAAATCTAAACTTTTAAATAAATACTCGATTACCAACAGAAAATCCGTAAACATGATAATGACGATCAATTTAACAACACTAGTATAAACATGTAGCAATTAGGCATAGGAAGAGACAATATAAGAAAACGGAAGAAACATGGAAAAACAGGTAAATTGGCGGCACATAAGTACTCGTCACCTCACATATACGCCGCTCCCATGAATTTCACTTAGTAAATAATCTAAGGTTCCTAATTCCCTCAACTCAGGGTTAGACACAATACGTACCTCGCTCTGAAGGCCATTTAATTCTCAATCACAGCTTTTCCTTTGGAATTCACCTCCAAACCACTCTTATCTATTCAAAAATGACTCAATAATATCAAATATTGCTAAAGAAATCAATTATATTGCATAAATTAAATTTTCCAAATTTTTTTCCAAAAAGTAGAAAAATCGACCACGGGCCCGCTTGATCAAAACCCGAGGTTCGGACCAAAATTCATTTACTCATTCACCCCCGAGCCCGAATATGTAATTAGTTTTGGAATCCGACATCAAATTGAGATCTACATCTCCAAATTTGTAAAATTCCCAATTCCCCCAAAATCCTTAATTTCTACCCTTAAAGAATAAGATAAAAGACTAGGAATTTAATAAATGATGATGTAAATTGAAGAAAATAAGTTAGAAAGTGCAAACCTATGATTGGGTGTCGAAATACTTCTTCAAAAATCACCCTAGGTCGAGTTCTATGGAAGAAAATATGAAATTTTGAACAAATCCCGTTTGAAGTCTGTTTTAAAACACTCGACAGGCCTTCATCGCGTTCGCAAGAGGCCTGTCGCGATCGCGATGCACAGCGGTAAGGCCTTCGCGTTCGCGAGTCTTTCTACGCATTCGCGTAAGGCAGTTCCCCCCAAGCCTTCGCGTTCGCGACCCAGTGGACGCGTTCGCGTAGAAGAACATGACCCCCTCCCCCAGGTCCCTTAACATATCGCGTTCGCGAAGGATACCACCCCCAGTCCTTCGCGTTCGCGAAGAAGAAATTACCTCCCAGCCTAGTTTACACTTCGCGATCGCGAAGCACAAAATGCCTGTGCACCAGCAACAGCAAAACAACAGAAATTCTAAGTCCGAAACATCCCGTAGCTTATCCGAAACTCACCCGAGCCCTCGGGGCTCCAAACCAAACATACACATAAGTCTAAAAATATCATACGGACCTGCTCGCGCGATCAAATCGCCAAAATAACACCTGAAACTCCGAATTTAGCACCAAATCAAAAGAAATTCTCAAGAACACTTTAAAATTTCTATTTTCTCAACTAGACGTCCGAATCACGTCAAATCAACTCCGTTTCTCATCAAATTTCACAGACAAGTCTTAAATATCATAATAAATCTGTACCGGGATCCGAAACCAAAATACGAATCCGGTACTACCAAACATCAATCAATTCTTAAAAACAAATAATTTCCAGACTTTTAATTTTCATCAAAAATTCATAATTCAAGTTAGGAACCTCCGAATTCGATTTCGGGCATACGCCCAAGTCCCATAATTCGATACGGACCCACCGGGACCATCAAAATATGGATTCAGGCCCGTTTACCAAAAATGTTGACCGAAGTCAAATAAAATCAACTTTTTAAGGCATAAATTCTTATTTTCATCAATTTTCAACATAAAAACTTTCCGGAAACCTGCCCGGACTGTGCATGCAAAATCGAGGAGGGTAAAAAATAGATTTTTAAGGCTTAAGAGCGCAGATTCGAGTTTTAAAATATAAGATGACCTTTTGGGTCATCACACTAAGAAAGTGGCCTACTTGAAGTTAGTGGAGAGCACAGACGAGAAGGAGAGAAAAGCGAATAGAGAAGGGTATAAGAAGGCTAGGAAGGAGGCGAAACTAGCAGTCACGGAGGCCAAGAATGCAGCGTTTGGTCGCTTGTATAAAGAATTAGGGGACGAAGGCGGGGACAAAAAGTTATTTCGACTGGCCAAGGCGAGAGAGAGAGAGAGAGAGAGAGGCGCTTGATCTGAATCAAGTGAGGTGCATCAAGGACGAGGACGACAGAGTTTTATGGATGATGCTCAAATTAAGCAGAGATGGCAGATTTACTTTCATAAAATTCTGAATGAGGAGGGTGACAGAGACATGTGTGTTGGGTGATTTGGAGCAGTTCGAGAGTCGCCGTGATTTTGGATATTGTAGGCATATTAAGGTCGAGAAGGTAATGGGAGCTATGCGTAAGATGAGCAGGGGTAGAGCGACTGGGCCAGATGAAATTCCGGTTGAATTCTGGAGGTATGTGGGTAGAGAGGGCGTAGAATAGCTGATCGGATTATTTAACGTTATTTTTAGGACGAAGAAGATGCCAGAGGAATGGAGATGGAGTACGATGATTTCGTTGTAGAAAAATAAAGGTGATATCCAGAATTGTAGCAACTATAGTGGTATCAAGTTGCTTAGTCATACTATGAAAGTGTGAAAAAGGGTGGTGGAAGTGAGGGTAAGGAGGTCGGTGTCTATATCAGAGAACCAATTCGGGTTCATGCCTGGTTGTTCAACTACATAAGATATCCATCTTATCAGGAGGTTGGTGGAACAGTATAGAGATAAGAAGAATGATTTATGTATGGTGTTTATTGACCTAGAGAAAGCGTACGACAAGGTCCCGAGAGGGGTTCTTTGGAAGTGCTTGGAGACTAAATGTGTTCCGGTAGCATACATTATGGTGATTAAGAACATGTATGATGGAGCTAAGACTCGGGTTAGGATAGTGGGAGGTGACTCGGAGTATTTTCCGGTGGTTATGGGTTTACACCAAGGATCTGCGCTTAATCCTTTCCTATTTGCCTTGGCGATAGATGCTCTGACGCACCATATTCAATGAGAAGTGCCATGGTGTATGTTATTTGCTGATGATATAGTCTTGATTGATGAAACGTGAGGTGATGTCGGCGAGAGGCTGGAGGTTTGGAGACAGACCATGAAGTCTAAAGGTTTCAAGTTGAGTAGGACTAAGACATAATACTTTGAGTGCAAGTTCAGTGACATGACAGGGGAAGTGGACACTGACGTGAGGCTTGATTTACAAGTCATCCCCAAGAAAGGGAGCTTTAAGTATATTGGGTCAATTATCCAGTGGAATGGGAAGATCGAAAATGATGTCACACACCGTATAGGGGCGGGATGAATAAAATGGAGGTTAGCATCTGACATCTTGTGTGACAAAAAGGTGCCATCGGAACTTAAAGGCAAGTTTTATAGAGCGGTGGTTATGTTAAATGTGATAGAGTGTTGGCCAGTCAAGAATTCTCATATCTAGAAGATGAAAGTAGCAGAAATAAGGATGTTGAGGTAGATGTACGGGCATACTAAGTTGGATAAGATTAGGAATAAAGATATTCGGTCTAGGGTAGGGGTGGCGCCCATAGATGATAAAATGCGAGAAGCGAGTCTTAGATGGCTTGGGCATGTGTGGAGGAGAAGCATTGACGCCCCGATTAGGAGGTGCGAGCGGTTGGCCTTGTCAGGTATGAGAAGAGGTAGAGGGCGACCTAAGAAATATTGGGAAGAGGTGATCAGGCAGGACATGACGCGACTCCAGCTCACCGAGGACATGACCTTAGATAGGAAAGTTTGGAGGGCAAGCATTAGGGTCGTAGGTTAGTAGGTAGTTGAGCGTTTTTCTTCCCCGTTGAGGGTGTAGGCTAGTTTGTTAGTGTCTTGCTTTAGTTTGTTAGTGGTACTTGTTGCGTTCGTACTATTTTTCTGCACTGGTTGCCTAGTACCTTTCCATTGTTCTGATTATTGATACTGCCTTTTCTATTTTTTTTTTCTATTTCTTAGGTTGTTGGCATTGTCTTCTTGACGTATGTTGTTATTACTATTCCATTGCCTCTTTTTCATTTCCTTGTGTCGAGGGTCTTTCGGAAACAGCCTCTCTATCCCCGTGGTTGGGGTAAGGTCTACGTACACACTACCCTCCCCAAACTCCACACATGGGATTATATTGGGTTGTTGTTGTTGAAAAGTTGTTTGATTTGATAGATATATATCTTTTGGAGAACATTTTGGCCGATCAAGAAATCTTGCTATGGTACACAATTTTATTTATATATTGTTCGTAACAATTGTCACCGTTTGTGAGAATGCTGAAATCTGCTCGCATAGTTGGATCAAAGAGAAATTTTGAGAATAATAAAATTTTAATTAAGAAGATGTTTGTGATGGAATTAAGGACAATAGTTTTACTTTTTATTTTTTTAAAGACATGGGTTTTTCTACATTATATAATAAGCAATTAGACTTTTTTCTATTTTATTTTCAATCTAAATTTTTGATTTTTACATTTTATTACTTTGTCCAACATATATGTTCATTATTTGTATAAAATGTATCAATAAATTTAGAATTATTTTTCTATATTATATGGAATAAGCAATTAGCCTTATATTTTTATTTATTTTCAATATAAAATTTTGTTTTTTATATTTTTTACTATGTTGATTGTAATTGTTTCAAATTTAAATTAGACTTTTCTTCTATGTTTAAATTCAGCTTCAAAATAGTAACTAATTATTAACAACACCTAGTGCATAATTTATTTATTTTTAAAATTTAAATTCAAAGAGAAACTAATTATTACCTAACTAAACTAATTTTGTCCTAAAATTGTCAAGTGGCTTTTTATTATGTTGCCACTTGGCTTACTATGGTATTTTTACCTCTCCTTTTATATATATATATATATATATATATATATATATATATATATATATATATATAGAGAGAGAGAGAGAGAGAGAGAGAGAGAGAGAGAGAGAGAGAGAGAGATTTATAAATAATGCTTCTATATATTATTTATTGACTTTATAATTGTATCTTGTTTTTTTTTTGTGTGTTCTAAATGTTTTCATGAATAATTGTAAAATTTATCAAGTGTCTTTGTAGTATCTTAACAATTGGCTTAATCTTATGAATAATAATTTTTAATCCTAAAATTGCGAAGTGACTTTTTATTATGCTGTTAGTTGGCTTAATATGGTGTCTTTGCCTCTCCTTTTATTATGTATAGATAATATAATATATAACACATAGATATCTCCTTTAATATAACATAGATAATATAGATTTCTCACTTCGTCCAAAATATATGTTCTTTCGTTATTTTATATAAAATGTATCAATATTCTTAATCTTTTTCCCCACATTATATAATAAGCAACTAGACTTTTTTTCTATTTTATTTTCAATATAAAGTTTTGATTTTTACATTTTTTACTTCATCCAAAATAAATTTTTTATTATTATTTGTATAAAATGTATCAATATTTTAGATTTTTTTTTATATTATATGGAATAATCAATTAGCCTTTTCTTCTATTTTATTTTCAATATAAAATTTTGATTTTTATATTTTTTACTATGTTACTTGTAATTGTTTCAAATTTAAATTAGGCTTTTCTTCTATGTTTAAATTCAAATTCAAAATAGTAACTAATTATTAACAATTCATAGTGCATAATTTATTTTTAAAAAAATTAAATTAAAAAAAAACTAATTATTACCTAACTTAACTAATTTTGTCCTAAAATTGACAAGTGACTTTTTATTATATTGCCACTTGACTTACTATGGTGTCTTTGTCTCTCTTATTTTATATAGATAAATTGATAGTATAATTAGTTTTTTAAAATATTATTATTTCAATTTAATTTATTATAATAAATAACGTATGTTTAAAATTATTAATCTTACTTCTTATGAATTGTTACATGTCACATCCTTGAGAGGTGATTGATAACATAAAAAATTTATATTATTAGTATATAAAAGTTAAATTCAGTGATTATTCTCTTTTTGAAAAATAAATAATTTTTAATATTGTGTTTTGATTCTTAATTACTATAAGCCCAATCCGTTAGATTTTTAAAAATTGTTAGTGAATGGATCAAAGCGCATAATTTCACTTATTAAAGTTTAAAAGTGCTTAGTTTGATATTATAATGATGAAAATTGAAATCTAACTATAATGAAGGTACCATAATTATTGTTTTTTTTCTTCCGAAAATTATCTTAATTTTGTTATATGTGGAGAGTGTCTAAACCCCTAGTCAAATCCAAATTACTTAAAAGCAAGCTACTTCACTTTTCTTGACGGCATAACTTTGTATTCTTTCTCTTTTTCGTCTTCTTCTTCCTCATTTTCCATTTCATTTTCCTCTTTCTTGCAAAAAACTATTGCTGGCAATTTTGTTTTTGATAGTTCGTTCAATTTGAATGACGATTCGTGAGAGGATGATTATACCTACCACGTAAAGATAGGGAAGGAGCCATAGTGTCGGCTACATATTCAGACGAACCCATTAATTTTTGTTCAAACTTCATATTTATTGCAAATTCGATAAAAAAATTTAACCATAACATAAATTAGCATCATGCGTCTTGTCGCGAATATGAAAAACATTATCATGTTAAGAGCCCGTTTGCAATAAGAAATTTTTTCCCTTTTTTTAAAAAAAAAATACTTTTTTCGAAATCGGCGTTTGTTCATAAAATTTTCAATTTTCACTTGAAGATGCATTTTGAAAATTTTCAAAAATTTTAAAAACTCAAAAAAACTGTTTTTCAAAATTTTCACTCAAATCACTCACACAACTTCAAAAATAACACAAAATTATATTCATATCCAAACACAACTCTAAATTTCAAATACCATTTTCACTTGAAAAAGATTTTCCCCCTATTTTGAAATTTTACAATTCTTATGTCCAAACGCCCACTAAATTTGGGCTTCATTAGATATTACAATAGAAAACGAGGGAAGAAAATGAAACGGAGCCACAACCTACGACAATTATGGGGGAAAAAATTGTGAACAAAGTAGTACCACATTTTGTCAATCCGACAAGACTTATGAACTATTTAACTGTAAAGAAGATAGTACCAACTTTTTCACATCAGTTAGTACTTGGGCCAATTAAACGAGATTCAAACCAAAATGTGATTCTTTTGGACTCAAAGAATTAAAATATGTGGGGAAAAAACTTAGTGACAATTTTATATATATAACGCCCTTTTAAAGGGCGCTATACCTTAACAACAGTTTGCCCAGTTAAGTATAGCGTCATTTTAAAAGGTGCTATATATATAACGTCTTTCCGTACCGCGCTATACATATTATGTGGAGCCACCAATAATTCTTCTGGGCTTAACTGATATAACAATAATTCAACTGGGTATAACGCCCTTATTTAAAGCGCTATACCTAAAATAATTGTACCCCCGGATTAGTTTTTGCCTTATTTAAAGAGGTTAAGGATTTTAAAAAATTCATTCATAAATATTCTCAAGTCTTCTGAAATATTTCTTCGTTAATTTGTTTTGCATTTTATCATAATATCTAAAAAGTGAAGAATAAGGGATTCATTATATTGGGGGGGAGGGGAGGGTTGAGGTTGTGGTGGCGAATAACTCAGTAACCTATAGTTTATCTCCACAGTGTCATGTTAAGTTGCCAGTTACAATGGAGTACGATACATTGGTATCGTTATTATGTAAAAAATGAGTATGAGCAAACGTTCGGTGAACCTTAAAGTAACCGGAAGATATTCAGATTCTGACACTCCGCAAGGAGTTGCTTGTTATGCTGAGTTTAACATCGATGACGATGAAACTCTGAGAGATTTGTTGAGGACTCCGGATGAATACCGGGAATTTCTTGTGATAAAAATATTGGAAATGTACGTCAAGGTTGAAGATGTTCGCAATAATGAGGTTGCGCAAGGCAGGGATATCCCTTAGTCATCAGGTGATTATTTTGAAGCAGTTTTAGCCGAATAGGTTTCGGCTGAAAAAGTTTGGCCTGATTTAAACTTATCTCCACGGGCGAATGAGGAGCGGAGAAATAATTTCTCTCCTAGTTTACATAATCCACAAGACGAGTGGTAAACTTTAATTTTTCTTTGTATTACGATATTTATTTTTGCTATATTGAATTTGTATTAGCACTCGTATATTCCACAGGGGGTACCTGCCAGATATGAATTTTACAAGTTATGAACCAACGTCCAGTTGGAATATGCCTAGTTATGGTGTGTTGGATCATAGTGGTCCATCCGGGAGTCACCACCAACAGGATAATGTCCATCATGGGATGTCAACACATTACGATTTGTAAGTGAAGTGATATAGCTATATGTGGAGTATTTATCAATTTGAGTAACTCATTATTTTGTTGGTTGTGTAGTGAAAACGAGCATCCTGAAGGTCCTGTCCTTACTCAATTTCCCGAAGACGACATATTTAATCGGGATCTGGTAGATGCACAGAGCCAGGAAAGAGAATAGTGATTATGACAACAATGACGAAGAGTCTGTAGATGACACACCCTTCCCTGATGAGGGTGATGATGAGGAGGAAAAGAATGTTGGACCTGATTTGATGAGAGAGCATGCTCCACCCCCGTTGGACCAAGAGTGTACGAGTCCCACGGGTCGTTTCATTCAAGGGAGATTCCCTACCTTGATCATTTGCCAAGTATGCCGGATGTGGATGCCCTCACATGGGATATTGACGAAATTCGGACAGCAATGTGGGATGAATCTAGAGCAACGGTGCTGTCAAAGGGCATGCTTTTTCTTGATAAAGCGTGCCTAACCAGGGCGGTGCTAATGTACAGTGTAAAAGAGTGTCGTGAGATCACGGTACGCGAGTTATCTCCAGATCTATACAAGGTAGTCTGTCGTAGATGGTTTAAGGGTTGTAATTGGATACTGCTTGCGAGGAAGGAGAAAACAAATATGTGGGTTGTGGGTAAATACATTGGCACCCACAATTGTGAAATGGACACATTCAGTGGGAATCATTTTAACTTGAATGTTGACTTGATTTCTCTTGTCTTGATTCCACACATTGAAGCGTCCATAAGGTACAAGATCAAATAGTGTATAACATCCGTCCACCGGGAATATGGGTGCACCATTACCAAAAGAAAGGTATTTCTCGGGATAAGTCCTTTGCATCTCTACCCAGGTACATGGCTGCATTGCAACACTTTAACCCCGGGACTGTTGTTGAATGAAAGCTTGAGCGGAGTCCGGGAATACCAGAACATATATTCAAATATGTATTCTGGGCATTTAAACCAACAATTGATGGTTTTCTGCATTGTCGGCCGGTAATATCCATAGACGACACTCATGTCTATGGAAAGTATGATATTAAGTTATTGATCGTCGTTGCAGTAGATACTAATGGAAGTATATTTCCCTTAGATTTTGCTATTTGTGCCAATGAAAGCCAAAAGAAGTGGACACTATTTTTGAACCACTTGAAAGAGCATGTTATCAAACAGCGTTCAGGTATTTGTCTAATATCTGATCGGCATAGTGGTATTTTAAGTTCTGTATAGAATTTGTGTGCATGGAAGGAACAGTATGCCTACCACCGTTACTGTGTGAGGCACCTGAAGGCCAATTTCCAAAAGACATATCCCAACAAGGATTTGCATGATTTAATGTGGATGGCTGCAACAGATCACCAAGAGTGTAAATTCAGGAGGCGCATGAAATCTATCAGGCAGGAAGACGAGGGAGCCTATCATTGGTTGATGCGACATGAGTTTGACAAGTGGACTTTGCATGCGGATGGTGGCAAAAGATGGGGAATTCTGACTACAAATATGTCAGAGTCTTTCAACGGGTTATTGAAGTCTGCACGTGGATTGCATGTCATTGTCGTGGTGTGGATGTCATTCAAGCAGACGACGGAGAGGTTTCTTGAAAGGGCTAGAGGTGCATCATCATTGATGGAAAGAGGTGTTGAATTTATGTCAATACCAATGAAAAGATTTGAGAAATACAGGCGGCGAGCACATTGGCATTCATATTTATAGTATTGCAATGAGCGAAATATTTTTGAAGTTCGCACCGCTATCCATCAAAACCGGGGGAATAATACACACACCGTAAATGAAGTCAGAAGGTTATGCTCTTGTGGGAAATGGTCCATATACCACATGTCGTGCTCACATGCCATAAAGTACTTTCAACATACAGGTTTACGGGCAACCAACTACGTTGATAAAGAATATAGTGTTGCTGCATACTTAAACACCTATAACAGACAGTTGCAACCAATGGGTGCTGAGCATTATTGGCCGCCGGAACCATTTAAAATGGTGTGTAACAAGGACTATGTACGTCAACGACAAGTGGAAAACAAAACGCGTATACGGAACCAAATGGATATTGGTGATACCGTTTATGCGCGTAAATGTGGCATATGCTCGCAAACAGGACACAAACGTCGTAAATGTCCTTCAGCTGGTTTGGGCGGCGGCGGTAATCCAACTCCTAGTGGAAGTTCATCTAATGTGCCCAACTATCAAGGATATACGTAGTGTTTTGTTTCCGTAATGTGGTTGTAATAAATGTATGTACTTGTTTATCTTGCAGAATGTATGAAATAAAATTATGTTTCCGTTGTTGTTAAATCTTATTGATATTTAACATTAATACTTCAGTACAACAATTTAACATAAACCCATTTTTAAAAAATAATTATCTTGTCGACCTGAAAAGCTGCTCGCCTGCAAAAGCTATCTTCTGGAAAAGCTGTATTGTACCCGAAAGAATCTTTAACACGCGAAGCATAGCGCGGTGAAATACTACATTATGTGTGTTGTCTTGTCGGCCTGAAAAGCTGCTCGCCTGCAAAAGTTAACTTCTGGAAAAGTTGTGTTGTACCCAAAAGAATCTTTAACACGCGAAGCATAGCGCGGTGAAATACTACGTTATATGTGTTGTCTTGTCGACCTAAAAATCTGCTCGCCTGCAAAGGTTATCTTCTGGAAAAGCTATTTTGTACCCGAAAGAATCCTTAACACGCGAAGCATAGCGCGGTGAAATACTACGTTATGTGTGTTGTCTTGCCTATAAATAACTAGCACATTTTAGTTATTATCTGTGCTTAACCAAAACAAATAGAAAAACTTTCCATAAATTTTTCATTTTTCTTGCATTAACAAATGTCTGGACGCAATGACCAACCAAGGTGCTATTGTGGCAAACGTGCGATTTTGAAGGCATGTTGGTCAGATGGTAATGTTGGGCGCAGATACTGGATATGTCAATAATTGTTTGGACGCAATGACTGAAATCAATGTATATTTGAGGAATGGTACGATGAACCCATTAACCATGAATACTACAAAACATGTTTGCAGTATATTTGGAATATGAACGATGAATACCAATGCCAGATCTCTGAAATGCAACGAAAAATTACGACAGTGCAGGAGAAACTAAAAGAGGCAGAAGAAGAAAAAAATAGGTTGGAAGAGAAATTTAAGTTGTTGGAGCAGAGAATAATATGCAGTAGTGACTAAACAAACACATGTATGTGTTGAGTGTAGTATTTTATCTTTATGTTTTCCGTGTCATGTATTTTTATTAGTTGTACTGAATTTAAATTATGTTAAGTTGCTATATTTGTGTTTGTGTTGTAGTATTAAAATAATAAAAAACCGGAGAAATAAAAACATAATGCGCATATAATGTAAACAATAAAAATTATTGTTATTATTTACTGAATGTCATGTGTACATAAAATATAAAAAAATCAATGTGCCCCACATCTTGTATGCTTTAATGCAGCCGTTGGCCTGATGCGCATCCCATCCCGCCCGGCTACACTATCAAGATCATCCTCATCACGTCGCCTCTTTATCGGAGGATGCGCTGCAACATGATCGTCAGTAGGGTTGGCAGGCTCGGACGCTCGGTAGAAGGGGTTGTCGGTCCAGCAGTAACCTACAGAATAATAAAATATTTTAGTATATGATATATTTATATATTAGTAATGTACGTGTTAAGTCACAAAAATTTAAATTGTCTTACCATGGTCTCGTCGGGCTCCTGAATATAATCATCTGTCGCACCCAGGTCAATATCGCATAAGCTTGTTTAACGGGCCGGGTTGACCCGTTTCCGGACCAGACCGGTAGTAACCCGGCCCGGCCCGGACCGGTAGTTAGGGGGCCGGGTAGGCTGGGTTAGGGGGGTTGGTCCGTTTAAAAAAAAATTCGGTTAACCGGACCGGTCAAACCCGGTCAAGGAAAATCACTGTTGAACGGTTAACCGGCCCGGCCCGGCCCGATTCAATATTGATTTTCTGATTTTTTTATTATTATTAAATTCATTTGATCGTTGGTAATGGCCCCACTCTTCTTCATTTCTTCACTCATATCTCATTTCTCAAACTCCAATTCTCAATTCAAGTTAAATCATGCCCCGTGATTTTAGAGTGCGCTCATATGTTTGGGAGCACTTTGAGGTGGTAGAAGAAAATGAAGAAGTTCACAAAGTAAAGTGCAAGAACTGTGGTCGAGTCTTAAATCTTCGTCGAAAGTGGGAGGGCACAGGCTGTTTAATGAGGTATATGCAGAGTTGTCTTGAGCGTCCTCCAGAAATTCGTATTTAAGATTTTAAGTTGACTTGAGACAATTTGTATTATTTTAAAATTATTAGACGTATTATGCTTAATGTTTTAATTTGTTAGATTAATTTGAATTATTATTATGCAATGAAAATTTGAAAAGAAACTATGAAAGCCTTTGAATTTAACACTCGATAAGATGGCCAAGAAGGTCATATTGATTATGAAGAACTTACTAAGGTAATGCAAAACCTTTGAAGTTCTAGATTTATATTTAATAATTAAACTTTGAATTTACTCATTTTTTATTAATTTAGTTGTTGTTTAATGTAAACTTTAATTTGCAAGTTTGAACTTGCAAATTATAAGTGCAATTTTTTTCCATCTTCATTATATTCTATTATCTTAAATTCTTAATGAAATATTCAAATATAGGAATTTCAAAGTCTTTGCATCCTTTATTCAAACACTCTTTTTATAAGATTATTTTTGCTTTATATTTTTACATTAGTTATACAAAATACAAATAAATAAATAAATTACATTAACCCGGCCTGGAACCGTTCCGGTTCAATTTTTGACCGGATGGGGCCGGACCCGTTAAGCTCGGTTCGTAAAACACGAAAACTGGCCCGGATCGGTGACCGACCGATCACTTTTTTCTCGACCCAGACCGGCCCGACCCACCCGTTTGTCACCTTTAGTATCACACAAAGTGACCTCCGTGACGGGCGAAGATGAAGCCTTAAAAAAATATATAAAGATGTTTATGGCTAATCAATGAGATAAAAACAAATATAAATAATAGTAATACAAACAAACCTGCGCCTATGAAAGATCCTCAGCATCCGTCGATGATGAGCCATAACTCAGCCGGCGCTCACTATCCACATCTCGTGTCGGACGATCATCAGCAACAGTCGATGGGTCTGGAGGATCAGGAAAATACTGATCCCAATCCTCTCACGTACGTGCCCGCGATCAACAATGGAGCTGACGGGGTCACCTGCGAAGTCCCTGGAGTAAGCTGAAGGTTGGATGACGGCATATCACTATGAGCATGGTCTGGTTCATGGAGGTTACCCGACTGATCAACTCCAACATCCTCAGCATGTACCTCAACGCCCCCTTGATGGGGACCACATCTTCGCCGACCCCCCACGATCTTGTGGGGCACCCCTACCTCGTGGGATATCCCTACCTCGTGGGGCACGCCTTCCACGTCGACCACGTTCTGGCTCCACTGCTGGCCCACAACGGTACTACTCTGGCGCCACATAATCAGCCTGGTATCCTAAGCGCTCATCATCTCGGGCTCGCCTCAGTGTATGGGAAGCCAAATCGGTAATCTGCCGACCATACTCGTGCAAAGCGGCTGCTCCCCCGCCGGTATACTGTTGCATCTGCAGTCCCAACTAGTGGAACAGATGTAGGCCAATAACCTACACAACATGTAAAATATAAATTACGGAACGCTAGGTTAACGTGATGAGTAAGTATACCAAATAACATACCAGTGCCTCCGGGCATATGGAATGTACCGATCGCCAGCGCGATAAACGGGATTCCCGATGAAAAGTCGGGTAACGCTGCAGTACTAGGCCATATACTCATGCTCACCATCCACCCGCTCAGGTGGAGGGGGGGGCAGAATCAGGTCATGTTGCTGGTCCCAAGTATCGATCTGCGCCTCTAGCCATGTCATATATGTCTGGTCCACCCTCGAACAATCATCCCGCTGGTAATGTGTCATATGCCAAGCGGGCAGTGGCGGTACAAGCTGCGGGCGGCCAAACTGGCGAAGTACTCGCTCGGTGTCATGATGCTCGACAATATCAAGGCACATCAACGGGACGGAAGAGCTCCACATAATTCGGTCGGTTGAGCAATAATCGGGCAAACCAGCTATTAGCTCGTTGTTGTATGGCCTCCAAATGAACTATTAAGTAACAACAGAAAACATGAGTATACGCAACACATATGAAGCCAGGCCAAGTAAACTTAGGTATACATTTACCTGTGCACCCTCCAACAAATCCAACAAATCCCTGCAATAAGGGAGATTATGTCGAGCCTCGTACTCCCGTCCATATCCTCGCCTATCAACCAACCTCATAGCTAAAGGGAGAAACGGAGGTGGTGCACCCGGAGCTAAGGGTGGTAGAGGTGGCTGCAACTGCAGGAACCGCTCCCAGGCCCAAACCTAATATACAAAGTGGACGTAAAATGTAAGGTATATTCTTACTAGGTATGTTATAATGAATAGAGTATTCGACTATGTTTTTACCTGTAGCAACGACAAAAATCCAGCAACATCTCGCTGGGTGCCGATGCTCACCCGACACATCTACCTGTACAAGTAACCGAGAACAGCAACACCCCAGCTGTAATGATGTAAATCATCTAGCCGCTCAAAATGATGAAGAAATCTCAAGCTTACTAGGTCCCCCGAAGTGTTCGGGAACAAAACCCCTCAAAACATAAGCAACAACAACAACCTCGTGTACTAGTGAATATGATGCTTTGGTGTATCATCTGTGATATTAGCATGCATCGCCTCCAAATGCTGCCGGACGGGCGTCAACTGTAGACGACTGGCTCCAATCAATGCAGTCTCATCCGGTAGATGGAAATCGGTGAGCTGCTGCAACATCTCCAGGTACTGCAAACCCGTATATTCTCTGATGGCATTCGACAAAGCAACATGGTGTCTATCAATGGGCAGTCCATACAGGACCTCCGCGTCCTGAAGCGTGATAGTGGCCTCGCCAATGGACAAATGGAATGTGTGCGTCTCCGGTCGCCACCGCTCTATCAGGGTCGTGATCAACGACCAATCCAGCTGCAGCTGGCCGATCTCCACAATCATATAAAAAACGTATCATGGAGGCGTCTGACTATACGGGGATGGAGAGGGTGGGCCATAAGAATGTCTCACATATCGTCTACTCTCCTGGCGCGGAATGTCTGGGCCAGTAACTGTCCCTCCCATATGTAGGACGACCTATGCTCGCCCTGTAGCAACCGTAGCTCTAGCGTGGCAGGTCCGGGATGCAAAGGCGGAACTTCCATTTCGGTTACTGTAAATTGAACAATATTAATTACATTATTTTACTTTAATATGTTAGTTTTATTATTTTACATGTTAGTTTTATTATTTTATATGTTTGTTTGTTACTCACCTATTTTTGACTATAATAAAATTAAATAATTAATTTTTATAATTATATAAAATTTAATTATTAAATATTCACATATGGGTTTCGGGCTCGATATTTGAGGCCCATTAGCACCAAGGTATCCTGAATTCTTATGTTCATGATGAGACAATTTTTCCGATTTATCACTCAATATGTCTGTTATTTTAAATATTAGTTTATTATTTATATGTTAGTTTAATATTGTATATGTTAGTTTTATTAATTTATATGTTAGTTTTATTATTATATATTTTTGTTTATGACTCACTTATTTTTTACTATAATAAAATTAAATAATTAATTTTTATAACTATACATGATTTAATTATTAAATATTCATATAACAATACTTAGTCCAGGAAATATTCTTGTTTTCTCATGTTATTTTCTTACGATCGTTGACTAGAATTGGACAGAGTTTGTGTTTGAACTATCAGCTTTTTTGACGTATGTTTGGGTATAAGAGATACTTAAATAATTAATTTCAATAACTACAAGGATACTACGCTAAAGGGAATTACATTTTACTATGCTAAAGGGGCAATACAATATAAATACAAGTACTACATTAGGCCACAAGATACCACTAAAGGGAACTAAAGTGACAATTTATATATTTTACTAGTCTTTAAGCAAATAAATAATCTAAATCGGATAAAAATAACAAATAAATTTCATCACAAAATATTCACGAAAATACATATACCACAGTAAAAAGTAACTAATTAGTATTTTTTTAACAACTAATAATAATTTCTCTATTTTTACTAATTTTTTTAGCACACTAATACTATAGTCCGGATAAAAACAACAAATTAGTTAAATCGCAAAACAATCACAAAACAACATAGAACACATTAAAAATAACTAATATGCATTTTTTATACGAGCTTTAACAAAAATTAAATCGGAATACCTCGATTTTAAGTTTTTGGAAAATTAAAGATTTGGTGATTTGGAGCCGAAACAAGCAACCCACTCTGAGATAACGCCTTAGCTAGGACGTGGGACCGAAAATCTACACTTTTTGTGGGATCGGTGGGCTCTACTCGAGCTTTTTTTGATTAAAAATAAGGGGGCTGTTTGTATTCTTGTATTCTTTAATGGGGGAGGGGGAACGACACTGGTTTGGTGGGGAAGGGGACTGGACGCCCTTTTATGTGGGTATAATGCCCTTTAAGGCACTATTCTATAGCGTCTTAATAAAGAGCGTTATACCTTCCCGCTCATTTCAGGTTCAAATATAACGCCTTTTTAAAGGGCGCTATACCTTAACGGACAAACAACCGTTAAGGTATAGTGCCCTTTAAAAGGGCGTTATATATATATATATTTTGGTCACTATATTTTTCCCCACATATTTTGGTTCTTTGAGTCCAAAATAACCATATTTTGATTCCGGACTCCAGTTAAACAATATATGCTGGATGACGATAGTACAACTTTTTCCAATCATTAAGAACTTGAGAATGACTTGTAAGTAATTTGCTCTATTTTTGGTTGGTGGGTATTTTAATCCAATTTTTGTTCATTAAACTTAAAAAGTCCACTTTCACACAAATTCTTGAAACGGGGACAAAAGTTAAATGGCTGCGAAACTATCACCATGTTGTCTTAGATGGGTGCTATTTAAGAAAACCCCAAAAGACCATTTATGTGGACTTATAGCCTGTTTGGCCAAGCTGCAAAAATTAATTTATTTTGAGAAATATTTTTTCTTAAAAGTACTTTTGATAAGAATCAGTTTGGATTTTTACCTAACTATACTATAATAGAAACCTATTTACCATCTTTATTTAAGTTCCTTATTTATTACTTTGTAGATCTATATTTATAAGTTATATACAAAACCATTAAAAAGAAAAAAATCCAAGTTCCCTTAATTTTCAGTTACATGATCGTCAGTTACACGATATCCACCCTCATTTCCAATAATCCTCCCCTACATTTAAAATTCTGTTTCTTTTTTCTCTCTTTCTTAATAATCACCCAAAATCTCTCTTTTATTTTACTCCCTCCCCCCAAATTTCCCAGATTTTTAATTCTTTTCCTTTTCTAAAGGTTTTCAAACCCAATTTCTCTCTTTCTTACTAATCACCCAAATTCTCTATTTTTATTATTGATACAATGTAGACGAAATTTATAATATTGCTCTAAAATCAAGTTGTGGATACATTTTGAATCTTGTTTTCTTTCTTTCTAAAATCTTTACTGTATGTGACTTAAAATAATACTCGATACAATACTAATACAATTATAATATGATTATATTGGATTTTTAGTGTAGAGTTGTGATTGAAACTTGAAAAAAGATGAAGATCGTAAATGTATAAAAATAATTCAGAAATGTATCGTGATTGTATTATAATTTTATATGTATCATAATTGTTGCAGGAATTGTATATCAAATGTACATTGTATCTTGTTACGAGCAATTGTGAGTTCGTAACGAATTTCACAGTTTGTATCACAAGTATGATAATTGTATATTAATTTATTAGTATTGTGTAGGTATTCTTTTGGGTATTAATGTACCAGATACAAGTTAGATGCAATTGTGATACAAGTATGATACAATTATGTTTTAGGTTTGATATATTTGATACAATTCAAATACAATTCAAATACAATTATGATACAATTATCATATAATTTTTGAATATTTTTTAATAACATAAAGCTGTTGGCAATGGTGGGAAGAGAGAAGATGGAGATTCTGGGCGTAGATTAAGGGATTTAGATTTAAAAAAAAAGAAGATGAGAGGGAAAAAGAAAAGAAAGGATGTAATTGAATCACTTAATTGAAGGCACTGATAATGGGGTGAGAGCCTTTTTAGGAGCAATGTATACAAATTGTAAGAAAAACCTAGATACTTATTAAAAACTGCAATACATAAAGAACATAGGTAAATACGTTTATAATATAGTATAGCTAGGTAAAAATCCCAAGCAATTTGTGTTTGGCTAATTAATTTGAAAAATACTTCTGAGCAGCAATTAGTGTTTGGCCAAACTTTTAAAAACTGCTTCTAAGCGTATTTTTCTCAAAAGTATTTTTCAAAAAAGTTATTTTAGAGAGAAGCTACTTTTTTCTGCTTCTCAAAATTGCTTATGCTTTTGCTCAAAAAACACTTTTTTTTCTTCCAAAAGTTTGGCCAAACTTTTAACTTTGAAAAGAAAGCATTTTTTTTGAAAAAAAATTGGTTATAGGATCGAAGAATCTTGGCCAAACAGGCTATTAAAATATTTGGGTCTTGTAGATTTCGAGGGGGCAAGTGCACATATAGCCATCTCATGGATACTATTTAGATATTAGCTAATAATTATTTTTGTTCTAAAATTATAAATTAAAAATCTTAATTTCAGGACATTTTTATCGTATGTTTAGGCCTCATTTGTTTTTTTAAAGATTAAGACGTCTGAATCTGAATATCAAGATGTGTATTAAGATTAAGACGTCTGAATCTGAATATTAAGATGTGTATTAAGATCTAAATGCTAAATGATTTAGACTGTTTGATTTTTAATATCTGAATATATAAAATTTATCTTTATTTGAAAATTAATAAACATAAAATTCAAATGAAATACTAATTAATCTAATATTCTATCAATAAAATATATAATTTTTTTAAAATATAGTTGTTGTTGGTGGAGATGGCTAACAATGTTGCTTGTGAATGCCCACTAGAGGCGGTGGTAGGTTTGGTTGATGGTGGTGGTGAGTGATGATAGTTAATAATCACGGGGGGTGGTGGTAGTTGTGATTGAGGAATGTAGTTTATAATGGTGGTAGTTTATAATGATGGGTAGTGCCGGTTAGTTGATGGTGATGGGATAATTAGTTGTGGTAGTTGAGGTGGATGAGTGTTTGTGGTTGAGAATGATGGTGGTGTGAGTGGTATGGATGGCGGGTGGTGGCAGTCGATTATAGTGGCAGCTATGATGGTGGTGATTGTGGTTGAGTATGGTGGTGGTGGTGGCGGCATGGTGTTAGTTGATAATGGTAGGCGGTGACGACAATTAATAATGAATATGACTGATAGCATCTTAATGAAATTAAGTCTGTGTTATGCATCTTAATTATACAGACCTATTCAGACCCATTAAGTAATTGCGAAGTAAAAAAAGTAAATAAACTTAATGATTAAAATTTGAATAATTAAGATTCAAAATTTTAAAACAAACACATTTAATGTTTAAGATATAAATAATTAAGATTCAAGGACAAACAAACGAGGCCTTTGAGTGGCTACATGTCATTTAGCGATTTCGAGCTCACGAGCCCAAACTTTTCTCAGTGGCTATTTGTGTAAAATCCTACGTTTATCGAATACGCTGCAATTTCACGTTAAAGCAGAGTTTGTTCTTCTGTCGAGTTAACACTTGACGCAGCTTTTTCTATCGGTGGCGAAACATTGCTCAGGCGACTCATCGGCGATCGTTTTTAAAAAATCCGATTTGTAAGATCCCCTCTTTATTCCTCCATCTCTAATTTCTCCAAACCAAAACCCTAATCCCCTCTCCCCAAAATTTTTCAATTCTACTCTTGTGAATTGGGTTTTAATTTTGTTTTCTATTTCTCACGGTTTAAATTAAGCTTCATATCCATAATTTATGGCTTTTTCGGTGATTTTGCGAGCTAACTTGTAGTTTAATGTGTTAATTTCTCTGGTTGTTTTGAGGGACTATTGGTAATCAATTTGTGCATCTGTTCATCGTTATAAAAAATTTTTTAAAAAATTAATTGGCGTTATGTTCAGACTTCAAAGTCAATGGCTCCTATTTATATAGGTTCTACTACCCTATTTTGGGTAGTGATAATCAACTTTTGGATTGAAAGGAATAAAGAAAAAAAGAAGATTTCTCGGTTATAAAAAAAGGAGTAAACAAAACAGAATTACATAACACTGCAGTAGACAAAAGCCTTAAATTTGAGTGGAGAAGGGTAGAGGGGCAGGGACATTATTCGCCTGGGTTTTGTACCATGCGCTGGCCCTCGGGGATTTCTCGGTTTAAAAAAAAGGAATAAAGAAAAAAAAAGATTTTTTTTTATTTATTTACCTAGATCATTATTCAACAATATGTACAAAGTTATTGTCGTATGTTACATAGTGTTGGATGTAATTTTTCTTTTATTTCTTGTGGTTTTAATTTCTGTTGGTGTTGTTGTGATTATTGTTACTTTGTAGTTACTTGATGTGAGAGCTTGAAATGTTTGTATAGAGTTAATGGTCCATTATGACTGATTTTGTGCCGCATTTTTTTTTTTTTTTTTTTTTGCCGTTACTGACACCGGTGTTTGTCTGCTCATGGCTTACCTCACACTGTGTCCTCACTTTACTCTTAACTATTGTGTCCCTCTAAGCATATCCTGAGCGCGGACACTAGTTTCCACACTTTTTGTTATCTATAATGCTGAAACAGCATTTAAGTTTGCAAAGAAAGGTCGGTAGTATAGTGAAGTGCAATCAGCAATTCTAATGTGCTGTTACACTTTTAAAACTCTTTTTATTTTTTTATATGAACAACTGTATCTCCATGGATCACTGCCTTGACTCTAGCTTCTATCCTGTTCAATAGACGAGGTATACGTGGAGATTTTGACTAATATATACGTGCCCATCTGTTTTCATGTGAGGAGCGATATACAAGACTCAATAGTGAGGTTATTCCTTATCCTTCTGGAATGCTGGTTCATAAGCATTCTGTTCTCATACTAGGCCATGCATGGTTTGAAGAAAAAGTTACCACTTTGGGGTCTCCACATGTCCGTTCTTACAGTAACTTCTGAGCTTATAATTGATGTATTTTGAGCTCCGCATGGATCTCTACTCCCAAATATCATATATCTTTGGACTTTCTAATTGACTAGTGCATAGTGGTTTCACCCTTACAAATGCATATCATCGTCTACTTTTCACAGATGGGAATTACTTTCATTGGGTAATCCTATCACCTTTTTTTTTGACGTGGTGATGTCCTTTGTACTGGGAAAGTTATCATGTGGCTTTCTATTTTTGAACAAGAGAACCCATATCTTTTGCCTTGGGATTAGTAATCTCTTCAGGTTCAGATGATATTCAGTAACATTATATCTGATGATTCCTACATGAAGATCTTAGTTGTGCATTACAATGTTTCAAGAGTTGTTCTGGGAAGATTTTGATTTTGAGGAGTCCAGTAAAGGGGAGGCCAAATCATGAAGATTGTTTCCTGGTTCATGATGGCTTGACTATCTATTTGTGCATGCATTACAGGAAAGCCTTACAGTCATCTTGCTGCTGAAACTTCAAAAAAGAACATCGAGAGTTTTGCAGGGATAACACCAGTGGCTCTTGCAAGAAATGGATCCTGGTCGATATGGGCCCCATCATGGATGGGAAAATAACAGCGTAATTGTGGTTTCCTTCTTAATCACATAATGGATGATAGACAAGAAACTAGGATCATGTGATTGTCCAAAAATTTTCCAGCATCTCTTAAAGAACAATGAATGAAAGCCATGGGAGAGTGAGGATGTGGAATGGATTTGCCTAAACTTCCATCCTTGATTATAACTTGCTGACACAACTTATTCTCTTGAATCCACAGGCTTTGGAGGGTTATAGAGGAGTTCATGAGCCAGATTTCCGGTGAGTGTTATCATCTCTCACCAAAAGGGTAATCAAATTGCTTGATGATAAATTAATTTTGCTTGATGATAAATTAATTTTTCTAATACTTTACTTGTCACATTTGCTGCATGAACATGTAATAGAACTATTCAAAATCTTTAATGTACTGCCTATTATGTTGGTACTTGACACTTCATTTTCTTCCATTATTTCTTTGCCTTTTCCTATTGGCCTTTGCCTCATGGTTTTCTTGCAGGGCTGGTGGTTCTTATGATGACAGGAGGTTTCTAGATGATAGATTTTCGAGGGATGGTGTTTACTCACGGGGTGCCTATCACCGTGATATACTGGAAGGAGAGCACTACCCTCATCCGCCACCAGCAGTTGGACACTGGCCTCAAACAAGGAGAAGAAGTTATGAAGAAGAGTATCCTGTGGAGAGAGATTCCAGGAGGCATGAGAAGCTGTATGTTGATTCATATCATGAAATTTGTGAAGCTGATAAGTATCATGAGATTAACACATTCAGAGATGGTTTATGCAGTTTTGACAACTACACTGATACTGGATTTGACAGGCCTGCTAGGTATTCGGGACGTGAGCGTGACGACTACCCCTATGATGATTATGACTACAAACATCGTATGGCGCACCTGAACAGGGAGGATAGCCACGAAAGGGACTATGAGTACAGTAGATATAGTTATGACTCAGACTATGAAAGAGGCAGTGGGAAAGATGGTAATTGGAGACGACGTGAATCCCGTGAGCGTGGACGTGACAAAGAATCAAGTCGTGAGAGGGATCCGAGTCCATATAGAAGACAGGAGCATTCCCGCTCACGTTCTCGTGGTCGTGATGATCGCCTGAGATCAAGATCTCCTCGAAGTCGAAGTCATAGTCGCAGTCATAGAGAGGACAGTTATGATGATGGCCGATATGATAGAAGTGAGAGACGAAGAGATCGTGATGATAAAAGATACCATGACAATTATTCTGTGGTATGTTTCATACATTGCATATCCCATTTGTGTTTATGGTAGAAGCGCTCATGGGTTCTGCTATTTAAATGTAGGCCCCTTCAGCGACTGTTGTTGTCAAAGGCCTTTCACAGAAAACGACCGAAGAAGATTTGTATCAGATCCTTGTACTCTCTCTATCAATCTCTTGTTCTCGCTCAACTCTCTATGTGCTACTTGTCGCCCACTCAGTTTTGCTGTATTTGTGCTCATCAAATTTCTCTCCTTTTGTATGCTTTTTTTCCTTTAGGCTGAGTGGGGGCCCCTACGCCATGTTCGTGTGATCAAAGAACGAAATTCTGGCATTTCTCGCGGATTTGCCTTTATTGATTTCCCTTCTGTGGTATGGAAAATAAAATTATATGCAAATGTCATATTTTCCATTTCATTCTAGCACAGAATTGAGCTTAGTGCTGTGAAATAGGGTGCGGCGCAAGCAATGATGGATAAACTTGGGGTTGAGGGTCTAGTTGTGGATGGTAGAAAGCTTTTCTTCGAGTACAGGTAAATATTGTTTTGTTGCATAGGAGAGTGCTGATTTTGTTATCTTTATTATCATTGCCAGTTCATACTTTGCAAGATTGTTTAGTGAAGCGAAGGGTACAATGCACCAAGTGTTACTTTATCTTGCACATTTAGGGTTTAGTTTCTGTTTGGGGTCAAATTTGGAGCACCCTTTTTGAGTAAATTTATTCAAGCTTTCTTGAACCATCAGTTCTTTGGGCTTTGTCACTGCAACTGCGGCACTCCCTTCATGTTATATCAAAGTCATCATCCCTTTTATTCTTTTTCCTTGAACTTTGACGCTGCCTGCAAATTAGGGAAGGTAAGGGAGTAAAAGAGAACAGGAAGTGTTCTCTTCCTTCAAAAAAGGAAAATATACCCGCTAGGCCCCAAATCAGGACAATAATTATTATTTCTTCAACTTCCGATTGTTTTCATCTTTTATTTTCTGCAATTATCAGACAAGCTGCAATGTCCGTTTTCTTAGTAGTAGAGTTACCATGTTTTTCAGTAGTTTTAGAAATTGCTCTTGGCGTTTCTGAATAATATGTTCTGGTAGCGCTGCAAAGTTTGAATTAACAGACCTCTAATTTGTTGTTTGGCAGTAGCAAGCCAACTGGAGGGCCCGGTGGGCCTGGTAGTCTAGACAGTGCTTCAAGATCTAACCATGGTAACCATCGGAGTATCACTGTTCCATCTGATTGGATGTGCACCATCTGTGGATGTGTGAATTTTGCACGGCGAACATCTTGTTTTCAGGTTCTTATTTATAATCCTATTCTTATAGTACTCTTATAACTCTACCTTGTTAGTTGATAATTTTTTTTTTGATAAGGTAAATTGTATTAATCAAAAGGGAGAAAAAACTCCCGCATACAAGAAGTATACCAAAAAGTAGAGAATTTACATCAGAACATGATTCTCTACAAAAGACGCCCAATCTTCTACACAAGTAGGGGCTATATGTGTGCACCAAAAAGTGATCAAAGATAAAAGACTATTTTTAAGATGTGAAAACGGAGACTCAATCCCCTCAAAAACTCTCCTATTTCTCTCTCCCCAGACTATCCACATGAGAGCTAACGGGGCGAGCTTCTACGCCTTTTGCTTGCTTCTTCTACGGAAATCGGCCCAGCTATATAGCATTTCTTTTACAGTGTTTGGCATCACCCATTGAACACCAAAAAGATTCAAGATTGCCCTCCACAAACCCCAGGACACAGGGCAATGCAGCAGAAGATGATCAACTTCTTTCCTTGAGCTTTTACACATGTAGCACCAACTAACAAGTGTAATAACTCACTTTCGCAGATTTTCAGCTGTCAAGATCACTCCCCTCGCTGCTAGCCATGCAAAAAAGCACACCTTCTTGGGCGCCTTAGGAATCCAGATCGATGAGTATGGAAAAGTAGCCTCCTCTCTCGCCAACATACTCTCTAAAATTACTTTACGGTGAACAAATCATCGCCACACAACCCCCATCTCCAAGAATCGCAAGATGGATGGGGCCTGTCTTGCCCGTATAGTAGTGCCAACAAATTTTGGAGCTCCTAAATCTCCCAATCTTGCAGAGAGGTCCCATACTACCCCATTCATGCTCCTTGCGAATCTGTTGGACCATCAAATCCTTCTGGTTTGAAACTCTGAAGACGTGGGGGAAAGAGACCCTCAGAGTATCCTCTCCACACACCTGTGATTTCAAAAGCTGATTCTCCTTCCATCTCCCACCCTGTATGTGATGTTGCCATAGAAAGCTTCCAAGTTCTTCATGATGTTCCTCCACATGCCACACCCGAACGGTGCTGTGATTGCCTTGGTCCTCCAACCCCCTCCCGTGGAATCATACTTTTCTACTATGACCTCCCTCCATAGAGCATGCTCTTCTACCCCGATTCCACAGCCACTTCCCCGGCAAACCTCTGTTGAATGCCCTAAGATCTTTTACTCCAAGTCCACCCCACTTCTTTGGGGAAGTGATTGTCTGCCAATTCACTAGATGAAACTTTCTAGTTCCATCCGCCACATCCCAAAGAAAATTCCTTTGAAGCCGCTCCAGTTTTTCTGTGATGCTCACAGGAGCTTGCAACATGGACAAGTAATAGGTAGGGATACTCGACAAAGTGCTTTTGATAAGCACTTACTGCCTTTTGACAAGTACCGTTTCTGCCAGCCTGCTCATCTTTTTTCAACCCTTTCAATGACTGGATTCCAAACCGTAGTATCCTTATGCAAAACGCCCAATGGTAGACCCAGGTAAGTAGTGGGAAGAGAGCCCAACTTGCATCCGAGAACGTGAGACACATCATCAATGTTAGCAACCTCACCCATCGGGAAAATCTCACACTTGCCGAGGTTGATTTTGAGTCCTGATACTATCTGAAACCACTGCAGTACCTGCTTCAGGCAGGTCAACTGATCCATATCGGCATCACAGAAAACCAGGGTGTCATCCGCAAAAAGCAAATGAGAGACTCTTCGGGCACTGAACACCCCGATCGGAGCTGAGAATCCTCTCAAGAAGCCTCCACCCGCTGCACGATCCATCATTTCACTCAGAGCATCTATCACTAAAATGAATAACATGAGGGATAGGGGGTCACCTTGCTTGAGACCCCTGGAGCTGCCAAGGAAACCACACGGGCTACCATTAACCAGGACAGAGAATCTGACTGAGGAAATGCAGAACTTGATCCATCCCCTTCATCTTTCACCAAACCCCATCCATTTCATAATGAAGTCCAGGAACTCCCAATTGACATGGTCGAAAGCCTTCTCAAGGTCCAACTTGCACAGTACGCCGGGTTCTCTATTTTTCCTTCTGGAGTCTACAAGGTCATTTGCCACCAGAGCAGCATCCAGGATCTGCCTACTTTCCACAAACGCATTCTGGGAGGACGAAACAGACACGTCAAGAACCTTCTTGAGTCTGTTGGAGAGCACTTTAGAAATAATCTTATAAATGCTCCCTACGAGACTGATAGGCCTGTAGTCTCTGATACAATATGCGCCTTCTTTCTTAGGCACAATAGTAATAAAAGAAGCATTGATACTTTTCTCGAAAGCACCATTCACGTGGAAGTATTCAATGGCTTCCATCAACTCCCCCTTAATGGTGTCCCAACAAAGCTGGAAGAAGGCCAAGGAGAAGCCATCAGGCCCGAGGACCTTATCACCAGCACAACTTGACACAACATCGTGCACCTCCTCCTCCTCGAAAGCTCTTTCTAGCTACTCACTGTCTTCCTCCCCTATGTGGTTGAACTGTATGCCCCCCAAAGTAGGCCTCCAACTAACTTTCTCTTTGTATAAGTTCTCATAAAACCCCACTATCGCCCCTTTTACCTCCTCCTCTCCCTCAATCCTCACCCCATCCACAACTAAGGACTCTATGAAGTTTCTCCTTCGATTTGCAACCGCAACCCTGTGGAAAAACTTGGTATTCGAATCCCCCTCCTTTAACCAGAGCGCCCCTGATTTTTGCCGCCAACTAGTCTACTGCGCTATTGCTAACTCGACTATTTCCCTCTTAACCTCCCCAAATCTCGCTTTCTCAGATTTATCTAGCTCCCTCGCCCCTTCCCCTCTCTCTAATTCCCTCAATTCATGCATAAGCTCCCTCATTTTGACCTCTACCCTCCCGAAGACCTCTTTATTCCACCTAATAATATCTCCCTTGAGCAATTTGAGTTTCTTCGATAGACGGAATGAAGGTGACCCTGATACCTTGTAGCTTATCCACCATTCTTTCAATTTGTCACCAAATCCTGGCACTTTCAACCACATGCTCTCGAATCGGAAGGGAGCACACCCCCTCCCTCTGCATCCATCTAGCAAGATAGGCAATTGATCCGAAGTCAGCCTAGGTAAAGGAATCTGCAGCACATTCGGCACCAGCTCATCCCAGGAGGGCGATATCAGAAATCTATCAAGTCTAGACCTTGAGTTGGAATCCTCCGCCCTGGCCCAAGTAAACCTTTCCCCTGACAGAGGAAGATCAATGAGAAAGTGATCATTGATGAAGTCTGAGGAAGAAGATAATCTCTGTTGATAAAGGGATTTCTGTTGATAATCTCTGTTGATAAAGGGATTTCATTACCTTAAAATTCTATTGTAAGAGGAAGAAGATAATTTATTATGAAACTTGTAAATTGCTTCGACTTTGATCGAATCCACCCATTATCCAACATACATGCCCACACACATGATTTTTATCATCTTTCCTAGATGGTAATTTTTTATATTTTCGCTGTTCATGTTCAATTTTGTTTTTTTTCCTTTAAGAAAACAATATTTGCACATGTTTGCTGGGAAAAATAGTTGCATCGTCACAGCCCCTGCTCTTTTGTGTATATACAACTTATATGAAATGTACATGTATGCCATTTTTATTGATTGAAGACTGAACTACATTTGCTATCAATGTTGATCTAATTAAAAGATGCAAATATGTCTTGTATGCAATGGTTTGTGAACAGAGAGTTGGAGTTAAGGATGCTGCTGTTTGTGTTCAAAATAGTAATAGAGTACTTTTGGTTAGTCTTGTTTTTTTATACTTTACACCGATCAGATATTTTCTTTATCTGCAGTCTGACAAATATCTTGGCTGAGTTGTTCATGGATGCATAAAGTTATTATAGTAATATAGCTCCAGCGCACAAGTTTTTTCTTGGTATCATCGTATGATAGCTATGCGTGATCCTGTTTTCTCCTCTTTGAAACAGTGTAATGAGCCACGGACAGATGATGCTCCTCCAGCAGACATGGCATCATCCAACTCTAGCTCTCTGGGGAGGAGAGGCGAAGCAGGTTACTAATATATGATTTGTTCAGCTCATATCTAGGTTCTGTTTGGAAGTTCCAAGTATGGAATAGATTGAATCCAACCGATCTTAAAAGCAATTTATATCCAGTATAATCTAATTCGCGGTCAGTCCTTGTCTTTTAAAATGTAAAGGTTACTTAGGATTTTACTTAATCTTGGTTTGGCATGTTATTACTTTTATTGAGGAAAGAGAGAAAATGGGAAGAGAAATAGGTATAAAGGTGGTAATTACTTTTGGGTAGGGAAAATTAAAAGATGTGGTCACAACTTCAGACTTTTAGGCCGTATTCTTTGGACCAAATTCAGCTTAAGGCCATCTCAGGAGTCAGGATTAGCTTGATCCCAAAAACAATGATCAGGTTCTTGCCAAACTAGGATTTTTAGAAAAGAACAGGAGTGCTTTCCCACCAAATCCTGATTAAGAGGTTCTCCAATTCCTCAAACAGGAACTTAATTAGCATAGTTGGATTGATCTTAATTTGATACTTTATCAGGTCCCACGCATGTCTTGGTTGTCCGTGGATTAGATGAAAATGCAGATGAGGAGATGCTTCGTTATGAATTTTCCAAACATGCTCCTATTAAGGTGAATTATTTTTTCTTATCATCTTTGCCCTTCTTTTGTGCTTCCTGGCTCCTATCTAGCTGTCTAACAACTTAATATGTGCAGGATCTTCGTCTTGTCAGAGACAAGTTCACTCACGTCTCGAGGGGATTTGCTTTTGTGCACTTCTATTCGGTACGTTTAGTTTTGGTGGTTATTGAAGTGATTGAATATTCATATACGGCACGGAGCATCAATAGTAGGCATCCTTCTTTTGGGTTGGCCATGGGAAAATTTATATGATATTTTCATTTTGAGAAGTTTGTGTAAAACATTCTTTTTGTTGATTATATTGGTGATTAGGAACATGAATGTCATTATGTTTTTCCTTCTGTTTTTTCTGGATGAGTAAGGGTTTCATTCACAAAAGGGAAAAACATACAAGGTGATTCATGTTCTCTTCATATAGTATTTTGCCAGTCATGTATAATATTTCCATTTTCTGCATTACTTAGAGGCTTGTTCCCTGTAAAGATGCTAGTCTTTATTTGTCAATGAACAAATTGGATGAAGTCTGTAGTAGGAAGTCGATCTTTTTCTGAAGGAAAATGTTTTATCTTTATTGTGCTATTTTCGCATATTTCAGGTGGAGGAAGCTACTAAAGCTCTTGAAGCAACAAATGGTACAACATTGGAGAAGAATGGACAGATTCTTAGAGTTGCATATGCAAAAAGTATCCTTGGACCAGGATCAAATGCTTCTCAGACTAGTAGCCTTGCAGCTGCTGCTATTGAAGCAGCAACTTTTGCTCAACAGGTTCTCTTACTCTTTACCTTGGTTATAGCTCTGTTCATTTTTTTGAGGGCTGGGAGCTGGTTCCATTTATAAATAAATTTTTGTTATGTTGGGCGATATGCTGCCTACAGATACCTTTGTTAGAGAGAGATGGCCTTGAACAAGTAATTTTAGCCTGAATGGGTGAATTCCTTCCATTCATACCTGCTTAGTAGCTTTTCTAAATTGCTGCAAGTTGATTAAATACATCTCATGCAGTTGGTCAGAGTGTATCAATCGAATAACTTAAGATATGTCATCCATTTCTCAAATTTAGAAACATTATTCATCCATTTCTCAAATGTATTGAAGACTTCCGATGTTGTATTCCTTTTTTGGTACTTTCTGCAGATCATTAGAATCCCTGTGCTTTTACAAATCAATTTTATTAATTTCACTTAATTAAGCTGACACTGCGCTCTACTTTTTTTTTGGGGGTGGGGGTGGGGATGGGGGATGGGGGGTAACTGTTTGGAATAAATGGGAGTAAAAGCTAACTATTGTTGTTTTTATCCATATGCAACGGTTTCATTTCATAATTCTGTTCTGTTTCGCGGCAGGGTTGGGGGTGGGTGGGTGAGATGGGGAGACTATTGCTGCAAAGAATGAGCTTTGAGTGTCACCAAATGATAGCTTAGGCATCATGTAGTTTGTAGCTTTCTTTTACGTTGGTTGGACAGACATCTGTTCATCTTTCAATAGAAGACTGTAAAATGTTGATGCGTTATTTGATGCATGTTAGCACATCTATAATTATCCAATAGAATTAGGTCAAGTTACACGTCTAATTATACCTCCTCCACGCTTGTAGTATGATGCTGTTGGATGGGCACCAAAAGAATATAATCCTGATGATAAACTGTCAACCGGTGGACAAGAGCGCAGTGGAGAAGTTGCTGGTCAAAATTCTGCTCCACAATCTGGATTTGTCTGGGATGAAGCCTCTGGCTATTATTATGATGCTGCTTCTGGTTTTTATTATGACGGGAATACAGGTTTGTTTCCAGTTTATGTTAAAGCACTGTCCACTCTGTGTCATTTATAAACCAAGTCTGGTTAAGCACACATTATTAGCTGATGTTTTTTAACTAAGTAACATGAAATAGTGGACATTGTCTGCTCACGTCTTGTGCCTTTTGGGTGCCATGGGGTTGTATGGAAGTCTAAGTGAGACTGCGGAGGTCCATTTAGTAGATAGGTTGCAGATCTCAATGTCCTTCAAGTCAGATGCCTGAATGTAAGAAGCTAGTGCAATTTTGGTGCCCGTTTCTTCTCGTGAAGACTTGGCTGGATAGAGATTTTTATTATAAACAATTAGAGATTGTAGTCCAGTACATCTAAATTTGGTCTCAAAATTGCTCGGAACTGTGATGGCATTCAGATGTCTGTCCCTTGCTCGTAAGCTGCTAAGTGTGAAAGGTCGCCCATCTGAAAATTCTTCACATGTTGGAAAAAATGGTTCCACATTATTTCTTTTGCTTTTGTATGAGAATCTATACTATGATCAGGGGAAGTTTTTTTTTTTTTTTTGGGGGGGGGGGGTGTTAATGACGATGACTTTAACTGAGTTGTGTGCCTGCTGTCTTATTTTCTCAGTCCAATAATCTGCCAATTCCACTTATGTTTGGCCATAAATATCATTTATTATTTTGTAAATACGGAACTTTAGTATTTCAAATACGGGTGAAATGTTGAAAACTTCTTTGAGGGGCATTTCAAGTGAAATAATTGTTTTTACTCGCCAATCTTCAACCTTCATTTTTTCTAGTGAAATTAATGTCCGAACACATTAACTTCCAAAATCTCTTTTATAACTTCAACTTCAAGTACTCTTTTTTTTCCCTCCAACTTCAACCAAATATTGTCCAATTGCCTATTTTAAGGGCGTGCTAGGTTTCATTCTCAGGAGGTTTGTGTTTCATCTGGCAGTCTTGTTTGAGCCTATTTTTATGTGATTATTGCTGCTATTATATTAATTATACTTGGGAAAAAACTATCTTTCTATTTCTGTTTCATCTTGTAGTGATCCTCTCTTCTCAAGTTTGAGTATGTGTTGGGAGCTGGATTATGAAAAGGTCTTGATAAACCCTAGGACGTAATTACAGGTGTAGGTAAAAGTAAAACGTGACACCATCGCAATTATTGTTGCTTTGCAGGTTTGTATTATGACGGTAACAATGGGATCTGGTATACTTACGATCAGAAGACTCAGCAATATGTACCATGTACCAATCACAATGACACCAAAGCAGCAGAGGGACAAACTGAAGCTACCAAATCATCTGATGGCTCAAACACTAAGAAAGTTGTTATATCTGCACCAGCTATTGTAGTAGCTGGTGAGAAAGCTGCCTCACTACCCGACGCTATCCAGGCTGCTGCCTCTGCAGCAATAGCTGCTGAAAAGAAAGAGAAGGAGAAGGCAAAAGAGATAAAACTTGCCTCAAAAAGCAGCATCCTTGCCAATAAGAAGAAAATGAATAATGTATTGTCAATGTGGAAGCAAAGAAGTCATGAAGGTCAAGCTCCCCGCGTGGCGCTTGAAGACAACCAGACAGTGGGTGAAGAGAGATCTAACTCAGTAGGACCTGCAGCAAAAACCAAGTTAAAAGCTGAGCCCTTGACTGCTAGAGAGAATGCTACAGCCAGTCCAGGACTTGCAGGAAACTCAACTTTTCAATCTGTGAGTTTTGAGTCTCAGGATAGGCCTAGGTCTGTGACTAACAGCTCTGGGGGCATTCTGAAGGGCGTAATAAGAGGTTCTGGTTTAGGAGTGGTGAAATCGGATACCCTGTATACAGGATCATCTGGAAGTTCATCCACCTCACATACCATGCCACCAAGCACAGCTCCCTCATTAACAAATCCAGATGCCTCTGCAGCGCCCTTTAGGACAGATGCATCTGCATTGGGTTCTTATATGCCCCCAGTACCCGCTGGAGGTGGTAAAAGAAGGTTCTCAGAGATGCCATCGCAGCCTCCATCTATTAAGGAGCAGTCTCAAACTACAACTGCATACCGAGATCGTGCTGCTGAGCGGAGGAGCTTATATGGTTCATCTTCAGCTTTTGGAGATGATGCATCAGATCCTGGAGATTCAAGTAAGAATTCACACAACATTTTGGGCTAATGCAGCTTGTTTGAGCTTTGCATCTCTCTCCCTCTCTCCCTCCCTCCTATCCCACCCTCCCTTTCTTCCTGAGGTTTCTAATGCGCCATGGTTTTTGTAAGTGTCTTATCTTCATTTCTGTAATAGGATGCAATTCTTCCATAGTTGAAAACTTTTCCGTAGGTCCAGACCTTGCTTAGTTGGAAAACTTCAAAAGATGAAGATTCCAATGGTGGTTGCTAGATTTGGTATGTGTATTAACTTGTGAGAAAATTTGTTTTCTATTATTGCTGGGCTTCAAGATCGAGACTCAACATCTAGAAGAGGTGTTTTTGATCCAACACCTTTCCCACCTGGTGTTGGAGGTGGACGTAGTGCAGAAGCAAATAGTCAGAGCTTTGAGGTGATCTCTGCTGACAGGGCTATCGACGAGAGTAATGTGGGCAACCGTATGCTCCGCAACATGGGATGGCAGGAGGGCTTGGTATCATCTCTTACCTTACAACTCTTCATAGACTTCGTTTCTATTTGATCGCAGAAAAATGTTGTTCATAATCTTCTTCATCTAAAAATGTTGATAACCTTATACTAATTACGACTACAATAACTACACCTCAACCCTAAGCAAGTTGGGATGGCTTTATGGATCCTCAATGGTCATACCGCTCCATTTAAGCTCATCTTAGTCCAATATTATATCAAAATAAAATAAAAAAATAGAAGTAAAAGCACTAGAAGTTCTCCACTAGCCTGTAGATCTCTTACAGGACCAAAATACTCATAAAAACATTGGACCTAAAGTAAACATGCTGATATTACTATAACATATTCCAACTAATTGGTATCACTTAATACAGATTTAGTTCTTCCCTTGTACCCTATATGGATCCCAACTAATAACCTTATATTGATTTTACTGATAAAAAAGAAGCTTATATCGATTTCATCGGTCCGGTGCTGCTGAATTGTTTATTATGGGTTACAACCTTTTTTTCTTCTAAAATATGTGGGAGGTTAATGCTGCATTTTGTGTGTATACTTGTATGAGCTCGTGATGCCCTGGCTGCAAATTGGTATTCCTTCTCGTATGTCAAAGCCTAACACTGTATTTTGGGAATTGTTTTTGGTTTCTTTTATTGTCATGAATTCAGGGATTGGGGAAGGATGGAAGTGGTATGGTAGAGCCAGTCCAAGCTCAAGCATCTGAACGTAGAGCAGGACTTGGAAGTCATCAGCCCAAGAAGGTGGACCCAAACCTTGAAGTACAGGCTGGTGACAGTTACAAGACTCTGATACAAAAGAAGGCCATTGCTCGGTTCAGAGAGATGTCGTAAGAACTTAAGAGGCAAAAAATGTAGTAGTAGTATATAACAACCATTCCAGGATGTGGATTGGAGATGTTGATTAGAAATGTTTCTGACTTAGGGTTGCAACTCTAGTTAGTTAGTTTATTGATTTCTTTGTTAGTTTTTCCTTTTGCTGTTGGAATTATTTCAAAATGTGAAGGATAAGATTCTGGTTTTCTGCATCTCTTTCTGCAATGCCCTGTATCTGAGGAATGTTGGAATCAGAATATCGCACTTGTGTGCCTATTTTTGCAATGCTAAGACATTTCTCTTCATTGCGTTTTAGTAATGGATCTACTAGTAATGTTAGTGAAGTGACACATTTTTTATTGGTTACTTGAAAGATATCTAAGTGACTGGATGAGCAAGAGAAAAAAATTGTTAGTTTAACGAGAAAAAAGAAGAAGTGTTACAAGCTATGCTCTGATATGTTATGTTTGAAAAGTAATACTGGCTTCGACTACAGGCCTGTGAACTTCTGTTCGGTTCCATAAATTAAGTGAAACATTGGGAGTTGTAAAATTGCTTCAAGTTCTTGAATAAACATAATTTTTTTTCCGTTCACAATTTAAGTATTAAATACAGGGGGACAACATTTGCAAGATATGGAGTAACAGAACTCAAGCGGGAGTTTTGCAGTTTTGGAATTGCTGTTTTAATTGGAATTGTCTATTAAACTATGAAGACACAGTTTATTTTCCCTTTCTGTTTATTATCCCCTCACATTCTAATTTTCTCTATTCCCTTAACTAACATGAATTTCGCAATAATACTTAAATTCTGGCTATTAGAAACCTAATATGTGTCCAATAAAACTAACTATTGAAAGGTAAATAAAATAAAATATTTTTATGAAAAAGTAGGTAAAGGAAAAACACCAGTTACGATATTTACTTATTGAAAATGTGAAAGATTATATATTACAAATGAGTAGCAACATCAACTACGCCGCAGTTCCAACTCGTGGTGACACCCATTTCTCATTTCCATCACTTCCGACTGTCAACGTAACACAGGCTTGGGTGGGCACGTCCCGATGATATTTGTATGATGAGGATTCATCATAAATTAACAAGTTTTATGCTAATTGTCAACCTACCGTAACTGTCTATCATTTATTCGAATTTGGAACGTGTATTATGTTACAAATGAGTAAATATAAAAATATAATCTTAATAAAAATATTAGATACGCCATGAGAAAGAAATAGTTTTTGTTGATGTATGCAAATTTGCTAGTATATAATATGGTACTCAATAAAGTAATCATATGTTGTCACTAAATTCAATAAAGTACCGCGTATTTCTCCCTCCACCAAGCAGGCAAGCACGAATTTCTTAAGGGTTCTAGTAATAACATTTCCAGTGGCCGCCAAATTTCGCGGGAGATAAAATGGCCGTTAGATTTAAACATCCCAAGCAATCCCTCTCCCTTTCTTCAGAATACGTTAATAAGTTCATCAAAACCCAAATAAACCTTTCAAAGCCCACTCCAAAACTCTGGTCTGATCAACATAATGCTGAATCTTTTGACCCATATAACAACAATAGTGTACAGATATTGAATTTAAGCCACCCCATTTTACGTATCTTAGATTTTTGCACCCCAAAATTGAGACATTTTAATCAAATACATGCCCAACTCATAGTTTCAGGCATTTTTCAACACCCTTTAGCTGCAGGTCGAGCAGTGAAGAAACTTTGCTCTTCGCAGCTCACTTTTGCTCATGCTGTAAAGATTTTTGAGAATCTTGAAACCCCAGATGCTTTTATTTGCAATACAATTATGAAAAGTTATGTGAATTTTAATGAACCTGAAAAGGCTTTGGTTTTTTACCATGATCAGATGGTTAAAAATGGGATCTTTCAGAATAATTACACGTTTCCGATATTGGTTAAGGCTTGTGCTGATTTGGGTATGGTAAAAGAAGGTAAAAAGATTCATGCCCATATTGTGAAATGTGGATTTGAGTTGGATTTGTATACTAGGAATGTTTTGATTCATATGTATTCAGTTTGTTGGCGGATTGGTGATGCACGGAAGGTGTTTGATTTAAGTTCTGACTCAGATTTGGTGACTTGGAATACTATGATTGATGGGTATGTGAAAAATGGAGAAGTAAGTTTTGCGCGTTGTGTTTTTGATGTTATGCCTGAAAGGGATGTTTTTAGTTGGAATTCCATGTTATCTGGATATGTGGGGATTGGAGATATGGAGACTGCAAATTTACTGTTTATGGATATGCCTTTGAGGGATATTGTTACTTGGAATTGTTTGCTCGATGGGTATGCTAAAGTTGGAAATGTTGTAGCTGCCCGTTCTCTGTTTGAGCAGATGGATTATCAGGATGTAGTTTCTTGGACTACTTTAATGGCTGTTTATGTGAGACAGAAGGACTATGGGGAATGTTTGAGATTGTTTGATAGATTGATGCAGGGAAGAGATATTCAGCCAAATGAGGCAATTCTTATGAGTGTTTTGACAGCTTGTGCACATTTTGGGAAACTTGATCTAGGAAAGTGGATACATTCTTATATAAGTTATAGTGGGAGGATTAAGCCTGACATGTTGCTTTCAACTGCCCTGTTGACAATGTATGCCAAGTGCGGGGAGATGGATTTGGCGAAGGAGGTATTCATTCAGATGCCAGAGAAAAGTGTTGTGTCGTGGAACTCTATGATCATGGGTTATGGAACCCATGGTCACGGTGAGGAAGCACTTGAAACATTCATGGAGATGAAAAAAAGTGGAGTGATGCCTAATGATGCTACGTTCGTTTGTGTTCTAAGTGCATGTACTCACTCAGGGATGGTATTAGAGGGCTGGTGGTATTTTAATGTGATGACTAGAGTTTATAGAATCGAGCCGAAAGTTGAGCACTACGGTTGCATGGTTGATCTTCTTGGGCGAGCTGGTTTGACGAGAGATTCTGAAGACCTTATCAAGAATATGCCTATGGACTCTGGACCGGCATTATGGGGAGCTTTGCTTTCAGCTTGCAAGACCCACTCAAATATGGAACTTGGTGAGATCATAGCCAAGAGATTAATTGAGAGGGATCCAGAGGATATTGGATCCTATGTGCTTCTATCCAACATATATGCTGCGCAAGAGAGATGGGATGACGTGGAGAAGGTGAGAAATATGATGGTTGTAAAAGGAATTAGAAAGGAAGCAGGATCTAGCCTATTCCAATTTGCAAACTCGAACATGTGGTGTTTTCCAGAAAATGTTTCAGTACACAAGAGAAATATACTGTGTTCCATGTTGAATGAGATGGGAGCTCAAATCAAATGCCAGAGTGAAAGGTGATGGAATGGAGTAACTTGAATATAGGGAATGCCTTCGAGAAGCAACAACAAAGACATGGATGTCAAAAGAGATAACGGATCGAGGACATCAAACTCACAGAAAATAACTGCAAGAACTTTTGAGCTGAGACCCACGTTTCTTCGCATATTTCAGGTACATCAGAAAGTTTGGCTTGGTACAGCAAGTGTATTTATATGCTTGTTTGACTGTATACAACTGACCTGCAATTTTTGTGGTGGGACGAAGACTGACAATTGGAATAGCGAAAGTGAACATCACTGATGAGGAATTCTTGAAAGTTTAGAATTTTAAAAAAGCTGAGATATTCTCAGGTTGAAGAAAAAGTCACTAGTTGATAACTTAAGATCATCACATATGGCAGTGAAATCCAAAGTTAATAAGCTGAGCACTCCAAGATTTCCTACTTTGGGGTTTTTCCCCATAATATATCTGAAGATTCTTTAGGCTGAGATAGCTGATGGATTCTAGCCATATAGCTGTCTTCCTTTGTATCTGTAATGATCACAGTTTCATCCCCTTTGTCTGTAACAACCACAGCTACTATAGTATGTTTGCAGTTGACTTCTTTGCCTCTTCTTGGTTACTTGTGTTATTATTAAGAGCTAAGAGGTTCTCATGTCTAGAGTCTTGTGACGAGAATTAATGTCCTATTTGTACAGGTTAATTTTGGTGGCTGTATTTCCCAATAAATGCTAGCATTTGCTTTGAATTAATGTGCAGAAGTTTGTTGTTTAATGTAATGCAGGCAATATTTTAGGTTTGAACAATCAGACCTCTGATCTAATTGAAGAACTTTAGTTTACATACGAAATAATATGCTAAAATAGTTGAACATAAACATATTTTGAATAAAAGATTACTCCCTCTGTTCCGTTTTACGTGAGACTCTTTCCTTTTTAGTCTGTTCCAAAAAGAATGACATCTTTCTATATTAAAATTTTTTTAACTCTAAACTTCCCATTTTACCCTTAATGACATGATTTTATATACACAAAAATGCCATGTCATGCTTAAGACTATAAGTTCCAAACGTTTTTCTTTCTTTCGTTCGTTCTTTCTTAAATTCCATTGCCAGTCAAACATCTTCACATAAAATGAAACGGAGTAATTCTGTGCAATGCAGAATTTAATACTTTAAGGAATGTCTATGTAATGTACCTATTGAATGTGTATTGGTGGATGCTATTCAGGAAGACGATGGGCTCATGCACTGATGCACAGCTTAGAACAATAAATTTAGATAAGTTCTGTATTTCATACAATCCGGTCATGATCAATATGAAAAACTGCTTTAAAACTTAAAACCTTATTTGTTGAAAATACATAATTGAGTCGGGATCGTTTTGTTGACTTGAATTACTAGCAGGAAAGAATGATAGCTGCATAGAGTAACATCATTAAAGAACCACTAAACTTATTTAGTGACAAGTTAATCTTAGCAACAGAGCCCTTTGTGTTTATGCATCCACTTGTATTCCTGAGTCATATGTGTCACCAGCTTTCCAGTTCTCAGGTATATTATTGACAGCAACAACCCAGGTCTCATCTCCATCATCAACACTCAATAGCATTCTGATTTGCAAAGGTCCCCTTGGAGGTGAAGTAGTAGTCCACACTGCTCCACGTGTCCTGTCCAACAGCTTGCATACAAAATTTTGTGTCTGCATATTGAAAGAGAGTAGTATTCAAAATCTTTGGAATTCAGATGAAGCAGCCTCAAATTCTTCTATTGTTATTTCTTTACCCCGAGTATATGTACATCTTTCTTCTTAAGGTACATATGTATTTTCATTATTACTTGTTTTACTTTATGTCTTTATATATTAGAAACTCTTACTGTGTGGAAACTTGAGGGCATTCTTAAAGATGAAACAGATGTTAGGTTCTTGAAAGCTAGCAGATGTACCTCGCATAGTTGCACAGCGGTAATATCCTTTTTGCCTTGTTGATACCATATCACAAAAGCCAAGTAATGAGGATTGTCGCTGCTCTCTTCAATCTTGATTGTAATATTTTTGTCTGGATAGCTGCAAGAGACCCTGTTCGATGGTGAAAGAGCGACAAATATGTGAGTCTCCCTCAAACAGAAGAGAAATTGCTTATGGATACCTTATGTATTACGATGAATTAATATCCATATTTCCCAATTATACATATTACCTTCTATACTCGATATCCACCACACCAAATGATAATAGAGAAGCAGCAGCATCTGTCGTCTGAGCCATACGAGCAAAGGCTCGCTTACTTAGAATAAAGTCTGTGCGATCACCTGCTCCTTGGTCTGTTATAACTACAGTCACTCCTTTATCAGAACAATAGTTACTATTGGTGCACCTCACCTAGCAAAACAAGGTAGAGTCCGGAATGACATCTTATATTTGAAAATCTTGGCTAGTTATCATCTATTTATCGACTATAGTTTTTCTTCCTTTTTTTATCATTACCTGGTAGCATGCACCACATCCTAGACCATTTCGAAAGAGGTCTGATGCTGCTGACACATCTCCGCCATTGATTGTTGCTCCAAAAGTACCAAATCCACAACTCCCAGCTGCATGCAATCAAACACAAAAGGTTATTCTATGAGAAAACTTTTATTTTCTCCATTTTAGGTGCATGTTATTGTTCAACTATGCATGTTAAACATCTCACTTTCTGTTCCTTTTTCTTCTGAATTTGGATAGTGGGCTGCACGAGAATGAACGAAACAATCCAGGCATGTCTGAGAATTTCCCAGAGTTTGCATGAAGATAAAAGATGCTGCAAAGACTGCAAGAAGTTGAAGAGGAGCCATTTGGATTATGATCACAAGAAAGGGAATTAAGCAAAGAGAACGAGTTGCTGTTGCAGGGAAGTGATGGCATTCGAGTATTTATAGAGAACTCAAAGCAGCAAATAAGGTCTACATGGGTAAAACTCAGACTTTTGACATTCTGTTCAACTTCAGTTTGAATGCAGGGAATTCTGCCTTTACTTTCCCTAGCAACCTTTTTGGACCTTGCATTACTTGTTTTAGATAATTGAGGATGCTACTTTCTCAGTTTCCTTGCCAACCTTCAGATGCTCCTATTAGAAACTATATTATTGTAAAAGATATTGACCACTGGGGGAGAACTACTAATCAATTATTTTTTAAGCCGAGGGTCTATCAGAAACAAACTCTCTACCTTCACAAGGTAGGAGTAAGATCCGCGTATACAATACCCTCTCCAAACCCCACTTGTGGGATTACACGGGTTTGTTGTTGCTGTTGTTGTTGTATGACACGGCCTCTTTCTTGATAAGAATAATCTCAAAACTATTATCTTAGTGGTCTGAACCAACTTGTGTGATAGTGATAACCCACACTTGACGTTTACACTAAATTACATTAGTTTGCCATAGTTAATTGATAAAATGAGGTGAGTATGCATATTAATTAACTATGTTAAGTGAAAACAGTTTATATAAAGACACATTTCATTTATTGGATTACATTAGCTTGCCATAGCAAAGTGATATAAAATTGAGGTGAGTATCTATATTAATTAACCATGGTTAAGCAATAACAGTGTATAGTGAAACACAAAGCCATGTATTCGTTGGATTAGCACAAACACTGGGTGTGAGTAAGTGTTTCTCTATTTTGACAAGGATGTATGAAGATATGAAACAGATATATCTTTGACTTGCAATTGCAGGCGAATTTCATTAGGAATTTGCTTGTGGTACAAGTAAATTAGGGGACAAGTTAGGTGCTTTTGCACTATATTGTCTAAGATCCTAATAACGGTTTGCTAAAAATTTCAAAAATGTGGTTAAAAGTCGAGGATTCTTTGATATCTTGGATTTTGAAAGTACAAGGAAACAGACATCTAAATTCTCAATTACCAAAAAAAAAAGAAAAAAAAAGGAGACATCTAAATTCTCGAACTTCCAGCGTACCCCTAAGATTAAGTTCCAAATCTTCGTTATAATTTAAATTACACCAATCATTGTAATAGTCACACTGACACTAAGACGGATACGACATGAAAAGTAATGATTCATATAACCGACTTCAACTTCTTTGGGATTGAGGCGTAGTTTTTGTTACAATCTTTTTTGTGATATTCTGTAATCTGTTATATAAAACTAAAACCCCAAAAAGAAAATATTTAAAATTTCAATCATTGAGATTTTTATTAGTGCTTTGGAACCTTTCTGATGTTACCAAACATGCAGAGGGGTTTCTATTATTTATTTATTTATTTTTCTCTCGAATGTGAATTAGCTTGGCACAAAACTGTTTATGGGAACAGAAAAGAGGAATCTGAAAAGCTTGTTAGTTGCCAAAGTTGGAAAGATCAAAAGAAAATCAATCTGATTGATAGTTGCCGAAGTTGGGAAAAGGAAATAACGTTGCTGTTAAATGAGAGTTCTAATTGGCAATTTCAAAGGTTATAATCATTTGGAATTTTATAGACTTAAATATTAAATGAGTACCGTACTTTTTCTGTAACCAAGAAATTTTCAAGGGCCAATGGAACATGGTTCCACATTCTCGATCTATAATGAGATTGGCCCTCTATCCTTCTCGACATAAATATTTCGGTTTGTTCGGGTAAAATTTGAATCCGCGACATGCGCCTAACCTACACATCACGCGATGCGCTCTTGTCCCCTAAATTAAAGCTCGGTGGCTAAGCTTGCTAAAGGACATTCCGGTGTACTAAGCTTCCGCTATGCGCGAGGTCTGAGGAAGGGCCGAACCACAAAGACAACCCGAAGTACTAAGCTCCCGCTATGCGCGGGGTCCCGGGAAAGGCCGGACCACAAGGGTCTATTGTACGCAGCCTTATCCTGCATTTCTGCAAGAGATTGTTTTCACGGCTTGAACCCATGACTTCCTGGTCACATGACAGTAACTTTACCAGTTACTCCGAGACTCCGCTTCGTAGCTACGCTTACTAATCGGTCATAATTTCAAGAATTCAATTAAGAACAGAGGTAGGAGCCAAAGGAGATTGTAACACATCATCCATGACATGGAAACCACTGAAGAATTTGGACCCTACAATGTCTGCTATATATGAATCTCATTTTCAGTGCTAGTGTTGAACCTTGGCAAGTCCATTTCATAACATTCTGCTTTGGATTTTCTTTAGGTATAAATCATCCCACTTGAAGAGGCTCAACTGTACCACTACAAATTTGTAATTACATATCTTGTTCATTTGGATTTGACCTCTTGATGCGTGTACTTGTGCCAATTGTTTGAGGTTCAAGACCTATACCTTAGGCCTTATGTGTATATACCACACATATGTCTACACTTAAAGTATGAATTTGCATTCTAACTACTAGATCAATGTTCTCTTTGCTGATGTGTAAACAGTAAACAAGTTCTAGTATTTGTTGGCATAAAATTATTGAAAATTATGTCACACTTCTTGACATAAAAAATATCTAACAAAGGAGGAACCAATAGATGTTACGTAGATACTTCTGAATCTTATAGCCTGACCAAACTTTTCAAAACTTAAAAACACTTTTTTTTTTTTTTCAAAAAAATGCTTATTTTTCAAAGTTTAAGTATTTGGCCAAGCTTTTGAAAGAAAAAAAGAAATTGCTTTTGAGGAAAAGCAGAAGTAGTTTTGGAGAATCAGAAAAAAATAGTTTCTCTCCAAAATCTCTTTTTTGAAAAACACTTTTAAGAAAAATACACTTAGAAGCAGTTTTTTAAAACTCGATCAAAAACTATTTGCTGCTCAGAAATTTGAAATACACGGCCCACGGAGAGCCACGTCGCCTGCTCGTTACAACCACCACGACTCATGTTATTTGTTCGGCAAGCTCGACCACGAGGATGATCATCAACGACATTATCCGCTCATTGAACTCGCCCGTGAAGACGACCTCAACAAGCGGAGGGACTAACTGTATGAGCCAAAATTATCCTAGTTAAACTTAGGCTACATTAGCACTGGGAGAGTTTTCGAAGACTGCCACATGTCATCAATATGATTTCAACAAGAGACAGATTCAAAGCCGAAGTGATTTGACGAAAGATAGGGGCTAGGTAGATGAGAGAGATCGAGGCCGAGGACGGGCACTCTCCTTAACGGAACAGTAACGGCTAGATTTGTTGATCTGATTTTAAAGAGAATATTCCTAGGATCTATACTATTAGGGTTTTATGGCACATGTCCCCTTATAAATAGAAAGAGATATAGTTAAAGGGGGCACTGAACGCTCATTTGTAAGAGAACACTTTGACAATCTCTAGAGATTCTTGCTTTATTAGATACATACAAAAGACACCTTTTTCTTGAGATCATTGTCTAGTCTTTCTCCCACGATCCAAGGAGAATCTGAATATTCAAAGGCTCATCAATCATTTATCATTGTCAGAAGGAACATTACACTATTTCATCCTTTTTTTCGGTCATATCTGTTACACTTATTTACATAAATACTATCATACGACATTTATTGCTATTTAATGCTTTCTACTGCATATTTATGCCATTACGTATTGCTCATTGTCCTATATTCACCATTGTTACAACAGATCTTGTAATATTCTATCACGGTAGCTAAATAATCTAGTAAATATTATTGTTGGCTAAGATTAACCCTATCTTGTTAAGAAAATATAATTGTTTAAACCTAGATCAAAATTTTGGTCAAACAGTTTGGCGCCGTCTGTGGGGATTTTTTTATCTAATATTTTAGTTTTCATTAGATCTACAACTCACGTGACTTGCTAACCTAACAAGCAACAAAGTTTTTCCTCTTTCTTTGCACGTACAAAAAGTTTCATGGTAGATAACCAAGGAAACGAGACTAGGGCAATAGATGACGTTCCCCTTAACCTCATGAACGCCATCAACGAGAGCTATGAAATGCAAGGTGAGGATGTGACGCCTACTGCCTCCCCCGGGCGTGAGAGGTCGCCTTCTCCTTATTGCAGCACAACAAAATCAAATGGGAAAAGAGCTTTTATGTCTGCAGGAAAAGGGATGAAAAATCTACTCGAAGCATGGCTAACCGATACCCTAGTGAGCGTGCTCAACAAACAAGCTCCATGCATGACCGTAGAAACCACAAGAGCCAACACAATACAACGAGGGGACGAACCATGCGATCAACCAGATCCCCCAACTCCAGGTATAACTCACAATGTTACTGACAGAGCAGGAGACATCGTCCTCGCCGGTGTTTTGAAAAGAATGGAAGAAATGGAGAATGAGAACAAGACGCTCAGAGACCAAATGAAAGAACGCTAGGAACGAGTAGACAAGATATCAGGCGCCCCTAAGTAACTGCCAAAAAGGGACACCGGTAGGTTCGTAGAACAACTGTATAGCGAGGAAGCGGTCCCACATGCCATACTAAAGACCTTCAAAATGCCACCGTATCTCAGAATATATGATGGGACAACCAACCCAGAGGACTATGTGACTTATTACGTCACCGCCGTGAAAGGCAACGACCTCACCAAGGAGCAAGTGCCCCCCATTTTGCTGAAGAAATTCAAGGAAACCCTCATTGGAGCGGTCCCACATGCCATACTAAAGACCTTCAAAATGCCACCGTATCTCAGAATATATGATGGGACAACCAACCCAGAGGACTATATGACTTATTACGTCACCGCCGTGAAAGGCAACGACCTCACCAAGGAGCAAGTGCCCCCCATTTTGCTGAAGAAATTCAAGGAAACCCTCATTGGAGGGGAATTAATATGGCATTCACAGCTACCAGCCCACTCCATATAAATGTTCGAAGAAATGACCGACAAGTTTGCGACAGCACATGCGGGGCAAAGAAAGCCGAAATAAGAGTAAATGACATCTTCTCCATCAAGCAATCCCTAGGAGAGGGACTGAGGGACTTTCTCGCCCGATTCAACATGGTAAGGATGACTTTACCAAATGTGTCCGAGGGGATGGCAGTCGCAGCCTTTCAGAACGAGTTGAGTAGAGAGGGTTCAAGAGCGACTAGAAAGCTACTGAGCCAATTGATGAATTATCCTCCAACCATTTGGAATGCAATTCATAATGCCTATTGTCTCGAATGGAAGCTCAATTCATAATGCCTATTGTCGAATTGGTCCATTGAGGTTGTCATTATGACAGACTCGAAGATCGATCTTTTGCAATTCACAAGCTCAAAAGATCGATCACCCAAGAACAATATGACAGACTCGAAGAAAGTATCATCTTCGACGAGTCAGACGCTGATGGTTTGAATTTCCCCCACAACGATGCTCTAGTCATTACTTTACGAATTTTAGATACTGATGTTAAACGTATCATGGTAGATGATGGAAGTGGAGCGTGCATCATCCACCCCCGATTCCTCACCCAGATGCAACTCGAGTATAAGATAGTGCCACGTTGTATCACACTAATCGGTTTTAACAATGCAGTTGAACGGACTTCGGGAGAAATTACACTCCCTGTCCTCGCCGGTGGCATAACTCTAGAGACAACGTTCCACATCATGGACCAGGCCACCACATACAATGCCATAGTGGGACGACCATGGATACATCCTATGAGAGTCGTCTCCTTCAGCTTATTCCAAGTGATCAAGTTCCCAACATCTTGGGGAATATTCAACATACGAGGGGAACAACACACGTCTAGGGAATGCTACTGTATCACCATGGATAACACGACAACTCAACAAAAGAAAGATAAGGAAAAATAAGCATAACAATCAGCAGGGTTGAGGTCGCCATAAAAAAGAGCCAGGGAAGTCAATATGGACCCCGAAATGGTCAAAGCCATATAATTAACTATAGAGGACCTCGACCTCATTTAATTGGACCATTGGGACCCCAGCAAAAAGGCCTACATCGGTTGCAAACTCCGAGAACTAGGTAGATTTAGTCAATTCTTAATAACTAACGCATATTTGTTTGCTTTCAGCCATGCAGATATGCCAGGCATCCCTAAAGAGATCGCCGCTCACAAATTGAACGTCGACCCCTTCCATCCCCCGGTAAGGTAGGTCAGACAAAAGTTCAACCCCACCATTAACGATGCCGTCCACGAGGAGTTAGAGAAGCTATTAACAAATTGCTTCATCTGGGAGTCGAAGTGCCCCAAATGGGTAGCTAACGTGGTGATGGTAAAAAATAAAAATGGGAAATAGAGGATGTGTGTGGACTCCACATACCTAAACAAAGCATGCCTGAAAGATTCATACCCATTGTCATATATCGACCAACTCATTAATGCAATGGTCGCGCATGAGCTGCTAAATTTCCCAGATGCATATTTGGGTTATAACTAGATACTCATGGAAGAAGAGACCAAGAGAAAACCACGTTCATCACCCACAGGGAAACATATTGTTATAGGGTCATGCCGTTTGGGTTGAAGAACGCATGGGCCACCTATCAGAGGTTGGTCACAAAAATGTTCAAAGATCAACTCGGCAAGACCATTGAGGTATATATCGATGGCATGTTGGTTAAATCCATAAGGCTAGAAGACCACATCGACCACTTGAAGGAAACCGTCGACATACTGAGACAATACGGGATGAAGCTAAATCGCGAGAAATGCGCATTTGGCGTAGCCTCGGGAAAAATTTTGGGTTTCTTAGTATCACAACAAGGAATTGAGGTCAACCCAGATCAAATTAAGGCTATCGAAGGAATACCTAAGCAGCTGACTACTAAGAAGCAAGTCCAAAGATTGACTGGTCGAATCGCTGCCCTATCGAGATTTATCTCGTGGTCGTCCGATATATGTCATAGATTTTTTAGCATACTCAAAAAGGATAATAGTCTCGAGTGTATGTACGAATGCGCGCAAGTACTACGAGAATTGAATGTCATCGCTGCCTCTACTCTCGAACCCTAAACTCGGGGAACACCTCCTTGTCTACCTCGCCGTCTTCGAAGTAGCAGTAATTGCGGTCCTGGTTCAAGAAAATAAAGGTACGCAATCTCCTATTTATTACATTAGTAAAACACTTGTCAACGCCGAGACGAGGTACCCACACCTCGAGAAATTGGCCCTGGCATTGGTAGTATCTTCACGAAAGCTTAGACCCTATTTCCAGTGCTACCCTATCTCGGTCGTTACTACTTTCCCTTTAAGAAACATTTTACATAAACCCGAGCTATCAGGGAGGTTGGCCAAATGGGCCATCGAGCTAAGTGAGAACGACATCACATATCAGCCTCGAACAACAATAATGTCGCAAGTGCTCGCCGACTTCATCGTAGAATTTAGCGCAAAATTAATGCCCGAGGCCGAGAAGAAGGCCTCTCAAGCTTCTCTTCAAATACAAGACCTCTGGGTCCTGTACACCGATGGCGCATCCAGCACTTCTGGATCCGGACTAGAGCTTGTACTCGAGGTCCCTACCAGTATAGTAATTCTCCAGTCCATAAGATGCCCAGATATTACTAACAACGAGGCCGAGTATGAGGCCGTAATTTCATGGTTGAGGCTGGCACTCAAATATGGGGCGAAGCTGTTGAAAATCCGCTATGATTCTCAGCTCGTAGTCAACCAAGTTACACTGACTTTCCAAATTAAAGAACAAAGGTTGCAAAAGTATCAAACCAAGATCTGTAAGTTGTTTCCCAAGTTTAATGAATGTCAGCTCGACCAGATCCCACGAGCTCAGAACATCGAAGTAAATGGCCTCGCCAAGTTGGCCGCTACCACCAGAAGCATCACGACCTGGGATAAAAGTGTAGTCCATCTCCTCAACTCGTCATTAGACCAAATCGAGGTAAAATCTCCGAGTTTAACTTGGGACTGGCGCAATTGTATTATTACATATTTGCAGGATGCCACCTTCTCAAACGACAAAAAAGAAGCTAAAAAACTGTAACGATCCGATCGGTCATTTTGAGTATTATAACCCTGTCCCCCCATCTACTGCTAAATTTATGCTTTATAATTTTTATGTGACGTACCGGGGTTATAATTCGGGTCCGGTGAGGTTTTGGAATGAATTGGAACACTTAGTTCTAAGGTTTAAAGTTTAAGTTGAAATAGTGACCAGATGTCGACTCATGTGTAAACGACATTGGAATAGAGTTTTAGTGATTCCAACAGCTCCGTATAGTGATTTTGGACTTAGGAGCGTGTCCGGAATTTTATTTGGAAGTCCGCAGTTAAATTAGGCTTGAAATGGCTAAACTAGAAATTTAAGTTTGGAAGTTTGACCGGGGAGTTGACTTTTTGATATCGGGGTCGGAATCCAGTTCAATAAATTTTCATAGCTCTATTATGTCATTTATGACTTGTGTACAAAATTTGAGGTCAATCGGAATTGATTTGATAGGTTTCGGCATCGAATGTAGAAGTTGGAAATTCTTAAGTTTCATTAAGCTTGAATTGGGGTATGATTCATAGTTTTAGAGTTGTTTGATGTGATTTGAGGTTTCGACTAAGTTGTTTTAGGACTTGTTGGTGTATTTGGTTGAGGTCCCGAGGGCCTCGGGTGAGTTTCAGATGGCTAACGGATCGAAATTTGGACTTATACAGCTGCTGGAATTTTTAGCCTTCTGATGCAATCACACCTGCAGAATTTAGCTCGCAGGTTTGGGTTGAGACCGAAGTCCCGACCAGGCATGGGTCGAGGTCGAGGTCGCAGAAGCGAGCAATTGAGGCCGAGGTCGAAGAAGCGAGCATTGAGGCCGAGGTCGCAGAAGCGAGCAGTTGAGGCCGAGTTCGAAGAAGCGATCAATTGAGGCCGAGGTCACGACCAGGCATTAGTTGAGGTCGAGGTCGCTGAAGCGACCAGACATGTGTTAAGGCCGAGGTCGTAAAAGCGATCAGTTGAGGCCGAGGTCGAAGAAGCGATCAGTTGAGGCTGAGGTCGCGACCAGGCATGAGTTGAGGTCGAGGTCGAGGTCGAAGAAGCGACGAGACATGAGTTAAGGCCGATGTCGCAGAAGCGAGCAGTTGAGGCCGAGGTCGAAGAAGCGAGCAGTTGAGGCCGAAGTCGAAGAAGAAAGCAGTTGAGGCCGAGGTCGAAGAAGCGAGCAGTTGAGGCCGAGGTCGTGACCAGGCGCGGGTTGAGGCCGAGATCGCAAAAGCGAGCAGATGGGCCGAGGTCACAGAAATTGCTAAGTTAGTCGCATGTGCGAAAAGCCCTGGACAGAACATATAAATTTGGGGGTTGGCCATTTTGACCCATTTATGGATTTTAAGAGCTCGAGAGAGGCGATATTTGAGAGATTTTTAAGGAAAAACATCGGGGTAAGTGATTTCAACTCGGATTTGGTCAATATACACAAATATATCATTGTTTCCATCATTTAATTAGTATTTTGAGATGGAAATTTGGGGGAAATTATAGAAATCTCATAAAACAAAATTTTGAGATTTCTATGTCGATTCAGAGTCGGATTGGAATGAAACTAGTATGGTTGGACTCGTAATTGAATGGATTGTCGGATTTTGTGAGTTTCGTTGGATTCTGAGACGTGGGCCCCACAAACAATTTTTGGGTTAGGTTTCGGATTTTGTTAGAAAAATTGTATTTTCTTATGAAATTTATTCCTATAATTTATATTGATGAATCGAATTAATTATTATTAGAGTCGAGCTGTTTGGAGTCGGAAAATCGAGAAAGATAGCATACCACTTGACTGGTTGAGCGTGGTTTGAGGTAAGTGACTTGTCTAACTTTATGTGGGAGAAATTCCCCTTAGGATTGGTATTTGTGTGATATGTTAAAAGTCGTGTACGCGAGGTGACGAGCGTGTACACGGACTAAGTATGGAATATTATGTCTTTAAATTATGTAGAGTACTATTGCATATTAAATAAATTATTTTATTCTGTTATATTGATCATCATTAATATATTTTCGTATTTTAAATTGGCCTGACCTGTTCGTGCTAAGTGTTTTACCTGTTTAGTTGAAACTCTGTTTCTTTTGTTCCGTGCATTATTTGAAGGTTGGATTTCTTAATTTAAATATTATTAAAAATGAAATATTTTACATTTAAAAATTTGATGTTAAGTCAAGATGTTAAATTTGTGAAATATTATTTTTGCTGAATATTTTGTGAAGATTTTTGTATTCATTGTGATTGAGCCGTAAGCTCCGTATTGTGAAAATAATGAATATTATTCTGCTGAATATTTTATGAGACTTTGTACTCATGGTGATTGAGTAATGAGCTCCTTATTGTGGAAAAATATTCTTGTTGTTGGTTTATTTTGTCAAGTTGAAATATTTGGGCACTTGAGGTGCAAATTGTGATATATTGTGATATTGATATGCATGCGGTGGTATAAAGTCTGGGTGTTGAAATGTACGCGGTGATATAAGGGTGTCTTGAAACGCGTGTCTAGTAGGGGAACTACTAGAAGCCATGCGATGTGATAAGGGTGGCTAATACGCGGGATGCTATTTCGGAAAAAAATATTTTCCTTAAAATTAAATGTGAAGGCTCCCGTGGTGATATAAGAAAATAAGATATTGTGAATTAATTTATGATTTGGGACTACGAGACGGTACCTCGGGAGTGCACTTGTTGATATTTCTTTATGGCTGCATTTGCCTTATGTTATTTTGGTGATTTCCTTAAAGTTGTAAATTTCTGTTTTTTTCCTTCCGCGAGGTATTGTTTGCCCTTATTTTGTGTAGTTAAATTGTGACATACTACTTACTTGATTTATTCTCATGTCATTTTTATTATTTTATTGTTAAACTTTCCACCCTGCCTATTATTATTCCAGTAGGGCCTGACCCGACCTCGTCACTACTCTACCGATGTTAGGTTTGGCACTTACTAGGAACCGCTATGGTGTACTCATACTACGCTTCTGCACATCTTTTTGTGCAGATCTAGGTACTTCCTATCAGATCAGGCATCAGTGAACTAGCTGTACCTGTACGCAGAGATTTCAAGGTATATCTGCCAGCGTCCGCAGACCTCGGAGTCCCCTTCTATCCTTATTATGTTGTTTCCTTATTATCTTTAGACTCTGATGTATAGAAACATCTAGAATAAATTTTTAGAAGCTTGTGACTTATTTCTACCGGGTTTTGGGAGTTGTAACTATTCAAATCGAGGTTTGATTTATTTATTATGTTGAGATTTGAGTTTTAGTTTTGTATTTCGCATAATTGATAGGCTTACCTAGTCTTAGAGACTAAGTGCCATCACGACATCATACTGAGAAAAATTAGGGTTGTGACAAAAACTAAGAATGTAAGCGGCCAGATACAACCTTCTTCATATGATTTATACCAAACAATATATGGCGGCCCCCTGGCGAAGTGTTTAGGTTCAAATCAAACCTAGCACGTTCTCGAAGAAGTCCATGAAGGCCACTGCGGTGCCCATTCTGGTGATCGAGAACTCGTCAGGTGCCTCATACGGTTCGGGTACTACTAGCCCATAATGAAGAAAGATGCCTCATAATTCATGAAGAAATGCGAGCAATGTTAGAAATACGCAAAAATAATCCACCAAATTGGCAAACACCTTCATTCGGTTACCTCTCCGTGGCTGTTTATCAAATGGGGAATAGACATCGTGGGCCCACTCCCGCCGGATCGAGGTAATGTATGATTTATTTTAGTTTTAACTAACTATTTCTCCAAATGGGTGGAAGCAGGAGCGTTCGCCCAAGTACGCAAACAAGAGGTAATCGCCTTCATATGGAAAAACATCATCTACCGATTCAGCCTACCCAAAGAAATAAGATGCGATAACGGGGCTCAATTCACGGGAAAGAAAACCATTGTATTCTTAGAGAAATGGCACATTAAGAGGATATTTTCAACTCCTTATCACCCAGCGGGCAACGGACAAGCAGAATCCTCCAATAAGTCCATATTAAAGAAGAAATTTGAAGAGGCCAAAGGACTATGGCCGGAGATACTCCCAGAAGTATTATGGGTGCACAGAACTACCCCAAAGATGACCACAAGAGAGACGCCATATTCCCTGATCTACGGAACAGAAGCAGTTATACCAATCGAGGTCGGAGAGCCCAACCTGAGGTATTCCCATGAAAGCGACACCAGCAACGATGAGAGTAGGAGACAAGAGCTCGATGAGGTCGCTGAACGAAGAGATATGGCATACATAAGGATGGTCGCCCAAAAATAAGAGGCAAAATATTACTACCACAAAAAGGCAAAGGTCCGACTACTCAAGATCGGGGACTACATACTCAAATCTAAAACCTAAGAAAACATAAATACATGAGAAGGCAAATTGGGAACCAACTGGGACGAACCATACAAAATTATAGGCAAAGCGAACAAGGGTTCATTCCAACTAGAGACAATGGAAGGAAAACAACTACCAAACAATTGGAATATTAGTAACCTCAAATACTTCAACTTCTAGAAAGTAAGAAGTGCCCCAAGTTGTACTGTTTCTTCCATCACTTGAGTTTTGTCCCATTAGGGTTTTCTCAAGGAGGTTTTTAACGAGGCGACGAGAGGGACACTTCGAGTCGGAGTGTACGAGTAACAGACTGATTTCTTTTTTCATTGCCTAACTCCTCAAGATTCTCCAATTCGAACAATAAAGGGACTAGATATACTGGGACTGGGATTGGAACGCCAGCCGATACCCAAAATTTGTAACCTTCTCCAATTACATAATCAGAGCAACGATGTCAAAGTAATAGAAATTCACACTTATCGAAACTGCTCCATCGAAAGGTTAATTTCGACCCAGCTCGAACAACACTCACCGGCCCTCGGCCACAAACTTAAAGAAAGGTTAAGTTCTACCAAGCTCGAACAAAACCTACCGGCCGTTGACCACAACTTAACGAAAGGTTAAGTTTGACCAAGCTCGACAACACCTACCGACCCTCTGGCGCAACTTAACGAAAGGTTAAGTTCGACCAAGCTTGAACAACACCTACCATCCCTCGGCCACGACTTAATAAAATGATAAGTTTGACCAAGCTCGAACAATACCTACTAGCCCTCGGCCACGACTTAATAAAAGGCTAAGTTCGACCAAGCTCGAACAAACACCTATCGGCCGTCGGCCCCTACTTAACAAAAGGTTAAGCTCGACCAAGCTCGAACAACACCTACTGGCCCTCGGCCACGACTTAACGAAAGGTTAAGTTCGACCAAGCTCGAATAAACACCTATCGGCCCTCGTCCATGACTTAACGAAATGTTAAGTTCGACCAAGCTCAAACAAACACTTATCATACCTCGGTCACAACTTAATGAAAGGCTAAGTTTGGCCAAGTTCGATTAACACCTATCGCCCTCGGCCACATCCTAACTAAGAAACATAACCTATATAAACAAAGGGCCGATATGGCCCATGGCTATTCGACTCAAAGGCTACGATCATCTAGAAGGTGACAACAATAAAAAGGACAAAAAGCGAAAGGTGCAAACAACAAAAGAAAAAATATACAAGTACATAAACAAACTGCAAGACTGAAAAAAGGTACAAAAAACAACTTTTATATTCATACTTAGATAAATAGTTTTTTACAAAGGCGCTCGAAGAAGCCGATAAAAATACACAAAAAAGTTAAAAGAAAACTACTTGCCATCGCCATCATGGCCCTAAACACCCCTGCTATCTCAGGTTTCAACGATGTCACCCTGACCGTCGACACCATCACCATCTTGGCTTCCAACATCCTCTCAATCCTCACCTTGAGGGTAAGCGAAATCATACCAGGCATCCTCCTTGAGCCGATCTATGACCTCATCCTCATCCTTATCACCAAGCTGAGGTGTAGTAGGATCATAGCCACAAGCAAGCTGAGCCTCGCGAGCCTTGACCCGAGCATCCTCAAGAGTCGTTTCAGATATGGAGCTCGTTGCATGCAAGTCACGGAACACATCTAGTCGGGCTTTATCATGGATCTACTCTTCATACAACTCACGGGGGACGTTGGGGAAATCATAACCATTAGGCGAAGAAGGTCGCGCAAACAGTCGGGTTTTCTTCACCTCCAGAGAGGCAACTCGATCATAAAGCTCAGAGTTTTCCTTGTCCAGTTCCCCGATCCTCTCCTCAAGCCGGTCCTCCTTAGCCCTTGCCGTTGACAGGTCATTCTCCTGCTCAGAACGAAGCGTTCTGTTCGCCAGCTCAAGGATCTCCACCTTCCTCCAAGCATCCAACCGAGAAGACTCTGTCTGCTCGAGCTCCTCCTGTTTCTCGGCAATCTCACCCTTGAGATCCTCCATCTGAAATTGGCACTCGTCTAACTGGCCTTGCAGCTAGAATACTTGAGCTTGACGGTCGCTATATTGGGCCTCCACACCCTTACTGAGCTCAATCTCCTCTTCCTTGGCCTTTAACGTTCCCTCAAGGACACTCAACTTTTCCACAATCACCATCAACTCCTCGTCTTTCTTCAAATCTTCTCTTAAGGACAACACGTCGCCTCCCCCACGAAGCCGTTCTCAAAGCTCCTGGTACTTCCCATAACACGTTGTATACTTTTTTTTCAACTTCACGTAAATTTCTTTACGTCTCTTTTCCCTCCGAGCACTCTCAATTTCTAGAATGACCGTCTGCAAAACAAAGAAAAGAAGTTAGAACCTGAAAAGAAGCTAAGGCATAAGGAGAAGGGCGGATAACGGTCGTACTTGCCCTAAAAGTGAGACCGATGATATTCTTCGACAAAGTACAGTCGATTATTTTCTTGAGGGTCTCACTCTCAGCTTCGGAATAGAAAGGACCGAGAGTAGGGACTACCTCCTCGGTATTTACAAGAAAATCACGATCTATTGGGATCGTGATGGTCCTAGAACCCCCTCCATCCTTACCTCGATTTGGGTGAGCCACTCGTCAATCATTCTCAGCTCGTTTAGGTCCATATGGGAATTAGATCCGATGTCCTTTTCCGTGATGACTTTCCCTCTATCACCGGCTGATGAAGAGACATCCATTGTCGCCCTGGAAGATGAAGCCTTCCCTTGCTTCGAAAGTGTGGGGCTGCCATTAAGTGTCCCCACCACAATCATCTCCCCCGAGGGACACACCAGCATGTACACGGCCACCTCTTCCAGTTGGGGGCCCTCAGTGCTCGTCTCAACATCTTCTTCAATATGAGCCCTCGCCATCTCTCTAAGGACCAACTCATCTTCTATCGAGTTAACGAGAACCGAGATTTCCCCTCTTGTATCCACGACTCTTCTCTTACGAGGCCTTAGATCCCCATCACCGGGGGGAGACTTCATCATCCTCATATATCAGAAAAAATATCCAAGGAGAAAAGATAGCAGTCGGGACGGGGGCAGATTCTTGGGCTGCAACAACCATGACAGGAGCAGGCACAGAAGGCTCGGTAACCACGATAGGGGCCGAAGCCGAAGGCGTAGCAGCCTTCCTCCTAAAAGAGGGCACATACGCCCGACTCCTTTGAGAATACCCCCTAACTGGACCTGGGACAAGAAAAAACAAAAAAGTTAACAAAGCAAGCCAAAATACAAAGAGACACAACGATCACAGCCAAAAAACAAAGTTACTGGGGGGGGGGGGGAGAGCTGGTATGAAATTTTTAAAGAAGCTCAGCCAATCATGAATCCCTATATCATGGGGGAGAATCTGTCCCCCAAGTTTGTGATGCGTACGACTAGAGGGGGAGGATAGTTGTTGGCTGCAAGGAGGGAATAATCACTTAACTAGCCCAAACTAGGCGGAGAGACGCAAAAGGTGAAAAACGAACACCAGACACTTACCTGTATGATTCCAAACCTTAGAGAAGCCATCTACGTTAGCCATGACGTACTCATTCCTGACATAAAAGAAATCAAGATAGAATTGGCGATTGGCCTTGTCGTCTGATAATAGGCGATAATTATGTAGTTTAACTACTATTTGCACTCTAACTTAGCTGCACTTTATTGATATTTGAATGTTAAATAATAACAAATTGCTCTAATTAGAACTTTCTGCTTTGCAAGAGCAATTCTGGGTTATGAGGACGTTAAAGAGTGTTTTGGAGCTAATATGGAGCATTGAAGGCCAATTGGAGGTTAGCGCGCTTAAAAAAAAGAAAGGAAAATACTGCATAAAATCCTCCAGGTGTGCGGTCTATGCGCGGCCGCGCACTGGCCGCACATGTCAAGCAGAAACTGGCCAACGTGCGCGATCAATGCGTGGTCGCGCACGTGCTTCCGAGAAAAAATCATCCAAGGCCAATTTTGTAATTTGAGAGGCGACTAACCTTGACCTATATGAAGCCCAGCTAGCCCAAAAAGGAGGGTATCTCTGTTTTTAGAAGAACTGTGGAGGCAAGAACAATAAAAGAGCAAGAAGGAGAATTCTCCTACGAGTTTTTCATCTTCATCTTCTTAATTCCATTGTTGGTTATGACTTTTTATATTTTAATCTTGCATAGTAGTATGAGTAGCTAAACCCGTCATCTAGGGTTGATGGAACTAATTGTTGGATGAAGTCTTGATTACGTTTTGATATAATTGAGCCGTTTTTACTCTATAATTGTTCAACTATGTGTTTCTTGTGATTAATTGAAAGGGCCCTTGATTAATCGAGTTTAGTTATCTAGTGTTGCTTGAGAAAGAACACTTGATTAGATTGTTATTGAACAACACTACTTTCAAGTAAGTTAAGAGATTAATTACTTGAATTTAAAAGCGGGATTAGAGATAACGAAGCTTTGGTGTGATATTTATGAGTTGTACAAATTGTCAACTAGAGTAGTTCGAGAGAATGCTTCTAGCAAATTATCGTACTTGATCGCGGGATAAGTACGGTAAGCAAGAAATCATCATCTTTATAGAGTGTTACAGCGAGATTATAGCCAACGTGTCAGGAATTAATCCGACAATTGGGGAAATCAATAACCCTTGATTCTTTTACCCTTGAATTCAACTTCATTCTTGCTTATTGATAATTTTTATTATCATTTTTCCTTAGTGAAATAATTTATGTTAATTATCAAATAAAATCTTGAACTCTGAAAATTATCTGATCTTATCATTAGCGATACTAAAAGTTGTAGCAAATAGGTTAGTTCCCTATGGGATTCGACTCCGGACTCTTGAACTGGATTATTTTTGCAGCGACCGCTTAGTCCTTTTTATAAGGCATAGTTGGGCGTGATCATCGTCCATTTCACCACCCAGAACTTGCCTCTACGGTGGCGAAGGTTCAGCATTGTCTCCCTATAGAAGCTAGGGCCGAATAGGTGCACCAAATGCCGCACTGTTAGATCAATTTTCTGTGGTTGCTAAGAATTGCTATTGAAATTCTCACGTTTGAACTCTTCTGTGACTCAGGTGCATGCCTAGAAGCTCCTTGAGAACTGGTGAACCTTTTGAAGGACTCTCAGATCCCGAGAAAGCATTCAGGGCATTGAATCAGAATAACAAGAAGGGCAAACAGCTAAAACAAGACGAACAATTCGAAATTGAAATGGACGACGTCGAGAACGTCAACGAGAACAATAGGAATGATAGAGTTGACCCAAACATCGGATTGGTAGCACCTCTTGTACCTGAAGCTGCTCTATATGATTGGGTGCAACCAACTGCTGATAACCTGGCCACCACAACTACAGTCCCTCTAATACAAGCATAGACGTTTCAGATTACCAACAACATGTTGCACTTACTGAAGAATAAAAGGTTGTTCTCTGGTTCGTACATCGAAGACCCATAACAACATCTGAATAACTTTCTATCAATTTGTATCACTCTAAAGACAACCGAATGTGACTCCTGAAGTAATCAGATTATTACTGTTCCCATTCTCAGTAATTAGGGAGGCTCAAACTTGGCTGAATTCGCTCCCAATAAACTCCATTGCTACTTGGGAGGAACTAGTCAAGCAGTTCTTAAACAAGTTCTATCCACCCAACAAAACTGCGAGGCAAATTGATGAGATATTGCAATTCAGGCAGAAACCGACTGAAACTTTGCAGGAAACCTGGGAGAGGTTTAAGGGTATGCTAGTGAAGTGTCCACACCATGGCATTCCAGATTAGATGCTAGGATAGAGATTCTATATGGGTTTGGCTGACGGTCTGAAGGCCAATGTAGATGCTTCAGCTGGGGGTGCATTTTTGAACAAAACATTCACAGAGTGCAAGATTCTTCTTGACAAGATGGCTCAAAATTCAAGCTGGATGACGAGAGATACAACACTCACTCCAATAGTACATTCTGTTGCTCTTGACCCAAACAATATAAATGCAAAAAATATAGCCACTCTCATAACCCAGATGAGCTTATTGACAAAGAAAATTGATGAGATGGGTACGAAACAGGTGCAAATTGTTGATACGACAAATGGAGGCCTATGCACTTCCTGCATAAATCAATCATATGTTTGCTCGTGGAGTGGAGAGAATGATAATCAGGGCTTCAGAGAAGACATGAATTGCGTCAATAATTTTGGGGGTCAGAGGCAAGGTGGATAGCAACGGGGACCTCAAAATTAGCACTACAGACCAACCCAGCAACAATACAATACCATTCCGGGGGAGCACGACCACAAGGCCAAGTCGTGCCTTATCAAAGGCAGCAGGGCTACAATCAGCAGCACCAACAACAGTTGGCTTACCAACTGCCTCATTAACAACAAGACAGTAATATGATAGAAATCAAGGGCATGCTGTAACAACTCATGGGGACAAATGGAAAGATGCAAAAAAAGTTATCCGTACATGATTAGGCTATTAAAGGCATTGAAACTCAATTAGGCCAGTTATCTATGGCCTTGAACAATCTCCCACAAGGAACGTTGCTTGCAGACACAAACATCAATCCAAATGAGTAGAATCCAAATCAGCTAATGGCAGTGAGTCTCAGGAATGGAAGGGATTTAGACAGAGAGCAAGAAGTTGTTCAATCTAGGAGAGATGCAGTTCTAAGTACTCCAATGACATTAGAGACTGACGAGTCAACGAAGCTCATAGAAGTTATAATTGAACATGCACAAGTGGACAAAAGCAAGGAGAAGGAGTTTGAACAACTCCCAGAACAGGTGGTGGAAAAGGCTCCTAATAAAGAAAAGACACCAAGCAATGGGCAGAAGCTAACTCGTGCACCATTCCCTCAAAGGTTGGCAAAGCAAAAGAAAGATGATCAATATAGAAAATTCATGGAAATGCTTAGACAAATTCAATTGAATATTCCGCTGATGGATGCTTTGAGGGAAATGCCAGGCTATGCAAAAATGATGAAGGATCTGATGCATCAAAAGTTTGACTTCTAGGACCTGTCTATTGTAACTCTAACTCAAACTTGCAGCGCAGTAGTGACAAGGCCTATGGCTAAAAATTTGTATGATCCCGGTAGTTTCACTATCCCATGCACAATTGGAAGTTATGCTTTTGCTAAAGCATTATGTGACTTAGGAGCCAGTATCAACTTGATATCGTTGGCAATCTACACAAAATTAGGCATTGGCAGAGCTAGACCGACCTCAATGTTGTTGCAACTGGATGATCGCTCAGTCAAAAGGCCGGCAGGAATTCTGGATGATGTACTCGTCCAAGTGGGGAAGTTTGAATTTTCTGTCGACTTCGTTATTCTTGACTGTCAAGTTGACGAAGAAATATCAATAATTTTGGGGAGGCCATTCTTAGCCACTGGGAGAGCATTGATCGACTGTGAGACTGGAGAGTTAAAAATGAGGTTGAATAATGAGGAAATAATATTCAATGTTCAATAATGTATGAGGAGGCCCATCGAATTTGCAAATTGTTCACTAGTGGAGGCGGTGGATGTAATACTACAAGAGGAGGATGAAACCCTTAATGTCAGAGATCCGTTAGAAGCTTGCTTGATGAATTTGGAAGATGTGGATGGTGAAGAGTTGGTAGAGTAGGTCATGGCTCTCGAAGGTCAAGGGTTCTGGAAAAGGGAACCCCAGTTCGAGCCATTACACTTAGAAGAAAGGGAAACACCACCTGCGAAGCCATCAATAGAGGAACCACCATAGTTGGACCTGAAACCGCTTCCAGCTCACCTCAAGTACACATTCTTGGGGCCTAACTCTACTTTATATGATATTATTTCATCCGGTTTGTTAGCTGTGCAGGTAGAACAATTCCTACAGGTGTTACAGGAATGTAAGACTGCTATTGGTTGGACCATGGCATATATAAAGGGTATCAGGCCGGCCTTTTGCATGCACAAGATTCTCTTGGAAGAAGGGAACAAACCTCCAGAGAACATCAAAGAAGGCTGAACCCGAACATGAAAGGAGTGGTGAAGAAATAAGTGATCAAGAGGTTAGATGCGGGTATCATCTTCCCTATCTCTGACAGTAACTGGGTCAGCCCAGTTCAGTGTGTGCCAAATAAGGGTGGAATGACGGTCGTGCAAAATGAGAATAACGAGTTGATCTCGACTCGTATAGTCATGGGTTGGCGAATTTGCATGGATTATAGAAAACTGAACATAGCCACCCGGAAAGACCATTTCCCCTTACCATTCATTGACCAAATGTTGGATAGATTGGCTGGGCGGTCTCACTTCTACTTTTTGGATGGATATTCGGGGGTACAATCAGATCTAAATAGCCCCTGAAGATAGAGAGTAAACATCCTTTACTTGTCTGTATGGCATCTTTGCCTTTCGGAGAATGCCGTTTGGCCTGTGCAATGCACCGGCTACATTTCAAAGGTGTATGTTAGCCATTTTCACTGATATGGTAGAGGATATTATGGAAGTCTTTATAGATGATTTCTCAGTGGCAGGGGGATTTATTTGAAGACTGTCTTCACAATTTAAGAAGAGTGTTAAAAAGATGTGTGGAGACAAATTTAGTGCTGAACTGGGAGAAGTGCCATTTTATGGTACATGAAGGTATAGTATTGGGGCATCGAGTGTCCAGTAAAGGCATTGAGGTCGACCATGCTAAGGTTGAAATGATTGAGAAATTACCACCACCCACTTCGGTCAAGGCAATGAGAAGTTTCCTTGGGCACGCTGGGTTTTACAGGCGATTTATAAAAGATTTCTCTAAAATTACTAACCCCTTATGTAAACTCCTTGAAAAGGATCATCCCTTTGTGTTCTCTGATGATTGCAGGTTGGCATTTGAGGAACTGAAGAAGAGACTGGTAACTGCACCAATCATTGTTGCACCCAACTGGGAGCAACCGTTCGAGCTCATATGCGACGCGAGTGATTATGCTATAGGAGCAGTCCTGGGGCAGCGAAAGGACAGCTGGTGCACCCAATTTACTATGCAAGCAGAATGCTAAGCGGTGCACAACTCAATTATACCGTGATTGAGAAAGAGATGTTGGTTGTGGTGTTTGCCTTCGACAAATTCAGGTCTTATTTGATTGGTTCAAAAGTGATTGTTTATACTGACTATGCAGAACTTAGGTACTTGATAGCAAAGAAGGAGTCAAAGCCACGCTTGATCTGTTGGGTTCTTTTGCTACAAGAATTCGATTTGGAGATCCGCTATAGGAAAGGGACAGATAACCAAGTGGCAGACCACCTTTCAAGGTTGGAGGGAGCTGAAAAGAAAGTAGAGGTTGAAGATATAACTGAGACATTCCCGGACGAATAATTACTAGTAGTGGCAATGGAGGAGACGCCATGGTATGCTGATATTGCTAATTATTTGGCAAACAATATTGTACCTTATGAACTCTCTTCGATTCAAAATAAAAAGTTCTTTCGCGATTGTCGGTCTTATTACTGGGATGAACCTTTACTCTTTAAAATATGTGTAGATAACATGATCCGGAGGTGTATCCCCGAGAAAGATCAATCTTCTGTTTTGCAGGCTTTCCATGCTTCACCATATGGTGGGCACTTTGGAGGAATTTGGACAGCGGAGAAGGTGTTAGAGTTTGGTTTGTATTGGCCGACTTTATTCAAGGATGCCCATGCTTGGGTGAAAAGTTGTGATGAGTGCCAAAGGACAGGCAACATATCTCGCCGTCACGAGATGCCGATGACTACAATTCAAGAGGTGGAAGTATTTGACATGTGGGGGATTGATTTTATGGGACCATTTGTCAGCTCGTATGGTAATAAGTACATATTGATAGCAGTTGACTATGTCTTCAAATGGGTTGAAGTTGTGTCCCTTCCAACAAATGATGCCAAAGGAGTGACATGCTTTCTAAAGAAAAATATTTTCACACGTTTTGGCACTCCGAGAGATATAATCAGTGATGGTGGAACCCATTTTTGCAATAAAGCGTTCGCAAGGCTGTTAGAAAAGTATGGAGTTCGCCATAAGGTTGCCACACCTTATCGCCCACAAACGAGCGGGCAAGTGGAAGTGTCCAAGAGGGAAATCAAAAGTGTCCTCACTAAAACAGTGAATGCGACAAGGACTGATTGGGCAAAAAAGTTGGATGATGCATTATGGGCGTATCACACAACATTTAAAACTCCAATTGGTATGTCTCCATACAAGTTGGTGTTTGGAAAAGCATGTCATCTTCCAGTGGAGCTTGAGCATAAAGCCTTATGGGCACTGCGGCAGTTGAACCTGGATATGGAAACCGCAGGCACAAGTAGAGTCACAGAGCTACATGAACTCGAGGAATTCCAGTTCCATGCATTCGAGAATGCAAGATTGTATAAAGAAAGGATGAAGATGATGCATGATAAGCACATTCTAGATCGGAACTTCAAACCCGGAGATCTAGTGTTGTTATACAACTCGAGATTAAGATTGTTTCCGAGTAAGCTGAAATCTAGATGGTCAGGACCATTTAGAGTTGTGCAAGTGTTCTCAAGTGGAGCAGTAGAAATTGAGTCCGAAGATGAACGAATAGGTTTAAAGTAAATGGGCCAAGGTTGAAACATTACCTTGGAATGGTTAAAGAAAAAGGGGATAAAGTTGTGATGTCTTTGGAAGAGCCTCAATATGTGAGCGAAGTGCAATCATGAAAGCCTGCGTCATTCCGCGACGTTAAATCAGGCGCTTCCTGGGAGGCAAACCATGGTTTTGTTGTAATTCGTCGTGCCGCGACGTTAAATCAGGCACTTCTTAGGAGGCAACCCAATATTTTTTCTTTGTTCCTTTTTTTTCATGGTGAAAGTATTAACAGGTCTATTAATGTGCAGGGATGAAATTGTGCGCGACGGAAGGACTCAGGGTGAGGAAATCCATCTGGATATAGGTAAAAAGTGGCTAAAAAGGAGAAATTTCGAAGGACAAACGTGTGTGGCCGCGCACTGACCGCGCACAGGCCGCGCACTGACCGCGCACAGGCCGCGCACTTTCGGACCCCTACTGTTGCACATGCATGGCCGCGCACTAACCGCGCATGGACTGAGCAATTTTTGACTTCCACTGCCCCATGTGCGCGGCCGCGCACTTACCGCGCATGGACTGCGCACTGGGCGCCATTTTTAGGTTATTTCATTAGTTAATTTTTTTTATTATTTCCTTACTAATAACTGACCCCCCCACTCCTCCCTAAAATTTGAATAACAACAAAACAAACCCTCATCTCTCACAACAAACACACTCCCAAAACCCTCTATTCTCCCCAATTTCAAAAGCAAAAACCTACCTCCCTTTCCTCCTCTTCCTTACTCAATCACTCCCCAATCTCTATTCCTCGCAAGTTTCTTCAGGTAAGTGCCATGGCTTCTATTTTCTTTTTTCTTCAGTTTTTCCAATTTTTTTATTTTCTTCTTCTCTTTTAATTTTATGGTAGTAGAAGTTATTGTTGTTCTTTTCTTTGCTTTGTATTACTAAGTATACTTGTTGGTATGTGAGGATAGTGAAATTTCATCTTGTTGGGTTGGATTAGACATTGTTAAGATTGTAGTGGAATTGAGGTATAATTGGGTGTTTGGAGAATTTGGGGTGAATTTGCACATCAAGTGTTTGTTTAAATGCCATAGTGAGTTCGTGAATGTAATTTGTGACCAATTGTATGGGTGAAGTCTGAGTAACCGCTATTGGTTCACACATCCTACCTCATACTAATAGTGGTATTTGTTTTGTAGGTACTATGACACCCTCAAAGAAAAGACGAACCATTGGTGCCTCTTCTAGTGATCATGCAGGCTCGTCCCGGGCACGGGCCTCAACCAATGCACCTCAGTTTGACAGCACAAGGTTTATATCAAGCTCAACCCAAGAACGTTTTAGTCAGAAGGCTCCTAAGAATCCCATACCGGAACGGGGTATTGATAGGGGGTCCATCCAGGTTGATTGCCCCAGTATGTATCAGGAGTTAGTTCGGCGCAGGCTGGATATTTTCTTTGAAGAACCTGAGGAGGCCAACTTGATGGTTGTACGTGAGTTCTACGCGAACTGCCCTGAATATGAGGACCATATATGCACTGTGCGATAAAAGAGTGTTGATGCATTGATAGACGCCCTTAGGAGGGCGTATCGTCTGCCAGTATTTGGTGGGGGAAAAGGACTATTATGATACGTATAGGCGAGAACCAACCGCATGGAATCTGTTTTTCAGAACAATCTGTATGCCAAACAAAGACATAGTGTGGGTCACGCCGGGGCGGAAGCTTCACTCGGCCTCACTCACCTTTGAAGGGAAGTGTTGACTTTATATCATCAATAGTCGCCTGCTGCCTTCTTCCAACACCATTGAGGTGAACGGTCCCAGAGCTGCATTTATCTGGTGCTTCATGAATGGCCACAATTTTGATGTGGCTAAGGTTATTCACGACGAGATGTTCATCCGCTGTCCAGTGCAGAGGTATGTGTTCTTCTTCCCTTCACTAGTCACTAGATTATGCCGGGCAGCACAGGTGCCAGAGAACAAGAACGCGGATGGAAGAGTAAAAAAAAGAACCAAAGTTCTGGGCAGATAAAGTGACCATTGGAAAGGATCTTGTGGTACCTGGCAAATCTAATAGTGATGAGTTTGATGCGCCAGAAGAGGGAGATGGAAGGCAGGCTGAGGTCAAGGGAACATCTGTGGTCAGAAGGGATACGCGATGACAACCCTAGAACATGAAATGGCAGGGTTACGCACTTCTGTCACGGCTTTGGGGACTTGAGTTGATGCACTGGCCACCCAAAATGCAAAATCTGAGAAGAACATCATGGCTTGGCTGCGTGCACTGGGGAGAGCGTGTCATCTCGACCCCAGCACCGTCTCCGATCATGATTGATGTACCAGGGAAGTTCCTTTACCTCGCATTTGTTTTTTATTTGTGTGGCATAGGGACATGCCACCATTTTAAGTGTGGGGTGGAGGATATTTTGTATGTATGTTTTATGTATAGAGTTATGTAGAGTAGTATAGTTTCATTAGTTAACTGGAAAAAAAAAACTTCAAAAGTTTCGATTTGTTACGACGATGGATATTATTCGACGGGTTTCTTGAGGGATTCAAGTCGAAGAAAAAACAAAAAAAAATACAAAAAGATTTTCTTTTGTTAGGAGTGTATTAATTCCCCCTTGATTTTTCTTTGGGCCACGGTTCTTTTTCAAGGGTTTCGTTTGAACCGGGTGTAGTTAGATTTTTTATTTTTTTTTAAGTTAGGAACCCTTGGGCTATGGGCTGAATTGGAAATAGGATCTCTTTACTTCGTTATGCCTTGAATATAGCGGGTACTTTAGTATGACGCTTAGGCTCGATTGTTAATTCTTGTAAGAATGTCTTAAATTGTATGTTCTTAACTTGGCTTAAGTACCCTGACTAGAGTGTTTTGACGATCCAATCTGGAGTGACTCTTGTGCCATGTGTGTGTGAGGCTTGTTGTATTCTGTGCACTGCATTTGATGCCTAGAACTTGCCCCGTGTGTTTGCAAGGCGAAATAGTAGTCTTGTTCAGTCTTGGAAGTCATATAGGTATTTCTTTGTTGAGCCATATATATATTCCGCCGCCTAATTGTTATGTATCGTAGTTAACCCCTTTGAGCCTGTAATCCTATTTTTTTGGCAACCATATTACAAGCCTTACCCCTTTGTTTGAATTAACCATCTATTTGAACCTGTTTACCTCTCATGAGCACTTGAATTGCTATGAACGTGTAAAAGTTAAAGTGTGGGATGGTTGGTTTGACTTTTGAGTGGAACTAATAAAATAAGGAGAAAGGTGCACTGTTTTAAAAAAAGTAAGAGCCACTTGAATTGAAAAAAAAAATAGTTATATTGTAGTGAATAATATTTCTTTGGTAGCTTTTGATGTAATTGTGCTTAAAGAAGTATGGGGTAATATACGTTGATATGAAGGTGGAGTGTTGGTTTGGCATAAGTATGGACTTGAATATTAAAGTATATGTATTAAAGTGCTTAGGGAGGTATAGTCACCCTTATATCCAAATATATTCTACCCGACCCATAACCTACATTACGACCAAATAAATTCCTACTTGATCCTAGACTGAATGAGCTCGATTAGTAGAGTAGTACACTACGGGCCAGCCTATGGAGCATCTTTTGTGGCACAAGAATATCGTTTCTGAGCGTGAGTGAATTCTGTCTATTTTGAAGTCCCTCATTGTGCGCGAATTTTATTGATTGTGGAATGAGTCTCTATTGTTGTGAGTAGGCACTTGATTCATGAAGGAAAGGTAATTCTTAACCTCGGAATTAGAGTAAGCGAGTAAGTTAGGAATATTGCGTGGTGCGTGGGAGTCAACTCTTGAGGTGAAGACGTTACACCACCGTGCTCAATCTATGTGAAATATTCTTGGTGCGATGATTTAGGGAAGTCGCTTATTAAAGTTAGGCCTCTGTAGAGTGTGGTTTGATTGCTCGGGGACGAGCAATGATTTAAGTGTGGGGTATTGATAATAGGCGATAATTATGTAGTTTAGCTACTATTTGCACTCTAACTTAGTTGTAATTTATTGATATTTGAATATTAAATGATAACAAATTGCTCTAATTAAGAACTTTATGCTTTGCAGGAGCAATTACGGGTTATGAGGACGTTAAATAGTGTTTTGAAGCTAATATGGAGCATTGAAGGCCAATTGGAGGTTAGCACGCTTAAAAAGAAGAAAGAAAAATGCTGCAGAAAATCCTCCAGGTGCGCAGTCTATGCGCGGCCGCGCACTGGCCGCGCATGTCAGGCAGAAACTGGCCAAAGTACGCGGTCGATGCGCGGCCGCGCACGTGCTTCAGAGAAAAAATCGTCCAAGGCCAATTTTATAATTTGAGAGGCGACTAACCTTGACCTATATGAAGCCCAGCTCGCCCAAAAAGGAGGGTATCTCTGTTTTTAGAAGAACTGTGGAGGCAAGAACAAAAAAAGAGCAAGACAGAGAATTCTCCTACGAGTTTTTCATCTTCATCTTCTTAATTCCATTGTTGGTTATGACTTCTTATATTGTAATCTTGCATAGTAGTATGAGTAGCAAAACTCGTCATCTAGGGTTGATGGAACTAATTGTTGGATGAAGTCTTGATTACGTTTTGATATAATTGAGCCATTTTTACTCTATAATTGTTCAACTATGTGTTTCTTGTGATTAATTGAAAGGGCCCTTGATTAATCTTGTCTAGTTGTCTAGTGTTGCTTGAGAAAGAAAACTTGATTAGATTGTTGTTGAACAACGCCACTTTCGAGTAAGTTAAGAGATTAGTTACTTGAATTTAAAAACGGGATTAGAGATAATGAAGCTTTGATGTGATATTTTTGAGTTGTACAAATTGTCAACTAGAGTAGTTCGAGAGAATGCTTCTAGTAAACTATCGTAATTGATCGAGAGATAAGTACGGTAAGCAAGAAATCATCATCTTTATAGAGTGTTACGGCGAGATTATAGCTAACGTATCAGGAATTAATCCGACAATTAGGGAAATCAATAACCCTAGATTCTTTTACCCTTGAATTCAACTTCATTCTTGTTTATTGATAGTTTTTATTGTCATTTTTTCTTAGTTAAATAATTTCTATTAATTATCAAATAAAATCTTGAACTCTGAAAATTGTCTGAGCTTATCATTAGCGATACTAAAAGTTGTAGCAAATAGGTTAGTTCCCTGTGGGATTCGACTCCGGACTCTTGAACCGGATTATTTTTGCAGCGACTGCTTAGTCCTTTTTATAAGGCATAGTTGGGCGTGATCATCGTCCATCTTCACCACCAAGCACTTGTCTCCACGGTGGCGAAGGTTCAGCATCGTCTCCCTATAGAAGCTAGGGGCGAATAGGTGCACCAAATGGCGAATAGGTATTCACTATCTTGAAGACCTTGTAAACGTAAGGGGCGAGCTAAGCGGGGAAGATGCCGTTGTGACAACAAAACTCCTCCACTAGCGGGAGAAGAGGAAATGAGTAACCGATAGTGAATGAGTAAGCGTATAGAGCGTAGTACCCGGGGCGATGAACATGTACTTCATCCCCCTCAGCAGGGATCAGTTCGATATGGAGGCTGAACTTGGCTTTAAATTCAGCCAACTGTTTGGGCACCATTGTCGACATGAATTTTCCAGGCACCACGTCCGGCGATCGTTGGATATCAGACCTGGCTTCAAGGTTGCAGGGGATGATCTCTTCCACCGACAAAAAAGTTTCATCCTCTGTGGTGGCAACTACATTCTCCCCGTGAGCAGGGAACACCATCGCCAACAGAACGATGTGACTCCCTTTACAAACAATAAATGGTAAACTCTACATGTTTATGAGAAAGTGAAGAAGAATACTGGGATGAAAGTTTGGGATACGATAAAGAATAATGAAGCAGAGAGGAAAGGTTAAGGGAGGAAGTTTGAAGTCTCAAAGTTTGGAAAAATAAAAGTTTCAAATTTAGGCTTGGCCATCTCTATTTATAGAGATTAAGGCACCAAACCCGAAACGACTCATCATAATTGGCACCAGAATTAAAACAGCAAATCTAATCAAAGGTCACGCGAGAATCGACATAATGTGTCGGGAACAAGCATCATCATGGCGTATGACATCATGACGTCACCCCATCTCTTGGACCAGATGGTTTCGACAAATCACCCAAAAAATTTAAGGAATTTGAAATACGCGGCCCACGGAGAGCCACGTCGCCTGCTCGTTGCAACGACCACGACTCATGTTATCTGTTCGGCAAGCTCGACCATGAGGACGACCATGAACGACATTATCCATTCATTGAACTCTCCCGCAAAGACGACTTCAACAAGCAAAGGAACTAACTATATGAGCCAAAATTATCCTAGTAAGACTAAGGCCACATTAGCACTGGGAGAGTCTTCGAAGGCTGCCACATGTCATCAGTATGATTTCAATAAGAGATAGATTCAAGGCCGAAGTGATCTGATGAAAGATAAGGACTAGATCGAGGAGTCGAAAGAGATCGAGGCCGAGGACGAGCACTCCCCTTAACGGAACAGTAACGACTAGTTTTGTTGATCTGACTTTAAAGAGAATATTCCTAGGATCTGTACTATTAGGGTATTATGGCACATGGCCTCTTATAAATAGAAAGAGACATAGGCATTGAACACTCATTTGTAAGAGAAAACTTTGATAATCTCTAGAGATTCTTGCTTTATTTTTTTTTGGTAATTAAAGTATTTTATTTACCAAGTAACAATATTTACAGCCCATACAAACTATTACAAAATTTGCTCTAGCATATCACCTACTGGACATGAAGCCCCAGTTAGGAGATACCTATCCTTACTGCTACTACTGCTACCAAACTGTTTCATGCTCTAGTTTACATCAGGATACCAATTCAAGTTAGTCATTTCTCTATCTAGATAAGGAAATTTAGTTGCCCTTATATGTATTTCCTGAATGATAAGTCGAAGTATAGCATTATTTGTTCTTCTCTTCTTCTGAAAAATCACATTATTCCTTTCTTGCCAACAGTGATATACTTCAACTGCTAGCGTCATCCTACATATTGCTGCACCTGCACTCTTTCCTTTGCTCACATGTGCCAGCCATGTTACTTCCTCCTTCCATGAATTCTTTGATCTTCGTATACCTTGCCATTCCAGCAAACCATTCCATATCTTCCATGTTACCTCACAGTCAAAAAATATGTGTTGCACTGTCTCATTTTCCTTGTTACACAATGAGCATGTTTGTTCTGCAATTACACCTCATCTTGCTAGTCTCTCTTTAGTTTCCAGTCTTTGCTGAATTGCTAGCCTTAGGATGAATGTCCACTTGGGTTGTCCCTAATTGTTGCATACTAACTTCCTCCATATCATCTTTTGGAATTCTCCTTGCATGGCTTTGTATAGTCATTTGATAGAGCATTTCACCATCTTCTGAATATCATCTTCAGAGAGTTCTGCGCTTGCAAAGTAGTTTCTTGCTTTGAAGATCTTTTGTATGGCCCATGATGCACTCTTTGGTGCTGTATTCCAGACAGTGCCTCCCTTTATGTAGTAAGTATGCACCCATTGTACCCATAACTTCTCCTTCCTAGTGCAAATACTCCACAACAGCTTGCAGATGGCAGCTTTGTTCCATAGCTCCACATTGGTGAAGTTCAGACCCCCAGCTACCTTTGGTGTACATAATTTCTCTCAGGCTATCAAAGCCTTCTTTGTTGGTTCAGCATTTCCTGTCAATAGAAACCTTCTACAGATAGCTTCTATGAAGTGGATGATTTTCTTAGGCAATATAAAAATCTGGGCCCAAAAGGTTTGTATAGCAAATAGCACACTTTTGACTAGTACTACTCTCCCTGCGTATGATAGGAACTTTGTGGTCTAGCTTTGAATCCTGCTTAGCATCCTCTCTATTAGGGGTCCACACTGTATAGTAGACAACCTCTTAGTACTCAAAGGAATACCCAAATATCTAAAAGGTAGCTCACCTTTTGTATAGCCTAGCATCTCCATAATTTGTTTCTGCATCATGTTGTTCACCCCACCAAAATAAATGCAGCTCTTATTTGGATTGGAAATCAGGCCTAATGCTGCTGAGAATAGCTGGAAATGCTTGTGCAGTATCTGTACAGATTGAACATCACCTCTACAGAACAAAAGTAAGTCATCTGCAAATCCCAGCTGAACTAGGTTGAATCTGGCACACCTTGGGTGGAATCTAAACTGTTTATTATCTTTCAATGTCTTCAATGACCTACTTAGGTACTCCATTGCCAGAACAAATAAGAAAGGGGAGAGTGGATCTTCCTGCCTTAAGCCTTTTCTTGCCTCAAATAGTACAGAAAGTTTACCATTGATAAACATTGAGTAGGACACAGTTCTGATGCAAGCCATTATCCACTTCACAAACATTGCAGGAAAGTTTAGTAGTCTCAATACTTGTTCAATATACACCCATTCCACAGAGTCATATGCCTTTTGCATGTCTATTTTGAGCATACATCTAGGAGATATATTCTTCCTTCCATATCCTTTGACCAGTTCATGGCTCATAAGTCTGTTATCTGTAATCAATCTCCCAGGTACAAAGGCAGCTTGACAATTATCTATCAAGTCTTCCATCACCCCTTTCATTCTTGCTGTAATCACTTCTGAAATGATCTTATATGGGACTGTACAACATGAAATTGGTCTGAAGTCCCTTATATTTGTTGGATTTTGAATCTTTGGTACCAAGGTGATTGTTGTACAGTTAACAACTTTGCACATATCTGCCTTTTCAAAGAACTCTTGAACTACTGCAGTGACTTTCTCCCCCAATATGTGCCATGTCTTCTTAAAAAAGTAGGAGTTGTACCCATCACACCCTGGTGCCTTGTTGTCACCAATGTCCATTATAGCTTGTTTCACTTCTTCTCTGGTAACTGGCCTTATTAACTGTAATTGTTGCCTCCTATTTAGTATATGACCATTCTGCACGATCTCAGGGTTAACAACTGGCAATTGTGCTGCTGCAGTACCAAGTAGGCCCCTATAAAATCTTAGAATTTCTTCCTCCACTTCAGCTGGACCAAGTGACTAGTCTGCCAATGTTATTCCTTGCTTGCCTATTTTTCATGCAAGCATGGTAGTATGCTGTTTTGGAGTCCCCAAGCTTAAGCCATTGTATCCTAGACTTTTGTTTTAAGATGCTTTCCTCAACCATCCACCATTTTTCCAGTTCTAGTTTTGTAGCTTTTTCAAGGGCTATTTTCTTATCATCTTGGCCTGGGATATTCATTTGATATTGTATACTCTCTAATCTCCCCCTTGCTGCTTGTATTTTGTTCTCTATTCTACTGAATTCTTGCTTATTCATGTGCTTCAGGGCACCTTTCAGATTTCTGAGTTTATTCCACACAGATAGCATTGTAGGTCTTTCCTTTTTGTTCCTCCAGAAATGCTGCACTATCCTCTCAAATGCACTCAAACTTGCCAAGCAGTTGAGAAATTTGAAGAGTCTCATGCCTGCTTGGTTATTAGTGTCAAAACTCACACTTAAAGGGCAGTGATATGAAAATCATGGGTTAATAGTTATCCCCTCCATGTGAGGCCATTTTTGTATCCATTCTGCATTAACCAGAATTCTATCAATCCTACTATGGACATGGTTATTAGTCTATGTGTATTGCCTTCCCACAGTTTTCAGCTCATCTAATTCTGCATGCAGTAAGACTAGCTTGAAATCCCTTATCTCAACCTCTTGCACAAGGTTACTATTAATCCTATCCTCACTACTTAGAACAGTATTGAAGTCACCCATTATGAGGCAAGGATTGTTTAGTACTCTGCACTGATCCTAACAACTCCTCCCATAAGTTCTTCCTAGCTTGAATTGTATGTTTACCATAGACTACACAGTAATTGAAACTGGTTCTATGATGCATCATATTTACCTATTGCTCATGAGTTCTAATAAGCACATAGTCCACCTGCGTTGGATCTCATGCTATCCATATTCTACCTCCAGGAGCTTCATTGTAATTGTCCACCCATTTCTAGTTGTTAAGGGCCTTCCTTATTATTGAGTCTGCATTGCTTCTCTTCACTCTATGTTCTATTATAGCTATCAGCACCACTTTATTTGTTCTACAGAATATTTTTAGTTCTTTTTGTTTATAAACTTTATTCAAATCCCTCATATTCCATGATATAATATTCATCATGATATGGATATTTGTTGTGGAGTTCCTTCCCTAGCCTTCTTGTTCTGTTTCTCTCTCACTCCTTGGGCTTCAGACAGTTGAACTATCTTTTGAGCTGTACCAACTAATGCTTTGAAGACATTACCAATGTCCACTTTATTCTCCCTTGTCACTTCTGCATTCTTCTTTGTAGCAGATTTTCCTCGAGCAACTTACCACTGTGGTTCAGCTTCCTAAATACTTTGCTGCACAGTTGGTGCTTTCTCTAACTGGTCAATGAATCTTCCTTGGGCATCAATTTTGTCAACAACAGGCTCAAGTATTCTGACTTTTTTCTACTCATGTTTCTGCTTCACTTCCATATTCTTTTGTATCAATCCTTTATGCTTCTGCTTCCTTTCGTCCCTACATGAATGGCCTAATTGACAGCATGTTTGGCAATATTATGGCTTTCAATCATATTGAACCATTTGTTCTATCACCTTTCCTCTAGGATCATACAGCTTAACCTTCTCTGGCAAAGGTCTTGTAACATCCATTTCAATCAGGACCTTAACATATGAGACTCTTTCCGCTATTGTAGTACAAGCATTAGTATATAATGGCTTCCCCAGTCCACTTCTAATTTTACTTGGGGCTTGTTTACTCCAGTAATTAAGTGGCAAGTTCGGAAACTTGACCCATAAGGGGATGGTTTTCAACACTTCTTCATTAAAATCAAAATTCTCCGACCATTGTCTAATAATAATTGGTCTACTATTGATTGTATAAGGACTATTCAGTATCATCTTCTCCCTCTCTTCATTATTACTTAGCAGAATAATGAAGTACCCATCATTGTGGAATAAAACCTTAGGTTTCTGAACATTAACCCATTGGTTAGCTATGAATCTCTTAATAACCCCAATTGATGGAGTATTCCCCCACCACATAGAGTATAACATCTAGATTCCACTTTTGGTTTTCTTCTTCAATGTCCTCTTCCATCAGTTGTACCACTACTTCACCATCCTTCATCACTGGGGGGTATGTAAGTTAGATTCATACCTTTCGCTGTCAATTTGTTCTCCTGAAGTAACCTGTCCATGATCGTCCCTTCTCCACTGCTGGTACTGTATTTTTCTGCTGAGTTTCCTTCTGGTTATCGAGTGCAATGGTCCTCTGTTCCTTATTTGGGCTTGCATGTACTGTTCCATTGAATTGCACCTTGCTCGAGCTTGGTTGCTCATTTGTAATCATCACTGTGCTATTTTCTTTGCTAGAATTCACCGTAGGTGTCGATTGTTTGCTAGAACTCACTGGTGTAGCTACTTGGACTCGATAATTGCCCAGATCCGGCCAATTTGAGTCGATGTCGTTCTCCTGGTCCTGCTCCTCCTCCTGCATTTTCTCCTTTGCTTTAGTATCCTTTTGCCTTGCTCGCGTGTGATAACATCCGTCAATTTCCTTTCCATTACTGGTGTTTTGCTGCTGTTCTTCTTCAGTCTTCCTCTTCCTCCCATTTCCGGCGATGGCGCAGGTTAGTTAGTCACCTAATGTGCGCCGAGAAAGAAAGAAAAACCCGATCAATTCTTGCTTTATTAGATACATACAAAAGACACCTTTTTTTTGAGATCCTTGTCTAGTCTTTCTCCTGCGATCCAAGGAGAATCTGAATATTCAAAGGCTCATTAATCATTTATCATTGTAAGAAGGAACATTACACGATTCCATCCTTTTTTTTCGGTCATATCTGTTACACTTATTTATGTAAATACCATTATACGCCATTTATTACTATCTAATTCTTTCTACTTCATATTTATGCCATTAAGTGTTGTTCATTGTCATATATTCACCACTGTTACCACAGATCTTGTTACATTCTGTCACGACACTAGCTAAATAATCTAGTGGATATTATTGTTGGCTAAAATGAATTCTATCTTATTAAAAAAATCTAATTATTTAAACTTAGATCTAATTTTGGTCAAACAATTGTCTTGATGTTTGTCCCTTAATCATAATACAACTATGTTTGTAAGCTGGCTGTCTTAGAAACCTATATATGTGTTTGTTTTCCTACCTTGACTAATCACATTCTTCTTTCTTTAATTCATAGTATATGTTGCTTATTTCTTGAGTTCATTCATCTATAACCAACCAAAGACCTTTTCTAGGTGTATGTGTAATGATAGAAAGACAATCAACCATGAGTTGCACTTTTATATTCTCAATTGCTTTGTAGTCGAGTTTCCACCTCACTGTGCACATGATCCAAGTAAGTTTGCTCGTTGCCCAAATTGTTGTTGATTCGATTAATCTAATAAACGGTTACAAGTCCTTTCTATCAAAAGATGCTGTTGATTCGGATGACACTTCTATCACCATGTGACTACTGGCTTTGCAGCCAGATTGTCAACTGAGGAAGTGAAAAAATGGAGAAGAACGACGATTTAGTCTCAACAAGACTACAAAAACTTTTGGCTTTACATACTACACATACTCCGAATATTTTGAGGTTGACTCATTGTTTAAGGGAATTTCACTCTTCTCACTTTAATCTCTATTTTTACAACATACGCATACATTTATAACTTCGTTGTTCTTGCAAGCAAATTTTTTAATAATTGATGTGGGATGCATGTGTATTGCACAAGTAGATGCACGTGCATAATTGATGTGGGATGCATGTGTATTGCACAACTAGATGCACGTGCATCTATTTGTGCACGTATGAAATCTGTAGTATGATGCGCCTGCTATGATGCATGTATCTCCATCAATTTGATTTCTCTTCCTATTTATATTTTCAAATCTAGTAAACTAAATTTAGTACCAGCATTATGCACATATTATCCTAACTACAACTTTTTTGTGCAAGAATTGTGATCACCCTAGCGATGCTTTTGGATGGAAAGAATGCAGACTTGCACATAACTCATTTGTTAACTTTTTCTCTACGGTATGAGTCTTGAACGGGTTCAACATGGCATGCAAGACCACTAAAGGGTAGATAACATTACCGGTTAACATCGCCGGAACCTTACAGGAAGCCAAGTTCTATGTAATTGAAGGGGATATAAGATACAACGCTTTGTTCGGGAGGCCATGGATTCACAACATAAGAGCAATACCCTCGACACTACACTAGGTGCTAAAGTTTCCAACACCCGGGGGAATCAAAATAATTAGTTAATTGGGTTCTCATTTTATTATTTTTGAAACCTTCAATTTAAATAGTAAAAAATGGGAATTTACAGAGTAAATAATAATACTTTTAAAAAATTCAATACAGAACAACCCATAATCATCCTAAAACCCAGTGTCACAAGTGCATGAGCATTAACTAGGAATATAAAATAAAAATACAGCAGCTGCTCGGAATACAAATTGGACAAGAAAAATATAAATATTGTGAAGGAGACTCTGCTGACTGCGGGTCGACAAATGGAATGCAGCTCACCTAGGTCCCCGCATGTATACACGCCTCTGCTGTCACATGTCCTCTAGACATATATGTACCTGCACAAAAATGTGCAGCAAGTGTAGTATGAGTACGCAAGCAACGTGTACCCAGTAAGTATCTAGCCTAAACCTAGAGAAGTAATGACGAGGGGTCGATATTGACGCTTACTAGTGGTCCAATAAGGCAAGTACAGTAAGAAGTAAAACAGATATGGGGCAGAATAAATACTCGAATGAAACAAATATAAATATGTGGTACAATCTTTCTCTCAACAATAAACTCAACCATCGATTAGCAGTCACCTCCTCCCTCGGAGTACATATATATAATTCAAATTAGGAAAACTCCTAGATACACTGGCCCTTTGTACAATTAGTACGCACGATTCCCTAGAATTATTTTTACAAAAATGTCGAGGCGTACGGCCTGATCCCATCAAAATCCGGTATATAACCATAGATACATCTATTATATATATTATCGAGGCGAACGACCCGCTCCCATGAGAGAGTGGTACATAATCCTGCTGAGGTGAACGACCCGATCCCATAAAGTGTGTGCACTGCCGAGGGTCGAAAGACACGAACCATAGATGTATCTATCATGTCGAGGCGAATGGCCCGCTCCCATGAGAATAAGAAATCTTCGACGGGTCCTTGACCCCACTCACGAAGGGACATGAGAGTTTTAGGAAAGCTTTGGGGAAAGCCCTTCGATGAGAACGCGTAACGCGGGGAAAATTCATAAGAGGAGTACAATTATTCCGTGAAAAGCCTTAAAGTTCATCTGATCTCTACAATAACGAGTATACCGCTATACAAAAGTCTAGTCTCAAATTTTAACATGTAATAAGGAACCTAATAGGCAAGAGACAACTCAAATAGTACCGTTATAGCATGGCATGTACCTGAGTCTACCCGGACAATAATATGAATATAGCTACATACGGACTCTCGTCACCTCGTGCGTACGTAGCTCCCGCAACAAGTAGCAAATATTAATTACAACACCTAAGGGGTAGTTTCCCCCTCACAGAGTTAGACAGGAGACTTACCTCACTCCAAAATCCCATAACCAGCTCCAACATCGCTCTAACACCTCAAACCGATGACCGCCGATCCAAAACTAGTCAAATAAGATGCAACCCAATCAAAATATACTCTAATACTCATAATTAATCAATTTATAATAATTTCCAACTCTGCTCGAAAAATCAATAAAGTAAACCCTCGGGCCCACGTGCCCAAATTCCAAAAATTTTTGAAGATAAACACTACCCATGGCATTACGAACTCCAATATATAATTTATTCTCAATTTCATGCCCAAATTCGTGGTCAAAATCCAAAAATACAAATTTTTAGGTGTTTCTTCAAAATCCCAAATTCCTACTAATTTCCATGTTTAAATCCATTTGTAAACCAAGTGCTTAACTTGCAATAGGTGGAAATTACTTACCTTGCATTTGATGGAGAAAATACTCCCTTGAAGAGCTCCAAAAACCGCCCAAGCCGTGGAGAAAATAGGTGAAATGAACCCAAACCCAGCTTTAAAACATTCTGCCCAGCCAAAATTTCCGCTTCTGCGGCTAGCCAACTGCATTTGTGGCTCCGCATCTGCGGAAATAACCTCGCAGATGCGGCTTTCCCTATTAGACGGCTTGTCCGCTTCTGCGATCAGTGGCTCGCTTCTGTGAGACCGCTCCTACAGTGCATGTGCCGCACCTGCGACTTCTGGGCTCCCAACACTTGGCCTCTTCTGCGAGCTCGCACCTGCGGCTAGCCCTCCGCAGGTGCGGTTACACCAGAAGCCTGGTGCAACAACTGCTCTTCAAAAATCCAAACTTGATCCGTTTACCGACTGGAATCCACCCGAGGCCCTCGGAACCTCAACCAAATATACCAACACGTCCCAAAACATATTACGAACTTAGTCGAGGCCTCAAATCATGCCAAACAATAGCGAAACTACAAATCACCCTCCAATTCAAACTTAATGAACTTTGAAATTCCAAACTTCTACGATCGATGCCGAAGCCTATCAAATCACGTCTGATTGACCTCAAATTTTGCACACAAGTCATAATTGACATTACAGACCTACTCCAACTTCCGGAATCAGAATCCGACCCCGATATCAAAAAGTCCACTTCCGGTCAAACTTCCCAAAAACCTTCAAAGTTCCAACTTTCTCCAAAAGACCCCAAAATGACCTACGGACCTCGAAATTGACATCCGGATGCGCTCCCATTACCAGAATCACCATACAGAGCTATTCTGAGACTCAGAAATCCCAAATGGACATCGATAGCATTGAAATGCACTCCAACCCAAATTTATGAAATCCTTCCAAAATGCCAACTTCCACAATAGGCGTTGAAATGTTCCCGGGTCATCCAAAACTCAATCTGAACATACGTCTAAGTCCAAAATCATCATACAAATATGTTGAAGCCTTTAAATCCCGATTTCGAGGTCGTTTACTCAAAAATCACCCTTTAATCAATTCCTCCAGCTTAAAGCTTCCGAAATTAGAATTTTCTTTCTAAATCAACTATGAACTTCCCGAAATTAAATTCCGATTACGCATACAAGTCATAATACCTGAAGTGAAGCTGCTCGGGGTCTCAAACCACTGAATGACGCGCGAGAGCTCAAAACGACCGGTCGGGTCGTTACATATTCTATGCCTATATAAGTCTCTTTAATTTAATAGATATTTTATTTATTTAAATTCAGATAATATTATTGAGAACAATAGGGTAAAATTTAAAATAAAAAAAATATTTTAAGAGTAATAAAATATATATCTTCTATTATATTATAAAAAGAAAATAGTAGACAAAAATATTAAACAAAGTAATATGCTAATAAAAGTTTCTATTAACAATGCAATAATACTAAATATTGGATAATATAATAAAGAAAAATACAGAACAAAAAAGTTATTCAATGAATATACAAGTCTCTTTAATTAATAGAGTTTTTATTCATTAAACTTCAGATAATATTATTGAGAACAATAAGATAGAATTTAAACTAAAAAAATATTTCAAGAGTAATAAAATATACATCTTCTATTATATTACAAAAAGAAAGTAGTAGACAAAAATATTAAACAAAGTGATATGCTAATAAAACTTTCTATTAACAATGTAAAAATACTAATATTGGATAGTATAATAAAGAAAAATATAGATCAAAAAAGTTATTCAATGACTATACAAGTCTCTTTAATTTAATAGAGATTTTATTTGTTAAAATTCAGACAATATTATTGAGAACATTAGAATAAAATTTAAAATAAAAAAACTATTCAAGAGTAATAAAATATACATCTTCTATTATATTACAAAAAAAAGTAGTAGACAAAAATATTAAACAAAGTGATATGCTAATAAAAAATTCTTATTAACAATGCAAAAATACTAATATTGGATAGTATAATAAATAAAAATACATAAAAAAAAGTTATTCGATGACTATATAGGTCCCTTTAATTTAATAGTAATTTTATTCATTAAAATTCAGATAATATTATCGACAAAATCAGAATAAAATTTAAAATTTAAAATATTTCAAGATTAATAAAATATATATCTTCTCTTATATTACAAAAAGAAAGCGATCAGACAAAAATATTAGATAAAGTAATATGCAAATAATTTCTATTAACAATGTAAAAATACTAAACATGGATAATAGAATAAAGAAAAATATAGAACAAAAAAAATTATTCAATGACTATATAAGTCCCTTTAATTTAATAGATATTTTATTGTTGGGTATATCATATTGACAAATAAGATGACAATTGAAATTTATTAAAACAATACGATCTAATATATTCAAACAAGCTCGATCGCAATTTAATTTAATTAATATTTTTAAATATTGAACGCGCATTGTGCGGGTACGACTACTAGTTAACTTTAAACAAGAAAATAAAAGTTGTTGGAACTAAAATAAAAAATTCACGTCTCTCTCTTTTCTTTTCTTTTCTTTTCTTTTTTGATTTTGTTTGATTTTCTATCCTAGAGTCGGACTAGTCCAGATTTGCATTAACCTTTTATATTAAATATTGAAATGTTGGTTTTCTTGTAAGTTTATTCAGAAGTCTGTTGAAACTTGAAACCATGTCAAACGGCATTACTTAAATTTCCACTATATTGTTAACTATCAACATTCGTTTCTAGATGTATTAGCTAACTTTTCTCACCATAATGGAATTAACAACTAACTATTTGGTTTAGATTGATCTAGACGCACGGGGTCATAATGCATGAATTACAATACTGAAATATTTCTTGTTCATGTTTGATTTAATGTATTAAAATTTTATACAATGTATAATTTATATAGGTGTTTACTTTTAAAATGAAGCAAAAGAATGTTTGCTAGAGAGGGAATTGTTTTACATTTTTAATTATTTTAACACATATATTGTAATATCCGTATTTTTACTTCAGATTATATTCCGTATAAATTAATATTACATAAACTTCTTGCACCTTATGAATGTATTTAGTTATGTGAGAATAGAAATAGGAATATATGTATAGGATAAAATATGTTCATATTAAATGCCCGCATGGTAAAATGACACGTGGAGCCGAAAGCAATCAGGTCAGAAGGCAGCGATCTCGTTGGTTCCCGAAAGGAATGGTGTTCATGAAGATGGAATAAATGCTTGCCACCCGGTAGCATTTAATGGAGAATATTCTATAGCATTAAGTGCATAGTCCGTTACAGAAAATATGACATTCACTACCTACCGTTACATATTCTTCAATGGTCCTCATAATTGTCATTTAAGATGCACTTGATCCCAGGACCTTGTTCCCTAGGTGCAATTATAAATAGAGAGCTCAACAACCACGGATTTTCTGACAAGCACATACTATACTTTGTTCTAAGCTCAATAATATTTTATCTTCTTGCTTATTAATATTGTTACTACTGCCTCCGGAAGCTCTACTCCCAAAACCAAAATTTCTGTTGTCTTATCTAGATTTCAACACTAAGTCTTATATTATTGTTTAATTTATTTATCATTTTTGGATCAAATCGATTCACTTTTCTATAAACCACGTATAAATTCAACTGTATCATTTTACGGTTAAATAGTTTGGCACCCACCGTGGGGCCTAGACAGTTGTGTAATTGAGTTGATCCGTTCACCTATTACTAACCTGTTTGATTCTTTGTTCTTAGCAAAAATAATAGAAAATGGCATATAACAATGTCAACATCGTTCACAATGTTGAGGCTCAAGGAAATCAGCATCGGCACGAAGATTCGATCAGTGATACCCGGAACGAGGGGGATGAGGCCACGCCGGTCCACATCGGGCAATATCCGCGACATGTTCGAGAGGCAACTCCTAATAATGCTGAAGACGAGCATGTCATTGAAACAGTAAGGATCTTGAAGGAGCAACAAAAAACCATTATGGGCCACCTCTCACGACAGGATCAGGGCACGATGGAGTTGAAGAAGGCGTTGTCGGGTGCCTCCAACAACGCGAATGGACGAGGTCCAGTTCCTCCCGGTTCTCCCGCAAATCAAACAATGTAGAGGGTCGACAACAACACCCCGAGGGGCGAAGTCGGCTTTGATAGGGCCCGGGGAAACAGTAGTGGATCCGGTAACAACAATAAGAATGATCCCTTTAAAACCGAACTCATGCAGTTTATGATGGAAATAAATGCCCGAACGGATCAGATTCCGGGCATGCCACCTGTATTGAAAGGATTGGACTCAAAGAAGTACACCCAATTGTCGTTCAAACCAAGCGTGTCACCAGAGTTGAAACCGAAGCGGTTCAAAATGCCAGACATGCCAAAGTATGATGAGACTTCAGATCCTCAGGAGCACATCACCACCTATACAACGACGGTGAAGGAAAACGATTTAGCTCCGCACGAGATTGAGTCAGTCTTACTGAAGATTTCAGGGAGACCCTCACGAAGGGGCCCTGACATGGTATTCACTCTTACCCGAGCACTCAATAGATTCCTTTGAGATGCTCGCAGATTCTTTCATCAAGGCCATGCCGGGGCCAGAAAGGTACAGGCCCGAAAGGCCGACATATTCAGGATTGCACAAGTAGAGTCTGAATTCCTGCGGGAGCTCATAACCAGCTTTCAGAAAGAAACAATGTTTTTCCCGGTCGTACCAGACGAGTGGGCAACTGAAGCATTTACTAAAGGGATGAATCCGAGAAGTTCCGATGCTTCCCGAAAATTGAAAGAAAGTCTGCTAAAGTTTCAGGCAACAACATGGACAGATGTTCACAACCGGTATGAGTCAAAGATAAGAATTGAAGATGATCATCTAGGTTTTTCGGCATCAACCAAGGGCCGGGACCGGGAAAATAATAAGGACAAACTAGAGGATGATTTTGACACAGATCGACGGTCTTCAAGGGGTCAGTTTTTGCCCTATGAAAGGGCCGAAGGATGCGACAAAGGTTTCCGCTCGGCAGATAGATTCGCTACCAATATGAGGGCTGATCGATGTCGTAATAACAGATCACTGCAGGACAAGGAGATATTGGATTCCCAAGATTCCTCCTACCCAGGCTATCCTAATACAACTTCAATGTCAGTGTAATGGAGCTGGTGTCAGCTATGAGGAACATTAAGGAAGTGCGGTTCCCGAAGTCGATGAGATCCGATCTTAATCAAAGGGATCCTAATTTGTGGTGCGAATACTATGGGACCAATGGCCACCGGATATGGGACTGCCAGCATTTGCGTTAGGAGGTGGCGACATTGCTAAAAAATGGCCATCTCAGAGAATTCTTAAGTGATCGGGCTAAAAACAACTACGACCGTAATCGTGATAACGTGAAACCTTCAAAAGCAGGAGAAGATCCTCCACGTTTGATGATCAACATGATTTTTTGGGGGAACGAGATTAATGGTGTGACATTTTTGGCGGCAAAAAAGATGAAGGTGTCAGTAACCCACAGTAAGAGACTCCGAGAAGTCGTTGAGGACGAAATTACTTTCACGGAGGAAGACGTAGATGGACTACTGCTACCGCACAACGATGCTTTGGTAATCTTTCTAAATGCTCTTGATTTTAAATTAAATGTGTTTTGGTAGATCCAGGAAGTTCGGCCAATATTATCTAGTGGAGAGTGCTGGAGCAAGCCTAGCTCACTGGAAGTATCATTCCGGCCATAAAACTCCTCGACGGGTTCAACCTGCAAGCATGACAACCAAATGAGAGATCCCGATGCCTATGAATGCCGAGGGGTGATGAAGACAACCCTTTTCAAAGTAGTGAACAACAATATGGGCTATAATATTATCCTGGGGAGACCATGGCTGCACGAGATGAAGGTTGTGTCGTCAACGTATCATCAATTGTTGAAATTCCCAACTCCCGAAGGAATTAAACTAATAAGAGGTGACCAACCGGCAGCTAGGGGTGGGCATAAAATTCGAAAAATCAAAAAACCAGACCGAATCGAATTAATTCGGTATTTCGGCATCGGTTCTTCGATACTAATTCGGTATCACTTTTTTAAAAGTTCGGTACTTCGGTACAGTTTTCGGTATTAATATTTCGATACTTTGGTAAACCGAAATACCGAAGTACCAAAATACTTAAGAAGCCTGCCCAACAATGAGTTTCCTCGCTTTTCTTTTCAATCACACTATTCTTTGTGAATTGGCCTTGACTGTTTGGTTGCATTAGCTATGTTGTTTATCATTTTAACTTCTACTTCACATATTAATTTATACTTTAGTATCTCATAAGTTGATTGTAGTGAGTCTTGTTTCCTGGCCATATGAAACATGCAGGAATCTGGGAATAATTACATTGAAGGAGTTAACTCAACTAATGCATACTATGGTGGACATGCTGCATTGTTAATGTGTGAATTGGGTGGAGAGTGAGATGGATGCTATGGACTTCTTGTATGCATAGATAGTGCCGATCATCACCTATAAACATTTTCATAGTATATGTATTGTCTAATAGACTTTGAATATGCATTCTTTATTTAGAGGCATATAGCTAGAAATAGACTGGGGCCTCTAAGTTACAATTGTATGGTTATACTGAAGGACATGCTAGGCCAACCGGAGGAGTTGCTGCCATTGCTATGTTAATTGGGTACTGATCTTATATTGTTATGTGATTTCTAATGAATTTGAATTAACCACTTTTGTTCACAAAGAATTGGTACAATACTGAACCGTACCGAAACCATACTGAACCAAATAAGAAAATACCGAACCGTACCGAACTACTTTAGTACAGTATTTGGTATGTATAATTGATAAGTCGAATACCGAAATACCGTACCGAAATTCTTAAAAACTATACCGAAGTACTGAACGTCCACCCCTACCAGCAGCAAGGGAGATGAATGCAATCTCAGTTTCCAGTAGCAAAGGGAAGGAGCATGCAACATAGTAATTACAGGAACCAACGCCTGCTCCCGAGCCGAGCGAAGTCAACCAAGGGTAGGAGTCATCGAAATCCTATTAGGTACCAAGATATTTCTAGGTACCATAAGAAATGAACGCAACAAAATCCATAACGGATGAACTTGAGCAAGTCGCATTGTTCGAAAAGTTCTTGGAGAGGAAGTTCCACTCGGGGACAGGGGTAAATCCCGAGCTCAAGTCTGGATTTATCGAATTTATTAAATTTAATGTTGATTGTTTTGCGTGGTCGCATGCGGATATGACAGGTATCCCACCAGAATTAGCCGTGCACAAACTAAGCCTGGATCCCAACATCTTTCCGGTAAGGCAGAAAAAATGTCCTATCGCCGAGGTCAGAAACAAATTCATCAAAGAAGAGGTAACTCGTTTGCTTAATATCGGTTCAATCTGAGAGGTAAAGTATCCTGACAGGCTAATTAATGTAGTAGTAGTTCCAAAGAAGAATAATAAATTTTGCATGTGCGTAGACTATAAGGATTTAAATAAGGCATGTCCAAAAGACCCGTTCCCATTGCCAAACATTGATCAAATGATTGATGTGACAGCCGGGCACGAGTTAATGAGTTTCCTCGATGCTTAACCGGGTACAACCAAATCAAGATGAACTCGGAGGATCAAGAAATAAATTTGTTCATAACGAATTTTGGCACATATTTCCATAATGTGATGCCTTTCGGGCTAAAGAACATCGGAGCCACTTATCAGCGGCTCGTAAACAAAATGTTCAAGAAACAAATAGGGAAAACCATTGAGTTTACATAGATTATATGCTAGTCAAGTCTTTGAACGCAGGTGATCATCTTAAACACTTGCAAGAAATCTTTGACATCCTAAGAAAGCATAACATGAAGCTTAACCCCGAGAAGTGTGCGTTCGGAGTCAGCTCTGGTAAGTTCTTGGGATTTCTGGTGTCGCAAATGTAATGACACAGCCGGTCATTTTGAGTGTATTAGCCCCAATCCCCTATTTACTATTTTTCTCGTATTTGTTTTTGCTTAACTGACTTGTCGGGAGGTCTTGTTTTTGGTTTTGGAATGTTTCGGGACACTTAGTCCCTAAAACGGAAGCTTAAGTTTCAGGATTTTGACCGTAGTCGGAAGTGTGTAAAGACGACTCCAAAATGGAGTTTCGTCGGTTCCGTTAGATCCGTTGAGTGATTTTGGACTTAGGAGCATATCCGGACTGTGAATTCGAGGTCTGTAGCTAATCTAAGCTTGAAATGGCGAAAGTCAAATTTTGGAAAGTTTGACTAAGGGGTTGACTTTTTGATATCGGGGTCGGATTCCAATTTCGGAAGTTATAATAGGTCCGTAATGTTGAATATGACTTGTGTGCAACATTTGAGGTCAATCAGACGTGGTTTGGTAGGTTTCGGCGTCGTTTGTGGAATTTGAAAGTTTAGAAGTTCTTTAGGCTTGAATCCAGGTGTAATTGGTGTTTTGATGTTGTTTTGAGTGATTTGAAAGCACGACTAAGTTTGTATGGTATTTTAGGATTGGTTGGTATGTTTGGTTGAGGTCCAGGGGACCTCGGGTGAGTTTTGGATGCTTAGTGGATCATTTTTGTCCTTGGTGAGATAACTGATATCTGCTGCTGCATTTTTCTGGTTTTCTCTTACGCGTTCGCGAGAGGAGCCTCACGTTCGCGAAGAGTGTTTCTGAGTTGGTGAGATTTTGCTCTACGCATCCACGAAGGGGAGGACGCGAACGCGGAGCTAATTGTCGTCTTGTACTCAGTCATGGTTTTACTTGCGTATCATATCTCAACCTCTTCTTGATTGTGTTGATACATATGTTATCTTTTTTTGGGACGATCTTTGTGATTTCCGAGAGCCCGAGAGACTAGAAAAGTTGATGACTGAGTGAGGCCGAGGGCCTATCTGTGAGGTATTGATACTATGGCACGTAAGTTGTCCGTGCAACACGTGAGTTGTCCGTGCGGTTCCACGTATTGATACTATAGCATGTGAGTTGTCCGTGCGGTTCCACATATTGATACTATAGTACGTGAGTTATCCGTGCAGCACGTGAGTTGTCCGTGCGGATATAGCGCTTGGGCTGAATGGAGCCCCTCCAGAGTCTGCACACCTTCAGTAAGCGCAGGTACCTATTGAGTGTGATTACTGAGGGCTGAGAGCCGAGTGATTGAGCTATTGTGATGAGTTGAGTGTCTGTTGCCCTGAGAGGCTGTACTTGTTTTCCATTTGTTGATGCACTTAGTTTCTATCTATCATTTTTATGAAATTTCTCAAAGATTCTATATCCGGATTACCTGCACTGTAACTATATAAACTGATTTGACTTGAACTACCAGATTTGAAAGCATGTCTATTCTTTGCTGGAATTATTGAAAATGAACTGTATTTGTATAGCTCGTCACTACCTTCTCAGTTCTTTATTTATTTATGTTACTTGCTGAGTTGGTTGTACTCATGCTACACCCTGCACTTCATATGCAGATCCAGGTGTGTTTGATCATGGAGGTCGTTGAGTTCGTACGCGATCGAGTACCGGAGACAACGGGGTAGCAGCCGACATCCGCAGACCTTGTCTATCCTTCTATGTTTTCTTTCTTTTCAATATTGATACTCATACACTATTTGTATTAAACTGGATATCTAGATGCTCATGATTCAGTGACACCCCGATGTCGGGCTATTTTTCCGCACTTATGTTTTATTTGGGTTTTACCCCCATTTTTATGAAAGATTCCGGTTATTTTAAATGTCTTAATTCATTTCTATTAAATTTTAAAAATATTTTGGAAAGGTCGGCTGGCCTAGTATCATGATAGGCGCCATCACGACGGGTTAGGTTTTGGGTCGTGGCATATTGGTATCAGAGCCTAGGTTACATGGGTCTCACGAGTCATGAGCAAGTTTAGTAGAGTCTTGTGGATCGGTACAGAGACGTCTGTACTTATCTTCGAGAGGCTACAGAACCCTTAGGAAACTCCACATTCTTGAATTCCTGTCGTGCGAATCTGTTGATTCTAGTAACTAAACATCTGTTGTTTATTCTCTTACATATAGTGAGGACTCATGCTACCGGACAGGAAGGATAGCCACCAGTACCACCAGCAAGGGCCGCGAGAGGCCGAGGTCGCGATAGGGGTAGAGGTGCAGCTCGCACAGCAGCTGGGGCAGTACCTGCAGATCCACCAGTTGCCCCAGTTCAGGACCAGATTCCAGTTGTTGATGCACCAGCTCAGACACCACATGTGCCTATTGTGATTCCAGGCCTTCAGGAGGCCTTAGCTCAGATTCTGACTGCGTGCACCAGTCTTGCTCAGGCAGTCTATGTTCCGGCCGCAACAGCCACTTTTCAGGCCGGGGGAGGTGCTCAGACTCTCGCCGCCCACAATTTAGAGCAGGTGGTACAGGGATTCCAGACACCAGGGGCACCACCAGCCCAGCCAGTTGTAGCAGCTCAGGTCTATGTGGTGCAGCATCGATTGGATAGGTTTGGGAGATTCCGGCCTCCATCTTTCAGTGGTACCGAGGGAGAGAATGCACAGGGCTTCTTGGATAGGTGTCAGAGGATACTCCGTACAACAGGTATTCTGGAGACCAGTGGGGTCTCGTTCACTACCTTTCAGTTCTCTGAGGCTGCCTTCAGTTGGTGGGAGGCTTACGAGTGGCGTAGGCCGGTCGGCGCAGCACCCCTTACATGGCAGCAGTTCTCCGATCTATTTCTGGAGAAGTTTGTGCCTCAGTCCCGTAGAGAGGAGCTGCATAGGCAGTTTGAGCAGCTTCGTCAGGGTGATATGTCCGTGACGCAATATGAGATGAGATTTTCAGAGTTGGCCCGTCATGCTATCTGGTTGGTTTCCACAGACAGGGAGAGGATCAGGAGGTTTATAGATGGCCTCACTTTTCAGCTGCGATTGCTTATGACCAGAGAGAGAGTGTCTGGTGCTACTTTTAATGAGGTTGTCGACATTGCTCGTCAGATTAAGATGGTTCGCATCCAGGAGCGGGTTGAGAGGGAGGCCAAGAGGCCTCGTGGTCAGGGTGGCTTCAGCGGTGTTCTTTCTGGGGGGGGCAATTCCACCACGGTAGGGGCCGTCCTTTCAGACATGCTTAGATGGCTCGCCCAGTTCACCAGGGTGCATCATCTGGCCACGGGCCACACAATCATTAGCAGGGCCAGTCGTCGTTCAGTGCACTACCGCCATAGAGTTCTCACCATGCCTCGTCAGCTCAGGTTTCCACGAGTTGTTCCTCTGGGCATCGGGAGCAGCAGTTCCGTCAGAGGAGGGATTGTTTCGAGTGTAGAGATTTTGGTCACATTAAGAGAGATTGCCCTAGGTTGTTAAGTGGGGCTCCATAGCAGAGTACTCGGTCGATGGCACCAGCACCAACAGCTCCACCACCCGCCCAGCCAGCTAGGGGTGGGGTTTAGTCAGCTAGAGGTCACCCTAAAGGGGGAGGCCGATCAGGGGGGCGGCCAAGCCCATTTCTATGCTCTTCCTGCCAGACTAGATGCCATTGCTTTGGATGCTATGATTATAGGTTTTGTCTCAATTTTCCATAGAGATACCTCCGTATTATTTGACCCTGGTTCCACTTATTCATATATGTCCTCGTATTTCGCTCGTTATCTGGATATGGCCCGTGAGTCTCTAGTTTCGTCTGTTCATGTGTCCATTTCAGTGGGCGATATTATCATTGTGGACCGTGTATATCGGTCATGTGTGGTGACTATTGGGAGTCTAGAGACTAGTGTGGATCTCTTGTTGCTTAGTATAGTTGATTTTGACGTGATATTAGGTATGGATTGGCTGTCTCCATGTCATGCTGTTCTAGATTGTCACACTAAGTGTGACATTGGTGATGCTGGGGTTGCCGAGGGTTGAGTGGAGCGGTTCTATAGACTATGTTCCCAGTAGAGTGATTTCATACTTGAAGGCTCATTGGATGGTTGAGAAGGGTTGTCTATCCTATTTGGCTTTTGTAAGGGATGTTAGTGCAGAAGTCCCTATTATTGATTCTGTTCCTGTGGTGTGTGATTTCCCGGATGTGTTTCCTGCAGACCTGTCAGGCATGCCGCCTGACAGGGATATTGACTTCGGTATCGATTTGGTATCGGGCACTCAGTCTATTTCTATTCCACCGTATCGTATGGCAGCAGTGGAGTTGAAGGAACAACTTCAGGAACTCCTTGATAAGGGGTTTATTCATCCTAGCGTGTCACCTTGGGGTGCACTAGTTCTATTTGTAAAGAAGAAGTATGGTACAATGAGAATTTATATTGATTACAGGCAGTTGAACAAGGTCACAATCAAGAACAAGTATCCATTGTTGTGTATTGATGATTTGTTTGACCAGCTTCAGGGAGCGAGGGTATTCTCCAAGATTGATTTGAGGTCAGGGTATCACCATCTGAAGATTCGAGACTCAAATATTCTTAAGATAACTTTCAGGACCCGATATGGCCATTATGAGTTCCTTGTGAGTTTTGGGCTAACCAATGCGCCAACAGCATTTATGCATCTGATGAATAGTATGTTTCAGCCGTATTTGGACTCGTTCATCATTGTATTCATTGATGATATCCTGGTGTACTCTCGTAGCCAGGAGGAGCATGCTCAACATCTGAGGATTGTGTTACAGCGATTGAGGGAGGAGAAGCTTTATGCAAAGTTCTCCAATTGTGAGTTTTGGCTCAGTTCAGTGGCATTCTTAGGACACGTGGTGTCCTGTGAGGGTATTCAGGTAGACCGAAGAAGATAGAGGCGGTGCAGAGTTGGCCCAGACCATCCACCATCCTCAGCCACAGAGATTAGGAGCTTTCTTGGGTTGGCGGGCTATTACTGTCGTTTTGTGGAGGGTTTATCATCTATTGCATCGCCCTTGACTAAATTGATCTAGAAGGGTGCTCCTTTTAGGTGGTCAGATGAGTGCGAGGAGAGCTTTCAGAAACTCAAGACTGCTTTGACCACGACTCTAGTTCTAGTTCTGCCATCAGCTTCTGGGTCCTACACAGTGTATTGTGATGCCTCGCGGATCGGTATTGGGTGTGTTTTAATGTAGGAGGGTAGAGTGATTGCTTATGCTTCATGCTAGTTGAAGCCTCACGAGAAGAACTATCCTGTCCACGACCTTGAGTTAGCAGCTATTGTTCACGCCTTGAAGATTTGGCGGCACTATTTGTACGGGGTTCATTGTGAGATTTATACTGATCATCGGAGTTTATAGCATCTGTTCAAGCAGAAGGATCTTAACTTGCATCAGCGGAGGTGGTTGGATCTTCTTAAGGACTATGATATCACCATTTTGTACCATCCCCGGGAAGGCCAATGTGGTGGCCGATGCCTTGAGTCACCGGGAGGAGAGTTTGGGGAGCTTAGCATATCTTCCAGCAACAGAGAGGCCATTGGCATTGGATGTTCAGTCCTTAGCTAGTCAGTTTGTTAGATTGGATGTTTCTGAGCCGAGTCGAGTATTGACTTATGTGGTCCCTCGGTCTTCTCTTTATGATCGTATCAGGGAGAGTCAGTATGAGGACTCCCATCTGCTTGTCCTTAAGGACATGGTCCAGCACGATGATGCTAAGGAGGTCACTATTGGGAATGATGGTGCATTGAGGATGCAGGGCAGGCTATGTGTGCCCAATGTAGATGGTTTGCGTGAGTTGATTCTCTAGGAGGCTCACAGTTCATGGTATTATATTCATTCGGGTGCCGCAAAGATGTATCAAGACTTGAGACATCACTACTGGTGGAGGAGAATGAAGAAGGACATAGTGGAGTATGTAGCTTGGTGCTTAAATTGCCGACAGGTGAAGTATGAGCATCGACGACCGGGTGGGTTGCTTCAAAAGTTAGAGATTTCGGAGTGGAAATGGGAGCGAATCACTATGGATTTCATTGTTGGGCTTCCACGGACTCAGCAGAAGTTTGATGCAGATTGGGTGATTGCGGACCGGCTGACCAAGTCAGCTCATTTCATTCCTGCGATGACTACCTATTCTTCCGAGCAACGTATCGATGTCTATCATCTCTGACCGGGGCATGCAGTTTACATCATGATTCTGGAGGGCCGTGCAACATGAGTTGGGTACTTGAGTTGAGTTGAGCACATCATTTCACCCTCAGACGGAGGGACAGTCCGAGCGTACTATTCAGATATTAGAGGATATGCTCTGTGCGTGTGTGATGGAGTTTGGGGGTTCGTGGGATCAGTTCTTGCCTCTAGCGGAGTTTGCTTACAACAACAGTTACCAGTCGAGCATCCAGATGGCACCGTATGAGGCTATGTATGGTAGGTGGTGTAGATCTCCAGTGGGTTGGTTCGAGCCGGGCGAGGCTAGATTATTGGGTATAGACTTGGTTCAGGATGCTCTGGAGAAGGTTAGGATAATTCAAGATAGACTACGCACAGCCCAGTCCAGGCAGAAGAGTTATACAGATCGGATGGTTCGCGATGTTGCATTTATGGTTGGGGAGCGGGTCTTGCTCTGGGTTTCGCCTATGAAGGGCGTTATGAGGTTCGGGAAGAAGGGTAAGCTGAGCCCAAGGTTCATTAGTCCATTTGAGGTATTGCGATGTATTGGGGAGGTTTCTTATGAGCTTGCATTGCCTCCTAGTCTAGCAGGGGTTCATCCAATATTTCATGTTTCTATGCTCCGAAAGTATCACGGCGATCCGTCTCACGTATTGGATTTTAGCTCAATCCAGTTGGACAAGGACTTATCTTATGTTTAGGAACCAGTGGCGATCTTAGATAGGTAGGTTCGAAAGCTGAGGTCGAAGAATATTTCTTCTATGAAGGTTCAGTGGAGAGGTCAGTCGGCTGAGGAGGCGACTTGGGAGACCGATCACGATATACGCAGCTGTTATCCTTATCTTTTCACTACTTCAGGTATGTCTCTATGCTCGTTCGAGGACGAACGATTGTTTTAAGTGGGGGAGGATGTAACGACCCGGCCGGTCATTTTGAGTGTATTTGCCCAGATCCCCTATTTACTGTTTTCCCCGTATCTATTTTTGCTTAAGTGACTTGCCGGGAGGTCTTAGTTTTGGTTTCGGAATGTTTCGGGACACTTAGTCCCTAAAACAGAAGCTTAAGTCTCAGGATTTTGACCGTAGTCGGAAGTGTGTGAACATGACTCCGAAATGGAGTTATGTCGGTTCCGTTAGCTCTGTTTGGTGATTTTGGACTTAGTAGCGTGTCTGGACTGTGAATTCGAGGTCTGTAGCTAATTTAGGCTTGAAATGGCGAAAGTCGAATTTTGCAAAGTTTGACCGGGGGGTTGACTTTTTGATATCGGGATCGGATTCTGATTTCGGAAGTTGGAATAGGTCCGTAATCTTGAATATGACTTGTGTGCAAAATTTGAGGTCAATTAGACGTGGTTTGGTAGGTTTCGGCGTCGTTTGTGGAATTCAAAACTTTAGAAGTTCTTTAGGCTTGAATCCGGGTGTAATTGGTGTTTTGATGTTGGTTTGAGTGATTCGAAGGCTCGACTAAGTTCGTATGGTATTTTAGGATTGGTTGGTATGTTTGGTTGAGGTCCCGGGGACCTCGGGTGAGTTTCGGATGCTTAGCGGATCATTGTTGGCCTTGGTAAGATAACTGATATCTGCTGCTGCATTTTTTGGGTTTCCTATTACTCGTTTGCGAGAGGAGCCTCGCGTTCGCGAAGAGTGTTTCTGAGTTAGTGATATTTTGCTCTGCGCGTCCGCAAAGAGGAGGACACGAACGCGAAGGTATGACAGTGTGTGCATATATTAATTATCTCGTACTGCTTGTGGCTAGATTTGGGGCATTTGGATATGGATTCGAGGGGAAAAGGCATCGCGGAATAGGATTTTGCACGGTTTGAGGTAAGTAACAGTTTTAAATCTGGTTCTGAGGGTATGAAACCCCGGATTATTGGATTATGTGAGTATTTTGGAGGTGACGCACATGCTAGGTGTCGGGCGTGTGGGCGTGCACCGTAGGAATTGGGACTTGGTCCATTCCGTGAAACTGTAAAGATGAATGACTTGTTGCTAGCTATATGCTCTCCCTGTGTTATAGAAATTTAACTGCAAATCATGTTAGAAATCATGCTTAGGCTATGTGATGGTACTGTTGGGACCCGAAGAGGTCGCGTACTTATTGAATTACTTGCTAATTGCCATCTTGTACTCGGTCATGGTTTTACTTGCGTATCATATCTCAACCTCTTCTTGATTTTGTTGATACACTATGTTATCTTTGTTTGGGCTGATATTTGAGATTTCCGAGATCCTGAGAGACTAGAGAGGTTGATGACTGAGTGAGGCTGAGGGCCTGTCTGTGAGATATTGATACTATGGCATGTGAGTTGTCCGTGCGGTTCCACGTATTGATACTATAGCACGTGAGTTGTCCGTGCGGTTCCATATATTGATACTATAGTACGTGAGTTGTCTGTGCGGATATAGCGCTTGGGCTGAAAGGAGCCCCTCCAGAGTCTGCACACCCCTAGTGAGCGCAGGTACCTATTGAGTGTGATTACTGAGGGCAGAGAGCCGAGTGATTGAGCTGTTGTGACGAGTTGGGTGTCCGTTGCCCTGAGAGGCTGTACTTGTTTTCCATTTGTTGATGCACTTAGTTTCTATCTGTCATTGTTATAAATTTCTGAAAGATTCTATATCTGGATTACCTGCACTGTAACTGTATAAACTGATTTGACTTGAACTACCGAATTTTAAAGCATGTCTATTCTTTGCTAGAATTATTGAAAATGAACTGTATTTGTATAGCTCGTCACTACCTTCTCAGTTCTTTATTTATTTATGTTACTTGATGAGTTGGTTGTACTCATACTACACCCTGCACTTCATATGCAGATCCAGGTGTGTTTGATCACGGAGGTCGTTGAGTTCATGCGCGATCGAGTACCGGACAGCCCACGTCCGCAGACCTTGTCTCTCCTTCTATGTTTTCTTTCTTTTCAGTATTGATACTCATACACTGTTTGTATTAAACTGGATATCTAGATGCTCATGATTCAGTGTCACCCCGATGTCGGGCTATGTTTCCGCACTTATGTTTTATTTGGGTTTTACCCCCGTTTTTATGAAAGACTCCGGTTATTTTAAATGTCTTAATTCATTTCTGTTAAATTTTAAAAGTGTTTTGAAACGGTCGGCTTTCCTAGTATCACGATAGGCGCTATCACGATGGGTTAGGTTTTGGGTCGTGACATGTTGGTATCAGAGCCTAGGTTATATGGGTCTCACGAGTCATGAGCAGGTTTAGTAGAGTCTTGCGGATCGGTATGGAGATGTCTGTACTTATCTTCGAGAGGCTGCAGAACCCTTAGGAAACTCCACATTCTTGAATTCTTGTCATGGGAATCTATTGATTCTAGTAACTAAACATCTGTTGTTTCATTCTCTCACAGATGGTGAGGACTCATGCTACCGGACAGGATGGACAGCCACCAGTACCACCAGCAAGGGCCGCGAGAGGCCGAGGTCGTGGTAGGGGCGGAGGTGCAGCCCGCACAGCAATTGGGGTAGTACCTGCAGATCCACCAATTGCCCCAGATTAGGACCAGATTCCAGACACATTAGCCAATTTAGGATCATCCACAGAAATGAAGAGATCGAACTCCGGTACGGTCATGCAACTTATGCATTCGGTATTGGACGTAGACAGCTATTACGAAGTAAACACGAACAATTTGGTTTGGTACTGGAGAAATGAGATCATTGACTATCTCGAGCTCAGAAAACTGCCTGAAGATCCCAAGGTATCTCGGGCACTGTGCACTAAAGCAACTCGATACAGCTTCAAGGGAGGTCAACTATATAGAATATCCTTCCAAGGCCCATTGGCCCAATGTTTGGGAGCTTCCGAAGCCAACTATGTCATGCGGGAAGTCCATGAAGGGATCTGCAGAAATCACTTAGGCGCGGATTCCTTAGTGCTAAAATTAATTAGGGAAGGATACTACTGGCCCCGGATGGAACAAGACGCTAAGGCTTATGTTCAAAAATATGATAAATGTCAACATCACGCACTATTGGTACATCAACTGGCATAGCTATTACATTCGGTTTTGTCGCCATAGCCGTTCATGAAGTGGGGGATGGATATAGTCGGTCCGCTGCCGCCTGCCCCTAGTAAGGTAAGATTTCTTTTGATTTTAACTGACTATTTTTCTAAGTGGGTTGAACCAAGTCCTTACCAAAAAATTAGCGAACACGAAGTGGTAGATTTCTTGTGGGAAAATATAATTTGCAGATTTGGGATACCAAAAAAGATAGCCTATGATAACGGACCACAATTTTATAGGCGCAAAGGTCACAAAATTCCTTGAAGACTTGAAAATCAAAAGGATCACATCATCGCCATATCACCCGAGCGCAAATGGTCAAGCAGAATAGACAAGCAAGGTGATTATTCAAAATCTCAAAAAGAGATTGGAAGCAGCCAAAGGCAATGGCTACCAGGAGTACTATGGGCGTATCGAACAATGGCTAAATCTAGCACGGGGGAGACTCCTTTCTCTCTTGTATATGGAGCAAAAGCCCTGATCCAGGCGAAAACAGGGGAACCTACCTTGAGATATTTGCGGGCGGACAAAGAAACAAACAATGAAGCAATGTTGGTCAAATTTGAGCTGCTCGACGAACGCAGGGACTTGGCACATATAAGGATGGCAACCCAAAAACATAGAATGGAAATATATTACAGTCGAAGAGCCAACCTCCGCTATTTCAAAATAGGGTACTTGGTCTTAAGGAAAGTGACTCAGAACACCTGAGAGCTCAATGTAGGAAAGTTATGTACGACGTGGAAAGGCCCCTACCGGGTTTCAACTGTCAACGGGAAAGGGTCATACGAATTGGAAAATCAAGACGGAGTAAAGTTCTCAAGCAACTGGAACATGTCACACCTCAAAAGGTACTATTGTTGATGTGCATCGCCTATACTGAAAGTATGTGCTACTCCCTTTTTTTCTTCGTCCAGTTTTTGTTCCAATTGGGTTTTTCTAGCAAGGTTTTTAACGAGGTAGAAACGGATAGCATACTATGAAGGAAGCTTCGTCAGCAGAAATAAGACCTTAAGATGACAAGCACGCAGACAACGGATCGCTACTGAGCAGTTAGATAATCTTTTGCGCGGTAGAAAAGTTTCTACTAGGAAGTAAAATTTGCTATCGGACCAAAGATTACCCGACCATTCACGAGTGCAAGCTACTTGAGGATTGTTGGATAGTATTTGGCTCAATAGAAAAGTTCCTAAGGGGAAGTGAAGCTTTCTATCGAACTATAGATTATCTAACCATTCACTAGTGGAATCTTCAAAGGAGCAAGACTTCCAGTATTCAAATTCACATCCTTCGCATTCGAATACAGGGAAGAAATGATATACGGCAATAACTGCCACATCGACCTGGACTACGAAATCCGGTAACAAAGTCTTATCATCGGGACTGGGGACTGCGCGACCAGTCCCGTAGAAACAAGTTGTACAAGTTAGCCACAAGTAATGGCAATTTCTTTTTAGCACAACGAATGTTTATGTACTTTTAAAAATGGAAGGAATAAAGTAAATTCCTTTTATTTTTATCTTATTTCTTGTCTGAATGATGAATTAATTTTATCATTTAAAATTTAAACAAGTACTTCAAATGCTAGTGGCGTAATGAACAAGAGACATACTCTTCAAGAGCACTGTAAATATAAGAGTGCCCTCTCTTATGAAACCCTCACGATAAAGGGTTGACTCCAAAAGAACTTATGCTCGGAATCCAAATGCTATCGGGAGAAAAATACACCCGAAGCCTTGCATAATTCGACGCAAAGAGAAAAACTTACGCAATACTTAAATAAAAAGTACACAAAGAGAGAAACTAGCACAATACTTAAATGAAAAAATACTTTTATTCACAATAAATGTGACAAGCAGCACAAATACAAAGGTATGGAAAAGAAAAGAAAGCAAAAAGCTAATCTACTGCACCCCCGGAATCCAGAGGAAGAGAAACATCTACACCCCCGGGAGAAGTAGGCAGAACCGTCGTCGGCTTAGTATCTTGGCCTTCACCATCTTAGCCTTCAACATCATCCCCTTCCGGTTCTTCTTAAGTTCCTGAGAACTCAGAACCGGAACCAGAAGATTTGGTAGCATCGGGTTGGACCGGGAGACCCCTTCGGGCAGTTGACTCCAGCTCATGGGCCTTAGCGATTACGGCATCAAAATCATTGACGCCCTCTTTGGCCTCTTCCAAGGTTTTTCTCCTCATGCTATACATAGAATATGTTTTTTCAACAATGAAGGAAGTTGCTCGGTGCTGAAGCTTTTCCTTAAGACAGTCAACCTCGATCGAAAGTTTATCCCGCTCAAATCTAGCAGCCTAGAGGCTGATATTGTAACGACTCGGCCGGTTATTTTGAGAGTAATATCCCCAATCCCCTATTTACTGCTTCTCCCATATCTATTTTTGCTATTTTAACTTGCCGGGAGGGTTCGTTTTAGTTTTTAGAGTGTTTTGGGACACTTAGTCCCTAAAACGGGAGCTTAAGTCTTAGAATTATGACCATAGTCAAAATTGTGTGAAGACGACTCCAGAATGGAATTCCGTCGGTTCTGTTAGCTCTGTTAGGTGATTTTGGACTTAGGGACGTGTCCGGATTGTGTTTTGGAGGTCCGTAGCTCATTTAGGCTTGAAATGGCGAAAGTCAAATTTTTGGAGTTTTGGGCCGGTAGTGGAATTTTTTTATATCGGGGTCGTTTTTCGATTCCGAAAATTGGAGTAGGTCCGTAATATTAATTTTTTTAATTAGATGAGTCTATTATTGTTGTATTTATAATATATAATTGCTTTTGGCTAGATTTGGGCCATTTAGAGCCGGATATCGTGGGAAAGGCATTGTGACCGATTGATTGAGCTTGGTTCGAGGTAAGTGGCTTGCCTAACTTTGTGTGGGAGAAATCCCCTTAAGATTTGGAATTATTGTGATATGTGAGCGCCGTGTACGTGAGGTGACGAGTACGTACACTTGCTAGTTGTGGAAAAATGCAATTTTCGTACTGAGGAGCAACCTGTTTTCTTTTTATTTTGAGTTATACCATTTTTATGAGTATTAATCTATTTTCATTCTTAATTGAGTTATGCCCATTTGCGTAGCTATCCTATTTAGTCTAATACAGCATGTCTACATGTCTTAGTTGCCTATGTGAACTCTGTGCAACATGCTTAGTGAATTTCCTGCTTCTTCCTTGACTGGTACTTAGTCTAAATCGTAAGATTTCGTGATGTAGTTGCATTTCTATTATTTGCGCTGCATATTTACTTTGGGACTATGGAACGGTATTCCGGGAGATCCCCTTGTACTGCATATTTACTTTGGGACTACGGAACGGTATTTTGGGAGATCCCCCTATCTTGCATATTTACTTTGGGACTACGGAATGGTATTCCGGGAGATCCCCCTGCACATTTACTTTGGGACTATGAAACGGTATCCCGGGAGATCCCCTGCACATTTACGTTTGGGACTACGAGACGGTATCTCGGGAGATCCCCTGTTGTGTTTCTGTGTACTGAGCTGTTAACTTCTATGATTACATTGTTGTTAAATTTCAGCCTTTATTTTATTGCGGTATTACACTATATATTATTTTATTATATATTTACCATAGGGCCCTGACCTGACCTCGTCACTACTTGACCGAGGTTAGGCTTCGCACTTACTGGATACCGATTGTGGTGTGCTCATGCTAGTCTTTGCACATGTTTTTCGTGTGCAGATCCAGGTGCACCTTATCAGCCGCACTATCAGTGAGCCGAGACAGATTTGGAGACCTCAAGGTATATCCGTCGCGTCCGCAGACCTCGGAGTCCCCTTCTACTCTTTCTCATGTCCATTATCTTTTGTATTTTTTCTTGTTAGACTCTGATGTATAGAGACACTATAGTTTTCCTTTTGTAGTTTGTGATTCATGATGTTTCGGGTTTTGGGATTTGTTGTATATTTTTGAATAGTTGTTTAAATTTATATTTTTATTTCATTATTCCGAAAATTGTTAGGCTTACCTAGTTGTAGAGACTAGGTGCTATCACGACGTCACACGGAGGGGAAATTGGGTCGTGACAAGTTGGTATCAGAGCTCTAGGTTCATAGGTGTCGTGAGTCACAAACCGGTTTAGTAGAGTCTCGCGGATCGGTACGGAGACGTCTGTACTTATCTTTGGGAGGCTATGGAACTATTAGGAAAATTTCACTACTTTGATTCTTTGTCATGCGAAAATTGTTGACTTCAAAAATTCTAAACTTCTGTATTATATTCTCTCACAGATGGTGAGGACACGTACAAACGGATCTGATGGCTAGGAACCCGTGCCCCATGCTAGAGCCGCGAGAGGCCGGGGCCGGGGTAGGGGCCGAGGATATCCACGTATTGCAGCCAGAGCACCCGCATGAGTTGTTACAGAGGAGCCCCCAGTAGCTCCAGCTGGAGGGCAGACACCTGAGGTACCTATTTCTGCACCAGCCCTCCAGGAGACTCTAGCCCAGTTTTTGAGCATGTTCAGCACCTTAGCTCAGGATGGATTGATTCCACTTGCTCCTGCCACATCTCAGGCCGGGGGAGGAGCACAGACTCCCGTCGCCGGTACTCCAGAGCAGCAGGTTCAGGTCGACCAGGTTCCAGAGATTGTACCAATGCAGCCAGTAGCTTCAGCTCAGCTCGAGGTTAGGGCAACAACTTCTGAGGTGGAGCAGCTCAGACTTGAGAGGTACAAGAAGTACCGCCCACCTACTTTCAGCGGATTGGCTATCGATGATGCTCAGGGTTTTCTGGAGGAGTGTCATCGTATTCTCCGTACTATGGGCATAGCGGAGACGAGCGGGGTTTCTTTTACCACTTTCTAGCTTAAAGGAGTAGCCTATCAGTGGTGGTGTACTTATGAGTTGAGTAGTTCGACTGAGGCAGCTTCACTTACATGGACTCAGTTCTCGGATATGTTTTTGAGAGAGTATGTCCCTCAGAGCCTCAAGGACTCATGGCGCGCGGAGTTTGAGTAGCTGCGCCAGGGTGCTATGACTGTGTCAGAGTATGCAGTTTGCTTCAGTGATTTGGCTCGACATGCACCGGCCTTAGTTGCCACAGTTAGAGAGAAGGTTTTATGGTTTATTGAGGGACTCCATTCCAGCATCCGGAGTAGTATGGCCAGGGAATTGGAGATGGATATTTCTTATCAGCAGGTTATGAGTATTGCCAGGAGGTTTGAGAGCACGTTTGCCCGAGATAGAGAGGAGAGGGAGGCTAAGAGGTCTCGAGAGACTGGTTATTATTCTGGAGATCGTGTCCCAGCAGCTCGCCATGGTAGGGGTTATATGAGCCGCCCCGTTCATTCAGCTCTTCCAGCCGCCAGCGGTGTTCCAGCTCCTTCTAGACCCCAGGAGCCTTATTATGCACCGCCAGTATCTAGTGTGCCTCCTACACGAGGTGATCCTAGTGGCCAGTCCAGCAGACCTGGCCCGAGCTAGTCACAGCAGCCACGCCCTCCCAGAGCTTGTTTTGAGTATGGAGACACTCACCACATGGTGAGGGATTGCCCCAGGATTATGAGGGGTGCACCTCCACAGAATTCTCAGCCACAGCGTGCTCCACTGGTTCCTTAGGCTATGATTACAGCACCAGCTGCCACCCCTCCTGCTCAACTAGCTCGAGGTGGAGGTCGGGGAGGTAGAGGTCGCCCTAAAGGGGGAGGCCAGGCCAGATATTATGCACTTCCTGCTCGTACAGAGGCAGTTGCTTCTGATTCTATCATTATATGTATTGTTCCGGTCTATCATAGAGATGCATCGGTATTATTTGACCCAGGCTCTACATATTCTTATGTGTCCTCCTATTTTGCCCCGTATTTGGGCGTATCTCAGGATTCTTTGAGTTACCCTATTTATGTGTCTACTCGTAGGAGATTCTCTTGTTGTGGACCGCGTGTATCGGCCGTATTTGATTGCTCTTAGTGGTTTTGAGACCAGAGCTGACTTATTATTGCTCAGCATGGTAGATTTTGATGTTATCTTGGGCATAGACTTGTTGTCGCCCCATTATGTTATTCTTGATTGTCACGCCAAAATCGTGATGCTGGCTATGCCAGGATTACCGCGGTTAGAGTGGAGAGGTACCTTAGAGTATACTCCCAGCAGAGTTAATTCATTTCTTAAAGCTCAACGAATGGTTGAGAAGGGGTGTGACACGTATCTAGCTTTTGTGAGAGATGTCAGTATTGATACCCCTATAGTTGAGTCAGTTCCAGTAGTGAGAGACTTTCCAGATGTGTTTCCAGCTGATCTTCCGGGCATGCCGCCCAACAGAGATATTGATTTTGGCATTGATTTGTTACCGGGCACTCAACCCGTCTCTATTCCTCCATATCGTATGGCTCCTCCTGAATTGAAGGAGTTGAAAGAGCAGTTACAGGAATTGCTTGATAAGGGCTTCATTCGGCCCAGTGTGTCACCTTGGGGTGCTCCTGTCTTATTTGTGAAGAAGAAGGATAGTTCTATGCGGATGTGTATTGATTACCACCAATTGAACAAAGTCACAGTGAAGAATAGGTATCCATTGCCTCGTATTGATGACTTATTTGATCTGTTACAGGGTACCAGAGTGTTTTCCAAGATTGACTTACGTTCAAGTTATCATCACTTGAAGATTCGGGAGTCGAATATCCCAAAGACTGCTTTCAGGACCAAATATGGTCACTATGAGTTTCTTGTTATGTCTTTTGGGCTGACCAATGCCCTAACAACTTTTATGCACTTGATGCACAGTGTGTTCCGGCCTTATCTTGACTTATTCGTCATTGTGTTTATTGACGACATTCTGGTATACTCCTGGAGTCGGGAGGATCATGAGCAACACCTGAGGACTGCACTTCAAAACCTGAGAGAAAAGAAGTTATATACAAAATTTTCAAAGTGTGAGTTTTGGCTAGACTCAGTGGCATTCTTGGGTCATATAGTATCGAGTGAGGGGATCCAGGTGGATCTGAAGAAGATTGAAGCAGTGCAGAGTTGGCCCAGGCCGTCCTCAGCTACAGAGATCCGGAGTTTTCTTGGTTTGGCGAGGTATTACCGTCGCTTTGTAGAGGGATTCTCATCTATTGTAGCACCTATGACCAGGCTGACCCAGAAGGGTGCTCCATTCAGGTGGACAGAGGAATGTGAGGAAAGCTTTTAGAAGCTCAAGACAGCTTTGACTACAGCCCCAGTATTGATATTACCTACAGGTTTGGGGTCTTATACTGTATATTGTGATGCATCACGGATTGGTCTCGGCGCGGTGTTGATGCAGGGCGGTAGGGTGGTTGCCTACGCGTCTAGACAGCTGAAGGTGCACGAAAGGAACTATCCTATCCACGACCTTGAGTTAGCAGCTATTGTTCATGCCTTGAAGATATGGCAGCATTATTTGTACGGTGTTCCTTGTGAGATTTACACCGATCATCGGAGTTTGCAATATCTGTTTAAGCAAAAAGATCTTAACTTACGTCAGCGGAGGTGGTTGGAGCTACTTAAGGATTATGATATCACTATTTTGTACCACCCTGGGAAGGCCAATGTGGTGGCCGATGCTTTGAGTCATCGGGTAGAGAGTTTGGGGAGTTTAGTATATCTACTAGCAGCAGAGAGGCCATTGGCATTGGATGTTCAGGCCTTAGCCAGCCAGTTTGTGAGATTAGATATTTCTGAGCCGAGTTGAGTATTGGCTTGTGTGGTCTCTCGGTCTTCTCTTTATGATCGTATCAGGGAGCGTCACTATAATGACCCTCATCTGCTTGTCCTTAAGGACACGGTCCAGCACGGTGATGCTAAGGAGGTCACTATTGGAGATGATTGTGCATTGAGGATGCAGGGCAGGCTATGTATGCCCAATATAGATGGTTTGCGTGAGTTGATTCTCCAGGAGGCTCATAGTTCGCGGTACTCTATTCATCTGGGTGCCATAAAGATGTATCACGACTTGAAACAGCATTACTGGTGGAGGAGAATGAAGAAGAACATAGTAGAGTACGTGGCTTGATGTCTGAATTGCCAGCAGGTAAAATATGAGCATCAGTGACGAGGTGGATTGCTTCAAAAGTTAGAGATTCCGGAGTGGAAATGGGAGCGGATCACTATGGATTTCGTTGTTGGACTCCCACGGACTCAGCGGAGGTTTGATGCAGTTTGGATGATTGTGGATAGGCTGACCAAGTCGGCTCATTTCATTCCTGTGATGACTACTTATTCTTCCGAGCAGCTAGCTCGAATCTACATCCTTGAGATCATCAGGCTTCATGGTGTACCAGTATCTATTATATCTGACTGAGGTACGCAGTTTACATCATGGTTCTGGAGAGTTGTACAACATGAGTTGGGTACTAGGGTTGAGTTGAGCACAATATTTCACCCTCAGACGGACAGGCAGTCCGAGCGCACTATTCAGATATTAGAGGATATGCTCCATGCGTGTGTGATAGATTTTGGGGGTGCTTGGGACCAGTTCTTGCCACTTGCGAAGTTTGCTTACAACAACGGTTATCAGTCCAGCATTCAGATGGCACCATATGAGGCTCTGTACGGTAGGCGGTGTCGGTCCCCAGTGGGTTGGTTCGAGCCCGGCGAGGCCAGATTATTGGGTACGGGCTTGGTTCAGGATGCCTTGGAAAAGGTGAAGGTGATTCAAGATAGACTTTGCACAGCCCAGTCCAAACATAAGAGTTATGGGGACCGAAAGGTTCGTGATATGGCATTCATGGTTGGAGAGCGAGTCTTACTCCGGGTTTCGCCTATGTAGGGTGTTATGAGGTTTGGAAAGAAGGTCAAGCTGAGCCCAAGGTTCATTGGTCCATTTGAGGTGTTGCGTCGAGTTGGGGAGGTTACTTATGAGATTGCCTTGCCTCCCAGTCTAGCAGGAGTTCATCCGTTATTCCACATTTTTATGCTCCGGAAGTATCACGGTGATCCGTCTCATGTGTTGGATTTTAGCTCAGTCCAGTTAGATAAGGATCTATCTTATGTTGAGGAGCCAGTGGCTATTTTGGACAGGCAGGTCAGAAAGCTAAGATCAAAGAACATTGCTTCCGTGAAGGTTCAATGGAGGGGACAGCTGGTCGATGAGGCGACTTGGGAAATCGAGCATGTTATGCGCAACCATTACCCTCACCTTTTCACCACTTCAGGTATGTCTTTATGCTCGTTCGAGGATGAACGATTGTTTTTAGAGGGGAAGGTTGTAACGACCCGGCCGGTCGTTTTGAGAGTAATTGCCCCGATCCCCTATTCACTGCTTCTCCCATATCTATTTCTACTATTGTGACTTGCCGAGAGGGTTCATTTTAGTTTTTAGAGTGTTTTGGGACACAGTCCCTAAAACGGGAGCTTAAGTCTTAGAATTGTGACCATAGTTGGAACTGTGCGAAGACGACTCCGGAATGGAATTCCGTTTGTTCCATTAGCTCCATTAAGTGATTTTGGACTTAGGGGCGTGTCTGGATTGTGTTTTGGAGGTCCGTAGCTCATTTAGTCTTGAAATGGCGAAAGTCAAATTTTTGGAGTTTTGGGTCGGTAGTGGAATTTTTGATATCGGGGTTGTTTTCCGATTCCGGAAGTTGGAGTAGGTCCGTAATGTTGATTTCGTTAGTTAGATGAGTCTATTATTGTTGTATTTATGATATGTAATTGCTTTTGGCTAGATTTAGGCCATTTAGAGCCGGATATTCGTGGAAAAGGCATTGTGACCAATTGATTGAGCTTGGTTCGAGGTAAGTGGCTTGCCTAACTTTGTGTGGGGGAAATCCCCTTAAGATTTGGAACTATTGTGATATGTGAGCGTCGTGTACGTGAGGTGACAAGTATGTACACGTGCTAGTTGTGGAAAAATCCGATTTTCTTACTGAGCAGCAACCTGTTTTCCTTTTATTTTGAGTTATACCATTTTTATGAGTATTAATCTATTTTCATTCTTAATTGAGTTATTCCCATTTGCGTAGCTATCCTGTTTAGTCTAATACAACATGTCTACATGTCTTAATTGCCTATGTGAACTCTGTGCAGCATGCTTAGTGAATTTTCTGCTTCTTCCTTGACTGGTACTTAGTCTAAATCGTAAGATTTCGTGATGTAGTTGCATTTCTATTGTTTGCGCTGCATATTTACTTTGGGACTACGGAACGGTATTCCGGGAGATCCCCCTGTACTGCATATTTACTTTAGGACTACGGAACGGTATTCTGGGAGATCCCTTTGTCGTGCATATTTACTTTGGGACTACGGAACGGTATTCCGGGAGATCCCCCTGCACATTTACTTTGGGACTACGGAATGGTATTCCGGGAGATCCCCCTGCACATTTACTTTGGGACTATGGAACGGTATTCCGAGAGATCCCCCTGCACATTTACATTTGGGACTACGAGACGGTATCTCGGGAGATCCCCTGTTGTATTTCTGTGTACTGAGCTCTTACCTTCTATGATTTCATTGTTGTTAAATTTCAGCCTTTATTTTATTGCGGTATTACACTATATATTATTTTATTATATATTTACCAGTAGGGCCTTGACCTGACCTCATCACTACTCGACCGAGGTTAGGCTTGGCACTTACTGGGTACCGATTATAGTGTACTCATGCTACTCTCTGCACATGTTTTTCGTGTGCAGATCCAGGTGCACCTTATCAGCCACACTATCAGTGAGCCGGGATAGCTTTGGAGACTTCAAGGTATATCTGCCTCGTCCGCAGACCTCGGAGTCCCCTTATACTCTTTCTCATGTACATTATCTTTTGTATTTTTCCTTGTTAGACTCTAATGTATAGAGACACTAGAATTTTCCTTCTATAGTTTGTGATTCACGATGTTCCGGGTTTTGGGATTTATTGTGTATTTTTGAATAGTTGGTTAAATTTATATTTTTATTTCATTATTCCGAAAAATGTTAGGCTTACCTAGTTGTAAAGACTAGGTGCCGTCACGACGTCACACAGAGGGGAAATTGGGTCGTGACAGATATCAAGGTCACAGACAGTAGAGTTAAAAACTTTATTGCATTACATGACTCTCTTTCAACCGGGCATACTTCTCCTCAGCAACAACAACTTCTTCAGCTTTGCAGTTCAAGGCCGTCTCCAAATTATGCAATCTTTCAGTATAGGCAGCCTCGCGACTTGATGCAGCAAGAACGATATTATGGACCTCATGAACCTACTTTACCCTAGCTTCTTCAAATTGTACCCTTAACAGGGCGGCCTCTTGGCCGAGGATCACTACCTCATGCTCGCTTTGCTGCAACCGAGCCTTCAATTTAACGGCCTCAGCAACTCGTGCTTCCAGTTCCGGGAAACGAGTAGCAATTTGATCTCGCTCGACCAACAATTGATCCCGCTCGGAGGTAAGTTCCTCCTTATCAAGAATCAACCTCTGAAGTCCCTCAGAAGCTAGGAAGTTAGCCTGCAAAATAAAAGTACAATCTAAAAACCTTACTATAACAACGATAGAAGAAACAACAGAGGAAATAAAGATTGTACCGCCGCTGTGTTGTTTATGGCATTGTTCAACAAACACTCTCCCGAGAGAGATTGTATTTTATTCCTATCCTTTTCTAAAGCCAAAGGCTTCAAATAATTAGCAAGTTCCACCAGCCGGGACAACAGATGGTATTTGGTAGAAATCGAGAAGGAGACACTCATCCTCCTCTGAGGATCTTCAGAGGGGGAAGAATAATTATGCCCCAAATTCCCATGAACTGGGGACTAGGGAAGATGGACATCCTTCTCTCAAACGACTGCGGCCGATAGAGATGATGTAGCAGTTGCTGGTGGCGAAGGCAAGGTCGGAGAAGAAGGAGATGAAGCTGATAGCATTGTAGGTTGAAAAACAGCTGCGACAAATGCAGTGCTAGTTGTTGGTTTCTCATCAAACGAAGATGGAAGAGACCCGTTACCCAGCCTCACAGTACCGGGCACGGTGACTGGGACTCGGAAGCGAGAGTTAGCATCTTCCACCATATCATATTCCCTCTAGAGTGTCGGGGCATCGTCTTTAGTTGGTGTAACTAGTGCAATCTCTAAATTCGGACTAGGTGTGGACGTATTAAATAAGTTTTAATGTGACATATTAGACATATGAAGTCCTATCAGGATGAGTATGGATGGAAATAGTTATTTTGGAATCAAGACGGAGAGTGAGGTGCATAAGATTCGATAAAATCGACTAAGTTTATGGAAGGTCTGTCTTCTATTAGGTTTTCTTGAAAAGCTATTGAGCATTTGGGAAAACATAAAATGGAAAAGTTGTATACAATTGAAATATCTTTCCAATGATATATTATGGAGACCAAACGGACCTCTGTGAAAAATGTTATACGCATTTTACTGGACAATGCGAGTCTGCGCGCCCAACTGTTTCTGTGTGTGGCCGAGCACTTGTGGCAGTGCCACTGCCGTTGATGCACATTCAGGCATTCATCTGCATAGGAGCACACCCAGGGGTCGTTTTAAAAGCCATACTTTGTCCCCCACACCCCAAAACACAAAAACTTGCTCTAGAAAGGGAAGCTCCTAAGAACCTAACCTCCCCAAGGTCCCTACATCATCCAAGGTAAGTTCTAATGGTAATTCTAAGTTAATTTCAATTTTCCAACACCTTATTAACATGGGTAAACCCTTTAAATCATTATATATTCGATTGAGACATCATTATTGAGAGAAGAAACCCTAGAACTCGAATTCAAGAGGATTGAACATCAAAAGGTAATATCTTCATCCTCTAATTGATTATAGCATTGTATTAATGATTATAGACTCTAAGTTCATGAGATATGAGTTGATGGTTTTGATACAAAATCATGAATGATTATAGGTTTGGATTGTTGATTATTGATTATTGATTAAGGGTGATGTTTATCTTAGGGATGAAGAAGAATGGTATTGATTAAAGCAAGTTGAGATTTTAGAATTTTGTAAGAGTAAGAGAATGGGATGTTGGGTGTAGAAACATCATTAATGAGGTCTATGAAGCTTTATACCCACCAAGTGTTTGATAAAATGCCGAAGTGACCAAAACATGAGTATTATTGCTAATATGGAATAACTTTGACTTGTATTGATATAGATTAAAGTTGAAAGGGTTGGCGAATGTTGTATTACGCTTAAGAGCAGGAAGTTAAGGTATGTGAGGCTAACTCTCTATATTTGGGAATGTTAGTGATTCTCCCTACACTACGTTTCTTTTATGACATTACTGATTGCCTCAGAAATATAGTTAAGCCTAGTTCTTTGAATAGTTGCAGAACTTCTATTCTCTAGCTTCGTAACTTGTTCAAGACTTTCATTCTGAATGTTGTGAGCCCAGTGCGTAATCAGTATAGATTGGGTTTCATGCCCATGAGTCTTAGTCTAGATTACTCAGCATATCATAAACAGTTGAAGTTTCAGTTTTCATAATCAGTTTATGTAACGACCCGGCCGGTCGTTTTGAGAGTAATAGCCTCGATCCCCTATTAACTGCTTTCCCCAAATGTTTTACTGCTATTGTGACTTGCCGGGATGATTGGTTTTGAGTTTCAGAGTATTTTGTGACACTTAGTCCCCAAATGAGAGCCTAAGCCTTAGGATTTGGACTGTAGTCAGAATTGTGTGAAGACAGATCTGGAATGGAATTCCGTCAATTCCGTTAGCTCCGTTAAGTGATTTTGGGGTTAGGAGCGCATCCGGAATGTGTATTGGGGGTCTGTAGCAGATTTAGGCTTGAATTGGTGGAAGCTAGTTTTTCGGCGATTTCGGCCGATAGTGGAAATTTTGATATCGAGCTCGGAATGGAATTCCGAAAGTGGATGTAGGTTCGTAATATTGATTATGACTTGTGCGCAAAATTCGAGGTCAATCAGACGTGATTTGATAGGTTTCGACATCGGTTGTAGAATTTTGAAGTTTCAAGTTCTTTAAAATTGAATTGGAGGGTGATTCGTGATTTTTGCATTGTTTGATGGGATTTGAGAGCTCGACTAAGTTCGTAAGGTGTTTTAGGATTGGTTGGTATGTTTGGTTGAGGTCCCGGGGGCCTCGGGTGTGTTTCGGATGCTTAACGGGTGAAAACTTGGACTTAGAGGAATTTCTAAACTTTGCTGGTTCTTGTGTTTTCGCACCTGCATAAAAGAGACCGCAGGTGCGCGAGCCGCACATGCGGAGATTGAAGCACATATGCGATAAATCGAGAGTTGGCCTGGGGTCGCAGGTGCGAGGAAGCTTCCGTATCTGCGATGCCCGCAAATGCGTAAGGATGTTCGCACATGCGCAAGATGCGCAGAAGCGGAAGGGACTCCGCAGGCGCGATGGCGCAGATGCGGCCCTTTCGTCGCAGCTGCGAAGGCAGAGGGGGTAAGTGAGTTGCACAGATGTGCACATTTTTCCGCATAAGCGCACCCGCAGGTGCGAGCCCAGGTTCCGCAGGTACGGAAATACCTGGGCAGTGATTAAAACCGAAGGGCTTCGCGATTTTTATCATTTTTGGCTTTGCAAACTCGGTTTGGGGCAATTTTTGATAGCATTTTCGAGGCATTTCTTGAGGTAAGTTCCTTGTGCTTAGTTTTGGTCAATAATCTTGCCTTGCCATGTATTTTCCCACCTAGTTAATGTGTATTTAAGGTGGAAATTGGAAGTTGGAGACTAGGGATTTGGGAGTTTGAATTGTGGATTGGAGGACCATTTGGTGTCGGATTTAAGTAAATTTGATATGGTTAGACTCGTGAGTGAATGAGCTTTCTAGTTTTCTGAATTTTGTCAGGTTTCGAGACATGGGCCTCGGGGGCCGGGTTTGAGCCAATTTCGGGTTTTGGCCTAATTTTGTAGTTTTTCTTGTGGGATTCATTCCATTAGCGCGTATTGATGGTATTGTACTGTTTTGAATAGATTCGGGCCATTTGGAGTCGGATACTCGTGGCAAGAACGTGATATCAAGTTGATTTGAGCGGTTCGAGATAAGTGGCTTGCCTAACCTTGTGTTGGGGACTTTTCCCTTAAGATATCTTGATATTATTTGGTGTGTGGGCGCCGTGTACGTGAGGTGACGAGTACGTACCTGGGCTATTATTGCAAAAATCATGTTTAACTTTTTTTTAAAATCATAAATTGCTTCTCTTATTAATTGTACTAATATGTTTAATTGTGTAGTTTAGACTAAAAAAGCATGCTTACGTGTTTTAACTGCCTAATTGACATTCTGTGCGTCATGTTCAGTTAAGTCCTTATTTGCCTTATTTGTGTCCAGTATAAACTGTATAACTCGATGTCATACCTGTCATTTCATCTTGCGTTGCATATTTAAATTGGGACTACGGACGTATTCCGGGAGATCTCCCTGTACTGCATATTTACGTTGGGACTACAGACGTATTTCGGGCGATTCCCATGTACTGCATATTTACTTTGGGACTACGGACGTATTCCAGGAGATCCCCCTGTACTGCATATTTACTTTGGGACTACGGACGTATTTGGGAGATCCCCCAGCACTGCATATTTACTTTGGGACTACAGACGTATTCCGGGAGATCCCCCTGTACTGCATATTCATTTGAAACTACGGGATGGTATCCCGAGAGATCCCCCTGTACTGCATATTCATTTGAAACTACGGGACGGTATCCCGAGAGATTTCCCATTGTGTTTACCTTGTTTTGAGCCGAGGGCTCCCTTAACTGTTAAATTTTTGAGAATTTCTTTAACTGTGTTACCGTAAATTCTACTTATATCTTTTACTATTTAATTTATTATATTTACTACGGTAGGGCCTTGACCTGACCTCGTCACTACTCGACCGAGGCAAGGCTTGGCACTTACTGGGTACCATTGTGGTGTACTCATGCCCTTCCCTGCACATGTTTTTCGTGTGCAGATCCAGGTGCGAGCTATCAGCCCCGGGGTTAGTACGTGCTGCTGATTCTAGGAGACTTCAAGGTACCTCTGCTTGCATCCGCAGATCTTCGGAGTCCCCTTCTACTCCCTCGTCTAGAGATTTTCCTTATTATCTTTAGACTTTTGTATAGAGCTACATAGATTATAGCAGCTTGTGACTTAGTGATATTCCGGGTCTTGGGAAATTATTTTGTGTATGCCGAGTGATACTACTCTTGGCTATTTATAATATGTTGTTTATCTTTAAAATGTTGTGTCTCTTTATATTTTTCGCAATATTAGGCTTACCTAGTCGTAAAGACTAGGTTCCATCACAACACCTTATGGAGGGATAATTTGGGGTCGTGACAAGTTGGTATCAGAGCACTAGGTTTGTAGGAGTCGCTAGTCACAAGCCGGTTTATTAGAGTTTTGCGGATCGGTGCGGAGACGTCCGTACTTATCTTCAGGAGGCTATGTAACTGTTAAGAACAATCATATTTCTTTGATTTCCTTGTCGTGCGAGTTATTGACACCAAAAATTCTAAGATTCTATTCTATTCTTTCTCACAGATGGTGAGGACCCACAATGAGAGGACCGACGATTAGGCCCCCGAGCCCCCTGCCAGAACCACCAGAGGCCGAGGTCGTGGTAGAGTACGACCACGCAGTGCTGCCCGAGCACCTGCGAGAGCTGCGTCAGAGGAGCCCCCAGCAGCTCCAGCTGGAGGGCCAGCGCCGGAGATCCCTATTGCTACTCCAGCCCTCCAGGAGACTTTAGCTCAGTTCTTGAGCATGTTCAGCACTCTGGCTCAGGCTGGACTATTTCTGATAGCTCCCGCTACATCTCAGGTCGGGGGAGAGGCACAGACTCCCGCAGCCTGCACCCCTGAGAAGAGGGTCCAGGTTGATCAGGCCCCAGAGTATATTCCTATGCCCCCAGTGGCTCCGGTTCAGCATAAGATCAGGGTAGCTGCTTATGAGGCAGAGTAGCTCAGACTTGAGAGGTACAAGAAGTACCACCCACCTACTTTCAGTGGACTAGCTTCAGGTGATGCTCTGGGTTTTCTTGAGGAGTGTCATCGTATTCTCCGCACTATGGGCATTGTGAAGACGAGTGGGGTTTCTTTCACCGCTTTCTAGCTGAAGGGAGCAGGATATCAGTGGTGGTGTGCCTATGAGCTGAGTAGTCCGGACGAGGCAGCTTCACTCACTTGGACTCACTTTTCAGAGATGTTCTTGCTTGAGTATGTTCCTCAGAGCCTCAGGGATGCTTAGCACGCAGAGTTCGAGCAGTTGCGCCAGGGTTCTATGACTGTGTCGGAGTATGCAGTCCATTTCAGTGGGTTAGCTCGCCATGCACCGGCTCTGGTTGCTACAGTCAGAGAGAGGGTTCGTCGCTTCATTGAGGAACTCCACCCCAGTATTCAGACCAGTATGGCCAGGGAGTTTGAGATGGACATCACTTATCAGCAGGCAGTGAGCATTGCCAGGAGAGTGGAGGGCATGTTCGCCCATGTTCGAGAGGAGAGAGAGGCCAAGAGGTCTCGAGAGACTGGTTATTATTCAGGAGCTCATGCACCAGCAGCACGCTATGGTAGGGGTTTTGTGAGTCTCCCTATTCATTTAGCTCTTCTAGCAGCCAGCGGTGTCCTAGCTCCTCCTAGACCTCATGAGCCCTATTATGCACCGCCAGTATCCAGTATGCCTCCTACTCGAGGTGCTATTACCGGTCAGTCTAGTAGGCCAGGTCTGAGTCAGTCTCAGCTGCTGCGTCTTCCGAGAGGTTGTTTTGAGTGTGGTGACACTCATCACCTGGTTAGAGATTGACCCAGAGCCAGGAGGGGTGCACCTCCATAGACTTATCAGCCTCCACGTGCTCCACTAGGTCCTCCGGCCATTCTTCCAGCAACAGCTGCCACCCCACCTTCTCAGCCAGTTCGAGGTGGAGGTCGGGGAGGTCGAGGTCGCCCTAGAGGGGGAGGACAGGCCAGGTACTATGCCCTTCCAGCCCGTTCAGAGGTCGTTGCTTCAGATTCAGTTATCACATGTATCGTCCCCGTTTGCCATAGGGATGCATCAGTATTATTTGACCCAGGATCTACGTATTCATATGTGTCTTCTTATTTTGCTCCACATTTGAGGATATCTCGGGATTCTTTGAGTTCACATGTTTATGTATCTACTCCTGTGGGAGATTCTCTCGTTGTGGACCGTGTATATCGGTCGTGTTTGATTGCTCTTAGTGGTTTTGAGACCAGAGCCGATTTGTTATTTCTCAGTATGGTAGATTTTGATGTTATCTTGGGCATGGACTGGTTGTCGCCTCATTATGCTATTCTTGATTGTCATGCTAAGACTGTGACGCTGGCTATGCCAGGTTTGCCGAGATTAGAGTGGAGAGGTACCTTAGAGTATACTCCCCGCATGGTCATTTCATTTCTTAAGGCTCAGCGAATGGTTGAGAAGGGGTGTGATACGTATTTGGCCTATGTGAGAGATGTCAGTATTGATACCCCTACAGTCGAGTCAGTTCCACTAGTGAGGGACTTTCCAGATGTGTTTCCAGCTGATCTTCTGGGTATGCCGCCCGATAGAGATATTGATTTTGGCATTGATTTGTTGTCGGGCACTCAGCCCATCTCTATTCCTCCATATCGTATGGCTCCTCCTGAATTAAAAGAGTTGAAGGAGCAGTTGTAGGAGTTGCTTGATAAGGGCTTCATCGGGCCTAGTGTACCACCTTGGGGTGCTTCGGTCTTATTTGTGAAGAAGAAGGATGGTTCTATGCGTATGTGTATTGATTATCGGCAGTTGAACAAGGTTATAGTGAAGAACAGGTATCCTTTGCCTCGTATTGATGACTTATTTGATCAATTATAGGGTGCCAGGGTGTTTTCCAAGATTGACTTGTGTTCTGTCTATCATCAGTTGAAGATTCGGGAGCTAGATATCCCGAAGAATGCTTTCAGGACCAGATATGGTCACTACGAGTTTCTTGTCATGTCATTTGGGCTGACTAATGCCCCAGCATCCTTTATGCATTTGATGCATAGTGTATTCCGGCCTTATCTTGATTCCTTCGTCATTGTGTTTATTGACGACATCCTGGTATATTCCCGGTCTGGGGAAGATCATGAGCAGCACCTGAGGACCGTGCTTCAGACTTTGAGGGAGAAAAGGTTGTATGCAAAATTTTCTAAATGTTAATTCTGGCTTGATTCAGTGGCATTATTGGGCCACATAGTGTCTTGTGATGGGATCAAGGTAGATCTGAAGAAGGTGGAGGTAGTGCAGAGTTGGCCTAGACCGTCATCAGCTACGGAGATCCGCAGTTTCCTTGGTTTGGCGGGGTATTACCGTCGCTTTGTGGAGGGATTTTCATCCATTGCAGCACTTATGACCAGGCTGACCCAGAAGGGTGCTCCGTTCAGGTGGACCGATGAGTGTGAGCAGATCTTTCAGAAGCTCAAGACAGCTTTGACTAAAGCCCCAGTATTAGTATTGCCTACAGGTTTAGGGTCATACACTGTCTATTGTGATGCCTCGAGGATTGGCCTTGGAGCGGTATTGATGCAGGACAGTAGGGTGATTGCCTACGCGTCTAGACAGTTGAAGGTGCATGATAAGAACTATACAATTCATGATCTCGAGTTAGCAGCTATTGTTCACGCCCTGAAGATCTAGCGTCATTATTTGTACGGTGTTCCATGTGAGATTTACACTAATCACCGTAGTTTGCAGTACTTGTCCAGGCAGAAGGACCTTAATTTGCGTCAGCGGAGGTGGTTGGAGCTACTTAAAGACTATGACATCACTATATTATACCACCCGGGGAAGGCCAATGTAGTGGCTCACGCCCTGAGTCGCCAGGCAGAGAGTTTGGGGAGTTTGGCATATCTTCCGGCAGCTGAGAGGCCCTTAGCCTTGGATGTTCAGGCCTTAGCCAACCAGTTCATGAGATTGGATATTTCAGAGCCTAGCCGGGTATTAGCTTGTGTGGTTGCTCGGTCTTCTCTTTATGACCGTATCAGGGAACGCCAGTATGATGATCCTCATCTTCTAGTTCTTCAGGACAGGGTTCGGTGAGGTGATGCCAGAGATATGACCATTGGTGATGACGGTGTGATGAGGATGCAGGGCCGGATCTGTGTGCCCAATGTAGATGGGCTTCGGGAGTTGATTCTTGAGGAGGCCCATAGCTCGCGGTACTCCATTCATCCGGGTACCGCGAAGATGTACCAGGACTTGAGGCAGCACTATTGGTGGAGAAGAATGAAAAATGATATAGTTGGGTTTATGGCCAAGTGTCTCAACTGTCAACAAGTCAAATATGAGCACCAGAGGCCGGGTGGATTACTTCAGAGGTTAGAGATCCCAGAGTGGAAGTGGGAGCAGATCACCATGGACTTTGTAGTTGGACTTTGTAGTTGGACTTCCACGGACTTTGAGAAAGTTCAATGCTATTTGGGTGATCGTGGACCGGCTGACCAAGTCAGCCCATTTCATTCCAGTGTTGACTACATACTCTTCAGAGAGGTTGGCTGAGATTTATATCAGAGAGATTGTCCACCTTCATGGTATTCCAGTATCCTTCATTTCAGACAGAGGTACACAGTTCACATCACGGTTTTGGAGAGCCGTACAGCAGGAGTTGGGTACTAGGGTGGAGTTGAGCACAGCCTTTCACCCTCAAACAGACGGGCAGTCCGAGCGCACAATTTAGATTCTTGAGTATATGTTTCGTGCCTGTGTGATGGAGTTTGGAGGGTCATGGGACCGATACTTGCCACTTGCAGAGTTTGCTTACAACAACAGTTACCAGTCCAGCATTCAGATGGCACCGTATGAGGCTTTGTATGGTAGGCGGTGCCGATCCCCAGTGGGATGGTTTGAGCCAGGCGAGGCCCGATTGTTAGTTACATATTTGGTCCAGGATGCCCTGGATAAGGTGAAGGTGATTCAGGAGAGACTTCGCACGGCCCAGTCCAGGCAGAAGAGTTATGCAGACAGTAAGGTTCGTGATTTGGCATTTATGGTTGGTGAGCGGGTCTTTCTTTGGGTATCGCCTATGAAGGGTGTCATGAGGTTCGGGAAGAAGGGCAAGCTGAGCCCGAGGTTCATTGGTCCTTTTGAGATATTGCGGCGAGTTGGGGAGGTTGCTTATGAGCTTGCCTTGCCTCCCAGCCTAGCAGGAGTTCACCTGGTATTCTACGTGTCTATGCTCCGAAAGTATCATGGTGATCCGACTCATGTATTGGATTTCAGCTCTGTCCAGTTGGAAAAAGATCTATCTTATGTTGAGGAGACAATAGCCATTTTGGACAGGCAGGTAAAAAGCTCAGGTCAAAGAATATTGCTTCAATAAAGGTCCAGTAGAGGGGTCAGCCGGTCGAGGAGGCGACTTGGGAGACCGAGCAGGATATGCGAAGCCAGTACCCTCATCTTTTCACAGTTTCAGGTATGTCTTTATACTCGTTCGAGGACGAATGATTGTTTTAAGAGGGGGAGGATGTAACGACTCGGCCGGTCGTTTTAAGAGTAATAGCCCCGATCCCCTATTAACTGCATTCCCCAAATGTTTTTTTGCTATTGTGACTTACCGGGATGATTGGTTTTGAGTTTCGGAGTATTTTGGGACACTTAGTCCCTAAATGAGAGCCTAAGCCTTAGGATTTGGATGGTAGTTGAAACTATGTGAAGACGGATCTGGAATGGAATTTCGTCAACTCCGTTAGCTCCGTTGAGTGATTTTGGGGTTAGGAGCGCGTCCGGATTGTGTTTTGGGGGTCTGTAGCAGATTTAGGCGTGAATTGGCGGAAGCTAGTTTTTCGGCGATTTCGGCCGATAGTGGAAATTTTGATATCGAGCTCGGAATGGAATTACGAAAGTGGCTGTAGGTTCGTAATATTTATTATGACTTGTGTGCAAAATTCGAGGTCAATCACACATGATTTGATAGGTTTCGACATCAGTTGTAGAATTTTGAAGTTTCAAGTTCTTTAAAATTGAATTGGAGGGTGATTCATGATTTTTGCATTATTTGATGGGATTTGAGAGCTCGACTAAGTTTGTAAGGTGTTTTAGGATTGGTTGGTATATTTGGTTGAGGTCCCGGGGGCCTCGGGTGTGTTTCGGATGCTTAACGGGTGAAAACTTGGACTTAGAGGAATTTCTGAACTTTGCTGGTTCTGGTGTTTTCGCACCTGCGTAAAAGAGACCGCAGGTGCGCGAGCCGCACATGCGGAGATTGAAGCGCAGATGCGATAAATCGAGAGTTGGCCTGGGGTCGCAGGTGCGAGGAAGCTTCCGCATCTGCGATGCCCGCAAATGCGCAAGGATGTTCGCACATGCGCAAGATGCGCAGAAGCGGAAGGGACTCCGCAGGCGCGAGGGCGCAGATGCGGCCCTTTCATCGCAGGTGCGAAGGAAGAGAGGGTAAGTGAGTTGCACATATACACACTTTTTTCCGCATAAGCACACCTGTAGGTGAGAGCCCAGGTTCCGCAGGTGCGGAAATACATGGGCAGTGATTAAAATCGAAGGGCTTCACGATTTTTATCATTTTTGGCTTTGCAAACTCGGGTTGGGGCAATGTTTGAGAGCATTTTCGAGGCATTTCTTGAGGTAAGTTCCTTGTGCTTATTGTTGGTCAATAATATTGCCTTGCCATGCATTTTCCCACCTAGTTAATGTGTATTTAAGGTGGAAATTGGAAGTTGGAGACTAGGGATTTGGGAGTTTGAATTGTGGATTGGAGGACCATTTGGTGTCGGATTTTAGTAAATTTGATATGGTTAGACTCGTGAGTGAATGAGCTTTCTAGTTTCGTGAATTTTGTCAGGTTTCGAGATGTGGGCCCCGGGGGCCGGGTTTGAGCCAATTTCGGGTTTTGGCCTAATTTTGTATTTTTTCTTGTGGGATTCATTCCATTAGCGCGTATTGATGGTATTGTACTGTTTTGAATAGATTCGGGCCATTTGGAGTCGGATACTCGTGGCAAGAATGTGATATCAAGTTTATTTGAGCGGCTCGAGGTAAGTGGCTTGCCTAACCTTGTGTTGGGGACTTTTCCCTTAAGATATCTTGATATTATTTGGTGTGTGGGCGCCGTGTACGTGAGGTGACGAGTACGTACACGGGCTATTATTGCAAAAATCATGTTTAACATTTTGTTTTAAATCATAAATTGCTTCTCTTATTAATTGTACTAATATGTTTAATTGTGTAGTTTAGACTAGAAAAGCATGCTTACGTGTTTTCACTGCCTAATTGACATTCTGTGCGTCATGTTCAGTTAAGTCCTTATTTGCCTTATTTGTGTCCAGTATAAACTATATAACTCGATGTCATACCTATCATTTCATATTGCGTTGCATATTTAAATTGGGACTACAGACGTATTCCGGGAGATCCCCCTGTACTGCATATTTACTTTGGGACTACGGACATATTCCAGGAGATCCCCTTGTACTGCATATTTACTTTAGGACTACGGACGTATTCCGGGAGATCACCCTGTACTGCATATTTACTTTGGGAGTACGGACGTATTCCGAGAGATCCCCCAGCACTGCATATTTACTTTGGGACTACGGACGTATTCTGGGAGATCCCCCAGCACTGCATATTTACTTTGGGACTACGGACGTATTTCGGGAGATCCCTCGGTACTGCATATTTATTTGAAACTACGGGACGGTATCCCGAGAGATTTCCCACTGTGTTTACCTTGTTTTGAGCCGAGGGCTCCCTTAACTGTTAAATGTTTGAGAATTTCTTTAACTGTGTTACCGTAAATTCTACTTATATCTTTTACTATATAATTTATTATATTTACTCTGGTAGGGCCTTGACCTGTCCTCGTCACTACTCGACCGAGGCTAGGCTTGGCACTTACTGGGTACCATTGTGGTGTACTCATGCCCTTCCCTGCACATGTTTTTCGTGTGCAGATCCAGGTGCGAGCTATCAGCCTCGGGGTTAATACGTGCTGCTGATTCTAGGAGACTTCAAGGTACCTCTGCTTGCGTCCGCAGATCGTCGGAGTCCCCTTCTACTCCCTCGTCTAGAGATTTTCCTTACTATCTTCAGACTTTTGTATAGAGCTACATAGATTATAGCAGCTTGTGACTTCGTGATATTCCGGGTCTTGGGAAATTAATTTGTGTATGCCGAGTGATACTACTCTTGGATATTTATAATATGTTATTTATCTTTAAAATGTTGTGTCTCTTTATATTTTTCGCAATATTAGGCTTACCTAGTCGTAAAGACTAGGTGCCATCACGACACCTTACGGAGGCATAATTTGGGGTCGTGACAGTTTATGAATACATGTCTCAGTCTAGTCCTATTTAGCATTCCAGTATCATGAAACTCAGTATTATTCAATATTTCAGCATCACGTATTGCAGTATGATTCTCAGTTCCTGAATTTAAATTCCTGAAAGTTGAACACCTGTATTTGGGTCTGAGGCCGCAATTTATGCTTTATGCATCTTTGGGCCTGAGGCTGTAGTTTATGCTTTATGTATCATTGGGCATGAGGCCGCAGTTTATGCTTTATGCATTTTTGGGCTTGAGGCTGCAGTTATGCAAACGTATACTTGATCCTGAGGCTGCAGTTTGTGCACATATATATTGGTCCTAAGGCTGCAATTTACTTATTCAGATAAACATGTGGTTCATCATTCAGAAGAGGGAGTATTTATATCCTTACTTCCTTTGCTCAGTTATCAGCTATCATTCAGTTATTAGTTATCAGTTATCAGTTCAGTTTCAGCATTTACAGTTCTTTCTTTCAGTTGTTTTACATACAAGTGCATTTCAAATGTACTGACGTCCTTTTCGCCCGGGGTTTACATCTCACGATGCAGGTAATGATTTACAGGTTATAATTTAGAGCGCTAGGATTCTAGTACCAGCTATTTGGTGAGCCCCAGTTCTTTCGGGGAATTATTATTACTTTACAGTCTTTCAGTATTTATAGATAGTCAGTGTTTTCAGTACTTTCTTAGAGACTTTATAGACTAGAGTACTAGTTAGACAGAGTCACAGGCTTTTCATGTTAAGCAATTTTGGCTACAGATATGTTTTAGGCTTATATTAGTGTTTTTGCACTTGATTTATATCATTCAGACTTTCAGTATATCAGCATGTGTTACTATATCTTTCGTATTCAGTATGTTATGATATCATATGTTAATTAAGCCAGCCAGTTGGTTCGCTCGGTCACATGTAGTCAGGCACCGAGTGTCGTGTTACGTCCAGGCCCAAGTTCAAGGCGTGAAGTGCGACGCTCATCACCACAACGTCAGTGGATGGCTCGGGCGCGGCGTTCTTCGCCTTTTTATTTTTTCCCTCGGCCAAAGAATAACATTGCCTTTTTTGTTGCTTGTTCTCCGGTTGGGGACTCCGAGAAGAAGCACTTGCACCGGAAGTAGACCTGGTGATACCTGTTCGGGTAAAACCCTCCTGCAGGAACCTCGCCTCATCATCCAGATCAGCCAAAACGTCCTCTTCAGGGACGGTAATAGAGCCTTGCGGAAGACCTGAATTCAACAAGAAAGAAAGGTTAACCAATTTTTCTTATAAGAGAAGTGAAAGCAACATAAGTTCAACCTACCATGATTTTTGGCCTTCCACCCATATATAACGGCCAGTTCCTTCCACTAGCGGGTCTCAGGCATAGTGACATCCATAACCTTCTGGACCCACTAGTCCAAGACTTCAACCCTAGGTGGTGTCCACCGAGTTGCTGAAATAGTGAAAGAAGAAGGATCAACAATAGCATGTGACAATATAAACTAGAAAGACAAATGATATACTTACAAGTGGGGTTCCATAATTCAGGAAAGAATGGATTTGTCACACCCCAACCTGGGGAGGCGTGGCTGGCACCCGGTGTCGTACTGGCCCGAGCAAACTACTCTATAACTCATGATCATTTGATGAAAACTAGAACATACCTAGGCTGACATGGATGAACTTATTCTTCCTGTAACTATCACGGGCCAACATGGCCACAACTCATAATGTATAATTGTAAGTGAGCAAACGTTGTATCAGCAAACCAGCGTACTCAAAACATGAATACACATGGGCCGTCAAGGCCTCAAACATTTTGTACATAATGAACCTGTGTCTACAAAGCCTCTAAGATTATTTGACATCAAAACATTTTTGGGACAGGGCTCCGACCTACCCAAAAGTATATATGTACATAGGGCAGTGTGATAACGTCTAGACTCGGCTGTACTCCAGATGAAATGGAGCTTCGCCAATACTCAATTGGTTATTAACTCCGTCTATGATAAGAGCCCACCAAACTGGATACCTGAACCTGCAGGCATGAATGCAGTGCCCCAATGATGAGACATTAGTACAAAGAAATGTACTAGTATGTAAGGCAGATAACATATGAATAACTGAATTGAAACTAAACTAACATGTATATATGATATACTGAAAGTAATCTGGAAGGTCAATGAAATCCAGGAATCATACTTACCTTATTCTGACTCGTAACATAACTAAGTATTGAACTATGCAACTTACCTTACAAAGGATGTAGACTGAAAAGGGAAGGCTCTGTTGGCCGAGAACATCTAATGTCGCGAGTGTCGTATATATATCTAACTCGGGTCATGATATACCTGAACTTGTTCCTATATGCTATATGTACTGGAAACCATCATAGTATGGAGCTTCATTTATAACATTCTTCTAGCCATCATACCTTATATCTGAATACTTACCTCAAACAGATCAAACATCTCTAGGGCTACACTGAAACATAAAAGTGGCACTTACGCATTTCATAAGAGACCGTCCGTAAGGTTCACTCATAAACATGAATAACTAGTGGATCGTACGCGTAATATAGTAGACCATCCGTATGACTCATAATACTGAGGTTTGGCTATGCGTGCAACTGAGACTGTCCATAACCAACCTTCATTATACACCTACGCATTCATAGACCATCTGTAGGGCTTCACTTTACACCTATGCGTTCATAGACCGTCTGTAGGGATCATGAATTATACATACTCATTTCATATCACTCGTGCAGACATCATTCAATCATCAATAGATAAACTTGTATTCATAAGCATATAAGTTCGTGAGTAGCTCATTACAGTAACCAATCCTTATTCCTTAGCTTCTTGTTACGCCATCCTTCGTATTATATATTATTTAGCCGTAAAGAACGTTGTAACTATTTTGGAATCGCATATTTATCCTTATTTCACATCACAACTCATTTTTGGGGATTACATGATATATATGTGAGTCTACTCGTTATACATATATATATATATATATATATATCCATTCATCAATACGTAACAAGAGTTGCGGGATTTATGCTCTATCAACTTATATTCTTGTCATGACCTATAGGTGAAATTGGGTCGTGACAACATGGTATCAGAGCATTAGGTTCACGTAGGTCTCACAAGTTATGAGCAGGCCTAATAGAGTCTTGCGGATCGGTACGGAGACGTTTGTACTTATCTTCGAGAGGCTATAGGGTGTTAGGAAATTTCCTTTCTTCATATTCCATCGTGAAATTGATGTAGTTCTAAATATCCTTCTCTTATTCTCTCTCAGATGGTGAAAACGCGCTCGAATGAGGTTCCAAGCCAGGGAAGAGCTACTCCCCCAGTTGCTAGAGGCCGAGAGAGGGCTCCAGCCCGCGGTAGAGGGCAAGGATGTCCCAGGACTGTTCCAGTTATGCCGCTAGTGGGTCCAGCAGAAAACCCCATTGTTGAGTAACAGGATGAGGTGCCTGTGGCAGAGCCAGCTCAGGTGGATATCATATCTACACCGGGATTTCAGGATGTCATGGGTCGCATGTTGCAGTTCATGGACAATATGATTCAGGTCGATTTATTTCCGGCAGACCCAGCCACATCTCAGGCATGCGGGGGAGCACAGACCCCTACCGCGTAGGCTCATGGATAGGCAGCTGCTATATAGCAGACCCAAGGTGCACTACCCGTTGGTGGAGCCCAGCCAGTGGCAGTAGTTACACCTGATCCCAGGCCAGCTGTAGCTACCGATCCTCAGAAACTATTGGACAGATGGACTAGACTACATCCTCTTGTCTTTGAGGGTGAGCGACATGAGGATCCACAGGACTTCAATGATAGTTGCAGGGACAGACTGCACAACATAAGGATATTGGAATCTCATGGGGTTGACTTCGCTACTTTTCAACTAGAGGGCAGGGCCCGTAGATGGTAGCAGTCTTATGTTCTTGGCAGACCAGCAGATACTCCTCACATGACTTGGGACAGGTTTACCTGTATCTTCCTGGACAGGTATATTCCACCCTCCTAGAGGGAAGAGTTGCGATTTCAGTTTGAGCAGCTCCAGCAGGGTCAGATGTCAGGACACTATGGCTCGAGAGGTTGAGATGGGTAATTCTTATGAGCTAGTTATGGAGATAGCCCGGAGGATTGAGGGTGTGCATCAGCGGAGCCGAAAGCAGATTATGAGAGATAAGCGGTTCAGGTACTCTGGAGAGTTCAGAGGTGCTCCGTCTAGGGGCAGAGGTAAGTTCGTGAGGGGGCAGTCCAGCAGACCCCCATTTCCAGCACCACCACCTCCTCGGGGTACTCCAATGCGACCTTATCTCAGTGCTATACCAGAGAGTTCTTACTGCCCACCAGATATTCAGGGTCCTCCCAGTGGGTATTCAGGTCCCCAAGGCCAGACTCTTAGTCAGCAGCCCATCGAACCGAAGAGTTGTTACGAGTGCGGGGATCCCAATCACATGCGGAGGTTTTGCCCCAGGCTTCTGGGTAGACCAGTACAGTAGGGTCAGCAGCCTATGCTTACCGGACCAGTTGCTCCACCAGTAGTCCGACCACACGGAGGTGGAGGACAGGTGGGTAGGGGTCATCCTAGAGGTGGTGGTCAGCCAGGCGGAGGCTAGCCAGTTGGCGCTCCAGCTCGGTTCTATGCTTTTCCGGCTAGACCAGATGTAGAGGCCTTAGATGCTATGATTACAGGTATTATTTCTATTTACAGCAAGGATGCCTCAGTATTGTTTGATCCAGGATCCACATATTCATATGTGTCATCTCTATTTGCTCCATTCCTGGGTGTTTCTCGTGAGTCCTTGAGTACTCATGTTTATGTGTCCACTCCTGTAGGCGATTCTGTTATTGTGAACCGGATCTACCGGTCTTGTATTATTACATTCTGTGGCTATGAAACTAGAGTAGATCTCTTATTGCTCGAGATGATCGATTTTGAAATTATTCTGGGTATGGACCGGTTATCTCCATATCATGCTATTCTAGATTGTCATGTCAAAACTGTTACCTTGGCTATTCCATCTTTGCCTAGGCTGGAGTGGAAGGGTTCGTCGGTTAGTTCATTTAATCGGGTTATTTCTTTTATAAAGGCTCAACACATGGTTGAGAAGGGTTGTTTGGCTTATCTAGCCTATGTTCGGTATACTACTATAGATACTCTGGCTAATGATGCAGTGCCAGTAGTTCGGGAGTTCTCCGATGTATTTCCTTCAGATCTTCCAGGTATGCCACCTGATCGGGATATTGATTTCTATATTGACTTGGCTCCAGATACTCAACCTATATCTATTCCACCGTATCACATGGCTCCGAAAGAATTGAAAGAGTTGAAAGAACAACTTGAAGAGTTACTAGCCAAAGGGATCATCAGACCAAGTGTATCGCCTTGGGGTGCACCAGTATTATTTGTGAAGAAGAAAGATGGCACAATGTGAATGTGTATTGACTATCGCCAATTGAACAAAGTTACTATTAAGAATAAGTACATGTTGCCGCGTATTAATGACCTATTTGACCAGTTGCAGGGTATTAGGGTGTTCTCTAAGATCGACTTGAGGTCGGGGTATCATCAGTTGAAGATTCGAGATTCGGATGTTCTGAAAACTGCTTTTCATACTAGATATGGTCATTATGAGTTTCTGGTAATGTCTTTCATCTATTGCAGCACCTTTGACCAAATTAACCCAGGGGTGTTCAGTTCCGATGGTCCGATGATTGTGAGTCAAGCTTTCAGAAGCTCAAGACAACATTGACTACAACTAAGGGTGGCAAGTGGGCTGGTCCAGGTCCGGGACTGGCCCGGGACCGCGGGCCAAACGGGTCAGGACCATTTGGCCCGGTTTTAGTGGGCCTGGGCCAGTCTCGTGGGCCGGTCCTATGATTTGGGCCTGCCAGACCCGGGACCATTTAGCCCGCCAAGGACCGGGACCGGATCGGTCCCTTAGCGGGCCAAACGGTCCCAACGGCTATATTAGAAAAAAAAAATATATTTTAAAAAAATATAGTCGTTGGGCTGTCAAAAATAGCAGTTGGCTATTTATAAAATATCCATTAATCCCCCAACTTTGTTTTAACCCCAAACTTTTTATAATTACATATTTTCCCTATTTTTCCTTTTTATAATTACACTTTTTCCCCAAACTAAATGTATAATATATATATATATATATATATATATATATATATAGTATAGTATATATACTAAATGTATAATATATAAGCTATATATATATATATATATATATATATATATATATATATACTAAATGTATAATATATAAGCTATATATATATATATATATATATATATATATATATATATATATATATATAAAAGCTATATTCGATAAGCTATATAGTATAGTATAGTATATATAGTATAGTATAGTATATATACTAATTGTATAATATATAAGCTATATATATATATATATATATATATATATATAGTATATATATAAGTTATATTCGATATAAGATGTATATATAGTATAGTATAGTGTATATATATATATATAAGCTATATTCATAATTAAATATTTAATATTAAAATTTAGGATGTTAAATAAAATTTAGTTCACAATTCTAAAATAAAATTTACAAAGCATTGCCTTAGATATTTTTTTTAACATCCTTTTGTCTCTAATATCTATTTAATTTATTTTTTTTAAATCCGTTGGGCCCACTTAGCCCATTTAGCCCGCGGGCCGGGACCATTTAGCCCGGGACCAAACGGTCCTGGTCCCGATCCCGGGCCGGTCCCTACAAAAAGACCACTTAGCCCGGGACTGTTTAGCCCGTTTAATTTGGGACCGGCCCGGGACCGGGATCGTTTGGACCGGCCCACTTGGCCCGTTTAGGCCCGGGACCGGCCCACTTGCCACCCTTAACTACAGCACCAGTGTTAGTGTTACCTTCCAGTTCGGGAATGTATATAGTGTATTGCGACGCTTCACGCGTTGGTTTGGGTTGTGTATTAATGCAGGAAGGGTGAGTTATTGCATATGCTTCACGTCAGTTGAAGCCCCATGAGCAGAATTATCCGATACATGATTTGGAGTTAGCTACGATTGTTCACTCCCTTAAGATTTGGAGGCATTATCTTTATGGGGTGTCTTGTGAAGTTTATACTGATCATCGCAGTTTGCAGCATATGTTCAAGCAGAGGGACCTAAATTTGAGGCAGCGCAGATGGCTGGAATTACTAAAAGATTATGATATTACTATCATATATCATCCAGGTAAAGCAAATGTAGTTGCAGATGCCTTGAGTAAAAAGGCGGAGAGTATAGGTAATTTGGCTTTCATTTTAGTATAAGAGAGGCCATTAGCTTTGGATATCCAGTCCTTGGCCAACAGACTTGTGCGGCTAGATATTTCAGAGCCCAGCCGAGTTCTTGCATGTGTCGTAGCTCAGTCTTCACTATTTGAGAAGATCAAGGCTCGCCAGTATGATGACCCACACTTAATGGTTCTTCGAGAAACGGTACTACGAGGTGGTGCCAAGGAAGTTACTATTGGTGCGGATGGTGTTCTGCGACTCCAGGATCGTCTGTGTGTTCCTAATGTGGATGAACTGAGGAAAAAGATACTGGAGGAGGCACACAGTTCTCGGTACTCTATTCATCCAGGTGCTACAAAGATGTATCGTGACTTGAGGCAGCATTATTGGTGGCGACGAATGAAAAAGGACATAGTTGAGTATGTAGCTGGGTGTCTGAATTGCCAGCAAGTTAAATATGAGCACTAGAGGCCTGGTGGCCTACTTCAGCAGATGACTATACTAGAGTGGAAATGGGAACGAATTACTATGGACTTTGTAGTTGGGTTGCCGCGGACCTTGAGGAAGTTTGATGCAGTTTGGGTGATTGTTGACAGGTTGACCAAGTCGGCATATTTTATTCCTATTGTGACTACGTATACTTGAGAGAGGTTGGCCCAGATTTATATTCAGGAGATAGTTCGGTTGCACGGTGTGCCAATTTCCATCATATCACATAGAGGCCCTCAGTTTACTTCACATTTCTGGAGAGCAGTTGTAACGACCCGACCGGTCGTTTCGAGAGTTATAACCCTATTTTCCCCATTCCTACTTCTTTTTGTGTTATTCAACTATATTATATTATATCGGGTTAGTTGGTTTGAGTCCAGAAGGAACTCGGAGTGAAATGAGACACTTAGTCTCATAATTAAAAATTTTAAGTTAGAAAAGGGGACCGGATATGGACCTATGTGTAAACGACCTCGGATTTGAATTTTGATGATTCCAATAGCTCCATATGGTAATTTTGGGCTTAGGAGCATGTCCGGATTATTAATTGGAAGTCCATAGAGGAATTAGGCTTGAAATGCCGAAAGTTTTATTTTTAAGAAGTTTGACCGGGGGGGTGACTTTTTGATATCGAGGTCGGAATCCGATTCCGAAAATTGGAATACCTCTGTTATGTCATTTAGGACTTGTGTGCAAAATTTGAGGTCAGTCGGACGTGATTTGATAGGTTCCGGAGTTGTTTGTAGAAATTAAAAATTTCAAAGTTCATTAGGCTTGAATTGGGGCGTAATTCATGGTTTTAGCATTGTTTGAGGTTATTTGAGGATTCGACTAAGTTTGTATGATGTTTTAGGACTTGTTGGTATATTTGGTTGAGGTCCCGAGGGCCTCGGGTGAGTTTCGGATGGTTAACGGATCAAAATTTGAACTAGAACAGCTGCTGCAATTTCCTTCTGTTGGAAATTGCTTCTGCCAGATTCGAGCGTAGAAATCTCCTAGAAATCGAGCCCAGATGTGAGCCCAGATCGAGCCCAGGGTCGAGGGCCACGATCGAAGCCATGATCGAGCCCAGAGTCGAGGGCCACGATCGAAGACATGATCGAGCCCAGGGTCGAAGGTCGGGTCGAATACATAATCGAGGGCCAGGATCGAGAACCAGGATCGAGGGCCAGGATCCAGAACCAGGATCGAGGACCTCGATCGAAGGCCAAGATTGAGGTAGAACCGAGGTTGTCTGGGCATAATTATAAAAATAGGGAGTTCGTCCCATTTGCCATTTTTGACAAATTGGAGCTTGAGGAGAGGCGATTTTTGGTATATTTTCAAGGAAAACTTGAGGTAAGTCCCTTGTGATCATTTCTACACCATAATATTGAATTATCATCGAATAATCTGACTAGATTACATGATCTTGAGGTGTAAATCGGAGATTGAAACTTAGAAATTTGGAAATAAGATTTGTAGATTTGAGGGTCGAGTTGAGGTCGGATTTTGGTAAAATTGGTATGGGTGGACTTGTGATTGAATGGGCTTTCAGATTTTATAACTTTTGTCGAGTTCCGAGACGTGGACCCTACGGGCGATTTTTGAGCTAATTTTCGGATTTTTATGGAAAATCATTATTATCTTGTGGAATTAATTCCAATAAATGTTATTGACTAAAACGAATTATTTATGACCAGATTCGAGGCGTTTGGAGACCAATTCACGAGAAAAGGGCATTGCAGAATAAGAATTTCGCGGTTGGAGGTAAGTAACGAATGTAAATCTAGTCCTGAGGGTATGAAACCCCGGATTTCGTATCATTCTACTATTTTGAAGTGACGCACATGCTAGGTGACGGGCATGTGGGCGTGCACTGTTGGGGTTTTGTGAATTGGTTCGCCCCGTAGCAACTATAAAGTTGCATACTTTGTTGAAACCATATGATACTTCTATGTTTTAGAAAGAATTTCTGTAAATTGGGCTGAATGCCATGTTTGGGCCTTGCGCCAAAGCTGTTTGGACCCTTAGGGGCTGTTTCTTACCATCCTCTCACTGTTTTTGATTGAAAATCTATACTCAGTCATGTTTATACTTGTTTACCACATAACTCAGTTGTATGACTCTATTTTGATGCATATAAATGTTTTGGGCCGAATGCCCTATTTTACTGAAATGCCCGAGTGACTTGAGAGGTTTATGACTGAGTGAGGCCGAGGGCCTGATTTGTGAGGATGAGTGTAGATCGGGGCTGCCCGTCTGCAGCATATTTATGACTGAGTGAGGCCGAGGGCCTGATTTGTGAGGATGAGTATGGATCGGGGCTGCCCGCCTGCAGCATACTTTATTATTTTGGCACGTGAGATGTTCGTGCAGATTATAGCGATTGGGCTGAAAGAGCCCCTCCGGAGTCTGTACACACCCCCAGTGAGTGCACGTACCTACTGAGTGCGATTGCCGAGTGCCGAGTGCTGAGTGACTGGGAGGCATGAGCGATTGTGAGGTATGCCCGAGTGGCAAGAGTGATTGTGAGGTATGCCCGAGTGGCACGAGTGACTGTGAGGTTTGCCCGAGGGACTGTATATGAGTGATGTTTTGCCCGAGGGGCTGTTTATGATTTCATCATTTTTCCTCACCTTTGCATTTTTCCTCTATCTGAAAACTGTTGAAAAATATCTTTAAATGATTTTTACTGGAACTGGGTTAAACGAGATATTTTGATTTAAATCCTGATTTTTAAAAGCATGTGGTATTTTACTAAAATTTCCTGATATGAACGTTATATGCTTTATTGCTCGTCACTACTGCTCAGTCTTTATTTATTGTTGTTACTTACTGACTTGGCATACTCACGTTACTCCCTGCACCTTGTGTGCAAATTTAGGTGTAGCTGGACACGGTAGCGGTTATTGAGTGTTCTGGTTGCAGATTTTCTTGGAGATAGCAAGGTAGCTGTTTGGCGATCGCAGCCCCTGCTCTTCTCCCTCTTATATTCCTCTAGTTGTATTTAGCTATTTTTCGGGCTGAGTTAGCCATGATATTGTTAGACAGATTGTAGTATATGCTCATGACTAGTGACACTCCGATGTCGGGCTTTTCTTTTCCGCACTTCTGTTTTTCTTTAATTTGAACTCTTTAAATGGAGGTTTTATGTTAAATAACCTTAAAATTATCTTTGAAATGAAAATATCGGTTTGTTTTGGAAATGAGTCGGCTTGCCTAGCTCCACAATAGGCACCATCACGACAGAGGTTAGTTTGGGTCGTGACAGATTGGTATTAGAGCCTAGGTTACACAGGTATCACGAGTCATGAGCGGGTTTAGTAGAGTCTTGCAGATCGGTATGGTGACGTCGGTACTTATCTTCAGGAGGCTGCAGAACCTTTAGAAAACTCCACATTCTTGAATTCTTGTCGTGTGAATCTGTTAATTCTAGTAACTAAACATCTGCTATTTCATTCTCTCACAGATGGTGAGGACTCGTGCTACCGGTCAGGAGGGCCAGCTACCAGTACCACCAGCCAGGGCCGCGAGAGGCCGCGGTAGAGGCTGTGGTAAGGGCAGAGGTGCAGCCCGTACAGCAGTTGGGGCAGTACCTACATATCTACCTATTGTCCCAGATCAGGACCAAGTTCCAATTGTTGATGCACCATCTCAAGCACCACCTGTGCCTATTGTAATTCCAGGCATTCAGGAGGCCCTAGCTCAGATTCTGACAGTGTGTACTAGCCTTGCTTAGGCGGTCTCTATTTCGACGGCCGCAACCACTTCTCAGGCCAGGAGAGGCACTTTGACTCCCGTCGCTCGCACACCCGAGCAGGTTATTCAGGGACTTTAGACACCAGAGCTACCACCAGCCCAGTCGGTTGCTGTTGCTCAGGATTATGTGGTTCCTGCTATGCTTGAGGATGATCAGCGCAGGTTGGAGAGGTTTGGGAGACTCCAGCCACCACCTTTCAGTGGCACAGAGAGAGAGAGGACACTCAGGACTTTTTGGACAGGTGTTAGAGGATACTCCGTACTGCTGGTATTTTGGAGACTTGTAGGGTCTCATTCACTACCTTTCAGTTTTCTGGGGTTGCAATCAGATGGTGGGAGACTTACGAGAGGCGTAGGCCTGTTGGCGCTGCACCCCTTACTTGGCAGCAGTTCTCCGTGGTCTTTTTGGAGAAGTTCGTGCCTCGATCTCGCAGAAAGGAGTTGCATAGACAGTTTGAGCGGCTCTGCCAGGGTGATATGTCTGTGATGCAGTATGAGATGCGGTTCTCCGAGTTGGCCCGTCATGCTATCTAGTTGGTTCCCACAGACAGAGAGAGGATCATGAGGTTTATTGATGGCCTCACTTATTAGCTACAGTTGCTCATGACCAGGGAGCGGGTTTCGGGTGCTACCTTTGATGAGGTTGTCGACATTGCTTGGAAGATTGAGATGGTTCGCGGTCAAGAGAGGGTTGAGCGGGAGGCCAAGAGGCCTCGTGGTCATGGTGGATTCAGCGGTGCTCCTTTTGGGGGTCAGTTCCAGCACGGTAAAGGTCGTCATTTCAGACAGGCTCAGTCAGCTCGGCCATTTCATCGGGGTGCATCATCTAGCCATGTTTCTCACAGTTCTCATCAGGACCACTCATCACTTAGTGCCCTTCCAGTTCAGATTTCGTCGCGTGCTCCACCTGTTCAGGGCTCTTCCATGCCAGGTTCTTCTACCAGTCATCCCGGTGCTAGGGGTTCCCTTCAGCTTCCGCCGCCAGCACCAGGGAGTTGTTTTGAGTGTGGGGAGCTTGGGCATATGTGGAGGCAGTGTCCTCGTCATCATGGAGGTCTATCTCAGTAGAGGAGTCAGCCTCCGACTACAGCACCAGCTACCTCACCACCCGCCCAGTCAGCTCGGGGTGGAGGTCAGTCAGCTAGGGGTCGCCCTAGAGGGGGAGGCAGATCAGGGGGTGGTCAGGCCCGTTTCTATGCTCTCCCTGCCAGACCAGATGCTATTTCTTCAGATGCTGTGATTACAGGTATTGTCTCAGTTTGCCACAGAGATGCCTCAGTATTATTTGACCCTAGTTCCACGTATTCATATGTTTCCTCGTATTTTGCCCATTTTCTGGATATGCCACATGACTCCTTAGTTTCATCTGTACATGTATCTAATCCTGTGGGCGATACTATTATTGTGGACCACGTATAACGGTCATGTGCTGTGACTATTGGGGGTCTGGAGACCCGAGTTGATCTATTGTTGCTCAGTATGGTTGACTTTGATGTGATATTGGGTATGGATTGGTTATCTCCATGTCATGTTGTTCTAGATTGTCATGCTAAGACGGTGACGTTGACTATGCCGGGAATTCCGAGGGTTGAGTGGAGCGGTTCTATAGATTATGTACCAAGTAGGGTGATTTCATATATGAAGGCTCAGCGCATGGTTGAGAAGGGTTGCCTATCTTATTTGGCTTTTGTGAGGGATGTTAGTGTAGAGACCCCCGTCATTGATTATGTTCTAGTGGTACGTGATTTTTCGGATGTGTTTCCTGCAGACCTGCCGGGCATGCCACCTGACAGGGATATTGACTTTGGTATTGATTTGGTGCCGGGCACTCAGCCCAATTCCTATTCCACTGTATCGTATGGCACCGGCAGAGTTGAAGGATTTGAAAGAACAGCTTTAGGAACTCCTTGATAAGGGGTTTATTCGGCCTAGTGTGTCACCTTGGGGTGCACCAGTTCTATTTGTGAAGAAGAAGGATGGTTCCATGAGAATGTGTATTGATTACAGGCAGTTGAACAAGGTCACGGTCAAGAATAAGTATCCTTTACCTCGCATTGATGATTTATTCGATCAGCTTCAGGGAGCGAGGGTGTTCTCCAAGATTGATTTGAGGTCCGATTATCACCAGCTGAAGACTCGGGATTCAGATATTCTTAAAACAACTTTCAGAACCTGATATGGCCATTATGAGTTCTTGGTGATTTATTTTGGGCTGACCAATGCCCCAGCAGCGTTCATGCATTTGATGAATAGTGTATTTCAGCCCTATTTGGACTCATTTGTTGTTGTATTCGTTGATGACATCTTGGTGTACTCTCGTAGCCAGGAGGAGCACGCTCAGTATTTGAAGATTGTATTACAGAGATTGAGGGAGGAGAAGCTTTATGCAAAGTTCTCCAAATGCAAGTTTTGGCTCAGTTCAGTAGCATTCTTGGGGCACGTGGTGTCCAGTGAGGGTATTCAGGTGGATCCGAAGAAGTTAGAGGCGGTGCAGAGTTGGCCCAGACCGTCCTCAGCCACGGAGATTAGGAGTTTTCTTGGTTTGGCGGGTTACTACCATCGCTTTGTGGAGGGATTTTCATCTATTGCATCGCCCTTGACCAAATTGACCCAAAAGGGTGCCCCATTCAGGTGGTCGGATGAATGTTAGGAGAGCTTTCAGAAGCTCAAGACTACTTTGACCACAGCTCCAGTGTTAGTTCTGCCATCAGCTTCAGGTTCTTACACCGTGTATTGTGATGCCTCGATAGGCATTGGTTGTGTTTTGATGCAGGAGGGTAGGGAAATTGCCTATGCCTCATGCCAGTTGAAGACCCATGAGAAGAACTATCCTGTCCATGATCTTGAGTTAGCAGCCATTGTTCACGCCTTGAAGATTTGGCGCCATTATTTGTATGGGGTTCATTGTGAGATCTATACTGATCACCGGAGATTGCAGTATCTGTTAAAGCAGAAGGATCTTAATTTGCGTCAGCGGAGATGGTTGGATCTTCTTAAGGACTATGATATCACTATTTTGTACCATCCAGGGAAGGCCAATATGGTGGCTGATGATTTGAGTCGCCGGGCAGAGAGTTTGGGAAGTTTAGCATATCTTCCAGCAGCAGAGAGACCTTTGGCATTAGATGTTCAGACCTTAGCAGGCCAGCTTGTCATATTGGATATTTCGGAGCCTAGTCGTGTATTGGCTTATGTGGTCTCCAAGTCTTCTCTTTATGACCCTATCAGGGAGCGTCAGTATGATGACCCTCACTTGCTCGCTCTTCTGGACAGGGTTTGAAGAGGTGATGCTAGGGATGTGACTATTGGTGATGACGGGGTGCTGAGAATGCAGGGCCGGATATGTGTGCCTAATGTAGATGGGCTTCGAGAGCTAATTCTTGAGGAGGCCCACAGGTCGCGGTATTCCATCCATCCGGGTGCCGCGAAGATGTAACAGGATTTGAGGAAGCACTATTGGTGGAGGCGGATGAAGAAGGATATAGTTAGATTTGTGGCTCGGTATCTAAACTGTCAGCAGGTTAAGTATGAGCATTAGAGACCGGGAGGCTTGCTTCATAGGTTAGAGATCCCAAAGTGGAAGTGGGAGCGGATCACTATGGACTTTGTAGTTGGGCTCCCACGGACTACGAGGAAGTTCGACGCTATTTGGGTTATTGTGGATCGGCTGACCAAGTCCGCGAACTTCATTCCAGTTGTACTACTTACTTTTTAGAGCGGTTGGCTGAGATTTACATCTGAGAGATCGTTCGCCTGCATGGTGTCCCAGTTTCCATCATTTCAGATAGGGGTACTCAGTTCACATCGCAGTTTTGGAGGGCCGTGCAGCGAGAGTTGGGTACTCAAGTTGAGTTGAGCACAGCTTTTCACCCTCAGACGGACGGGCAGTCCGAGCGCACTATTCAGATATTTGAGGACATGTTGCGTGCTTGTGTCATTGACTTTGGGGGTTCATGGGACAAGTTTCTTCCACTCGCGGAGTTTGCATATAACAACAGTTATCAGTCGAGTATTCAGATGGCTCCGTACGAGGCTTTGTATGGGAGGAGGTGTAGATCTCCGGTTGGATGGTTTGAGCCGGGTGAGGCTAGGATCTTAGGTATAGACTTGGTCCAGGATGCATTAGATAAGGTGAAATTGATTCAGGAGCGGCTTCGCACGGCGCAGTCCAGGCAGAAGAGATACGCGGATAGGAAGGTCCGTGATATGTCTTTTATGGTTGGGGAGAAGGTTTTGCTGAAGGTATCACCAATGAAGGGTGTTATGAGGTTTGGGAAGAGGGGCAAGTTGAGCCCTCGGTTCATTGGGCCTTTTGAGGTGCTTCAGAGAATAGGGGAGGTGGCTTATAAGCTTGCCTTGCCACCCAGCTTGTCGAGTGTGCATCCAGTGTTTCATGTTTCCATGCTCCGGAAGTATATTGGAGATTTGTCCCATGTTTTGGATTTCAGCACGGTTCAGTTGGAGGGTGATATGACTTATGATGTGGAGCCGGTGGCTATTTTGGATCGACAGGTTCGAAGGTTGAGGTCAAAGGATATAGCTTCAGTGAAGGTGCAATGGAGAGGTCAGCCTGTGAAGGAGGCCACCTGGGAGACCGAGCGAGAGATGCGGAGCAGATATCCACACCTATTCGAGACTCCAGGTATGTTTCTAGACCAGTTCGAAGACGAACGGATATTTAAGAGGGGGAGGATGTAACGACCCGGCCGGTCGTTTCAAGAGTTATAACCTCGTTTTCCCCATTCCTACTTCTTTTTGTGTTATTCAGCTATATTATGTTATATTGGGTTAGTTGGTTCGAGTCAGGAAGGAACTCGGAGTGAAATGAGACACTTAGTCTCATAATTAAAAATTTTAAGTTAGAAAAGTGGACTGGTTATGGACCTATGTATAAACTACCTCGGATTTGAATTTTGATGATTCCAATAGCTCCGTACGGTGATTTTGGGCTTAGGAGCGTGTCCGGAATATTATTTGGAAGTCCGTAGAGGAATTAGGCTTGAAATGCCGAAAGTTTTATTTTTGAAAAGTTTGACCGGGGGGTTGACTTTTTGATATCGGGGTCGGAATCCGATTCTGAAAATTGGAATACCTCTGTTATGTCATTTAGGACATATGTGCAAAAATTGAGGTCAATCGGACGTGATTTGATAGGTTCCGGAGTTGTTTGTAGAAATTAGAAATTTCAAAGTTCATTAGGCTTGAATTGGGGCGTAATTCATGGTTTTAGCGTTGTTTGAGGTGATTTGAGGATTCGACTAAGTTCGTATGATGTTTTAGGACTTGTTGGTATATTTGGTTGAGGTCTCGAGGGCCTCGAGTGAGTTTCGGATGGTTAACGGATCAAAAATAGAACTAGAACAGCTGCTGCAATTTCCTTCCGTTGGAAATTGCTTCTGCCATATTCGAGCCCAGAAATCTCCCAGAAATCGAGCCCAGATGTGAGCCCAGATCGAGTCCAAGGTCGAGGGCCACGATCGAAGCCATGATCGAGCCCAGAGTCGAGGGCCACGATCAAATCCATGATCGAGCCCAGGGTCGAAGGTCGGGTCGAAGACATAATCGAGGGCCAGGATCGAGAACCAGGATCGAGGGCCAGGATCGAGAACAAGGATCGAGGGCCAAGATCGAGGCAGAACCGAGGTTGTCCGGGCATAATTATAAAAATAGGGACTTCGTCCCATTTGTCATTTTTGACAAATTGGAGCTTGAGGAGAGGCGATTTTTGGTATATTTTCAAGGAAAACTTGAGGTAAGTCCCTTGTGATCATTTCTACTCCATAATATTGAATTATCATCGAATAATCCGACTAGATTACATGATTTTGAGGTGTAAATCGGAGATTGGAACTTAGAAATTTGGAAATAAGATTTGTAGATTTGAGGGTCGAGTTGTGGTCTAATTTTGGTAAAATTGGTATGAGTAGACTCGTGGTTGAATGGGCTTTTGGATTTTTTAACTTTTGTCGAGTTCCGAGATGTGGGCCCCACGGGCGATTTTTGAGCTAATTTTCGGGTTTTTATGGAAAAATCATTATTATCTTGTGGAATTAATTCCAATGAATTTTATTGACTGAAACCAATTATTTATGACCAGATTTGAGGCGTTTGGAGACCAATTCACGAGGAAAGGGCATTACACAATAAGAATTTCGCGGTTTGAGGTAAGTAACGATTGTAAATCTTGTCCTGAGGGTATGAAACCCCGGATTTCGTATCATTCTACTATTTTGAAGTGATGCACATGCTAGGTGACGGGCGTATGGGCATGCACTGTTGGGGATTTGTGACTTGGTCTGCCCCGTAGCAACTGTAAAGTTGCATACTTTGTTGAAACCATATGATACTTATATGTTTTAGAAAGAATTTCTGTAAATTGGGTTGAATGCCATGTTTGGGCCTTGCGCCAAAGCTGTTTGGACCCTTAGGGGCTGTTTCTTACCATCCTCTCACTGTTTTTGATTGAAAATCTATACTCAGTCATGTTTATACTTATTTACCGCATAACTCAGTTGTATGACTCTATTTTGATACATATAAATGTTTTGGGCCGAATGCCCTGTTTTACTGAAATGCCCGAGTGGCTTGAGAGGTTTATGACTGAGTGAGGCCGAGGGCCTGATTTGTGAGGATGAATGTGGATCAGGGCTGCCCGCTTGCAGCATATTTATGACTGAGTGAGGCCGAGGGCCTGATTTGTGAGGATGAGTGTTTATCGGGGCTGCCCGCCTGCAGCATACTTTATTATTTGTTCACGTGAGATGTCCGTGAAAATTATAGAACTTGGGCTGAAGGAGCCCCTACGGAGTCTGTACACACCCCCAGTGAGCACACGTACCTACTGAGTGCGAGTGCCGAGTGCTGAGTGACTGGGAGGCATGAGCGATTGTGAGGTATGCCCGAGTGGCAAGAGTAATTGTGAGGTATGCCCGAGTGGCACGAGTGACTGTGAGGTTTGCCCGAGGGGTTGTATATGAGTGATGTTTTGCCCGAGGGGTTGTTTATGATTTCATCATTTTTCCTCACCTTTGCATTTTTCCTCTATCTGAAAACTGTTGAAAAATATCTTTAAATGATTTTTACTGGAACTGGGTTAAACGAGATGTTTTGATTTAAATCCTGATTTTTAAAAGCATGTAGTATTTTACTAAAATTTCCTGATATAAACGTTATATGCTTTATTGCTCATCACTACTGCTCAGTCTTTATTTATTGTTGTTACTTACTGACTTGGCATACTCACGTTACTCCTTGTACCTTGTGTGCAGATTTAGGTGTAGCTGGACACGGTAGCGGTTATTGAGTGTTCTGGTTGCAGATTTTCTTGGAGATAGCAAGGTAGCTATTTGGTGATCGCAGCCCTTGCTCTTCTCCCTCTTATATTCCTCTAGTTGTATTTAGCTATTTTTCGGGCTGAGTTAGCCTTGATATTGTTAGACAGATTGTAGTATATGCTCATGACTAGTGACACTCCGATGTCGGGCTTTTCTTTTCCGCACTTTTGTTTTTCTTTAATTTGAACTCTTAAAATGGAGGTTTTATGGTAAATAACCTTTAAATTATATTTGAAATGAAAATATCAGTTTGTTTTGGAAATGAGTCGGCTTGCCTATCTCCACAATAGGTGCCATCACGACAAAGGTTAGTTTGGGTCGTGACAGCAGTACAGAGTGAATTAGGGACCCGTGTAGAGCTCAGCACAGCCTATCATCCGCAGACCGACGGGCAGTCAGAGCGGACAGTTCAGATTTTGGAGGATATGCTCAGGGCATGTGTGATTGACTTTGGAGGTCAGTGGGATCGTTTCCTGCCTTTGGCCGAGTTTGCTTATAATAACAATTACAAATCTAGCATCGAGATGGCTCCATTTGAGGCTTTATATGGCCGTCGATTCATGAGCGACTTCATACAGCACAGTCCAGACAGAAGAGTTACGCGGATCAGAAAGCGCGTGATTTATCATTTATGGTAGGTGAAAAAGTTCTCTTGAAGGTTTCGCCGATGAAGGAAATTATGAGATTCGGGAAGAAGGGCAAGTTGAGCCCAAGGTTTATAGGCCCATTTGAGGGTTGAGACGAGTTGGGGAGGTTGCTTATGAGCTTACATTGCCTCCCAGTCTATCGGGAGTTCATCCGGTTTTCCATGTATCTATGCTCCGGAAGTATCATGCTGACCTATCATATATGTTGGACTTCAGCACAGTTCAGCTAGATAAGAGTTTGGGTTATGAAGAAGATCCATTTGCCATTGTTGATAAACAAGTTCGCCAGTTGAGGTCCAAGAGGATTTCTGCAGTAAAGGTCCAATGGAGGGGCCAGCCAGTCGAGGAAGCGACTTGGGAGGCCGAGGAGGACATGCGGAGCAAATATCCACACTTATTTAGCACTCCAGGTATTATTCTAAACCCGTTCGAGGATGAACGTTTGTTTAAGAGGTGGAGAATGTAATAACCCAACCGGTCATTTTAACTTTTAGAAACCCGTTTCCTAAAATAAAACTCCCCGAACATGCTTTTATTAATTTATGGCTCGCGGGGATGGTTGGTTCGGGATTTGGAAGTGTGTGGGTTGAAATCGGAACACTTGGTTCCTTTCGTATGTGATTTTGGACTTGGGCGTATATCCAAATCGGGTTTTGGATAACCCGGGAGCGTTTTGATGCTTAATAGTAAAACTCAACTATTTGAAGGTTTAAAATTCATTAAATTTGGTTTGGAGTAGGATTTTGAGTAATTGAAGTCTGTTTGGAATTCCGAGTTTGGGAATAGTTCTGTATAGTGATTTAAGACTTGTACGCAAATTTTCGTGTCATTCCGAATAGTTTAAGTATATTTCGGCACATTGGAAGTAAATTGAAGAACTTGAAATTCTTAGTTTGAATCAATTTGGTTTAGGGTATGATTCTTATATTTGATGTTGTTTTACGCGTTCCGAGAGTTTGAGCGAGTCCGTTTTATGATTTCAAACCTGTTGGTATGTTCGGGCGGCCCCGAGTGTTAACCGGACGAGGCTCAGATCAATTTTGGAATTTTGAAGAAGAGCTAAAGCTTTCTGCTTCTGGTACGTTCACACCTGTGCTTGGACAGCCGCAGGTGCGACTCTCGCAGATGCGAGGTTTGTGCGCAGAAGAGAAAAAAAAGAGAAGGGGAGGTTTGCCATCGCAGGTGCAAAATCTCGGGCGCACCTGCGAACGTGCAGGTGCGAGCATTTTTCGCATATGCGAGGCTTGGCAAGCGAGGGAAAACTCGCACTTGCGAGGCTTTTCCGTAGGTGCGGAAGACGCATGTGCGGTACCTATTCCGCATGTGCGAAAATCACTGTTGGGCAGAATGGTTAAAAGTCGGAGCTCAGACATTTTGAGCCCATTTTTCCTCCATTTTCGGGCGATTTTAGAGCTTTTGAGAAGGGGGTTTCAACTAGCAATTTAAAGGTAAGTTAATTCCATACCTCTTGAGTTAAATACATAGATTATAGGTGGATTATAACTAGTAAATCTTAGAAATCAAAGATTTAGATGAAAACCCTAGATTTTTATAAAAGTGAGATTTTAACCACGAAAATAGTTATGGAATTGGGTAGAAATTATATAATTAAGTTCTTGAGATTATGGGTAACGTTTTCATCCAAAATTTTCCAGAATCCGAGCACGTGGGCCCGGGGTGAATTTTAAAAAATTTACCATTTTGGATAAGGTAATTTATTTAATAGATAAATTTCGAATCATTTAGCATATATTAATTATTGTGCATAATATTTGGATAGTTTCGGATCTTTCGGCGTCGAATCAAGAATTCAACGCGACGTGGTAATCGGAAAGTGGACTTTGAGATGAGGTAAGTCTCTTGTCTAATCTTGTGAGGGAAACATTACCCAATAGGGATTAAATTGAATAATTGTTGCTAATTCCGGGGGCTATGTACGCATGAGGTGACAAGAGTTTAAAGGATTTTAATATTGTGAATTGTTAGATAAAGATTTTAAGGGATGGAAATCTCATATGCTTGATTTTCTGTTTAAATTAATTAATTGTTAAAAGAAATTGTTCTTCCTCCCGAATTTATCTTATAATAAATATACTCTCCTTTCGGAGGTACATAAGAAAATGTCCTCCTTTCTTGTGGAGCGGGCCGAACGCCTCGGCAGGATAGATGCATCTATGGATCGCGACGCACGTCCCTTGGCAGTGTACACGACACTCTGGATCGGGCCGTACGTACTCGGCAAAAATCGTGCTTAATAATAATAATTACACGATACTTGAATAGTTATTTCAAGCTTGCGAAGCTAATTGATAAATTGGAGAATCCTTGAAATTTAATGAATTATTATTCCTGCTTGTTAAGGAATTAATTGTTATTCCTGTAAATGAGATTAATTGATAAAATTGAAATTATTTGAATTTAAGGAATTTAATTAATATATTGAGAATTGTTGCATTTGAAGGAATATGATTATTTTCGCTGGTTAAATAAATTATTGTAAATTCTGTGAATTATGCTGATTTAAATATTCTAGTTGTATTTCAGTTATTATTATTGACCCATAGTGAGTGTCAAAGTTGGCCATCTCGTCTTTACCACTTAGAGATTAGGCTTGATACTTACTGGGTACACGTTGTTTACGTACTCATACTACACTTGTTGCACTATTTGTGCAGGACCTGAGGCAAGTACTAGTGGAGGGCCTATCGCCTTACACCCACATTATCTAGGGGCATAGTGGTGAGCTGCCTTTCTGAGTCGTTCTGCAGCTACTAGTGTCTCTCCTTGTATTTTTTTTTATTCTGTCTAGTTTTATTTCAGACAGTATTTGAGGTTTTGTATAATCTACTAGATGCTCATACACTTATGACACCAGGTCTTGGCACACACATTGGTAGAATTTGGTGTTTTATTATTTTTCTTGGTTTTAAATTTTGTCAATGTATGCTTAATTTATTAAGTTGGCATGCCTAGTTGTAGTGTTGGGCGTCATCACGACCTATAGGTGAAATTGGGTCGTGACAATTCTTATTGCTAAACTTATCATATTCTATAATTTATGACTCCATATGTAAAGTGTATCGTCTCTTCACATCACCCTCGTATATAATCAACCTTATTTAACTTGAGAGCAAACCTTATTTATCAATCGTGAACACAAACGTGCAAGTATTGGAAGTTGTGCCATTCTTTAGGTCGAAATATTCTTATCATTTTGCAACTATATATTATGGTACCTTGTTGAACTATTCGTATATAACTATCCCTCATTATACAGACGCTATATTGCTTCTGATTCGTCAGACCATTCGTACGTAATGTTTAATTAACATCTAGACATCTTGTTACATATAAAGGACAAGAAACTTTCGGAAGGCTCTATTTACTCCTTAAGAATACATGAAACTGTGATCAACACAATCCATTTCAATATTCATATGACTATACTCGTGAACGGGCCTTAATTATCGGTATAGTATTATACAAAGCCTCGTCCCCTTGAATTCCTTATAAGGGCAACATAACTTACGGAATCATGCCAAAGAAAATAAAGGAAAACCTTACATACCTCATAATATCCAATCCAATTCTCAAGCTAACTTAACCTATATCTCATTTGTCTACAAGCAATGAACAATACTTTCGTCACATTACGAATGCCATAACTTATTGCATTGGAGCGACACACTTTATTCTACGATAAAAAGAACATCACCTTCCCTGTTTATATGACTTTCCACAAGTCACAACAGCCAACAATAGCCCAAACAATATCAACAATACTCATAATAAGCCTTTCAAAACAGTTTAACAATCCCAACGAGTGGCAAGCTCGGTTTGTACCTAAACAACTAAAGTTTTAAACCCCTTCCTTCCTGAATTTATAAACAACATTAACCGCCAAATATCCAATTATACCTACTAAATTTCAGCCACAATACAACTTTAAAACGACCCCATAGCAGTCCTACAAGTTTAGCAACTCGAAACTTCCTTTTCATATTACTAAAACACGTTTCTGACTTGTCTTTTCTTTCAAATCGGGCAACACAATCAACAGTACATAATTAAGCTTCTTCTCATATAAAACAACCATGAATTAAACTTGAAATTAAGTTCACAACCAGCCAACAATGACGTCACAACAAATAACATACTACTCTTTCGAAACTCGCAAGTTCTAGTCTTTATGATCAATCTACAACTCGTAGAAGCTTACATAAGGGAAAGAGATGCATAAAATTACCTTGGAATAAGTATTACCCATGAAACCTAGTCTTTCTTTATCCAAAACCAGTCCCCCAACACAGCTACAAGAAGGAGAAAGGGAAATTAGCAAGTTGTTCGGGTTTTTCGGCACTAGAATCACTTCGTATCACCCAAAATTACCTAGGGTTTGTGTGGAATATTTGGGGGAGGAGTTGAAAGGTTTCAATCTAAAGTTCTTAGTCTGAAATATGAGTGAAAGAAATGATATAATTCAGCCCTTAAAATTCTCCTTGGCCGCCCCTTTTTGGGGAATATATTTGGTCCCTTTATTTAAACAAGTAGGTGACACACCTACTTGTCACCCACCCGTATGTGCAATCTTGTAAAAATATGAATATCTATCTACTCCGATGTCGTATCGATGAACGTTTTAATACATTAGAAAATAGACTTGTATATCTTCAATTTGATAGGTGGATCACCCCGTAATTCTTATTATATTGAGAGAAAAACTCTGCTATATTTTACCTAAGTTTCAGCACATTTATGAATGTAACTTGTGATTACCTTTACCAACTTTTATTCAGTTAAGTCTTCCTTTACTCTTCATTAATTACGCGTGGTGGGAGGATACTTTTTCTAAAATAAAAAAAAGAAATATGTTTGGTTTTAAATTAGTATGGAGAGAGAATCTAAATTAGTAAAAGTTGATGTTGCAATTGAGAGATAGAGGACACTTTTGACAAAATCATAGATGCATTTTGGGAAGAAGGAAGAGCTGAGGATGGCGAGAAAATAATACAAGTCATGATCGAGAAAGGTCTGAAACTTAATGAGTTCAACTATATAATAATACTAATAAACGCAGGTCAAATACATTTAGCTAAGAAAATGATGGATTATATGAGAGAAAAGAGTATGAAGCATATAGTATATATATATATATATATATATATATATATATATATATATATATATACTATCAGCCACACATAAATAATCTATTAATACTATAACAAACAACGTCATCTATGTTACTATATTTCATCTACTAATAATACATGACCAAACCTCTTGGATTGAGTAGCGCAACAACAAAAAGAAAAAAGAAAAGAAGATAGTACAACTACAACCTAAAATGGATCAAATTACCTTATAAGCATATACATATTTTCCCAATAGAGTTGAATATGGGTAAGGTGAATACGTGGAGAAATGCGGGGATCTTAAAATTCGAGTTCAATTCAAGGTGGATTCTGTCAAATCAATAATATCTACTCCATTTGATTGGTGGTATAAAGGCAGAGTTACTCCGTTGGGGGCTGTTGTGCTAGGGGACTTGTGTCTTTTGGCCCGTTCGGGCAGTGCATTTTAGATTTGAGCATAGTGGGTAACTTTCGAAAGGGTTATAATGAGATTCCCGTGCTTGTCACATGATAGATGTGGTGTGTTGGGAGGGATTTAGATTTATATGTACGAGGTGGCAGTTCATTCTTGAAAGGAAGATCGCGAATTCTGAACAGAATGGTCAGTGTTATATATTTAGGTGAATGTTATAGTTGCTCGGTAATCCCTGAGAAGGGTGTGCGGTTGAAAGGAGCATTATGTTTTGAGTTACAGATGTTCATTGGTATTACGGTACTCTCCTGGTTGATAGACTAGTGATATTCAAATTATTGATATTATTGGCACGTGAGTTGTCCGTGCGAGTTCAGATATTGATACTATAGCACGTGAGTTGTCTGTGCGAGTGATGTTAATGTGAGCTCTAGAAGAGCTGGTTACTGTTATTAAATTAGTGTGTATTTGTTCTACTATATATAGTGAGCTTATAGCATTACAGTTGTGGTGGTGCTTGTTGAACTTACAATATGGTTCTCTTCCTTGAGATATTTCCTATATTTTGGTACACGGATTGCGCAGTTGTGGCTTGAGTTATAATGATGTGGCGTGTCTGTGGGATAGTTGTGTTTAATAAAATAAGGTCATTGGACCAAGAATGGGTACTATCAGGTTTGATTAAGGTATATTCGGGAGGATAATATTGAAAGTCGGTTTAGAAAGTGATTATGGTTCTGGTTGGGGCGAGAGAGCTCCATGACTTGTTGCTCTGATAAGGGGTCATGAGATTTCTGCATGTTTCTTTTATTATCAACAGTGTACGAAGGTTTTGGAACGAGGTTTGGCTTGATATGAGGTTTAATACTAGTACTTGGATGGTTTGGCATAATTAATATGATTGTGATCGGGAATGGTGTTGTGAGCATCTGAGTTGTGTAGTATGTAGTGTTATTATATCTAGGGTTATGACTATGTCTTGATACAGCTTGTTCATACTTATACGGTGTGTGAGATTTAGATCTTGGAAAGAATTCTGGGTGTTAGAAATTGGGCTCCAAGTTTTGGGCTAAGGTTAAATTAATGATTTTCAGTTGTGTTATGTTGTCAGGCCTATATAGAATAGGGTGGCGTGGGATCACCCTAGGTATGTGCATGGTAAGGAGGAACAGTGATTTAAAGGCTTAGGAACAACTCTTGGCACGTTCGAGAACGAACGTATGTTTAAGTAGGGGAGATTGTAACGACCCGATCGGTCGTTTTGAGCATTTACGCTCCTTTCAACTATTTGAAGTCTTGAACAACTTCCTACGAGGTATTATGACTTGTGTGAATTGTCGGTTTTGGTTTTAAGGTATTTCGAAGTTAGCTTGGAATAATAAATTTCATGTTGGAAGCTTAAAATGAAATAGTTGACCGGATATTGACTTATGTGTAAACGACCCCGGAATAGAGTTTTGATGATTCCAATAACTCCGTATGGTGATTTTGGACTTAGAAGCATGTCCAGAAAATTATTTAGAGGACCGAAGGCCGAGGGCCTGGACAGAACTGTAAGTTATAAAGCAGGGGACTTCGTCCCATTTTCCATTTTTGTCAAATTGGAGCTTGGGGAGAGGCGATTTTTGGAAGATTTTCAGAGAAAACATCGGGGTAAGTGTTCTTAACTCAATTAGGGTTAGATTACCCGAATCCATCATTTATTTTCACCATTTAATTAGTGTTTTGAGATTGAAATTTGGGAAAATTTTAGAAACCTCATGGAAACGAATTTTTGAGATTTCGGTGTCGATTCGGAGTCGGATTAGAGTGAAACTGGTATGGTTGGACTCGTAATTGAATTGGATTGTCGGATTTTATGAGTTTTTCCGGATTCAGAGACGTGGGCCCCACAGGCAATTTTTGAGTTAAAATTTGGATTTTTATGCAAATTTAGCATTTTCTTATGGAATTAATTCCAATAATTTTATTGATTGAATCGAATTATTTGTGGCTAGATTCGAGGCGTTTAGAGGTCAATTCACGAGGAAAAGGCATGCCGGAGTAAAGAATTACACGGGTTGAGGTAAGTAACACTTCTAAACTTGGTTCTGAGGGTATGAATCCCTGAATTTGGTATGATATAAATTGTTTGGAGGTGACACTCACGATAGGTGACGATCATGTGGACGTGCACCATTTTAGGAAATTGAGCTGAGGCTCATGTGGACGTGCAGTTGTAAGATTAATGAATCATGATATTATCTGAACATTCTCTACGTGTTAGAGAAATTGAGCTGAGGCTCCTATTAAAGATCATGTTTAGGCTACATGCCAATATTTTAGGACCCATGAGGTCGTGTTGTTGTTGAATTAATTGTTCAAAAATATATATTTCACACTCAGTAATAATTGTCCAGTGTGAAGATATTTATGGGATTGAGCTGCGCAATGCAGCAGGCCATAATGGCTTTATAAATCATTATTATATGGATCGGGGCTGCCCGCCTGCAGCAGGCCTTATAGGCTTTACTATTTTATAGATCGGGGCTGCCCGCCTGCAGCAGGCCTTATATGCTTTGTTATTATACGAATCGGGAATGCCCGCCTGCAGTAGGCCATATTGGCTTTGTATTACGCTTGGGCTGAAGGAGCCCCTCCAGAATCTGTACACACCCTAGTGAGTGTAGATGATTATGTATTTTCCAGATGGATTTCCCAGAGCATGGACTTGCCTTATGTATTTGTATTGTAATGAGTTTACCTGGACATGGATCTTGTCCGTATAATTTATATTTGGGGATAAATTATCCCAGGGCTGGATTGGCCTTATACGGTACTGGTGACTGGTTGCCAGCCGATGTGTATTTATATATGAGTTGGAACACCCCTGGGCTAGATTGGCCATAAACAGTACCGAGTGAGCAATTTGTGACAAGTATTTACATGAGGTCTTTTTACTGAGATGTCATATTCTTCATATCATGCAGTATTGATCTATTTCACTTGTACTGAGTTTAACTGTTAAATTTGAAAGCATGTCTACGTTTTGTACCATTATTTATACTGGACTGTACCTACGGAGCTCGTCATTGCTTTCAGCCCAGAGGTTAGTCTTGTTACTTATTGAGTTAGTTGTACTCATACTACACTCTGCATCTCGTGTGCAGATCCAGGTACTCTCGGATATGACGGCAGTTAGAATTCAAAGTTCTTTCCGTTGGAGACTATCAAGGTAGCTGCTTGAAGACCGCAAACTTGATTCCCTTCCTGTTTAGTTATTGTACTGTTCTATATTTCAGACAGTGATTTTTACCAGTTGGACTTTGTATTCATTTAGATGCTCATTGTGATGACCCAAAATGTCATCTTTAAATTTAATAATTAATTTTATGTTCTAAGACCTCGAAAAGCAATATTTATCATTCCTCGACTTGCGTACGCAGTCCATAAAATTTTTCGAAAAGTTTTCAGGTGAAAAATGGATTAAAATATGAATTAGAGGTTTAAAACTCAACTAAGTTGACTTTGGTCAACATTTTGAGCAAACGGACTCGGATAAGTATTTTAACAGTTCTGGTAGGTCCGTATCGTGATTTGAGACTTAGGTGTATGCCCGGAATCAAATTTCGAGGTACTAAGTCCGAGATACGGAATTTTGATGAAAAGAATTAAAAGTTTAAGTTCAAATAGTGACCGGATATCGAATTATGTGCAAATGACCCCGGAATAGAGTTTTGATGATTCCAACAACTCCGTATGGTAATTTTGGACTTAGGAGCGTGATCGAAATTTTATTTGGAAGTCCATAGTGAAATAAGGCTTGAAATGACTAAAATAGAAATTTAAAGTTTAGAAGTTTGACCGGGGAGTTGACTTTTTGATATCAGGGTCGGAATCAAGTTCTGAAAATTTTCACAGCTCTGTTATGTCATTTATGACTTGGGTGCAAAATTTGAGGTCAATCGGACTTGATTTGATAGGTTTCGACATCGAATGTAGAAGTTGGAAATTCTAGGTTTAATTAAGATTGAATTGGAGCATGATTCGTGATTTTAGCGTTGTTTGATGTGATTTGAGGTTTCAAATAAGTTCGTATGATATTTTAGGACTTGTTGATGTATTGGGTTGAGTTCCCGAGAGCCTCGGGTGAGTTTCGAATGGTTAACGGATCAAAAGTGGGACTTAGCTGCTGCAATTTTTCTGCTGGAAATGCTGTCAAAATCGGGATGCCTGCCAAAATCGGCCTGCCTGTCAAAATCGGGCTGCCTGCCAAAATCGGCCTGCCTGTCAAAATCGAGCTGCCTGTCAAAATCGGACTCCCTGTCAAAATCGGGCTCCCTGTCAAAATCGGACTCCCTGACAAAATCGAGCTCCCTGTCAAAAATCAGACTCCCTGTCAAAATCGGACTCTCTGACAAAATCGAGCTCCCTAACAAAATCGAGCTCCCTGTCAAAATTGGACTCCCTGACAAATCGAGCTCCCTGACAAATCGAGCTCCCTCACAAAATTGAGCTCCCTGACAAATTGAGCTCCCTCACAAAATCGAGCTCCCTCACAAATCGAGTTCCCTGACAAAATCGAGCTCCCTGACAAATCGAGCTCCCTTACAAAATCGAGCTCCCTAACAAATCTATGAGTTATAAAAACAGGGGACTTCGTCCCATTTGCCTTTTTGACGAATTGGAGCTTGAGGAGAGACGATTTTAATATATATTCAAGGAAAAATATTTAGGTAAGTGATTCTAACTTGGATTTGGTCAATATACACGAATATATCATTGTTTTCACCATTTAATTAGTGTTTTGAGATTGAAATTTGGGAAATTTTAGAAATCTCATAGAAACGAATTTTTGAGATTTCGGTGTCGATCCGGAGTCGAATTTGAGTGAAACTGGTATGGTTGGACTCGTAATTGAATGGGATGTCGGATTTTGTAAGTTTCGTCGGATTCCGAGATGTGGGCCCCACGGGCAATTTTTGAGCTAATTTCGGATTTCATTGAAAAATATAATATTTTCTTATGAAATTGATTTCTATAATTTTCGTTGACTGTATCGAATTAATTATGACTAGATACGAGTCGATCGGAGTCGGAAAACCGAGAAAAAAGCATAATACTTGATTAAATTGGAGCAAGTCGAGGTAAGTGACTTGTCTAACCTTGTGTGTGGGAATTTTCCCCTAGAATTGATATTGATGTGATTATTAAAATGTGTTGAAAGTCGTGTACATGAGGTGACGAGTCTGTAGACGGGCTAAATGTGAAAGATTATATTTTAAAATTGTGTAGTTCACTGTTGCGCATTTATTAAATTATTTTATCTTGTTATATTCTTCATTATTGGTCTAAGATATATACTTTAAATTGTTTGACCTTTTCCTGCTAATTGTTATACCTGTTTAGTTGTAACTTGATTTCTTTTACTCTGTGCATTATTTGAAGGGTGATTTTCTTTAAATTAGATATTATTAATATGAAGTATTTGACATTTTTAAATTTGATATTGAATGCAACGTATTAAAGATTTTTAAATATTATTTTCCTGAATTATTTATTCTTGAATATTTTTGTCCTCATTGTGATGGAGCCGTGAGCTCTTTATTGTGGAAAAATATTATTGTTGAATTATTTTGACAAGATAAATTATTTGAGCACTTGAGGTGCAAATTGTGATATATTGTGATATTGATACGCATGCGGTGGTATAAGGTCTGGGTATTGAAATGCATGCGGTGAGATAAGGGTGGCTTGATACACGTGGCTAGTAGGGGAAACTACTAGAAGTCATGCGGTGTGATAAGGATGGCTAAAATGCGGGATGCTATTTCGAAAAAAATATTTTCTTTAAAATAAATTGTGAAGGCTCCCGCGGTGAGATAAGGAAATGTGATATTGTAAATTTATTTATGGTTTGGGACTACGAGGCGGTACCTCGGGAGTCCCCTTGTTGATATTGATTTATGGCCGCAGTTGCCTTGATTATTTGTTGTGATTTTCTTAATGTTGAAAGGAAATTTTGCTTTGTTTCCACGAGATATCATTTGCCATTATTTTGCGTAATTAAATTGTGACATATTACTTGATTCATTTCCAATGTCATTTTATTTTACTATATTGTTAAACATTTTATCATGCCATTATTATATTCCAGTAGGGCCTCACTTGACCTCGTTACTACTCTACCGAGGTTAGGCTTGGCACTTACTAGGTACCGATGTGGTGTACTCATACTACGCTTCTGCACATCTTTTTGTGCAGATCCAGGTACATCTTACCAGCCTAGACGTCAGTGTGTTACCTGCGCACGGAGACTTCGAGGTATATCTGTCAGTGTCCGCAGACTCCGGAGTCCCTATCTATCATTTTATGTTGCTTCCTTATATTTTATTTAGACCTTGATATATAGAGACATTGAGAATAATTTCTTAGAAGCTTGTAATTTATTTCTTCCGGGTTTTGGGAGTTGAAATTGTTTGAATTGTAGTTTATTTATTTTAGATATTTATTATTATTCCGCATTGTTAGGCTTACCTAGTTTTAGAGACTAGGTGCCATCACGACATCCTACGGAGGGAATTTGGGGTCGTGACAAGTTGGTATCAAAGCACTAGGTTCATAGGTGTAATGAGTCAGAAGCAGGTTTAGTAGAGTCTTGCGGATCGGTATGGAGACATCTGTACTTATCTTCGAGAGGCTATGGAAGTGTTAGGAAATATTCACTTCTCTGATTCCTTATCGTGCGCCTTTGTTGATTTCAAAGTTCTAAACAATTGTCTTTCTATTCTCTCACAGATGGTGAGGACACGCACAACTAGATCTGATGATCAGACACTCGCGCCCTCTGTTGGAGCCGCAAGAGGACGGGGTCGGGGCAGAGGCCGAGGAAGACCACGTGGTGCAGCCAGAGCACCTGCACGAACTGCTGCACCAGAGCCACCAGTAGCTCCAGTTGGAGAGCAGGCACCTGAGACGCCTGTTACTACTCCTGCACTTCAGGAGACTCTTGCCCAGTTTTTGAGCATGTTTGGCACTTTAGCTCAGGCAGGATTAATTCCACTTGCTCCTGCCACATCTCAGGATGGGGGAGGAGCGCAGACTCCCGCCACCTGTACTCCAGAGCCACGTGCCCAAGTTGACCATGCCCCAGAGGTTATACCAGTGCAACAAGTTGTCCCAGTTCGGCCTGATATTAGGACAACAGTTTCAGAGGGGGAGCAGCTCAGGCTCGAGAGGTATAAGAAGTACCACCCTCTCACTTTCAGCGGTTTAGCTTTAGAGGATGCTTAGGGTTTTCTGGAGGAATGTCACTGTATCCTTCGTACTATGGGTATTGTGGATTCCAGAGGGGTTTCTTTCACGGCATTCCAGTTTATAGGAGCAGCCTACCAGTGGTGGTGGGCATATAAGTTGGATAGTCCCGCTGAGGCATCTTCACTCACTTGGACTCAATTTTCGGATATGTTCTTAAGGGAGTATGTTCCTCAGAGTCTTAGGGATGCATGGGGCGCAGAGTTTGAGAAGTTGCACCAGGGTTCTATGACCGTGTCAGAGTATGCGGTCCGATTCAGTGATTTGGCTAGGCATGCACCAGCCTTAGTTGCTACTGTTCGAGAGCGGGTTCGCAGATTTATTGAGGGTCTTCACCCTAGTATCAGATATAGTATGGCCCGAGAGCTAGAGATGGACATCACATACCAACAGGTGGTGTCAATTGCTAAAAGATTGGAAGGTATGCAGACTCGGGAAAGGGAAGAGAGGGAAGCTAAGAGACCCCGAGATTCTGGAACATATACTAATTCTCGTGCCCCAGTTGCAACCCATCATGGTAGAGGTTATGTGATTCATCCTATTTGTTTAGCACTTCTAGCTTCCAGTGGTATTCCGACTACTCCCAGACCTCAGGTTCCATATTATGCACCACTAGTGTCTTCTGTACCTCCTGTACGGGGTGCTTTCAGCGGACAGTCTAGTCGATCAGGCCCGAGCCAGGCGCAACAGCCACATCCTCTGAGGGCTTTGTTTTTAGTGTGGTGACACTCGTCATATCATGAGGGATTTCCCCATACTTATGAAGGGTGCACCTCCACGAATTTCTCAGGCCCCACCTATTCCACAGGGTCCTCAGGCTTCTCAGGCCATGATTACTGCACCAGTTGTCACTCCACCTACACATCCTACTAGAGGTGGAGGTCGGGCAGGCAGAGGTCGCCCTAGAGGGGGAGGCCAGGCCAAATATTATGCCTTTCCTGCTAGGACAGATGATGTTGCATCTGATTCTATTATCACAGGTATTATTCTGGTCTGTCATAGAGATGCATCAGTCTTATTTGATCCAGGCTCCACTTATTCTTATGTGTCATCTTATGTTGCCCCGTATTTGGGCATATCACGTGATTCCTTGAGTTCTTCTATTTATGTATCTACACCCGTGGGTGAATCTATTATTGTGGACCGTGTGTATCGGTCGTGTTTAATTGTTATCAGTGGTTTTGAGACCAGGGCTTATTTATTATTGCTCAGTATGGTGGATTTCGATATTATTTTGGGCATGGACTGGTTGTCGCCCTATCATGCTATTCTGGATTGTTATGCCAAGACGGTGACGTTGGCTATGCCAGGTCTACCGCGGCTAGAGTGGAGAGGTACCTCGGATCATGTTCATAGTAGGGTTGTTTCATTTCTTAAAGCTCAACGAATAGTTGAGAAGGGGTGTGATGCGTATCTGGCCTATGTGAGAGATGTTAGTATTGATACTCCTACTATGGAGTCAGTTCCTGTAGTGATGGATTTTCCTGATGTATTTCCAGCAGATCTTCCGAGTATGCTATCCGATAGGGATATTGACTTTGGAATTGATTTATTACCAGGAACTCAACCCATTTCTATTCCACCATATCGTATGGCCCCAGCAGAGTTGAAAGAATTAAAAGAACAGTTATAGGAGTTGCTTGATAAGGGTTTCATTCAGCCCAGTGTATCACCTTGGGGTGCTCCTGTCTTATTTGTGAAGAAGAAGGATGGTTCTATGCGGATGTGTATTGATTACCGCCAACTGAACAAGGCTACAGTGAAGAACAGGTATCCATTGCCACGCATTGATGATCTATTTGATCAGCTTCAGGGTGCCAGAGTGTTCTCTAAGATCGACTTATGTTCAGGCTATCATCAGTTGAAGATTCGGGAATCAGATATCCCGAATACTGCTTTCAAGACTCGGTACAGTCATTACGAGTTCCTTGTGATGTTATTTGGGCTAACCAACGCCCCAGCAGCATTTATGCCCTTAATGAATAGTGTATTTCAGCCCTATCTTGATTCTTTCATCATTGTGTTTATTGACGACATTTCGGTGTATTCCCGGAGTCGGGAAGATCATGAACATCACCTGAGGACTGTGCTTCAGACTTTGAGAGAAAAGAAGTTATATGCAAAATTTTCTAAGTGTGAATTCTGGCTTGATTCAGTGGGATTTTTGGGTCATATAATTTCATGCGAGGGGATCAAGGTAGATCCGAAGAAGATTGAAGCAGTGCAGAGTTGGTCCAGACCATCCTCAGTTACTAACATCCGGAGTTTCCTTGGTTTGGCATGGTATTATCGCCGATTTGTAAAGGGTTTCTCTTATATTGCTACATCTATGACCAAATTGACCCAGAAGGGTGCTCCGTTCAGGTGGACTGAGGAATGTGAGGAGAGCTTTCAAAAGCTCAAGACAGCTTTGACTACAGACCCAGTATTGGTATAACCTACAGGTACAGGATCTTATACTGTGTATTGTTACGTGTCGCGTATTGGTCTCAGTGCAGTGTTGATGCAAGACTGTAGGGTGATTGCCTACGCATCCAGACAGTTAAAGGTACATGAAAAGAATTATCCTGTACATGACCTAGAGTTAGCAACTATTGTTCATGCCTTAAAATTTGGCAGCATTATTTGTATGGTGTCCATTGTGAGATCTACACCGATCACCGGAGTCTACAACATCTGTTTAAATAGAAGCATCTTAATTTGCGGCAGCAGAGATGGTTGGAGTTGCTTAAGGATTATGATATCACCATTCTCTATCATCCTGGGAAGGCCAATGTAGTGGCCGATGCTTTAAGTCGTAAGGTAGAGAGTTTGGGTAGCTTAGCATATTTACCGGTAGCAGAGAGGCCTTTAGCCTTGGATGTTCAGGCCTTGGCCAACCAGTTTGTTAGACTGGATGTTTCCGAGCCGAGTCGAGTTTTGGCTTGTGTGGTTTCTCAGTCTTCTCTTTATGATCGTATCAGGGAACGTCAGTATGACGACCCTCATTTGCTTGTCCTTAAGGATACAGTTTAGCACGGTGATGCCAAGGAAGTAAATATTGGAGATGACAGTGTACTATGGATGCAGGGAAGGCTATGTGTACCCAATATAGATGGCTTACATGAGTTGATTCTCTAGGAGGCTCACAGTTCACGGTACTCCATTCATCCGGGTGCTGCAAAGATGTATCAGGACATAAGACAGCACTATTGATGGAGGCGGATGAAGAAAGACATAGTGGAGTATGTATCTCGGTGTCTAAATTGTCAACAGGTTAAATATGAGCATCAACGACCAGGTGGATTACTTCAAAAGTTAGAGATTCCAGAATGGAAATGGGAGCGGATCACTATGGATTTCGTTGTTGGGCTCCCACGGACTCGGCGGAAGTTTGATGCAGTTTGGGTGATTGTGGATAGGCTGACCAAATCAGCTCATTTCATTTATGTGATTACTATTTACTCTTCAGAGCAACTAGCTCAGGTATATATTCGCGAGATTGTCAGACTTCATGGTGTACCAGTATCTATCATCTCTGACCGGGGTACATAGTTTACCTTACAGTTTTGGAGGGCAGTACAGTGTGAATTTGGTACTCGGGTAGAGTTGAGTATAGCATTTCACCCTCAGATGGACGGGCAGTCCGAACACACTATTCAGATACTGGAGGATATGCTTCGTGCGTGTGTGATAGATTTTAGGGGTGCTTGGGATCAGTTCTTACCACTTGCGGAGTTTGCTTACAATAACAGTTACCAGTCAAGCATTCAGATGGCTCTGTATGAGGCCTTGTATGGTAGGCGGTGCCGGTCAGGGTTGGTTCGAACCAGGCGAGGTTAGACTTTTGGGTATAGACTTGGTTCAGGATGCCTTGGAAAAGGTTAAGTTGATTCGGATCGACTTCGAACAGCCCAATCTAGACAGAAGAGTTATGCGGATTGGAAGGTTCGTGATGTTGCATTCATGGTTAGTGAGTGGGTATTGCTTCGGGTTTCGCCTATGAAGGGTGTGAAAAGGTTCAGGAAGAAGGGCAAGTTGAGCCCTAGGTATATTGGGCCTTTTGAGATTATTGAGAGAGTTGGAGAGGTGGCTTACAAACTTGCACTACCACCTAGTCTCTCTACGGTTCATCCGGTATTCCATGTTTCCATGCTTCGGAAATATCACGGCGATCCGTCTCATGTGTTAGACTTCAATTCGGTTCAGTTGGACAACGATCTATCTTATGTTGATGTTGAGGAACCAGTGGCTATTTTGGATAGGCAGGTTCGAAAGCTGAGGTCAAAGAACATTACTTCCGTGAAAGTTCAGTGGAGGGGTCATCCAGTTGAGGAGGTGACTTGGGAGACCGAGCTTGATATAAGCAGCTGTTATCCACACTTATTCACCAGCTCAGGTACTTTTTCTAACTCCGTTCGAGGACGAACGTTTGTTTTAGAGATGGAGAATGTGATAACCCAAAATATCATCTTTATATTTAATAATTAATTCTATGTTCTAAGACCTCGAAAAGTACTATTTATCATTCCTCGACTTGCGTGTGCAGTCAGTAAAATTTTCCGGAAAGTTTTCAGGTAAAAATGGATTAAAATATGAATTAGAGGTTTAAAACTCAACTGAGTTGACTTTGGTCAACATTTTGAGCAAACGGACTCGGATTAGTGTTTTAACAGTTCCGTTAGGTTCGTATCGTGATTTGCGACTTGGGCGTATGCCCGGAATCAAATTCCTAGGTCCTTAGTCCGAGATACGGAATTTTGATAAAAAGAATTAAAATTTTAAGTTCGAATAGTGACCGGATGTCGAATTATGTGCAAATGACCTCGGAATAGAGTTTTGATTATTCCAACAGCTCCGTATGGTGATTTTGGACTTAGGAGCATGATCGGAATTTTATTTGGAAGTCCGTAGTGAAATTAGGCTTGAAATGGATAAAATAGGAATTTAAAGTTTGGAGGTTTGACCGGGGATTTGATCTTTTGATATCGGGGTCGGAATCCAGTTCTAAAAATTTTTACAGCTCCATTATGTCATTTATGACTTGGGTGCAAAATTTGAGGTCAATCGGAATTGATTTGATAGGTTTCGATATCGAATGTATAAGTTGGAAATTCTAAGTTTCATTAAGACTGAATTGGAGCATGATTAGTGATTTTAGCATTGTTTGATGTGATTTGAAGTATCAAATAAGTTTGTATGATGTTTTAGGACTTGTTGGTGTATTGGGTTGAGGTCCCGAGGGCCTCGGGTTAGTTTCGAATGGTTAACGGATCAAAAGTGGGACTTAGCTACTGCAAAAGCTGCTGCAATTTTTCTGCTGGAAATTCTGTCAAAATCGGGCTGCCTGCCAAAATTGGGCTGCCTGTCAAAATCGGACTCCCTGTCAAAATCGGGCTCCCTGTCAAAATCGGACTCCCTGACAAAATCGAGCTCCCTGTCAAAAATCGGACTCTCTGTCAAAATCGGACTCCCTGACAAAATCGAGCTCCCTGTCAAAAATCGGACTCCCTGACAAAATCGAGCTCCTTGTCAAAATCGAGCTCCCTGTCAAAATCGAGCTCCCTGACAAATCGAGCTCCCTTACAAAATCGCGCTCCCTGAAAAAATCGAGCTCCCTGACAAATCGAGCTCCCTGACAAAATCGAGCTCCCTTACAAAATCGAGCTCCCTGACAAATCTGTAAGTTATAAAAACAGCGGAGTTCGTCCCATTTGCCTTTTTGACGAATTGGAGCTTGAGGAGAGGCGATTTTGATATATTTTCAAGGAAAAATATTTGGGTAAGTGATTCTAACTTGGATTTGGTCAATATACACGAATATATCATTGTTTTCACCATTTAATTAGTGTTTTGAGATTGAAATTTGGGAAATTTTAGAAATCTCATAGAAATAAATTTTTGAGATTTCGGTATCGATCCGGAGTTGGATTTGAGTGAAACTAGTATGGTTGAACTCGTAATTGAATGAATTATCGGATTTTGTAAGTTTCGCTGGATTCCAAGATGTGGGCCCCACGGGTAATTTTTGAGTTAATTTCGGATTTCATTGAAAAATATAATATTTTCTTATGAAATTGATTTCTATAATTTTTGCTGACTGTATTGAATTAATTATGACTAGATACGAGTCGATCGGAGTCGGGAAATCGAGAAAAAAGCATAATACTTGGTTAAATTGGAGCAAGTCGAGGTAAGTGACTTGTCTAACCTTGTGTGGGAGAATTTTCCCCTAGAATTGATATTGATGTGATTATTGAAATGTGTTGAAAGTCGTGCACACGAGGTGACGAGTCTGTACATGGGCTAAATGTAAAAGATTATATTTTTAAATTGTGTAGATCACTGTTGTGTATTTATTAAATTATTTTATCTTGTTATATTCTTCATCATTAGTCTGAGATATATACTTTAAATTGTTTGACCTTTTCCTGCTAATTGTTATACCTGTGTAGTTGAAACTTGATTTCTTTTACTCTGTGCATTATTTGAAGGGTGATTTTCTTTAAATTAAACATTATTAATATGAAGTATTTGATATTTTTAAATTTGATATTGAATGCAACGAATTAAAGATTTTTAAATATTATTTTCCTGAATTATTTATTCTTGAATATTTTTGTCCTCATTGTGATGGAGCCGTGAGCTCTTTATTGTGAAAAACTATTATTGATAATTTATTTTGGCATGAGCCATGAGCTCTTTATTGTGAAAAAATATTATTGTTGAATTATTTTGACAAGATAAATTATTTGAGCACTTGAGGTGCAAATTGTGATATATTGTGATATTGATACGCATGCGGTGGTATAAGGTCTGGGTATTGAAACGTATGCGGTGAGATAAGAGTGGCTTGATACGCGTGGCTTGTAGGAAAAACTACTAGAAGTCATGCGGTGTGATAAGGATGGCTAAAACGCGGGATGCTATTTCGGGAATAATATTTTCTTTAAAATAAATTATGAAGGCTCCCGCGGTAAGATAAGGAAATGTGATATTGTAAATTTATTTATAATTTGGGACTACGAGGCGGTACCTCGGTAGTGCCGTTGTTGATATTGATTTATGGCCGCAGTTGCCTTGACTATTTGTTGTGATTTTCTTAATGTTGAAAGGAAATTCTGTTTTGTTTCCACGAGATATCGTTTGCCATTATTTTGCGTAATTAAATGGTGACATACTACTTGATTCATTTTCAATGTCATTTTAGTTTACTATATTGTTAAATATTTTACCATGCCATTATTATATTCCAGTAGGGCCTCACCTGATCTCGTTACTACTCTACCGAGGTTAGGCTTGGCACTTACTGGGTACCGCTGTGGTGTACTCATAATACGCTTCTACAAATCATTTTGTGCAGATCCAGGTACATCTTACCAGCCTAGACGTTAGTGAGTTACCTGCGCATGGAGACTTCGAGGTATATCTGCCAGCGTCCGCAGACTCCGGAGTCCCCTTCTATCATTTTATGTTGCTTCCTTATATTTTATTTAGACCTTGATATATAGAGACATTGAGAATAAATTCTTAGAAGCTTGTGATTTATTTTTACCAGGTTTTGGGAGTTGAAATTGTTTGAATTGTAGTTTATTTATTTCAGATATTTATTATTATTCTGCATTGTTAGGCTTACCTAGTTTTAGAGACTAGGTGCCATCACGACATCCAGCGGAGAGAATTTGGGGTCGTGACACTCATGTACTCAGTGACACCGGGTTTTGGGAGTGTTTATATATGTATTAGTGAATTTTCTTTCGCTTAATTTAATCATTTTGTTTTTAAACATAAATAAATGGGAGTTTATTGAGATTATCGGTTTGCCTAGTATTGAGATAGGCGCTATCACGACATGGGAAACTTTGGGTCGTGACATTATTCTTACTTTACAGTCTCTCAGTATTTATAGATAGTTAGTGTTTTCAGTACTTTCTTAGAGGCTTCATAGACTAGGGTAATAGTTAGACAGAGTCACAGGCTTTTCATGTTAAGCAATTTTGGCTACAGATATGTTTCAGGCTTATATTAGTGTTTTTGCACTTGATTTATATCACTCAGACTTTCAGTATATCAGCATATGTTAGTTTATCTTTCGTATTCAGTATGTTATGATATCATATGTTAATTAAGCCAGCCAGTTGGTTCGCTCGGTCACATGTAGTCAGGAACCGAGTGTCGTGTTATGTCCAGGCCCATGTTCAGGGCGTGACAGCGCGACGTTCATCACCACAATGTCCGTGGATGGCTCGGGCGCGGCGTTCTTCGCCTTTTTATTTTTTCCCTCGGCCAAAGAAGAACATCGCCTTTTTTGTTGCTTGTTCTCCGGTCGGGGACTCCGAGAAGAAGCACTTGCACTGGAAGTAGACCCGGTAATACCTATTCGGGTAAAAGTCTCCTGCAACAACCTCGCCGTATCATCCAGATCAGCCAAAACATCCTCCTCGGGGATGGTAACAGAGCCCTGTGGAAGACCTGAATTCAACAAGAAAGAAAGGTTAACCAATTTTTCTTATAAGAGAAGTGAAGGCAACATAAGTTCAACCTACCATGATTTTTGGCCTTCCACCCATATTTAACATCCAGTTCCTTCCACTAGCGGGTCTCGGGCATAGTGACATCCATAACCTTCTGGACCCACTAGTCCAAGCCTTCAACCCTAGGTGGTGTCCACCAAGTTGCTGAAATAGTGAAAGAAGAAGGATCAACAATAGCATGGGACAATATTAACTAGAAAGAAAGACGATGTACTTACAAGTGTGGTTCCATAATTTAGGAAAGGATGGATTTGTCACGCCCCAACCTGGGGAGGCGTAGCTGGCACCCGGTGCCGTACTGGCCCGAGCAAACCACTTTGTAACTCATGATCGTTTGATGAAAACTAGAACATACCTAGGCTGACTTGGCTTAACTTATTTTTCCTGTAATTATCACGGGCCAACATGGCCACAACTCATAATGTATAACTATAAGTGAGCAAACGTTGTATCAGCAAACCATCGTACTCAAAACATGAATACACACGGGTTGTCAATGCCTCAGACATACTGTACATAATGAACCTGTGTCTACAAAGCCTCTAAGAGTATTTGACATCGAAACATAGTCGAGACAGGGCTCCGACATACCCAAAAGTATAAATACATAGGACAGTTTGATAACCTCTAGACTCGGCTGTACTCCAGATGAAATGGAGCTTCGCCAATACTCAACTAGATATTAACTCCATCTATGATAAGAGCCCGCCAAACTGGATACCTGAACCTGCATGCATGAATGAAGTGCCCCAACGATGGGAGATTAGTACAAAGAAATGTACTAAGTTTGTACGGCAGATAACATATGAATAACTGAACTGAAACTAAACTAACATGTATATATGATATACTGAAAGTAATCTGGAAGGTCAATGAAATCCAGGATTCATACTTACCTTATTCTGATTCGTAACATATCTAAGTATTGAACTATCCAACTTACCTTACAAAGGATGTAGACTGAAAAGAGAAGGCTTCATTGGCCGAGAACATCTAATGTCGCGAGTGTTGTATATACATCTAATTCGGGTCATGATATACCTGAACTTGTTCCCATATGCTATATTTACTGGAAACCATCATATTATGGAACTTCATTTATAACATTCTTCTAGCCATCATACCTTATATCTGAATACTTACCTTAGATAGATCAATCATCTCTAGGGCTACACTGAAACATAAAAGTGGCACTTACGCGTTTCATAAGAGACCGTCCGTAAGGCTCACTCATAAATATGAATAACCAGTGGCTCATACGCGTAACATAGTAGACCATCCGTACGGATTATAATACTGAGGTCTGGCTATGCGTGCAACTGAGACTGTCCATAACCAACCTTTATTATGCACCTATGCATTCATAGACCGTCTGCAGGGCTTCACTTTACACCTACGCATTCATAGACCGTCTGTAGGGATCATGTCTTACACATACTCATTTCATATCACTCATGCAGACATCATTCAACCATCAATAGATAAACTTGTATTCATAAGCATATAAGTTCGTGAGTAACTCATTACAGTAACCAATCCGTATTCCTTAGCTACTTGGCCATCCTTCGTATTGTATATTATTTAGCCGTAAACAGCGTTGTAACTATTTTAGAATCGCATATTTATCCTTATTTCACATCTTGACTCGTTTCTGGGGATTACATGATTCTGTCTACTTATAGCTATGTAATATTCTTAGCTTGTGAGTCGATTCGTTATACATATATATATATCCATTCATCAATACGTAACAAGAGTTGCGGGATTTACGCTCTATCAACTTATATTCTTATTGCTAAACTTAGCATATTCTATAATTTATGACTCCATAGGTAATGTGTATCGTCTCTTCACATCACCCTCGTATATAATCAACCTTATTTAACTTGAGAGCAACATAACTATCTTCGTGGGTCTTTATCAATTTCGTGAACACAGACGTGTAAGTATTAGAAGTTGTGCCATTCTTTAGGTCGAAATATTCTTATCATTTTGCAACTATATGTTATAGTACCTTGTTGAACTATTCGTATATAACTATCCCTCATTATACATACGCTATATTACTTCTGATTCGTCAGACCATTCATACATGTTTAATTAACATCTAGACGTCTTGTTACATATAAAAGACAAGAACCTTTCGGAAGGTTCTATTTACTCCTTAAGAATACATAAAATTGTGATCAACACAATCCATTTCAACATTCATATGACTATACTCGTGAACAGACCTTAATCGTCGGTATAGTATTATACAAAGCCTCGTCCCTTTGTATTCATTATAAGGGCAACATAACTTACGGAATCATTCCAAAGAAAAGAAAGGAAGACCTTACATACCTCATAATATCCAATCCAATTCTCAAGCTAACTTAACCTACATCTCCTTTGTCTACAAGCAATGAACAATACTTTCGTCACAATGCGAATGCCATAACTTATCGCATTTGAACAACACACTTTATTCTACGATAAAACGGACATCACCTTCCCTGTTTATATGACTTTCCACAAGTTACAACAACCAACAATATCCCAAACAATATCAACAATAATCATAATAAGCCTTTCAAAAAAGTTTAACAATCCCAACGAGCGGCAAGCTCGGTTTGTGCCTAAACAACTAAAGTTTTAAACCCCTTCTTCCTTCCTGAATTTATAAACAACATTAACCGCCAAATATCCAATTATACCTACTAAATTTCAGCCACAATAGAACTTTAAAACGACCCCATAGCAGTCCCACAAGTTCAGCAACTCGAAACTTCTTTTTCATATTACTAAAACATGTTTCTGACTAGTCTTTTCTTTCAAATCGGGCAACACAATCAACAATACATAATTAAGCCTCTTCTCATATAAAACTACCATGAATTAAACTTGAAATTAAGTTCACAACCAGCCAACAGTGACGTAACAACAAACAACATACTACTCTTTCGAAACTCGCAAGTTCTAGTCTTTACGATCAAGCTACAACTCGTAAAAGCTTAGATAAGGGAAAGAGAAGCATAAAATTACCTTGGAATAAGTATAACCCACGAAACCTAGTCTTTCTTCATCCAAAACCAGTCCCCCAACACCGCTACAAGAAGGAGAAAGGGAAATTAGCAAGTTGTTCGGGTTTTTCGGCACTAGAATCACTTTGTATCACCCGAAATTACCTAGGGTTTGTGTGGGATTTTGGGGGGAGGAGTTGCAGGGTTTCAATCTGAAGTTCTTAGTCTGAAATATAAGTGAAAGAAATTATTTAATTCATCCCTTAAAATTCCCCTTGGCCTCCCCTTTTTTGGGGGATTTATTTGGTCCCTTCATTTAAACAAGTAGGTGACACACCTACTTGTCACCCACCCGTCTGTGCAATCTTGTGAAAAAATGAATATCTATCTACTCCGATGTCGTATCGATGAATGTTTTAATACATTAGAAAATAGACTTGTATATCTTCAATTTGATAGGTGGATCACCCCGTAATTCTTATTAAAATGAGAGAAAAGCTCCGCTACATTTTACCTAAGTTTCAGCACATTTATGAATGAAACTTGTGATGACCTTTGCCAACTTTTATTCCACAACTCGCATGAATTCAAAACATAACACACGGCTATCATACGACTAAAATAACTCAACACATAACCTCCTTATTATGTTAAGCACCCTAGTCTCACCCCAAAAGTACATGTTATAACATTCTCAATTTGTCGACTTCCGACGAAGGTTATTTGCTTCAATTGGTTTAGCTTCTAAGCCTTCCAATACTCTTGGTGCTTGTTATCAATGATCTTAAATATTTATAACCTTCACGGTAACATGATTAACTTACTTTACATATTTCAAAGATGATCTCATTTCTGAGCTTACATCAATTAACTTACGATATACGCTCACGTATGAAAACATAAGGTGCAACAGGAGTCGTGGCCGGGATAGTGTCCCTGGTGGCGACCGCAACGAACTGCTCCATCCATCCACGGTCATTGTCATCATTCATGCTAGTTAGAAAAGCATGGTGACCACGCTTGCTGAAGTTTATCATTCCCCCACGAAAAATCTTGAGAGAATAAAGGCTCATCAGCCGAGCCAGGGATAGCTCTTCTCCCGTCTCCTGGCATAGACGCCGAAGACAAGCAACAGTCTGCTACACAGAAGGGCTCACATGTGCCAAGCAGACTTGGCAACGAAGGCAAAACTCCAAGATAACGGAGTCAAGCCCCCCGTTCAATGAGAACGGGCCTAGAAAAAAGTGATACGTATAAACATACGTAAAAACTTTCTTGTAGAAGGTTACCCGCTCCGCCAGGTCAGGAGCAATGATGTTCAAATCTTGACAATCACAATCTTCCTTCACATCAGGGATGCTAGAAGGGCGGATGGAAGAAGGATACACGCCAACAGCCCATGTTCGGGGGTTAGCAGAAGGGTACTTCTAATCGAAGTCCTTAGTTGTAATAAGCTTTCTGGGAATGATGGTGCTCATCGTGGTAGGAGCAGCATCATCAGCACTTTCTTTGTTTTTCGAAGCACTGGAATTTCTGGAAGAGGAGGCCATTGTTATCAGAAGAGAATAAGGGTTTTTTCTCTAAAGAAGAAGATTAGAGGAAGTGGAAAACAAGTATGAGTTGAGTAAAGAGAGTTTGAGAGAGTTTGGAAAGTTATGAAGGGTAAAAGGAGAAGGTTGATGCGTATAACTAAAGGTATATGCGGCCAAAATCGTGGCCATAATTACCTCGATAACCGGAAAAAATATTGTTGAATCATGGGATGACGCGTGTTCGAGGCATAAAATGCGGAGAGACGTGCGTCTAATCAACTGTCAGCAACTTTTCAGATGGGGGGTCAGAGAATTTTCCGCCAAGAAAGGTATCTTTACCAACTTCCCGGTGACACAAGGTTATGCCACCGAAAAGTAGGGGGACTATGTGTATAGGTTAAAATATGTTCATATTAATTGCTCGCATGGTTAAGCGACACATGGAGCCGAAGGCAATCAGGTCCGAAGGCAACGATCTTGATGGTTCCTGAAAGGAATGGTGTCCATGAAGGCAGAATAAATGCCTGCCACCCGGTAGAATTTAATGGAGAATATTCTATAGCATTAAGTGCATAGTCCGTTACAGAGAATATAGCATTCACTGCCTACCGTTACACATTCTTCAATGACTCTCATAATTGTCATTTAAGAGGGGCTTGATCCTAGGACCTTGTTCCCTATGTGCAATTATAAATAGAGATCTCAACAACCATTGTAAGGGACACGAATTTTCTGACAAGCACATACTATACTTTGTTCTAAGTTCAATAATATTTTATCTTCTTACTTATTAATATTGTTAAGCGTTGCTCCCAAAACCAAGATTTCTGTTGTCTTATCTCGATTTCAACGCTAAGTCTTATATTCTTGTTTAATTTATTTATCATTTTGGGATCAAATCGATTTACTTGTCTATAAACCACGTATAAATTCAACTGTACCGTTTTACGGTTAAACAACATAGTAGTTGTTGGTTCAAAGTCAGGATATCCCATGAGTATAATCTTGGATTAAAATTAAATAGCTTATCCCACCTTCTTATATGGGATAAGTTATAGTGTTATATCGATGTTTTGGTATAAAAATAATACTCATTTTAGCTAATACTTCTAACCAAATAAAATTTAATACCAAAATCTATACCAGAATAATTCACGCAAACCCTCGAACCAAATAACCATAGTGCTAAGTTTTATCGTGAAGATTATTTCTGAGAATGCTAACAGCTGGCCAAACGTTTGTCATGTGGCAGGGACCAAGTAAAAAAGTCATTGTTGCAATAGTACATATATATCTTAGTGATTAGCTGCACAAAATTGTAGGTCCTTTTTGCTTTAATATATTTCACCTAATTCCTTCTTCTTTTTCCTAGAAGCATTGAATCCAATGAGAGTGATTACTGATTAGACTTGTGAGCAAGTTAGTATGGACACAACTTTTTATTTGATAAGCTTGATTTGGTTCATTTTAGAAAGTGTTCTAAAATGTGCAATACAGGATTATCTATCAATCATGGTTCAGGGCGTTAGTATTAAGGTACGAGACAAAAGTCTCACGAATTTTTTTTGTTTTAGATATTTTTAAAAATTAAAAAATTTAAAATATAGAAATGTATTGAAAAATATATTTAATTAAAAAAGTTCAACAATTGATTTCATAATATGAACACAAGAATATTGTTTAGTCACCAAATTCTAAATCATTCAAAAGCAACTATATTTCCTAGCTCAGTGAAGATTGAGTCAATCTATTTTCATTTTCAACTTTTTAAATTCGTCAAACTTGTCATACTATATACTATATAGACACAGTTGGCTTTAAAAAGCTAAAATTTCAACTGGTGGGACTTACTAATATGTCATAGACGTGATACGTCTTCAATTTGATTTCTTTATTAATGAAAAACAGGATTTTATTAGCACTCTCTGTACCACAACTTAATCATGGACTCTACTCAAGAAGTTGAACTGCAAATCCCAGGTTTGTCACTGATTTTATTTCTCCTTCCAAAAGTCATTTATTTCCCATCTTTTTTAGCTCTTATCCACTCTTTATGATCACAATTTGATACTCTTCTTGGTAAAAATGATTCAAGAAAAGGAGTAGAGGTGTAGGTTTTGTTCCTATGTTTCTTAGAGGGTTCTCCAACTAAAGAACGATGTCCATCGTCGGCGGCAGAGTCAAGATTTGAAATTTATGACTTTTGAACTTGCCATTAAATTCATAACTCGTTTTAGTTACTGGGTTCACAAGTAAATAATTATATACATTTAATGGATTACCTGATACAAATAGAGACAAAGGCGGATCCAGAATTTAAGTTCTATGAGTTCAAACTCATTATATTTTTAAGTTATGAATTCATATCTACGTATTTCTTGCAATTTTGGTGGATTTTTACACAAACTTATACTCCTTGTCGAAAGTACTGGGTTCACATGAACCCGGTGCTTTTAAGCTGCATCTGCCCCTGAATAGAGAGTCTAAACAAAAGCTACTGGATCTGAGTTGTCGCTCCGGCCCTGGTCCTGAAATTTAGCTTGATTAAGTGAATTATGCACCAAATAAAAATGAAATTTCTACAACTGAATTCTATTTGTTGTGTTTCATCATAGTTTTCACTTATTTGATTACTATATTAATGTTGTAGTGGCTGTCAAAGAATCAAGCAGAATACAAATGTTAGAAGATGACACAAATCAGCAGCAGCAGCAGCAACTTTCAAGATTCAGTAAACACTACGGTTGGTGGTTTAGAATATGTGTATACATCACTTTCCTACTTGTTGGACAATCTGCAGCTACACTTTTAGGAAGATTTTACTATGATAAAGGTGGAAATAGTAAATGGATGGCAACATTTGTTCAATCAGCTGGTTTTCCAATCTTGATTCCACTCTTATTTCTCCTTAAATCTTCAAAAATTGTCTCCTCCTCATCGTCCGAAAAACCATCAAAATCTTACCTTTCTCTCCTTTATGTATTTTTTGGCCTACTATTAGCAGGTAACAATTTGATGTATTCATATGGTCTGTTATATCTTCCTGTCTCAACTTATTCCCTCATTTGTGCATCTCAATTAGCCTTCAATGTCCTGTTCTCTTTCGTACTAAACGCTCAAAAATTCACAGCCCTAATACTCAACTCTGTAGTGATTGTCACAATTTCAGCTTCACTACTAGCAGTTCATTCTGAATCTGATACTACTAGTACAAAATTATCAGTTGGGAAATACGTGATCGGATTCGTTTGCACTGTGGCTGCATCAGCAACTTATGCACTATACCTCTCTTTATTAGAACTAACTTTCAAGAGGGTGATCAAAAGTGAGTCATTTGACACAATCTTGAAAATGATAATTTATCCATCATTTGTAGCAACTTGTGCTTGTGTTGTGGGGCTATACGCGAGCGGAGAATGGAGAAATTTAACAGCAGAAATGAATGGTTTTCAGAAGGGGAAAATTTCATATTTGATGACATTGATTTGGACTGCTGTTCTTTGGCAAATTGGTTCTGTTGGTTTATTGGGGTTGATATTTGAGGTTTCTTCTTTGTTCTCTAATGTGATAAGTACTTTGGCTTTGCCTGTTGTGCCAGTTCTTGCCGTGATTTTCTTCCATGATAAAATGGATGGGGAAAAAGTTATTGCATTGTTGCTTGCTCTTTGGGGATTTCTTTCCTATATTTATCAGAATTATCTTGATGACTACAAAGCTAAGTCCTCAAAATCTGATGTTGAGAATACTTCTTAAAATGGAATGATAAAGGATTTGGACTGTAAACTATAGCAGTTATAGTCGCTCAATGGAGATGTTTGCCTTTGTTTGGAATGAAGATGGATGAACAGTCACTTGAACCTGGAACTTGATAAAATTCGGAGAAAATATGGAAGCATACTTTATTATAAAGTCAATGGAATTGAGGAGGTACTCTTTACATCCAATTTCATGATATATTCTCTGTTAAATATCATGCAAAAAATAATTGCATGCTTCTTGTCCTTTTTTATGTACTATAATCATTATTAAGAAAAATATTGTATGGCGATTTTTGAATAGTATCTGAATTTTAAGTTTGTGTCAATTTTAACATATTTATAACTATAAATGTATATTCTTTATGATGGTAGTGTCCGTATCAACTTATGCACAACTTCCCACCGGTACAGGTGTCGACCGACACAGTTCAGTTGAGTCTTCCTTTACTCTTCGTTAATTACGGGAGGGTGGGAGGATACTTTTTCTATAATAAAAAAAAGAAATATGTTTGGTTTTAAATTAGTATGGACAGAGAATCTAAATTAGTAAAAGTTGATGCTTCACAGATGCATTTTGTGAAGAAGGGAGAGCTGAAGATGCCGAGAAAATAATACAAGTCATGATTGAAAAAGGTCTGAAACTTAATGAGTTTAACTATATAATAATACTAATAAACGCAGGTCAAATACATTATCTAAGAAAACGATGAATTATACGAGAGAAAAGGGTATGAAGCCCCTCTCTCTCTCTCTCTATATATATATATATACTATTAATACTATAGTATATACTATTAATATATAGTATATATATCTATTAATACTATCAGCCACACATAAAAAAATCTATTAATAATATAACAACCAACGTCATCTATGTTACTATATTTCATCTACTAATAAAATACATGACCAAACCTCATGGATTGAGTAGCGCAATAACCTATTGACATTAGGGTTGGCAAACGGGGCGCGGCGCGGCGGTTGCGGGGCAAACCCGCATAAAACCGCAAAAATTTTAATCCGCCCCACCCCGCATAGCATAATTTGCTGTTTTCAGTCCGCCCCGCCTCGCATAATTGTTTTTATGGGTAAGGTGAATACGTGGAGAAATGCGGGGATCTTAAAATTCGAGTTCAATTCAAGATAGATTCTGTCAAATGAATAATATCTACTCCATATTTTCCATCTAGAAAGACGATAATAATTTAAGTAGTACAATTCGTTATAAACATAATAATTGGCCAAAAAAGAGAAAAAAATTCATGTTTAAAGAAGTATAAATCACAAAATGAAGTAACTTTCTAAAAGTATCTTAGCATGCGATTACTCTAAAGAGAAGATAGAAGAATAGAGAATATTTGGCTAAGTTTATAAGCTAATCAAATTAGTTTATTAATTAACACTTTTTTGGTTATTTATTCTTATCTTTTTACCATTTATTTCACATTTGACACAAACAATTAACGTTCTTCGGAAACAAAAAGAATAAAAACACTAACGAAACTTTTGGCGTTCATGATCTTAATATTCCGTCACACTATTGAAATATTCCTTTTTCATCATATTTGCATTTTCAACCTACTTTTAATTCATATAATTATTATGATTACTAACTTTCTTAGCACAATCATATTTAAGCAGACATTGCTTAAAATTTTGTCCCTTGTTTTCCAATGTGGTTTTGGTTGATGGGTGATTCTATCAAATGATTGTAATTACGTTATTAATAGTTTCTTTAAGATAGAATAAAAGGAAGTTACAAGATCTATTGGTAAATGACAGACGTTACATATATATGATCTTGTTTTAAGTTGTAATCAATGTTAAGGGTATCTATAATCTGTTGAATTATTACTCTTTAATAATCCTTTAATAGAAGATAATCCCAGATAGAATATATATACTATTATATTTCCAACAATGCCAAGGGCAGTTTTAGTAACTAGTAAGATTTGAAATAGGCTGGTTTCCCATAAATACACATGTGTCACACCTCCCCTTTTATTATTATTAATTAATTAATTAATAATTAATAATAATAATTCTTGTGGATATGTGAGGACGATACATATTTAGAACGCAAATTATCTGAACCGCTTTCTAAGATCATCATGTGATGACAAAAAATAGCAATTTGACTCATATTGTTCCGAATTTGAATTTTAGTGATTCTTTAATCAGCATCACCTAGTATAGTTTTTTCATTGTTTTCCGTTTCAGTTTAGATGACACATTTAGCTTATCGAGAGTCAAAATATTAATTTTGATCAGCATTTTAAAATGTATCTTTTTATCATATTGACATGAGAATAATTATAATTTATAGTACTTTTAGTATAGTTTCGAATATCTAAGTCTTAAAATATTAAGTTGAATTAATCAAATTTAGCTTCAAAATTTAGTTAAATTGATTTTCGATAAGCAAAATGTGACATCTAAATTGAAATAGAAAGAGTATATGAACTCGCACCAGTAGGTCAACTACTTCTTTTATTGACACAGAATAACTTATTTTTTAAACTTTATATAAGATAAATAAAGTTTTTTGTTGACATGAAATAAAAAAAATAAAGTTGACAACACATAAGAAAATGTCGTCAAAAAAGATCCCGCCCAGAGTCAAAATTTTAAAAATGTTGATAACTCCACATGACCTGAAAAAGACTATAAAAAGACTACCCCACGTGGCGCACTAACTCGACCACAACACAAACCCCCTGGCACTCACACTCCTTACCAAGTCAAAATATAATAATATAAAAATAGATTCCGTCACGTTCTCTACATTGGTACTACTATTGCTCATTCTCCTCTCGTTCGTCGTTGTAGCCGATAGGAATCTCCGACATCGGAGAATCGATAGGGTTAGGGTTTTCGTTAGAATGGAAGGCGTCATTGGCCTTGTAAACAGAATTCAGAGAGCTTGTACGCTCCTCGGTGATTACGGTGATGATCGGAGTTTGCCTACTCTTTGGGATACTCTTCCAACTATCGTCGTCCTCGGTGGCCAGGTCTGTTTCATCTACACCTATTTTTGTGTGTTTTCTCTGTGTTTTTTTGTTTTCTGTTTATGTATGTGTTTTGGTTATTTTATGTACGTGAGAGTCTGTAGATGATTGTTTTCTGTTTGATCGGTCTTTGTGATGGCGTTAATGCTTTTTATGGAGTTTTATTACTGTTGCTGGTTAATTTAGCGTTCTTGCTTTGTTTTTTAAATGTTTTGATTGAATTATGGTGGTTTTGTAGAGTTCGGGGAAGTCTTCGGTTTTGGAGAGCATCGTCGGCCGGGATTTTCTTCCTAGAGGATCAGGTAATCGTTAATGTACCAACTATATATATCCTAAAAAAGTAAAAAATCATATTCGTAAAGCTAAATCTGCTGTTCTTTTCAGTTATTTTAAACTGTAATTTCTCAATTGGAGATTTTTTTGCCAGTAGGTTGGTGCTAACAAATTATTAAAAAGAAAAAAAAAAGAATCAAACAGAATTAGAGATGTACGCAAGCCTGGCTGATTTTTTCCCATCTGCCTAAGCTTACCCGATACTATCGTTGGTGGGAGGTAACATGAATACAAGGAATAGTCGAGATACAACAAGTTGCTTCTAACACCACCGTCATAAATTAAAAAGCAAATTTCATTTTTAATGAAATTCTGTTACGAGGATTTTGGATGTTGATTGACATTTCGACACCATACATATATGGATCAGTCAATGGAATAGAATATCAGAAACTTAACAATCTGATTCTTTTTCCCAGAAAGATAAAATGAAATCAGCTTTAGCAAATGTTACCTCTGATTATGTCCAATAAAATAAAGAAGATATAAAAGAGACGTCGTTAAGCGCTTATTTTATTTCCTCGTAATTTACTATAGTTTTGGCTTTTTGTTTTTTTGGTGAAGAAGAATAGAGAAATACTGGATAGCTGGTACAATTGTAAATGCTGTATTATTAACATATGCAGGTAGAGTAGAAATACTAAAATAAGCTGTTACTTTAGTGAAAAAGGAACTAGTCTTTTTTAATTGGACCACAATATACATTCTCAGTGCTCTTATATTGAGATATTTGACAATTAATTGACTAATTAGGAAAAATGCTACTTTTTTAGCCAGTTTTAGACCTTTTGACCTAATGATTGTAACTTATGCTTATGTCATTATGTGTATTATCATGATTTGCTCGAGTTAAACTTTTCTTATCACAATGATAGACACAAAAAATAGATAAGACACTGATTCTAAGTGTCTTATATTGAGATATTTGACAATTAATTGACTAATTAGGGAAAATGCTACTTTTCTAGCCAGTTTTAGACCTTTTGACCTAATGATTGGAACTTATGCTTATGTCATTATGTGTATTATCATGATTTGCTCGAGTTAAACTTTTCTTATCACAATGATAGACACAAAAAATAGATAAGACACTGATTCTAAGTGTCTGTTTTTCAAAAGAAAAATTATGTACTATTTATTTCATTCTCTACCTTTCAGCATAACCCAGTTTTAACTATCTTTGCCCTGGACCTACAAACTATACCATTTCACTATTTTAGAGATACTCCAAATTGATACAATTTTCAGGAAGCTGCATTGGAATTTTATATTGCAATTTCGCTCTGCTATTAGAAACAAAAATCTGTAATTTATTGGAAAATAAAGTTATAAACCACAAAATTTCTCCTTCCCTCCCTTTTGTTCAGTTTTCACATAGCAGTATTTATTTTGGGCAGGGATTGTAACAAGAAGGCCATTGGTTTTGCAACTTTACAAGACTGAGCCAGGACAAGAAGACTATGCACAGTTTCTTCACACTGGAAATAGAAAGTTTATAGATTTTGGTATGTTGGTTTTTTGAAAATGTGGTACAATGCGTAGTTGCCTTAGAGCTTCTTCATTTTTTCCTTTACTGTTGTGCTTTCGACATTACCTTGTCATATTTCTTCTGGTAGTTAGTCCATTACCGTAGCCATTTTGGAAGTGAATCTTCCGTGTAATATCATTTCAAACTATGCAATATTTATGTGTTGATTTGATTTGTACATTTCTTCTTAATGAAGCTATGGTAAGATCACAGATCCAGGAAGAAACTGACAGGGTGACTGGAAAGACAAAGCAGATTTCTTCTCTTCCTATTAATCTCAGCATCTACTCTCCAAATGGTGCGCCTTTTATGTTACTTTCTTTTATTTACAATAGTGTGCTGGCTTTCATTGTGGATTTAGCAGTGTATCTACAGGAAGGCATGCAACTGATGGTTTGCTTTCTTGCTTCTATATGTATATGTCCATTATGTTGCATTTTGCTGTTCCAAAGTTTTGTCTGTTATTACCTATTGTACATATAGCACACAAAAAAAGAACTTAACAAAGTTATTATATATGTAGTTCATATTAACATGTTGTAAAACGTCCTTGATTTAAGGAGGGTGGTGCAATTGCTTGATTGTAAGTTTTTAGCTTTACTCTATGGTTGATAGATTCTTGGTGGTATTCATATGAGTACTCAGTATTGGGGTTTTGATTTCACTATCAATCAGATAACTCATATTGGGTTTCATTGCAGTTGTCAATTTGACGTTAGTAGATTTACCTGGTTTAACAAAGGTTGCCGTCGGTATGTTTCTTCATTCTCATGTTGTTGGTCTTTCATTCGTACATGTTTCATGATCTATTTTGCTCAATACAATTGTGTGTGTTGACAGAGGGGCAGCCTGAAAGTATAGTTCAGGAAATCGAAGATATGGTTCGCTCATATGCTGAGAAGGTAATATGCTGAGAGGCAGAGAATGTCTTTGTTGATTGGCAAAATCTAACTATGTTTCTACCCTTTAGAGATGAGAAAGTGGAACTTTGAGAATTATGATCCTACTTAGCTTGTAAATTTTGCTCTCGACACTTTGTAGGAACCAACTGACAAAACTTTGGTTCTTGCATTGTAGCCGAACTGTATTCTTTTAGCTATTACCCCAGCCAATCAGGATGTTGCAACATCTGATGCTATAAAGATTGCTCGAGAAGTTGACCCAACTGGTATTATTTTCAGATCATCTCTGGCATAATAAAACATTTGCCTAATTTTTCCTGTCTTTGTTTTTTCTCCCACATTTGAAAAATACTTTTGAGGGTCATTGGAGCATTAACTTGCTTCCATGCAGGTGAACGTACACTTGGTGTGTTGACAAAGCTTGATTTGATGGACAAGGGAACAAATGCATTGGATGTGAGTCTTTTTTCCTTTCTACCTAACATAACAATTGGCTTTTGTTTGTTGAAGAGGTGTTATATTTCTCTGTATTAATCAACATCTTTTGATTCATGATCCATTTTTTATGAGGATCAGTTTATAATTATTCAGTGGCTATACTATTAAATCTTCTAAATTTACAGGGGAAAAAACCGCTAAACTCTTCTTAAAGTCTGTTCCATGCTGATTCCTCCATAGGTCATCTGCAATATCCATCACCACTTTGCATTTGAGTATAATGTGTTTGTTTTGAAGTGATAATATTCATTGAATGTGAGTTTTATGTCTGCCAGAGTATGAGGATAGAGCGTATAACTATTTTCATCATCTGTGGTTGTATGAAGTCCCTTGCATCAGGCATGCATTTTAAAACTGTATATTTATGGACAAGAACTTTCAGTTAAGTTATACCATGCTGAACTTCAAGATTGGTATAAATAGGCATTGATGAATAGTTGAATGTAGAGAAGGCACTGATGCCCTCTCGAGGCCATAAATTACAGTAGGATGTGGTTGTTTCCTTAGGATTATGCAACATTCATTAGGTTCTCTTTACAAATACGCTTAAAATTCTCTGTTATTAATAGCAGCAGTTTTTATGTTATCTTTGCTGCTGCTAGTCTTTTCACAACTACAGATAATTGCAACATCTTTTTGGCTGTATCCTATCATATATTGACATTCCTCTAAGGTTCCTTTTCAATTGTGTGATGAAGGTTCTTGAAGGAAGATCTTATCGGTTACAACATCCTTGGGTTGGAATTGTCAATCGTTCACAGGCCGATATTAATAGAAATGTTGACATGATTGTTGCAAGGCGTAAGGAACGTGAATTTTTTGCTACAAGTCCTGAGTATGGACATTTGGCCAATAGAATGGGTTCAGAGTATTTGGCAAAACTACTCTCAAAAGTATACACACTACCGAAGCTGCTTATACCAAGAAAGATTTATCTCTAATTCTTGCAATTGATATTTGTTACACGATGCTGATAGCAAATATTTGTTTTTCCAGCACCTAGAATCTGTGATCAAGGCCCGTATACCAACGATTTTGTCTTTGATCAATAGAAGCATTGATGAACTTGAGGAAGAGCTGAGTTACCTAGGGAGACCAGTTGCTATTGATGCAAGCGTAATGATACTAATATTTTCCTTTCCTGAAAACATGCTACTGTTTGATTCAATATCTTTACTAGTTTTGCTTAAATTGACAGGCGCAGTTGTATGCCATATTAGAGCTGTGCCGTGCTTTTGATAGGATTTTCAAGGAGCACCTTGAAGGAGGGTAAGAATATACATTTTTCTTTAACCGAACAAAGGAGGAAAAATTGTTGATTTGACTACTACTGTATTTTGCTTCTGTCTTCACAACCACAACTATATTTTCTTATGTAAAGGAAAACACACAATGTTTGGTTCCATTAACATGTAAACCATTCACTGTCAAATTGTGTTACAACCTGTGAAAATGTTGGAAACATGTAATGAGGATATTTTCAGTCGTTTTCATGCATAGTGTCTAAAAAACCAAGGACATATACTACATTGCCTTGTAATGAGGTTAAGTTGATCATATTTGGTCTTCCACATCTGCTTGTGCAGGCGGTCAGGAGGAGATCGCATTTATTGGGTTTTTGACAACCAGCTCCCTGCTGCTCTGAGAAAGCTTCCATTGGATCGTTATCTCTCGCTGCAAAACGTTCGGAAGGTTGTCTCTGAAGCAGATGGCTATCAACCTCATCTAATAGCACCAGAGCAAGGTTATAGACGGCTTATTGATGGTGCTCTTAATTATTTCAGGGGTCCTGCTGAAGCCTCAGCAGATGCAGTAAGTAATTGCACCTTTTCATTCTTTTATCCCGTGGATGTGAATTGTCATGTTACTTCATGTGGCTATGGTTAAGGGAACCTTTTTATGACATTGGTTATGCAAGTACTCCTTTTTTGGGACCACAGATTGTTACCAGTATTCGGAAGCTGTTGAAAAATGGAAGCTTTCTGAAATACTCTCTCCACAGGGATTGGAAACACTAGCTTAGATTATGTACTAGGGAATTGAGTAGGAAAATAAAACTATGGTCATGTCAAAAGGAGTTTGTCATATAAGCCAACTTAAAAACTTGGAACTGTACAGCAATAAGCCAATTAGTAATAACAAAGCTGCTTTCTCTTGAAAGCGCATAATTTTTCCCTCCCCCTTCCCCACTAAAGAAAAACAAACCAATTGTTCAGGATTCCAATGCTTAAGTTGAAACTGATATTTCAACTTAACTCTATGAATTGACTATGTAGGTTCACTTCATCTTGAAAGAGCTGGTGGGGAAGTCAATAGGGGAAACTCAGGTATGATCTGAAACCTCTACTACTTCATTATCTAATGGCAAATGATGAAATTGATATTTTCTGGATGCAGGAACTAAGTCGCTTTCCAACTCTTCGAACAGAGATAGCATCTGCTGCGAATGAAGCATTAGAGAGATTCCGTGATGACAGCAAGAAAACTGTTCTGAGGATGGTGGATATGGAATCCTCATACCTTACTGTTGACTTTTTCCGGAAACTCCCACAAGAAGCTGATAAGGGTGGAAGCCCAACTGCTTCAACTGCTGACCGTTACACAGAGGGGCACTTGCGCAGGATAGGCTCAACCATTTCCTCATATATCGGGATGGTGTCAGATACCCTACGAAATACAATACCAAAGGCCGTGGTTTATTGTCAAGTTCGGGAAGCCAAACGTTCTTTACTTGATCATTTCTATACGCAACTGGGCAAAAAAGAGGTATTTCACTTGTCTACTTAAATTAAATACCCTCCAGAGATTCTTTTTCCCTTATGCTTAACATCCTTAATGACATCAGTAGAGTCAATGGATGATGATCAATTCATCAAATTGTGAACATGTCATTGGAGGTGAAAGCAATGTTATCTGCTGATGCAATGTTATAAGCACTTGAAACCTTTTCTTTTACTTCTATGCACAAAAGTTTCCAAATAATTGCAGAGTTTGATATGATTTATCTGAGAATAAAAAATATCGAATAAATAGTCTGAACCAATTTTAGTAAGACCTTTCACAGGCGAGGTTGAAAATTATGGTCTGCTTTCCTTTCAGGTTCAAATTTAGTCTACAGTACTTAATGAATTTTTCCCAACGTGTAGGGTAAAACTCTCGCCCGGTTACTGGATGAAGATCCAATCCTGATGGAGAGGAGGCAGAAATGTTCGAGAAGGCTTGAGCTGTACAAGTCTGCTAGAGATGAAATAGATTCAGCGTTATGGGCAAAATGATGTGAAATAGTTTGCAGTCTAGTTAGAAAATGTTTTTTGGTCTAAACCTAGGCTTTTCAAAGCCACAGCATCTTGTTATTGCATTATTGCATTATTGAACTTTGAATTATGCCTGTCTTTTACCGTTGGCAATATCTAAGAAATTTAGGCTTTCCGAAGCTACTGGGTCATCCATGGAGGGAGTTTTTTAAATTCGCATAATTTTTTCTTTTACTGCCTGTCAGACTTCAAAAAAGGCAAAGGGAAAAGTAATGGTTTTGCATATCTTATGCACTAGCTGTGCAATGGAAAAGAACATGGAATGTTTTAGCTATATTTACAACATTATCTCACAAAACATACGACGGCCTAATCATACAGGGTTGCAGTAGGTCGACCACTGTAGGAATAATTTACTGTGATAAGCCTACATATGGAACCGGGTTAACCTAAACATATGAAAATGTGACAATACCAACCTGGTAAAAAATTGACAAGTTATTAGGCCAATGAACAGCCACCATATTCGGTTTTCATATACTCTTAAATCAATATCAATGGTAGGACCCAGCACAAATGATTTTATGAACGAAAATAATAGTAATATTGTTTCCCTCTTTGTTTATTATGACAAGAAATCCAAAGCTTCAATAAATCATATCCAATAAACTCTGTAGACATCTACGTCAACAACATCAGATCTTTCACCAGTATGCGTATGTCTCAGACTGTGGTTGTTCCAGCACCTGACTTTTTGTCGATCTCCTCAAGATCTGCCCATAGTTTCGGATCTTCATAATCTTTGATAAGAAAAGCAGGCTTTGCTTCCATAAGCAAGTGAGGTGGATTTCGGGTTGCCAATCCAACAACAGGCATCCCAGCTGCCACCCCAGCTTTTATTCCTGAAACAGAATCCTAACAATCGAAGAAAGATTATGAGTTTTAATGGCGTGAGGATAAGAAAATGAAGAATGTGGTCGACAAAGAAATCAGACCTCAAATATGAATGTGTGATCCTTTGACACCTTCAGCAGTTCAAGGGCCTTCAAATAAGGGTCGGGAAATGGTTTTGCACGCTCACACTCACTTCCAATAATAACCACATCAAAGAAATCCTTTAGGCCAAGTATTTCTATTATCAGTTCACCGTTCAGTCTAGGCGCATTGGTAACTGCAGCCCGTTTCAGCCCACGATCCTCAATCCACTTCTTCACCTTGTACAGGCCATCTATTGGTTTCAACTGTTCTTTCACCAACCTATATTGTAACCAAAACAGCTTGCCTATGAGACTGGAGGAAGAGTAGCACAAGGTCAATTGAAATACACAAGTAGCGTAAGTAGAGTTACGAACCTTCTAAACATAGCTTCCTTCTCGTCACAGAATTTAAGACCCCTTTCCAGATCATCAGGGAAAAGGGCAGCAGCAATGTTGTCATTGTGTTTGCCAGCAATAGTTTTGACAAACCAGTCCTCATCAACCGGCACACCACCATTGTAGCCTATCTGCAGAACCAAAATCGCCAGTGATGAGCTTAAAATTACTTAATATTTATGTTTGCTTTGTGTCTTTGATTTGGTTGATTCGATAGAGATTTGGTCTGATTTCGGTCTAATATGTTGCCCTTCAGTGCAGGTGGTGCACAGGGGATCAATGGACGAATAGTGCACTAAGTGGGAGGAAAACAAGTTGAGCAAGAAGAAATTCTCGTGCGCGGCCACGCACGAGCAACCCCCAAACGCGCACCTGAGCGCGCAAGTGCCACAGAAGTCTACCAGAGGTGCGCGACCATGAGCGCTGTCATACTCCCAGGTGCGCGTCCGCGCACGTCCGTCTCCGAGAATTCTAGTCAGGCCTATTTTTGTAAATTTGGAGGCAGCCTTTTGACCTATATGAAGCCTAGCTCGTCCCAAAACAAGGTATCTCGGATTTTGGAGCAATTTTTGAAGAGAAGAAGGCAAGGAAACAACATAGACTCTGAATACTTCATCCGAATCATTCAATACGAAAGTTTGTTTGATTTTGGGGATTGTAATATTTTCTTGTTCTCTTAATACTCTTGAGATGAACAACTTCTCCAATATGGAGTAATCTTTCTTAGGGTAATTGACGGATATTGTGATTTGACTATTGTTTTGGGTTTGCTTTCTGTTAGTTGCCTGAATTCGTTGAACGAGTCTCTATTTGAATTGAGAAGTTAATTGTTGGTTTTACTTAATCGAAAGAGAAGTGTTGCTGCAATTCGCATTGCGTTATCTTATTTGGGTTGATTTCACGACTCTCATAGGTAATCGAAAGAGCTTGTGGAGTTATCAGTTGACCCAATTTCGAAGAAAAGTCAAAAGACGTTCTTCGTAAAATTATTCATTCAAAGTATTCTTGCATATTTTCACATCACATATTATTAGGTTGTATAGCAAACTCTAATTCATTCGGAAGAAGAATTTGAATCCTTTAGATAGCCTAATCATCTGTTGAAGAAAGAGTCAATAGAACTTAAGAGTGAACATAGCACAGAGTTGCCCATAATAATAGTTGATCACATATCTTGTCAAAGCCCTTATTTCTCACTTTGATACTCAATCATTGCTACTTAGTCTCTCAATTTCCATTATTTATTCGCAATCGATAATCTTAGTTTTTATTCTTATTTCGGTAATAACTCAAAATCAAAGGTTTATTTTCATGACTAGTGTTAAGCTGAAGATTTATTCGAACATTATTTAAACCAATCCCTGTGGAGACGATTTAATACTATATTATCTTTGACTAGCGAGCCTAAGGTTTATACACCGATTTTGCGCTCGTCAAATTTTGGCGCCGTTGTTGGGGATTGGCGATTAATAGTGTTTAAAATAATTTTCGGTGCTAATTCAGGAACAATTTTATTTTCTTTTCTTTTTTTACGCTCTTCTTGTTTGTGTGCAGGCAACAGGTTAAGTTCAGTGGTGTATGACTCGATCCTCCTCCAAGGAATTGGTGCCATACAATCCAGAATTAGACAAGACAAGCACCTGCGACAGTTGAGAAGGAAGAAAGAATCGAGTGGATCATTTTTGGGTCAGATTTCGACTCAAAATACAATGGTGAACAACGAAAAGGAAGTGGACTTAGCTGCAAGAGAGGCAGCCCAACAACAGGCTGCACGGTTAGCAACTGAAGCAGCCCTTAGAGTTGCTGATGAAACAGTTGAAGAGGGTTGAAGATTCAATCTTAACCGAACTCTGGTCGAAGATGCGTTTGAAAATGCAGCTCCCAGGCCTGGGAGGTCTCTAGGAGATTACGCCAGACCGGTCTACTACCAGCGGCAATCCAGTGTGAGGCCCCACCCATTGACGCTAACAATTTTGAACTCAAGCAGGGAGTCATCCAGACCATTCAGAACAACTGCATATTCAGAGGCATGAAGATCCCAACAACCATCTGATGGACTTCAATGAAATCATGAATACATTCCGCTATAATGGAGCATCACATGATGCCATCTACCTCAGAGCATTCCTTTTCTCACTTAAGGATAATGCAAAGCAGTGTTTAAGGAGTTCACCCACAGGGTCAATCCGTACGTGGGAGGAGATGACTACCAAGTTCTTAGAAAAATATTTCTCTGCTGCTAAGACCGGAAGGATGAGAAAGGAGATTCACAATTCGGAATGATGAGAAAGGAGATTCACAATTTCAGCCAAGGAGAAGGGAGACAGTGTTCGAGGCATGGGAAAGGTTTGAGGAGCTGTTGCGGAGATGCCCTCATAACGGAATGGAGCAATGGAAGATTTCTGGGACGGGTTAAATCCTTCATCAAGGAGATTGTTGAATAGTGCGGTTGCAGGCCCTCTGATGAAGAAAACTCCAGAAGAGATTGTTACACTCCTGAATGAACTATCTGAAGCGCAGAACAATGGTCTATTGACCAAGGTGATCGAAGAAGATAAGCGGGGGTGCACCAAGTAGAACCTCTGTAGCAATGCAGGCCCAAATTGCAACTATGGCTAAGGACATCAAGCAATTGACAATAGCCCAGGTGCAAAATCAACCACAATTGGGATGTGACATCTGTGGGATGGGACACCCGACTCATGAGTGTCAAACCTCCACTGCAGAAGAGGAAGTTAAAGCATTGGGGAATTTCAATAGAGGCAACTACCAAGGAGGTAACAATTTCAATTCTGAGGGACAGAGACATCCGGGGTTCTCACGGAGTTCTTCAAGTGGTAGCTTGAACTCATGGCAGCAGCAAAATCCCAGAGCACCTGTGCAAGGACCTCATGGCTTCCAAAACCAACAAAGGCAACATTACCAGCCTCCATGGCCCAACAACTCAAGTTTAGAAGATCTAATTAAGGCATTCATAAACAAATCATATGAGAAGCTTGAGGTTCAGGGAACAGCTATATGGGAGCAAGGCACAGCCATCCGGAATCTAGAAAGACAAATGGGGCAGATTGTATCATTATTATCAGAAAGGGCTCCGGGGACTCTGCCTTCCGACACTGAGAAGAATCCAAAAGAGACGATCAAGGTCGTGTCTCTGAGGAGTGAAAAAACATTAGCAAATCCTATTGCAAAACCAAGGGTTGAAAGGGTGATCAAATCAGCCAAAACAGCAGAAGAGCAGAAAAATTGATGAGTCTGTGGCTACGTAGAACATCAATAGCAAGCAGGTTGTTAAGCAGAAGTCAAACAGTGAAGTTGAAGAAAGCAAGCACATGCCGGTGTTACCTTTTCCTCAAAAGATGAAGCGAGAGAAATTAGATGAATGCTTTGGAAAATTCTTGGAGATATTGAAACAGTTGTATGTAAACATCCCGTTCACCGAGGTGCTCACCCAGATGCCTGCCTATGCCAAATTCTTGAAGGAAATCCTGTCAAGTAAAAGGAAGCTCGAGGAAACAAAAGTGGTCAAACTCAATGCACACTGTAGTACCATCCTACAGAATAAAATTTCTCAAAAATATGGGGATCCTGGCAGCTTCACTATACCCTGCTCGTTGGGGAGTGAAAATTTTGACAAGGCCTTTTGTGACTCAGGTACATTCATTAACTTGATACCATTATCGGTTTTCAAAAAATTGGAAGGAGGACTAGGAGTGATCAAATATGTGCCGGTATCTTTGCAACTGGCTGATCAGACCACTATCATACCAGAGGGCATAATCGAGGACATTCTGGTGAGGGTGGACAAGTTTGTCTTCCCGGTAGACTTCATTGTAGTAAACATGGAAGTGAATAAGGAGGTACCTCTAATCTTGGGGAGACCATTCTTTTGCACTGATCGGGCTATTCTTAACATATACGAGGGTCAACTCATGCTACGAGTGGGAAACGAAAAAGTGGTGTTTCAAATGAAGAGAATGATGAAATACCCGTGTAATAAGGCATCTGCCTATGTTTGTTTCAAACTGGATGTGGTAGGAGAGTTAGCTGAACAACACAAGCTGGACAAGCTGGTAGGTGATTCATTGGAAAGATGCATTAGTCAATCGAGTACAGCAGAGGATGAAGACCCTGAAATCAAGAAGAAGCTGAGGCACTGGAAGATGAAAACCAAGTGGTAGACGAAGAGGAATTTGAGAAAGAAAAGATCAAGCCAAAGCTGGAATTGAAAGTACTCCAAACACATTTAAAATATGTTTTTTTTGGAGACTAACAATTTTCCTGTGATTGTTTCTGCTGATTTGACAGGTGAACAGGAACACATGCTAGTGGAGTTACTACGGAAGCATAAAAAAGCAATTGGCTGGAGCATAGCCGATATTCAGGGAAGCAACCCTACAATCTGCTTGCACAAGATCTTGTTAGAAGAAGGGAGCAAACCGGTAGTGCAGCCCCAACGCAAATTGAATAAAAACCTAAAGGAGGTAGTACAGAAACAGATACTCAAACTGCTGGATGCAGGTATAACAATTTTCCATCTCCGGCAGCCAATGGATCAGCCCCGTATAGGTTGTGCCGAAAAAAGGGGGCATGACGGTGGTGAAAAACGAGGACAATGAGCTAATTCCTACCATAACTATCACTGGTTGGAGGATGTACATAGACTACTGAAGGTTGAACGATGCAACGAGGAAAGATCACTTCCCTCTTCCCTTCATTGATCAGATGTTGAAGAAGGTGGCAGGGCGTGGATATTACTGCTTTTTAGATGGTTATTCAGGGTACAATCAAATACCCATTGCTTCTGAAGATGTTGAAAAAACCACATTTACCTGCCCTTCCGGAATCTTTGCATACCGGAGAATGCCTTTCAGACTTTGCAATGCACCAGCTATTTTTCAGAGGTGCATGATGTCAATCTTTTAAAATTTGAATGGGAAGTGTCTGGAGGTGTTCATGGATGACTTTACTCTCTTTGGGGATGACTTCAAGGGTTGTTTGAGGAATCTAGAACTTGTACTAAAACGATGTGAAGACACTCACCTACTACTCAACAGGGAAAAGTGTCACTTCATAGTTAAGGAGGAGATAGTCTTGGGCCACAAAGTCACAGCTGAAGGTATTGAGGTCGACAGAGCTAAGGTAGATGTGATCGCTAAGCTCCCTCCACCAACTTTAGTGAAGAGCATCAGAAGCTTTATGGGGCATGCAGGATTTTATAGAAGGTTCATCAAGAATTTATCCAGCATCACCAAGCTCTTAACAGCATTACTTGCCAAGGATGTGAAGTTTGTGTTTGATGAAGAGTGCCTCAGATCATTCGAGTTAATCAAGGAAAAGCTAGTGAGTACCCCCATAATGGTGACTCCCGACTGGAGCGAACCCTTTGAGATCATGTGCGATGCCAGTGATGTGGTAGTGGGAGAAGTGCTAGGGCTGAGAAAAGATAAAATATTCAGACCCATTTACTATGCAAACCGGACTTTGAATGATGCTCAAGTGAACTATGCTACCACGGAGAAGGAGTTCTTTGCAGTGATCTTTGCTTTCGACAAGTTCAGATCCTATCTAGTGGGAAGCAAGGTCATAGTACATACTGTTCACTCGGCACTGAAATATTTGTTGAGCAAGAAATAGTCAAACCGCGTCTGATGCGGTGGGTATTATTGCTGCAAGAGTTTGATCTTGAAATCAAAGATAGGAAGGGCACAGAAAATCAAGTGGTTGACCACCTGTCGCGATTGGAGAAACCACTTGTTGAAGCGGTGGAAATACGGGAAGAGTTCCCGGATGAGCAGATTTTATCCATTGCAGCCGTCTCTGATAGACCGCCATGGTATGCTGACATAGCCATGGCTACCACATCACTTGACCTCCGACCAGAAGAGAAAGCTGCAAAGCGAGGTAAAAAGCTACCCTTGGAATGGCCCCTTTTTGTTTAAATTATGTGCAGATGGCATGATTCGGAGATGCGTACCAGAAGAGGAAATGGGAAGTATATTGTCCCATTGTAATGATGGAGCAGCTGGGGGACACTATAGAGGAAATAGGATAGCAACGAAGGTCATGGAAGCCAGTTTTTACTGCCCGTCCCTGTACAAGGACGCAAGATCCTACGTGGCTGCATGTGACAAGTGCCAACAGACAGGTAACATTAGTAAGAGGGATGAGATGCCCCTGAATTCCATTTTGGTATGTGAAATCTTCGATGTCTGGGGCATCGACTTCATGGGTCCCTTCCCATCATCCCATTCCTATGAGTATATCCTAGTGGTCGTTGACTACGTCTCCAAGTGGGTCGAGGCAATCCCCACTAGGACAAACGATGCTCGGGTAGTATGTGAATTTCTTCGGAAGAATATTTTTACCCGTTTTGGAACTCCCCGAGTCATCATCAATGACAATGGGTCACATTTTGTTAATAAACAGTTTGCCACACTGCTGTCTAAATATGTGGTAACTCATAAAACAGGAACCCCATACCATGCACAAACTAGTGGGCAAGTAGAAGTAGCTAATCGTGAACTCAGAAGAATTCTAGAAAAAACGGTTAGTGCTTCCAGAAAAGATTGGTCAGTAAAGTTAGATGAAGCTCTATGGGCATATAGAACAGCGTTCAAAACAATCATAGGGACTTCATTCTTCAAGTTGGTATATGGAAAGACATGTCACTTACCTGTGGAGATAGAGCATAAGGCTTATTGGGCAATTAAATTGCTTAATTTTGATCTTAGTCTTGCAGATGAGCACAGAATGTCACAGGTGAGTATGCTGGAGGAATTCAAATTGGACGCGTATGAGAATGTGCGAATTTTTAAAGAAAAGACGAAGAAATGGCATGACCGTTTAATTAAACAGAAAGAATTTCATGAAGGGAAAAAGGTCTTGCTATACAATAGTAGACTCAGATTGTTCCCCGAAAAATTTAAGTCTACATGGACGGGACCGTATGTGGTGAAACATGTATCACCATATAGGGCGATTGAGGTCCAGAACATGGAAGGAACGAAGAGTTTCAAAGTGAATGGGCACAGGTTAAAACCATATCTTGCTGGAGGATTTGCTCAGCAATCCTCGAGCATCATAATCAGTTGAGGATGCCCGGTTGAGTCAAGTTGACGACTATAACTCAGAACTACCTCTAACTCCTCTACTAGCTTGATTTTTCTCTTTTATTTTTTGTTGTAGCTTAGACTACGTAAAATTTAGTGTACATTATGATTTGGTGGTTGCAGGAAAGTATATATTGTGGAAGGGCGGAGTTGAGGCTTTAAAAAGGCCATTTGTGCGTGTATAGGTGCGCGACCGCGCACCTGGAGGGGTGTACCGCGCATATGATCGCGCAGAATACGGCGTCACCAAGCCTGGAGGTGCGCAGCCGCTTACGAGGAGGGTTGACCGCGCATTAGGCCGTGCATGTGTAACAAAAGTCTGGCATGTGTGCACGGCCGCGCACGAGTGGACCCGACCGCGCACAGGTAAGTACCCGACCCTTTTTTGTTTAACATCCGGATTTCAGCCCCCCTCCCTCTAAACCCCCTTCTAATCTTTCCCTCTTTTCTCTCATCTCTCACTAAACCAAACCCTAAACCGTCCCCAATCCCTCTCTCTCTCCGCGACTAACCACACACACCACCCCACTCCCTTACTCTATCTTTCCCCCCTCCTCAAGTGTGTTTCCATCAATTGACCCCTCAGGTATGTAACTTCCTTTTTCCATGTTTTTTTTTCTTTTTCTTTTGTTCTTTTTTTTCGTTTTTTTTCTTTTTCTTATGGGGTTAAAGACTGGGTTTCACCATGGGTGCTGAGAGTATGGCTGCTAGGTAGTTGACTTGTTGTGTATGTAGTTCATCTAGGGCTGAAATTGATTTATGTGGAATAGGAGCAGCTTTGCATGTTAGGTGTTTGTGTAAATGCCACAATGAGGTTATGCGGTGTATTCTAGATTTTGTTGCTCACCCGATAATAATCCATGTACTTAATTTGGGTGAACTGATAATGGGGGTATATTCTAATGATTGTGGGATGGATCCTTCCCATGGCCAGAAGAGTGTATCTTCTTGGTCCGAAGAGTGGTCTAATTGCTGATATTTGTCGGGTTGTTTCAGGTGCAAATGGTCACTTCCAAGAAAAGAAAAACCCCAAGTGCCTCCACCGGTAGGCAAGCAGGCACGTCCCGAGCTAAAAATGTGGGCACGTTCAGGTCGGGAGCTTCTGCATCCTCTCGCCCATATGATCAAAACAAGTTCGTATCCTGGGAGGCCCAAGAATGGTTTAATAGCAAGGCGGACAAAAACCCATACCTGTAAGAGGAATCGACATCGGGTGTCTCCTCAATGAGTGTTACAATGTTCATGAGGAATTGGTCCGGCGAGAAATTGGGGTGTTCTTCGAAAAACCTGACGAGGCAAATTTAAGGGTTGTTAGGGAATTCTACGCGAATTGCCCGGAACATGAGGACTATGTGTGTACAGTCCGGAAGAAAAATATGGACTTTTCCAAGGAGGCTATCCAAAGGGCCTATCACCTGTCGGCGTACGTGGACCATCTTGATACAACCATTACTTTTTGTTGCACAACAAGGAACCATACACGTGGACCATGTTCTTTGAGACCATTTGTGTGCCCGGGAAGGAGGTGGTATGGTTAATCAGAGGCCACAAATTTCACTCAACTGCACTCACTTTTGAGGGGAAGTGTTGGTTATACATCATTAATAACCACCTAATGTCTTCCGGCAACACAACTGAGGTGAATGGTCCCTGGGCTGCTTTGATTTGGTGTTTTGTCACTGGCCACGACTTTGATGTGGCTAAGGTCATTCAAGACGAGATGACAATTTGATGTCCGGTGCAGAGGTATGGGTTCTTTTTCTCATCGTTAGTCACTTGGTTGTGCCGTGAGACACGGGTACCAGAAAACAAGGCTATGGACGGAAAGGTCAAGCGAGAAAAAAAATTCGTGATAAAGTTGTCGTTGGGAAGGAACCTGTTGTGGCTGCTGAGGTTGAGAGTGAGGAGTCTGATACGCCCGTAGAGGAAAGAGAGGTGCATGGAGAGGATGTTGATACTACTACCCTGCATAAGCGGGGTATTGGAGAACCTTCCAGCGGTGTATGGGAAACAAGAATGGTTGCCTTGGAACAGGAGATGGCGGGGATGCGCACTTCTGTCACTGATTTGGGTACTCGAGTGAACTCACTTGCTAGGCAAAATGCCAAGTCCGAGAAAAAGATCATGGCATGGCTGCTTGCACTTGATCGGGCTTGTCACCTGAACCCCGGCACCGTCTCCGACACGGATTGACCCACTCCCCACTTGCTAGGCAAAATGCCAAGTCCGAGAAGAAGATCATGGCATGGCTGCTTGCACTTGGCCGGGCTTGTCACCTGGACTCCGGCACCGTCTCTGACACAGATTGACCCACTCAGGGGAGTTTTCTTTCACGTTTGCATTTTAATTTTGTGACATGAGGACATGCCACTAGTTAAGTTGGGGGTGGGGGTATTGTAAATGGCGCCGTTTAAATTGCTTCCTTATTGGGGAAAAAAAAGAAGAAAAAACCACAAAAATAAAAAATTCCAAATATATTTTCTTATTTTTTTTTAGGATAACTTCTTCACTTGTACTTCCATGGGTTTCTTGTTTGGTTCTTTACCATGGTCGTAATATTTTGAACCTGACACCTTTTAGAGTAGATTTTTTGTTATTTCTTTATTTTAGATAAGTTTTTGAAAAAGTTGCTTGTGGTTGGCAAAGTTGATTGTGCTTGACTGGTGGGATGCATGATCCTGCCCTTGTAAGTCAGAGAGACCATTGGCGACTGCGGTCTGAATTGTGTGCCTATCCAAAATGCTATGTGTGGTGAGGGGAATGTTTGCTTAGTGATCATGCCTGACAGGGTCTAGAACTTGGCTTGGTTGTGGCTCAAGGCGAAATCATAAGTAATAGTTGAGTTTGGAGATGACCGTAGGCTTTCTTTGATAGCCTTTTTCTTCTATTGCTTTGAATCCTCCTGAGAACTGATAAGTTATCCCTAGTTAACCCAGTTGAGCCTAATTTCCTTTTTCTTTGGCAACCACATTACAACTTGAGCCTGTAGCTGTCCCTAAGCACTTGAATGCCTTGTGTGTGATGCTAAAAGATGAAGATACATAAGTGTGGGGGTGGGGGTTGGTTTTAAGTGGAACCAATGATAAGTAGAAAAAGGTGCACCATCATGAATGTATGTGAGGTACGAGAGCAGGGGATTGTGAAATGGAAAATAAAATAGAAAAAAATAAAAAGAAAAAAAAAGATATGCTCACGTTGAGTAAGGAAATAAAAGTGAACATTCCCTTGCTGATGTAAAGTCCTTGTATGTTGTGCTTAAAGAAATGAGAACTGGGTGTTATTCTGAATTGGAAGTTTAGGGTAGTTATAATTGAAAAGGGTGTAGGTCACGTATAGTGTTGTAGGTATTAAAGTGCTTAGGGAGGTATAGATACTCTTATACAGATTATATCCAACTCGTCTCATAGCCTATGTTACAACCAAATGCAAAGTACTACATGATCTAGACGAGATTGTTCCAACATTAGTGGAGAGTTACACGATAGCCAAGCTTATGGTACTCTTGAAAGCATGATTCACTTCTTTGTGAGGGCGAGTGATTGTTGTGTATTTTCCTAGGCTATTATTTGCAATTAGTGTGTGAATGAGCATTGTCTTTTTCTTGTGAGGTGTATCGAGGATTTGGCGCCAGCTTGACCACAACACTAGTGGAATGTCATGACCGGGGTTGAGGTTGAATGTGACCCCAGGATGGTATCGAGTTGATTTTGGCCGGCCACTTGTCTAAGGTGGTTGCAGTGTTAGGAGCAATTTCGTTTTAGATTTGCTCGGGACTAGCAAAAGCTAAGTGTGGGGGTGTTTGATGAGCTTAAAATGACTTAATATTTATGTCAGCTTTATGTCTTTGATTTAGTTGATTCGATAGAGATTTGGTCTGATTTAGGTCTAATATGTTGCCTTTCAATGTAGGTAGTGCACAAGGGATCAATGGACGAATAATGCACTAAGTGGGAGGAAAACAAGTTGAGCAAGAAGAAATTCTCGTGCGCGGCCGCGCACGAGCAACCCCCAAACGCGCACCTGAGCACGCAAGTGCTAGAGAAGTCTGCTAGAGGTGCGCGGCCATGAGCACGTTCATACTCCCAGGTGCGCGGCCGCGCACGTCTGTCTCCGAGAATTCTAGTCATGCCTATTTTTGTAAATTTGGAGGCATCCTTTTGATCTATATGAAGCCTAGCTCGTCCCAAAATGAGGTATCTCGGATTTTGGAGCAATTTTTGGAGAGAAGAAGGCAAGGAAACAACATAAACTCTGAATACTTTATCCGAATCATTCAATACGAAAGTTTGTTTGATTTTGGGGATTGTAATGTTTTCTTATTCTCTTAATACTCTTGTGATGAACAACTTCTTCGATATGGAGTAATCTTTCTTAGGGTAATTGACGGATATTGTGATTTGACTATTGTTTTGAATTTGCTTTCTGTTAGTTGCCTGAATTCGTTGAACGAGTTTCTATTTGAATTGCAAGGTTAATTGTGGTTTTACTTTAATCAAAAGAGAAGTGTTGCTGCAATTCGCATTGTGTTATCTTGTTTGGGTTGATTTCACGACTCTCATAGGTAATCGAAAGAGCTTGTGGAGTTATCAATTGACCCAATTTCGAAGAATAGTCGTAAGATCATTCATTCAAAGTATTCATGCATATTTTCACAGTACATATCATTAGGTTGTTTAGCGCACTCTAATTCATTCGGAAGAAAAATTTGAATCCTTAAGATAGCCTAATCATTTGTTAAAATCGAAAGAGTCAATAGAAGTTAATAGTGAACATAGCACAGAGTTGCCCATAATAATAGTTGATCACATATCTTGTCAAACCCCTTATTTCTCACTTTGAGACCCAATCGTTGCAACTTAGTCACTCAATTTCCATTATTTATTCGCAATCGATAATCTTAGTTTTTATTCTTAGTTCGGTAATAACTCAAAATCAAAGGTTTATTTTCCTGAATAGTGTTAAGCTAAAGATTTATTCGAATATTATTTAAACCAATCCCTCTGGAGACGATTTAATACTATACTATCTTTGACTATCAAGCCTAAATTTTATACACCGGTTTTGCGCTCGTCAGCCAGCAATTATAGAAACATGATTGATATTTTCCCAAATATCAGTAACTTATGCATAAACAGGAAAAATAAAGCTTCTTGCGCGGGTGGGAGTGCAAAATATGTCCCCGGGGAGGGGGGGGGGGGTAAGGAGCATTTCACAAGTCAAAGGTACAAAAAAGCTTTTTCTCTAAAAGAAAAGCGATTAATTGTTGTTACCTCTAGAAGCATTTCACGGAAGGCATAATAGTGAAGTGGATCTGAATCACATAAAGTCCCGTCTACGTCAAATAGTACTGCTTGAAGGGGAGCAAGTCTTGCTAGAGACGAAGAACTGCTAAGAGAAAATGTAATAGTTTAGCTTTGCTTTCTGGATGCAATCACAAAAGAATCTCCAAACACAACTCGGTGTAATAACAAACATTAATCAATGCAAGCTTTATACATTCCATGGACAAATCTAGACTTAAAACATTTGGTGCAATGACATCCACTGCCTTTTGTTAGGATGATGCGTCTTAAAAAAGTAAATATACGCAACAAACCACACCATCCTGAAGTCATTGATTCTTATCTTGGACTACCTCTAACACAACCTTTAAGAAGTATTAAACATTAGTATGGGCATTTCCTGAACATGTTTATGAGGGCCAAGAAATCATGAAAAGGATTAAAGCATTAATGATAACAGTATCTCAATCTATGTTGCCCGGACTCTCCAAAATGTTGCCACACCCGTGTCAGATCCTGTAGAAATACACTACTTTTGGAGGATTCGACACGCACCAAGCGACATTTTTGGAGAAGCCGAGCAACATAGATCTCAATTATATAATGAAGTTCATATTCTGATAATATCAAGTTAAACGCACACTAAGTTGCTGTTGGTTTGTTTTTAAGCAATGCGATTTCTATTCAATAGGGGCTATACCAGGAACATTTTAAGCATAAGATCCAGCTTAAGTTCAACTATCCTGTTATCAATTTGGTTAAGTATGTTCTGGACCAAACATGTACTCATATAGTATACAAACTTAAATTCAGCGAGGGGAAGAAAAATGAGAATAAATTGCAAAGAACTCAAATCGTGCAATAAGCCTAGGTCCAATAGTCACTATGAAGCTCATATACCAGCCAGGAGAAAACAGAATTCACATCATATAAATAAGAGAAATTTCAACTAAATGAAGATAAAAAGAAGTCATTAGCCTTATATTATGAACCAGAAAGAAGAAATTGCTAAAGATGCCCAAAATCACAATCGACCAATCGAAAACTTAGTGAGAATACTGAGTTTTGGATTAAAGAAAACAGAATAAGAAAACCAGTGGAGAAGGGAAGATATAGATCTGCTTAGCAAAAGGATACATTTTTTTTTACATTTTACCTTTACATCAATCAGATACAAACAAATCAAAACTTCCAAGTAAATATGATAATTGCAGGGAAATCATCATTAGATGCAGAAATTTCAAATGGCGCACATTGAGATTGAGATCAATGGTTTCAATCATGCAAAAATGGAGTAATCAAAAAAAAGAAGCTTAGATCATATGGTCATATGATGATAAACGGATTTAAAAAAAATTGGGAGCTTAAGCAAATTCATGGGAAAAAAGAAGAAGAAATTCCAATCAACAAAAATGCATCAAGAATTCAAACCCCAGATCAAATCTTGGATAAAATTCAAATTTTCCCATCAAATAAAAGCAAAAAAAGGATTAAAAATCTCACCTTTCTGTAGAATTTTCCCCAGCAGGAGCAGTCATCTTGAAAAGGGTATCAAACAATTCTGAGAGTTGTGTAGAAAAATGCCGATTTCCACAAAAGTGTGCTTTAAAAACTTGAGGGATTAGAAAAAGGTGGCGACTTTACGAAGTGAAGAAGAAAGAGATGGAATAAGAGAATCTTCTAAAGAATCAGAATAGTGTAGCTCCAGCGTTCCATAAAGTGCAAAGGTAACAAAGTGTTGGCCTTTCATCTCTGACAACATTTTCCCTAACTTCACGTGTTACATTTCATGCTTTTTTTTTTAAAACAAAATTCTTTTTGTTTTTTTTTCGTGTATATATATGGCCACGTTTACTTCAACCAAATTTTGCTTGTAATTTCAAAGTGTCTACTTCGTGTAACCTAAAATCAGTACCTGTGTGGCAGCAAAAAGCACCCTCACTCAGTTTTAATTGATCCGAACCTGTTTGATTGGGCACGGAATTTAAGAAAAAATAAAGATTTTTAGAATTTGTAGTCATAAACAATTCAAAAAGAGGCACAGAGTATTTGTGTGATTATAAAAGCTTCTCATTAAGGGTAAAATTGTAAGTTTAAGCAAAATTATTTTCAAATTTAGAATTTGGTCATTTTTTTTGGAACAGACCAAAAAGAAAATAGGTTCACGTAAACTGGAACTTCCAAAGATAGTATTTTTTTTTAATAATGTAGTGTCCGAGTCAACTTAAATACATTTACATTAATTAACTCTACGTGGTATTCTCTATTGTCTATTGATAGCAGAGTTATCTAATATATTTATTGGTAGAAAATAACAAGTATCTGATAAAGTAGTCCACATATGTGCAAATTCAAATAATCACATTTATTGAAGAAATTTTTTGAACATGAAGATAGATAAATAATTTTTTTTAGCTAATGTCGTGTCGGCAAACTTAGAGCCTAGTGTAATTGGTTTTAAATGATACCTAAAAGTAGAAGGATGTTTGATCAATTAATTGGTGTCCGTAGCCAAAATATGATTTTTTTGGACTCAAAGAATCAAAATATGTGAGAAAAATAACTGGCCACCCATAATATGTATAGTGCGGTGAAATACCGCATTATATTTGAACTTAAATGGGCGGGAAGGTATAGCGTCCGTATTTACCGCGTTATATTATAGTGCAGTAAATAAGGGTGCTATACCTACATAAATACCATCTTCTTCCCCAAAAACAGAAACCCCCCTCCCCCCCAAAAACGAGCCAAAACCAGCGGTCCCCCCTCCATTTTTAATGAAACAAAACTCGGGTGGAGCCCACCGGTCCAACAAAAAGTGTAGATTGTCGGTCCCACATCGTATCTAAGGCGTTATCTCGTAATGAGTTGCTTGTTCGACTCCAAATCACAAAATTCAACTTTCCAAAAAATTTAAATCGAGGTATTCCGACTTATTTTTTGTTAAAACTCATGTATAAAAAATACCTATTAGTTATTTTTACTGTGTTCTATGTTATTTCGTGATTGTTTTGCGATTTAATTAATTTGTTATTTTTTATCTGGATTATATTATTAGTGTGATAACAAAATTAGTAAAATAGAGAAATTGCTATTAGTTGTTAAAAATGTTAATTAGTTAATTTTTACTTTGGTATATATTTTTTCATGATTGTTTTGTGATTAAATTAATTTGTTATTTTTATCCGATTTAGATTAGTTATTTGCTAAAAGATTAGTAAAATAGATAAATTATTATTTTAGGAATAATTAATCTTATTTAGATGTTATTGTTATACATATATGAATATGTGATTTTATTTTCATGTAGTGGTATCTTGTGCCCGTAATTTTAATGTAGTGCTCGTACTTGTAATGTAGTGCCCTTTTAGCGTAGTAAAATGTAGTGCCTTTAGCGTAGTATCTTTGTAGCTATTGAAATTAATTATTTAATTATTTGTTAAACCCAAAAATATCTGAAAAAAGTTGATAGTTCAAATACAAACTCTCTCGAATTCTAGTCAACAAACGTAAGAAAATAACATTAGAAAACAACAATATTTGTCAAACTAAGTATTGTTACATGAATATTTAATAATTAAATCTTGTATAGTTATGAAAATTAATTATTCAATTTTATTATGTTCAAAAATAGGTGAGTAATAAACTAACACATAAAATAATAAACTAACATATAAAATAATAAACAAACATATAAATAGTAAACTAACATATAAAATATTAAAGTAACATATAAAAATATCAAATGTATCAACCTAATTAACAATATAGTAAAAATATCGAATAAATTTTAATATTAAAGATATTGCAATATATTTAAAAATGTTAAGCAATGAAAAAGAAAAATACTTTAATTAATATTGTTCAATTTATAGTAGTCGTCATAGAGGTTCCGTCTGTGCATCCCGGACCTGCAGCATTAGAGCTACTATTGCTACAGGCCGAGCATATGTCTCCGTACATATGGGAGGGGCAGTGTTTGGCCCAGACATTTCGTGCTAGATGGGTAGACGATATGTGGGACTTTCTTAGCGCCCACCTACTCCATCCTTGTATAGTCAGACGCCTTCTGGATACGGGTTTCTATAGGATCATAGAGATCGGCCGGTTGCAGTTGGACTGGTCATTGATCACGGCTTTGATAGAGCGGTGGCGACCGGAGACGCACACGTTTTATTTACCCATTGGCGAGGCTATTATCACGCTTCAGAACGTGGAGGTTCTGTATGGGCTGCCGGTTGATGGACATCCTATAGCTTACCCGCATGCTCTCAGAGAATATACGGGATTGTCGTACCTGGAGATGTTGCAGCGGCTCACCGGTTTCCAGCCAACGGAAGAGGCTACATTTAGTGGGTATAGTCGTTTGCAGTTGACGCCAGTCCGACTGCATCTGGAGGCGATGGATGCGGACATTACAGATGATACACTGGATCTTCATATCGACCGGTACACGAGATTGTTGATGTTGCTTATGTTTGGTGTGGCATTGTTCCCAAACACTTTGGAAGACCTAGTCAGCTTGAGATTTCTTCATCATCTTGAGCGGTTAGATGATTTACCTGGTTACAGCTGGGGTGCAACTATTCTAGGTTACTTGTATAGGCAGATATGTCGGGCGAGCATGGGCACCCAGTGAGACGTTGCTGGATTTTTGCCGCTGCTGCAAGTGAAAACATAGTCAATTATTTTCATGATTATAACATACATAGTAAAAATATACCTTAAATTTTACGTCCGCATTGTATATTAGGTTTGGGCCTGGGAGCGGTTCCTGCAGTTGCAGCCACCTCTACCACCCATCGCTCCGGATGCACCACCTCCACCGTTTCTTCCTTTAACTAGGAGGTGGGTTGATAAGTGAGGCTACGGACATGAGGTCAAGGCTCGACATAATCTCCCCTATTGCATGAATTTGTTGGATTTGTTCCGGCGGCCAATAATACTCAGCACTCACTCACTGCAACTGTCCATTATAGGTGTTTAAGTATGCAACAACACTATATTCTTTATAAACATATCTCGTTACCACGGAACCTGTATGTTTAAAGCACTTCATGGCATGTGAGTATGGCATGTGATAGATGGATCATTTCTCACAGGAGCGTGTACCTGTAGGTTATACCAATACTGGGTCTGTAGTCAAAGCTGTCTTGAGCTTTTGAAAGCTCTCCTCACATTCCTCAGTCCACCTGAACGGAGCACCCTTCTGGGTCAATTTGGTCATAGATGCAGCAATAGAAGAGAAACCCTTTACAAATCGGCGATAATACCATGCCAAACCAAGGAAACTCCGGATGTCAGTAACTGAGGATGGTCTAGACCAACTCTGCACTGCTTCAATCTTCTTCGGATCTACTTTGATCCCCTCGCATGAAATTATATGACCCAAAAATCCCACTGAATCAAGCCAGAATTCACACTTAGAAAATTTTGCATATAACTTCTTTTCTCTCAAAGTCTGAAGCACAGTCCTCAGGTGATGTTCATGATCTTCCCGACTCCGGGAATACACCGGAATGTCGTCAATAAACACAATGATGAAAGAATCAAGATAGGGCTGAAATACACTATTCATTAAGTGCATAAATGCTGCTGGGGCGTTGGTTAGCCCAAATAACATCACAAGGAACTCGTAATGACTGTACCGAGTCTTGAAAGCAGTATTCGGGATATCTGGCTCCCGAATCTTCAACTGATGATAGCCTGAACATAAGTCGATCTTAGAGAACACTCTGGCACCCTGAAGCTGATCAAATAGATCATCAATGCGTGGCAATGGATACCTGTTCTTCACTGTAGCCTTGTTCAGTTGGCGGTAATCAATACACATCCGCATAGAACCATCCTTCTTCTTCACAAATAAGACAGGAGCACCCCAAGGTGATACACTGGGCTGAATGAAACCCTTATCAAGCAACTCCTATAACTGTTCTTTTAATTCTTTCAACTCTGCTGGGGCCATACGATATGGTGGAATAGAAATGGGTTGAGTTCCTGGTAATAAATCAATTCCAAAGTCAATATCCCTATCGGATAGCATACTCGGAAGATCTGCTGGAAATACATCAGGAAAATCCATCACTACAGGAACTGACTCCATAGTAGGAGTATCAATACTAACATCTCTCACATAGGCCAAATACGCATCACACCCCTTCTCAACTATTCGTTGAGCTTTAAGAAATGAAACAACCCTACTATGAACATGATCCGAGGTACCTCTCCACTCTAGCCGCGGTAGACCTGGCATAGCCAACGTCACCGTCTTGGCATAACAATCCAGAATAGCATGATAGGGCGACAACCAGTCCATGCCCAAAATAATATCGAAATCCACCATACTGAGCAATAATAAATAAGCCCTGGTCTCAAAACCACTGATAACAATTAAACACGACCGATACACACGGTCCACAATAATAGATTCACCCACGGGTGTAGATACATAAATAGAAGAACTCAAGGAATCACGTGATATGCCCAAATACGGGGCAACATAAGATGACACATAAGAATAAGTGGAGCCTGGATCAAATAAGACTGATGCATCTCTATGACAGACCAGAATAATACCTGTGATAATAGAATCAGATGCAACATCATCTGTCCTAGCAGGAAAGGCATAATATTTGGCCTGGCCTCCCCCTCTAGGGCGACCTCTACCTGCCCGCCCTCCACCTCTAGTAGGATGTGCAGGTGGAGTGACAACTGGTGCAGTAATCATGGCCTGAGAAGCCTGAGGACCCTGTGGAATAGGTGGGGCCTGAGAAATTCGTGGAGGTGCACCCTTCATAAGTATGGGGAAATCCCTCATGATATGACGAGTGTCACCACACTAAAAACAAAGACCTCGGAGGATGTGGCTGTTGCGCCTGGCTCGGGCCTGATCGACTAGACTGTCCGCTGAAAGCACACCGTACAGGAGGTACAGAAGACACTAGTGGTGCATAATATGGAACCTGAGGTCTGGGAGTAGTCGGAATACCACTGGAAGCTAGAAGTGCTAAACAAATAGGATGACTCACATAACCTCTACCATGATGGGTTGCAACTGGGGCACGAGAATTAGTATATGTTCCAGAATCTCGGGGTCTCTTAGCTTCCCTCTCTTCCCTTTCCCGAGTCCGCATACCTTCCAATCTTTTAGCAATTGACACCACCTGTTGGTATGTGATGTCCATCTCTAGCTATCGGGCCATACTATATCTGATACTAGGGTGAAGACCCTCAATAAATCTGCGAACCCGCTCTCGAACAGTAGCAACTAAGGCTGGTGCATGCCTAGCCAAATCACTGAATCGGACCGCATACTCTGACACGGTCATAGAACCCTGGTGCAACTTCTCAAACTCTGCGCCCCATGCATCCCTAAGACTCTGAGGAACATACTCCCTTAAGAACATATCCGAAAATTGAGTCCAAGTGAGTAAAGATGCCTCAGCGGGACTATCCAACTTATATGCCCACCACCACTGGTAGGCTGCTCCTATAAACTGGAATGCCGTGAAAGAAACCCCTCTGGAATCCACAATACCCATAGTACGAAGGATACAGTGACATTCCTCCAGAAAACCCTAAGCATCCTCTGAAGCTAAACCGCTGAAAGTGAGAGGGTGGTACTTCTTATACCTCTCGAGCCTGAGCTGCTCCCCCTCTGAAACTGTTGTCCTAATATCAGGCCGAACTGGGACAACTTGTTGCACTGGTATAACCTCTGGGGCATGGTCAACTTGGGCACGTGGCTCTGGAGTACAGGTGGCGGGAGTCTGCGCTCCTCCCCCATCCTGAGATGTGGCAGGAGCAAGTGGAATTAATCCTGCCTGAGCTAAAGTGCCAAACATGCTCAAAAACTGGGCAAGAGTCTCCTGAAGTGCAGGAGTAGTAACAGGCGTCTCAGGTGCCTGCTCTCCAACTGGAGCTACTGGTGGCTCTGGTGCAGCAGTTCGTGCAGGTGCTCTGGCTGCACCACGTGGTCTTCCTCGGCCTCTGCCCCGACCCCGTCCTCTTGCGGCTCCAACAGAGGGCGCGAGTGTCTGATCATCAGATCTAGTTGTGCGTGTCCTCACCATCTGTGAGAGAATAGAAAGACAATTGTTTAGAACTTTGAAATCAACAAAGGCGCACGATAAGGAATCAGAGAAGTGAATATTTCCTAACACTTCCATAGCCTCTCGAAGATAAGTACAGATGTCTCCATACCGATCCGCAAGACTCTACTAAACCTGCTTCTGACTCATTACACCTATGAACCTAGTGCTTTGATACCAACTTGTCACGACCCCAAATTCCCTCCGTAGGATGTCGTGATGGCACCTAGTCTCTAAAACTAGGTAAGCCTAACAATGCGGAATAATAATAAATATCTAAAATAAATAAACTACAATTCAAACAATTTCAACTCCCAAAACCCGGAAGAAATAAATCACAAGCTTCTAAGAAATTATTCTCAATGTCTCTATATATCAAGGTCTAAATAAAATATAAGGAAGCAACATAAAATGATAGATAGGGACTCCGGAGTCTGCGGACGCTGACAGATATACCTCGAAGTCTCCGTGCGCAGGTAACACACTGACGTCTAGGCTGGTAAGATATACCTGGATCTGCACAAAAAGATGTGCAGAAGCGTAGTATGAGTACACCACATCGGTACCTAGTAAGTGCCAAGCCTAACCTCGGTAGAGTAGTAACGAGGTCAAGTGAGGCCCTACTGCAATATAATAATGGCATGGTAAAATGTTTAACAATATAGTAAAATAAAATGACATTGAAAATAAATCAAGTAGTATGTCACAATTTAATTACGCAAAATAATGGCAAATGATATCTCGTGGAAACAAAGCAAAATTTCCTTTCAACATTAAGAAAATCACAACAAATAATCAAGGCAACTGCGGCCATAAATCAATATCAACAAGGGGACTCCTGAGGTACCGCCTCGTAGTCCCAAACCATAAATAAATTTACAATATCACATTTCCTTATCTCACCGCGGGAGCCTTCACAATTTATTTTAAAGAAAATATTTTTTTCGAAATAGCATCCCGCATTTTAGCCATCCTTATCACACCGCATGACTTCTAGTAGTTTCCCCTACTAGCCACGTGTATCAAGCCACCCTTATCTCACCGCATGCATTTCAATACCCAGACCTTATACCACCGCATGCGTATCAATATCATAATATATCACAATTTGCACCTCAAGTGCTCAAATAATTTATCTTGTCAAAATAATTCAACAACAATATTTTTCCACAATAAAGAGCTCACGGCTCCATCACAATGAGGACAAAAATATTCAAGAATAAATAATTCAGGAAAATAATATTTAAAAATCTTTAATACGTTGCATTCAATATCAAATTTAAAAATGTCAAATACTTCATATTAATAATATCTAATTTAAAGAAAATCACCCTTCAAATAATGCACAGAGTAAAAGAAATCAAGTTACAACTAAACAGGTATAACAATTAGCAGGAAAAGGTCAAACAATTTAAAGTATATATCTTAGACCAATAATGAAGAATATAACAAGATAAAATAATTTAATAAATGCGCAACAGTGAACTACACAATTTTAAAATATAATCTTTCACATTTAGCCCGTCTACAGACTCGTCACCTCATGTACACGACTTTCAACACATTTTAATAATCACATCAATATCAATTCTAGGGGAAAATTCCCACACACAAGGTTAGACAAGTCACTTACCTCGACTTGCTCCAATTTAATCAAGTATTATGCTTTTTTCTCGGTTTTCTGACTTCGATCGACTCGTATCTAGTCATAATTAATTCGATACAGTCAACGAAAATTATAGAAATCAATTTCATAAGAAAATATTATATTTTTCAATGAAATCCGAAATTAGCTCAAAAATTGCCCGTGGGGCCCACATCTCGGAATCCGACGAAACTTACAAAATCCGACATCCCATTCAATTACGAGTCCAACCATACCAGTTTCACTCAAATTCGACTCCGGATCGACACCGAAATCTCAAAAATTCGTTTCTATGAGATTTCTAAAATTTCCCAAATTTCAATCTCAAAACACTAATTAAATGGTGAAAACAATGATATATTCGTGTATATTGACCAAATCCAAGTTAGAATCACTTACCTAAATATTTTTCCTTGAATATATATTAAAATCGTCTCTCCTCAAGCTCCAATTCGTCAAAAAGGCAAATGGGACGAAGTCCCCTGTTTTTATAACTCATAGATTTGTTAGGGAGCTCGATTTTGTAAGGGAGCTCGATTTGTCAGGGAGCTCGATTTTGTCAGGGAACTCGATTTGTGAGGGAGCTCGATTTTGTGAGGGAGCTCAATTTGTCAGGGAGCTCAATTTTGTGAGGGAGCTCGATTTGTCAGGGAGCGGAGTCCAATTTTGACAGGGAGCTCGATTTTGTTAGGGAGCTCGATTTTGTCAGAGAGTCCGATTTTGACAGGGAGTCTGATTTTTGACAGGGAGCTCGATTTTGTCAGGGAGTCCGATTTTGACAGGGAGCCCGATTTTGACAGGGAGTCCGATTTTGACAGGCAGCTCGATTTTGACAGGCAGCCCGATTTTGGCAGGCAGGCCGATTTTGACAGGCAGGCCGATTTTGGCAGGCATCCCGATTTTGACAGCATTTCCAGCAGAAAAATTGCAGCAGCTAAGTCCCACTTTTGATCCGTTAACCATTCGAAACTCACCCGAGGCCCTCGGGAACTCAACCCAATACATCAACAAGTCCTAAAATATCATACGAACTTATTTGAAACCTCAAATCACATCAAACAACGCTAAAATCACGAATCATGCTCCAATTCAATCTTAATTAAACCTAGAATTTCCAACTTCTACATTCGATGTCGAAACCTATCAAATCAAATCCGATTGACCTCAAATTTTGCACCCAAGTCATAAATGACATAACAGAGCTGTGAAAATTTTCAGAACTTGATTCCGACCCTGATATCAAAAAGTCAACTCCCCGGTCAAATTTCTAAACTTTAAATTTCTATTTTAGTCATTTCAAGCCTTATTTCACTATGGACTTCCAAATAAAATTTCGATCACGCTCCTAAGTCCAAAATTACCATACAGAGTTGTTGGAATCATCAAAACTCTATTCCGGGGTCATTTGCACATAATTCGACATCCGGTCACTATTTGAACTTAAACTTTTAATTCTTTTCATCAAAATTCCGTATCTCGGACTTAGTACCTCGGAATTTGATTCCGGGCATACACCTAAGTCTCAAATCACGATACGGACCTACCAGAACTGTTAAAATACTTATCCGAGTCCGTTTGCTCAAAATGTTGACCAAAGTCAACTTAGTTGAGTTTTAAACCTCTAATTCATATTTTAATCCATTTTTCACCTGAAAACTTTCCGAAAAATTTTATGGACTGCGTACGCAAGTCGAGGAATGATAAATATTACTTTTCGAGGTCTTAGAACATAAAATTAATTATTAAATTTAAAGATGACATTTTGGGTCATCACAATGAGCATCTAAATGAATACAAAGTCCAACTGGTAAAAATCACTGTCTGAAATATAGAACAGTACAATAACTAAACAGGAAGGGAATCAAGTCTGCGGTCTTCAAGCAGCTACCTTGATAGTCTCCAACGGAAAGAACTTTGAATTCTAACTGCCGTCATATCCGAGAGTACCTGGATCTGCACACGAGATGCAGAGTGTAGTATGAGTACAACTAACTCAATAAGTAACAAGACTAACCTCTGGGCTGAAAGCAATGACGAGCTCCGTAGGTACAGTCCAGTATAAATAATGGTACAAAACGTAGACATGCTTTCAAATTTAACAGTTAAACTCAGTACAAGTGAAATAGATCAATACTGCATGATATGAAGAATATGACATCTCAGTAAAAAGACCTCATGTAAATACTTGTCACAAATTATCCGCTCACTCGGTACTGTTTATGGCCAATCCAGCCCAGGGGTGTTCCAACTCGTATATAAATACACATCGGCTGGCAACCAGTCACCAGTACCGTATAAGGCCAATCCAGCCCTGGGATAATTTATACCCAAATATAAATTATACGGACAAGATCCATGTCCAGGTAAACTCATTACAATACAAATACGTAAGGCAAGTCCATGCTCTGGGAAATCCATCTGGAAAATACATAATCATCTACACTCACTAGGGTGTGTACAGATTCTGGAGGGGCTCCTTCAGCCCAAGCGTAATACAAAGCCAATATGGCCTACTGCAGGCGGGCATTCCCGATCCGTATAATAACAAAGCATATAAGGCCTGCTGCAGGCGGGCAGCCCCGATCTATAAAATAGTAAAGCCTATAAGGCCTGCTGCAGGCGGGCAGCCCCGATCCATATAATAATAATTTATAAAGCCATTATGGCCTGCTGCGTTGCGCAGCTCAATCCCATAAATATCTTCACACTGGACAATTATTACTGAGTGTGAAATATATATTTTTGAACAATTAATTCAACAACAACACGACCTCATGGGTCCTAAAATATTGGCATGTAGCCTAAACATGATCTTTAATAGGAGCCTCAGCTCAATTTCTCTAACACGTAGAGAATGTTAAGATAATATCATGATTCATTAATCTTACAACTGCACGTCCACATGAGCCTCAGCTCAATTTCCTAAAATGGTGCACGTCCACATGATCGTCACCTATCGTGAGTGTCACCTCCAAACAATTTATATCATACCAAATTCAGGGATTCATACCCTCAGAACCAAGTTTAGAAGTGTTACTTACCTCAACCCGTGTAATTCTTTACTCCGGCATGCCTTTTCCTCGTGAATTGACCTCTAAACGCCTCGAATCTAGCCACAAATAATTCGATTCAATCAATAAAATTATTGGAATTAATTCCATAAGAAAATGCTAAATTTGCATAAAAATCCAAATTTTAGCTCAAAAATTGCCCGTGGGGCCTACGTCTCTGAATCCGGAAAAACTCATAAAATCCGACAATCCAATTCAATTACGAGTCCAACCATACCAGTTTCACTCAAATCCGACTCCGAATCGACACCGAAATCTCAAAAATTCGTTTCCATGAGGTTTCTAAAATTTTCCCAAATTTCAATCTCAAAATACTAATTAAATGGTGAAAATAAATGATGGATTCGGGTAATCTAACCCTAATTGAGTTAAGAACACTTACCCCGATGTTTTCTCTGAAAATCTTCCAAAAATCGCCTCTCCCCAAGCTCCAATTTGACAAAAATGGAAAATGGGACGAAGTCCCCTGCTTTATAACTTACAGTTCTGTCCAGGCCCTCGGCCTTCGGTCCTCTAAATAATTTTCTGGACATGCTTCTAAGTCCAAAATCACCATACGGAGTTATTGGAATCATCAAAACTCTATTCCGGGGTCGTTTACACATAAGTCAACATCCGGTCAACTATTTCATTTTAAGCTTCCAACATGAAATTTATTATTCCAAGCTAACTTTGAAATACCTTAAAATCAAAACCGACAATTCACACAAGTCATAATACCTCGTAGGAAGTTGTTCAAGACTTCAAATAGTTGAAAGGAGCGTAAATGCTCAAAACGACCGATCGGGTCGTTACAATCTCCCCTACTTAAACATACGTTCGTTCTCGAACGTGCCAAGAGTTGTTCCTAAGCCTTTAAATCACTGTTCCTCCTTACCATGCACATACCTGGGGTGATCCCACGCCACCCTATTCTATATAGGCCTGACAACATAACACAACTGAAAATCATTAATTTAACCTTAGCCCAAAACTTGGAGCCCAATTTCTAACACCCAGAATTCTTTCCAAGATCTAAATCTCACACACCGTATAAGTATGAACAAGCTGTATCAAGACATAGTCATAACCCTAGATATAATAACACTACATACTACACAACTCAGATGCTCACAACACCATTCCCGATCACAATCATATTAATTATGCCAAACCATCCAAGTACAAGTATTAAACCTCATATCAAGCCAAACCTCGTTCCAAACCTTCGTACACTGTTGATAATAAAAAAAACATGCAGAAATCTCATGACCCCTTATCAGAGCAATAAGTCATGGAGCTCTCTCGCCCCAACCAGAACCATAATCACTTTCTAAACCGACTTTCAATATTATCCTCCCGAATATACCTTAATCAAACCTGATAGTACCCATTCTTGGTCCAATGACCTTATTTTATTAAACACAACTATCCCACAGACACGCTACATCATTATAACTCAAGCCACAACTGCGCAATCCGTGTACCAAAATATGGGAAATATCTCAAGGAAGAGAACCGTATTGTAAGTTCAACAAGTACCACCACAACTGTAATGCTATAAGCTCACTATATATAGTAGAACAAATACACACTAATTTAATAACAGTAACCAGCTCTTCTAGAGCTCACATTAACATCACTCGCACAGACAATTCACGTGCTATAGTATCAATATCTGAACCCGCACGGACAACTCACGTGCCAATAATATCAATAATTTGAATATCACTAGTCTATCAACCAGGAGAGTACCGTAATACCAATGAACATCTGTAACTCAAAACATAATGCTCCTTTCAACCGCACACCCTTCTCAGGGATTACCGAGCAACTATAACATTCACCTAAATATATAACACTGACCATTCTGTTCAGAATTCGCGATCTTCCTTTCAAGAATGAACTGCCACCTCGTACATATAAATCTAAATCCCTCCCAACACACCACATCTATCATGTGACAAGCACGGGAATCTCATTATAACCCTTTCGAAAGTTACCCACTATTCTCAAATCTAAAATGCACTGCCCGAACGGGCCAAAAGACACAAGTCCCCTAGCACAACAGCCCCCAACGGAGTAACTCTGCCTTTATACCACCAATCAAATGGAGTAGATATTATTGATTTGATAGAATCCACCTTGAATTGAACTCGAATTTTAAGATCCCCGCATTTCTCCACGTATTCACCTTACCCATATTCAACTCTATTGGGAAAATATGTATATGCTTATAAGGTAATTTGATCCATTTTAGGTTGTAGTTGTACTATCTTCTTTTCTTTTTTCTTTTTGTTGTTGCGCTACTCAATCCAAGAGGTTTGGTCATGTATTATTAGTAGATGAAATATAGTAACATAGATGACGTTGTTTGTTATAGTATTAATAGATTATTTATGTGTGGCTGATAGTATATATATATATATATATATATATATATATATATATATATATATATACTATATGCTTCATACTCTTTTCTCTCATATAATCCATCATTTTCTTAGCTAAATGTATTTGACCTGCGTTTATTAGTATTATTATATAGTTGAACTCATTAAGTTTCAGACCTTTCTCGATCATGACTTGTATTATTTTCTCGCCATCCTCAGCTCTTCCTTCTTCCCAAAATGCATCTATGATTTTGTCAAAAGTGTCCTCTATCTCTCAATTGCAACATCAACTTTTACTAATTTAGATTCTCTCTCCATACTAATTTAAAACCAAACATATTTCTTTTTTTTATTTTAGAAAAAGTATCCTCCCACCACGCGTAATTAATGAAGAGTAAAGGAAGACTTAACTGAACAAAAATTGGTAAAGGTAATCACAAGTTACATTCATAAATGTGCTGAAACTTAGGTAAAATGTAGCAGAGTCTTTCTCTCAATATAATAAGAATTACGGGGTGATCCACCTATCAAATTGAAGATATACAAGTCTATTTTCTAATGTATTAAAACGTTCATCGATACGACATCGGAGTAGATAGATATTCATATTTTTACAAGATTGCACATACGGGTGGGTGACAAGTAGGTGTGTCACCTACTTGTTTAAATAAAGGGACCAAATATATTCCCCAAAAAGGGGCGGCCAAGGAGAATTTTAAGGGCTGAATTATATCATTTCTTTCACTCATATTTCAGACTAAGAACTTTAGATTGAAACCTTTCAACTCCTCCCCCAAATATTCCACACAAACCCTAGGTAATTTTGGGTGATACGAAGTGATTCTAGTGCCGAAAAACCCGAACAACTTGCTAATTTCCCTTTCTCCTTCTTGTAGCTGTGTTGGGGGACTGGTTTTGGATAAAGAAAGACTAGGTTTCATGGGTAATACTTATTCCAAGGTAATTTTATGCATCTCTTTCCCTTATGTAAGTTTCTACGAGTTGTAGATTGATCATAAAGACTAGAACTTGCGAGTTTCGAAAGAGTAGTATGTTATTTGTTGTGACGTCATTGTTGGCTGGTTGTGAACTTAATTTCAAGTTTAATTCATGGTTGTTTTATATGAGAAGAAGCTTAATTATGTACTGTTGATTGTGTTGCCCGATTTGAAAGAAAAGACAAGTCAGAAACGTGTTTTAGTAATATGAAAAGGAAGTTTCGAGTTGCTAAACTTGTAGGACTGCTATGGGGTCGTTTTAAAGTTGTATTGTGGCTGAAATTTAGTAGGTATAATTGGATATTTGGCGATTAATGTTGTTTATAAATTCAGGAAGGAAGGGGTTTAAAACTTTAGTTGTTTAGGTACAAACCGAGCTTGCCACTCGTTGGGATTGTTAAACTGTTTTGAAAGGCTTATTATGAGTATTGTTGATATTGTTTGGGCTATTGTTGGCTGTTGTGACTTGTGGAAAGTCATATAAACAGGGAAGGTGATGTTCTTTTTATCGTAGAATAAAGTGTGTCGCTCAAATGCAATAAGTTATGGCATTCGTAATGTGACGAAAGTATTGTTCATTGCTTGTAGACAAATGAGATATAGGTTAAGTTAGCTTGAGAATTGGATTGGATATTATGAGGTATGTAAGGTTTTCCTTTATTTTCTTTGGCATGATTCCGTAAGTTATGTTGCCCTTATAAGGAATTCAAGGGGACGACTCTTTGTATAATACTATACCGATAATTAAGGCCCGTTCACGAGTATAGTCATATGAATATTGAAATGGATTGTGTTGATCACAGTTTCATGTATTCTTAAGGAGTAAATAGAGCCTTCCGAAAGTTTCTTGTCCTTTATATGTAACAAGATGTCTAGATGTTAATTAAACATTACGTACGAATGGTCTGACGAATCAGAAGCAATATAGCGTCTGTATAATGAGGGATAGTTATATATGAATAGTTCAACAAGGTACCATAATATATAGTTGCAAAATGATAAGAATATTTCGACCTAAAGAATGGCACAACTTCCAATACTTGCACGTTTGTGTTCACGATTGATAAATAAGGTTTGCTCTCAAGTTAAATAAGGTTGATTATATACGAGGGTGATGTGAAGAGACGATACACTTTACATATGGAGTCATAAATTATAGAATATGATAAGTTTAGCAATAAGAATTGTCACGACCCAATTTTACCTATAGGTCGTGATGGCGCCCAACACTACAACTAGGCATGCCAACTTAATAAATTAAGCATACATTGACAAAATTTAAAACCAAGAAAAATAAAAAAATACCAAATTCTACCAATGTGTGTGCCAAGACCTGGTGTCATAAGTGTATGAGCATCTAGTAGATTATACAAAACCTCAAATACTGTCTGAAATAAAACTAGACAGAATAAAAAAAAAATACAAGGAGAGACACTAGTAGCTGCAGAACGACTCAGAAAGGCAGCTCACCACTATGCCCCTAGATAATGTAGGTGTAAGACGATAGGCCCTCCACTAGTACTTGCCTCAGGTCCTGCACAAATAGTGCAACAAGTGTAGTATGAGTACGTAAACAACGTGTACCCAGTAAGTATCAAGCCTAATCTCTAAGTGGTAAAGACGAGATGGCCAACTTTGACACTCACTATGGGTCAATAATAATAACTGAAATACAACTAGAATATTTAAATCAGCATAATTCACAGAATTTACAATAATTTATTTAACCAGCGAAAATAATCATATTCCTTCAAATGCAACAATTCTCAATATATTAATTAAATTCCTTAAATTCAAATAATTTCAATTTTATCAATTAATCTCATTTACAGGAATAACAATTAATTCCTTAACAAGCAGGAATAATAATTCATTAAATTTCAAGGATTCTCCAATTTATCAATTAGCTTCGCAGGCTTGAAATAACTATTCAAGTATCGTGTAATTATTATTATTAAGCACGATTTTTGCCGAGTACGTACGGCCCGATCCAGAGTGTCGTGTACACTGCCAAGGGACGTGCGTCGCGATCCATAGATGCATCTATCCTGCCGAGGCGTTCGGCCCGCTCCACAAGAAAGGAGGACATTTTCTTATGTACCTCCGAAAGGAGAGTATATTTATTATAAGATAAATTCGGGAGGAAGAACAATTTCTTTTAACAATTAATTAATTTAAACAGAAAATCAAGCATATGAGATTTCCATCCCTTAAAATCTTTATCTAACAATTCACAATATTAAAATCCTTTAAACTCTTGTCACCTCATGCGTACGTAGCCCCCGGAATTAGCAACAATTATTCAATTTAATCCCTATTGGGTAATGTTTCCCTCACAAGATTAGACAAGAGACTTACCTCGTCTCAAAGTCCACTTTCTGATTACCACGTCGCGTTGAATTCTTGATTCGACGCCGAAAGAGCCGAAACTATCCAAATATTATGCACAATAATTAATATATGCTAAATGATTCGAAATTTATCTATTAAATAAATTACCTTATCCAAAATGGTAAATTTTTTAAAATTCACCCCGGGCCCACGTGCTCGGATTCTGGAAAATTTTGGATGAAAACGTTACCCATAATCTCAAGAACTTAATTATATAATTTCTACCCAATTCCATAACTATTTTCGTGGTTAAAATCTCACTTTTATAAAAATCTAGGGTTTTCATCTAAATCTTTGATTTCTAAGATTTACTAGTTATAATCCACCTATAATCTATGTATTTAACTCAAGAGGTATGGAATTAACTTACCTTTAAATTGCTAGTTGAAACCCCCTTCTCAAAAGCTCTAAAATCGCCCGAAAATGGAGGAAAAATGGGCTCAAAATGTCTGAGCTCCGACTTTTAACCATTCTGCCCAACAGTGATTTTCGCACATGCGGAATAGGTACCGCACATGCGTCTTCCGCACCTACGGAAAAGCCTCGCAAGTGCGAGTTTTCCCTCGCTTGCCAAGCCTCGCATATGCGAAAAATGCTCGCACCTGCGCGTTCGCAGGTGCGCCCGAGATTTTGCACCTGCGATGGCAAACCTCCCCTTCTCTTTTTTTTCGCTTCTGCGCACAAACCTCGCATCTGCGAGAGTCGCACCTGCGGCTGTCCAAGCACAGGTGTGAATGTACCAGAAGCAGAAAGCTTTAGCTCTTCTTCAAAATTCCAAAATTGATCCGAGCCTCGTCCGGTTAACACTCGGGGCCGCCCGAACATACCAACAGGTTTGAAATCATAAAACGGACTCGCTCAAACTCTCGGAACGCGTAAAACAACATCAAATATAAGAATCATACCCTAAACCAAATTGATTCAAACTAAGAATTTCAAGTTCTTCAATTTACTTCCAATGTGCCGAAATATACTTAAACTATTCGGAATGACACGAAAATTTGCGTACAAGTCTTAAATCACTATACAGAACTATTCCCAAACTCGGAATTCCAAACAGACTTCAATTACTCAAAATCCTACTCCAAACCAAATTTAATGAATTTTAAACCTTCAAATAGTTGAGTTTTACTATTAAGCATCAAAACGCTCCCGGGTTATCCAAAACCCCATTTGGATATACGCCCAAGTCCAAAATCACATACGAAAGGAACCAAGTGTTCCGATTTCAACCCACACACTTCCAAATCCCGAACCAACCATCCCCGCGAGCCATAAATTAATAAAAGCATGTTCGGGGAGTTTTATTTTAGGAAACGGGTTTCTAAAAGTTAAAATGACCGGTTGGGTTATTACATTCTCCACCTCTTAAACAAACGTTCATCCTCGAACGGGTTTAGAATAATACCTGGAGTGCTAAATAAGTGTGGATATTTGCTCCGCATGTCCTCCTCGGCCTCCCAAGTCGCTTCCTCGACTGGCTGGCCCCTCCATTGGACCTTTACTGCAGAAATCCTCTTGGACCTCAACTGGCGAACTTGTTTATCAACAATGGCAAATGGATCTTCTTCATAACCCAAACTCTTATCTAGCTGAACTGTGCTGAAGTCCAACATATATGATAGGTCAGCATGATACTTCCGGAGCATAGATACATGGAAAATCGGATGAACTCCCGATAGACTGGGAGGCAATGTAAGCTCATAAGCAACCTCCCCAACTCGTCTCAACCCTCAAATGGGCCTATAAACCTTGGGCTCAACTTGCCCTTCTTCCCGAATCTCATAATTTCCTTCATCGGCGAAACCTTCAAGAGAACTTTTTCACCTACCATAAATGATAAATCACGCGCTTTCTGATCCACGTAACTCTTCTGTCTGGACTGTGCTGTATGAAGTCGCTCCTGAATCGACGGCCATATAAAGCCTCAAATGGAGCCATCTCGATGCTAGATTTGTAACTGTTATTATAAGCAAACTCGGCCAAAGGCAGGAAACGATCCCACTGACCTCCAAAGTCAATCACACATGCCCTGAGCATATCCTCCAAAATCTGAACTGTCCGCTCTGACTGCCCGTCGGTCTGCGGATGATAGGCTGTGCTGAGCTCTACACGGGTCCCTAATTCACTCTGTACTGCTGTCACGACCCAAACTAACCTTTGTCGTGATGGCACCTATTGTGGAGATAGGCAAGCCGACTCATTTCCAAAACAAACTGATATTTTCATTTCAAATATAATTTAAAGGTTATTTACCATAAAACCTCCATTTAAAGAGTTCAAATTAAAGAAAAATAGAAGTGCGAAAAAGAAAAGCCCGACATCGGAGTGTCACTAGTCATGAGCATATACTACAATCTGTCTAACAATATCAAGGCTAACTCAGCCCGAAAAATAGCTAAATACAACTAGAGGAATATAAGAGGGAGAAGAGCAAGGGCTGCGATCGCCAAATAGCTACCTTGCTATCTCCAAGAAAATCTGCAACCAGAACACTCAATAACCGCTACCGTGTCCAGCTACACCTAAATCTGCACACAAGGTGCAGGGAGTAACGTGAGTATGCCAAGTCAGTAAGTAACAACAATAAATAAAGACTGAGCAGTAGTGATGAGCAATAAAGCATATAACGTTCATATTAGGAAATTTCAGTAAAATACTACATGCTTTTAAAAATCAGGATTTAAATCAAAACATCTCGTTTAACCCAGTTCCAGTAAAAATCATTTAAAGATATTTTTCAACAGTTTTCAGATAGAGGAAAAATGCAAAGGTGAGGAAAAATGATGAAATCATAAACAACCCCTCGGGCAAAACATCACTCATATACAACCCCTCGGGCAAACCTCACAGTCACTCGTGCCACTCGGGCATACCTCACAATCACTCTTGCCACTCGGGCATACCTCACAATCGCTCATGCCTCCCAGTCACTCAGCACTCGGCACTCGCACTCAGTAGGTACGTGTGCTCACTGGGGGTGTGTACAGACTCCGTAGGGGCTCCTTCAGCCCAAGTTCTATAATTTTCACGGACATCTCACGTGAACAAATAATAAAGTATGCTGCAGGCGGGCAGCCCCGATAAACACTCATCCTCACAAATCAGGCCCTCGGCCTCACTCAGTCATAAATATGCTGCAAGCGGGCAGCCCTGATCCACATTCATCCTCACAAATCAGGCCCTCGGCCTCACTCAGTCATAAACCTCTCAAGCCACTCGGGCATTTCAGTAAAACAGGGCATTCGGCCCAAAATATTTATATGTATCAAAATAGAGTCATACAACTGAGTTATGCGGTAAATAAGTATAAACATGACTGAGTATAGATTTTCAATCAAAAACAGTGAGAGGATGGTAAGAAACAGCCCCTAAGGGTCCAAACAGCTTTGGCGCAAGGCCCAAACATGGCATTCAGCCCAATTTACAGAAATTCTTTCTAAAACATATAAGTATCATATGGTTTCAACAAAGTATGCAACTTTACAGTTGCTACGGGGCAGACCAAGTCACAAATCCCCAACAGTGCATGCCCATACGCCCGTCACCTAGCATGTGCATCACTTCAAAATAGTAGAATGATACGAAATCCGGGGTTTCATACCCTCAGGACAAGATTTACAATCGTTACTTACCTCAAACCGCGAAATTCTTATTGTGTAATGCCCTTTCCTCGTGAATTGGTCTCCAAACGCCTCGAATCTGGTCATAAATAATTCGTTTCAGTCAATAAAATTCATTGGAATTAATTCCACAAGATAATAATGATTTTTCCATAAAAACCCGAAAATTAGCTCAAAAATCGCCAGTGGGGCCCACATCTCGGAACTCGACAAAAGTTACAAAATCCAAAAGCCCATTCAACCACGAGTTTACTCATACCAATTTTACCAAAATTAGACCACAACTCGACCCTCAAATCTACAAATCTTATTTCCAAATTTCTAAGTTCCAATCTCCGATTTACACCTCAAAATCATGTAATCTAGTCGGATTATTCGATGATAATTCAATATTATGGAGTAGAAATGATCACAAGGGACTTACCTCAAGTTTTCCTTGAAAATATACCAAAAATCGCCTCTCCTCAAGCTCCAATTTGTCAAAAATGACAAATGGGACGAAGTCCCTATTTTTATAATTATGCCCGGACAACCTCGGTTCTGCCTCGATCTTGGCCCTCGATCCTTGTTCTCGATCCTGGCCCTCGATCCTGGTTCTCGATCCTGGCCCTCGATTATGTCTTCGACCCGACCTTCGACCCTGGGCTCGATCATGGATTTGATCGTGGCCCTCGACTCTGGGCTCGATCATGGCTTCGATCGTGGCCCTCGACCTTGGACTCGATCTGGGCTCACATCTGGGCTCGATTTCTGGGAGATTTCTGGGCTCGAATATGGCAGAAGCAATTTCCAACGGAAGGAAATTGCAGCAGCTGTTCTAGTTCTATTTTTGATCCGTTAACCATCCGAAACTCACTCGAGGCCCTCGAGACCTCAACCAAATATACCAACAAGTCCTAAAACATCATACGAACTTAGTCGAATCCTCAAATCACCTCAAACAACGCTAAAACCCTGAATTACGCCCCAATTCAAGCCTAATGAACTTTGAAATTTCTAATTTCTACAAACAACTCAGAAACCTATCAAATCACGTCCGATTGACCTCAATTTTTGCACATATGTCCTAAATGACATAACAGAGGTATTCCAATTTTCAGAATCGGATTCCGACCCCGATATCAAAAAGTCAACCCCCCGGTCAAACTTTTCAAAAATAAAACTTTCGGCATTTCAAGCCTAATTCCTCTACGGACTTCCAAATAATATTCCGGACACGCTCCTAAGCCCAAAATCACCGTACGGAGCTATTGGAATCATCAAAATTCAAATCCGAGGTAGTTTATACATAGGTCCATATCCAGTCCACTTTTCTAACTTAAAATTTTCAATTATGAGACTAAGTGTCTCATTTCACTCCGAGTTCCTTCCTGACTCGAACCAACTAACCCAATATAACATAATATAGCTGAATAACACAAAAAGAAGTAGGAATGGGGAAAACGAGGTTATAACTCTTGAAACGACCGGCCGGGTCGTTACATCCTCCCCCTCTTAAATATCCGTTCGTCTTCGAACTGGTCTAGAAACATACCTGGAGTCTCGAATAGGCGTGGATATCTGCTCCGCATCTCCCGCTCGGTCTCCCAGGTGGCCTCCTTCATAGGCTGACCTCTCCATTGCACCTTCACTGAAGCTATATCCTTTGACCTCAACCTTCGAACCTGTCGATCCAAAATAGCCACCGGCTCCACATCATAAGTCATATCACCCTCCAACTGAACCGTGCTGAAATCCAAAACATGGGACAAATCTCCAATATACTTCCGGAGCATGGAAACATGAAACACTGGATGCACACTCGACAAGCTGGGTGGCAAGGCAAGCTTATAAGCCACCTCCCCTATTCTCTGAAGCACCTCAAAAGGCCCAATGAACCGAGGGCTCAACTTGCCCCTCTTCCCAAACCTCATAACACCCTTCATTGGTGATACCTTCAGCAAAACCTTCTCCCCAACCATAAAAGACATATCACGGACCTTCCTATCCGCGTATCTCTTCTGCCTGGACTGCGCCGTGCGAAGCCGCTCCTGAATCAATTTCACCTTATCTAATGCATCCTGGACCAAGTCTATACCTAAGATCCTAGCCTCACCCGGCTCAAACCATCCAACCGGAGATCTACACCTCCTCCCATACAAAGCCTCGTACGGAGCCATCTGAATACTCGACTGATAACTGTTGTTATATGCAAACTCCGCGAGTGGAAGAAACTTGTCCCATGAACCCCCAAAGTCAATGACACAAGCACGCAACATGTCCTCCAATATCTGAATAGTGCGCTCGGACTGCCCGTCCGTCTGAGGGTGAAAAGCTGTGCTCAACTCAACTTGAGTACCCAACTCTCGCTGCACGGCCCTCCAAAACTGCGATGTGAACTGAGTACCCCTATCTGAAATGATGGAAACTGGGACACCATGCAGGCGAACGATCTCTCAGATGTAAATCTCAGCCAACCGCTCTAAAAAGTAAGTAGTACAACTGGAATGAAGTTCGCGGACTTGGTCAGCCGATCCACAATAACCCAAATAGCGTCGAACTTCCTCGAAGTCCGTGGGAGCCCAACTACAAAGTCCATAGTGATCCGCTCCCACTTCCACTTTGGGATCTCTAACCTATGAAGCAAGCCTCCCGGTCTCTAATGCTCATACTTAACCTGCTGACAGTTTAGATACCGAGCCACAAATCTAACTATATCCTTCTTCATCCGCCTCCACCAATAGTGCTTCCTCAAATCGTGTTACATCTTCGCGGCACCCGGATGGATGGAATACCGCGACCTGTGGGCCTCCTCAAGAATTAGCTCTCGAAGCCCATCTACATTAGGCACACATATCCGACCCTGCATTCTCAACACCCCGTCATCACCAATAGTCACATCCCTAGCATCACCTCTTCAAACCCTGTCCAGAAGAGCGAGCAAGTGAGGGTCATCATACTGACGCTCCCTGATAGGGTCATAAAGAGAAGACTTGGAGACCACATAAGCCAATACACGACTAGGCTCCGAAATATCCAATATGACAAGCTGGCCTGCTAAGGTCTGAACATCTAATGCCAAAGGTCTCTCTGCTGCTGGAAGATATGCTAAACTTCCCAAACTCTCTGCCCGGCGACTCAAATCATCAGCCACCATATTGGCCTTCCCTGGATGGTACAAAATAGTGATATCATAGTCCTTAAGAAGATCCAACCATCTCCGCTGACGCAAATTAAGATCCTTCTGCTTTAACAGATACTGCAATCTCCGGTGATCAGTATAGATCTCACAATGAACCCCATACAAATAATGGCGCCAAATCTTCAAGGCGTGAACAATGGCTGCTAACTCAAGATCATGGACAGGATAGTTCTTCTCATGGGTCTTCAACTGGCGTGAGGCATAGGCAATTTCCCTACCCTCCTGCATCAAAACACAACCAATGCCTATCGAGGCATCACAATACACGGTGTAAGAACCTGAAGCTGATGGCAGAACTAACACTGGAGCTGTGGTCAAAGTAGTCTTGAGCTTCTGAAAGCTCTCCTAACATTCATCCGACCACCTGAATGGGGCACCCTTTTGGGTCAATTTGGTCAAGGGCGATGCAATAGATGAAAATCCCTCCACAAAGCGATGGTAGTAACCCGCCAAACCAAGAAAACTCCTAATCTCCGTGGCTGAGGACGGTCTGGGCCAACTCTGCACCGCCTCTAACTTCTTCGGATCCACCTGAATACCCTCACTGGACACCACGTGCCCCAAGAATGCTACTGAACTGAGCCAAAACTTGCATTTGGAGAACTTTGCATAAAGCTTCTCCTCCCTCAATCTCTGTAATACAATCTTCAAATACTGAGCGTGCTCCTCCTGGCTACGAGAGTACACCAAGATGTCATCAACGAATACAACAACAAATGAGTCCAAATAGGGCTGAAATACACTATTCATCAAATGCATGAACGCTGCTGGGGCATTGGTCAGCCCAAAATAAATCACCAAGAACTCATAATGGCCATATCGGGTTCTGAAAGTTGTTTTAAGAATATCTGAATCCCGAGTCTTCAGCTGGTGATAACCGGACCTCAAATCAATCTTGGAGAACACCCTCGCTCCCTGAAGCTGATCGAATAAATCATCAATGCGAGGTAAAGGATACTTATTCTTGACCGTGACCTTGTTCAACTGCCTGTAATCAATACACATTCTCATGGAACCATCCTTCTTCTTCACAAATAGAACTGGTGCACCCCAAGGTGACACACTAGGCCGAATAAACCCCTTATCAAGGAGTTCCTGAAGCTGTTCTTTCAAATCCTTCAACTCTGCCGGCACCATACGATACAGTGGAATAGGAATTGGGCTGAGTGCCCGGCACCAAATCAATACCAAAGTCAATATCCCTGTCAGGTGGCATGCCCGGCAGGTCTGCAGGAAACACATCCGAAAAATCACGTACCACTGGAACATAATCAATGACGGGGGTCTCTACACTAACATCCCTCACAAAAGCCAAATAAGATAGGCAACCCTTCTCAACCATGCGCTGAGCCTTCATATATGAAATCACCCTACTTGGTACATAATCTATAGAACCGCTCCACTCAACCCTCGGAATTCCCGGCATAGTCAACGTCACCGTCTTAGCATGACAATCTAGAACAACATGACATGGAGATAACCAATCCATACCCAATATCACATCAAAGTCAACCATACTGAGCAACAATAGATCAACTCGGGTCTCCAGACCCCCAATAGTCACAGCACATGACCGTTATACGTGGTCCACAATAATAGTATCGCCCACAGGATTAGATACATGTACAGATGAAACTAAGGAGTCATGTGGCATATCCAGAAAATGGGCAAAATACGAGGAAACATATGAATACGTGGAACTAGGGTCAAATAATACTGAGGCATCTCTGTGGCAAACTGAGACAATACCTGTAATCACAGCATCTGAAGAAATAGCATCTGGTCTGGCAGGGAGAGCATAGAAACGGGCCTGACCACCCCCTGATCTGCCTCCCCCTCTAGGGCGACCCCTAGCTGACTGACCTCCACCCCGAGCTGACTGGGCGGGTGGTGAGGTAGCTGGTGCTGTAGTCGGAGGCTGACTCCTCTACTGAGATAGACCTCCATGATGACGAGGACACTGCCTCCACATATGCCCAAGCTCCCCACACTCAAAACAACTCCCTGGTGCTGGCGGCGGAAGCTGAAGGGAACCCCTAGCACCGGGATGACTGGTAGAAGAACCTGGCATGGAAGAGCCCTGAACAGGTGGAGCACGCGACGAAATCTGAACTGGAAGGGCACTAAGTGATGAGTGGTCCTGATGAGAACTGTGAGAAACATGGCTAGATGATGCACCCCGATGAAATGGCCGAGCTGACTGAGCCTGTCTGAAATGACGACCTTTACCGTGCTGGAACTGACCCCCAAAAGGAGCACCGCTGAATCCACCATGACCACGAGGCCTCTTGGCCTCCCGCTCAACCCTCTCTTGACCGCGAACCATCTCAATCTTCCAAGCAATGTCGACAACCTCATCAAAGGTAGCACCCGAAACCCGCTCCCTGGTCATGAGCAACTGTAGCTAATAAGTGAGGCCATCAATAAACCTCATGATCCTCTCTCTGTCTGTGGGAACCAACTAGATAGCATGACGGGCCAACTCGGAGAACCGCATCTCATACTGCATCACAGACATATCACCCTGGCAGAGCCGCTCAAACTGTCTATGCAACTCCTTTCTGCGAGATCGAGGCACGAACTTCTCCAAAAAGACCACGGAGAACTGCTGCCAAGTAAGGGGTGCAGCGCCAACAGGCCTACGCCTCTCGTAAGTCTCCCACCATCTGATTGCAACCCCAGAAAACTGAAAGGTAGTGAATGAGACCCTACAAGTCTCCAAAATACCAGCAGTACGGAGTATCCTCTAACACCTGTCCAAAAAGTCCTGAGTGTCCTCTCTCTCTCTGTGCCACTGAAAGGTGGTGGCTGGAGTCTCCCAAACCTCTCCAACCTGCGCTGATCATCCTCAAGCATAGCAGGAACCACATAATCCTGAGCAACAGCAACCGACTGGGCTGGTGGTAGCTCTGGTGTCTAAAGTCCCTGAATAACCTGCTCGGGTGTGCGAGCGACGGGAGTCAAAGTGCCTCTCCTGGCCTGAGAAGTGGTTGCGGCCGTCGAAATAGAGACCGCCTAAGCAAGGCTAGTACACACTGTCAGAATCTGAGCTAGGGCCTCCTGAATGCCTGGAATTACAATAGGCACAGGTGGTGCTTGAGATGGTGCATCAACAACTGGAACTTGGTCCTGATCTGGGACAATAGGTAGATATGTAGGTACTGCCCCAACTGCTGTACGGGCTGCACCTCTGCCCCTACCACAGCCTCTACCGCAGCCTCTCGCGGCCCTGGCTGGTGGTACTGGTAGCTGGCCCTCCTGACCGGTAGCACGAGTCCTCACCATCTGTGAGAGAATGAAATAGCAGATGTTTAGTTACTAGAATTAACAGATTCACACGACAAGAATTCAAGAATGTGGAGTTTTCTAAAGGTTCTGCAGCCTCCTGAAGATAAGTACAGACGTCACCATACCGATCTGCAAGACTCTACTAAACCCGCTCATGACTCGTGATACCTGTGTAACCTAGGCTCTAATACCAATCTGTCACGACCCAAACTAACCTCTGTCGTGATGGTGCCTATTGTGGAGCTAGGCAAGCCGACTCATTTCCAAAACAAACCGATATTTTCATTTCAAAGATAATTTTAAGGTTATTTAACATAAAACCTCCATTTAAAGAGTTCAAATTAAAGAAAAACAGAAGTGCGGAAAAGAAAAGCCCGACATCGGAGTGTCACTAGTCATGAGCATATACTACAATCTGTCTAACAATATCATGGCTAACTCAGCCCGAAAAATAGCTAAATACAACTAGAGGAATATAAGAGGGAGAAGAGCAGGGGCTGCGATCGCCAAACAGCTACCTTGCTATCTCCAAGAAAATCTGCAACCAGAACACTCAATAACCGCTACCGTGTCCAGCTACACCTAAATTTGCACACAAGGTGCAGGGAGTAACGTGAGTATGCCAAGTCAGTAAGTAACAACAATAAATAAAGACTGAGCAGTAGTGACGAGCAATAAAGCATATAACGTTCATATCAGGAAATTTCAGTAAAATACCACATGCTTTTAAAAATCAGGATTTAAATCAAAACATCTCGTTTAACCCAGTTCCAGTAAAAATCATTTAAAGATATTTTACAACAGTTTTCAGATAGAGGAAAAATGCAAAGGTGAGGAAAAATGATGAAATCATAAACAGCCCCTCGGGCAAAACATCACTCATATACAGTCCCTCGGGCAAACCTCACAGTCACTCGTGCCACTCGGGCATACCTCACAATCACTCTTGCCACTCGGGCATACCTCACAATCGCTCATGCCTCCCAGTCACTCAGCACTCGGCACTCGGCAATCGCACTCAGTAGGTACGTGCACTCACTGGGGGTGTGTACAGACTCCGGAGGGGCTCTTTCAGCCCAATCGCTATAATCTGCACGAACATCTCACGTGCCAAAATAATAAAGTATGCTGCAGGCGGGCAGCCCCGATCCATACTCATCCTCACAAATCAGGCCCTCGGCCTCACTCAGTCATAAATATGCTGCAGACGGGCAGCCCCGATCTACACTCATCCTCACAAATCAGGCCCTCGGCCTCACTCAGTCATAAACCTCTCAAGTCACTCGGGCATTTCAGTAAAATAGGGCATTCGGCCCAAAACATTTATATGCATCAAAATAGAGTCATACAACTGAGTTATGTGGTAAACAAGTATAAACATGACTGAGTATAGATTTTCAATCAAAAACAGTGAGAGGATGGTAAGAAACAGCCCCTAAGGGTCCAAACAGCTTTGGCGCAAGGCCCAAACATGGCATTCAGCCCAATTTACAGAAATTCTTTCTAAAACATATAAGTATCATATGGTTTCAACAAAGTATGCAACTTTATAGTTGCTACGGGACGGGCCAAGTCACAAAACCCCAATAGTGCACGCCCACATGCCCGTCATCTAGCATGTGCGTCACTTCAAAATAGTAGAATGATACGAAATCCGGGGTTTCATACCCTCAGGACTAGATTTACATTCGTTACTTACCTCCAACCGCGAAATTCTTATTCTGCAATGCCCTTTTCTCGTGAATTGGTCTCCAAACGCCTTGAATCTGGTCATAAATAATTCATTTTAGTCAATAACATTTATTGGAATTAATTCCACAAGATAATAGTGATTTTCCATAAAAATCCGAAAATTAGCTCAAAAATCGCCCGTAGGGTCCACGTCTCGGAACTCGACAAAAGTTATAAAATCTGAAAGCCCATTCAATCACAAGTCCACCCATACCAATTTTACCAAAATCCGACCTCAACTCGACCCTCAAATCTACAAATCTTATTTCCAAATTTCTAAGTTTCAATCTCCGATTTACACCTCAAGATCATGTAATCTAGTCAGATTATTCGATGATAATTCAATATTATGGTGTAGAAATGATCACAAGGGACTTACCTCAAGTTTTCCTTGAAAATATACCAAAAATCGCCTCTCCTCAAGCTCCAATTTGTCAAAAATGGCAAATGGGATGAAGTCCCTATTTTTATAATTATGCCCAGACAACCTCGGTTCTACCTCAATCTTGGCCTTCGATCGAGGTCCTCGATCCTGGTTCTGGATCCTGGACCTCGATCCTGGTTCTCGATCCTAGCCCTCGATTATGTATTCGACCCGACCTTCGACCCTGGGCTCGATCATGTCTTCGATCGTGGCCCTCGACTCTGGGCTCGATCATGGCTTCGATCGTGGCCCTCGACCCTGGGCTCGATCTGGGCTCACATCTGGGCTCGATTTCTAGGAGATTTCTACGCTCGAATCTGGCAGAAGCAATTTCCAACAGAAGGAAATTGCAGCAGCTGTTCTAGTTCAAATTTTGATCCGTTAACCATCCGAAACTCACCCGAGGCCCTCGGGACCTCAACCAAATATACCAACAAGTCCTAAAACATCATACAAACTTAGTCGAATCCTCAAATAACCTCAAACAATGCTAAAACCATGAATTACGCCCCAATTCAAGCCTAATGAACTTTGAAAATTTTAATTTCTACAAACAACTCCGGAACCTATCAAATCACGTCCGACTGACCTCAAATTTTGCACACAAGTCCTAAATGACATAACAGAGGTATTCCAATTTTCGGAATCGGATTCTGACCTCGATATCAAAAAGTCACCCCCCGGTCAAACTTCTCAAAAATAAAACTTTCGGCATTTCAAGCCTAATTCCTCTATGGACTTCCAATTAATAATCCGGACATGCTCCTAAGCCCAAAATTAGCATATGGAGCTATTGGAATCATCAAAATTCAAATCCGAGGTCGTTTACACATAGGTCCATATCCGGTCCCCTTTTCTAACTTAAAATTTTCAATTATGAGACTAAGTGTCTCATTTCACTCCGAGTTCCTTCCGGACTCAAACCAACTAACCCGATATAATATAATATAGCTGAATAACACAAAAAGAAGTAGGAATGGGGAAAACAGGGTTATAACTCTCGAAACGACCGGCCGGGTCGTTACAACTGCTCTCCAGAAATGTGAAGTAAACTGAGGGCCTCTATGTGATATGATGGAAATTGGCACACCGTGCAACCGAACTATCTCCTGAATATAAATCTGGGCCAACCTCTCTCAAGTATACGTAGTCACAATAGGAATAAAATATGCCGACTTGGTCAACCTGTCAACAATAACCCAAACTGCATCAAACTTCCTCAAGGTCCGCGGCAACCCAACTACAAAGTCCATAGTAATTCGTTCCCATTTCCACTCTAGTATAGTCATCTGCTGAAGTAGGCCACCAGGCCTCTAGTGCTCATATTTAACTTGCTGGCAATTCAGACACCCATCTACATACTCAACTATGTCCTTTTCATTCGTCGCCACCAATAATGCTGCCTCAAGTCACGATACATCTTTGTAGCACCTGGATGAATAGAGTACCGAGAACTGTGTGCCTCCTCCAGTATCTTTTTCCTCAGTTCATCCACATTAGGAACACACAGACGATCCTGGAGTCGCAGAACACCATCCGCACCAATAGTAACTTCCTTGGCACCACCTCGTAGTACCGTTTCTCGAAGAACCATTAAGTGTGGGTCATCATACTGGCGAGCCTTGATCTTCTCAAATAGTGAAGACTGAGCTACGACACATGCAAGAACTCGGCTGGGCTCTGAAATATCTAGCCGCACAAGTGTGTTGGCCAAGGACTGGATATCCAAAGCTAATGGCCTCTCTTATACTAAAATGAAAGCCAAACTACCTATACTCTCCGCCTTTTTACTCAAGGCATCTGCAACTACATTTGCTTTACCTGGATGATATATGATAGTAATATCATAATCTTTTAGTAATTCCAGCCATCTGCGCTGCCTCAAATTTAGGTCCCTCTGCTTGAACATATGCTGCAAACTGCGATGATCAGTATAAACTTCACAAGACACCCCATAAAGATAATGCCTCCAAATCTTAAGGGAGTGAACAATCGTAGCTAACTCCAAATCATGTATCGGATAATTCTGCTCATGGGGCTTCAACTGACGTGAAGCATATGCAATAACTCGCCCTTCCTGCATTAATACACAACCCAAACCAACGCGTGAAGCGTCGCAATACACTATATACATTCCCGAACTGGAAGGTAACACTAACACTGGTGCTGTAGTTAAGGGTGGCAAGTGGGCCGGTCCCGGGCCTAAATGGGCCAAGTGGGCCGGTCCAAACGATCCCGGTCCCGGGCCGGTCCCAAATTAAACGGGCTAAACAGTCCCGGGCTAAGTGGTCTTTTTGTAGGGACCGGCCCGGGATCGGGACCAGGACCGTTTGGTCCCGGGCTAAATGGTCCCGGCCCGCGGGCTAAATGGGCTAAGTGGGCCCAACGGATTTAAAAAAAATAAATTAAATAGATATTAGAGACAAAAGGATGTTAAAAAAAATATCTAAGGCAATGCTTTGTAAATTTTATTTTAGAATTGTGAACTAAATTTTATTTAACATCCTAAATTTTAATATTAAATATTTAATTATGAATATAGCTTATATATATATATACACTATACTATACTATATATACATCTTATATCGAATATAACTTATATATATATATATATATATATATATATATATATATATTATACATTTAGTATATATACTATACTATGCTATATTATATATATATATATATATATAGCTTATATATTATACAATTAGTATATATACTATACTATACTATATATACTATACTATACTATATAGCTTATCGAATATAGCTTTTATATATATATATATATATATATATATATATATATATATATATATATATAGCTTATATATTATACATTTAGTATATATATTATACTATGTTATATTATATATATATATATATAGCTTTTATATTATACATTTAGTATATATACTATACTACATTATATATATATATATATATATATATATATTATACATTTAGTTTGGGGAAAAAGTGTAATTATAAAAAGGGAAAATAGGGAAAATGTGTAATTATAAAAAGTTTGGGGTTAAAACAAAGTTGGGGGATTAATGGATATTTTATAAATAGCCAACTGCTATTTTTGACAGCCCAACGACTATATTTTTTTAAAATATATATTTTTTTTCTAATATAGCCGTTGGGACCGTTTGGCCCGCTAAGGGACCGATCCGGTCCCGGTCCTTGGCGGGCTAAATGGTCCCGGGTCTGGCAGGCCCAAATCATAGGACCGGCCCACGAGACTGGCCCAGGCCCACTAAAACCGGGCCAGTCCCGGACCTGGACCAGCCCACTTGCCACCCTTAGCTGTAGTCAATGTTGTCTTGAGCTTCTGAAAGCTTGACTCACAATCATCGGACCATCGGAACTGAACACCCCTGGGTTAATTTGGTCAAAGGTGCTGCAATAGATGAAAGACATTACCAGAAACTCATAATGACCATATCTAGTACGAAAAGCAGTTTTCAGAACATCCGAATCTCGAATCTTCAACTGATGATACCCCGACCTCAAGTCGATCTTAGAGAACACCCTAATACCCTGCAACTGGTCAAATAGGTCATTAATACGCGGCAACATGTACTTATTCTTAATAGTAACTTTGTTCAATTGGCGATAGTCAATACACATTCACATTGTGCCATCTTTCTTCTTCACAAATAATACTGGTGCACCCCAAGGCGATACACTTGGTCTGATGATCCCTTTGGCTAGTAACTCTTCAAGTTGTTCTTTCAACTCTTTCAATTCTTTCGGAGCCATGTGATACGGTGGAATAGATATAGGTTGAGTATCTGGAGCCAAGTCAATATAGAAATCAATATCCCGATCAGGTGGCATACCTGGAAGATCTGAAGGAAATACATCGGAGAACTCCCGAACTACTGGCACTGCATCATTAGCCAGAGTATCTATAGTAGTATCCCGAACATAGGCTAGATAAGCCAAACAACCCTTCTCAACCATGTGTTGAGCCTTTATAAAAGAAATAACCCGATTAAATGAACTAACCGACGAACCCTTCCACTCCAGCCTAGGCAAAGATGGAATAGCCAAGGTAACAGTTTTGACATGACAATCTAGAATAGCATGATATGGAGATAACCGGTCCATACCCAGAATAATTTCAAAATCGATCATCTCGAGCAATAAGAGATCTACTCTAGTTTCATAGCCACAGAATGTAATAATACAAGACCGGTAGATCCGGTTCACAATAACAGAATCGCCTACAGGAGTGGACACATAAACATGAGTACTCAAGGACTCACGAGAAACACCCAGGAATGGAGCAAATAGAGATGACACATATGAATATGTGGATCCTGGATCAAACAATACTGAGGCATCCTTGCCGTAAATAGAAATAATACCTATAATCATAGCATCTAAGGCCTCTATATCTGGTCTAGCCGGAAAAGCATAGAACCGAGCTGGAGCGCCAACTGGCTAGCCTCCGCCTGGCTGACCTCCACCTCTAGGACGACCCCTACCCACCTGTCCTCCGCCTCCGTGTGGTCGGACTACTGGTGGAGCAACTGGTCCGGTAAGCATAGGCTGCTGACCCTACTGTACTGGTCTACCCAGAAGCCTGGGGCAAAACCTCCGCATGTGATTGGGATCCCCGCACTCGTAACAACTCTTCGGTTCGATGGGCTGCTGACTAAGAGTCTGGCCTTGGGGACCTGAATACCCACTGGGAGGACCCTGAATATCTGGTGGGCAGGTAAGAACTCTCTGGTATAGCACTGAGATAAGGTCGCATTGGAGTACCCCGAGGAGGTGGTGGTGCTGGAAATGGGGGTCTGCTGGACTGCCCCCTCACGAACTGACCTCTGCCCCTAGACGGAGCACCTCTGAACTCTCCAGAGTACCTGAACCGCTTATCTCTCATAATCTGCTTTCGGCTCCGCTGATGCACACCCTCAATCCTCCGGGCTATCTCCATAACTAGCTCATAAGAATTACCCATCTCAACCTCTCGAGCCATAGTGTCCTGAATGCCAGTATATAAGCCGGCTACAAACCTCCGCACTCTCTCCACCTCAGTAAGGAGTATCATAAATGCATGGCAAGATAATTCAAAAAACCTCGCCTCATAATCGGTCACTGACATCTGACCCTGCTGGAGCTGCTCAAACTGAAATCGCAACTCTTCCCTCTAGGAGGGTGGAATATACCTGTCCAGGAAGATACAGGTAAACCTGTCCCAAGTCATGTGAGGAGTATCTGCTGGTCTGCCAAGAACATAAGACTGCTACCATCTACGGGCCCTGCCCTCTAGTTGAAAAGTAGCGAAGTCAACCCCATGAGATTCCAATATCCTTATGTTGTGCAGTCTGTCCCTGCAACTATCATTGAAGTCCTGTGGATCCTCATGTCGCTCACCCTCAAAGACAAGAGGATGTAGTCTAGTCCATCTGTCCAATAGTTTCTGAGGATCGGTAGCTACAGCTGGCCTGGGATCAGGTGTAACTGCTGCCACTGGCTGGGCTCCACCAACGGGTAGTGCACCTTGGGTCTGCTATATAGCAGCTGCCTATCCATGAGCCTACGCGGTAGGGGTCTGTGCTCCCCCGCATGCCTGAGATGTGGCTGGGTCTGCCGGAAATAAATCGACCTGAATCATATTGTCCATGAACTGCAACATACGACCCATGACATCCTGAAATCCCGGTGTAGATATGATATCCACCTGAGCTAGCTCTGCCACAGGCACCTCATCCTGTTACTCAACAATGGGGTTTTCTGCTGGACCCACTAGCGGCATAACTGGAACAGTCCTGGGACATCCTTGCCCTCTACCGCGGGCTGGAGCCCTCTCTCGGCCTCTAGCAACTGGGGGAGTAGCTCTTCCCTGGCTTGGAACCTCATTCGAGCGCGTTTTCACCATCTGAGAGAGAATAAGAGAAGGATATTTAGAACTACATCAATTTCACGATGGAATATGAAGAAAGGTAATTTCCTAACACCCTATAGCCTCTCGAAGATAAGTACAAACGTCTCCGTACCGATCCGCAAGACTCTATTAGGCCTGCTCATAACTTGTGAGACCTACGTGAACCTAATGCTCTGATACCATGTTGTCACGACCCAATTTCACCTATAGGTCATGACAAGAATATAAGTTGATAGAGCGTAAATCCCGCAACTCTTGTTACGTATTGATGAATGGATATATATATATATATATATATATATATATATATATATATATATATATATATATATATATGTATAACGAGTAGACTCACATATATATCATGTAATCCCCAAAAACGAGTTGTGATGTGAAATAAGGATAAATATGCGATTCCAAAATAGTTACAACGTTCTTTACGGCTAAATAATATATAATACGAAGGATGGCGTAACAAGAAGCTAAGGAATAAGGATTGGTTACTGTAATGAGCTACTCATGAACTTATATGCTTATGAATACAAGTTTATCTATTGATGATTGAATGATGTCTGCACGAGTGATATGAAATGAGTATGTATAATTTATGATCCCTACAGATGGTCTATGAACGCGTAGGTGTAAAGTGAAGCCCTACAGATGGTCTATGAATGCGTAGGTGTATAATGAAGGTTGGTTATGGACAGTCTCAGTTGCACGCATAGCCAAACCTCAGTATTATGAGTCGTACGGATGGTCTACTATATTACGCGTACGATCCACTAGTTATTCATGTTTATGAGTGAACCTTACGGACGGTCTCTTATGAAATGCGTAAGTGCCACTTTTATGTTTCAGTGTAGCCCTAGAGATGTTTGATCTGTTTGAGGTAAGTATTCAGATATAAGGTATGATGGCTAGAAGAATGTTATAAATGAAGCTCCATACTATGATGGTTTCCAGTACATATAGCATATAGGAACAAGTTCAGGTATATCATGACCCGAGTTAGATATATATACGACACTAGCGACATTAGATGTTCTCGGCCAACAGAGCCTTCCCTTTTCAGTCTACATCCTTTGTAAGGTAAGTTGGATAGTTCAATACTTAGTTATGTTACGAGTCAGAATAAGGTAAGTATGATTCCTGGATTTCATTGACCTTCCAGATTACTTTCAGTATATCATATATACATGTTAGTTTAGTTTCAATTCAGTTATTCATATGTTATCTGCCTTACATACTAGTACATTTCTTTGTACTAATGTCTCATCATTGGGGCACTGCATTCATGCCTGCAGGTTCAGGTATCCAGTTTGGTGGGCTCTTATCATAGACGGAGTTAATAACCAATTGAGTATTGGCGAAGCTCCATTTCATCTGGAGTACAGCCGAGTCTAGACGTTATCACACTGCCCTATGTACATATATACTTTTGGGTAGGTCGGAGCCCTGTCCCAAAAATGTTTTGATGTCAAATAATCTTAGAGGCTTTGTAGACACAGGTTCATTATGTACAAAATGTTTGAGGCCTTGACGGCCCATGTGTATTCATGTTTTGAGTACGCTGGTTTGCTGATACAACGTTTGCTCACTTACAATTATACATTATGAGTTGTGGCCATGTTGGCCCGTGATAGTTACAGGAAGAATAAGTTCATCCATGTCAGCCTAGGTATGTTCTAGTTTTCATCAAATGATTATGAGTTACAGAGTAGTTTGCTCGGGCCAGTACGACACCGAGTGCCAGCCACGCCTCCTCAGGTTGGGGTGTGACAAATCCATTCTTTCCTGAATTATGGAACCCCACTTGTAAGTATATCATTTGTCTTTCTAGTTTATATTGTCACATGCTATTGTTGATCCTTCTTCTTTCACTATTTCAGCAACTCGGTGGACACCACCTAGGGTTGAAGTCTTGGACTAGTGGGTCCAGAAGGTTATGGATGTCACTATGCCTGAGACCCGCTAGTGGAAGGAACTGGCCGTTATATATGGGTGGAAGGCCAAAAATCATGGTAGGTTGAACTTATGTTGCTTTCACTTCTCTTATAAGAAAAATTGGTTAACCTTTCTTTCTTGTTGAATTCAGGTCTTCCGCAAGGCTCTATTACCGTCCCTGAAGAGGACGTTTTGGCTGATCTGGATGATGAGGCGAGGTTCCTGCAGGAGGGTTTTACCCGAACAGGTATCACCAGGTCTACTTCCGGTGCAAGTGCTTCTTCTCGGAGTCCCCAACCGGAGAACAAGCAACAAAAAAGGCAATGTTATTCTTTGGCCGAGGGAAAAAATAAAAAGGCGAAGAACGCCACGCCCGAGCCATCCACGGACGTTGTGGTGATGAGCGTCGCACTTCACGCCTTGAACTTGGGCCTGGACGTAACACGACACTCGGTGCCTGACTACATGTGACCGAGCGAACCAACTGGCTGGCTTAATTAACATATGATATCATAACATACTGAATACGAAAGATATAGTAACACATGCTGATATACTGAAAGTCTGAATGATATAAATCAAGTGCAAAAACACTAATATAAGCCTAAAACATATCTGTAGCCAAAATTGCTTAACATGAAAAGCCTGTGACTCTGTCTAACTAGTACTCTAGTCTATAAAGTCTCTAAGAAAGTACTGAAAATACTGACTATCTATAAATACTGAAAGACTGTAAAGTAATAATAATTCCCCGAAAGAACTGGGGCTCACCAAATAGCTGGTACTAGAATCCTAGCGCTCTAAATTATAACCTGTAAATCATTACCTACATCGTGAGATGTAAACCCCGGGCGAAAAGGACGTCAGTACATTTGAAATGCACTTGTATGTAAAACAACTGAAAGAAAGAACTGTAAATGCTGAAACTGAACTGATAACTGATAACTAATAACTGAATGATAGCTGATAACTGAACAAAGGAAGTAAGGATATAAATACTCCCTCTTCTGAATGATGAACCACATGTTTATCTGAATAAGTAAATTGCAGCCTTAGGACCAATATATATGTGCACAAACTGCAGCCTCAGGATCAAGTATACGTTTGCATAACTGCAGCCTCAAGCCCAAAAATGCATAAAGCATAAACTGCGGCCTCATGCCCAATGATGCATAAAGCATAAACTGCAGCCTCAGGCCCAAAGATGCATAAAGCATAAATTGCGGCCTCAGACCCAAATACAGGTGTTCAACTTTCAGGAATTTAAATTCAGGAACTGAGAATCATACTGCAATACGTGATGCTGAAATATTGAATAATACTGAGATTCATGATACTGGAATGCTAAATAGGACTAGACTGAGACATGTATTCATAAACTGTCACGACCCCAAATTATGCCTCCGTAAGGTGTCGTGATGGCACCTAGTCTTTACGACTAGGTAAGCCTAATATTGCGAAAAATATAAAGAGACACAACATTTTAAAGATAAATAACATATTATAAATATCCAAGAGTAGTATCACTCGGCATACACAAATTAATTTCCCAAGACCCGGAATATCACGAAGTCACAAGCTGCTATAATCTATGTAGCTCTATACAAAAGTCTGAAGATAGTAAGGAAAATCTCTAGACGAGGGAGTAGAAGGGGACTCCGACGATCTGCGGACGCAAGCAGAGGTACCTTGAAGTCTCCTAGAATCAGCAGCACGTATTAACCCCGAGGCTGATAGCTCGCACCTGGATCTGCACACGAAAAACATGTGCAGGGAAGGGCATGAGTACACCACAATGGTACCCAGTAAGTGCCAAGCCTAGCCTCGGTCGAGTAGTGACGAGGACAGGTCAAGGCCCTACCAGAGTAAATATAATAAATTATATAGTAAAAGATATAAGTAGAATTTACGGTAACACAGTTAAAGAAATTCTCAAACATTTAACAGTTAAGGGAGCCCTCGGCTCAAAACAAGGTAAACACAGTGGGAAATCTCTCGGGATACCGTCCCGTAGTTTCAAATAAATATGCAGTACCGAGGGATCTCCCGAAATACGTCCGTAGTCCCAAAGTAAATATGCAGTGCTGGGGGATCTCCCAGAATACGTCCGTAGTCCCAAAGTAAATATGCAGTGCTGGGGGATCTCTCGGAATACGTCCGTACTCCCAAAGTAAATATGCAGTACAGGGTGATCTCCCGGAATACGTCCGTAGTCCTAAAGTAAATATGCAGTACAAGGGGATCTCCTGGAATATGTCCGTAGTCCCAAAGTAAATATGCAGTACAGGGGGATCTCCCGGAATACGTCTGTAGTCCCAATTTAAATATGCAACGCAATATGAAATGATAGGTATGACATCGAGTTATATAGTTTATACTGGACACAAATAAGGCAAATAAGGACTTAACTGAACATGACGCACAGAATGTCAATTAGGCAGTGAAAACACGTAAGCATGCTTTTCTAGTCTAAACTACACAATTAAACATATTAGTACAATTAATAAGAGAAGCAATTTATGATTTAAAACAAAATGTTAAACATGATTTTTGCAATAATAGCCCGTGTACGTACTCGTCACCTCACGTACACGGCGCCCACACACCAAATAATATCAAGATATCTTAAGGGAAAAGTCCCCAACACAAGGTTAGGCAAGCCACTTACCTCGAGCCGCTCAAATAAACTTGATATCACATTCTTGCCACGAGTATCCGACTCCAAATGGCCCGAATCTATTCAAAACAGTACAATACCATCAATACGCGCTAATGGAATGAATCCCACAAGAAAAAATACAAAATTAGGCCAAAACCCGAAATTGGCTCAAACCCGGCCCCCGGGGCCCACATCTCGAAACCTGACAAAATTCACGAAACTAGAAAGCTCATTCACTCACGAGTCTAACCATATCAAATTTACTAAAATCCGACACCAAATGGTCCTCCAATCCACAATTCAAACTCCCAAATCCCTAGTCTCCAACTTCCAATTTCCACCTTAAATACACATTAACTAGGTGGGAAAATGCATGGCAAGGCAATATTATTGACCAACAATAAGCACAAGGAACTTACCTCAAGAAATGCCTCGAAAATGCTCTCAAACATTGCCCCAACCCGAGTTTGCAAAGCCAAAAATGATAAAAATCGCGAAGCCCTTCGATTTTAATCACTGCCCAGGTATTTCCGCACCTGCGGAACCTGGGCTCGCACCTACGGGTGCGCTTATGCAGAAAAAAGTGTGCATATGTGCAACTCACTTACCCTCTCTTCCTTCGCACCTGCGATGAAAGGGCCGCATCTGCGCCCTCGCGCCTGCGGAGTCCCTTCCGCTTCTGCGCATCTTGCGCATGTGCGAACATCCTTGCGCATTTGCGGGCATCGCAGATGCGGAAGCTTCCTCGCACCTGCGACCCCAGGCCAACTCTCGATTTATCGCATCTGCGCTTCAATCTCCGCATGTGCGGCTCGCGCACCTGCGGTCTCTTTTACGCAGGTGCGAAAACACCAGAACCAGCAAAGTTCAGAAATTCCTCTAAGTCCAAGTTTTCACCCGTTAAGCATCCGAAACACACCCGAGGCCCCCGGGACCTCAACCAAATATACCAACCAATCCTAAAACACCTTACAAACTTAGTCGAGCTCTCAAATCCCATCAAATAATGCAAAAATCATGAATCACCCTCCAATTCAATTTTAAAGAACTTGAAACTTCAAAATTCTACAACTGATGTCGAAACCTATCAAATCATGTGTGATTGACCTCGAATTTTGCACACAAGTCATAATAAATATTACGAACCTACAGCCACTTTCGTAATTCCATTCCGAGCTCGATATCAAAATTTCCACTATCGGCCGAAATCGCCGAAAAACTAGCTTCCGCCAATTCACGCCTAAATCTGCTACAGACCCCCAAAACACAATCCGGACGCGCTCCTAACCCCAAAATCACTCAACGGAGCTAACGGAGTTGACGAAATTCCATTCCAGATCCGTCTTCACATAGTTTCAACTACCATCCAAATCCTAAGGCTTAGGCTCTCATTTAGGGACTAAGTGTCCCAAAATACTCCGAAACTCAAAACCAATCATCCCGGTAAGTCACAATAGCAAAAAAACATTTGGGGAATGCAGTTAATAGGGGATCGGGGCTATTACTCTTAAAACGACCGGCCGAGTCGTTACATCCTCCCCCTCTTAAAACAATCATTCGTCCTCGAACGAGTATAAAGACATACCTGAAACTGTGAAAAGATGAGGGTACTGGCTTCGCATATCCTGCTCGGTCTCCCAAGTCGCCTCCTCGACCGGCTGACCCCTCTACTGGACCTTTATTGAAGCAATATTCTTTGACCTGAGCTTTTTACCTGCCTGTCCAAAATGGCTATTGTCTCCTCAACATAAGATAGATCTTTTTCCAACTGGACAGAGCTGAAATCCAATACATGAGTCGGATCACCATGATACTTTCGGAGCATAGACACGTAGAATACCAGGTGAACTCCTGCTAGGCTGGGAGGCAAGGCAAGCTCATAAGCAACCTCCCCAACTCGCCGCAATATCTCAAAAGGACCAATGAACCTCGGGCTCAGCTTGCCCTTCTTCCCGAACCTCATGACACCCTTCATAGGCGATACCCAAAGAAAGACCCGCTCACCAACCATAAATGCCAAATCACGAACCTTACTGTCTGCATAACTCTTCTGCCTGGACTGGGCCGTGCGAAGTCTCTCCTGAATCACCTTCACCTTATCCAGGGCATCCTGGACCAAATATGTAACTAACAATCGGGCCTCGCCTGGCTCAAACCATCCCACTGGGGATCGGCACCGCCTACCATACAAAGCCTCATACGGTGCCATCTGAATGCTGGACTGGTAACTGTTGTTGTAAGCAAACTCTGCAAGTGGCAAGTATCGGTCCCATGACCCTCCAAACTCCATCACACAGGCACGAAACATATACTCAAGAATCTAAATTGTGCGCTCGGACTGCCCGTCTGTTTGAGGGTGAAAGGCTGTGCTCAACTCCACCCTAGTACCCAACTCCTGCTGTACGGCTCTCCAAAACCGTGATGTGAACTGTGTACCTCTGTCTGAAATGAAGGATACTGGAATACCATGAAGGTGGACAATCTCTCTGATATAAATCTCAGCCAACCTCTCTGAAGAGTATGTAGTCAACACTGGAATGAAATGGGCTGACTTGGTCAGCCGGTCCACGATCACCCAAATAGCATTGAACTTTCTCAAAGTCCGTGGAAGTCCAACTACAAAGTCCAACTACAAAGTCCATGGTGATCTGCTCCCACTTCCACTCTGGGATCTCTAACCTCTGAAGTAATCCACCCGGCCTCTGGTGCTCATATTTGACTTGTTGACAGTTGAGACACTTGGCCATAAACCCAACTATATCATTTTTCATTCTTCTCCACCAATAGTGCTGCCTCAAGTCCTGGTACATCTTCGCGGTACCCGGATGAATGGAGTACCGCGAGCTATGGGCCTCCTCAAGAATCAACTCCCGAAGCCCATCTACATTGGGCACACAGATCCGGCCCTGCATCCTCATCACACCGTCATCACCAATGGTCATATCTCTGGCATCACCTCACCGAACCCTGTCCTGAAGAACTAGAAGATGAGGATCATCATACTGGCGTTCCCTGATACGGTCATAAAGAGAAGACCGAGCAACCACACAAGCTAATACCCGGCTAGGCTCTGAAATATCCAATCTCATGAACTGGTTGGCTAAGGCCTGAACATCCAAGGCTAAGGGCCTCTCAGCTGCCGGAAGATATGCCAAACTCCCCAAACTCTCTGCCTGGCGACTCAGGGCGTGAGCCACTACATTGGCCTTCCCCGGGTGGTATAATATAGTGATGTCATAGTCTTTAAGTAGCTCCAACCACCTCCGCTGACGCAAATTAAGGTCCTTCTGCCTGGACAAGTACTGCAAACTACGGTGATTAGTGTAAATCTCACATGGAACACCGTACAAATAATGACGCTAGATCTTCAGGGCGTGAACAATAGCTGCTAACTCGAGATCATGAATTGTATAGTTCTTATCATGCACCTTCAACTGTCTAGACGCGTAGGCAATCACCCTACTGTCCTGCATCAATACCGCTCCAAGGCCAATCCTCGAGGCATCACAATAGACAGTGTATGACCCTAAACCTGTAGGCAATACTAATACTGGGGCTTTAGTCAAAGCTGTCTTGAGCTTCTGAAAGATCTGCTCACACTCATCGGTCCACCTGAACGGAGCACCCTTCTGGGTCAGCCTGGTCATAAGTGCTGCAATGGATGAAAATCCCTCCACAAAGCGACGGTAATACCCCGCCAAACCAAGGAAACTGCGGATCTCCGTAGCTGATGACGGTCTAGGCCAACTCTGCACTACCTCCACCTTCTTCAGATCTACCTTGATCCCATCACAAGACACTATGTGGCCCAATAATGCCACTGAATCAAGCCAGAATTAACATTTAGAAAATTTTGCATACAACCTTTTCTCCCTCAAAGTCTGAAGCACGGTCCTCAGGTGCTGCTCATGATCTTCCCCAGACCGGGAATATACCAGGATGTCGTCAATAAACACAATGACGAAGGAATCAAGATAAGGCCGGAATACACTATGCATCAAATGCATAAAGGATGCTGGGGCATTAGTCAGCCCAAATGACATGACAAGAAACTCGTAGTGACCATATCTGGTCCTGAAAGCATTCTTCGGGATATCTAGCTCCCGAATCTTCAACTGATGATAGACAGAACACAAGTCAATCTTGGAAAACACCCTGGCACCCTATAATTGATCAAATAAGTCATCAATACGAGGCAAAGGATACCTGTTCTTCACTATAACCTTGTTCAACTGCCGATAATCAATACACATACGCATAGAACCATCCTTCTTCTTCACAAATAAGACCGAAGCACCCCAAGGTGGTACACTAGGCCCGATGAAGCCCTTATCAAGCAACTCCTACAACTGCTCCTTCAACTCTTTTAATTCAGGAGGAGCCATACGATATGGAGGAATAGAGATGGGCTGAGTGCCCGACAACAAATCAATGCCAAAATCAATATCTCTATCGGGCGGCATACCCAGAAGATCAGCTGGAAACACATCTGGAAAGTCCCTCACTAGTGGAACTGACTCGACTGTAGGGGTATCAATACTGACATCTCTCACATAGGCCAAATACGTATCACACCCCTTCTCAACCATTCGCTGAGCCTTAAGAAATGAAATGACCATGCGGGGAGTATACTCTAAGGTACCTCTCCACTCTAATCTCGGCAAACCTGGCATAGCCAGCGTCACAGTCTTAGCATGACAATCAAGAATAGCATAATGAGGCGACAACCAGTCCATGCCCAAGATAACATCAAAATCTACCATACTGAGAAATAACAAATCGGCTCTGGTCTCAAAACCACTAAGAGCAATCAAACACGACCGATATACACGGTCCACAACGAGAGAATCTCCCACAGGAGTAGATACATAAACATGTGAACTCAAAGAATCCCGAGATATCCTCAAATGTGGAGCAAAATAAGAAGACACATATGAATACGTAGATCCTGGGTCAAATAATACTGATGCATCCCTATGGCAAACGGGGACGATACATGTGATAACTGAATCTGAAGCAACGACCTCTGAACGGGCTGGAAGGGCATAGTACCTGGCCTGTCCTCCCCCTCTAGGGCGACCTCGACCTCCCCGACCTCCACCTCGAACTGGCTGAGAAGGTGGGGTGGCAGCTGTTGCTGGAAGAATGGCCGGAGGACCTAGTGGAGCACGTGGAGGCTGATAAGTCTATGGAGGTGCACCCCTCCTGGCTCTGGGTCAATCTCTAACCAGGTGATGAGTGTCACCACACTCAAAACAACCTCTCGGAAGACGCAGCAGCTGAGACTGACTCAGACCTGGCCTACTAGACTGACCGGTAATAGCACCTCGAGTAGGAGGCATACTGGATACTGGCGGTGCATAATAGGGCTCATGAGGTCTAGGAGGAGCTAGGACACCGCTGGCTGCTAGAAGAGCTAAATGAATAGGGAGACTCACAAAACCCCTACCATAGCGTGCTGCTGGTGCATGAGCTCCTGAATAATAACCAGTCTCTCGAGACCTCTTGGCCTCTCTCTCCTCTCGAACATGGGCGAACATGCCCTCCACTCTCCTGGCAATGCTCACTGCCTGCTGATAAGTGATGTCCATCTCAAACTCCCTGGCCATACTGGTCTGAATACTGGGGTGGAGTTCCTCAATGAAGCGACGAACCCTCTCTCTGACTGTAGCAACCAGAGCCGGTGCATGGCGAGCTAACCCACTGAAATGGACTGCATACTCCGACACAGTCATAGAACCCTGGCGCAACTGCTCGAACTCTGCGTGCTAAGCATCCCTGAGGCTCTGAGGAACATACTCAAGCAAGAACATCTCTGAAAAGTGAGTCCAAGTGAGTGAAGCTGCCTCGTCCGGACTACTCAGCTCATAGGCACACCACCACTGATATCCTGCTCCCTTCAGCTAGAAAGCGGTGAAAGAAACCCCACTCGTCTTCACAATGCCCATAGTGCGGAGAATACGATGACACTCCTCAAGAAAACCCAGAGCATCACCTGAAGCTAGTCCACTGAAAGTAGGTGGGTGGTACTTCTTGTACCTCTCAAGTCTGAGCTACTCTGCCTCATAAGCAGCTACCCTGATCTTATGCTGAACCGGAGCCACTGGGGGCATAGGAATATACTCTGGGGCCTGATCAACCTGGACCCTCTTCTCAGGGGTGCAGGCTGCGGGAGTCTGTGCCTCTCCCCCGACCTGAGATGTAGCGGGAGCTATCAGAAATAGTCCAGCCTGAGCCAGAGTGCTGAACATGCTCAAGAACTGAGCTAAAGTCTCCTGGAGGGCTGGAGTAGCAATAGGGATCTCCGGCGCTGGCCCTCCAGCTGGAGCTGCTGGGGGCTCCTCTGACGCAGCTCTCGCAGGTGCTCGGGCAGCACTGCGTGGTCGTACTCTACCACGACCTCGGCCTCTGGTGGTTCTGGCAGGGGGCTCGGGGGCCTAATCGTCGGTCCTCTCATTGTGGGTCCTCACCATCTGTGAGAAAGAATAGAATAGAATCTTAGAATTTTTGGTGTCAATAACTCGCACGACAAGGAAATCAAAGAAATATGATTGTTCTTAACAGTTACATAGCCTCCTGAAGATAAGTACGGACGTCTCCGCACCGATCCGCAAAACTCTAATAAACCGGCTTGTGACTAGCGACTCCTACAAACCTAGTGCTCTGATACCAACTTGTCACGACCCCAAATTATCCCTCCATAAGGTGTTGTGATGGAACCTAGTCTTTACGACTAGGTAAGCCTAATATTGCGAAAAATATAAAGAGACACAACATTTTAAAGATAAACAACATATTATAAATAGCCAAGAGTAGTATCACTCGGCATACACAAAATAATTTCCCAAGACCCGGAATATCACTAAGTCACAAGCTGCTATAATCTATGTAGCTCTATACAAAAGTCTAAAGATAATAAGGAAAATCTCTAGACGAGGGAGTAGAAGGGGACTCCGAAGATCTGCGGATGCAAGCAGAGGTACCTTGAAGTCTCCTAGAATCAGCAGCACGTACTAACCCCGGGGCTGATAGCTCGCACCTGGATCTGCACACGAAAAACATGTGCAGGGAAGGGCATGAGTACACCACAATGGTACCCAGTAAGTGCCAAGCCTTGCCTCGGTCGAGTAGTGACGAGGTCAGGTCAAGGCCCTACCGTAGTAAATATAATAAATTAAATAGTAAAAGATATAAGTAGAATTTACGGTAACACAGTTAAAGAAATTCTCAAAAATTTAACAGTTAAGGGAGCCCTCGGCTCAAAACAAGGTAAACACAATGGGAAATCTCTCGGGATACCGTCCCGTAGTTTCAAATGAATATGCAGTACAGGGGGATCTCTCGGGATACCATCCCGTAGTTTCAAATGAATATGCAGTACAGGGGGATCTCCCGGAATACGTCTGTAGTCCCAAAGTAAATATGCAGTGCTGGGGGATCTCCCAAATACGTCCGTAGTCCCAAAGTAAATATGCAGTACAGGGGGATCTCCTGGAATACGTCCGTAGTCCCAAAGTAAATATGCAGTACATGGGAATCGCCCGAAATACGTCTGTAGTCCCAACGTAAATATGCAGTACAGGGAGATCTCCCGGAATACGTCCGTAGTCCCAATTTAAATATGCAACGCAAGATGAAATGACAGGTATGACATCGAGTTATACAGTTTATACTGGACACAAATAAGGCAAATAAGGACTTAACTGAACATGACGCACAGAATGTCAATTAGGCAGTTAAAACACGTAAGCATGCTTTTTTAGTCTAAACTACACAATTAAACATATTAGTACAATTAATAAGAGAAGCAATTTATGATTTTAAAAAAAAGTTAAACATGATTTTTGCAATAATAGCCCAGGTACGTACTCGTCACCTCACGTACACGGCGCCCACACACCAAATAATATCAAGATATCTTAAGGGAAAAGTCCCCAACACAAGGTTAGGCAAGCCACTTATCTCGAACCGCTCAAATCAACTTGATATCACGTTCTTGCCACGAGTATCCGACTCCAAATGGCCCGAATCTATTCAAAACAGTACAATACCATCAATACGCGCTAATGGAATGAATCCCACAAGAAAAACTACAAAATTAGGCCAAAACCCGAAATTGGCTCAAACCCGGCCCCCGAGGCCCATGTCTCGAAACCTGACAAAATTCAGAAAACTAGAAAGCTCATTCACTCACGAGTCTAACCATATCAAATTTACTTAAATCCGACACCAAATGGTCCTCCAATCCACAATTCAAACTCCCAAATCCCTAGTCTCCAACTTCCAATTTCCACCTTAAATACACATTAACTAGGTGGGAAAATACATGGCAAGGCAAGATTATTGACCAAAACTAAGCACAAGGAACTTACCTCAAGAAATGCCTCGAAAATGCTATCAAAAATTGCCCCAAACCGAGTTTGCAAAGCCAAAAATGATAAAAATCGCGAAGCCCTTCGGTTTTAATCACTGCCCAGGTATTTCCGTACCTGCGGAACCTGGGCTCGCACCTGCGGGTGCGCTTATGCGGAAAAATGTGCACATCTGTGCAACTCACTTACCCCCTCTGCCTTCGCAGCTGCGACGAAAGGGCCGCATCTGCGCCATCGCGCCTGCGGAGTCCCTTCCGCTTCTGCGCATCTTGCGCATGTGCGAACATCCTTACGCATTTGCGGGCATCGCAGATACGGAAGCTTCCTTGCACCTGCGACCCCAGGCCAACTCTCGATTTATCGCATATGTGCTTCAATCTCCGCATGTGCGGCTCGCGCACCTGCGGTCTCTTTTATGCAGGTGCGAAAACACAAGAACCAGCAAAGTTTAGAAATTCCTCTAAGTCCAAGTTTTCACCCGTTAAGCATCCGAAACACACCCGAGGCCCCCGGGACCTCAACCAAACATACCAACCAATCCTAAAACACCTTACGAACTTAGTCGAGCTCTCAAATCCCATCAAACAATGCAAAAATCACGAATCACCCTCCAATTCAATTTTAAAGAACTTGAAACTTCAAAATTCTACAACCGATGTCGAAACCTATCAAATCACGTCTGATTGACCTCGAATTTTGCGCACAAGTCATAATCAATATTACGAACCTACATCCACTTTCGGAATTCCATTCCGAGCTCGATATCAAAATTTCCACTATCGGCCGAAATCGCCGAAAAACTAGCTTCCACCAATTCAAGCCTAAATCTGCTACAGACCCCCAATACACATTCCGGATGCGCTCCTAACCCCAAAATCACTTAACGGAGCTAACGGAATTGACGGAATTCCATTCCAGATCTGTCTTCACACAATTCTGACTACAGTCCAAATCCTAAGGCTTAGGCTCTCATTTGGGGACTAAGTGTCACAAAATACTCTGAAACTCAAAACCAATCATCCCGGCAAGTCACAATAGCAGTAAAACATTTGGGGAAAGCAGTTAATAGGGGATCGAGGCTATTACTCTCAAAACGACCGGCCGGGTCGTTACATAAACTGATTATGAAAACTGAAACTTCAACTGTTTATGATATGCTGAGTAATCTAGACTAAGACTCATGGGCATGAAACCCAATCTATACTGATTACGCACTGGGCTCACAACATTCAGAATGAAAGTCTTGAACAAGTTACGAAGCTAGAGAATAGAAGTTCTGCAACTATTCAAAGAACTAGGCTTAACTATATTTCTGAGGCAATCAGTAATGTCATAAAAGAAACGTAGTGTAGGGAGAATCACTAACATTCCCAAATATAGAGAGTTAGCCTCACATACCTTAACTTCCTGCTCTTAAGCGTAATACAACATTCGCCAACCCTTTCAACTTTAATCTATATCAATACAAGTCAAAGTTATTCCATATTAGCAATAATACTCATGTTTTGGTCACTTCGGCATTTTATCAAACACTTGGTGGGTATAAAGCTTCATAGACCTCATTAATGATGTTTCTACACCCAACATCCCATTCTCTTACTCTTACAAAATTCTAAAATCTCAACTTGCTTTAATCAATACCATTCTTCTTCATCCCTAAGATAAACATCACCCTTAATCAATAATCAATAATCAACAATCCAAACCTATAATCATTCATGATTTTGTATCAAAACCATCAACTCATATCTCATGAACTTAGAGTCTATAATCATTAATACAATGCTATAATCAATTAGAGGATGAAGATATTACCTTTTGATGTTCAATCCTCTTGAATTCGAGTTCTAGGGTTTCTTCTCTCAATAATGATGTCTCAATCGAATATATAATGATTTAAAGGGTTTACCCATGTTAATAAGGTGTTGGAAAATTGAAATTAACTTAGAATTACCATTAGAACTTACCTTGGATGATGTAGGGACCTTGGGGAGGTTAGGTTCTTAGGAGCTTCCCTTTCTAGAGCAAGTTTTTGTGTTTTGGGGTGTGGGGGACAAAGTATGGCTTTTAAAACGACCCCTGGGTGTGCTCCTATGCAGATGAATGCCTGAATGTGCATCAACGGCAGTGGCACTGCCACAAGTGCTCGGCCACACACAGAAACAGTTGGGCGCGCAGACTCGCATTGTCCAGTAAAATGCGTATAACATTTTTCACAGAGGTCCGTTTGGTCTCCATAATATATCATTGGAAAGATATTTCAATTGTATACAACTTTTCCATTTTATGTTTTCCCAAATGCTCAATAGCTTTTCAAGAAAACCTAATAGAAGACAGACCTTCCATAAACTTAGTCGATTTTATCGAATCTTATGCACCTCACTCTCCGTCTTGATTCCAAAATAACTATTTCCATCCATACTCATCCTGATAGGACTTCATATGTCTAATATGTCACATTAAAACTTATTTAATACGTCCACACCTAGTCCGAATTTAGAGATTGCACTAGTTACACCAACTAAAGACGATGCCCCGACACTCTAGAGGGAATATGATATGGTGGAAGATGCTAACTCTCGCTTCCGAGTCCCAGTCACCGTGCCCGGTACTGTGAGGCTGGGTAACGGGTCTCTTCCATCTTCGTTTGATGAGAAACCAACAACTAGCACTGCATTTGTCGCAGCTGTTTTTCAACCTACAATGCTATCAGCTTCATCTCCTTCTTCTCCGACCTTGCCTTCGCCACCAGCAACTGCTACATCATCTCTATCGGCCGCAGTCGTTTGAGAGAAGGATGTCCATCTTCCCTAGTCCCCAGTTCATGGGAATTTGGGGCATAATTATTCTTCCCCCTCTGAAGATCCTCAGAGGAGGATGAGTGTCTCCTTCTCGATTTCTACCAAATACCATCTGTTGTCCCGGCTGGTGGAACTTGCTAATTATTTGAAGCCTTTGGCTTTAGAAAAGGATAGGAATAAAATACAATCTCTCTCGGGAGAGTGTTTGTTGAACAATGCCATAAACAACACAGCGGCGGTACAATCTTTATTTCCTCTGTTGTTTCTTCTATCGTTGTTATAGTAAGGTTTTTAGATTGTACTTTTATTTTGCAGGCTAACTTCCTAGCTTCTGAGGGACTTCAGAGGTTGATTCTTGATAAGGAGGAACTTACCTCCGAGCGGGATCAATTGTTGGTCGAGCGAGATCAAATTGCTACTCGTTTCCCGGAACTGGAAGCACGAGTTGCTGAGGCCGTTAAATTGAAGGCTCGGTTGCAGCAAAGCGAGCATGAGGTAGTGATCCTCGGCCAAGAGGCCGCCCTGTTAAGGGTACAATTTGAAGAAGCTAGGGTAAAGTAGGTTCATGAGGTCCATAATATCGTTCTTGCTGCATCAAGTCGCGAGGCTGCCTATACTGAAAGATTGCATAATTTGGAGACGGCCTTGAACTGCAAAGCTGAAGAAGTTGTTGTTGCTGAGGAGAAGTATGCCCGGTTGAAAGAGAGTCATGTAATGCAATAAAGTTTTTAACTCTACTGTCTGTGACCTTGATATCTGTCACGACCCAATTTCCCCTCTGTGTGACGTCGTGACGGCACCTAGTCTTTACAACTAGGTAAGCCTAACATTTTTCGGAATAATGAAATAAAAATATAAATTTAACCAACTATTCAAAAATACACAATAAATCCCAAAACCCGGAACATCGTGAATCACAAACTATAGAAGGAAAATTCTAGTGTCTCTATACATTAGAGTCTAACAAGGAAAAATACAAAAGATAATGTACATGAGAAAGAGTATAAGGGGACTCCGAGGTCTGCGGACGAGGCAGATATACCTTGAAGTCTCCAAAGCTATCCCGGCTCACTGATAGTGTGGCTGATAAGGTGCACCTGGATCTGCACACGAAAAACATGTGCAGAGAGTAGCATGAGTACACTATAATCGGTACCCAGTAAGTGCCAAGCCTAACCTCGGTCGAGTAGTGATGAGGTCAGGTCAAGGCCCTACTGGTAAATATATAATAAAATAATATATAGTGTAATACCGCAATAAAATAAAGGCTGAAATTTAACAACAATGAAATCATAGAAGGTAAGAGCTCAGTACACAGAAATACAACAGGGGATCTCCCGAGATACCGTCTCGTAGTCCCAAATGTAAATGTGCAGGGGGATCTCTCGGAATACCGTTCCATAGTCCCAAAGTAAATGTGCAGGGGGATCTCCCGGAATACCATTCCGTAGTCCCAAAGTAAATGTGCAGGGGGATCTCCCGGAATACCGTTCCGTAGTCCCAAAGTAAATATGCACGACAAAGGGATCTCCCAGAATACCGTTCCGTAGTCCTAAAGTAAATATGCAGTACAGGGGGATCTCCCGGAATACCGTTCCGTAGTCCCAAAGTAAATATGCAGCGCAAACAATAGAAATGCAACTACATCACGAAATCTTACGATTTAGACTAAGTACCAGTCAAGGAAGAAGCAGAAAATTCACTAAGCATGCTGCACAGAGTTCACATAGGCAATTAAGACATGTAGACATGTTGTATTAGACTAAACAGGATAGCTACGCAAATGGGAATAACTCAATTAAGAATGAAAATAGATTAATACTCATAAAAATGGTATAACTCAAAATAAAAGGAAAACAGGTTGCTGCTCAGTAAGAAAATCGGATTTTTCCACAACTAGCACGTGTACATACTTGTCACCTCACGTACACGACGCTCACATATCACAATAGTTCCAAATCTTAAGGGGATTTCCCCCACACAAAGTTAGGCAAGCCACTTACCTCGAACCAAGCTCAATCAATTGGTCACAATGCCTTTTCCACGAATATCCGGCTCTAAATGGCCTAAATCTAGCCAAAAGCAATTACATATCATAAATACAACAATAATAGACTCATCTAACTAACGAAATCAACATTACGGACCTACTCCAACTTCCGGAATCGGAAAACAACCCCGATATCAAAAATTCCACTACCGACCCAAAACTCCAAAAATTTGACTTTCGCCATTTCAAGACTAAATGAGCTACGGACCTCCAAAACACAATCCAGACACGCCCCTAAGTCCAAAATCACTTAATGGAGCTAATGGAACAAACGGAATTCCATTCCGGAGTCGTCTTCGCACAGTTCCAACTATGGTCACAATTCTAAGACTTAAGCTCCCGTTTTAGGGACTGTGTCCCAAAACACTCTAAAAACTAAAATGAACCCTCTCGGCAAGTCACAATAGTAGAAATAGATATGGGAGAAGCAGTGAATAGGGGATCGGGGCAATTACTCTCAAAACGACCGGCCGGGTCGTTACAACCTTCCCCTCTAAAAACAATCGTTCATCCTCGAACGAGCATAAAGACATACCTGAAGTGGTGAAAAGGTGAGGGTAATGGTTGCGCATAACATGCTCGATTTCCCAAGTCGCCTCATCGACCAGCTGTCCCCTCCATTGAACCTTCACGGAAGCAATGTTCTTTGATCTTAGCTTTCTGACCTGCCTGTCCAAAATAGCCACTGGCTCCTCAACATAAGATAGATCCTTATCTAACTGGACTGAGCTAAAATCCAACACATGAGACGGATCACCGTGATACTTCCGGAGCATAAAAATGTGGAATAACGGATGAACTCCTGCTAGACTGGGAGGCAAGGCAATCTCATAAGTAACCTCCCCAACTCGACGCAACACCTCAAATGGACCAATGAACCTTGGGCTCAGCTTGACCTTCTTTCCAAACCTCATAACACCCTACATAGGCGAAACCCGGAGTAAGACTCGCTCTCCAACCATGAATGCCATATCACGAACCTTTCGGTCCCCATAACTCTTATGTTTGGACTGGGCTGTGCAAAGTCTATCTTGAATCACCTTCACCTTTTCCAAGGCATCCTGAACCAAGCCCGTACCCAATAATCTGGCCTCGCCGGGCTCGAACCAACCCACTGGGGACCGACACCGCCTACCGTACAGAGCCTCATATGGTGCCATCTGAATGCTGGACTGATAACCGTTGTTGTAAGCAAACTTCGCAAGTGGCAAGAACTGGTCCCAAGCACCCCCAAAATCTATCACACACGCATGGAGCATATCCTCTAATATCTGAATAGTGCGCTCGGACTGCCTGTCCGTCTGAGGGTGAAATATTGTGCTCAACTCAACCCTAGTACCCAACTCATGTTGTACAACTCTCCAGAACCGTGATGTAAACTGCGTACCTCAGTCAGATATAATAGATACTGGTACACCATGAAGCCTGATGATCTCAAGGATGTAGATTCGAGCTAGCTGCTCGGAAGAATAAGTAGTCATCACAGGAATGAAATGAGCCGACTTGGTCAGCCTATCCACAATCATCCAAACTGCATCAAACCTCCGCTGAGTCCGTGGGAGTCCAACAACGAAATCCATAGTGATCCGCTCCCATTTCCACTCCGGAATCTCTAACTTTTGAAGCAATCCACCTCGTCACTGATGCTCATATTTTACCTGCTGGCAATTCAGACATCAAGCCACGTACTCTACTATGTTCTTCTTCATTCTCCTCCACCAGTAATGCTGTTTCAAGTCGTGATACATCTTTATGGCACCCAGATGAATAGAGTACCGCGAACTATGAGCCTCCTGGAGAATCAACTCACGCAAACCATCTATATTGGGCATACATAGCCTGCCCTGCATCCTCAATGCACAATCATCTCCAATAGTGACCTCCTTAGCATCACCGTGCTGGACCGTGTCCTTAAGGACAAGCAGATGAGGGTCATTATAGTGACGCTCCCTGATACGATCATAAAGAGAAGACCGAGAGACCACACAAGCCAATACTCAACTCGGCTCAGAAATATCTAATCTCACAAACTGGCTGGCTAAGGCCTGAACATCCAATGCCAATGGCCTCTCTGCTGCTAGTAGATATACTAAACTCCCCAAACTCTCTACCCGATGACTCAAAGCATCGGCCACCACATTGGCCTTCCCAGGGTGGTACAAAATAGTGATATCATAATCCTTAAGTAGCTCCAACCACCTCCGCTGACGTAAGTTAAGATCTTTCTGCTTAAACAGATATTGCAAACTCCGATGATCGGTGTAAATCTCACAAGGAACACCGTACAAATAATGCTGCCATATCTTCAAGGCATGAACAATAGCTGCTAACTCAAGGTCGTGGATAGGATAGTTCCTTTCGTGCACCTTCAGCTGTCTAGACGCGTAGGCAACCACCCTACCGCCCTGCATCAACACCGCGCCGAGACCAATCCGTGATGCATCACAATATACAGTATAAGACCCCAAACCTGTAGGTAATATCAATACTGGGGCTGTAGTCAAAGCTGTCTTGAGCTTCTAAAAGCTTTCCTCACATTCCTCTGTCCACCTGAATGGAGCACCCTTCTGGGTCAGCCTGGTCATAGGTGCTACAATAGATGAGAATCCCTCTACAAAGCGACGGTAATACCTCGCCAAACCAAGAAAACTCCGGATCTCTGTAGCTGAGGACGGCCTGGGCCAACTCTGCACTGCTTCAATCTTCTTCAGATCCACCTGGATCCCCTCACTCGATACTATATGACCCAAGAATGCCACTGAGTCTAGCCAAAACTCACACTTTGAAAATTTTGTATATAACTTCTTTTCTCTCAGGTTTTGAAGTGCAGTCCTCAGGTGTTGCTCATGATCCTCCCGACTCCAGGAGTATACCAGAATGTCGTCAATAAACACAATGACGAATAAGTCAAGATAAGGCCGGAACACACTGTGCATCAAGTGCATAAAAGTTGTTAGGGCATTGGTCAGCCCAAAAGACATAACAAGAAACTCATAGTGACCATATTTGGTCCTGAAAGCAGTCTTTGGGATATTCGACTCCCGAATCTTCAAGTGATGATAACTTGAACGTAAGTCAATCTTGGAAAACACTCTGGTACCCTGTAACAGATCAAATAAGTCATCAATACGAGGCAATGGATACCTATTCTTCACTGTGACTTTGTTCAATTGGTGGTAATCAATACACATCCGCATAGAACTATCCTTCTTCTTCACAAATAAGACAGGAGCACCCCAAGGTGACACACTGGGCCGAATGAAGCCCTTATCAAGCAATTCCTGTAACTGCTCTTTCAACTCCTTCAATTCAGGAGGAGCCATACGATATGGAGGAATAGAGACGGGTTGAGTGCCCGGTAACAAATCAATGCCAAAATCAATATCTCTGTTGGGCGGCATGCCCGGAAGATCAGCTGGAAACACATCTGGAAAGTCTCTCACTACTGGAACTGACTCAACTATAGGGGTATCAATACTGACATCTCTCACAAAAGCTAGATACGTGTCACACCCCTTCTCAACCATTCGTTGAGCTTTAAGAAATGAATTAACTCTGCTGGGAGTATACTCTAAGGTACCTCTCCACTCTAACCGCGGTAATCCTGGCATAGCCAGCATCACGATTTTGGCGTGACAATCAAGAATAACATAATGGGGCGACAACAAGTCTATGCCCAAGATAACATCAAAATCTACCATGCTGAGCAATAATAAGTCAGCTCTGGTCTCAAAACCACTAAGAGCAATCAAATACGGCCGATACACGCGGTCCACAACAAGAGAATCTCCTACGAGTAGACACATAAATAGGGTAACTCAAAGAATCCTGAGATACGCCCAAATACGGGGCAAAATAGGAGGACACATAAGAATATGTAGAGCCTGGGTCAAATAATACCGATGCATCTCTATGATAGACCGGAACAATACATATAATGATAGAATCAGAGGCAACTGCCTCTGTACGAGCAGGAAGTGCATAATATCTGGCCTGGCCTCCCCCTTTAGGGCAACCTCTACCTCCCCGACCTCCACCTCGAGCTAGTTGAGCAGGAGGGGTGGCAGCTGGTGCTGTAATCATAGCCTAAGGAACCAGTGGAGCACGCTGTGGCTGAGAATTCTGTGGAGGTGCACCCCTCATAATCCTGGGGCAATCCCTCACCATGTGGTGAGTGTCTCCATACTCAAAACAAGCTCTGGGAGGGCGTGGCTGCTGTGACTAGCTCGGGCCAGGTCTGCTGGACTGGCCACTAGGATCACCTCGTGTAGGAGGCACACTAGATACTGGCGGTGCATAATAAGGCTCCTGGGGTCTAGAAGGAGCTGGAACACCGCTGGCGGCTGGAAGAGCTGAATGAACGGGGCGGCTCATATAACCCCTACCATGGCGAGCTGCTGGGACACGATCTCCAGAATAATAACCAGTCTCTCGAGACCTCTTAGCCTCCCTCTCCTCTCTATCTCGGGCAAACGTGCTCTCAAACCTCCTGGCAATACTCATAACCTGCTGATAAGAAATATCCATCTCCAATTCCCTGGCCATACTACTCCGGATGCTGGAATGGAGTCCCTCAATAAACCATAAAACCTTCTCTCTAACTGTGGCAACTAAGGCCGGTGCATGTCGAGCCAAATCACTGAAGCAAACTGCATACTCTGACACAGTCATAGCACCCTGGCGCAGCTACTCAAACTCCGCGCGCCATGAGTCCTTGAGGCTCTGAGGGACATACTCTCTCAAAAACATATCCGAGAACTGAGTCCATGTAAGTGAAGCTGCCTCAGTCGAACTACTCAACTCATAAGTACACCACCACTGATAGGCTACTCCTTTAAGCTAGAAAGTGGTAAAAGAAACCCCGCTCGTCTCCGCTATGCCCATAGTACGGAGAATACGATGACACTCCTCCAGAAAACCCTGAGCATCATCGATAGCCAATCCGCTGAAAGTAGGTGGGCGGTACTTCTTGTACCTCTCAAGTCTGAGCTGCTCCACCTCAGAAGTTGTTGCCCTAACCTCGAGCTGAGCTGAAGCTACTGGCTGCATTGGTACAATCTCTGGAACCTGGTCGACCTGAACCTGCTGCTCTGGAGTACCGGCGACGGGAGTCTGTGCTCCTCCCCCGGCCTGAGATGTGGCAGGAGCAAGTGGAATCAATCCATCCTGAGCTAAGGTGCTGAACATGCTCAAAAACTGGGCTAGAGTCTCCTGGAGGGCTGGTGCAGAAATAGGTACCTCAGGTGTCTGCCCTCCAGCTGGAGCTACTGGGGGCTCCTCTGTAACAACTCATGCGGGTGCTCTGGCTGCAATACGTGGATATCCTCGGCCCCTACCCCGGCCCCGGCCTCTCGCGGCTCTAGCATGGGGCACGGGTTCCTAGCCATCAGATCCGTTTGTACGTGTCCTCACCATCTGTGAGAGAATATAATACAGAAGTTTAGAATTTTTGAAGTCAACAATTTTCGCATGACAAAGAATCAAAGTAGTGAAATTTTCCTAATAGTTCCATAGCCTCCCAAAGATAAGTACAGACGTCTCCGTACCGATCCGCGAGACTCTACTAAACCGGTTTGTGACTCACGACACCTATGAACCTAGAGCTCTGATACCAACTTGTCACGACCCAATTTCCCCTCCGTGTGACGTCGTGATAGCACCTAGTCTCTACAACTAGGTAAGCCTAACAATTTTCGGAATAATGAAATAAAAATATAAATTTAAACAACTATTCAAAAATATACAACAAATCCCAAAACCCGAAACATCATGAATCACAAACTACAAAAGGAAAACTATAGTGTCTCTATACATCAGAGTCTAACAAGAAAAAATACAAAAGATAATGGACATGAGAAAGAGTAGAAGGGGACTCCGAGGTCTGCGGACGCGACGGATATACCTTGAGGTCTCCAAATCTGTCTCGGCTCACTGATAGTGCGGCTGATAAGGTGCACCTGGATCTGCACACGAAAAACATGTGCAAAGACTAGCATGAGCACACCACAATCGGTATCCAGTAAGTGCGAAGCCTAACCTCGGTCAAGTAGTGACGAGGTCAGGTCAGGGCCCTATGGTAAATATATAATAAAATAATATATAGTGTAATACCGCAATAAAATAAAGGCTGAAATTTAACAACAATGTAATCATAGAAGTTAACAGCTCAGTACACAGAAACACAACAGGGGATCTCCCGAGATACCGTCTCGTAGTCCCAAACGTAAATGTGCAGGGGATCTCCCGGGATACCGTTTCATAGTCCCAAAGTAAATGTGCAGGGGGATCTCCCGGAATACCATTCCGTAGTCCCAAAGTAAATATGCAAGATAGGGGGATCTCCCGAAATACCGTTCCGTAGTCCCAAAGTAAATATGCAGTACAAGGGGATCTCCAGGAATACCGTTCCATAGTCCCAAAGTAAATATGCAGCGCAAACAATAGAAATGCAACTACATCACGAAATCTTACGATTTAGACTAAGTACCAGTCAAGGAAGAAGCAGGAAATTCACTAAGCATGTTGCACAGAGTTCACATAGGCAACTAAGACATGTAGACATGCTGTATTAGACTAAATAGGATAGCTACGCAAATGGGCATAACTCAATTAAGAATGAAAATAGATTAATACTCATAAAAATGGTATAACTCAAAATAAAAAGAAAACAGGTTGCTCCTCAGTACGAAAATTGCATTTTTCCACAACTAGCAAGTGTACGTACTCGTCACCTCACGTACACGGCGCTCACATATCACAATAATTCCAAATCTTAAGGGGATTTCTCCCACACAAAGTTAGGCAAGCCACTTACCTCGAACCAAGCTCAATCAATCGGTCACAATGCCTTTCCCACGATATCCGGCTCTAAATGGCCCAAATCTAGCCAAAAGCAATTATATATCATAAATACAATAATAATAGACTCATCTAATTAAAAAAATTAATATTACGGACCTACTCCAACTTTCAGAATCGAAAAACGACCCCGATATAAAAAATTCCACTACCGGCCCAAAACTCCAAAAATTTGACTTTCGCCATTTCAAGCCTAAATGAGCTACGGACCTCCAAAACACAATCCGGACACGTCCCTAAGTCCAAAATCACCTAACAGAGCTAACAGAACCGACGGAATTCCATTCTGGAGTCGTCTTCACACAATTTTGACTATGGTCATAATTCTAAGACTTAAGCTCCCGTTTTAGGGACTAAGTGTCCCAAAACACTCTAAAAACTAAAACGAACCCTCCCGGCAAGTTAAAATAGCAAAAATAGATATGGGAGAAGCAGTAAATAGGGGATTGGGGATATTACTCTCAAAATGACCGGCCGAGTCGTTACAATATCAGCCTCTAGGCTGCTAGATTTGAGCGGGATAAACTTTCGATCGAGGTTGACTGTCTTAAGGAAAAGCTTCAGCACCGAGCAACTTCCTTCATTGTTGAAAAAACATATTCTATGTATAGCATGAGGAGAAAAACCTTGGAAGAGGCCAAAGAGGGCGTCAATGATTTTGATGCCGTAATCGCTAAGGCCCATGAGCTGGAGTCAACTGCCCGAAGGGGTCTCCCGGTCCAACCCGATGCTACCAAATCTTCTGGTTCCGGTTCTGAGTTCTCAAGAACTTAAGAAGAACCGGAAGGGGATGATGTTGAAGGCTAAGATGGTGAAGGCCAAGATACTAAGCCGACGACGGTTCTGCCTACTTCTCCCGGGGGTGTAGATGTTTCTCTTCCTCTGGATTCCGGGGGTGCAGTAGATTAGCTTTTTGCTTTCTTTTCTTTTCCATACCTTTGTATTTGTGCTGCTTGTCACATTTATTGTGAATAAAAGTATTTTTTCATTTAAGTATTGTGCTAGTTTCTCTCTTTGTGTACTTTTTATTTAAGTATTGCGTAAGTTTTTCTCTTTGCGTCGAATTATGCAAGGCTTCGGGTGTATTTTTCTCCCGATAGCATTTGGATTCCGAGCATAAGTTCTTTTGGAGTCAACCCTTTATCGTGAGGGTTTCATAAGAGAGGGCACTCTTATATTTACAGTGCTCTTGAAGAGTATGTCTCTTGTTCATTACGTCACTAGCATTTGAAGTACTTGTTTAAATTTTAAATGATAAAATTAATTCATCATTCAGACAAGAAATAAGATAAAAATAAAAGGAATTTACTTTATTCCTTCCATTTTTAAAAGTACATAAACATTCGTTGTGCTAAAAAGAAATTGCCATTACTTGTGGCTAACTTGTACAACTTGTTTCTACGGGACTGGTCGCGCAGTCCCCAGTCCCGATGATAAGACTTTGTTACCGAATTTCGTAGTCCAGGTCGATGTGGCAATTATTGCCGTATATCATTTCTTCCCTGTATTCGAATGCGAAGGATGTGAATTTGAATACTGGAAGTCTTGCTCCTTTGAAGATTCCACTAGTGAATGGTTAGATAATCTATAGTTCGATAGAAAGCTTCACTTCCCCTTAGGAACTTTTCTATTGAGCCAAATACTATCCAACAATCCTCAAGTAGCTTGCACTCGCGAATGGTCGGGTAATCTTTGGTCCGATAGCAAATTTTACTTCCTAGTAGAAACTTTTCTACCGCGCAAAAGATTATCTAACTGCTCAGTAGCGATCCGTTGTCTGCGTGCTTGTCATCTTAAGGTCTTATTTCTGCTGACGAAGCTTCCTTCATAGTATGCTATCCGTTTCTACCTCGTTAAAAACCTTGCTAGAAAAACCCAATTGGGACAAAAACTGGACGAAGAAAAAAAGGGAGTAGCACATACTTTCAGTATAGGCGATGCACATCAACAATAGTACCTTTTGAGGTGTGACATGTTCCAGTTGCTTGAGAACTTTACTCCGTCTTGATTTTCCAATTCGTATGACCCTTTCCCGTTGACAGTTGAAACCCGGTAGGGGCCTTTCCACGTCGTACATAACTTTCCTACATTGAGCTCTCAGGTGTTCTGAGTCACTTTCCTTAAGACCAAGTACCCTATTTTGAAATAGCGGAGGTTGGCTCTTCGACTGTAATATATTTCCATTCTATGTTTTTGGGTTGCCATCCTTATATGTGCCAAGTCCCTGCGTTCGTCGAGCAGCTCAAATTTGACCAACATTGCTTCATTGTTTGTTTCTTTGTCCGCCCGCAAATATCTCAAGGTAGGTTCCCCTGTTTTCGCCTGGATCAGGGCATTTGCTCCATATACAAGAGAGAAAGGAGTCTCCCTCGTGCTAGATTTAGCCATTGTTCGATACGCCCATAGTACTCCTGGTAGCCATTGCCTTTGGCTGCTTCCAATCTCTTTTTGAGATTTTGAATAATCACCTTGTTTGTCTATTCTGCTTGACCATTTGCGCTCGGGTGATATGGCGATGATGTGATCCTTTTGATTTTCAAGTCTTCAAGGAATTTTGTGACCTTTGCGCCTATAAAATTGTGGTCCGTTATCATAGGCTATCTTTTTTGGTATCCCAAATCTGCAAATTATATTTTCCCACAAGAAATCTACCACTTCGTGTTCGCTAATTTTTTGGTAAGGACTTGCTTCAACCCACTTAGAAAAATAGTCAGTTAAAATCAAAAGAAATCTTACCTTACCAGGGGCAGGCGGCAGTGGACCGACTATATCCATCCCCCACTTCATGAACGGCTATGGCGACAAAACCGAATGTAATAGCTATGCCAGTTGATGTACCAATAGTGCGTGATGTTGACATTTATCATATTTTTGAACATAAGCCTTAGCGTCTTGTTCCATCCGGGGCCAGTAGTATCCTTCCCTAATTAATTTTAGCACTAAGGAATCCGCGCCTAAGTGATTTCTACAGATCCCTTCATGGACTTCCCGCATGACATAGTTGGCTTCGGAAGCTCCCAAACATTGGGCCAATGGGCCTTGGAAGGATATTCTATATAGTTGACCTCCCTTGAAGCTGTATCGAGTTGCTTTAGTGCGCAGTGCCCGAGATACCTTGGGATCTTCAGGCAGTTTTCTGAGCTCGAGATAGTCAATGATCTCATTTCTCCAGTACCAAACCAAATTGTTCGTGTTTACTTCGTAATAGCTGTCTACGTCCAATACCGAATGCATAAGTTGCATGACCGTACCGGAGTTCGATCTCTTCATTTCTGTGGATGATCCTAAATTGGCTAATGTGTCTGGAATCTGGTCCTAATCTGGGGCAATTGGTGGATCTGCAGGTACTACCCCAATTGCTGTGCGGGCTGCACCTCTGCCCCTACCACGACCTCGGCCTCTCGCGGCCCTTGCTGGTGGTACTGGTGGCTGTCCATCCTGTCCGGTAGCATGAGTCCTCACCATCTGTGAGAGAATGAAACAACAGATGTTTAGTTACTAGAATCAATAGATTCCCATGACAAGAATTCAAGAATGTGGAGTTTCCTAAGGGTTCTGCAGCCTCTCGAAGATAAGTACAGACATCTCCATACCGATCCGCAAGACTCTACTAAACCTGCTCATGACTCGTGAGACCCATATAACCTAGGCTCTGATACCAACATGTCACGACCCAAAACCTAACCCGTCGTGATAGCGCCTATCGTGATACTAGGAAAGCCGACCTTTTCAAAACACTTTTAAAATTTAACAGAAATGAATTAAGACATTTAAAATAACCGGAGTCTTTCATAAAAACGGGGGTAAAACCCAAATAAAACATAAGTGCGGAAACATAGCCCGACATCGGGGTGACACTGAATCATGAGCATCTAGATATCCAGTTTAATACAAACAGTGTATGAGTATCAATACTGAAAAGAAAGAAAACATAGAAGGAGAGACAAGGTCTGCGGACGTGGGCTGTCCGGTACTCGATCGCGCATGAACTCAACGACCTCCGTGATCAAACACACCTGGATCTGCATATGAAGTGTAGGGTATAGTATGAGTACAACCAACTCATCAAGTAACATAAATAAATAAAGAACTGAGAAGGTAGTGACGAGCTATACAAATACAGTTCATTTTCAATAATTCTAGCAAAGAATAGACATGCTTTAAAATTCGGTAGTTCAAGTCAAATCAGTTTATACAGTTACAGTGCAGGTAATCCAGATATAGAATCTTTCAGAAATTTATAACAATGACAGATAGAAACTAAGTGCATCAACAAATGGAAAACAAGTACAGCCTCTCAGGGCAATGGACACCCAACTCGTCACAACAGCTAAATCACTCGGCTCTCTGCCCTCAGTAATCACACTCAATAGGTACCTGCGCTCACTAGGGGTGCGCAGACTCTGGAGGGGCTCCTTTCAGCCCAAGCGCTATATCCGCACAGACAACTCACGTACTATAGTATCAATATATGGAACCGCACGGACAACTCACGTGCTATAGTATCAATACGTGGAACCGCACGGACAACTCACATGCCATAGTATCAATATCTCACAGACAGGCCCTCAGCCTCACTCAGTCATCAACCTCTCTAGTCTCTCAGGATCTCGGAAATCTCAAATATCAGCCCAAACAAAGATAACATAGTGTATCAACAAAATCAAGAAGAGGTTGAGATATGATACGCAAGTAAAACCATGACCTAGTACAAGATGGCAATTAGCAAGTAATTCAATAAGTACGCGACCTCTTCGGGTCCCAACAGTACCATCACATAGCCTAAGCATGATTTCTAATATGATTTGCAGTTAAATTTCTATAACACAGGGAGAGCATATAGCTAGCAACAAGTCATTCATCTTTACAGTTTCACGGAATGGACCAAGTCCCAATTCCTACGGTGCACGCCCACACGCCCGACACCTAGCATGTGCATCACCTCCAAAATACTCACATAATCCAATAATCCGGGGTTTCATACCCTCAGAACCAGATTTAAAACTGTTACTTACCTCAAACCGTGCAAAATCCTATTCCGCGATGCCTTTTCCCCTCGAATCCATATCCAAATGCCCCAAATCTAGCCACAAGCAGTACGAGATAATTAATATATGCACACACTGTCATACCTTCGCGTTCGTGTCCTCCTCTTTGCGGACGCGTAGAGCAAAATATCACTAACTCAGAAACACTCTTCGCGAACGCGAGGCTCCTCTCCCAAACGAGTAATAGGAAACCCAAAAAATGCAGCAGTAGATATCAGTTATCTTACCAAGGCCAACAATGATCCGCTAAGCATCCGAAACTCACCCGAGGTCCCCGGGACCTCAACCAAACATACCAACCAATCCTAAAATACCATACGAACTTAGTCGAGCCTTCGAATCACTCAAACCAACATCAAAACACCAATTACACCCGGATTCAAGCCTAAAGAACTTCTAAAGTTTTGAATTCCACAAACGACGCCGAAACCTACCAAACCACGTCTAATTGACCTCAAATTTTGCACACAAGTCATATTCAAGATTACGGACCTATTCCAACTTCCGAAATCAGAATCCGATCCCGATATCAAAAAGTCAACCCCCCGGTCAAACTTTGCAAAATTCGACTTTTGCCATTTCAAGCCTAAATTAGCTACAGACCTCGAATTCACAGTCCAGACACGCTACTAAGTCCAAAATCACCAAACAGAGCTAACGGAACCGACATAACTCCATTTCGGAGTCATGTTCACACACTTCCGACTACGGTCAAAATCCTGAGACTTAAGCTTCTGTTTTAGGGACTAAGTGTCCCGAAACATTCCGAAACCAAAACTAAGACCTCCCGGCAAGTCACTTAAGCAAAAATAGATACGGGGAAAACAGTAAATAGGGGATCTGGGCAAATACACTCAAAATGACCGGCCGGGTCGTTACATCCTCCCCCACTTAAAACAATCGTTCGTCCTCGAACGAGCATAGAGACATACCTGAAGTAGTGAAAAGATAAGGATAACAGCTGCGTATATCGTGATCGGTCTCCCGAGTCGCCTCCTCGGCCGACTGACCTCTCCACTGAACCTTCACAGAAGAAATATTCTTCGACCTCAGCTTTCGAACCTACCTATCTAAGATCGCCACTGGTTCCTAAACATAAGATAAGTCCTTGTCCAACTGGATTGAGCTAAAATCCAATACGTGAGACGGATCGCCGTGATACTTTCGGAGCATAGAAACATGAAATATTGGATGAACCCCTGCTAGACTGGGAGGCAATGCAAGCTCATAAGAAACCTCCCCAACACATCGCAATACCTCAAATGGACTAATGAACCTTGGGCTCAGCTTGCCCTTCTTCCCGAACCTCATAACGCCCTTCATAGGCGAAACCCAGAGCAAGACCCGCTCCCCAACCATAAATGCAACATCGCGAACCTTCCGATCTGTATAACTCTTCTGCCTGGACTGGGCTGTGCGTAGTCTATCTTGAATTATCCTAACCTTCTCCAGAGCATCCTGAACCAAGTCTATACCCAATAATCTAGCCTCGCCCGGCTCGAACCAACCCACTGGAGATCTACACTGCCTACCATACAGAGCCTCATACGGTGCCATCTGGATGCTCGACTGGTAACTGTTGTTGTAAGCAAACTCCGCTAGAGGCAAGAACTGATCCCACGAACCCCCAAACTCCATCACACACGCACAGAGCATATCCTCTAATATCTGAATAGTACGCTCGGACTGTCCATCCGTCTGAGGGTGAAATGATGTGCTCAACTCAACTCGAGTACCCAACTCATGTTGCACGGCCCTCCAGAATCATGATGTAAACTGCATGCCCCGGTCAGAGATGATAGACATCGATACGTTGCTCGGAAGAATAGGTAGTCATCGCAGGAATGAAATGAGCTGACTTGGTCAGCCGGTCCGCAATCACCCAATCTGCATCAAACTTCTGCTGAGTCCGTGGAAGCCCAACAATGAAATCCATAGTGATTCGCTCCCATTTCCACTCCGAAATCTCTAACTTTTGAAGCAACCCACCCGGTCGTCGATGCTCATACTTCACCTGTCGGCAATTTAAGCACCAAGCTACATACTCCACTATGTCCTTCTTCATTCTCCTCCACCAGTAGTGATGTCTCAAGTCTTGATACATCTTTGCGGCACCCGAATGAATATAATACCATGAACTGTGAGCCTCCTAGAGAATCAACTCACGCAAACCATCTACATTGGGCACACATAGCCTGCCCTGCATCCTCAATGCACCATCATTCCCAATAGTGACCTCCTTAGCATCATCGTGCTGGACCATGTCCTTAAGGACAAGCAGATGGGAGTCCTCATACTGACTCTCCCTGATACGATCATAAAGAGAAGACCGAGGGACCACATAAGTCAATACTCGACTCGGCTCAGAAACATCCAATCTAACAAACTGACTAGCTAAGGACTGAACATCCAATGCCAATGGCCTCTCTGTTGCTGGAAGATATGCTAAGCTCCCCAAACTCTCCTCCCGGTGACTCAAGGCATCGGCCACCACATTGGCCTTCCCGGGGATGGTACAAAATGGTGATATCATAGTCCTTAAGAAGATCCAACCACCTCCGCTGATGCAAGTTAAGATCCTTCTGCTTGAACAGATGCTATAAACTCCGATGATCAGTGTAAATCTCACAATGAACCCCGTACAAATAATGCCGCCAAATCTTCAAGGCGTGAACAATAGCTGCTAACTCAAGGTCGTGGACAGGATAGTTCTTCTCGTGAGGCTTCAACTAGCATGAAGCATAAGCAATCACTCTACCCTCCTACATTAAAACACACCCAATACCGATCCGCGAGGCATCACAATACACTGTGTAGGACCCAGAAGCTGATGGCAGAACTAGAACTAGAGTCGTGGTCAAAGCAGTCTTGAGTTTCTGAAAGCTCTCCTCGCACTCATCTGACCACCTAAAAGGAGCACCCTTCTAGATCAATTTAGTCAAGGGCGATGCAATAGATGATAAACCCTCCACAAAACGACAGTAATAGCCCGCCAACCCAAGAAAGCTCCTAATCTCTGTGGCTGAGGATGGTGGATGGTCTGGGCCAACTCTGCACCGCCTCTATCTTCTTCGGTCTACCTGAATACCCTCACAGGACACCACGTGTCCTAAGAATGCCACTGAACTGAGCCAAAACTCACAATTGGAGAACTTTGCATAAAGCTTCTCCTCCCTCAATCGCTGTAACACAATCCTCAGATGTTGAGCATGCTCCTCCTGGCTACGAGAGTACACCAGGATATCATCAATGAATACAATGATGAATGAGTCCAAATATGGCTGAAACATACTATTCATCAGATGCATAAACGTTGTTGGCGCATTGGTTAGCCCAAAACTCACAAGGAACTCATAATGGCCATATCGGGTCCTGAAAGTTATCTTAAGAATATTTGAGTCTCGAATCTTCAGATGGTGATACCCTGACCTCAAATCAATCTTGGAGAATACCCTCGCTCCCTGAAGCTGGTCAAACAAATCATCAATACACAACAATGGATACTTGTTCTTGATTGTGACCTTGTTCAACTGCCTGTAATCAATATAAATTCTCATTGTACCATACTTCTTCTTTACAAATAGAACTAGTGCACCCCAAGGTGACACGCTAGGATGAATAAACCCCTTATCAAGGAGTTCCTGAAGTTGTTCCTTCAACTCCTTCAACTCCACTACTGCCATACGATACGGTGGAATAGAAATAGACTGAGTGCCCGATACCAAATCGATACCGAAGTCAATATCCCTGTCAGGCGGCATGCCCGACAGGTCTGCAGGAAACACATCCGGGAAATCACACACCACAGGAACAAAATCAATAATAGGGACTTCTGCACTAACATCCCTTACAAAAGCCAAATAGGATAGACAACCCTTCTCAACCATCCAATGAGCCTTCAAGTATGAAATCACTCTACTGGGAACATAGTCTATAGAACCGCTCCACTCAACCCTCGGCAACCCCAGCATCACCAATGTCACACTTAGTGTGACAATCTAGAACAGCATGACATAGAGACAGCCAATCCATACCTAATATCACGTCAAAATCAACTATACTAAGCAACAAGAGATCCACACTAGTCTCCAGACTCCCAATAGTCACCACACATGACCGATATACACGGTCCACAATGATAATATCACCCACTGAAATGGACACATGAACAGACGAAACTAGAGACTCACGGGCCATATCCAGATAACGAGCGAAATACGAGGACATATATGAATAAGTGGAACCAGGGTCAAATAATACGGAGGTATCTCTATGGAAAACTGAGACAAAACCTATAATCACAGCATCCAAAGCAATGGCATCTAGTCTGGCAGGAAGAGCATAGAAATGGGCTTGGCCGCCCCCCTGATCGGCCTCCCCCTTTAGGGTGACCTCTAGCTGACTAAACCCCACCCCTAGCTGGCTGGGCGGGTGGTGGAGATGCTGGTTCTGGTGCCATCGACCGAGTACTCTGCTATGGAGCCCCACTTAACAACCTAGGGCAATCTCTCTTAATGTGACCAAAATCTCTACACTCGAAACAATCCCTCCTCTGACGGAACTGCTGCTCCCGATGCCCAGAGGAACAACTCGTGGAAACCTGAGCTGACGAGGCATGGTGAGAACTCTATGCCGGTAGTGCACTGAATGACGACTGGCCCTGCTGATGATTGTGTGGCCCGTGGCCAGATGATGCACCCTAGTGAACTGGGCGAGCCATCTAAGCATGTCTGAAAGGACGGCCCCTACCGTGGTGGAATTGCCCCCCCAGAAAGAACACCGCTGAAGCCACCCTGACCACGAGGCCTCTTGGCCTCCCTCTCAACCCGCTCCTGGATGCGAACCATCTTAATCTGACGAGCAATGTTGACAACCTCATTAAAAGTAGCACCAGACACTCTCTCTCTGGTCATAAGCAATCGCAGCTGAAAAGTGAGGCCATCTATAAACCTCCTGATCCTCTCCCTGTCTGTGGAAACCAACCAGATAGCATGACGGGCCAACTCTGAAAATCTCATCTCATATTGCGTCACGGACATATCACCCTGACGAAGCTGCTCAAACTGCCTGTGCAGCTCCTCTCTACGGGACTGAGGCACAAACTTCTCCAGAAATAGACCGGAGAACTGCTGCCATGTAAGGGGTGCTGCGCCGACCGGCCTACGCCACTCGTAAGCCTCCCACCAACTGAAGGCAGCCTCAGAGAACTGAAAGGTAGTGAACGAGACCCCACTGGTCTCCAGAATACATGTTGTACGGAGTATCCTCTGACACCTATCCAAGAAGCCCTGTGCATCCTCTCCCTCGGTACCACTGAAAGATGGAGGCCGGAGTCTCCCAAACCTATCTAATCGATGCTGCACCACATAGACCTGAGCTGCTGCAACTGGCTGGGCTGGTGGTGCCCCCTGGTGTCTGGAATCCCTGTACCACCTGCTCTAAATTTTGGGCGGCGAGAGTCTGAGCACCTCCCCCGGCCTGAAAAGTGGCTGTTGCGGCCGGAACATAGACTGCCTGAGCAAGGCTGGTGCACGCAGTCAGAATCTGAGCTAAGGCCTCCTGAAGTCCTGGAATCACAATAGGCACATGTGGTGTCTGAGCTGGTGCATCAACAACTGGAATCTGGTCCTGAACTGGGGCAACTGGTGGATCTGCAGGTACTGCCCCAGCTGCTGTGCGAGCTGCACCTCTGCCCCTACCGCGACCTCGGCCTCTCGCGGCCCTTGCTGGTGGTACTGGTGGCTATCTTTCCTGTCCGGTAGCATGAGTCCTCACTATATGTAAGAGAATAAACAACAGATGTTTAGTTACTAGAATCAACAGATTCGCACGACAGGAATTCAAGAATGTGGAGTTTCCTAAGGGTTCTATAGCCTCTCGAAGATAAGTACAGACGTCTCTGTACCGATCCACAAGACTCTACTAAACTTGCTCATGACTCGTGAGACCCATGTAACCTAGGCTCTGATACCAATATGCCACGACCCAAAACCTAATCCGTCGTGATGGCGCCTATCATGATACTAGGCCAGCCGACCTTTCCAAAACATTTTTAAAATTTAATAGAAATGAATTAAGACATTTAAAATAACCGGAATCTTTCATAAAAATGGGGGTAAAACCCAAATAAAACATAAGTGCGGAAAAATAGCCCGACATCGGGGTGTCACTGAATCATGAGCATCTAGATATCCAGTTTAATACAAATAGTGTATGAGTATCAATATTGAAAAGAAAGAAAACATAGAAGGATAGACAAGGTCTGCGGATGTCGGCTGCTACCCCGTTGTCTCCGGTACTCGATCGCGTACGAACTCAACGACCTCCATGATCAAACACACCTGGATCTGCATATGAAGTGCAGGGTGTAGCATGAGTACAACCAACTCAGCAAGTAACATAAATAAATAAAGAACTGAGAAGGTAGTGACGAGCTATACAAATACAGTTCATTTTCAATAATTCCAGCAAAGAATAGACATGCTTTCAAATCTGGTAGTTCAAGTCAAATCAGTTTATATAGTTACAGTGCAGGTAATCCGGATATAGAATCTTTGAGAAATTTCATAAAAATGATAGATAGAAACTAAGTGCATCAACAAATGGAAAACAAGTACAGCCTCTCAGGGCAACAGACACTCAACTCGTCACAATAGCTCAATCACTCGGCTCTCAGCCCTCAGTAATCACACTCAATAGGTACCTGCGCTTACTGAAGGTGTGCAGACTCTGGAGGGGCTCCATTCAGCCCAAGCGCTATATCCTCACGGACAACTCACGTGCTGCATGGACAACTCACGTACTATAGTATCAATATGTGGAACCGCACGGACAACTCACATGCTATAGTATCAATACGTGGAACCGCACGGACAACTCACGTGTTGCACGGATAACTTACGTGCCATAGTATCAATACCTCACAGATAGGCCCTCGGCCTCACTCAGCCATCAACTTTTCTAGTCTCTCGGGCTCTCGGAAATCACAAAGATCGTCCCAAAAAAAGATAACATAGTGTATCGACACAATCAAGAAGAGGTTGAGATATGATACGCAAGTAAAACCATGACTGAGTACAAGACGACAATTAGCTCCGCGTTCGCGTCCTCCCCTTCGTGGACGCGTAGAGAAAAATCTCACCAACTCAGAAACACTCTTCGCGAACGCGAGGCTCCTCTCGCGAACGCGTAAGAGAAAACCAGAAAAATGCAGCAGCAGATATCAGTTATCTCACCAAGGACAAAAATGATCCACTAAGCATCCAAAACTCACCTGAGGTCCCCTGGACCTCAACCAAACATACCAACCAATCCTAAAATACCATATGAACTTGGTCGTGCTTTCAAATCACTCAAAACAACATCAAAACACTAATTACACCTGGATTCAAGCCTAAAGAACTTCTAAACTTTCAAATTCCACAAACAACGCCGAAACCTACCAAACCACGTCTGATTGACCTCAAATGTTGCACACAAGTCATATTCAACATTACGGACCTATTATAACTTCCGAAATCGGAATCCGACCCCGATATCAAAAAGTCAACCCCTTAGTCAAACTTTCCAAAATTTGACTTTCGCCATTTCAAGCTTAGATTAGCTACAGACCTCGAATTCACAGTCCGGATATGCTCCTAAGTCCAAAATCACTCAACGGATCTAACGGAATCGACGAAACTCCATTTTGGAGTCGTCTTTACACACTTCCGACTACGGTCAAAATCCTAAAACTTAAGCTTCCGTTTTAGGGACTAAGTGTCCCGAAACATTCCAAAACCAAAAATAAGACCTCCCGACAAGTCAGTTAAGAAAAAACAAATACGAGAAAAATAGTAAATAGGGGATTGGGGCTAATACACTCAAAATGACCGGCTGTGTCATTACATTTGCGACACCAGAAATCCCAAGAACTTACCAGAGCTGACTCCGAACGCACACTTCTCGGGGTTAAGCTTCATGTTATGCTTTCTTAGGATGTCAAAGATTTCTTGCAAGTGTTTAAGATGATCACCTGCGTTCAAAGACTTGACTAGCATATAATCTATGTAAACTCAATGGTTTTCCCTATTTGTTTCTTGAACATTTTGTTTACGAGCCGCTGATAAGTGGCTCCGATGTTCTTTAGCCCGAAAGGCATCACATTATGGAAATATGTGCCAAAATTCGTTATGAACAAATTTATTTCTTGATCCTCCGAGTTCATCTTGATTTGGTTGTACCCGGTTAAGCATCGAGGAAACTCATTAACTCGTGCCCGGCTGTCACATCAATCATTTGATCAATGTTTGGCAATGGGAACGGGTCTTTTGGACATGCCTTATTTAAATCCTTATAGTCTACGCACATGCAAAATTTATTATTCTTCTTTGGAACTACTACTACATTAATTAGCCTGTCAGGATACTTTACCTCTCAGATTGAACCGATATTAAGCAAACGAGTTACCTCTTCTTTGATGAATTTGTTTCTGACCTCGGCGATAGGACATTTTTTCTGCCTTACCGGAAAGATGTTGGGATCCAGGCTTAGTTTGTGCACGGCCAATTCTGGTGGGATACCTGTCATATCCGCATACGACCACGCAAAACAATCAACATTAAATTTAATAAATTCGATAAATCCAGACTTGAGCTCGGGATTTACCCCTGTCCCCGAGTGGAACTTCCTCTCCAAGAACTTTTCGAACAATGCGACTTGCTCAAGTTCATCCGTTATGGATTTTGTTGCGTTCATTTCTTATGGTACCTAGAAATATCTTGGTACCTAATAGGATTTCGATGACTCCTACCCTTGGTTGACTTCGCTCGGCTCGGGAGCAGGCGTTGGTTCCTGTAATTACTATGTTGCATGCTCCTTCCCTTTGCTACTGGAAATTGAGATTGCATTCATCTCCCTTGCTGCTGGTAGGGGTGGACGTTCAGTACTTCGGTATAGTTTTTAAGAATTTCGGTACGGTATTTCGGTATTCGACTTATCAATTATACATACCAAATACTGTACTAAAGTAGTTCGGTACGGTTCGGTATTTTCTTATTTGGTTCAGTATGGTTTCGGTACGGTTCAGTATTGTACCAATTCTTTGTGAACAAAAGTGGTTAATTCAAATTCATTAGAAATCACATAACAATATAAGATCAGTACCCAATTAACATAGCAATGGCAGCAACTCCTCCGGTTGGCCTAGCATGTCCTTCAGTATAACCATACAATTGTAACTTAGAGGCCCCAGTCTATTTCTAGCTATATGCCTCTAAATAAAGAATGCATATTCAAAGTCTATTAGACAATACATATACTATGAAAATGTTTATAGGTGATGATCGGCACTATCTATGCATACAAGAAGTCCATAGCATCCATCTCACTCTCCACCCAATTCACACATTAACAATGCAGCATGTCCACCATAGTATGCATTAGTTGAGTTAACTCCTTCAATGTAATTATTCCCAGATTCCTGCATGTTTCATATGGCCAGGAAACAAGACTCACTACAATCAACTTATGAGATACTAAAGTATAAATTAATATGTGAAGTAGAAGTTAAAATGATAAACAACATAGCTAATGCAACCAAACAGTCAAGGCCAATTCACAAAGAACAGTGTGATTGAAAAGAAAAGCGAGGAAACTCATTGTTGGGCAGGCTTCTTAAGTATTTTGGTACTTCGGTATTTAGGTTTACCAAAGTATCGAAATATTAATACCGAAAACTGTACCGAAGTACCGAACTTTTAAAAAAGTTATCCCGAATTAGTACCGAAGAACCGATGCCGAAATACCGAATTAATTCGATTCGGTCTGGTTTTTTGATTTTTTGAATTTTATGCCCACCCCTAGCTGCCGGTTGGTCACCTCTTATTAGTTTAATTCCTTCGGGAGTTGGGAATTTCAACAATTGATGATACGTTGATGACACAACCTTCATCTCGTGCAGCCATGGTCTCCCCAAGATAATATTATAGCCCATATCGTTGTTCACTACCTTGAAAAGGGTTGTCTTCATCACCCCTCGGCATTCATAGGCATCGGGATCTCTCATTTGGTTGTCATGCTTGCAGGTTGAACCCGTCGAGGAGTTTTATGGCCGGAATGATACTTCCAGTGAGCTAGGCTTGCTCCAGCACTCTCCACTGGATAATATTGGCCGAACTTCTTGGATCTACCAAAACACATTTAATTTAAAATCAAGAGCATTTAGAAAGATTACCAAAGCATCGTTGTGCGGTAGCAGTAGTCCATCTACGTCTTCCTCCGTGAAAGTAATGTCGTCCTCAACGACTTCTCGGAGTCTCTTACTGTGGGTTACTGACACCTTCATCTTTTTTGCCGCCAAAAATGTCACACCATTAATCTCGTTCCCCCAAAAAATCATGTTGATCATCAAACGTGGAGGATCTTCTCCTGCTTTTGAAGGTTTCACGTTATCACGATTACGGTCGTAGTTGTTTTTAGCCCGATCACTTAAGAATTCTCTGAGATGGCCATTTTTTAGCAATGTCGCCACCTCCTAACGCAAATGCTGGCAGTCCCATGTCCGGTGGCCATTGGTCCCATAGTATTCGCACCACAAATTAGGATCCCTTTGATTAAGATCGGATCTCATCGACTTCGGGAACTGCACTTCCTTAATGTTCCTCATAGCTGACACCAGCTCCATTACACTGACGTTGAAGTTGTATTAGGATAGCCTGGGTAGGAGGAATCTTGGGAATCCAATATCTCCTTGTCCTGCAGTGATCTGTTATTACGACATCGATCAGCCCTCATATTGGTAGCGAATCTATCTGCCGAGCGGAAACCTTTGTCGCATCCTTCGGCCCTTTCATAGGGCAAAAACCGACCCCTTGAAGACTGTCGATCTGTGTCAAAATCATCCTCTAGTTTGTCCTTATTATTTTCCCGGTCCCGGCCCTTGGTTGATGCCGAAAAACCTAGATGATCATCTTCAATTCTTATCTTTGACTCGTACCGGTTGTGAACATCTGTCCATGTTGTTGCCTGAAACTTTAGCAGACTTTCTTTCAATTTTCGGGAAGCATCGGAACTTCTCGGATTCATCCCTTTAGTAAATGCTTCAGTTGCCCACTCGTCTGGTACGACCGGGAAAAACATTGTTTCTTTCTGAAAGCTGGTTATGAGCTCCCGCAGGAATTCAGACTCTACTTGTGCAATCCTGAATATGTCGGCCTTTCGGGCCTGTACCTTTCTGGCCTCGGCATGGCCTTGATGAAAGAATCTGCGAGCATCTCGAAGGAATCTATTGAGTGCTCGGGTAAGAGTGAATACCATGTCAGGGCCCCTTCGTGAGGGTCTCCCTAAAATCTTCAGTAAGACCGACTCAATCTCGTGCGGAGCTAAATCGTTTTCCTTCACCGTCGTTGTATAGGTGGTGATGTGCTCCTGAGGATCTGAAGTCTCATCATACTTTGGCACGTCTGGCATTTTGAACCGCTTCGGTTTCAACTCTGGTGACACGCTTGGTTTGAACGACAATTGGGTGTACTTCTTTGAGTCCAATCCTTTCAATACAGGTGGCATGCCCGGAATCTGATCCGTTCGGGCATTTATTTCCATCATAAACTGCATGAGTTCGGTTTTAAAGGGATCATTCTTATTGTTGTTACCGGATCCACTACTGTTTCCCCGGGCCCTATCAAAGCCGACTTCGCCCCTCGGGGTGTTGTTGTCGACCCTCTGCATTGTTTGATTTGCGGGAGAACCGGGAGGAACTGGACCTCGTCCATTCGCGTTGTTGGAGGCACCCGACAACGCCTTCTTCAACTCCATCGTGCCCTGATCCTGTCGTGAGAGGTGGCCCATAATGGTTTTTTGTTGCTCCTTCAAGATCCTTACTGTTTCAATGACATGCTCGTCTTCAGCATTATTAGGAGTTGCCTCTCGAACATGTCGCGGATATTGCCCGATGTGGACCGGCGTGGCCTCATCCCCCTCGTTCCGGGTATCACTGATCGAATCTTCGTGCCGATGCTGATTTCCTTGAGCCTCAACATTGTGAACGATGTTGACATTGTTATATGCCATTTTCTATTATTTTTGCTAAGAACAAAGAATCAAACAGGTTAGTAATAGGTGAACGGATCAACTCAATTACACAACTGTCTAGGCCCCACGGTGGGTGCCAAACTATTTAACCGTAAAACGATACAGTTGAATTTATACGTGGTTTATAGAAAAATGAATCGATTTGATCCAAAAATAATAAATAAATTAAACAATAATATAAGACTTAGTGTTGAAATCTAGATAAGACAACAGAAATCTTGGTTTTGGGAGTAGAGCTTCCGGAGGCAGTAGTAACAATATTAATAAGCAAGAAGATAAAATATTATTGAGCTTAGAACAAAGTATAGTATGTGCTTGTCAGAAAATCCGTGGTTGTTGAGCTCTCTATTTATAATTGCACCTAGGGAACAAGGTCCTGGGATCAAGTGCATCTTAAATGACAATTATGAGGACCATTGAAGAATATGTAACGGTAGGTAGTGAATATCATATTTTCTGTAACGGACTATGCACCTAATGCTATAGAATATTCTCCATTAAATGCTACCGGATGGCAAGCATTTATTCCATCTTCATGAACACCATTCCTTTCGGGAACCAACGAGATCGCTGCCTTCTGACCTGATTGCTTTCGGCTCCACGTGTCATTTTACCATGCGGGCATTTAATATGAACATATTTTATCCTATACATATATTCCTATTTCTATTCTCACATAACTAAATACATTCATAAGGTGCAAGAAGTTTATGTAATATTAATTTATACGGAATATAATCTGAAGTAAAAATACGGATATTACAATATATGTGTTAAAATAATTAAAAATGTAAAACAATTCCCTCTCTAGCAAACATTCTTTTGCTTCATTTTAAAAGTAAACACCTATATAAATTATACATTGTATAAAATTTTAATACATTAAATCAAACATGAACAAGAAATATTTCAGTATTGTAATTCATGCATTATGACCCCGTGCGTCTAGATCAATCTAAACCAAATAGTTAGTTGTTACTTGTTAATTCCATTATGGTGAGAAAAGTTAGCTAATACATCTAGAAACGAATGTTGATAGTTAACAATATAGTGGAAATTTAAGTAATGCCGTTTGACATGGTTTCAAGTTTCAACAGACTTCTGAATAAACTTACAAGAAAACCAACATTTCAATATTTAATATAAAAGGTTAATGCAAATCTGGACTAGTCCGACTCTAGGATAGAAAATCAAACAAAATCAAAAAAGAAAAGAAAAGAAAAGAAAAGAGAGAGACGTGAATTTTTTATTTTAGTTCCAACAACTTTTATTTTCTTGTTTAAAGTTAACTAGTAGTCGTACCCGCACAATGCGCGTTCAATATTTAAAAATATTAATTAAATTAAATTGCGATCGAGCTTGTTTGAACATATTAGATCGTATTGTTTTAATAAATTTCAATTGTCATCTTATTTGTCAATATGATATACCCAACAATAAAATATCTATTAAATTAAAGGGACTTATATAGTCATTGAATAATTTTTTTTGTTCTATATTTTTCTTTATTCTATTATCCATGTTTAGTATTTTTACATTGTTAATAGAAATTATTTGCATATTACTTTATCTAATATTTTTGTCTGATCGCTTTCTTTTTGTAATATAAGAGAAGATATATATTTTATTAATCTTGAAATATTTTAAATTTTAAATTTTATTCTGATGTTGTCGATAATATTATCTGAATTTTAATGAATAAAATTACTATTAAATTAAAGGGACCTATATAGTCATCGAATAACTTTTTTTATGTATTTTTATTTATTATACTATCCAATATTAGTATTTTTGCATTGTTAATAAGAATTTTTTTATTAGCATATCACTTTGTTTAATATTTTTGTCTACTACTTTTTTTTGTAATATAATAGAAGATGTATATTTTATTACTCTTGAATAGTTTTTTTATTTTAAATTTTATTCTAATGTTCTCAATAATATTGTCTGAATTTTAACAAATAAAATCTCTATTAAATTAAAGAGACTTGTATAGTCATTGAATAACTTTTTTGATCTATATTTTTCTTTATTATACTATCCAATATTAGTATTTTTACATTGTTAATAGAAAGTTTTATTAGCATATCACTTTGTTTAATATTTTTGTCTACTACTTTCTTTTTGTAATATAATAGAAGATGTATATTTTATTACTCTTGAAATATTTTTTTTGTTTAAATTCTATCCTATTGTTCTCAATAATATTATCTGAAGTTTAATGAATAAAAACTCTATTAATTAAAGAGACTTGTATATTCATTGAATAACTTTTTTGTTCTGTATTTTTCTTTATTATATTATCCAATATTTAGTATTATTGCATTGTTAATAGAAACTTTTATTAGCATATTACTTTGTTTAATATTTTTGTCTACTATTTTCTTTTTATAATATAAGAGAAGATATATATTTTATTACTCTTAAAATATTTTTTTTATTTTAAATTTTACCCTATTGTTCTCAATAATATTATCTGAATTTAAATAAATAAAATATCTATTAAATTAAAGAGACTTATATAGGCATAGAATATGTAACGACCCGACCAGTCGTTTTGAGCTCTCGCGCGTCATTCAGTGGTTTGAGACCCCGAGCAGCTTCACTTCAGGTATTATGACTTGTATGCGTAATCAGAATTTAATTTCGGGAAGTTCATAGTTGATTTAGAAAGAAAATTCTAATTTCGGAAGCTTTAAGTTGGAGGAATTGATTAAAGGGTGATTTTTGAGTAAACGACCTCGAAATCGGGATTTAAAGGCTTCAACATATTTGTATGATGATTTTGGACTTAGACGTATGTTCAGATTGAGTTTTGGATGACCCGGGAACATTTCAACGCCTATTGTGGAAGTTGGCATTTTGGAAGGATTTCATAAATTTGGGTTGGAGTGCATTTCAATGCTATCGATGTCCATTTGGGATTTCTGAGTCTCAGAATAGCTCTGTATGGTGATTCTGGTAATGGGAGCGCATCCGGATGTCAATTTCGAGGTCCGTAGGTCATTTTGGGGTCTTTTGGAGAAAGTTGGAACTTTGAAGGTTTTTGGGAAGTTTGACCGGAAGTGGACTTTTTGATATCGGGGTCGGATTCTGATTCCGGAAGTTGGAGTAGGTCTGTAATGTCAATTATGACTTGTGTGCAAAATTTGAGGTCAATCAGACGTGATTTGATAGGCTTCGGCATCGATCGTAGAAGTTTGGAATTTCAAAGTTCATTAAGTTTGAATTGGAGGGTGATTTGTAGTTTCGCTATTGTTTGGCATGATTTGAGGCCTCGACTAAGTTCGTAATATGTTTTGGGACGTGTTGGTATATTTGGTTGAGGTTCCGAGGGCCTCGGGTGGATTCCAGTCGGTAAACGGATCAAGTTTGGATTTTTGAAGAGCAGTTGTTGCACCAGGCTTCTGGTGTAACCGCACCTGCGGAGGGCTAGCCGCAGGTGCGAGCTCGCAGAAGAGGCCAAGTGTTGGGAGCCCAGAAGTCGCAGGTGCGGCACATGCACCGTAGGAGCGGTCTCACAGAAGCGAGCCACTGATCGCAGAAGCGGACAAGCCGTCTAATAGGGAAAGCCGCATCTGCGAGGTTATTTCCGCAGATGCGGAGCCACAAATGCAGTTGGCTAGCCGCAGAAGCGGAAATTGTGGCTGGGCAGAATGTTTTAAAGCTGGGTTTGGGTTCATTTCACCTATTTTCTCCACGGCTTGGGCGGTTTTTGGAGCTCTTCAAGGGAGTATTTTCTCCATCAAATGCAAGGTAAGTGATTTCCACCTATTGCAAGTTAAGCACTTGGTTTACAAATGGATTTAAACATGGAAATTAGTAGGAATTTGGGATTTTGAAGAAACACCTAAAAATTTGTATTTTTGGATTTTGACCACGAATTTGGGCATGAAATTGAGAATAAATTATATATTGGAGTTCGTAATGCCATGGGTAGTGTTTATCTTCGAAATTTTTTGGAATTTGGGCACGTGGGCCCGAGGGTTTACTTTATTGATTTTTCGAGCGGAGTTGAAAATTATTATAAATTGATTAATTATGAGTATTAGAGTATATTTTGATTGGGTTGCATCTTATTTGACTAGTTTTGGATCGGCGGTCATCGGTTTGAGGTGTTAGAGCAATGTTGGAGCTGGTTATGGGATTTTGGAGTGAGGTAAGTCTCCTGTCTAACTCTGTGAGGGGGAAACTACCCCTTAGGTGTTGTAATTAATATTTGCTACTTGTTGCGGGAGCTACGTACGCACGAGGTGACGAGAGTCCGTATGTAGCTATATTCATATTATTGTCCGGGTAGACTCAGGTACATGCCATGCTATAACGGTACTATTTGAGTTGTCTCTTGCCTATTAGGTTCCTTATTACATGTTAAAATTTGAGACTAGACTTTTGTATAGCGGTATACTTGTTATTGTAGAGATCAGATGAACTTTAAGGCTTTCCACGGAATAATTGTACTCCTCTTACGAATTTTCCCCGCGTTACGCGTTCTCATCGAAGGGCTTTCCCCAAAGCTTTCCTAAAACTCTCATGTCCCTTCGTGAGTGGGGTCAAGGACCCGTCGAAGCTTTCTTATTCTCATGGGAGCGGGCCATTCGCCTCGACATGATAGATACATCTATGGTTCGTGTCTTTCGACCCTCGGCAGTGCACACACTTTATGGGATCGGGTCGTTCACCTCAGCAGGATTATGTACCACTCTCTCATGGGAGCGGGTCGTTCGCCTCGATAATATATATAATAGATGTATCTATGGTTATATACCGGATTTTGATGGGATCAGGCCGTACGCCTCGACATTTTTGTAAAAATAATTCTAGGGAATCGTGCGTACTAATTGTACAAAGGGCCAGTGTATCTAGGAGTTTTCCTAATTTGAATTATATATATGTACTCCGAGGGAGAAGGTGACTGCTAATCGATGGTTGAGTTTATTGTTGAGAGAAAGATTGTACCACATATTTATATTTGTTTCATTCGAGTATTTATTCTGCCCCATATCTGTTTTACTTCTTACTGTACTTGCCTTATTGGACCACTAGTAAGCGTCAATATCGACCCCTCGTCATTACTTCTCTAGGTTTAGGCTAGATACTTACTGGGTACACGTTGCTTGCGTACTCATACTACACTTGCTGCACATTTTTGTGCAGGTACATATATGTCTAGAGGACATGTGACAGCAGAGGCGTGTATACATGCGGGGACCTAGGTGAGCTGCATTCTATTTGTCGACCCGCAGTCAGCAGAGTCTCCTTCACAATATTTATATTTTTCTTGTCCAATTTGTATTCCGAGCAGCTGCTGTATTTTTATTTTATATTCCTAGTTAATACTCATGCACTTGTGACACTGGGTTTTAGGATGATTATGGGTTGTTCTGTATTGAATTTTTTAAAAGTATTATTATTTACTCTGTAAATTCCCATTTTTTACTATTTAAATTGAAGGTTTCAAAAATAATAAAATGAGAACCCAATTAACTAATTATTGTTGGCTTGCCTGACAGTGGGGTCTGGCGCCATCACGGCCTTTATGGATTTTGGGTCGTGACACCTTGGTATCAGAGCACTAGGTTCACTTAGGTCTCACGAGTCATGAGCGAGTCTAGTAGAGTCTTGCGGATCGGTACGGAGACGTTTGTACTTATCTTCGAGAGGCTACATGACTGTTAGGAGAACTTCCCTTCTTGATTCCTCATCGTGCAATTTGATTCCTTTGAGGCTTATGCCTTCATTTCCTTCCTATTCAATCTTATGCGACAAGAAGCGCTTGTTATTGATTGGGAATCAAGGAATTGTAATGGTACTACAAATATGGTGCAAGATGTTTCTCCCTGCGTATTTGATTGAGCTATTATTGTCGCCTTGCGGAAGGTCGTCCTGTCGTTTCATCTCAGCATCAGTATTTCCTATGGTTTTGAGATTTGGCGTTGATTGTTATGACAATTTGTGTGTTGCTATCGCACAGTATTTATATATTGGTGGGACGCTTGCCTATGCGTCGAGGCAGCGAATAACTTGAAAGGAAGTTTTACTCAGTGCATGATTCAGAGATTCAGTATTTTATTTCCGGCAAAGAAAAGGCAATCAGACTGAGAATGTTCAGGTTTGGGTTGATGGAGTGACGAGACTTGGTAATTTTGAGCATGGTGGAATTTTCATCTGTGATGTGGTGTCATCATTCGTGTTGAACACGTTAAGGTTCGCCGATGTTATGGTATTTTTCAATTTGCCTTCGGGGCAGGGTATTGTGAAATGGTGCCTGATATGCGGTTGTCAGAGATAACGGAGTGTAGCAATTTCAGAATCGTACTGGTACTTCTAGTATTGATGGCTCGAGATAGATGTCAAGCCAGTGAATGGCTCGGAAGGAGGATTTCTCAGTGCATGATTTAGAGATTCAGTATTTTATTTCCGATAGAGGACAGGCAATCGTACTACGAATGCTAAGGTTTAGGTCGATGGGGTAACGAGACTTGGTATTTTTGAGCATGGTGGAATTTTCATTTGTGATGTGGTGACGTCGTCCTTGATGGAATGTGTTAAGTTCGCCGGTGTTATGGTCTCCTTCAATTCGCCTTTGGGGCAGAGTATTGTGAATGGTGCCGGGGAAGCGGTTGTTAGGGGTCGCAGTGTGCTGTGGTTCAGAATTGAATCGGTGATCCTAATGTTGATGGCTCAAGGAAAATGATCTTCGGGAAGGTTTAAAGTTGGTGGTGATCTATTAGTTCAAGTGTTACGGAGATAAATATTGATTTAAGGCAACAACTGGGCAGTGAAGGATGAGGAAGGACATGTGGGAGGTGCCTCACGGTGGTTAAACTTCTAGAAGGCCAAGCGTGAGAAACAAGAGTCGAGTAATTGCTTAAAGAAGTGAGTTTGACCAAAGTGGGAGAGAGTCAGAGTAGCATATGGGTTATGTGGTAGAATGACTATACGCCTTGAAAACTGTTTAGAGTGATTTGGGATTTATGGTGGATAGTGACTGGGTCTACGGACTAAATTTAGAATATTGGCTATTACGGCGGAGGATTGGATGCGACAGAAAGGAGATACGTGATATGAAGAAGGATACAACATGATTTTGGATTGGAATGTATTGCCGTACCTTTAGTTGATGTCCATGAGGAGTGAACGGACTTGTACAGCTGGTGAACGAGCATGGGCTCATGATGGTTTATTGGTTTCGTGGTAATTGTACTCGGTGCAGTGTGGTTGGAGGATGTCGACATGGAATTTCCATGGGTAGGATGTCTCCTGTGAGCAGGTCAGCGGTTGCGTGGTGTTGACGAAGCTTCTACGAAGAATTTTACTGGCTATTCGGTAAGAGGTCGAGCATGTAAATGTGGCTAGTGATTCAGAGTGTTCATGAATGGTTAACAGGAGGATTTCGAGGAATTTGGCAGGTCGATTGTGCGAGGTCATGTCAATGAAGAAGAAGGAATCTTGGTAGATTTCACGATTATGAAATTGTAGCTTCAAGCTAAGTGGGAGAGCCCCACCGTCTATGATTGGATTGCATGGTTGTGTACTTGTGAGGTTTCTGGTTATCGGCATATTGGTGGGTTATTACGACTAAGGAGAGAGAACATCAGTGGTGATTTGAGCCAAGGATTTGAGGAACATGTGCTACAATTGGCCTTATCGATTCATGTTCAGGCTTTGGGAAGACTCGAGATTTATGCTTCGTGTAGATGTGATGTACAAAGAAGGTGATTCAGCCGGGTGTTTCTTTGAGAGAGCATTCATGTGCTAGCAGAGCCTTGGAGTTTGATCATATTTGGGAACAAGTCATAGTGGGTGACTCTCAACAATGGTCTTAGTGGATTCAAAAATTAAAGTGCGGTGCCTAAGGACTTTGAGTCTTTGGTATGGTTAAGTATCGAGCTTTTGCAGTGGATTATAAAATGGGCTTGGAGTATTCTATGTTATCTTCGGTCTTCGGTGTAGAATTGGAGGAATGGGAGAAAATACCTTCGGATTCATAAAGGAATTATCGGAATGGGTGTACCAGTTGAAGATGTGAATGTGCACACAAGGAGGGTATGAGTTAGTTTGCGGGTTTTGAGGCAATGTGGGCTCGTGAAATGGAGTCACTCGGGGAGAGTGCGGATTGAGTTCGATATAATTTAAATGGAGCTATTGTTATTTCTAAGGAAAGTCTAGGGTAAAAATTAGAAGCAGTCGGATCGGTTAACAATTATTGAATTGGCAGGATAGTGGCAATGATCAGTTCCTTCAGCGTGTTAAATTATACATGTGATTGGTGGCGGTACGTGCGAGGCGTGACGGCCACCGTAATTGATTTTATTTGGAGGCACTCGAGTATTATGGCATGTTATGTGTATGTAGATCCCGGAAGAGTTATGGTGGTTTAGACCACTACTTGAGGATTGTGTTTTTTGCGGTTATGGGAATTCAGTCGCGTGTTGCAATGGTTCTCCTAAAATGCGTTAAGTAAAAGGTTTATATATGATGAAATGTGTATTTTCACGACCCAATTTCACCTGTAGGTCGTGATGGCGCTCAACACTACAGCTAGGCAAGACATCTAATAAATTAAGCATACATTGATAAAATTTAAAACCAAGAAAATATAAACCCAAACTCTACCAATGTGTGTGTACCAAGACCTGGTGTCACAAGTGCATGAGCATCTAGTAGATTATACAAAACTCCAAATACTGTCTGAAATGAAATAGACAGAATGTAAATATAAGAAGAGACACTGGTAGCTGCAGAACGGCTCAGAAAGGCAGCTCACCACTATGCCTTGGGATGACGTGGGTATGTAATGATAGGTCCTCCACTAGTACCTATCTCAGGTCCTGCACAAAAAGTGCAGCAAGTATAGTATGAGTACGTAAACAACGTGTACCCAGTAAGTATCAAGCCTAATCTCGAAGTGGTAGAGACGAGATGGCCGACTTTGACACTCACTATGGGTCAATAATAATAACTGAAATAAAACTAGGATTTTTAAATCAGCATGATTTACAGAATTTATAAAAATTTATTTAATCAGTGGAAATAATCAAATTCCTTCAAATGTAACAATTCTCAATATATTAATTAAATTCCTTAAATTCAAATAAATTCCAATTTATCAATTAAATCTTATTTAGAGGAGTAACAATTAATTCCTAAACAAGCAAGAATAATAATTCATTAAATTTCAAGGATTTTCCAATTTATTAATTAGCTTCACAAGCTGAAATAAATTATTAAAGTATCGTGTAATTATTATTATTAAGCACGATTTCTGCCGAGGACGTACGGCCCGATCCAGAGTGTCGTGTACACTGCCGAGGGACGTGCGGCCCGATCCATAGATGCATCTATCCTGCCGAGGCGTTCGGCCCGCTCCACAAGAAAGGAGGACATTTTCTTATGTGCCTCCG